>NC_051072.1:25059996-26472496 GCF_004664715.2 Peromyscus leucopus | reverse complement strand
CAATAGAGTCCACTATTTTATGTTAATTGCACTCTAGTGTTGTTGCCTAGAGCAAATCATGTCTGAGAGCTCACTTCTCTGTTTCTACTTTAAGGGGAAAAAGGATTCATTTATTTATGTTTATGTGTGTGTCTGCATGAGTTTATGTGCACCACATGTGTGCAAGAGCCCAGGGAGGCCAGAGGAGAGCATCATATCACCTTAGACTAGAGATATGAACCAAACTAAGGTCCTCTACAAGAGAAGTAATTGCTCTTAATGGCTGAGCCATCTCTCTGGCCCCACAGTTGTAAAGAGTTCCCATCTTTAATGATACCAAGAGGTCCTCCAACTTTCCAGCCTAAAAGGGTGAGAGGATGGAGAGCAGAAACAAGAGAAGCTCTGCCATGAGTTGGTCTTTGAACTTGTGGAGCAGAAACCAGATAGGATGTACAAACAAGAGAATCAAATTCATCTTCAGTAGAGACTTTTCCCAATTGTAGCAAATGTCTCCCTCTCACCAACTCTGATATCTTCCTCAGGCACACACATTATTCATGTTTAGGATGCTTCCTATGCCTTCATATTTAATCTCCCTTGAGATTGTTTTCAACACTTTGCTCTCTTTCATTCTGGAACATAATCCCAGCTGTGACCTCCAGTTCACTCCACTTATTTTCTATGGTTGTAACTATTCCCCTTCTTCCAACCTGACTATAATACTGGGACAAGTTGAAGTTACAGTTCTCTGTTCCTCAATTCCCAGCCATGAAAATCATTTTTAAACCCCAGCCTGGTCTGAGAATGTCATATTTAATGTCTGAGATCCTAAAGTCTAATGTTCCTTATTTTCACTATAAATCAAAGTAGACAATGTAAATTTAACATTCATTTCTGCTGATATCTATAGTTCCCACGACATCTTTATTGTCATGTTCTTCCTGGGAATGGAAGCTGTGCAATGTATATGTTTACTTTTTATTTTGTTACTCATATCAGATAGACAACGGACAGCCAATGCCAGGAATTCCTCTAAACGGGATGAGTAGATGGGTAGATGGATAGATGGATAGGCAAGTAGATGCTCTGAGCTTCTTTGTGTTTTTTTTTTTAACATTCTTCCTCAGATATTAAGTTAGAGGTCTTACAGATGTGTATTTTCAACTGCTGAGAAGCCAGAGGCACAGGAGAGATAACCTCAAGAACAGGAGAGTCCCTGAATCCACCCTGCACCTGTACAAGTCATCCTCATAAAGCTGCAGAGGTTGACTGAGTCAGGCTATCTGGTGGAGTTCAGATCTGTGAAGTCCTTACTGACTGAGCAGAATTATGTTCCCTGGACTCTGCTCACTCCTCTCTGGTATTGCTACTATCTGCACTCTATGACCCTGGTATCAGACTCTCCTACAAAGGAAACCATGCTTAGCTCCATATAGTTAAGAAAAGTAGAACGGACCTGAACATTCTGCCCGAGGCCAACCCAGGGCCCAGCTGCCGATCCTGCAAAACCCAACAACTTGGAGGTGTTGGTGAGACTGCTCTACTGATCAGCCTGCTCAGCTGAGATCCATTCAAGAGAGGTTTCAGAAACCTACAGTCTGCAGTCTGAGGAAACAAGATTAGCTGAGGGGTTGACGAATAAGCAAAACACGACCTGAGAACTCAAGAGAAGGAGCTGCCCAGCCACCGAAGCAGATCATCAGAATCATAAGCCCACCCTACACTGACTGGGAACAGGTAAGGCCCCAACTCTGGTCCGGCAGACCAGGTCTCTAGGCCCTAGGCCCCAACCGTCAGAGCCACAGGGACCAGACAGTTCCCTGCTCCTTCACAAAAAAAAAAAAAAAACAGCCCACTAACCTGACTGGACATAAGCCTGACATGACAACTCCCTAGACAGAACCACTAACGACACTAATGCTCAGACACAACACACCAATTCGACCAAGAATTCCTAGTGGACCAAGACTATCAATTAGAACAAGAGAGGCACCTTCAGACACACACACCGCCTGCACCAAGCAGAGGAAGAGATGAGTAGACGGCAGTGCAAAAATACAGGCAACAACATAAAGACCTATGTGACAACATCAGAACCTAGCAATTCTACACCTGTAAGACCTGAACATACCATGGCAGAAGAAGCAGAAGAAATCAGTCCTAAAAATGACTTTAAGAAGGTGATAGAGGCCCTTAAAGAAAAAATGAATAACTCCCTTAAAGAGGAAATAAAAAATTCCCTTAAAGAAATGAAAGAAAAAACAAACAAAAAATGATTTGGAAGAAATCAAAGAAAGCCAAGAAAAAGTAATTAAACAGATGAAGAAAACAGCTCAAGATTTGAAAATTGAAATTGAAATAATAAAGAAGACACAAACTGAGGGAATGCTGGAAATAGAAATGCTGACTAAACTATCAGGAACTATAAATGCAAGCATAACCAACCGAACACAAGAGATGGAACAGAGAATCTCTGACATTGGAGACACAGTAGAGAAATAGATTTGTCAGTCTAAGAAAAGTATTGGGACTCCCCATGTGAGCAATTTTGGCGTAACTGTCAAATGATATTTGACATAAACTTTGAGACACCTAGTCATATGTCAAAATCACCTGTGGAAGCATAGATTTATTCTCTTTTGTCAACTAGAGTCTTCCAAAGACTTTTCTGGCCCCAGTGCTGATGATGGTTGACTTTCACATTTATTGAGTATAGGTAGAAGTTTTTGTCCCACCAGCCAGCTCCCAGATAACCACACAGAGACTTATTATTAATTATAAGTGCTTGGCCAACAGCTTAGGCTTGTTACTAACTAGTTCTTATGTCTTAAATTGACCCATATTTCTTATCTACGGTCTACCATGTGACAGTACCTTTTTTGAGTATGGCAAGTCGGCCTCTGGCTGGAGACTCCAGGCTTTTTTCTTCTTCCCAGTATTCTCTCAGCCTGGCTCTCCTACCTAACCTCTTCCTGCCTAGCTATTGGACAGTTAACACTTTCATTAAACCAAAAAGAGCAACACATCTTCACAGTATACAAAAGGATCATTCCACAGCAGGGGAGATTTGGAGAATTTTGCTTTTAGTCTGTATTACAGATTCTTTTCTCCAAATGTGAACTCCTCAGGTAAATGAGTCATTGTGAATCATCAGGTATGGCACTCTGGAATCTGGCCATTTGGATGCCATCACCTACTTACTGTATCACCATGAGAAAGTTCATGAGCCTGAGATTTCTCTGCTAGTCTGTGGAAGGGTGGCAGCACCAACTCAGTGTTTTGTAAAGATGCCACTTGGTGTTTAACATACTAAAACCTAGGGTTCAGTCCCCAGTACTATGGAAAATATGGGTGAATAGGCGTAGGCTGATGATTCTTCCACTGGCTGTACAGTGAACTTCAGATAACACCATAGCTTTCAAAAATTATGAGTGACAAATGCATACTTTGTGAAAACCTGAAACAAACATTCAAAAGAGTATAAAATTGAGTTGAGCATAGTGGCACATGCTTTTAATCCCAGCACTCTGGAGGCAGGTGGATTTCTGGGAGTTCAAGGCCAGCTTAGTCTACAAAGTGAGTTCCAGGGCAATCAGGACTTCATGGTGAAATTCAGTCTCAAAAGGGAAAAAAGAGAGAGAATATAAAATTAAAACATTAGGATTAACCTTCTCAACCCTTCTAAGACCTTCCTGCTAGGATCACACTTACTGATCAGCAGCGGTGGTGGCGCACGCCTTTAATCCCAGCACTCGGGAGGCAGAGCCAGGAGGATCTCTGTGAGTTTGAGGCCAGCCTGGTCTACAGAGCAAGATCCAGGACAGGCACCAAAACTAAAAATAGAAAATAAAAAAATTAAAAAAAAATTACTGATCAGATACATCACTACCTTTTTTTTTTTTTTTTTTTTTTTTTTTTTGCCACTGGTGAGTACTTGAATTGCTATTATGATGATGCAATGAACATTATTACATACCTAGAGATTTGTACATATGTGTCAGTTTCTCATAGGCTACAGAACATAATTACAAAATGCTATTCAGTGTGTGATTTTTCTTGGTACTGACATTACCCTACAAAAAGCCTGTACTAGTTAATGCTCATGCCAGTTTTAAATTATCACCCAACTTAAAAAGTAGCATCAAAACAAAAATAATCATATGTGAGTGGCAAATGTTTTGGCTTTCCTAGATAAGTTTTCATTTAGGAACATTGTGTATGGAAAAGGATTCATACTTTTTCAAACTGATTTATAGACTTATCAAATTTTAAGATTTTGTTATTTCTTTCAAATACTTTTGCTCATTGCACCATTCAATTTGTAATTTGGTTATTATACTTTTTTTCTTTTCTTTTTATTTCCCCCTCTCAAGCAAAAGCTAACATCTTTAGAAATTAAACATTTAGTGATACAATGCCTAGATGTGGTGGGATCTAAAATTCCTGTTGAATTGAAGCACTATGAAGCTAAAGATGCTAAAACCACGTTGCATTTCAGTTTATAAATATTTGCTAAATGCCTTCATTTCTATGTTAAATACTGGGTGGCAACCTTTTTTGCTCTCAATACTGTTCTTCATTCCAATACTAGGAGACAATTGTATCAGTTTGTGATTTCAGTCTGTCTTCTCTCAGCAGGATACCTTTAAATCAAATTTGAAATTTTTTTCCCACCATTCATTTCATTTGGGTGCTACTGGGCTGAGTCTGTTCCAAGTATTTCATGTTCGTCTTCAGCTATGGACGCTGAACTCGAGTGTGCCGTCGTGAGGCAGTGACAACCATTGTGTCTAGCCACAGATGGCATCTTCCCATTAGCCACTCCCCATTTCCTATCAGGCAGAGGACCAGAGAGTAATCCCCCCAGAACCCAAGCATAGGAAGCACACCTGAGCCTCACGATAGCTGAGGACAGGGACAGCAGTCATAAGAGCCTCCTTGACAGTCTCCCTTTCTTTTATGTCTCCTCTTCTTGTCCGCCTCCTGCCCTCCCTCTCTTCTCTCTCCTTTCTCTTTTCTTTTCCCCCCCTCTCCTCTTTTTTCTTTCCCCTCATCTCTCTTTCCTTTTATGTCTGCATCTGCTCCTTTCCAATTTTAGTTTCTTTGTTCAGACTTACTAAATTATCGCATTAGACATCACCATTTCCCTCAAGATGACTGCAAGATGGGTTCATTTCTAGGTCAAGCTTCCAGAGCTATCTGACTCAATGTCTGGGCCTGTAAGTATTTAAGGTCAATAGGACCTTTTACATATTTATTTGTTGGTTTATTTATTTATTCATTCACTCATTTTTTAATCTTTTTTAGTGCTAGCTAGCACAAGGTTTGGTGCATATTTCTTGTATAGTATTGACTCTTTATTTAAAGTTTTTATATAGGCCACTCCAGGGTTTCATTGATATTTCTGACCCACGGATCACTTCAATATAGCTAAGATATCCTTGGCCACATACAGTAACTAAAATTTTTGAGACATGCTCTTTTAAACAAGACATTAATGAAGGCTACTGCTAAATTCTTGACTATAAAGAAAGCAAAAATGTGGTTGTATTTAAGTTCTAAAATTACAAGACACCAGACCAGAGGTTAGCCATCTGGGAAATCATTAAGGTCACAGTGGTCATCAGACCACACGTTAAGAATTGCCATTTTGTGTCTATTCATGTGTCCCAATAGCAAAATTTCTTTTAAAATTGACACTGCTTTGCTATTTGGTCAAGATCTATTCTAACTTTACTTACTCATTGTCAAATCACTTTCCTTCTATAAAGGGAAATTGAACTGAAAATTTATTTTATTACTGTTATACTTTCAAAAATCTTGTAAAATATAGTTTATAATGATTTATGCCAAATGCTTTATCTACACCATCATGAAGACTGAAAGGAATACAAGGAAATGATCTCAAGTTATAGTTTCTCTATGAACTATTCTTCCCTCTGCATGCTGCTTTTTTCCATATTCCCTGACTCTTTGAACTCAAAACTGGGCAGTGAAAGCAGCCATTAAAGATTTCATCCCACCAAAGGCTCCTGAACAAAGATATTCTGAAGCCTGGGATAAATATACCAGTGAAGAAGGGAAGACATTAGCAGAGGATGGATTCCAGACCAGAGCAGCAATGCAAGTTTCTAGACTGAAGGTTCCCATCTATACAGTCAGGAAGCCTGATCAGGATGGCCTGGGGAGCCACTGCTCTGTAAGAAATAACTAGAAGCATTCTCTCCCCCAAGTAGCTCCTGTTTAAAGAGATAATAGAACACCTCAATCTGCTGTTGTCTCCCTGAGGCTCTGTCTGTTGTGTCCTAGAGAGCTAACGGAAAGGAGCCCCCCCACCCCCATGCTAACAGGGATTATGGAAGGAAATGGCAGAGGGGGTCTAGGATCTGTGATGGACCAGGAGTCTTAATGACTCTTCATGGCCCACCACTGATCCACACGTTTAAATCAAAACAATAGATGGTAGACAGTTTCCTTTAAGGGCCTGCTGGGCCTAGAATACTCTTTTGTTTTTCTGAGGCACAATACTCTTCGTTGATGATTTCCTCTGATTTGAAATGGAGAGTTTGGTAGTAAAAGAAGGTGCTGTGGTGTGAAAACAACCCTGGCATAAATAACAACTTTGTTTTTCTGGAGAGGGAGGGTCTCATGGATTCCTGACTGGCCTTGAGCTCACTCTACAGCCAATGATGAGTCTGAATTTCTGATCTTCCAGCCTCTACTACCTGAATGAGAGGATTCTAATTGTGTGCCAGCATGCTCAGTTTATGATGTACAGGGAATAGAACCCAGGGACTCATGCATGCTGGGCAAACACTCTACCAATTAAGCTACATTCTCAGCCAGTAATTCTTAAAATTCTTAACATTCTTTATCTTCTAAATCCTTGTCAGTCATGATGTTGATTCAAATAGATTTACCCTCCTTTTCTTAAACCTCAATGAGAGCCAGGCAGTGGTGGTGCACACCTTTAATCCCAGTGGTCCAGGTAGAGGCAGGTGGATCTCTGTGAGTTCAAGACCAACCTGGTCTACAGAGGGAGTTCCATGACAGGCAAGTCTATACAGAGAAACCCTGTCTCAAAAACAAAACAAAACAAAACAAAACTCCTCAATGAAGATGTATATAAATATATTATTTACTGTGTATAAAATATTTACATATTTATTTTGATTGTAATATAATCTATATATGCAACAAAAGCATTAGGTTTGAAAATGGGTAAAGAATACCTACTAATTACTAACATGACAACCTTATAGAAAAATGTCAAGAAACTTGAAGAGGTATATCATATATACAAAAATGTTTAAGTAAATAGCCAAGGAACAAGAAAAAAATTCTCAACCTCTCTAGTAAGCTGAGAAATGCAAATTAAAACCACAGTGAAGGGATGCACAGCTTAGCAAAGCTAAACATTAAAATAAACAAAAGTGATACGATGTCAAGACAAGGGGAGGAGAAGGGACATGAAACCTTTGCATACTCTAGGTGGTCAGGGAAGGCCATGCAGCCACTGTGGGTGAGAATGCAACATCACAGAGCTGAGAGAGACAGATGTGACAGATGACTCAGCCTTCACACTACAGCCATATGCCTGAGAGATGTGCAGGATGTGTGCCCCAGGAAAGAAGAACAAGAGTGCTCACAGCAGGCTCATCATAATAGCACAATGTTCAAACAGACCCAGTGTCAGCCACCAGGAACATGGCAGGTGTCTTTGGACACTAAGATGCTGCAGAAGGAAGCCACCAAGCAGGGTGCATACAAAACCAGAGATGACTCACAATAGTGAGGGAATGAAAAAAGCCAGACAAAAATGAACATCTATAGTGTGGGTCCCTTCTTGTTGTTCACACAGTAGGATGGGTAAAACTGTTTTTGAGGATGTGTACAGAATTAATGAAACTATTTAAAAATCAAAGAAATGAATACCAAGAAAGCCAATATATGGAGGTAAAAAAGGCACTGTGATGAGTGTTTCTGGATTACTGTTTCTTGATCTAGTTGAATGTGGCTGAATGCTCTGTCTTTGCAATCAATCACTTTATGGTCAATCACTAATACAAGTGATCCTTTCTGAATGTGCCTAAGATGTCACAATCTTAAAATGTTTAAAAGAAAGCAAGGAAAGAAAAAAAATCTAGCATAATGACATGTGATTTGAAATTGCGTTGTAGAAGCAAACTCTTATTGACTGAAAATAAAAGAGGCTTGAGAGCCAAAGACTGATGTAGGGAAATTCTAAAGTTAGGAAACCTCATTAACATAAGAAGCCAACCTATTTCCCAGGAAAGCTGTGTGTCAAGAATCCTCCTTTAATGTAATTTTATTTTTAATTTCTTTGAGAACGAATTTGGAGATCGAAATTGTGTTCAGCTGCAGCTGCACTAAGACTCACCCAGGCACCCTAGTCAAAATACTTCGTCAGGCAAAATACTTCGACACAGGGACTTCTCTAACAATATCACTAAAGTCAGCACAACCGGAAGATCTAGCACGTCCCTGAAAAATGAGTCTCAGCCTCTTTAAGTCCTACATATGAACACCCATCTGAATTCTTACTTAAACCCTGGTTCATTATTTTATCTTATTTCAGTCAACAATGTATTATTTTGTATCATTTGAGAACCTCCTCAGAAGGGTAGTAGTGGCATACACTTTTAATCTCAGCATTCAGGAGGGAGGCAGTGGCAGGTGAGTTTGAGGCCAGCCTGGTCTAGAGAGTGAGTTCCAGGACAGCCAGGGTTACACAGAGAAATCCTGCCTCAACACCCGCCAAAAAAATAAAAATAAAAAATAAAAAAAAAAAAAAAAACCCAGCAAAACAACAATAACAAAATGATCCTCTGTGTTGCCATTTTATCTGTATAATTTTATAAGAAGATAGAAACCCCAAAGACTCAGATGCAAATCACAAGACTCTTTCAATATCTTTCAATAATAATGCAACCTGCTCACCCTTACCATTTCGGCTCACATGTGCCTGACAAAGTATCTAGAAATTCTCAGGAGTGCAGAGAATTTTGTTTTTCTCAAATTGTCTTTTGTTCATATTCTGACATTCATTCTGTTGCCTATTACTATAGTACAAATATTTATTTTCTCCTTACAATGATTGCCTATTAAATTTAACATATAAACTAGTCAAACAAAAAAATCTAGAAGTCACTCATTGCAAAAATCTTGACCTGACAATGGATTGGCATTTTTGTAGTTCTCTGGCCTCCCCTATATGAGTGTGATGACCCCACTGTGAGGCTTTCTAGATTGTAGCACAAGTCGACAAAAACATCTCTGTTAGGGGCAGGGGAGAAAAAAGAGCAGGCAGACAGGAGAGGGGACAAATAGCCGCTAAAACTGTGTGTCACATGTTTGCAATTCAAAACGTTTGCTTCCTAATAATTCATTCCAAACGCAGCGGGATACTTGAAGTCTGTACGTCCTTACAACTGCATGTTTCTCATCATCCAACTCCAACACTTTCATTCTGCTTCTCAGTTGCTTCCTCACACTGCACTTTGACACTTCAGAATCGAATGCCCATTTGCTCGGGCGTAATATGTGACATCATACAGAACAACTGTCATATTTTGAGACAGGCCATGAGACAAAGACATTTTGTTCCAGAAGCACAAAAGGAAGGAAGTACATAAGACTCATTATCCTCGAGATGAAATTCAGCCTGAGAGTTGAAAATGCTGGTGTCAAAGTTACAAGGCTTCTTCCGCAGCGTTGCTCTTGGTCTTTCTCCACGCCAGCCTGGTTTTGGCACTTGGGTAGTGTCTGAGTTCACTGGGCAACATGTCCCAAGGAGCCTAGGAGACATGGGAGTAGGAGGAACTCAGGAAGGTGTTCTGTTCCTTCCCCCACTCTTCTTGCTGGAACATTTGACAAAATCCCTGTCCTCTGGCGTGTAAGCTATAGCACAAATATCAACTCTTTCTTCTATCAACAAAGCAAACCCTTAAGACCTATTTCTTACACTTAAGATACCTAATGTGTGGCAGGCAGAGGAACGTTACATTTCATTCGGTTATTTATTCCTCTAAAACACAGAAAACTGCGTTCCGAGAACAGATATCCAAGAGTCTGTGCTAATGGCTCCTCCACAGGTTTTCTGTTCATCCACATCCTGGCCGGCTTTGGTTGAATAGTTACAGTGCTAAGTTACTCTTTCACTGTGGCGCAGAGTGAAAGGTAAATTGTTAACACACCTGGGTAGGGCTGTGATTGTTGATCTCTGTGATGGGGCTGGGGATCCTGTAATAAAAAACCTCTGCACAATAATATCTTAAACTAGTTTCATCAATCATTTATTTGCTCTGGCTTTAGGAGAAGGGGCCTCACTATCTAGCCAGGCTGGCTTTGAACGCTCCAGTTTTCCTGCCTCAGCCTCCACAGTACAGAGATCACAGGCATGCCCCGCCTCACCCAGCTCCGTTCTGGTGTATTTGAAACAATCATGAAATCCCATGAGTACCCATTCAGTCTCTGCTTACATCCCTGACATTTCCTTTGTTTCTCCAACTTCTACCCCTCACGGGGTCACAGAACATTTTTTTCTGTCTGAACACAAGGAGACAAAGGCAGTCATCACTAGCTACGCGTGTTTGGGCTGTAGTTTGTGTTGCTGATGTCGCATGTCTGAGGAATTAAGTTTCTTCAGGGAATTTCTCCAAGTCTGACTAGCCCAGAAATCCCAGGTGTAATTACAAGATGTATATGGGCAGCCTTCCGTCAAATGATGTCACTTGTGCTGGACGGGACGGGACTTTGAGGGCTAAAGGACATTTCCTTTGTGTGTGCAGAATGCAGACATGTTCTCTATCAGTTGTTGCATTTATGAATTATGATACACTAAAATGAAAGAATTATAACACGTGCCCTGGAAGACCGGATTTCTGTAAGGTAAGGAGGGGCTAGGAGTGGCGGCCAGAGCCTCTGTTTCCAGCTCTGGAGGCCCAGAGGGAGAATCACACTAGCCCAGAAGTTCAGGACAAGCCTGGGCTAGCAAGACCAGCTCAAGTTAATTAACCACCTAATAATTAATTTCTCACACAAAAAAAAATCAGGTAAAGCAGGAAGAGAAGGTGGTCAAGAAGAAAAGAGAGACTTTAATTTTCAAGCATCAGAAGACAAAAATCTTCCTAAAAGCCAGTCCATGAACTTTAGTCCAAGCAAAGGTCAAGCTTAGGGTTTAACCCAACATCCAGCACATCCTCTGCGGGCTACGGTCCCAGGCTTCTGAAGTGATGCTCTGAATTCATGGCATTTCACAGGACTGTTGAAAATGCTCAGCAATCATTTCCAGCTGTTTCTCAGATATTTCCTTTACATTCCATTGCTCTGAAGAAGGAGGAAAAAAAACTCGTTCATGCCGGTGTTTGTAGATCATAGTATTAGCTGTAAATCCACTCCACGGGAGTCTATAAAACTGAGTTTTTTATTTCACTATTTCTACCTCATGCCGAATCATAGTAGTTTTAAAAAATTAAAGAAACAAATCAAAAGACCCTTTTAAGCCTAAGGAATTTTGCTTACCTATGTAAAAAAAAAAAAAAACTCATTAATTTCATTAATTCAGACTTCCTTAACTAGTGACAGGTCTGGTCAGCAAGCTACTGAGTTTTAGTGTTCATGGTTTTTATCGTATAGAGAAGTATGTGTGCATGTCTTCATGGGAGTGATGTTTTATCTTGTTTTGTTTTGCTTTGTCTATGATGTTACAGAGCTAAACTAGGGCTTTGTAAGTATTCTACTACGTAGCTCCCCCCAACACAGCCTCCCCCTTTTCTTTTTTCTTTTAAGACAGAGCCTTACTAAGTTACCCTGCTTAGTGAAGAGTTCAGTCTGTAGCCCAGCTGTTGTGTGACTTTTCTGGGGAAATGTGAACGTTCCAGATAGGGGCTAACTAAAGACTCATAGACAAATGAAAGTATTCTACCTATTTCTAGCTTGTGAACCAATGAGAGAATTGGGGTCCGTACAGGTTAGGGGGTGAGAAGTTACATACAGGAGCATGTGTGAGTAACAGTCAGCTGCATCATCAAAAACCCCACCTGAGAATGGGAGATAACGTAAAAGCTGCAGGTTGTAGACAGCTCCATCAAGTCTTGCCCCTCTCCAGTATTTTGCGGCTGTAAACTTGCAGAGGGGCTAATTGGGTCTTGTAATGCTAAGCCTCCTGCATCTCCTTCCTTTAGGTTTCTGAGTCTTAGGAGTCTCCTTATACCTCGAAGAGAAGGTTCCATTTTGGAAGAGAGAGGTACACAATGCCTATCTGTAAGACAAATTGCTAAAGAGTCTTATAAATAAAAAACCCTGAGCCAGATATTGTGGTTAAAACCCAGAGATCAGAGGAATAGGACAAACCACAGCCAACCTCGCCTTACCAGCCCCAGCCTCCAAAGAGACCTACTTCCTGTATACCCCTGCCTATATGACTTTCTGTCCCTGCTGTCTCACTTCCTCTCCCTGCCCAGCTACATCACTTCCTCTTTCTACCCAGCTCTGTCACTTCCTGTCTGTCTGTACAGACCTTCAGACCTTTATGGTTAACTGGTATTGGAATTTAAGGCATGTGCCACCATGCCTGGCTCTGTTCCCAGTGTGGTCTTGAACTCACAGAGATCTGGATGGATCTCTGCCTCCCTGATGCTAGGATTAAAGGCATGTGCTACCATTGCCTGACTTCTATGTTTATTATAATGGCTGCTTTTCCCTCTGATCTTCAGATAAGCTTTATTGAAGTACATGGATAAAATATCACCACACCTGTCAGGCTCCTTCCTCAACCTCCCAAGTAGCCAAACTACACACCTATGTAGCCAGGACAAACTGAGTGTTGTAGCAGAGACAGTCTGAAGTATGTCACAAGAAATACTAGAACAGAGACGGAAACTCCTGGGCCCACTGACAGGCTGTGAGGCCTCAGGTAAGGTTCCCTGAAGTGGAAGGCCAAACTAGATTGGGATGGATATGTGTAGTGTGCAGAGGTACCTTGCATCCTCTGTCACTACCATTTGCTCATTGATACATTAAACTTTCCATTCTTCCCAGAAGCAGTTTCAGCATATGTCTTAGCACAGAGCTCCAATAAGCATCCATCAATCTGTCAGACTTGGCACATGATCTCAGGCATACTTATGGAACTAGATGACTTCAAAGATTCTTCCAGCACTGTGTCTCCAGGGTGTTAATAGAGTCTTAACTAATGTGCTTTAAAGAAAATGCCTAAAAATGAACAGAGCATAGTGACCTACACCTATAGTCATAGCACTTGGGGTGCTGATCCAGATGGATTGTAAATTTGAGGCTAGCTGGGTCTACCTAGTGACTTGCAGGCCAGGCTAGGCTGGGCTCCATAGCAAAACAATTGGGTCAAGAAGAAAATAAGAAAGAGGGAAGGAAGGAAAAGGAGAGGGGAATAGAAGAAAGGGGTGGGAGAAGAAGGGAAAGGAATGGAAGTTGGAGAGAGGACAGATAAAGAGGAATGGAAAAAGGAAGGAAGGGAGGGGAGGGGAGGGAGGGGAGGGGAGGGGAGGGGAGGGGAGGGCGGGGAGGGGAGGGGAGGGAGGAATGCAAGCAAAGAGCCAATGAAGCAAAAGGCCATTGACCTGTAATCTCAGCACTGAGGAGACTGAAGCAAGAAGAGGGCCATGAGTTCGGAGCTTGCCTGTGCAACATAGTGATAACAAGTCAGCCAGGGACACATAGTAAAGCCTGATATTAAAGTAATGCTGGGCGGTGGTGGCACACACCTTTAATCCCAGCACTCGGGAGGCAGAGGCACGTGGATCTCTGTGAGCTCGAAGCCAGCCTGGTCTACTGAGTGATTCCAGGACAGCTAGAGCTACACAGAGAAATCTTGTCTAGAAAACAACAACAACAAAAACAAACAAAAAACTCAACAACCCTGTGTGTGTGCACATACATATATATACATACTTACATAAAGCTTTATGTGTGTCTTTATCGCCCTACAGCCCTTAGCAGCCACATACCTCTGTTCCATAATAAATCCCTAGCTACGTTACCAGCAAATTCGTTGTGCCTATAATAACAGATCTAACCCAAAATGAAATTCATTGTATTTCTTTCTCTATTAGCTGAAAAACATCTGTAGCACCTACTGTTCAAAAACAGGCCATGTAATCTACCTGGCTGACCAAGATCCTTGCTGTAACCTCACTCATGTGAGTTCCTTTCTCTAAGTTATTGTATCAATTCAAGAAAAACAAGAGTCAATACTATCACAGGTCTTATCCAAATAAAATCTACATATTTCAAGAGCAGAAAGCCAAATAAAATGTCTTTCCTGATGAATGGACTTGCCCCTCTCTTTACGGGACCAAAAGATTGTATTATTCAGAAAACATCTTAAAAGGGACCCCTGGACACTTGCAGTTTTTCAGTCCAAAACTCCTGAAGTCAGTCTTAGCTTGTCTTTTTTTTTTTTTTTTTTTTTTTTTTTTTAATTTATCCCTAAATACTTCACCCAGTGTGTTTACCCAGTTCTGCTGGCTTTTGCTTTACCTCTGACTGCTTTTCCTCACCAGCTCTTCTGATGCCTGCATTACCCTGGGCATTCCCTAGCTCATGTCCTGATTCAATCCTTGGTCTCCATTGTCTATTGTGTGTGTACGTGCGCGTGTGAGCATGAGAGCATGCATGCGTGTGTGTTATGATAGGCTAGGAAGAGAACCTTTTCTTTCGTCATGCCTGACAAATACTGTCCCGCTGGGCAGTGTGCCTAGCCTTCCCCAGTGTGTAGGACAGTGTCTAGCACACAGCAGGACAACTTGCTGAATGAAAGAGTAAGTGAATGAATTAGCCAGCTGCCAGTATGAGTCGGGGATGAGAGGAAATAGCCTACTCATGGGCAATGAACTCCTGGGATAAGCTTTTCTGAGAATTGATATCCAGACTTCCATAATTCAGTTCCCTTCTCGCTAAGATGGACCAATCATTTTTCTCTGCTTTTCGGCATAGGTTGCAATTAGAACAAAGGATTGCATATTATCTAGTGTTTGGGAAATGATTATGCAATTTCAAAATTTATGTCCCTTGTCTCATTTCTCCAGTTCCCTAACACTATTCACCAATCAGCAAAGAAGTTAGGATAAATGTAGATTTAATCAATTTTATTTTGTTACTTGAATATGTCTTTATTGCTTAAGAAAAATAATTTCAAAATATTGACTTAAAACAGTCAATAAGATTAATAATTTATGGATAGTTGCTAGATATGATGGCAGTTTAGAGTAAGTGGGATGACACAATATATTTTAGCAAACATACAAAAATGGGTGAAGTGTATAAGCATTTATCACAAAGGTGCTATGATATCAAATCTGCATGTCATCTTCTACCCACACAAATTCTAATAAGAAAGAGCATTTAAAATCACCACTTCAAAGCCAGCTAATAGTTCATATCTATAATTCCAGCACTCAAGAGGCTGAGAAAGGAGGGTTGTTGCACATATAAGTCCAACCTTGACTGCGTAGTGTGTCCTAGGCACCTACTTCAGCTATGACATGAGATTCTGCTTAAGAGAGAGAGCGATCAAGCTAATCAACTGTCTCACTTATTCAGAGGGCCTGATCCAGTTCGGGAGGCATCCAGGCAGTGGGACTGGGACCTGTCCTCAGTGCATGAGTTGGCTGTTTGAAACCTGGGGCTTATACAGGGACACTTGGCTCAGCCTGGGAGGAGGGGACTGGACCTGCCTGGACTGAGTCTACCAGGTTGAACTCAATCCTCAGGGGGAGTCTTGGCCCTGGAGGAGATGGGAATGGGGGGAGTGGGCTGGGAGGAAGGGGGGCAGGAGGGGGGAGAACAAGGAATCCGTGGCTGATATGTAAAATTAAATTAAATTATAAAATCAAAAAAAAAAAGAAAGAGAGAGCGAGAAACAGAGAGAGAGGCAGAGACAGACGGAGAGACAAAGACAGAGGGACAAAGAGAAAAGAAGACAGAGTGGGCAGATAGTCACAACAGCTGAAAGATGGCAGTGGGAATATCTGGCTCAAAGCCAGCATTGGCTACACAGGAAAGTCGAAGCCAGCTAAGACTACGTGAGACCTTGTTCCAAAAGCAAGATACAACAACAACAAAATGTAGTCATCCCAGGGTTGGGGATTTAGTTCGGGGATAGAGCGCTTGCCTAGCAAGCACAACACCCTGGGTTTGGTCCTCAGCTCTGGAAAAAAAGAAATGCAGTCATCCCTAACTAAACTCAGTCACACACACACACACACACACACACACACACACACACACACACACACACAGTAGGAAGAGAACTAGCTGAGAAGTAGGGTTTTAGAGGGAGAAGGGGGAAGGATGAGAAAGAATAATAGGAAATAAAAAGAGTAAAATTCATTACATGTATGAAATTGTTAAAGAATAAACAAGGTTTAAAATTTTTTGAGCAAAGCAATGATTAATGAATAAGCAAGGAATGAGCTGCTCACCACCCAAACTCATTGCTAAATTTGGTCAAAACCTCACTACATTCAATATAAAAACTGCAGGCATTACCGAATATGCATGATAAAATACATTCAGACTTCTAAAACAATAACTAACTAAAAGTGTTTTCAACAAAAACTTGAAGAAAAGTTTTTTTATTTTTAATTGTTTTAGAGAACTTAAAAAAAAAAATTGAGGCACCGGAACATAAAATACTTCTGTTGAAAATTCTAGAGCATCCTAGGTGACAGAGCTATGATGGACTGTCCCAACATTACAATCCAAAATCAAAATTTACCCTCCCACCCCAATACCTTTCACATTGTAGAGCAGGTTAGCTGGCAAGTCATGCCACAGAAGTCTCCTCATAGTTGAAGGGAAAGATGTAAAACAAAACAAAAATCATAGTGAAACAATGACATAATTTGGCTTATTGGAATCATTAGGGGATAAAAATTCCTTTTGAAAGGGGGTTGGGGGGTGGAGAATTGGGGAAGTTGGTCCTGGTGGAAAGGCACTGTTTCAGTGAGGGAACTGCCTGCCTGAGGTGCCCGAGGTATCATCTTGCTCATGTGTATTTGTGGACCATTGGCTTCACTTTCTTTATTTTCTAGTAGCCGAATCCATGTTATGCTCACCTTCAAGGTCTCTCAGGTTCCTAGAAAGGAAAGGAAACCAAGCGATGGAGCAACCTGAGGCAAATTCAAGTTAACATCGCTGATCTGCTTCAGAGTAGGAGTCACAAACACCTATGGAAGACTTGTATGTTTTCTGCATTTACTTACGGAGAAAATAATTCTTTTCAATCAGCTTTTCAAGCTGAGACTGAATGTTCAGGAACTTTTTTTATTATTATTTTATAATTTAATTTAAGTTTACACATCAGCCACAGATTCCTGTGGTATTGTGCATGCTAATAAACTTATCTGGGGTCAGAGACAGAACAGCCACAATATTAAACATAGAGGATAGGCAGTGGGTAGCACACGCCTTTAATCCTAGCATTCCAGAGGCAGAAATCCATCTGTTCAAGGATACAGCCAAGCATGGTGACGCACGCCTTTAGTTCCAGAAAGCCGAGCCTTTAATTCCAGGGAGTGGTGGTAGAAAGCAGAAAGATATATAAGACGTGGAGACCAGAAACTAGAAGCATTTTGGCTGGTTAAACTTTCGGGCTTCTAGCAGCAGTTCAGCTGAGATTCATTCTGGATGAGGACTCAGAGGCTTCCAGTCTGAGGAAACAGGACCAGCTGAGGATCCGGTGAGGTGAGGTAGCTGTGGCTTATTCTGTCTCTCTGACCATCCAGCATTTCACCCCAATAACTGGCCCCGGGTTTGATTTTAGACTCTCTAAGATTCCTGCTACAGATTCCCTTGTCCTCCTGCTCCTCTCCTCCACTCCCCCCCCCTTTCCCCCAGCCTACCCCCCATTCCCATCTCCTCCAGGGCAAAGACTCCCCTGGGGATTGAGTTCAACCTGGTAGATTCAGTCCAGGCAGGTCCAGTCCCCTCCTCCCAGGCTGAGCTAAGTGTCCATGCATAAGCCCAAGGTTCCAAACAGCCAACTCATGCACTGAGGACAGGTCCCAGTTCCACTGCCTGGATGCCTCCCAAACAGTTCAATCTAATCAACTGTCTCACTTATCCAGAGGGCCTGATCAAGTTGGGGGCTCCTCAGCTATTGGTTGACCAGAGAAAGTCAGATGGATTCAATGGAACCTTGGAATGCTTTATGTAACAAAAGAAGCCCAACACTTCAGGTCACAGGATGAGTAGTAGGGTGGCTCCTGGCCATTCTACCTTAGGGTCACTGGAGGGTGGGTTGTACTGAACAATTCAGTCTTCTTCAGGGATGCCCAGCCCTCTCTGGCTACCACATCTGTGCACAACTGTATCCCTAAATCTGTGTAGCAGAATTGGAAGAACATGGTTGTCCATTTGTTTTGCTTTTGCCTTCCATAGTATGGCAAAGCCAGGCTAGTCAACGCAGTTCAATAGCTCACAGTGGTACTCACAGATATTCACAATGAAAAGGAGACAGTTTAGTTTCTTCTGTGAGTTCTTCTTAAGGATGTGAAGGGCAGAAAGAACTGTTTTTCAGGACAAACAAGAATATCCATGCTCAAGCCCATCATCCACTGCGGCAACCTGTCTATAGCCATTAGCACCAACATACCACTCCTTTTTCAGAGAAATCCTTGCCAAATCCCCTCATCAAGTTTGTGTGGCAGAAGATGGCATGGTTTGCCCACATGCTGGAAAAAGGTTTAATAAATTGCTTTAATTCCTCTTCAAACTCAGCATCCAAGGTACAACAAGCATCATCAATAACTCTGTAGGAACCTTATGCATAAACCCCAGAGGATTCTGCACGTGGTCCAGGATCCTGCCTGGAATGGACACGATAGTGTTGATTCCACTGATGCACTTCTGTACAAAGACAGTATTCTTATGTTAAACCAGGTCTGCTTTTTTAAATGTGATAGAATGAAATAGTTCAATTCAGGATAGTTCCAGAAACACTCGGTCATAAGATTAAAGTGTCTCTGTCGTAAATTTCCAAGAGTTGACTGAAAACAAAGGTTGTTAACATAACAAAACAGAAAGAGAAAAGTTGCTGGTAGTGCTTGGAGCATCTTTCACCCCAGAAACCCACATAACACTTTTATACACTAAAAACAAAAGCATTTGTGGCATAAAGTAAAACAGGGGTTGGCATTTGTCGCATTAATTGGACCAATGAGCGATACAAATGGGATGACTCAGTTCTTACAGTGAGCTTTTCTTAATTTGAACTGTTTAATTTATGTGGCTCTAAAGATCAGGAAACGGATATTTAAACCACAAAGTCACTGCCTACCTCTCCCATCTGGGTGATGACTTAATTCTAAGTGAAGGTTATTGCTTCAAATCAGTACATCCAAATGCCTTTAATACACCTGTCATTTGAAATTAAACACCAATTCCCTTGGCGCTTTTCTTTTTGGGATAGGGGAAGAAGTGGAAGATCTTCCTGAAGAGAATGAAGACCAGTAGAGGCATGGGGGAGTGGTAGATATGTAGGGAGTTAAGGGGATGTCTTCTTTTGCTGTGTGGCATGTCAACATTGGGTGTGTGTACAGAGGAATATCTCTAGAGGAAACTTCATCACCCCACCCCCACCCCCGTCCCCGACACACTCTATTTTTAACCCAGTCATGTCTCCCAAGTTCCAGCCAAATTAATAGCTAACATTTTGCCAAACACACGTCACCAATTCTATCATTGTTCTTCCTTTCATTTACAAAGACATTGCTTTCTTTCTTTCCACGGATTATGGGACCATACTTTGGAGATTATGAAACCATTTACTGCTTTGCCATGTGAGGAAAGACTAGTTTTGGTTTTAGGTGTTGTTGTTGCTGTTGTTTGTTTGTTTTTGTCTATTAACAAAGTAGACATGTTTAACTCATTTTAGCTGCCATCATTAACTCAAATCCCAGGACAACTCCCAAGTCAGAGATAGAATGCAAAAACAGAGTGAATCAGTTTCAACTGATTAGTGAAAGATGAGGAATCTTGGCAAACCTCGGAGAAACTCAAGGAAAAGTCGGGGCGTAGTCAAGGAAGTAACCAGTGGTGATGACAAGTGTCTCATGGCCAATGAACATTAGTCTTGTGCACCATATTTGGGTCATGAACTTAATAACATAACTGCCGCAAATTGGTCTATCTAACCTAGTTGAAATATGCATCCAAAGGCTTTTATTGTGAATTAAACTTCTACCTCCTTTAATGTATAAATGATTATGCTAAATGTTAGCCAAGAAAAATCAAGTACACAGAGAGACCTAGTACTTTATAAAAACACTTGACACTAGAGAAACAAATATTCTTACCATTGACTAAGAGAGGAACATATGATATCTTTATAATAAAGAAAACATGGCCTCTAGTTGGGGGAAAGCCAGTATTCTAGTGCTAGTGGGTAGTGGGGGGAAACAAAGAACCAAAAATTATACTGTATCTAAAGGAACTCTGTTTGGAACTACGACGAAAAGCATGTCGTTGATCACTCTTCAGTTCCAAATGTCCTGTCTGGGCCCTGCGTGAGAGTCTGGAATGAGTCAAGTGGAAACTTTCCAGGATTGCTAGGTCAAAGCACAGGCCAGAGATCTGCCTACTAAGGGAAGCTTTATAAACATAACTCGAGATAGCCTAGAGGTCAACAAAACTGCTCTGATATCAGTGTGGCTAGCTGCAAAACCAGCTTTCATCACTCACCAGGTGTGCTGTGCTCAGAGATGTTATTAATTTCACATTTAAACTGTACCTCATTTTCCTTTTTAGAAAGTAAAAAAAAAAAAAGCTTCTTTATGGAATTCTCATAAGGATCAGGAAATTGGGGTCTGTGAAGCACTTCTCACAGTGTCTTGTACAAGCACCATAGGATATTTATTACCCAAGCAAATAGACAAAATGAGAGCTGTAGACATCACTACTTTATCAGTCATACCTGTGACTAAATGGTGAAGCAGAGGTGACATATATGACTGAAAATAAATAAATATGTTAATTAATATGTTAATAGTTGAGTCTCCTTTGTGGTCCATAAGAATTTATAGCAAATGTGTGTGTATATGTGTGTGTATACATACACACACACACACACAGAGAGAGAGAGAGAGAGAGAGAGAGAGAGAGAGAGAAGAGAGAGAGGAGAGAGAGAGAGAGATCTGTAAATAGCAAAGAAAATTGAAGCAAGATAAAATACCCAAGGTGTGGACTGATTGTCAACAAAATAGCTCCAGTGTAAAGCAGACAGCTTATCAGAACAGGGAACTCCACCAACAACAAGATAAATGAATGCAGATTATTAGCCCCAGCCCTACAGGGCTGTAAACTTTTGCATTTTGACTTAGGTGTTGCCTGCTGTGGCTATTGCACTGTATAAATAAAATGCTGATTGGCCAGTTGCCAGGCAGGAAGTATAGGCAGAACAAGCAGAGAATTCTGGGAACAGGAAGGCTGAGAGAGGAGACACTGCCAGCCACTGCCATGAGTACTAACATGTAAGATACCAGTAAGCCACGAGCCATGTGGTAAGGTATAGAGTTAGAGAAATGGGTTAATTTAGATAGAAGGACTAGATAACAAGAAGCCTGCCACAGCCATACAGTTTGTAAACAATATAAATATCTGTGTTTACTTGGTTGGGTCTGAGCAGCTGCTGGGACTGGCGGGTGAGAGAGATTTGTCCTGACCAGGGGGCCAGGCAGGACTGGAGAAAACTTCAGCTACAGTTGCCATTTGCAGTTATAGGCTAGACTGCCTTTTAACAGTCTAGAGATCAATGCAAATGACCAATGTATGCAGTTCAACAGGCAACTTTAATGTAGCAGCCAAAAAAGGAACTGTGACTAACATGTCCCCATCTAATCTTTTCTTCCTAAAGTAATTAACCTGCTATTTTAGGACAGTTGAATGCGTGCCATCTCCCCTTCCCATACCCTCCCTTTCCTAAAACACTTTTAGAGGTTTTGTTTGTCAAGAGTCTATTCTAGCTGTCTTGTTCCCAGCATGCTTTTCAGAAGCTTTGGACAACAGTTTGCCCCCATCATTCTAGAATCATCACATCCTGGAATGCTCAAGGCTTTGGCCATATTAGTATATTTTCAAGTTTCCAGCCATTTCCATGGACCCGGGCCAGTCTAGAGGATGTAGACAGTACAACCTTTGCAGGACAGTCCACAAAGTCTGTTTTAACGTCTTGAGTTTGATCCACTAGTCAAAGGCATGAGCAGAAAGTTATGCTCTCAAAGTTGCCAACAAGCATTCTGTTGAGTTAAAGAAAATGTTGGGAAGGTTAGGTAGTCAGGAGGTTGACAAGACCCAAGATCTCAAAGTTGCTGTGCAGAGCATGCAAACATATTAATTACCTTGATGGAGGCAGTGTCTGGACAGCCCACAGTGTGAGAGTACAGTCAAATGAGTCAGACAGCAGACCCCACTGAACCCCAGGGCAGCTCCAGAGTAAACCTAGAGCATCCAGAAGTCTCTTCTCTTAGGACAACTGAGGCATCCTTGTTTAATTATGTCTTACTCTAGTCAGGCTTTGGGGTTTAGAGGTTCTCCCCTTTGTGCTAACAAGGTCTCCTCACTCCCTCAACCTGCAGATTCAGCAAGGATATTTTCCTAAAGAGTGATAGTTTACAAATTAAATTTCTGGAATTGGGGATTATATACCTAAGATTCCTCAAAGCATTTGGTTTTTAGCTAAGCTACAGGTTCTCAACCCATGGGCCGTGACCCTTTTGGGGGGTCGAATGAGTCTTTCACAGGGGTCAAGTAAGAGCATCTGCATATAAGATATTTACATTACAATTCATAACAGTAGCAAAATTACACTTATGAAGTAACAAAAGACAACAGTCAAAAAATAATTATGCTGGTTTGTAGTGACACTCCAGGAGACAGAGGCAGATAGATTTCTGAGTTGGAGGCCAGCCTGGTCTACAGAGTGAATTCAAGAACTACACGGGAAAATCTTGTATTGAACAACAACAATAAATAAATAAACTTTTATATAAAAATAAAAATATATAATCCATAATAGTTTACAGCTGTTAATCATGAAGGTGAATTATGCTGTTTAAAATTATAAAGGGTTGTATGTCATAATTTTATATTTCAAATGGATATAGCATAACTCAGAATAGAAACTGAGTGAATTGGCTGGGTTGTGGCAAGGGATTTCTATCCTAGCTCCATCAAAAGAATTTGCTACAAAGCTTCTGCAAAACTTGCGTCACAGATAAACTAAATCAGAATTTCCAGGAAAGTAACCCCTGACACTAACACTGTTGTGAACATAAGTGATCTGATATGCAAACAGGATTCAGTTGCATGAATGATCTGGCTTGGTGCTCTTGACCAGAGGTTGTCAAGCTCACCTGATAAATGCCATGGAAAGCAGACTCCTAGGTGCAGGCAGACTTAGACTCAATGGGACTTTACAGGTAGGAGTGATTACATGAGTGAATTGATGTTGTAGGTGATGTGGGTGTCAGGAACGGAAATCTCTGTCTTTGGGGGTCTCTTTAGGCAAAGTCCTTCATTTGACAATCCAGAGAGCCAGAAACAGTTTTGATACACATAATTTGGGGTTTCTAAGGGGAAGTCTTAACTAGGCCAAGACTACAGAGTTCCAGGGTGATTTTATCTTTATTGAAAATATTACTTCAACCTTGCTTGATGCCAAACAACTCAAGTTTGGTTTCCAAATGGGTTTCCCTCGTTCAATTTACAAAACAGTGAGACTGCTTTGATGAAGATATGCCTTTGATGAAATTTTGAAACTGACTGAATATATTCTGTGAGCGCTCATGCCACATCAACCCAAAAGAAAAGAGCAAAGATATTGTTTTATTTGGCGGGGTGGGGTGTCTGTTTCAAACAGGATCCCATTATGTAGCTCAGGCTAGCCTCAGACTCAAGAGCCTCTTGTCGAAGCATCCAAGTTGCTAGGATTACAGACATGCACCATTGTTAAGCTTGAATAATTGGACCTTCAAACTGAATTGTACTGCAAGTAAGATTCTTAAACTATAGCATTATCTATTACCCCACTCTTCTCTCTTCCCACAGACCAACATTTCTGAAGTTTGTTTCATTTTGTTTTGTTTTCATTCACATCCATTCGATCACCTTTCTCTTTAGAGGAGGTCCTGCCACTCCACCAGTTTGGGAGCAGAGATGGACTTCCAACTGTGTCTGTTTCCATTGACCAGCAGTATTTTATTCTTTGTGGTTTGTAGGCTCTCAATCCAACCTTCCTCTATAATGGAAAAAGCAGAAATCTCTCGCTGCATTTTTTTTTCTCCAGTCCTTCTGAGACCAAACACACTTCCTGTTTGGGCAGAGGATCCTCTGTTGGAAGATAACTCAACTACTCACCTGCCACTGACTTCCAGGAACTGGGAGAGTTTGAACTCGGGGATTTAAGTGTTGATCCATGCTGCCTTGTTTTGTTCTCAGGTTACCTTAGAACGGAATGAGATCTAAGAGCCAACTTAGCACTATTGAAAGTCCACAGTCTCTGCGGCTTTCAAGGTATTTTTGAGAGTTCATTAGTATTTCTAAAGTCAACATTGCCAGATCCACCTGTCCGGGGCAAAGGAGATAACAGGTGTTTTTAAAACTGCACTTCAATAAATACCTCAACATGTCCTTGGTCTTATCAATCAGTAATGACAAACCTTTGACTCAACAGTTCTTAGCCACTGAGCATGGTGGTCACTCCTGCTGTTCTAGAATTTGAGAGACTCAAGCAAAAGATTGCATTCCAGAGCACCCTGGGCTACAAAGATAAACCAGCCTTAAAAAAAAAAAAAAAAAAAAAAAAAAAAAAAAAGACTTTTCTCTTAACCCAGTGGAACATAAATTTCATCTATCCCAGCTGAATATTCAGCTTCTCTAGTTCTGAAAAACTTTGCCCAGAATATTGGGCCCAAATGTGTGATAAAATCTGTCCACATCAACCAAACCACCTAAAATGACTCTACTGTGACTTTTAATCAAATATTGAATAAGATCACAGCTAGAAACGAAATGTGAGCAAATGAAACATTTCAGAGAAAATGATGGTGGGGACCAATATGGTCCAAGAGATGCTGTAGCCAGGCGGTGGTGGCGCATGCCTTTAACCCCAGCACTCAGGAGACAGAGGCAGGCGGATCTCTGTGAGTTCGAGGCCAGCCTGGTCTCTAAAGCAAGGAAAGGCTCCAGGAAAGGCTCAAAGCTACACAGAGAAACCCTATCCAAAAAAAAAAAAAAAAAAAAAAACAGAGAGAGATGCTGGATACTGAAATCTTGGCGATCTCCTGGAAGCTAAGTTTGTGCTCACAGAGAGCAACATTCGACAATGGAGAAGTGGTTGATGGAGCTTGCCCCTGCATTCTGAATGCACTCATTTTATAGCACCAACATAGAATTAAGAAGAAAAAAGGAAAACAAATGAGGGAGTACATAGAGGAAACTTACAATGGGATCTTTATTCTTCTTAAAACTATAGTCAAAATTCACACTGTGCCCCATAGTTGTGTACAGTTCCTATGTATAGGGATTGGGGTATGACTGGGTGACAGAGCTGCTATCTGGCATGTACTGGGCCCTGGATTTGATGCGAAGCACTGTCAGAAACAGCTTTAATCATTAGATAAATGTTTTAAAATACAGTCTTCCAGGAAAATAAGACAATTATGAAATAAAAATTCAGATTAGATTCTAGGAAATTTGAGCAGAAAATAAATATAATAATTCAGAAATTATTTCTGATAAGATTTTGTCAACAGATCAAATTTCATCTGATTCTTCATCAAACTTATGTAAGACTTTACCTCAAGTAATTAATTATAAATGAAAAAATCACTAAGTGATTGGACCCTGGCCTCATCATTTCACACTCAAGATGAGCTATCATACAACTGTAGTGTATTCCTCTGCAGCTGTTTAGAATTATCTTATTCAACACCCATGGCTGAGCCTAACTCTCTCAGATCCCATGCAAATCTGACACTGAGGATTGATATCACTGTTCATCCAAGCAGCTAAGTGTGGCTTACAATCAGACTCTCTGACTCCATGGATCAAGTCACTCAAGAAAACCAGTCTCATGACATCATATTAGCCATGATCACCCAGTCAGTTTGCAAAGTAGATTCCAAAGTGTATGAGCAATTTAGTCTGCTTTCCAAAGAAAATGTCTTAGTAGTGAGGTTATTTGAAAGAACATATTTTAGGTTATGCAAATAATTAGAGAGAGACAGACAGAGAGAGGGGGAGGGAAGAGGAGAGAGAGAGAGAGAGAGAGAGAGAGAGAGCCTAGGGGGTTCATCCCAGGGCATCATCTCTGAAGTAACTGTTGTCTGGCAGTGTTTGAAAGGGATACCCCTGCTTTGTGTCAGTAACTTCTGACATAACTTTAAAACCAGACCTTTTTCTTCAAAGGTATCTCCCATAATGCTATGATTTTACAATTTGCTTGAGCTGACATTTAGGATGACAAGACTTCATTGTTTCTTCCTGCTTGTCTTGATGAGCCCACATTTATAGAAACAGAGATCTGCGAAGTGAGAAGAAGATAGCCTTTAGAACTAGGTTATTTGAACCCGGGAGCTCGTCGCCTTCCTTAAGCCTGAGACTCCTCTAAGAGTAAGCATACTACGTAACACATACTAAGAAGCCGTATTTTCTGACAGATTCTCAATTAATAGGACTATTCATTTAGCATCATTATTTAACACTTATTTGTTTTACTATTTATGATCTGACATTGGGCAAATAAATCATTAACTCTTTCCAGACTTCAGCTGCCCTGGCTACGCATAAGTGAAATCTTATGACACCGTCTATACATCTTTCCAGTTCTAAGAAGCCCATGAACAAAACCACATCTGCCACCAATATAAATAAACCAGGAGCACAAGTTATGAATTCTGCTGAACAGCGGTTCTACTTCTGCATTTCACGACTTTCTCCAAGAAGATGGAGCCGCAGAGGAAGAGGAGCTCCTATCTATCTGTACAATTCCCCAAAACATACTGTCCAAGATGTGTGCTGGGTGAAAACCCAGTTCGGGGAAGAAAAAGAACGTTGTGCTTTACAAACAACACATGTTTGATTTCTATAAGGCTTTTATTTTCACATGGGCATATGATATTTGTATTATTCTTAGTGAATTTTTCTCAAACACTGAATGTAGGTCAGGAATGCTGTAGCTAGAGAAGAGGATAGAGGTTTATGGAGGGAAGGAGCCTGGCTTGGATTTGTAGCTCCTCCACCTGCCGTGTGACCCAGGAATCCTCTGTTTGGGGGAAGAGCCATGTGTCAGCATCTCAGGAGTCTTGGATCACAATCGGGACTTCCTTCCAAATGTCTTCCCTCAATCATAACTTATACATTGAAGTCTTGGTTGATGGGGTGATAGGACCAAGTGACCACAGAACACAATCACAATTTGTTAAATTAAATTGGACTGGACTTTGTTTCAGGTATCAGCTTGAGCTCCAAGGAAAACTGAAGCTACTTACTCATGCTTTAATAAGAACCTAAATAATAGCCTGCAGGCCTTTTATCCTATGTCTAGAAGAGGGTTGATTAAGTTAAAAGGGGCATTTCCCAAAGTGTCTGGACACAGGCTTTTAGGTAAAATAGTTCCACAAATCAAATGTTTGTGAAATAGCTGGTATTCCAGGGTGTAATATCCCTCCACCCTTGAAGATTCACAGTGTAAAACAGCAAGTTAATGGGGTCTAGAAATCACCGTACTGCACCCAGACATGCATATTGCCTGGATTCAAATCATCTTCCTTAGGAGAATTTGACCATAAAACCTTTTGAGCACAAACTGAGGAATGCCATTGTTTAAGGAGCCAGAGGAAGTAGCAGCAAGCATGCATACTATCTCTAAGTCCTAAAAATCTAGATCTGTCTCAGAACATTTACCATTGAGGGATTAAGAGAAATATTTACATGTTTAAAAAAAAAAGTAGTGTTCTTTACCACAGGAAGTAGTGTTCTGAAACACTTTAGGATTCCTTCTCTAAAGAGATATCTTTTGGTATGTGGAAAATTTATACAATTTATCTACTGGGTAAGAAACAAATATTTTGTTACATTTTAAAATTCTTTTTATGAGTATGTATGTGAGCACACATATGGGGTCGGAGGGCAACTTTTGAGAACTGGTTCTTTCCTCCTACCTTTCAAATTCCCAGGATTGAACTCAGATCCTCAAGCTTGGAGGCCAGTGCCTTTAGGAGCCATCTTGCCTGTCAAATAAGAAAATACTTTTTGTTTTGTTTTGTTTTTTGTTTTTTTGTTTTTGTTTTTGTTTTTTTGAGACAGGGTTTCTCTGTGTAGCTTTGCGCCTTTCCTGGAACTCACTTGGTAGCCTAGGCTGGCCTCGAACTCACAGAGATCCGCCTGGCGCATCCTCCCAAGTGCTGGGATTAAAGGCGTGCGCCGCCACCCGGCGAAAATACTTTTAATAGTAGCTCAGCCGTTAAAGGCTAGGCTCACAACCAAAAATATAAGAAAATACTTTCAATATATTCATGAAAAATGTGTCTGTAATTAACACAAAGCTGTAATTTGTGAAACAATGAGGCTATGAGGAAAAAACATTTTAATCTCTATTGAATAAAGATGGAAGGTGCAGCACTAAACGTCTCTGATCTCAGCACAGGAGTCTGAGGCAGGAGGATTGTGAGCTCAAGGCCTCCTAGACTACATAGGAAGACACCTCACTCCCCAGAAAAAAAAAAATCTCATGAGTCTACACAGGGCAGGTAACTTTCAATGTGAACATTCAGGACTATTATCTACAATACATTCGCTTCATGTATACTTATTTGATGTCAGGTTTATGCCAGCTGCGGTGCTGGATTCTAAAAATAAAACTGAGAGGAAAACCCTGTGAACATATATGTGTGTAATATGTATTATATACGTATTACATAAGTACATATTACACATATATGTGAGAAATGGATTCAAACCTAATAAACACACAAAAAGTGTCCACTTGTGCCTACAGCAAGCCCTATGAAAGATGAGAGATTTACACTTTGATTTTTACTCTAGGCAATGAGATTAAGAACTACACATGCTGTGTTCATTGTTTAACACCAGCTCTTGGCATAGTCTTGTCCAGAGGAGTTACTGAATGGATACTCATTTAATTCTTTGAATTCATGAATAAATCAATGAATGGGCAAGATACAGAGTTGAAGGAACTGACCCAGGAATGGTTATCAGGGGGAGGATCCCAAAATGAGGCTGATTTCTGAAGGATGCTTCTAGAGTAAAGGGGGGAAGGGAGTCTGTCCAAAGAATGCATGCTCAGGGGAAACACGGGCGGGTTTGGGAGTGGACGGAGAGGAACAGAATGGAGTCATAACGTAGTAAGGGATGGAGACTAAAACAGGGGGGCGATTGGTCTTCTGGTGGAGAATCCAGATTTTTATCTCGGGACCCAAAGGAATCCATTGAGTAGGTTAACCTGGAGGGCATGGTAACATGATCAAGTCTGAAGTCAGAACTAAGATAGAAAGAAGCATGGAGATAGCGGGAGGAGATGGGAAGCCACTTAGTGGTACAGAACTAAGTTTGGCGTTGGGGCAGCCACGGTGGAAAGGACTGCCATGAGAATGTTAGAAGAGCCGATCCCACGTAGGAAGACACAGAGAAATCTCAGCTAGATCCGGAGTTTATGGCTTGTTGTCCCAGCCACGGGGCAAAGAAACATGAGACCTGGTGGTATAGGAGCCCCTGTCCTCCATTAGATGTGTAGAAGGTAAGGTGTGAGGGGCCCATTAGGGCTCAACAAAGAGCACCAGAAACTGGCCACTTGCCTTCATTTTCTCCCATTTCAGACATGATCATTGGGTACTTATTTTAGCCAAAGTGTAATCATTGCTCCCTGAGGACACTAATCAGTGTGAGTCCCTGAATTAAGGAGGAGGGGAAGCCAGCACAATGCTAGGCATGTAAAAAAAAAAAAATAGTGTTAGGAATTACCAGATCTTTCCTGTAAAGAGACAAAACTGTATCTGTATGTAGAACATAACAGTGTTTTAACATAACTAAAAGATCCAGAGAACTAACCAAGATATATTTATAAATTGAATTGTGACATCCCCTCTAGTTTGCAGAAGTAAAATATAAAAAAAAAAAAATAAAAGGAGGAAGAGTCTAATACAGTGCCCCACACCTATAGTCCCAACTATGCAGGATTAGGGCTAAGGGGGTTCACTTGAGTGAAATCAACACACTGAAACACACATACAACACCACCACTGCTACTCCTCCAAAGTAAATAAACAAACAAACAAATAAGACTGGGACATACTTGACATTAACCTTAGAGTCTTTGATATACAAATAAAAATATTTTTCCTTTAGCTAGGCAGTGGTGGCGCACGCCTTTGATCCCAGCACTCTGGAGGCAGAGGTAGGTGGATCTCTCTAAGTCTGAGGCCAGCCTGATTTGCAGAGTGAGTTCCAGGACAGCTGGGGCTACACAGTGAAACCCCACCTTGAAAAACCAAAAAAAAAAAAAATTGTTTGTTTGTTTATATTAAAAACAGAAAATAATGCAGACCAAGCAGGAAAAGAATGATGCTGTATACTTGATGGGTTAGAGTTGGGCTTCCCAAACTCCAGTGTTTATACGAATCACCTGGGGAAATCGCCAGGTGCAGATTAGAGGCCTGCAGGTCGGGGCAAGGTTCAAGTTCCATAGCCCAAGAAGCCCTGGGTGATGCTGATGCTGTGAAGTATCTAGGCATTAGATTGTCCTGCCTTCAGGGGTCTGAAGAGCACTGAGTTCAAATGAGAACCTGTTCATCGAATAAGCTTAATCAAGTGACAATCTCACTAACCCTCAATTCCATTGACTCAGTTCCTTGGGGGTGATTGTAAATATTCACTGAGATGATTATGGCCATAAGCAGTAGTAATATAGTTTATAATCAATATTCTGCATGACTATTAAAAAATGTAATTGAAAAACACTTTCTTGACGTAACAATTTTATTTTAATTATTTTTTAAATCATTAAAAAAGTACTTCGGTTTGGTTTAATTTGGTTTGGTGTTTTGAGGCAGGGTTTCTCTGTGTGGCCTTAGCTATCCTAGAACTCTGTAGACCAGGCTGGCCTAAAAGTACTTTTTTTTTTTTTTTTTTTTGTTTTTTCGAGACAGGGTTTCTCTGTGTAGCTTTGCGCCTTTCCTGGGACTCACTTGGTAGCCCAGGCTGGCCTCGAACTCACAGAGATCCACCTGGCTCTGCCTCCCGAGTGCTGGGATTAAAGGCGTGCGCCACCAACGCCCAGCAAAAGTACTTTTTAAACACTAACTGGTGCTCTTCTTAGTGCACTGAAGTCCTCATTCCGAGAGATACAAAATGAAAACACCAAGTTGAAGAACTCAGTGAGTAGGCCTGAGGCACATCAAAAACCCTACATGATTATCGGACTAAGCCAGTGAGTGTCCTCAAGAGCTGCCTGCTCAAATTCTGAACACAGAATTCTGAATGCAGAATATGGCAACTCACATGAGCATCGACTTCCTGTGAGCAAGCACTACCAGGTCTGCCATCAGAATACGTTTAAATGGAATGGCTGTGTGCTTCTACAATAAAGGGCCTTTCTTTTCACTCCTCTTCCTGTGAAATGGTTTTTATCCCCAAATTAGAGAGGTTTACGTGATTCAGATTAAACAGCACCTAGAGATCTGAGGATGCGTTGAAATGCAATGGATTTAGAAGGAGCCCTCACTCGGGTATAGTATGTGTCGCACAGGTCCATCCGGACTGCAGGAGGGGAAATGTCCTGGAACAATAATGTAGTTATTGACGTCAGTGAGTCTGAAGTGAAACAATTAAGGGCTTTCACTTCGTTATTTTGCAGACAACTGTGCATTGAGAGTTAGTTTTATGTCAGACATCACTCTAGAAGTTGAACAAGGGCAAAAAGTTAAAGAGTCAGTTACCAGGCTCATATATGACCCATATCAATGTGTAGGATGGCATGTGATGGCAAAGTGGTGTGAGCGTGACATCCCATGGGAGGGCTGAAATGGGTCTGGAAAGGACATCATCTCAGGGAAGTGCACTGGCCTCCAGCCTTGAAAAGGAACTCATTGAACTTGAATTAATCTGGCAAAGTGAGGAAGTGATTCCTGCCAGAATTCACAGTAACAAGTGTGGGTTTGATTTTGTACCTGTGGTGAGACAAGGTCACATCACAGGAAGATTTAGACAATCATAGGAGGATATTAGAGGTGAGGAGGACAATGTTGAGGAGAAATAGGTGTGCAAATGTATGTATGGATATAAGTGTGTTTATTCATTGACTAAAACATACTTATTGATGATCTGAGAAAATTATTGATTCTTCCATTTTTAATGTGATGCCAGATATCGATATTAATACATGTTTCTTCAGCAGAGTGCATCTAAATCATAGAAACAACGGAGAGTCTAGAGTCACAGTGTCCATTTCTCTAGCTCTTCAACCCAAGAATTAATGTTTAGCAATACATAAAAAGATCTTTTATGAGGAACTTTTAGACTATGGAAATATCTACTAAAAATGGCTGCATCCATACTCGGCACTTGGTCTGTGGCTGTGGGCTGTAGGAACAGGTCTGATCCCATCTGATGCTCTTCCATGTGGATGAAGTGATCTGCATACCATGATGCCTGGTTTGGGCTGGCAGATCCATTTCTTGCTTCTGGGTCCTTATTTGCAGGACTACGGTACTGCTCGCAGAACTGCTAGCTCAAAGCAACCTTTCTCTAACTTGATTTCGCCAAGTCCTGCGGGGCTCTCAAATGCTGATGCTGGCGTTGCTGGGCCTCCTCTCTAACAGCTGTGCTTCCTTTGGGAAAGAGTGGTTTTCTGTCTGCTGTGGCAAGCAGTAGTCACTTCTTCTCATAGTGAGAACTGAAACCAGAGCCACCATGTGCCATTTCCTGGGCACTTCCTATTAAAGTTCCCTTCCTCTCACCACAGAAAGCTAGATTTAGAAGCTCAGGTTCATAGACTGAGCATCGAGACTGAAGCTTATCCACTGCAAGCTCTTGGATAAACTGGATTTCTGTGCATCCGCTCTTCTCTCTGTTTTCTGAATGTGAAAGCTCTGGTTCCAACCCCACAGGGTTGTAGTGAAGCACAAGTGCATTATTACATACAGATAGCCTTACAAAGGTGTGCGGCACCTGCCGGTAACTCAAAGTCTGGCTGCTATTACCATTAATGTCTTTACCTCCTAATATTTCGAATGTCAGGTAAGTTCCATATGTACTTCACTCCCCAAATAATTGTTTTCCCACTCAAAATAGATTCAAACATTGCATCTGTATTATTATCACATGACCATGTGTTGGGAATGTCTATATCTGCCCTTACACAACAGCAGTACAAAGTGTAAGAGAAGAGTGCACGAATATTTAGTTACAACCATTTTTTTGAGGCAGGGGGAACCTCTCTGAGATCCAAGAAACCATAGAATTCTTTTAGTGTCCTAGGCAACTGGCAAACCTGAAAATTTATCTACTACTGAAAATGGGGGGGGGGATAAAATCAGATGCTTTTTACTATTACCTTATAGAAAAAAAATGTTCCCTCTTTTATTTGCTTAATAATAGTTTATTGAACATGTTCAAATGCCCAAATGCTGAGCTGGACAAGATCTGGCATGCATACATAGTTCATATGTACAATGCATAGATAGTTCATATGATAGTCCATATATATACATGGAGGGGTACACACTTGAATTCTAGTACTCAGAAGACAGAATTGTGAGTTGGAGGCCAGTCTGGGCTACACAGCTAGACTTTACTTTTATTGTTAATCTTGAAAAACTTGAAGACTTATGAAATGTGTCTATTATCATCGCTGAATTCCTGAATGAGCAAGCAAGGGAGAATTGAAATAATGCAAAGCAATATGATTCTCTCAGAATATCATAAAAACAGAACTCTGTCTATGATAAAGTAAAGGATAAAACAAACTGAGAAGGTGGAGGGTCAGGAAGAAATGAGATCAAAGAACTTTAAGTTATAGAGTGAAGGGCATGCCACAAATACCAGGAAACATTTACAAACAGCAAATGCTTTTAAAATGGACTCACTCAAAGTCCTGTTCACCACCACACCTGATGCCACTGCCCAGCTCATTAGGAGGTTAAATCCCAATGTCATGAGTTCAAAGACATCCTGAACTATGGGATGACTTCAAAGCAAACCAGGGCAACATGTCTCCCAAAGTAAGAAGTAGAGGGCTGGTAATGTACTTTATGGGAGAGTATTTGCCTAGCACATGTGAGGACCAAGATTCAATCCCCAGGACTGAAAAAATAAAAACTTTCCCAAGAGTCTTCAACAAATGTAGAGTAGGTATGGTTGGATGGAGTTCTGTCTTAGTGTAATAATTCAATGGTTGCCTTGGAGACAAATTAAGACTAGATTACTTGGTTAGGATTCTTCTTGGTCTTTTGATGCTATAATTGTTAGAGAAATTTCTTGCCCTATGTAAATTCCATTTATATAAACTGAAAATAAATGGAGAACCCCAAGCTACAACTTTAATATTCTCTCATTCTCTTGCTAGTGGGGTTATGAAGAGCATAGTCTCAATGGAGATACTCTAAAAAACTGTATTACTTTGTATTTTAATTAATTTTGCATGTGCTTAAATTGATTAGGCATCGTTAATATGCAAGGAATATTTCTCAATACTAGAGCATGTGTGAGACCCTGTATAATTCCCACACTGAAAAAAAAAATATTCTCACTATTAGTGTTCAGATATTTAAGTCTTTCCTAACTTTCCTAGATTTTAGAAACATTTATTCATCATTAAAACAACTCTGAAATATATTTGTTGGGGGAGATTCATCTTAAGACAAAGTCTTACTGTGTAGCCCAGGCTGACCTCTCTCTTCTCAGCTTCCCCTTCAGCCTCCAGAGAATTGGGATCTTAGTTCACCATCATGCCTGCCACAAACATTCTATATTGTTTAAAAGGCATGTTATACTGCTTCAGTAAGGTTATTATTAAAGAAGAATGTTAGCTTGGGAAATAAAAACACAACTAGAAGACTGAATCAAGGCTGGGCAGTGGTGGTGCACGCCTTTAATCCCAGCACTCAGGAGGCAGAGCCAGGCGGATCTCTTTGAGTTTGAGGCCAGCCTGGTCTACAGAGTGAGATCCAGGACAGGCACCAAAGATACACAGAGAAACCCTGTCTCGGAAAGCAAAAAAATAGAAAAGAAAAGAAAAAAGAAAAAAAGACTGCATCCACAGGTATTCATCTGAAAAGTATTACTACAATTGCCTCTTCAGAAAACAGCGTTAATGGGAGATACTTCCCCTCCCTCCCACATGACTCAGCCTAACTTCTAAATGGAGAATCCAAAAGAATGTTCCCAGTTGCTGATGTCACGAAGAGCTCGGCTTTAATTTATAGTTACAGTGTGCACATACTGGAAAATTGTTGAGGGAGTAATTTATGTACCTTTCATACTGTAATATTACAGAGAAAAAATGTTTCCACTTTATACTCATTTAGTAATAATTTATTGGGCATGTAAAACTTGCCAGGCGATATAATGGACAAGATCTGACATGCATAGGTAGACAGTTATTTTATGTGTGTGTGTGTGTGTGTGTGTGTGTGTGTGTGTGTGTGCACTCATACAACATATACACAGAGAGAGAGACACACATACACATTCGCACACTTGAATCCTAGTACTCAGAAGCACAAAGCAGGAGTATCACGTGTTGGAGGCCAGCCTAGGCTGCATACCAAGACTTTGTCTCAAAAAAAAATTAACAGAATAAAACAAAATGAGACAAACAAGAAATCACATGGTGTTATTGCTGCAGTGAAAAAAGAATGGCGGATGAGATGTGTCTGCCCAGAGGTGGTACCTTAGGTTGCGTGATGTGTCCATGCTTGGCTTGACTCTGTTCAGATTAATTTCTTCATTGCATGAGAAGCCATGCTTAGAACGGCCCAGTCTAGGGGGAGGTTTGGCCCACTGATATAAATGTAGGAATCATTAGTATGTAAATGAATATTTAAGCTATGGGTCTGGATAACATTGCCTACAACAAGAATGAAGCTGGAAATGATTCATGACCAGCTGTCTGTGGTTGTTCTAAACATGGGGTCTTGAAAGGGTGACAGTCATTAGCCATAGCCACATTTTTCAAAAGTAAACTCTTTAGAGATCAAGCAGAAACATTTCATGTGTACGTGTGTTTAAAATTCTAGTCGAAGCCACAGGCTAGCTCTACACAATTAATCTAATTAATGTAGACAGCATTTCAAATAGTTTAGAATGCAAGACAGATCGCCTGGATGGTCTGTGCCATTTTACATGGCCTAAGTAAAGCAGTACTAACTAGAAACTCTTTTCCGGAAGAGTCATGTTTTCCTAAGAAATGATTTACAGTTGGTATGTGGTCTGAAACGAATGTAAAGACAACAACTAACTCTGAATTACAAAGTTTGACCAAATTATCTTCCACTCCCTCTACACATACCAGAGCGAATAATGAGAATTACTCTGAGGAGGATTTCTCAGACATTCTGTATGAATCATCCATTGATTACTGTATTGAGCTTAGTTGGTCAAACAGAAGGTTGTTTTTCTATACCCTAGAATTCTGCTTCTAGAATTCTAACTCCATGATGCTCTTCTTTCATGTGGACCATCTGCTCCCTCTGAGAAGTCTTTACAACACCATACCCATCAAATGTCTCCTCACAGTCATTCCCAATGAAGCATCTTATCCTTTTATGTGAACGTTCTGGAATGTTTTGTTTCTTTTTGTTTGTTTTCACTTGGTTGGGTTTATGTTGTTTGTTGTTGTTTTACAATGTTGGCAATGGAACCCAAGGCTTTGCCCATGCTGGGTAAGCATTATACCACTGACCTATGCCCGAGCCTTTCAGGGGTTTTTCAAATGTGTTCTAAATATACCCCCCATGTCTCGAGTCCTCCAAAGGAATCTTCCATCTACCCTGCTTGGACTCACTGCCTTCTTGAGAGCTTGACAAAACCATTATCTGCTGAATATGAATGCCTGTAGGATATGAGACAGTTCAGTGTGGTTCAAATGATTTTTTTATACAATATATTTTTATACATTCAGAGAATAAAACATTTGCCCCATTTATAGAGATTAAAGCTTATTTTAAAGACACATTTATAAGAACAGTTCATTGCAAATCAAAAACTGTCAAAGTATAGAAGAAAAGTAGTCATTCTGTTTAACAGCTGCCTTAACTGGCTGAAAAGATCAGTTAGGAGTGGGCAGAGGCTTTGAAAGCAGAGAGGAGATTCTTCCTTTCACTTATTTCTGATCCTAAGAGAAAAAAATAGAGCTTAGTGAGTTTAGAGATGAGCAAGAGAAATGTTAACTTCTCAACAGATCATGAGGCCAACTCTATTTTTGAAAAGGAAGTATCAGTTTTGAAAACTGGGAAACAACAGGAAGAAGCCATTGAGAAAATTCAAAACAAGCAACTATGAGCAAGGATGGCATTTATTACATCCACCAGAGGAAACTGGATTCTATTCAGGTGAGAACAGACGGAAGCATCTTAGATATTTATACAAAGGGAAAAAAAATTAAATATACATTATTTTAATAGTTTAGCTGCAGCAGAGTTTCCCTGTAATTTACAAACTACCTTTATAGAAAAAAATAACTTGTAAGCTTGCTTTGAATGGAGAAAATGAGATGTATGCCCCCAAACACAGCGTAGACAACGATCCCTTTGTTAGCTATTAGGTAAGTTGTTCCTCACAAAAAGCTGACAGTCTCCCAGTGTTTAGAATAGGGAAGAGGAAAAAACAGGGAAGGAAGTGGAGAAGGAAGAAGCTAAGAAACAAGGCAGGCAGTGGAGCCTTGGTCTCAGGGTTCCAGGAGCGATCCATTGGTGAGACAGAACAGAGGGGTCCAGCCTTTGGTTTTTCCAGACAGGGTTTCTCTGTGTAGCCCTGGTTGTCCTGGAACTCACTCTGTAGACCAGACTGCCCTTGAACTCAGAAATCCACCTGCCTCTGTCTCCTGAGTGTTAGGATTAAAGACCTGTGCCACCAATGCCTGGCAGAGAGAGAGGTCCATGTTGATTTAAAGTCCTCTTCGGTGCTCTGACTGTTTCTCCCTCCTTTACCCTCAGGGAAGTCATCTATCCACATCTGCGTCAATGTTTTCAGGAAATACTGAAGTAACTGGTGTTATCCAAGCTTAGAATGGCTGGCATCAGAAACAAGCAAGAGCAGGGGAAGAAAGTGTGCTCCCCATGCTGCCCCCAACTCAAGCCCTGAGCTTACCACAGAAAAGGTAAATAGGGTCATGAAGAAGTTGATTTAAACATTAGAGAGACTTGACTCCCAGAGTTACTTGAGGTACAGAAGCCTTAATTAATAGTGGCTGTTTTCACCACAGCATCGCAGAGCATAGGTGTGGTCCGACTCCTGGGAAGCAGAAGCAGGAAGATCAGGAGCTTGAAATCAGCCTGGGCTCCATAACCAGAATGTAACCCAGGAAACAAGTAAAACATTAATGTCATTGGGAGAAACTACTAAAACATGAGTGCAGTTATTTTTATGGCTGGTATTGATATCTATAGAGACGTAGATGTATCTGTTTATAGCTTGCAAAAATCAGTGTCTACCATTATCCTTGATGAGATCTTTATTGTTCATTAAAGAGTTGCAATCTCTCTAGGAGGACAAAAGAATTAAGCCTTAGCTGAATGTGTAATTAAATGCCCTCGGTCCAGCAGTGGGCATGTAAGTAGGATCCACATTTTATTGGCACACTCTTCAGAAAATAAATAAATAGATGTGTTAACAAATCTCTCTCTCTCTCTCTCTCTCTCTCTCTCTCTCTCTCTCTCTCTCTCTCTCTCTCACACACACACACACACACACACACACACACACACACACAAAACACATATACTTCTGGCCCTTGTGTTTAAGTAGAGATAATTAGTGACTTCTAACTCGTTTTGGTTTCAGGAATGTTTGTGAATTGTATTCAAACTGTGGATCTTCTATCCAATCAAAAGTTATGAACATTCTCTAAAAACATATATGTGAAGTTTCAAGGGGCTTTGTCTCTCTTCTATACTAGGAATTCTAGTAGCCTTGGGGGAAAAAAATGCTGTATTTTTGGAAAATGTGGCTCCCAGGCATTCCTGCATCTAATCCATGCTGCCAGTTTATGTCATTCTTAAGAGTGGACTCCCAGTATCTTATCTAAGCTTTCCAGTGTCACAAGCTGGTTTTTCTTTAAAAGGAAAAAAAAAATGCTGTTTTCATGTAAATACTCTGTGGTTATGAAAGCAGTATAAGATGAACTCGGCAACTCCATTTGGTGTGTCTTCCTCCTCAGTTGGAACAGTGGGTAGACTCCCCCTAAGTTCAAAGACTCTTGGACCCTCCCTGTGCAGCTCACACTGCTGAAGAGAGCTGAAACAGATCATTTAGCCTCTCCATGTCCAACCATATTATGTAATGAGCAAGTTCAATGTTAACTTGAGGGATGTTTCCAGAGCTCACATGCTATGACCTGTAACATAAAATGCCATTGGGAAGCTGGGCACACAGATGCCTTCTGAAGACAGGAGGAGGTGGAGGGTGAAGAATTCCATGCCAGCCTGGGTGACATAGTGAGATTTTTTTATCTTAAAACCAAAGCAAAACAAAAACATGCTAACATGTTATTAGAACAGGTAAGTATTTCTTCTCCTAATAACAAATTTCTAATGGAGGAAGTTATGCCTACTGACTCAGAAATGAAGCAAGACGATATATAAGTTATTCCCAAATACTCTATAGAGGATTTTAATCATATCACACTATGATTAGGTGAATATAATAGTAGACAAGCAATTAATTACCAGGATATTTCTGTTTCTATCCAAACATATTTCTTTCCCATACAACGAAGTGAGTTCAGAAAGCTTGTTCAAGTATCATGGAGAGCCACAGGGGTATGGTGCTGGATTTGCTAGAAGCACAAGTGTCAGATTCCAAAAACATGTCCTCTTCAGCCCTTTGAAATGTGAAGTTAAGTTCTAAGTTTTTATTATTTTTGTTTTTTTCTATTGAAAAATTTTTCCCCATAGAATGTATTCTGAACACAGTTTCCTTTTCCCCAACTCTTTCCAGACCGTCCCCACCTGCCCATCCACCCAGCTCTATTCCTTTTAGCGTCTCTTCGGAAAACAAATAAACAGACAAACAAACAGCCAGAATCAAAAAGAACCCCAATTCACACACACACACACACACACATACCATAAAAACACAAAATCAGGAAACATAATATAAAAGCCGAAGATCAGTAAGAAAAAAAAAAAAAAAAAAAAAAAAAAGCATATGAGACAAAAAGTCTACAAAAAATACCATTGAGTTTTTTTTGTGTTGGTCATCTACTGCCAGTCATGGGACTTATCCTGAAGTGTATGTAACATACCCAGTGGGATTCCACTGGAGAAAACTAATGTTTCCTTTGTAAGCAGATGTCACTGGGAGATAGCTTCTTGATTACAGAGTCTGGGTCCACATACCCTTCAACCTCTTCTCTAGCTGGGATCCCATCTGGCTTGAACGTGTGGAGGGCCTGTACTGCTACCATTGTCTCTGTAAGTTCACATGTACATTAATCCTGCTGTGCTTCAGGGGTCATCTATCCCCTCTGACTGTTACAATCTTTCCACCTCCTCTTCTGCACAGATCCCTGAGTCTTGAGGGGCTTGATGAAGACATCCCATTCAGGACTGAGTGTTTCAAAATCTCTCACTTTCTGTACATTGAATAGTTGTAGGTCTCTGTGTTATTTCTCATCTACTATTCGCTGATGATGGCTGAGCAAAACAGATTTATATGGTTATAGTTATATTCCTTTAGCATGACAATAGTGTTTCGTTTTCGCCTAGGCCCATAGCTTATCCAGTCTCAGATTGTTGACCATCAGAGCAGTGTCAGGCATGGGTCCAAGTTAGAATTATTTTATTATATTTTATTATTTTATTTGAGGGAATGGAGGAGTTCAAGACAGGGTTTCTCTGTGTAACAACCCTAGCTGTCCTGGAACTAGCTCTGTAGACCAGGCTGGCCTTGAAATCACTGAGATCTGCCTACCTCAGCCTCCAGAGTGCCGAGATTAAAGGTGTGGCCCACCACCACCTGGCTAGTTAGAATTCTTAAAATAGTAACTTTTTAACAGATAACAGAAACAGTCCTATTCTGATGGGCCTTTACATTGCAGCCTTTGTTGTTTAGAGATAGGGTTTGCTATACAATCAGGCTTGTTAGAAGCCTTTTTATCTGGTTACAATGGGAATTCTTGGATAAATGCCTTCATGAGTACATTTGAACATATGCATATAACATGGACATTATCTTCAATTCATAACCACATTGACAAGTTGTATGAGGTCTTCTAATCAAATCACAAGTTATTTGCCAAAGGTATTTAAGACATGCAAAAATTCCAGTCAAGACTAGAGTATTGTTTTTGGCAGTCGAATGTCCTTTGAAGTCATGATTATAACAATAAATATCAGGAGACACGTTATGGGTATAGCTTCTGACATTCCTTGGAGACACAATCTCAGAGCACACTCCCTGCCCCTCTGGATCTTAGAATCCCTCCTACCCCTTTCACAGTGTTTCCTGAGCCATAGATGCAGAAGTGATTTTGTGGATGCAACCACTGGTACTGGGCTCCACAACTCTACATTTTGATTGGCTGTGATTTTCTGTAATTGTCCCCATCTGTTGCAAAGAGAATTTCCTTGATCAGGAGTGAGGACTACACTTATCTGTGGACATAAAGACAAATATGTCTTCAGAATGGAGTTAGAGATTATGTTGCTCTAAGACAGGGGTGGTTGTAGATGCTCCCCCAAGATCCATGACTTCACTAGCCCTGGGTAGTTGACTAAATTTCCAGTATGAAGCATAATTTCTCTCTTATTGAGAGAATTTTAAGTCCAGTTAGAGAGTTACTACAAGAGTACTTATGCCTCTATTGCAGCCCTAGGATTATCCTGACATTCTGGTGGTTGTTGTGGTCCATAGGCATCATCGCTGTTCAGGTCTATTGATTGCTTCACTCCTTAGGAAGATTTCATGGCCCCTTCTGCTACCACAAAAGCTCATTCTGACTGCCTGAACATGAGCTGAACAAGAACAACAATAGACATGCTAAAGAGGATGAGAAAAGCTTCAACCCTAAACAGAGAACTATGGGCAGCTAAGGAATGCTGAGAACAGGAAGAACACACCAAATGGTTAGCCCTGAAAACATACAACTAAGTATTATTCAAAGTGATCGGGATATATATATATATATATATATATATATATATATATATATATCAACAATTAATTAAAAGAGAGATGATGAATTTGAAAAAGAGTAAGAAGGGAATATGGGAGGTAAGAAGGAAAGGGGAAAATGATTTAATTATATTGTAATTGCAAAACTATAAAAGAAATGATTTTTAAAGTACAGAATTAAATTATTTTATCAGCTTTAAGAAAGAAAGAAATACAAGGGGGGGGGGAATTGTGAATGTTCTACTGATATTCAGAAGGATGGGAGAATTAAGTTTTGAAAGATCCAGAATTAAGTTTGGAGACACATTGAAAGGTAACCAAGTTTTTGAAACTTTGGAGTATGATAAGGAAATTTCCATTTTGAAAGAAGTCTCATAGGTGACCGACACGAAATCCTTCCATCAGACCCTGGACGTTAGCCACTAGCGCTAAGAGGAAGAAATGATCAGTTCCAGTTAAGAAGCCATGGTATAGGCCCTCAAATAACTCAGGGTTCATCCTATAAAACTCAGTGATGATCTGAATCAAATGTCTAGGGGTTACACAACTCATGGAAGCTAAGAAAGTATTTAAAAATGGTGACAGATGATGGATGATAAAATTTCTTCACTAGTTAAATGTTCTTGAACCTCAGAAAAATTTAGAATTAGGTACCTAAGTGTTTAGGATAGTTCAAACAATCTCAGTTATTGTAGTGGTCTAGAACAATCTCGGGTTCTAGTGATATACCTATATTTAATAACTGTGTTGATACTGTTTAAAGGAAGCTGGCTTACTCATTGAAATGACAAATAAACTCGGTGATTCCAATTTTAAAAGAATAACAAAAGTTTAACAGAATTGTGATTTTAACTTAAAAACTGCTTATAAAATCATTAGACTAGTAAAGAGGATTAAACTTCACTGTTATTTATATTTATACACGTTTGAAAAGATTTTTTCAGTGACCCATTGTGAGTATGCGGAGTTCTCTGTGGCTGAATTCATGCAAAGTCCTGGGTTTAATCCTCAGAAACAAGCAAGCAAAGTAAAAGTTTTAATATTAAGATCTGAGGAAAGGTTTGTTCAGTTTTTCTTCTATATTTGTTGTTTTTAAAAAAGACCTTACTGGGCAGTCCAGGCTGGCCTCACAGCAATGCCCCTGCCTCAGTTTGCTGGATACCAGGAGTACAGTACATGCCACCACACCCAGCTGAGGAACTTTTAAAGTTAGAAGTTGAGGGATCGAGAGATGGCTCAGCCATTAAGAGCTTGTACTGCTCTTTCGGGGTACTCAAGTTTGATCCCAAGCCCCCACATGGCGTGACTCACAACTGTCTGCAGTTCTAGTTCCAAGGGGGATCTGATGCCTCTAGCCTCCACAGGGACCAGCACACACCCACACACGTGCACATAGTACACATTTTAAATGATAAAAATAAATCTTAAAAAGCTTAAATATTAAATTAAACTAAACTAAAAGATGGAGTGACTTAGTTAACTAAATACCCAAATGTAATTGTACATATTCAAATGTCCTATAACAATGGTTAATTAAATTACTTAGGGGGGCAATGAGGTGGCTCACTTGCTGCCAAGCCTGATGAATAAAATTCTACTCCCCAGGCCCCACATGATGGAAAGAGAAGCTGACTACTACAAGCTGTCCTCCAACCGCCATACTTGAGTCATGGCAAGCCTTTAGACACACACACACACACACACACACACACACACACACACACACACACACACACACACACGAGGAATAAATAAACTAAGTAAATATAATTTGAAAAAAAAAACAAAAATGACTTAGATTTACAAACAGAGTAACAGCCAGGTGAATGGCCTCATATCTAGGACCCCATTAGGATTGCAGTCTCTCATTAAAGGGGTTATTTCAATTACTTGGGCTTCCAAATATGATGAGAGAGGTGTGTTATCTTCCTCTCTCATCTGACACAGTGAAAAATATAAGCTGCAAGCAGGTCCTATATCTCAGTGATGGTGTGCTTCTCCAGCATATTGGGCCTTAAGCTCTTTTCTCAGCACAATAGGAAAAAAAAAGAAGAAGCTTTTTAGCTTTTTAGTGGAGCTTTTTAGCCAGACACAGTGGTACATGCCCATAATTGAAGCACTTGGAAGGAAAGTGGGGAGTTCAAGGTCATCTTCTGCTACTAGATCTCTTGCCTCAAAACAAAATCACTTCTGTCATCCTAAACAGAAGAAAGGTTTGTGTAGGCTCATGGCTCCTGAGGTCCAATTCAAGGTCACTTAGCCTGCTCCTCTGGATCTCTGGGAGCACAGTGAATCATGGTTGGGGTACATGATGGAAGATCTTTGTTCACCTCAGGACTTGATGGAAAGGGTTGAGGAGAGAGAGAGACAGAGACAGAGACAGACAGAGAAGTTCTTACATACTAACAACAACAAGCCATTAAAAACTTGGCTACCGTGAAAGAAAATGAAACATAAACAACCAAAAAAGATAAGAATCTATACACTTCATTTATAGGTTTAAGAAAAAGCAAAGGTCGACTGTACTACCAAGATCTAGAGCATGGCTTAGTAGTGTAACACTCATCTGGCACGTGTAAAACTCTGGGTTCCATCCCTACCACTCAGTGTCAGTGACAATCCTGATAGATGCCCTCATTTGTAAGGATGAATGTGAACTGGGTCAGGGGCTGGGCAAGTAACTCAGTTACTAAAAAAGCCAGGCGTGAGTACATGAACTTGTAGTCCCAGCACTAGGGAGGTGAAAACAAGCAGACCCATGGAGCTCAATGGTTTGCTAGTCTAGCCTTACTTACTAGCTCCAAGGTGATGAGAGAATCGACTAAAAGGTGAACGTCACCTGATGATTGACACCTAAGGTTGTCCTTTGGCCTAAACACACACACACACACACACACACACACACACATGAAAGAATATAAGCTAGAACTACCTTACTGGGAGACAATTTACCAAAAACTTTCATGTTTTCATGTTTTAAAATGTCTGTACTAGCCGGGCGGTGGTGGCGCACGCCTTTAATCCCAGCACTCGGGAGGCAGAGCCAGGCGGATCTCTGTGAGTTCGAGGCCAGCCTGGGCTACCAAGTGAGCTCCAGGAAAGACGCAAAGCTACGCAGAGAAACCCTGTCTTGAAAAACCAAAAAAAAAAAAAAAAAAAAAAAGTCTGTACTCTCGGGCTTGGTATTCCTATTGTATAATTTATTATATATACATGTCTGTACATGTTCATGAAATCAACCATCTTAAATAGTTAACTGCAGTGATGTTTGTATTGTGAAAATTGAATAGATTAAATGAGAAAACTCTAAAGTTCATGTGATGCTGTATTTTAAGCCACTGGAAAGAACAAAGTACTTCTATGTATTGATTTTTTTAAAAAGCTTAAGTTATATCAATTAAAGCTTAAATAATAAAAAAGTTCACTGGCCAACAGTCTATCATATTTGTTAAGCTCCAGGCCCATGAGAGTCTTGAGTCATCCTTCCAGCCTTTAGGGACCCTGTCATAAAGGAATTTGACGCTATTTGGAGAGGACACCCAAGGTTGTCCTCTGGCCTCCACACGCATGTGTATATAGGTTCACATGCACCTACATGCTTATGCACTTGCATATATGTATAAAAGATAAAATAAAGTGTCTACATTCTCACTGCCGCTGATTTTTGAAAATCTGTTTGCAACCAGAAAATGTTCATTGTGTAATTTAGCTCCCGTTTTTTCCCAGAAAATACTCCATAGACCTGAGTTCTGCAACCTTTCTTTGAAGGCTCAAGTCTCCTTTCCAGGACATCTCAAAAAGAAATATTTTCTCCTGAGAAGAAGTTTTTAAAGACAATTTATTTCATGGATAAAGAAAAACAAAAAAAAAAACCTTGAAAATAACATGGGGAATTTTATGAGAATTTTGTCTAAGAAATCTACTAAGAACTTAAGCTCCCCGGGCTGCCTCAATAAAGGCACGGGTTCTGTGTGTCAAGAGGCTCCATAAAATCATGACAATTTGTTTCATTCACAGTTACTCTGCCAGATTTTGCTACACAGTATGAGAGGCATTAATAAATATATGTCATCTTGTCATTCCTTCACAAAACACTCCCCTCACCAAACAAATAGGCTAGTTTGTGGCTACAATGCCCATCTGTGTGCAAGAAACATTCAATTTTTAGGTGTATGTTGTCTGCTTGAAGCGCCAAGTCATACAATACACTTCATAGCTAGTCCAAACAACAGCGTGCCTGTTTGGAAACTCTCAGGAGTGCTGATCTGAGGGAGAGAGCAACTGTGAATCACCTGGACTTAACAGTCACTGTCAACATATCAAACTGGAAATGTGTTAAAGATGAAGTTCTCATTCGATGGACCGACCCGGATGTTAGCAGCGCTTCTGACAGCACCTTGTGTAGTGAGATGGCTTAGGAAGGTGAGAGGTCCAAATGTGTCCCATGTCTTGCTCTTGGGTTGCAAATGAGAGAGCCGTGAATGTAAAACATTGCTAGTTTTGTCTCTCCAGTCTGTGGTAATAAAAGCCCATGGAAAATTCACGGTGAAGGATAAAAAATGCATCTTTTAAAATGGAGAGTTCTACCTGTACGGTGTAGTGCAAACATAACAGGCCTAAGACAAAAATGGCTGGTTAGAGGATGGCCATGGAGTTCAGAGGCGAGGTATATGCCCAGCACGTGCAAAGCCCTGAATTTGATCCTTAACACCACGAAAGGAATAAAAGCTCATAGTTAACCACTTGTGTGAATATTAACAATATATCTCTGCACAAGCAACAAGTCGAGAGCTTCCTGTGTACTTAGCTGGGATTTTCTTTGGAGGAAACATGTGATTCAGTTCCAGGAAAGGAGTAGTTGAATCTCAAAGATCAGTTTACTTAGCATTAGGGGCTTCTAATTAGACAAACGAACCTGGATGTTAGCAGCATTTCTAGCAACAAATTGTGTAGTGAGATGGCTTAGACGTTCCTAGAATCCATGTTTTTAAAGTGGCTTGTTTACTTCTCTGTTTTCATGATTTTTTTTTTTTTGGTAGAGTCTCTCATGGCTGTCCACTTAAAACTTAATAGACCCTGGGGAAATGCCTGCATATTAAGATTCATAATCCTTAGCTCTGAAAAACCAATTAAAATTTGAGATCTCTTTTTTTAATTTTATTTTACAATACCATTCAGTTCTACATAACAGCCACAGATTCCCTTTTTCTCCCCCTTCCTGCCCCCCTCCCCTTCCCCCCAGCCCACCCCCCATTCCCACCTCCTCCAGGGCAAAGCCTCCCCTGAGGACTGAGATTAACCTGATAGACTCAGTCCAGGCAGGTCCAGTCCCCTCTTCCCAGACTGAGCCAAGCATCCCTGCGTAAGCCCCAGGTTTCAAACAGCCAACTCATGTAATGAGCCCAGGACCTGGTACCACTGCCCAGATGCCTCCCAAACAGATCAAGCCAATCAACTGTCTCACCTATTCAGAGGGCCTGATCCAGTTGGGGGCCCCTCAGCCTTTGGTTCATAGTTCATGTGTTTCCATTCGTTTGGCTATTTGTCCCTGTGCTTTATCCAACCTTTGGTTTCAACAATTCTCGCTCATATAAACCCTCCTCTTTCTCGCTCATTAGACTCCCAGCGCTCCACCCGGGGTTGAGATCTTAATGAAAGAGGTGTGAGCAGACAAGTGTGTGCAGCTAGAATATCAAGTAAACTATGTAGGGCTGAGCCTTCTGCTCACTGCTGTGTCTCATGCGGATCATAGAAGGTCATGAACAGAGACGCTTTCATCTGTAGATAATCTCTCCGGGTTTTCTCACCAATCTCCAAAGGAGAACCTTTAAACACCATTGAGCGTGTGAGAAATGTTGCTTCAACCTGCTCTCTCTAACGGTCCCCAGCAGTTGTTTTCTTGTGAGCTGAGCATTCTGCAGATCTAAAAAAAAAAAATCATAATAAGTTTGTAAATATTGACTATCGCTTGCTTGTGTTGGCATTGACTGCTTTGGGACTGCGTTTTGCAAAATCAGGGACTTTACCCAACAATGGCTAATTTGGGTTTGCGTTTTGGCATTGTGGCCTATGAGAACATGAAGGGCTTCCACGTTCCAAGTTTTCTTAACTGACTGGTGACATATCCTGAAACAAGAGTCCTTGTTTTTCTTCTCAATATTTTTTCCTCCTTCTGACATGGTGGCCTGTGAACCCTCGTTAAAGACGTGCTATGTAAATTCAACCAAACAATGGGTCAAACTAGCTTTCGCCTCTCCACTTTATCATAAACTGGGTCAGTCTGTTCGAATAAGGGCCTCAGTGATCTGCTGCCTGCCTTGCTCGTTTAGGAAAGAGAGCAGGGATTGCCCACACTGCTCTCATTCCTCCTCCATGAATGTTTTCCTCCTTTATCTCCTAGCCAAAGGAAAAGCTTAAAACGCCCATAGCTCTTAGAGTTATTACCCTTCACACTTAGCATAATTCTCACTCAGAACTCCAGTTCCAACCCTTCACAGAGTACAGATGTTGTATCTGTTTATTTTTCATGCACCTTGATTCCTTGACTCCAGGACTCTCATAGTTCTAAGAGACATCATTATTCTTATGTACCACTAAGGACAAAAAGCTGCCAATTAAAAATCTGTGCAGAGATGGGCACGCAGGAGCACAGCCATACTCCCAGGGCTTGGGAACCTGAGACAAAGTTTAGAGCCTGCCTGGGCTAGCTACATAGTGAGACCTCATCTCCCATGAAAACTCTATAGTTGTCATCAAAAGTATGATATATTCTAATTTAAGATTCGAAAGTAATCCTCTTATCTCCTCTGTTGGGAATATCTTCCTGGCTGTGGTTTTCTGCACCCGCAAAGAGGAAGGGAACCAGGAGAGGACGCAGTGACGTCAAACTGCACTAATCATTTCTATGATATTCAAACCTCTAAAGATTCTCTTGTAATAGGTTTGCTACATTCCCTTGACCCTTTCTTAGGTTTCATATTTTTAATCCTCTAACCACTTGCTCCATTTATATAGTTAATTAAATAAAGTTCTTGTCTTTGGTGGTAATGACAAGAAAAGTCGGAGTTCCATTTTTCGTGAGCAATGGGCAGTTGGAAGGACCAGGTCATTTGAATTCCAACCTCAGGGAATGTAATGGACTCCCTGGTCTGTCTTGCTTCATCCCTGGTTTCCATCACTTTAGCTGTTTCTCTGTTTTTGCTTAGTGAACTATTTCTACCATGCTCTCCACATGTATGTGAGATCTTGATTCCTTTGCCCTAATAAAGTGATGGCTATGCCTCCACCCGTGATCCATCATTCAGTGGTGCACTCAGATGGATTACCTACTAAAGCTCCTAGCCTGTTCTCTTGCCTTGTAAGTTGATAGCCTTTTATTCACTTAGTATGTCTACTGGGGGCTTGGGAAAGACCCAGAGTAAAATAAGCATATGAGTTCAATCATTCTTCTTTCACTAAATACTGTATTTGCAATTTAAATTCTCACTGTTTTAGCTCAAAGAATTCTCTTAGTGCATACATAAATTGAATATATTTTCTGAACCATAAATTAATAAACATGAGATAAACAGAACAAGAGATGTAAAGATGGCTCTAGAGTTCATCCCGAAAGTCAGTAGTGTACAGCGAGAGTTCTTATATAACATCTGTCTTTGCTTTTTTCTGATTTATGATATTAATCAGATTTTTCAGACATAGGCCAAAACGGAAGTTATATATGAGAAAAAAAAATGAGAACCCATACACCACCCCATCTCGCCTTTCTCAGTTTTCTTGAGATGTAGTTGACAAAACTTCAAAGGATTCATTTATAGAGTCTCAGACTCAGGCAGGATTTAAAGACTAGCATTTCCACTCTTAGCTTACCCTGATGTGTCTTAGTTTCACCCTGATGTATCTGTCACTGCACACAAGAGAAGTAACAACTGAGGCTGGAGACATCTGCACTTGCAGTGGCCTGGGTAAGTGAGGTCCAGTGTTCTTATTCTCAACTGAACTTTTCCTTCTCCCCCGTAAACTTCATAAACAAACTCTAAATGGGACCATCCCCAGCAAGATTGTCAGTCAGTACAAAAGACGTTATATGAAATTCTCAAAGAATTAATTAAATAATAATAATTAATAATAATAAGCCAGGCAGTGGTGGCACACGCCTCGAATCCCAGCACTCAGGAGGCAGAGGCAGGCAGATCTCTGAGTTCAAGGCCAGCCTGGTCTGCAAAGTAAGTTCAAAGAGAGCCAGGGTTACACAGAGAAAAACCTATCTTTTAAAAAAAAAATATGTAATAAGAAACAAGCAAACAAACAAACAAAAAGAACTGAGGAAAAATATCAACCCAACCTCTGGTCTCTATTCAAAAACACACTATACACAGAAGAGACAGATATAGAGACAGAGACAGAAACAGAAAGATACAATGAAACAATAAAATATGTCTAAAAATAACAACTAGTGGCTCCGGATGTTAACTCAATGGTAGAGTGCTTACTAGCAAGTACAAAGTCCTAATGTTCAATCCCCATCACAGGAAAAGTAAGAGAGAAAAATAATATAACATAACAATATAAATATATACATATATGCATGGTGTTGGTGTAACATAAGCAGGGAGATAGTTATATGTGACCATTTTCAAGTAACATGTAATACATATAATTGTATGTACTGTACTTTCATACAATTGGCATTGTAGTAGGTTTGCTTAAAATAGGCATCCCAATCATTGGGACATCAGGAAGGTCTCCATTATAGTCTTATAGTATCACTGCTATATGTGAAGTCTATTATTTTCCAGAACAGCATCAAACATATACAAACATGTTTGTATTTTAAGATATATTAAACATTCAGTTTACTAGATACATATGTACATGAGTATTTGTGGATATGTATTTATGCATGTCAGAATAAATACTATTCATTCCACACTTTCCCGTAAGACCTACAAAGGGGCTGTTCCAGATGATTTTCATGTAAGTATGTAGACTGTGCTGATGGAGAAAGGAGGTTAAGCTTGGTGTGTGGTGTCGAACAAAGAAGTCAGGCAAGGAAGAACACAGGGAAACACACGCTGAAAGAAACAATCATCACAATACGGGCCTCGAGCCATCAATGTCCAGACAAATTGTAAATCAGCCACCCCGAAGAATTCCCAGGAAGACAGAACTCAAGGTTTCCATCAATGTTAAGAGTACATCAACTGAAATCCAAGTTTGTTTAATTCATTGTCTCTGAGCCTTAACAACACAATCAAAGCCAGGTGGCTGTAGCGCACGCCTTTAATTCCAGCACTTGGGAGGCAGAGCCAGGAGGACCTCTGTGAGTTCGAGGCCAGCCTGGTCTACAGAGCAAGATCCAGAACAGGCACCAAAACTACACAGAGAAACCCTGTCTCAAAACAAAACGAAACAAAACAAAAACAAAAACAAAAACAAAAAAGCAATCAAACCCCATAGCTGGCTAGGGAAGGCTGGATTCTATAATGTGTCTGTTTCCTTTGGGTGAGGATCAAACAGAAAAGTTGTTGAACCTAAATGACACAGCAAAAAAAAGCTTCAGGAAATTCTCTTGGCTGAAAATCTTTAGAACTAAGTGGAAATAAGCTCTTGGGGCAGACGTGATATGAACTGTAGATGTAATATGAACGTGTGGTGGGGTGGGCAGGCTTGACTAAGGGAGCCCCCTTTGAGTTGGCTTTTTCTTACCTTTGTTGTTGTTGCTGTTTTATTCATTTGTTTTGGTTTCCCCGTGGTTCTAAGGAGCAAAGGCTGGCCTCACACACACTAGGCAAGCATTGTACCATTGTGCTCTCTGGGGCCCCAGCCTGAGGCTGAGCTCCTTAGGATTCCAAGAGAAGGCTTTTCAGTGGCTTGAGGGTGCCATTTTTTTTTCTCTTTCTTAATAAACTACCTCTATTTATACCATTTAAAAAATGTTCTGTAATGTATGTAGCCTCCGCCCACTTCAACTTTCTCCAGATGTAACTCGGGCTAAACTGATTGACAACCTAATGTCCCAAAGCCTTTTTAGAGGAATTCAGTAACTAACCACTCAGGCTAGTTCCAATAATACTGTCCCAGACAGTCAGGGGGAAATGGAAATCTTACAAAACCTATTCCGGTATTTCCTGCTGGGCAAACTCTGTCATCCTCTACACACACTGAAGGGGAGGAAGGTCTAGGGAGTCTGATGTGGAAACATTCAAAGCCGGGGCCAGACAGGCCAGGCTGGGAGAGCAGAGCCTGCCTCTTCCACAGAATGTGGAACTGTTTCTTTCTGTGGAAAGGTCTGCCTGCTCAGTTACTGTTCACATATCTGCTGCCGCCTCCTCAGCGGCGCTTGTGGGTTTGTGCTTCAGTTCAAGAAACAGTCGAAAGAAAAGAAAGAAGAAACAGTCCTTACTTACATGGGGGATAAATCAATAGAATGGGTCTACACACTAACCTGTCATTTTCCTCATCTATTCTGAAGCTCTCTGTACAGGAGTTAACATCTCCCCTGCAAGAAAAGCCTTTGGAAAATTCCTGGCGAGGCCACTTGCTTGTTTTGTGAATGACGTTTGTGGTCAGCTATAACATATCTGGCATGTTTTTTCTTATTGCTGCCTTCTTCATGCATGTTTTTATAATTTGGGCATTTTTATGGAAGTGATTAAATATTTTTTGGCTTCAAGCTGGTGCAGAAACTGTGGAGACAGAGAGAATCCTCCCTCGCTAGAGTCCAGCATGTACATACCCATGCTTTCATAAACACACGCATATGCATGCAGCATTCTTAACATATGTCCACACGGTTTCTGTTTGATTCAGCTTTCTTGCTTGATAGGTGTTCTCTCTCTCTCTCTCTCTCTCTCTCTCTCTCTCTCTCTCTCTCTCTCTCTCTCTCTCTCTGTCTTTCTCTGTCTCTGTGGCTGGCTGGCTGGCTGGCTGGCTCTCTCATCTCTCATCTCTCTGTCTCTCTTATCTCTCTTCTCTCTCATCTCTCATCTCCCTCTCTGTCTCTCTGTCTCTCTGTCTCTCTCTCTGTGTGTGTGTGTGTGTGTCTTTCTCTGTCTCTGTGTCTGTCTGTCTGTCTCATCTCTCTGTCTCTCTGTCTCTCTCATCTCTCTTCTCTCTTTCATCTCTCTGTCTCTCTGTTTCTGTCTCTCTCTCTCTCTCTCTCTCTCGCTCTCTGTCTGTCTCTCTCTCTAGCACAGGGGAAGGGAAATGAAAACAGCTATGATTTCCACCTCATTTTAGGTTTGCTTCTAATAGAGGCAGCATTGTTCACATGCCCAAGCCTCCCGCTTTTCCCCAGAGTTAATGTTGTATAAATGTTGTTCCAAGTCTTACTCAGGATGATTGAGGTATTTTTGTAACATGTCACCTCCCAAACCATCATTAGCGTTTACAGTTTTAACAGCAAGTTGCTCGGCTTTCCTGGCCTGTATAGGGGTATTCTTTCCCTGGCCGGGCCTACCTCCCCCAAACACATAAAGCTGAAGGAAAAGTAAACTCTGGAGTGTAGATCAAAGCCACTGTTTAGGAGTTCCAAAAAGTATCCCCCAAAACGAACTGTTGCTTGCTTCATTGAATCAGTTTTATATAGTATCTTGTAACCAAAATGAACAATTTTGAGAAAAACTTTAGTTTTTTCTTGCTGGAAAATTCTGCTAATGCTTAGAGAAAGGGAAATATAAGAGATGAGCATTGGGATTTATGTTAAGAGAAATTTTATGAAGAATTCTACAGATATTAGAAACATAAAGATGTCTACTCAGTGTTCCTTAAAAAGAAACAAACAATTCTTTCTGTGTAAACACCCCTTCTCAGGCTTAATTAAGCCTCTGTCTTCACTGGCAAATGATCTAGTAGTTGGGTCTGTGTGCTACGTACAAGTAAAGGGTCACTATATGTAGACATGTTCTGGATGGTATAATAATTATTCTATAAGCATATTAGGAACTCCTTTTAATCTGTCCACAATATTTACTTGCTAAAACATATAAACTAACATCTAAGATTATTATTAAGCAGATTATAATCTTCCTTCAATTTCACATTGCCAGGTTTTGGGAGTCTATCCTGACTCCATAGACATCTAACCAATGCAAATGCCAACATCTGTCTCCACTTGGTCCTTAATTTCCAATGTGAATACAGTTAAAAATCATGAGCTGTGCTGGATGCATCAGCAAATGCCTTAATCCCAGCACTCAGGAGTCAGAGGCGGGTGGATTTCTACAAGTTCTGGGCAAGCCTGGTCTATATAGTGAGTTCCAAGATAGCCATAACTGCATAGTAAGATCCTGTGTCTACAAAAGTAACAACAAAAAAAAGATCATGAACTATATAAAATAATGTGAAATGTATGATCTTCAGCTCAGAGGCTGGAGGTGTGGCTCAGTGGTAAAGTGTTTATTTAGCATGCGTGAGGTCCTAGGTCCAATCCCTATCACCTTTTAGGAATCAATTGAAAGCAAAATTCCTGGCCCCTAATCCTCATTTGTACTACAGAAAATGGATAATAACATCAGTGGTTTCAAGACAGGTTTTTTTTTTTTTTTCATGTGTATGTGTATGTAGTGTGCATACCTGTGTGTATGTATGCTTGCATGTGCAATGTGTGTATGACTGCATGTGTGTGTATGTGGAAGCCAGGAGTTGAAGTTGGTTGTCTTTTTCTATCATTGTCCACCTGTTTGTTGGGGCAAGGTCTCTCATTTGAACCCATACTTCACTTTCGCTCCTCAGGCTATCCATTTTGTTCTGGTAATGCCATCTCCATTTCCTCTCTGCTGGAATAACAAGTGGCCCTGGTGACCGACCGCCCAGTATTTACATGGGTTCTGGGTATCAAATTCAGGTCCTTACATTCAAACCGCAAATCCTTTACCTGCTGAGCCATCTTCCCAGAGAAAACAGAATTGTTTTACACAATTGCCTCATCATGAGCGGTTTTACTTCCTTTATTATGATATGTGAAACGGGCATTTTGTAAATCAGCAGGATGCTAATGTGACATTAAAGATTTGAGACTCGAGATTTGTCATTTGCCAAGGGAGAGGCTGTGTGGATGTGCCAGTAGGAGACAATAGCTAAACTATGACCCAGCCCAGTGTGCCCCTTTTTATAAAAGAGAAATAATTGTTCCAAAATGAGTAAAATCAAACTTTCACCCCCCTTGTTATGAATGAATGAAGCTATGATTTTATTCCCTCACTAGTGTTTTTGTTCTTTTGAACATTTTAGATTGTATATTTGAAAGATCCATTCAGCTAAACAATGAGTATTTTTCTTCCTTAGCTAACATAATATTTTTGTTTTCAAAATACATGATTTATTTTATTTTATTTTATTTTTACTGAGTTCAGATTTATATTGCAGTGCAGCCTGGAGATTATTCAATAAAAATGAATTGCACAAATTCTCCAAGAAGAGTGTGTCGGCACCAAAAGTTTTCTGCTCCAAGAGGCAGGTTTTCCACTTGATTTATATCCAGGTTTACTTTTTTATAAACAGCTTCCCCTCCATTCCCTCACATTGTTCTCTTTGCTGGGATGGAAGACGGTGTCTCCTTCTGTGTTTCCCTGCTCTCGCAGTACTGTGACTGCTGGGCATTCCTCAGCTAAGAAGAACCAGATGGCCGTGAACACACCAGTGTTCCCTCCAGCTCTCTTCTGGACAAGACTTTTACACAGGGCACAAGTGTGCTGGTCTAATACCATTGTGAGACTACACATGTACTTAATGAGGTCAAAGTCAAACATAGCAGCTAAGTCAGAAGGAGCCACCTTTAGATCACAAGGAATCAATTTGCTAAAGAAGAGAAAGTTCTAGGGACAAGAGGAACTATGTGTTGCAAAGGATACCAAAAGAGTCTGCTCACCCAATTAAAATATCTTAGGCAAATATGTGTTATATATTTCACATTATAATGATTTTTCATTATAATACCTTAGAAATACTTCGAGATTATCCATTCAAAGAAAAGAACATACTTAGATCCCAAACATCTTAGTGAATGAAAATGTTGCAGATAATTTGGAAACTAGAACAGATAACGTTTACAACCCTTTAAAAATCTGGATTGGTCCTCTGGATCTTGCAATCTTTCCACTCCCTCTTCTGCAATGACCCTTAAGCCTTAAGGGTAGGAGTTGTGTTGGGATATATCAGTTTGGACTGGATTTCACAGCTCTACACTCTGATCAATTGTGACTTTCTGGCATGTAAAGATTATAAGAGCCAGATGAACAGGGAGTTTTTCTATAAGATTATGTGTCTCCTAAAAATGTCAGAAGTACATCCATAAAGTCTCACCGATATGGCTGCCTAAATATGACCTGAACAAGCACAACACCAATAGAAATGCTAATGTGGAAAGGAAAATACTCAGGCAGCCTCACCCATAGACAGAGAACTACAGGCAATTGAGGAATTTGGAGAATGGAGAAATAGTCTTCCTCAGGGAAAACTACAACAATTCATTATCCAATACCTAATGATCAACCCTGAAAACATATACACAGAGCAACATTATACAGACTGACCAGATTGTATATGGTGGTTCATGGGTAGACTAGGAAGAAATGGAAGGGAGAAATGATGTAATTATATTATAATCTCAAAAACATTTTCAAAAAATGGGTTGTCAGGATGCTTTGGTGTTTGTTTGTTTATTTGAAACAGGTATCTGTTGTAGCTCACAGTAGTCTGGAACTCAATACATAGCCCAGTCTGGCCTCAAACTACCAATCCCTCAGCCTCGTCTTCTCATCTAGAATTGCAAGTAAATGCTACCATGCCTTGCTTCTTCCCTTATGAAATGTTTTGCAGGTCACATCTTACAAGCTAGAACGATCACAGGTAGGATAATAAGATTCACAAAATCGCCAGGCAGTGGTGGCACACGCCTTTAATCCCAGCACTCGGGAGGCAGAGCCAGGTGGATCTCTGTGAGTTCGAGGCCAGCCTGGGCTATCAAGTGAGTTCCAGGAAAGGTGCAAAACTACACAGAGAAACCCTGTCTCGAAAAACAAAAAAAAACAAAACAAAAAAAAAATTCACAAAATGATGTCATAATGTTGACAATTTCAATTTCACAAGCTATATACGTACTGCTTTGTAAAAAAAAAAAAAGAAAAAGAAAGAAAAGAAAAGAAAAAAAAAGTTCTCTTAACTCCTGAGATTCAACTTCCTCATCTGCTGGATAGAGACATGATGATCTAACTTGAAAGATTGATACAAGGATCAAAGTTACACACCAGTAATTCGAAATCAGTGTCCTCTTTATCAAGATCAAAATTGTCACCAAGTTCTATCTGCTCCCTGTTTCCTGCCCTGCCATACAGGTGCTTCTAACATTTACACGAGGGAATAAAGAAATGCCCCACTCCCCACAAATGCCTGCAGCACAGGCAAAATGTAGAAGCCTGATTTCCAACCATGCCTTTGAAAACCAATCTTCTTGGAACTTGTTTTCTTTACGGTGGTATCCGGGCTTCCTGAAGCCAGAAAAAAAAGCAAAAAACAGACTCTGGACATCTGATCAGACAAGCATGTGACGGCGACACCGTCCTCTTCCTAAGGCCCAGAAACTAACGGACTTTGGAACTATTTGTTCTCCTCACTCCCTGCAGTGTGAACCAGACAGGAAGGCTTGGGTCATTTAGCAAATCACCTGACTGCAAACTGAAATCAGTAACCCAGAGAGACAAGCACTTTGGGAGCACAGGGGCGCCCAAGGGGCTTAGCCTGTGTGTTCTGATAAGGCCTGATGTTGAATGATTAATACCACCTTTTTCATCCTTGACCCCAGGAGGTGCTCCTTGATGCACATTCAAACTTCACCTGTGAAGGAGAACCGGGAAAGATCGCCAAAGGCACTCTCGGTCATGGGGCAAATGTATAAACTTTCCGGAGATAAATAATTCTGAGAAAGTCTAGAGAATGGGGCTACCACATTATCTCTAGCATCCCGCTGATAACCCAGCCGTAGCTGGCAGATGGGAAATGACAGGGAACACATGAAAGAGTGAATGAATCAACTCCGAGGAAACAGTGAGAGCATGATCTTGATGTCCTGTTACAGAACATTTCAATTGCAAATAAAAACAGAGTTGTATGTTGAATGCAATCCATAAATACCAGTCATTCTGCTTTGCCAATCCTGGGTGAGTTTTTGTTCGTTTCCTATTTTTTTCTTTTTCTTCTATTTCCTTTAGATTTGGGGGGTGGGTTGGTTAAGTTTTTTAAAGAAAATTCAAGGGTTTAAGGTTTAGGGATTTAACTCAGTGGGAGAGTACTTGTCTAGCAAGCATGAAGCCCAGGGTTCAGTCCCAGTGTAGGGGTGAAGTTCGATACATCACATTTCACCCGCAAATCGAACACATCTCTAATAAGTAAATATAATGAATTGGTAATAAGCCTTAATATCTACTTATATTTAAATTTCTCCTTCTCAAAAATACCTGTTAGCAATTGGTTAGAATCTACAAGAAAGAAAATTTACATTTTTGCCTCTTCTCCACTCCCTTTGGTTGATGCCCTTGAGCAGCTGAAGAAGCAGGTCATTTGTCCTGTAGAATATACCGCATGCTGGATTTGGCTGGAGTGAGTTCATTTCATTTGCTCCTTTACCCGTAAGCTTCTTCTAAACTGGCAGGTAATCTGGAGTTTGATTGAATGTATTTCACATTATTTTCACAATGGACTGTGCAATTTCTCCTTTCCCACAGAAATGATCTTTCACGAAACAGGAAGCAGAAGGACTCGGTGGGGCTCGTCTATATGCCGAGTACAGACTATAGCAGAGCTGAGCGGTAGGGATGTAGCTCAGTGGTAGACTGCATGCTTCATGCATGAGACTGAGGCCGTGGGTTCACTATCCAGAGCACACACACACATATACCCCTAAAAAGAAAAGAACACAGCTGCTCTATATTCTAAACCTACTAGAAATCAGATTTTCAAATCAAGCAATGTTCTTTGTCTCTCTCTCTCTCCTCCATGTTCTACCTGCCACTACTTCCTCTTCTACCTAAACTCTTTCAAGTTTCTGTTGATCAACTCCATTTTATGTGCCAATGCATGGATATCTAAAATGCTGTCATTGCTTTTTGTATTTTTAAACCACAGGCAAATGGCATCATGCCTTACGTCTCCCCCGGCAGCTTGATCTGCCTCCTCACTGCATCGATGCCAATACAAATAGCTCAGGGCGTCCATCTGTACCGTTGCTGCTACTTCCAGGGTGTCTCCAATGGGCAGGGCACCACAGCACCACAAGTTGTTTCTATTTTCAGTTACCACACTCAAGCTGCTCTTACTTTTTGCTATTTCCTTTTCTAGTTTATTGAGACAAGAGTATCAGGTAAACCAGGCTGGCCTTGACCTTGCCATATGGGTAAGGCTGGCCTTGAATTCATGATCCTCCTGCCTCCACCTCCCTGGTACAGGAATTACAGGAATGTGCCATCACACTTTGGTAGAATTCTTAAACATATTTCTAGGAAAATGAGAGGGAATTCTTCCAAGGCTGTTTGAAAAATGAAATTTCTGAGTTTGGGGGCAAAAAGTGCTTGATAATTTTAAAAACTTTAAATATTTGGAAAATTTTTCGTTATCATCGGCATAGCACTAGGAGTTTGCTAAGTGCTACTGTTAACCCTTTAAATGCCTCAGCTTATCTAGTCTGATAGCACTCTGAGAGGACACTTCAGTATTTCTCTTTTTAGAACTCAATGCTGTTTCTTGGATGACACAAGATTGCTAAGCCATGGAGCTGGAATTTGTGGTCAGCATACTGTGTCTAGAGTTATACTAAATTCACAATACAGTGTAATAAAAAGGTAAGATATTCTAATCAAAGAGCAGTATACAACACATGGAAGACTTCATGGAACAGAGTAGACTTCCTTCTTATTGGGCACACTTGCAAGGACCCTATTTCCAAAGAAGGAACATTCTGAGACGCTAAGAAGATGCTGTTTTTAGGGAGACATTCATCTACTCAGCTCATGATTTCTAGTCTGTGGACTGGAGGAGGAGCGTGATCCACTTGTTCAGATCCAGAAGGAGGTTCACATAACTCTTTCCTAACCCTCTGCACAGGCCAGAGGCCAGTCTTGTCCTGGATACCCATACCCATTGTGGTAAGGCTACACAGGGAGAGCTCTTGGCAGTTCTTAGTGCCATGAGTTTCCTATTGCTGCTGTTCCAGTGGCCCTGCTGTGGACACCCTTCCACTTGGGAATGTCTTTCTCATGAAAGAAAATTCTTTTCTGGGCCTGGACACACAAACATAGGATACTGTGAACTCTAAAATCTTCTACTGACCACTAGAATTATGGTTTGTTCATGAGAGCAAGAGCAGAATAATTCTAGATTATTCAAGGACTAGAGTCATAAGCTAGCTCTGTCCTTAACTCCATGAAAGGAAGTAAATCACCGTGTCTGTGCTTAGAAACAAGAACACTTGGACTAACCTGTTTGACCATGATGTTGTGAGGATGCATATCAGATGGGAACAAAAGACCCAGATAAAATCTTCAATTAAAAACAGGCAGAAAGAATGTGGAATGCCCATAAACCTACAGTACTGTGTTTAACTTGATTTTACAACATGAGGTCCTTTGATGACCTAGTAAAAGCTACAATATACTTTTCCTAGGAAACGTTCCTGTCTGTACACACACACACACACACACACACACACACACACACACACACACACCCGTGTCTCTAAACACAAGGGGAACTAAATTATTCTGGAGGACAAAAAGTGGCCTGTTTCCACTCTCCAATTATGATGTGACTTATAGTTGAATGTGGGAGCATACGCCCGTCAGTTTGACACAGGTCTCCTTCATACAATGAGTTCCTGACCAGCCAGCTAGGAATATATAGTTGAGACCCTGTCTAAAGGGCAGGGACACCTTTTCGCTAGGATCAGTAGTCTCAATAGTCTCAACATAGGATCAACAGTCTCAGCCCCGAGGCAGGAAGGCAGAAGATTACTTGTGTCCCAGAGTTTGAGCCCATCCTGGTAGCATAGAGAGACCCTTTCTTATTTAACAAAAAAAAAGGGGGGGGGGAGCCCTGAGTCTATGAATGAGTACATCATGTGACATTGATCTGGATTCCAAAGTGGCTGTTGTCACCCAGAGCTGAGGGAACTAAGGTAGTTCAGGATGTTTAACATATCACATGCATCTTTCTGAGGCCAGGTTGAATTGTTTTGGATGAAACTGAATGGCTGTAGACAATCTGGCCACAATCTGGCCCCATTCTTCACAGAAGCAATAGAAGAGAATGAGGCTGTCCTTTCTTGTTAAATGCCCATTTTAGCAAAATTCATCTCTTTCTCTCTCTCTCTCAGTAAAACTTATCTGTTGAAGATGGTTTCATAATGATGGGTGTGTGATATTAGTAGTGGAAATAATTTCTTTTTTTTTTTTTTTTTTTTTTTTTTTTTTTTTTCTTTTTGAGACAGGGTTTCTCTGTGTCCCAGAAATTCCTGGCTGTCCTGGATCTCGCTCTGTAGACCAGGCTGGCCTAGAACTCAGAGAAATCCACCTTTCTCTGCCTCCTAGTGCTGGGATTAAAGGTGTGTACCATCACTGCCTGGCCAATAGTTTCTGATAAAGAACATCTTTTTAGTAAAAAATATAGGTTTCACATATTTTCTGTATTATTTACTGTGCTTTTATCATTCTGGAATCCTTTCGTGAATATAGATTTACTAGATTCTCACCAAAAGCCAAAACAGGAACTAGGGGAAAAACTATTTTACAACCGAGTCCATGAAAAGTAGGCCTGTTTCTGGGCGGTGGCGGCACACACCTTTAACCCCAGCACTCAGGAGGCAGAGGCAGTGGGTCTCTGTGAGTTCGGGGCCAGCCTGGTCTACAAAGCAAGTTCCAGGACAGCCAGGGCTGTTACACAGAGAAACCCAGTCTAAAAAAAAAAAAAAAAAAAAAAAAGTAGGCTTGCCACCCTTTCAGCAGTAAGTGAAATGTAGAACTAGAGCTTTGCCTCAGACCTGATCCCAGGCCTGGCCTCCCTTGTCAGAGCTTGGAGGCCATTGTATACCTAATGCAGTTTTAATTTTCAAGCAGCCATTGGGTGCCTTGAGGTCAGAATGCAGTACAACTTCAGATAAAGCAGAATTGCCCCACCTAGAAGTCCATTAGTTGCTCTGTTTTCTGGGTAGCTTTAAATTGGGAACAAGGTAGAGTTGACAGTTGCCTCCATCTCCTCAAGCATAGAATCAACTCCTTCCAGGTCTAGCAAAGATGGCTGGAAGCCCTGAACTCTGGCCTGTGTCTGCAATTCCACAGCAAGGGTCAGGGCTGAAAACATAAACCCATGGGTTTATGTCAACAGGAAGGGCTATTGTCAGCTCCTTTTCGACAGGTGAGGGGGCAGGGCAGGAAGTCATCACCTGAGCCAGGACCCTGCCTGAGGCCTCAGAGAGCCAAAGAGAAAAAGAAAGCCCACCTCTCATCTATGGGCTTTAACTGTGCAGGAATCACTCTCTCCGGTCTCCACTGTTCTCATCTCACAGAGAACAACTAAATCAATATCCTCTTGACCTCATGGGGAAAAATAAAATGTTTCTCTACATGGTGTCCCCAAGACCACAGTACCAGCAGAACCACACCAAAGTGCTATTGAACAACTAGATTTCCAGGCACTTCACACACCTTGGATCCCTGAGCCTGCGTGCCACGTGTATATGCATGTAGGATGCCTGCATGTGTGTCTGAGGGTGTGTAGACTCATGGGCAGACATATAGAACTATAATCTCGGTTTCAGCTAGGCTTGTTGGCCACAGAGCTCTTGCTGTCTGCCTGTCTCTATTCCCCAACCCCCAATGCTTGAGTTACAAGTACTCACAGCCATGCAAGCCTGGCGTGTGTGTGTGTGTGTTGTGTGTGTGTGTGTGTGTGTGTGTGTGTGTGTGTAGTGTGTGTGGGGGTATTACATATTCAAACTCAAGGCGTCGTGCTTACATACCAGATGTTCTTACCCAATGAGCTATATCCCAGTCCCTAATACTCCCTTTTGAAAGACCTTGTACTATACCTTCATAAGGACCATTTCAGGGAAATTTCTCCTAAAGCTCTTCTTTTTCTCATCTTAAAATCATATCATATATTTTTTGGATTGTACAAACCTGCACCTCTACAGTTCACTTGGATGCACCAAAGCATCTCTGTCTGTGGACAATTTTCTTTTCTTTGCCTTTTGTACCTGACTCTTACCCCTGTATTTCCCCTCAGCTGCTTCCCTCTCTACCCGAGCTCTGGCAACATCTATGTCAGTCTAGTTTCCTGCCCCTTATAATTTTCAACACACATGAGCACAGACTACATGTGACACACATAGAGGCGTTGCATTTTGTGTCACTGAAATAGAAATTCCTAAAATTTCTTTCCGGTTTCTGCTTTCTTTCACTCAACAAAACCTGATAGAAAAGATTCTACACTGTAGGAGTCAGCTTCAGTCTGCTCTTTTAAATGGTTACATATGATTCCACAATGTGTATGAGTCATAACTGTAATCTCTTCCTGCTGATGGATGCACTTTGGCTCCCTATTCTTATGAATAAAGAAATTAGCATTCTTGCATATTGTATTTGTTTTATGTCTAGTGCACAGATTCTTCTCCATAAGACAGAGGGCCATGTAAGTGGTTGCTATCCGTACTCTTGCAGAATGATATACATTTTATCATTTTATTTGCAATGGTAAATGTATTTTTGATAAATCAGCTTGCTTGCTAAATAAGACAATACTTATCTGAGTGATATTTCATATTAAAGTACTTCCCCTCTTACTTGTCATTATATACAAGTGTTTAGGTATCAAGGTGTGATGGGTTATAGAAATATGTAATATGTTGGATTTTATTTATTTATTTGTCTGTTTGTTTGTTTGTTTGTTTGTGCTCTCTTGCACGTGTGTGTGTGGAATCCAGAGGAGGACTTTTAGGAGTCAGTTCTCTCCAATTATGTGGGGTTCTGGGGATGGAACTCCAGTTGTCAGGCTTTGCAAACAACACCATCTTGCTGGCCCAATATTAAATTTAAACGCCCTTCGTTTCCTGGTGTTCCAATTTCCCCAAGCATTGCTGTGTTTTACATCAGCATCTCACTATTACAACGTGTCATGTGCAAAAAGATTGAATTCTATGGCACTGCAAGGGATGATGTAAGGAAAAAAACAAATGACAAAAACTAGCAAAACCAAACCAAATAAACCACCTTCCAAATTTCAGAAAATATTATCTGAGATGGGGGAGGGAGAGACAGCGAGAGGGAGGGAGAGAGAGAGAGAGAGACAGAGAGAAAGACAGAGAGAACACAGAGATGGATGGATAAATGTGTGGATGGATGGATGGATGGATGGATGGATGGATGGATGGATGGATGGATAGATGGATGGATGGATGAATGGGTCATAAGAACAAAGACAAACTCCTGATATTTGGCCGTCCCTGTCAGCAGCTGAATCTGATGGGATCTGTTTTTCTGCAGTGTTAAATACACAGGATCAGTCAGGGCCAAAGGGGAGTTTTATGAAAGCAACAGCCTTTCTTTTTTTTTCTTTTCTTTTCCTTTTCTCATTTGAAAGACCTTATTTTAAAAAATTACATGGAAAAGAAGAAGGGGGGGGTGCTCTTACCAGACACCTCTCAATCAATTCTTGATCAATATTGTTTACCTCTTGGACTTAATTATGCTCCTGCCTCAGCCTCCAGAGTAGGCAGGACTACAGACATATCCAATCTTGCCAAGCTTGATTTGTTTGGTCGGAACATGTCTATGTGTTCAAGAAGCATCAAAGTGTACAATTTCCTTGAGGCCATTTCCGAAGTACCATTTATAGTTCATGAAAAATAGCAAGATTCAAAATGGGCAGTTTAAGAAAGGCTTGAGCAGCAGAGGAAGGGGCAGGAATGAGATATAGCAGAGAAGGGACTAGACTTTTGACCTGAGAAACAGCAGTTTAAACATGGAAGAAAAGACATACATAGGACAGCCTGCATAGGCCGAGCTGCTGTGGAAGCACATTCCAGGAAAATCTTAAGAGATTACTTTAATAATAAACCATGCATTCTTCAGCAAGCTGTCACGGGATTAACTACCCCTTTCTAGGCTGGGAGCACAGTCCAGATTCCACCCCACCCCACCACAAGCAGGTTTTGTGCAAACGACAATCGTTTCTGTGGGGACTGTGGTTTTTAAAACATTGCATTTAAATTTTTTTTTTGCCTACCTTAATTTTCTAAACAAATTTTGGTGGTGATAAAAAAAAAACCATCATGCTGTCCACAGTTGAACCTCTGGGTGGGCTTTGACGTGCTTCTCCCTAGGAGAACATGCTCATTTTAGACTGACTGAAAAGTTAGCAGCATAAATGGGACAGGAAACAGCACCTCCTGGGATAAAAAGAGTTAAATTTATTTTTATTCCCCCCCCCACAATGTGAGCAGGACATTGAGCTACTGCCAAGACCAGTATCAGCACCCTAGAGATATAAAAACACACTTCAAACTGGAGTCCTTACTGCTGTCTCTTTAGATGTCTGTATAAAACAACGGTGTCCATTTTGAGCGGCAACCTTGAGACCACTGCTCCCAGACGAGCTATTTGGGCCCAAATCTTCTCTTCACACTGCAGTTCAGAGCAGATGGAATCCTTTCCTTCCTCTGGTTTCTAAGGCAAATCGCTTCCTTTTTACTAGGAACCAAGTTAACACATTGTAGAAATAGTTTTTGAACTATATTGATAAAGATACAGGCTTGGGTGAGCACTTCCAAGCTGAGAAATGATGCATCTGTTTTGGAGACCTGTTTCTTTTGTAGTATCAGAGCCTCCGTTTGCTTGAATGGACTGCCTTTTATGTTTTCTAATTTCTGAGTCTTTTGAAATGAAACCATTTCTCTAAACTTCTGGATTTTAGACACAAAGTGTGATGTCCTCAGAGGAAGCAGACTTAAAGTACTCACCTAAGTGTTATGTATTCACGGAACTAAGAGGCAGACTAAAATCTTGTCATTCGCAGAAAGTCTTTTTTTTTTTTTTTTTAACACAATCATAGAAAATTACCTCAGAAGAATATTGGAAGCTACCGGCACCACCTCCTGTCCTGTGCATACCCAGGTGTGGAGGGAATGCAGAGGTGTGGGGGGGGGGCAGCATACTGGCCAGCTGTGCTCTTCTGTGTCCCTTGCTCTCCCTGCACATAGGAGGCTGTTCCAAGCCTGACCTACTTGTGAGCAGAAACTGCCGCTCACACTGAGCTACCTCAAATTACACAGTGGCTTTGCAGCCGGGACTAGGCGTGGACCACAAAATACATCCTTGGTGCGCCATAAGCCCGACTTGAACCCTGGGTTTTCAGTGGTAAAATGCAAATCCATCGTGTTGCTTACTCAATAAAATCAATAACCCATTACATCCAAGTGACAGTTTGTCATTTTCATAACCCATACATTCTGCTTCCAACAAACAGGGCGGGGGGGGGGGGGGGGGCAGGGAGGAGAGGGAGGAAGAGGAGGAGCAGGAGGAAAATAGACAAGAAGAGGTCTAAGAAAAAAGGACTAAATGAAATAACAAAGCAAAGAGAGGAGGAGGAAGAAGAGGAAGTGGAGGGGACCTTCCCCAAACATGATTTCCTATGTCCTTAAAAAGCACCACTGTTTCTATGGATATCTGACAACTGTCCCTGACTTTAAAATATGTAGAAAAGAAACTGCAAGCTTCCATATGGCCTCTGGGGTCCACTCTGCCTGGCATCTACAGTTGAGCATTGATAGAGACAGTTTTCAACATTTCTTCTCATATCTCAAGGTTGTTTTTGTAGTTTTGGTTTTTCTAGACAAAGTTTCTCTCTGTAGCTTTAGAGTCCATCCTGGAACTCACTCTGTAGACCAGGCTGGCCTCGAACTCACAGAAATCAACTGCCTCCAGAGCGCTGGAATTAAAGGTGTGCACCATCACTGCTGGACGATATCCCAAGGTTTTCATGCAGGAATTTTTTTTTTTTTTATGCTGTAGAAACTAGCAGACAAAGTCATATTATCTGCATGTGGGTGGTAGCCACTGAAAGGAAATCCAGAATACAACTTGGTTATATCACAAATGTAGATCATTAGATATATGCTAAAGTGTTTCGTTTAGGCCAGTTTCACGGAGAGAATATGGTCTTGCATGTGTATGCGTGGTATTAAATGTCAATATAAGCACGTCTTTTTTACACGGGCATACACAGGTTTCCATCCTATTTAAGCACGTCCACATTTGCAATTAAGGGACACTGATTTCTTTAAAGGTGACAATCCAGTCACATGCTCAGCTTTAGAAAGGACAGATCAGATCGGACCTGGGACCCACCATAAATGTAGGGAAAGTCAGGAGTAAAGGCATCTCTTTGTTCAAAAGGCCCCAGGCGGCTTAGGATGAGTTAGCGTGCCACACCACTTGAAGTGGCAATCCAGGGAACGGATCTGTGAAACGCAATTTAGTGGATCCCACCCCTTTCAGAGTTTCCCTTTCCTGTCCTTATGTGCACCCTGCCCGGGCCCCCGTTAGTGTGGGACTCCTGGCCCCGGCTGTGCACAGTCCTTTCTCTGGGTCTCTGCGATCGCCCCCAGCTGGCCGAGCGAGCGCACGGAGCGCAGAAGGCACCGGACTCCGTGGCTGCGAGGCGAGTTAATAAACAGTTAAGTTTGGAAGACTCCGTAGCACGTTGAGGGGGAGTTACCAAGCCCAGGCAGCAAAAACATCCCGCCACATTCCTGGGGAGTCCTCAGCTGCCAGCATCTGATTAGAACCATATCTCTCTCCCCGGGAGTGGCCGCGCGGCACCGAGGCTCCCGGCCCGCGGCTATTTAAGCGGGGCTAACCGCGTCCTCGGCGCTGCAGCCTAGAGGCTCCCGGCAGGCACGGGGAAGTCATGCTGGCTCCGCAGAGGCACTAGCTAGCCCGTGAGTAGCTCTGCCATCCTCCTTCCCTTTGGCTCCATTTTTTTTTTGCGGATCTCCTTCTCTCCTTTGCTGGCTCCTCTCTTCCCACCCCTGTCTTGGCTGCAGACCTTGGGCGGTGGGGGGAATCTTACAAACGGGACCCTGTACTCCGGGGGAAAGCGGCGGTTTTGTGGCCTGACATCTGTGGAATGCTTCCAAGGAATGCATTTTACCTTTGGGGTCGGACTCCAGACGCCCATCCTGTGACATTTAAAGAGCCCATCCGTGTGCGTGTGTGTGTGTGTGTGTGTGTGTGTGTGTGTGTGTGTGTGTCCGTCCGTGTTCGCGGAGTGCTTAAGGGCTTTGGGGACATCCCAGGGAGGACACCGGTGTGGCCGCCGACCACCTAATTAACTGCTGAAGGGTGTTCGGTTTTGCCCCGTGACAAAGGCTGGACGTGGTTTGTGCCTCTAAGGAGCTAGCTATTTTCTGCTGACTGACAGCATAGGTCACTAAAAATGTGAACTTTGTCTTACACGAGCATTCCTAGGAAAGTATCTGCCCAGGCGACTTAACAAACTTGTTTTCAATCCCCGAAGCGTTTAAACGCTGTTTTCCTGCCGACTGTAAACTGGTTGGAAGGATTAAGTAAGAATTCGAGAAAAGGGAGGAAAAAAACGTGTTAGTTAAAACCTTGGAGTCCCCGTCAACATAGCGGTTTTCTTTGCAGCATAGAGCTGACTGTTATTCCTTTCTACTAGCTCTCCCTCTTCACTTAATCCAGAGCCTGGGATTCAGCTCTGTAGTAGGTTTCAGAAGGGAGCTGCTTGAACCCAAAGGGAAATTTAACTGGATTAAAAACACTTAAAGAAGCTGGATGTTATCTCCACCCAGGCACCCCCACACCCTTTCCTCTTTCTTCTTAGCCTGTGTTCAGAAGGAAGGGAGCTGCTACTCTGAAAACCGAGAAGAGCAGGACCGAGGCTCCAGACACATGGAAAGATTTAAAAATTATGCAGGGGGCAACTTCATGAATAGTAAATGTTGCTGTTGCTCTATAAAGTGACTTGAGGAAAATATTTCTGGCCCTAATAACGCAAAGCAGGAGAGCGGAGGGGGACCGAGGTATATACAACTCCAACCTAGGTAGCGGCAGAAAATTTGCCAAAACGTCTTGGAGACACCTGAGAAGGCTACTGAAATGGTTCTCATGGGATGTATCATGCATCTTTCTTACAATCTTGACGCCTGGGCTCTACACCCAGAAGCACTGACTGGTTGTTCAGAAAGGAAGGGCTAGCCAGGATTCGGGACTTGCTGCTACCAAATGGCTTGTCATGGTGCTCTCTTGACCTGGATTAGGCTACCTTCTTCTTGCCAGGCACCCCACCTACCCAGGCGCCTACCACTCCACTCCCTTGATCTAAGGCAGGGCGGCACACCAGTGCTGAACGGAATTTACTGGCTTGAGAATTTAGGCGGGTTCCTGAGGAAAAGAGCTTGGTGTCCGGGAAAAGCAATGTTACAGTGAACGGAACTCAGAAGGTGAGATAAGCAAGACCCCTTGAGAAAGGAGATGTGGTGGTCTCTTGGAACATGTTATTTCAGACCCAGACCATTTCTTCCACGTTCTTAGTCACTTTGTCCTAAAGCTCACACTGGATTCTGATTCTTCTGCTTTTTTTTTTTTTTTTTTTTTAAACTAATAACAAATCCCTTCTCTCCCTACTACCCACTCCAGCCCTTTGGTCCAATCTTTTCCCTAGAAACTGTTAGTTCTAAGGCCGGTATGTTCCCTCTTTCCCCTGGAGTTCTAGAGAAGGAGCCCAGGCAGGACCTTGGCCATGCCTGGCAAGCCACTGAGCCCGGATGAGATGGTCTTACTCCGCACCTGAGTCTAGACTCATCCTCCTCCTGCCTCCGCCCCATGAGGGCTAGGATTGTAGGTAGAGGCTACCACACCTGACCAAGCTATGCCATTTAACTCTGGCCAGAAGGGAGAGATTGCAGAGGAATGGGGAGAATGTCTTCTGCCTTTGCCTCCAGTGTGTTTATGGGGCTGGTGATACTGATACCGCAGCTTATCTCCAGCTGAGGACGACGTAAAAAAAGGCTGGGTAAGGTAACTACTGCGTTGTTTTCCTGCCTTGCTGATTTGTGAAGAAAGAACGAAAACCAGAGGTTCGTTCCTTCTTTTCCTTTCTTCCTTTTTTTTTTTTTCTTTTGGTGTCTTGAAACAGAGTTTCAATGCATCTCTCTTCCCAGGCTGACTTTGAACTTCTAGCCTATGTCTTTTGTTTGTTTGTTTGTTTGTTTGTTTTTTGAGACAGGGTTTCTCTGTGTAGCTCTGTGCCTTTCCTGGATCTCGCTCTCTAGCCCAGGCTGGCCTCGAACTCACAGAGATCGGCCTGGCTCTGCCTCCCGAGTGCTGGTATTAAAGGCGTGCGCCACCACCCGCCTGGCGCCTATGTCTTTTGAGTCCTGGAATTATAGGCACGCACCACCTCGCCCAGCTCAGAGTTTGCGCTTCTGCTAAAGACTTACTATAATTTTAAGAGTTAAACTAAAAGTCTAAATTCCTATTTCTTGGTCTTGCTTCTTGTCTTACTCCAGGGGTTAGATGGATTTTGGTCGGCTTGTTGGGGGTGAAGGGTGTTTTGTTTTTAAGATACTTGTTGGCATGGTGATGGTGTAAAGGCTTCTGGGAGCTGCTGACCAGCTGATCTGGTTTGCTCAGCCATAGCCCTGTTACCTAAAATTTACAAGACCGGGAAAACATGGCTTGCTGGGTGGCTTGTGGCCCTCCGGAAGCATTATGGGAAACGGCTCCTGGTGAGACCATGAGGAGCTTGCTCCTTCATTTCTCACCTAGTCTGAGCCTGAGCTTGGAAACACGGTGTGTTTCTTTGCCTCTTCCCTCCAGTGGGCGATACATCGTTCCTTTTCTTAAAGACAAAGCTAGGGTGCTGGAATGTGTGAAAAGGCTGCTGAAAGAGTTCACTTAGAGCCCTAAGTTGCCTCAACTGGAAGACTTGCTAGAGGACTGGCCTGGGGGATTACGTAACTGACCTACCATATAAGGTTTCCTGCACTGGACAGAATTAGAATGGGAAGCAGATTGGCGATATGAAACACCTGAGTAGCAGGATGTGGTTTTTCTGTTTTGTTGTTTTGTTTTGTTTTTCATTCTCCCCGGATGTTGTAATTGTTATAGACTATGACTGAATTGCAGAGGCCGGCCCAAATCTCCTTTAGATGACCTAGTGTTCACAACAGATAAGTGTGTTTAAGGGAAACCTAAATCATGGTAAGATATCCTAGTGGGTTAATCATGTCAGTTAGAAGCAAATAATCAGGTCTCCTCTTAGAGACAAAACCTGAAATCCTGCTGAGGGCTACAAATAAATAATGCTGGGTATACTTTTTGTTTTGTTTTGTTTTTTGTTTTTCCGGGCAGGGTTTCTCTGTGTAGTTTTGGTGCCTGTCCTGGATCTGGCTCTGTAGACCAGGCTGGCCTCAAACTCACAGAGACCCTCCTGGCTCTGCCTCCCGAGTGCTGGGATTAAAGGCATGTGCCACCACTGCCTGGCTGATGCTGGGTATCTTAAAGGGCCAGCAGCTTGTGCACTCATATGCTAGCTGCTGTCCGTCCTTCTGCTAACACAGCGCAGTTGGGTAGTGGTTGAAAGCATCCACACAACTGCTGGTAAAACGACCTTGTGCGCACCGAGTAACCTCTCAGTAATTCTGTTTTCTTAGCTGAGGAAGAACAATGGTGCTTAGGGACACTGGGAAGATAAATTAATCTACATCTTTAGAATGCTTTATTCTGTTTGTCTGTTTGTTTCTGCTCCCTGAACAACTGAATTGGTGTCTTTGTGACCACTGAAGGCAAATGGAGAATTTCTTAATCACAACTGAATACCATTCACCTATCTGAAAATGTTAATCATTCAAGAACTCAATACTAAGAAAGCCTGTGCGTTTCCTTGCGTTCACGCTAGAACAGACAGTCACTCTCTGTTCTCAGTGTGGAGGCTTGCTATTTGGTTTGGTCAGAATGACCTCTGGTCTCCTTTAAATCTTCCCCACACTCTCAGACTCCCTACAGAGAGAGAATGATCCTTCTTCTGAAGTCAGCATTCTAGCCAAGGAAGTGGGAAAGGGAGGGGGCACCCTGACTAACCCAGGGACTAGGCCAGGACATTGGGGCCCCAATACTATCATGGCCCACATAGCTGGGCAGGTTGCCATGGTTATTCCCCTTCCTGCATCTTTCCACCACCCTGGAAGGAAACTTGCCCCTCTAGGGTAAGCAGAATCAGAACAAATTGCTTCCTGGCCTAAAAATGGAAATCAGTCAGTAAAGCAGAATCTTTCTCTCTACACATATTGCCCTTCCCTCACCCCTCAAACTTATTTTAATTCCAGTATAAACGTCTAATCTTTGCTAGCTCTTATATCTAGATAACAACACATGACGGCTAATAAAATTTCAGTTATTACCTCGGCACAGAAGTTGCTTGGCAATTTCTGTTCCTCTTATAACCTGCACAAACTAGCCGGGGGCCAATGACCTTTGGCTGATGTAAGCTGGTAAGAATTCTCAGTAATGGGACATGCCAACTTAATGTTTAGTTCTAGGGAAGTGACCAGGAAGCAGAAAGTATGGCAACCCATCTCTTAGACTTTCAAGAAGTGTTAGAGAAAAGAGTAAGGGGAAAATAGGAAGTAAGAATTCTAGAATGTTGAATCTATAATACTGTAAGAAGTAAGAGTATGTCACAAGGATAGAGCAGGTCCTTATGTGTATAAAATCTTGGATTCAACCCCCAACACCACAGAAAAGAAAGAAAATGAAATTAAAATGCTGTCAAACCTGGAAGAAGCTTGAGTGACAGAGGGAAGGCTTAAGATGTCTCTCTTAGTAAAAACTAGTCTGTTTTTCCTTAGCAATATGATGTAATCCATTAGGCTGAAATACACTAGGATCTTCAGAGGACATATAAACTGCCACTTGTAAGCAGATTCATAAAAACTGAAGTCACCCTTTCAGGATTAGACACTTGGTGTATGTTTCACAGCTAGAAGGTTTCACAGAGTGTGGTCTCCACTCCAGATTGATTGAACCCAAGTTGGCAAGAGGCCTTGCCCAGCTATAGTCTACAAACCTTCTATTTGATCTAAGAGCAACATTTGTAATTCAGCTTTATGATTCAGTCACTCAATGGAAAATATAACAACTTACTTCAGTTCCTGAAGTCATAGAAATAATAGAGCAAAACTATTTAAATATAATTATGTTTAGCTGCATCTTGGGTTGCAAAAAAGATGAGAAAGCACATACCTACAATGTTTTACCCATGGCTTTCTTGATCCGAGGAAAATAAATATAATCCTCAGTTTTACCACATTGCCTCACTTCTAAATCCTTTCACCTAGGCTGAGGTTTTTAAAGAGTATAATTAATCTCCAGTTATTAGGAGACTGTCTCAGCCAACATATTTTTAAAAAGGACTCCAGTAAACTACATCATTACCCTTAAACCAGCTGGTTTTCTCTAGCTCACATAACTTTTACATTTGTTTTCCATGCCATGTCCAGAAGTGCAGACAGGAGCCTCCACTGCAAATAAATCTACTGCACTTGGGTTTTAGAGAACTGTGTCTGAAGAAGGATCAATCCATTCCCCCATTTAACTTTCATTATACACAACTTGTAATAAAACAAAAAAATCTGGGCTGCGAAGATAATTCATTTGCTAGAGTGTTTATGTAACATGCCTAAGATCTGGAGTTCAATCCTTATTCTGAACTAGTTGTGGCTCATGAAGGTAATCCCAGCACTGGGGATGTGGAGGTGGGAAGATCAGAAGTTAAAGGGCATCAGCCTTCTGCAGTGAGTTTGAGGTCAGCATGGGTTACTTATCTCAGAAAAAGAGGTCCCCATTTCTTAGCTTCAGTATGATCAGCTTGCTCTACATCAGATCCTGAAGATGAACTGAGATTTAGTGTTTCTCTGAATAGTTACGAAGAAGCCAAGTAATGCATGGTGCTGGGTTGGCAGTGGAGAAACAACCGCCCCAGTGAGTAGAAATTAAGGAAGAAGTCTGCATCAGGTGAGGCCATACATACAAAATCTAGAGTTCTGCCAACTTGCAATGGAATGGCAGCCCTGGCATTTCTCAGAAATACTACTAAAAGCCAGGAATGTAGCTTATTGGTAGACCTCTTACTAAGTATGTACAAGGCTCTAGATTTGATTTCCAGTTTAAACAAACAAACAAACAAAAACCTGTTTAATTTCCCTAACGCTTAGTTACCACATTCACCTTGCAAAACAGTTAAGAATGACTGGAATGGGTAGAGATCCCAACTCCGACTGAAGCACACTGGGTGTCATCTGGAAATAGAGTTTCCAGTTGACTGGTTCTGAGATGGACAAGGTTAGTAGTTCGGCACGGACTCTGAACTACAAACGACCATGTCCACAAACCAGCTCTACTGTCACCCAAGAGATATAACATCTGAATTTCCTTTTTCCTCGAAGTTACAGCTGAAGGGAAAGTGGAAAGTTCCTGAGAATGACTGCTGACGCAGATGGATGATTGTTCTGGAGCCACCATCCTCTGTGAAATATCTGGGCTGATGCTGGAAAATGGCCTTATTCTTATTGATGGTGAATTTTAGATAAGCTAAATTCTGTTGCTGAACACATTGAGGCTGAGAGTTAAACCAGCTTTCTTTCATATCTTGAAACTACTAAACATGGAGGTCAAGCAGTAGAATATGGCAATATTTCATAAACCTGAAGGGACCAACAAATGCTAACTTTCATGGTTCCATTTTTTTTTCCCCCATGGTCAGGAAAAATAGAGGTTCTTTAAGTCTAGAGTTAATTTATACCTAAAAATCAGGAACATGAAAAGTAACCCTTTCCTTCCTGTGTCCATATTGGGCATAGATGCTCTCCTACATAACCTCATTTTTCTTTGTCCTTTCTCCCTCTCTCCCTCTCTTCCTTCTCCCACCCTCACTATGACCTTCCCTATAACCTTCTCTATTTCCCTCCCTCCATCCATCTCTCCCTCTCTCCCTCCCTTCCTTTTCTCCCTACTTTCTTTTATAAGACAGACTCTCACTCAGTAGCCCAAGCTGGGCTTCTCATCCTTCTGTTTCAGCCTCCCAAGGGCTTCATAGTTATGCACGATCACACCCAGTTTTTACATTTATGTTTTAACTGTTCTGGTTAGGACCAAAGTCTGTTCTGATAGTCTATGATACATAATTCATATGTTAATATACTTTTATGCTATCTTTTAGTGTTGTAAAAAGAAGCCAAATGCATTCGCAACTGTCAGAGGTGTTGAATAGTGAAGAGTACTGAACCAATTTTTCACTGTTCCCTGAGTCCGGATCAGAAATCAGATGTACACAGTAGGTCTTCCAATCTCTGTGCTTTGAGCAGGGGAACTCTGAGCTGTGCTTTAGTTACACCACCGCTGATTTTGCTGCTATTGTTATCATCAGATTTGTTTGTTCCCCAGGCCCTACAAAATTAAATATTATAAATGCAACCCCATTTTTGAAGTGTAAAACAAATGTATAGCTGATAACACGACTCTTCCATCAATAGTTAATGACATTCAATATTGATTTCTACCAGGTCAGAGGTTGAATTATAGGTAAGATTCTTCAGAAACCATCTGAAGAACGTTTGGTAGGTAGGTATATAGACAGATACATAGATAGATGATAGGCAGATGGATGGATGGATGGATGGATGGACGGACAGACTTGAATTAGAATGATAACTAATTTTATTTAGTATCCAAATTGTCTTCTGAAGTATAACTTGATGCAGAGATGTTAATTGCCCAAAACCTCTTGGGAATGCAATTCTCATTTATTTAGCTGTCTGGAGTTATAATAGCTAAACACTGGTTGAAATTCAAAATTGGATGCAGCTATTTACCTTATGCATGTTAGTTAGCAGACACATGCTAATTACCAACCACAAAAAAAAAATTTAGCTGGTCGTGGGATGTGTCTTTAATCCCAGTGCTGGGAGGCAGAGAAAGGTATATATCTGTGAGTTCTAGGGCAACCTGTTCTACATAGTGAGTTCTAGGCCAGTCAGGGCTGTATAGAGAAACCTTGTCTGAGACAGAGAGAGAGAGAGACAGAGAGAGAGAGAGAGAGAGAGAGAGAGAGAGAGAGAGAGAGAGAGAGAGAGAGAAAATGTCCATGTAATAGCACATGCCTATGGTCCCAGCACTAAGGGAGAAAAAGCAAGAAGAACTTGAGTTCAAGGCCAGCCTGGGCAACATAGTGAAATCCTGTTGACAAAAATAAAAGAAACTTAGAGAAAATGATAATCAACGAACAGAAATGTGTTTCAATTGAGTGGTGTAGGGTATTTACAGGGGTCCAGATGAAGACAAAAAAAGACCATGGTTGTAATAATGGAATTAGCCTTTAAAGGACTAAAGGAAGTCAAATATGCAAAGGTTAAAATGAGAAAAGATGTAGGAAGGAGACAAGGGAATCGCGTAGGTGGGAAAGAACGAGGTATGCTCAAATAACTCCATTCTCTCTGACCCCGACAGTACAGGTGGAGAGCCAAGAGATGATAATGTATAAAGGAAAACACAGAGGACATTAGTCATGGAAGTCAGGTCTTTATTTGCTAAGAGGATCTCTTCACTTAAGCAGAAAACCATGTTGACTCAGGCAAGTTAACCTGTCCATTCTAGCAAGATGAACATGATGAGTGCAGATTGCTTAGCAGTTGAAGAAAATCCCACCAGCAAAGTAGGGCAAAGATTTGCCTGATTTAATATTAAGGAGCAAAGGGGAAATCAGTATTGCTGTCTGTATTTATTTTGATTTGTTTGAAACAGGTTCTTTCTGTGCAGCTCAGGCGAGCCTCCAGTTCACTGTATAATCTGAGCTGAATTTAAACTCACCAATCTTTCCTGCCATTGGCCTGCCCAACCCCCAATCTCCAGTGCTGGAATTAGAAGCAGGTACCACCACCTCCTATCTGTGCATTAGTCTTAGTGTTCTAAAGCACTATGCTCTTTACCAGACTCCATAAAGCTTAGAAAAGTAGAGTAACTAATTCCCTCACCTCAAAAGTTTTATTAAGTTGAGGGAAGAATTCTAAATGAGTCAGAGAGCAACAATAGATCATGGTTACTGTGGGAAGATGATACAGTGAGTAAGAGGTCAGTAGAGACTTCTGAGACCATACACCTTGAGTAGACCTTGAACTACAGATTGGAATTTAAGTGGGAGAAGGCAATCGGGGATGCAGGCTAGGACAGCGGCATGAGAAGCATGGAAAGCATGGGACAATCATATCTCTGTTACAGACAAGAATGGCTCATCTAGCTAGAAAGCTGGTGGCTATGGATTCATACATCTGAAACCTGGTTAGGGAGTCTGAAGCTCAGCTCAAGTACAAATGAAGATAATGAGCTTGATTAACACAAAACCAGGAAGGCTAATCCAGTAGGCACTTCTACATAATGCCTCCACAAAAGCTGACTGGGTACAGCCAGAGTCACTTAAAACTTGGTTTATCATTGGAATTCTTTGAAAAGATGGAAAGTATTTAATCATTGCACTTTTTGACTTTAAGTCTTCTCAGTATATTAAGGAATAGAGTAGTGCCTGTGTAGAGAAGGTAAAAGTACACTATCCCATGTGTACTTATGTGAGCCAGGTACACATAACAAGGAATGTGACAATGAAGCAAGATTGGGGAGAAATGCTGGAACTCAGTAAAGCATAAGAAAAGTGGGAGGATGAGAAGCATGAAAATAAAAGATAACTGTGAAAAACAGTGAGTCAGAATTTTGCCAGATGAAGTAGATATGTGAACAGTCTAGGATGAAATCTGTTTCATTCCAAGCTACAGATAAAAAATACTCTTGTAGATTTTGTAGGCACATCCAGGTACAGAATAAATTCTATTAAGTCTCTTCCCAGCCCATGTACAGTGATGCTAACCCAGCTTCTTGTGTGAGAACTCTAATATAGAATAATGGATGCAGTCATGTTCTGTTTAAGAGTCTGGATGCAGAGGCTTCCTGCAGCCAGCATCTGGGGGAAGCTTCTATGAGGTGCCATGGTAGACTACTTTCTTGATAAAGATTGTCATAACATAAGGTTAATGCTTTTGTAACTAGGTAGTGCCCTTTAACCAAAGCTAGCTCGGGGAGTGGAAGGGAGAGAAAGTTACATTTTTCTGATAGCTGTTTCATTTAAATGAGGAGTTTGCCTCATACAAAAATGACTTTCTCAAGACTTTAGGATCCATTAACATGTTTAGTATCTCCTCTGAGTCATTCATGTTTCTCCAGTGGTGAAACTGATTGCCAGATGAATGTAACGTTTCCTTCTGCTTGTTTACAAAGTTAGCTATGAGTCAGAACTTTAGATTTTAAGTTAATTTTACAGAAAACACCACAGATACTCTTAATGACCCTGTCTTGCACAGTTCTTCCTTCCAGAGGTCATTGCCACAAAGGTGTTCCTTGAGATTGCAATATGACTACAGGAGATTCGAAAATTGTTGAAGAGACAGTCTATATATTAATGGGGTCTTGTACCATTATTCATATCAATAAGAGATCAATTCATATAGAATTTCTTGAAGTAGTATTACATTTTTTTCTTACTAGATGTTGATAGCAAAGATTTCCATGCTAACTAGAAACATCTCCAAACATTTAGCATCAATTCTTTTTTTTTTTTTTACAAGACAGGATTTCCTCTGTGCAGCTCTGGCTATCCTGGAACTTGCTTTGTAGACCAGGCTGGCCTCGAACTCACAGAGATCCACCTGCCTCTGCCTCTCAAGTGCTGGGATTAAAGGCGTGTGCCACCACTACCTGGTTTTAGCATCAATTCTAATGAGCATTTTCCTGTCCTATGCTACAAATACCTTAAGAGTAAAGACCATGTCTTCTTTGCCATTGTATACCTGGCATACTACAATGCTTGGCACATAGGAAGTATTCAATAAATAGCTTGATGGCCAGTAGAGTAAGTAACTCAAGCCCCTCTCATTTATGACTTACTTGTAATTTGCTATAGACTGAGCATAGCAGGGAATTTTTAGCTTATCTTTATCTATTAGTACAAGTACAACAATTCTGATCCCTGTTTTAACTTTGGTAATTTCTAATGAGGACGATCCACATGCGCCCCTCGTTTATATCTACTTAGGTCCTGAGAAAGACAACAAGATGTTACTAAAATTCTCCAGATGATGTGATATTTCTAACTCACTGGTTTAACTTCTATCATTGGAGTACCCGTTACCACTCCAAGGCCTGCTTTACCTGGTAGATGTAACCTCCGGCTAATAACAGTTACATTTTATGGTTTCGAGGCTAAAGTTCCATCCAATGATAGCTTTTCATTCTCCCTTTGTTTCAAAACATATATGTCCACCAAACTGTTTATTAAATAGCCAATTAAAATTAAATATAGATGGCCTAAAGGTCAGGGCCAATAACTGCTTTGACTTAACATAATTTCTGCCCAAATGAGAGAAACTTAAATTTATTTATTTTGTTTTTCTTTGCGTTTTTTTTTTGAGACAGGGTCTGGTGCCTTAGCTCAGGATGGTCTGGAAATTACTATGTAGTCCAAGCTGTCCTTTTTCTGCCTTAGCTGGTCCCACCCAGCTCGTTGTTGGGATTTGAGACATAAGCCGCCACACCCAGTGGGAAATTTAATTTTTAAACTTTGCTTGTGCAGCTGGACTGTGATTTAAGATGCAGTTTCCTCCAGCCTTTCTAAAATGCTGATGGCACTGGACTGCCAGCTCATTACTCTCCACACTGCTCCCAGGGTGTGTGCAAGAACATAGCTGAGAACCAAGAACAGGTCATAGCCTAACCAGCTTCAAAACCCCACCATCAAAGCAATTTTTCAACGTTGAATTATTTGATTCAAAACTTACTGCTCAGCAGTTAAGATACTTGCTTATTCAACTGAAGTTCAGACCCTGGCAGCCATATCCAGCAACTCAGGAACACCTGTAACTCCAGTGAACCAATCCTATGTGTCCTTCTGGCTTCCCCAGGCATTTGCACACACGTGTTCAAACTCATGCACACACATAGGACATACAAATAAATCAGAATAAAATAAATTTAAAAAATAAGCTTTTCCTAGCAGCTTTAGATAGGCATCAGTTAACTGGTGTCCAAGATGACATTGTTGCAGGCTGGCTATGGGTACTGCTCTAAACACATCCAGATGCTCTTGGCGGGTGTCACTGAACCCTAAGAGACTTACCTAATTGTCTTTCTTGGGTGCTAAAGAGCAATCCCAGTCCCTCATGCACACTGGCATCCTAAGTATGTGCTCCATCATTTCAATGCTCCAAGTTGTGCCAGAATTTTAAATATTGCTATCTGATACATTAACACATCCCCAGGAATTACAGTTTTAAAAATAAAAGCACGTGCCACCCCGATGTCACATTCTAACTATGTAAGAACTAGCAATGGCCTGCCTTCCTTACCAACCTTTCCTCAGTACTGATGTTTCTAGATTCTCAATAGTTACATAAGAAACACAGAATGGGAAAACATACTACTTTGAATAAGTCACAGTGATGTCGTTATTTTGGTCCATAGCTGCCTTTGACAAAAGATGTCCTTGCTTTGTTTCCTAGGTTGACACTTCAAATGTCATTTCATTTCTAAAATAGGCATTAAGGAGACTTCTTTTTAAGATAAGCTGGGTCATAGAACAAAGGGCATAATATATAATGGCCTTTGGCTTTTATGAAAGCCACATTTAGGACGCAGTTTATTTGAAGTTTGGGGGTCACTGGCATCATTGCTCATCTGGAAGGGATGACCTTGAATCTGACATTTGAGATTGTTAGACCTTAACCTTTCGGTGAAAAGGCTTCTTCCCAGAAGATTAGTCAAGTATTTAAATAAAAGAAACCGGCAGTGTTGAATCACTCAAAGTGACACATCCACGAAGCTATCATACTACAAAGCTATCTGACTCTTTGATGCCTCACTACGAGTACTCAGATTTGTCACTACCCCAACCTAGACGCCATCACTCAACCTCAGTCTCCCCAGTACTGTCTAGACAAAATAAAGTGCCGTGCAGTAAACTCACCATAATCCAGCTTGACCTGACTCTCAACCTTTCCCCTGCCATCATGGGCACCCAGTCCTGTATCCTTGCTCAGCTGATATAAATACTCTTTATTCCTTGCTGAGAATTCTTCTTTCCCAGATAGATTTTCTGTACAAGTTGCACCCATCCTTGGGGTGTGGGGGTGGGTCTGGCTTAATCCTTTCTTTTGTCTGTGTTGCTCCAAGGCAAAGGTTGAGGTAAAAGCATCAGAAGCAAAGATGCTTAATTCTTGCAAGTCATCTTTTCCCATCAACTAGGAATAACAATACCAAAGATTGCATGAGAATTGTCTGGTATGTAGGGAACATTTGATACTTCCAAACTATCCCCAGAGATGCTCTGCAAAGTTCCTGGGCTGGTCTGCTTTTCCTTAACAGAACATTTATCCCCTTCAGAAAACCTATACTACATTTACTTTTGTTTTTCCTTCTGCAATAGTGTAGACTTGTGAGGAAAGAGATTTATATTTTGCCCATGTATATACCCAAGCTCTAGGAGAATTCCAACTACACAGTAGGAATACAGATTAATTATATGATTTGCCTTTCTGGTATGTACCAGAGGTATATTCAAAGGGATGCACCCGCTATTTAAACAGGGTTGTATGTAGCTCTGACTGGTCTCAAAGTCACTATGTAGCTGAGAAGGCTGTTGAGCTTCTTTTTCTTCATCTTCCTTCATCTTCCTCCTCCTCTGCTTCTTCTTCTGTTTGTTTGGAGACAGGGTTTTTCTGTGTAACAGTCCTGGCTGTCCTGGAACTCACTTTGTAGACCAGGCTGGCCTCAAACTCAGAGATCCACCTGCCTATGCCTCGTGAGTGCTGGGATTAAAGGCATGCATCGCCATGCCCAGCAGCTGTTAAACTTCTGATCATCCCTCTAGAGAGAGAGTAGGAGTACAGATGTCCACTGCCACTCTGCTTTACTAATGCTACTGACTGAACACAGGAACTTATGCATGCTAGGCAAGTACATGACCAACTATTTTTCTCTCCTAAGGAAATTTCTTAGATCAAAGAGTAGGTGTAGAATGGAATTTAGGGTGGAGAACCCCAAACTGAGAGAGACTGATTCCAAGAAAGAAGCTTTATTCATATCCATGTCTAGTAATTTTCTTGAAATTAGAATTTTGCTTGTTTTAGAAGGACAAAGCAAACTTAGTTTCTTTCTCTACTTTTCCTGGTGGAGCTAATTATTTCATGTTTCTACAAAATGTAACTTACCAAAGACATTGTTAGCTAGCACAGTAACTGTAAACATTCACCAAATTTCAAATTTCACTCAAAGTTTCTGTGGAGTTTGGAAAGTTCCATCACAACCTTGGAGAATCTGCCTTGACTTCCTTCTCTATAATTTTGAGCCTTTTTTTAATAAAGATTGGATTAGGGACTTAATAATAACTTTCAAATGAGATTTCTCATTGAATAGGGCTATAGAGTTCAGCTAAGGAAACAACAAATCATGGAATTGCATTCTTTGATACTAAAAGTGCCTACAAAAAAAGGAGGCAGCCGGGCGGTGGTGGTGCACGCCTTTAATCCCAGCACTTGGGAGGCAGAGGCAGGAGGATCTCTGTGAGTTCGAGGCCAGCCTGGGCTACCAAGTGAGTTCTAGGAAAGGCGCAAAGCTACACAGAGAAACCCTGTCTCGAAAAACCAAAAAAAAAAAGGAGGCAAATCAGATGCTACCATGGAGAGAAGACTTCAGCTAATACTTGCAGATCAACTCAAGTTACTTTGAATTGGTGAGCTTAAGAGGAACCATGAAGAAAGGCTACACATGGAACCCCAGTCTAATCCATGATTCCACCTCACTCCCCATTTTTTTGTGTGTGTGTGTCTGTGTAAATTTGGAAGTACTATTTGCTTAACAGGTATAGAATCTTACAACTTGTCATTAGAAATTCAAAGAGCAGAGGAGAGTGCATTGAAAGAGCATTCAGGCTAATGAACATTTGTTTAAACACTGCATTTTTTACTAACCAATTAAAAGTGACTCACTGAAGTTGGCATTCCTGTGTGCTCAAACCAGAAGCCCTTTTAGTTCAACATAAACAGGGATATCTAGATCATCAGTGGCTAAGAGGTCTCAGTTGAATCCCAGCAAAGAGGCCTTCAATAGAGGCACTCTTATCAGTTCATCTTGTACAGAAACTATACACTAAGTAGACCCCCATGGTTAGTTCCTGGGATCCCAAGGAGATAACAAACCCTGTCGGAAGGGTAAGCATTCAACAGCCCAGAGAAAGAAGCACTTTACCCCATCTGCTTATTACAGAAAAGCACAGGGCTATGTCGTTTGTGTGTGTGTGTGTGTGTGTGTGTGTGTGTGTGTGTGTGTGTGTGTGTGTGTGTGTTCTGTTGTTGTTTTGGTTATTCTGTTTGTTTCATTTTGCTTTGAGAGAGTCTCACTGTGAAGCCCTAGTTGGCCTGGAACTCATAGCTCTGCCTGCCTCTGTCTTCCAAGTGCTGGGATTAAAGAAAGGCATATGCCACCACACCCAGCAGATAAACTGTTTTTGTACAACTGGCTGAAAAAAAATCTCTTTCCTCCTCAACTCTGGAATAATTACACTGCTAGAAGATATGGACGTAACATGACTTAATATGTTGATCAAAGAATGAATATACATATGTATAGTCCTATGTGTGTATATACATACATATGTATATATTCAGCCTATTGCTGAACTCTGGAATAAACTTTTTGAAATTTGTACAGAATAAGGTAATTCTTAAGGTTCTTAGAAATTTACAACCAGAAAAGAAAGCCGCTGAGCTCTGCCTTCATTTCCTGGGACATCTTAGTTCTCAGAAATACTTCCATACATTCCCCTCCTTCTTGTTGAGATTATGCAACCAGCTGGCCTAAGGTGATATAGAAATTGGATCCCTGAAGGCTATTTTAGAGGAAGCCCATTGTTTTAATGATTAGAACCTCACAGGTATGGCTGTCCTAAAGTCATTCCTTCTTAGGGTCCCTTTAATCACCTTTCTACATTTCCTAATTGTGTTTATATGCCACCTTATAGTTCATCTTGTAGTCATTCTTGCAGTAGTTTATTATTTTGTTTAGATAACCAAAAGCACAATTTAAAGGAGATAGGCTAGCTATTTCAGGACACTTTTGTATCATATATTCTAAAATTTCAAGACTGGGTTAATATTAGTATATTGTGTCAAGAAGCAAGTTTTTATACTAAAACCTCTCCCAGAACCTGAAATTACCAGGCATTTTTTTTCTTTTCTTTTTCTTTTTCTTTCTTTTTTTTTTGTTTTTGTTTTTGTTTTGTTTTGTTTTGTTTTTTCGAGACAGGGTTTCTCTGTGTAGTTTTGATGCCTGTCCTGAATCTTGTTCTTTAGACCAGGCTGGCCTCAAACTCACAGAGATCCGCCTAGCTCTGCCTCCCAAGTGATGGGATTAAAGGCGTGCGCCACCACTGCCCAGCATTACCAGGCATTTCTTATCTAGTGACCAACCTAATTTGGCCAGGAGTCAAGGTGTATCAAATGAGCCTGCATATTCTTATTCATTGGTGAGCGTTCTCTTGAATCTTTAGGCAGTATTGTGGAAGCTTCCTAACCTTAAATATGCTAGGACACTGGCATTAATATAATAAGAGAGAGGATTGGGGTTCTAGGTTCCTTGGTTCCTCTATAAACTAACATTCAACAAATAAATGGAGAGTCCCTTGTTATTTTGTTTCATTTTGTCTTATTGAGATGAAATCTCTCTTGCCCAAGCTGATCTCCAACCTTTGGCTCAAATAATCCTCTTGTCTTGGCCCCCAAAGAATCTAGAACTAAAGGTGTACACCAACACCCTCAGCTTCTAGATATTTTTTAATGACCCCTTCATTCATTTTACTTCAAAGCAACACAATTTGCTCTAAATAAAAATCAGCTGAATCATTACGAACCATCTTTAAAGTGATATTTAATATTCTGAGCACACAAGATGACAGTAAACAGTAAGTTAATTTTTTTTTCATTAGGTTAATTTTTAAAAACTATTATTAACCATTGAAGTTAGAGCATAGTCACCAGTATTCTTGGAGATGAAGCTAATGCCTTGTTGGCAAAATCTTACCCAACTAGAATAGATTGTATCAAACAAGGAAATGTGGGCAGGGTAAATTTCTCATGGGAGGTTATTGCCAGCCCTCAGGGTAGACTGAATACCAAAACAAAGGGCATATTCTACCAAGGAGGCCACCTAGAACCCGGAGATGGTTTGTCAGAATCACAGCACTTAAACCAGTCTTGGGTTAAGTCTACAGAAGTTTAATGCTGCCTTCTTCCAGAAGCCTGGTCTAGACATAAAACTGTAGCAGACACACAAGTTAGTTCCACTGACTACAAACAACTGCTGCACACATCCCAACTTGACTGCTCTGCACTGATGTGGCAAGGCAGCTGGATCCTTCTTCCTTTAAAAATCTTAAAAACTCAGCATGTGTCTGAAACCTGAGTTGCAGAAAGGTGGAGCCACACTCAAGCCTTGGCTTTCTGGATTATGTGAATGTGGGGCTCTGCCTGGGATGTAAAATCTCACTGGGATTTATATCATTCAGCCAGAAAGAAACCAAATATCAGGCAGTATTTCTTCTTGCACTGGTTTGTAGAAGAGGAAAAGCTTAAGATTACTTTCCTCTTTTAAAGCACCCTGGTGCGGTTATAAGATCATAATATAATTCTGCTGGTGTGTGTGGCTCTGCATTTATAACCTAAGGTTTCAAATACAAATAGATCCTTATAAATAGCATGCTTTCTTTAACTCCTAACATTGGGTAGAGTTACAGGATGACTAATGGAACTTAAATAAAGAGTGAAATGTGTTTACTAGGATTGTGTGCCCACACATCATAGGAGAATGTCCAGAGATATATTGATTGTATCCTTAGATCCAGACAGATGGGCTGCATGTCCTTCCAGGCTATTTCTTATGGGAATGGACAAATACACCTTGGATAACCTTGAAAACAAACTCCTAAGTTTCTTTAATATGATTTCATTTAAAAACTAGCTGGGAGCTAGGAAAATGAGCTTTGGCAGAATCATCTCACCTAACTTAGGAAGGATAGCCACAGAAACCGTGAAATGCTAAGTATTCAAGAGGACTGTGAGGAAAAAAATGCAAATACTCTTATTTACTCCCAGAAATCTAAAAGTTATATGGCTGAGTCTTTTTCCTCATCTGACTCTTCAGTTTCATTTAGTTTTTTATAAAAATTATTTATTTATTATGTATACAGTGTTCTGCCTGCATGTATGCCTGCAGACCAAAAAGGATGCTGGATTTCACTATGAATGGTTGTTAGCCACCATATGGTTGCTGGGAATTGAACTCAGGACCTCTGGAAGAGCAGCCAGGGCTCTTAACTGCTGAGCCATCTCTCCAGGCCCCTGTTTTTTAAATTTTCGATGCTGCAATTTAATTCCCTTTCTTTCCTCCATATACCCCTGCCCACTCTCCTTCAAATTCATGGCCTCTTTTTTTTTTTAATCAATTGTTATTGCATCCATATATGTATTTGTAAATACATACAGATTCCTGATATAACCCATTGAGTCTATATAATGCTACTTAATATGTATACTTTCAGGATTGACCATTTGGCAATGGACAACAAATTGGTGTGTTCATCCCTGGGGATTTACCCCTCTAGCTCCTAGTTTTACTTGGTTGCTGTAATTCTTTGTGTAGGGTTGAGGCCTCGTGGGCTTCCCCCAACCCGCTGCAGTTGGGCGTGTTTGTTGGTGTCTTCCTTGTTCAGCTCAAGCTTGGGCTGCCATGTCGGTGACGCTCTGTTGATAGATGTTACTAGGAGAAACAATCTCCCTGATTCTTCAGCTCTTCCAGTCATCCTGCCCCCTCTTCCTCAATGTTCCCTGAGTCTTAGGTGTGGGAGTGTTCTGTAGACATAATCCACTGTAACTGAGCTCCACATCTCTGCATTTTGATTGGTTGTGGGTTTTGGTAGCAGTCTCTGTCAGTTGCAAAGAGAAGTCTTTCAAAGTTCACACATAACATCCTTGTTATATTTAGATGTCAAATGTAAAGTGTTTTATGTGTTCCCTGTGGTTTTTAATCGATCCATGAGATGTTATTCAAATTACTGCCCCAAAGCCCTGTGATAGATTCTAAAATGTGCGTGTTAATAGCTAAATTTTTAAAAAGTAGGAAAGCATTAAAAGTCTTTATATAAGTTGTTCACTCATTAGAAAACTTTCTGCCAGGATTTAGAATGAGGATAACAGATAAAGAAGCAATATTCCCATCTGATGACACAAGATGGAATTTTTCTGTTGAAATTCTTTTTATTAGTAGTGGGCTTTTTATTTGTTTGTTTTTTACTTTGAGATGGAGTTTCACTATGTAGCCCAAACTGGCTTCCAACTCAAAAATCCTGACTCAGCCTCCCAAGATCTTGAATTATAGGCATGCACTACACAACAGAGTTGGTCTAAATCAATGTTTTTAATGTTGGTTTAACTCACCCATCCCAATTTTCCATGAACTTTTACTTCTTCAAATCATCCTGTCTAATATGGGTTGATGTCACTTCTACTGTGGTCACTGTGGCGTAGTGTCTCGAATCCTATCATGGCTACCGACTACAAGGGACTTGGCTAGGCTTTTATTCTCCAAAGAAAGCATTCAAGTGACAGAGGTAGGTACGCTGTTGCTTGTTCTGCAATAGCTTCACAGCGGGTAGGAGAAGGACTCAGAGCATTCTGGTATGTTCCCATGGGTTTTCTGGTCAAACATCACTGTACACAGTGCTTCCTACCCATGAGGGACTATATCAGAGGCTCAAAGTACTAAAGTCCCATTTCACTGGGGTTAGAGAAGCCTGACACTTGAGCCAGGTCTTCCCTGCTCACCGTCGACCCCAAAGGAACTCTTCCTTCCCTATCCCCTACCTGAGTCAGACTACTTTAACCCATTGGCCTATTCCCAGAAATGCTTTGGCTCAAGGTTCCAAACTTGCTCTTCAAGTTCCCAGCTCCAAAGTTCAAAATACACAAAGAAGAGCAGTCTGTGTTGAACCCCCATCTCCCCAAAAACCCAAGCTCTCATTTCTCCCAGAATCATAGAATTCTTTCCTTATGATCCTTTCCTCAGAATTTGTAGGGATCACTCAGGGCTTGTCCGGTGAGTGAGTTTGTATGTCTAAATGGAAGACATAAAGGAATGGTGTGGCTTAAGATCATTCGCAGTTCTACACCTTTGAGCTCCAAGACACAGCGATTACCTTACTGACCTGCATAGCTCCTGATATAAAGTGCAAAGGGGGACAATAACATGTAGGAAAATAAATACTGCGTTGTTAGGGGAATCTGTGTCCAATAATCCCAGAGGCACAGCTCTGGTACAGTGTCGTGTTCAGGAGATTGAGAGCTCCCCTATGCTCATACTTGAGATTGCAGAGTGCCTGATCCACATCCTAGGTGTAGGGGCGCCTCTGACAGAACTGAGGCCAAACGATCAGGGCTAGGAACCTGAAGCAATGACAAAGGTGATTTTTGAAGCTCTCTGATTTCCATAAGCCAAAATTTCAATGCCACTTCCTTCTCCTTGTAGAATTGAATTACAGGACAAGGCTGGATTCCGGTTTTCCTGTTTCACCTAAGCAACAGGAGGCCGGACTTGGGAGGGGAAGAATGTTTCTTCTCCCACAGTGATTGGCCAAGATATTGAAGCTAAGATGCATGTATCCAAGTGCTGCTTTTTTGTTGTTGTTGTTGTTGTTTTTTTTTTTTTTTTTTTTTTTTTTTTTTTTTTTTTTTTGAGATAAGCTCTCACTATATAGTCCAGGTTGGCCTCGAACTCAAAGGAGTCCAGCCCAACTGGCCAAGTGCTAGAGTTATAGGCAGGGCCACCTCACCTGGCTGTGGATATACTTGCTAACAGCTAACTTAATGTCCATACTAAAAGCATTCCACATGAGCAGAAAACCAGAGGGATATTCCACCACTACCCTCTTTCTTTGAATCTCAGTCAGAGAAGCAGCCCTTCTCACTTGGTTTCATATAAGTGTAGTAAACTGTATCCAGGTTTCCCAAGGGACTAGAGCAGACTGTGGTTAGTAAAACTGCTTTGTTCTGATTTTTCCATGCAAATGGGGATAAGAGTTTAAGTGTGCAAACAACAATCAGTGTACTGAAACAGTAGACTAAAAAATACACTTGAAAACTAATCATAAACTTGAGACTTTGGTCTAAGCTGTGAATACTTTCCAGACACTCCCAGTGAATTGGGTGGCATGGCTAGTCCAGAGAATGGACCTTAATATGGGTACACAAAGCTCCCTTAAAACTTAGCCCTCCCAAACACCAATTATGATGATTACTTCCTCCAGCTCGAAAGGGAGATATTGCTAACACAAAATTGTTTTTAAAGTGAAAAGGGGGGGGGGGGTAAGGGGTGGTCAGGAAAGGTCAAAATGAGCCAAAAATATTAAAACTTACCAATCCTACAACTAGGATTTCATTTCATGCTGAGAGAGAGAGAGAGAGAGAGAGAGAGAGAGAGAGAGAGAAGAGAGAGAGAGAAGAGAGAGAGAAATAAAAGCACTAAGGTACTGCATAGTAGAGAATGTACTGAACTAAGAACTAAATTTAAAGTCTTTGATCTGTGAGTTGTGTCTCAGACCTAGCCAAAACAGCCAGATCCAAAGGCCAGTTTGACCAAGTATGATTCCTGCTACCTGGGCTGGGGATGGGCAATGGCCCGGGGAAAGTGTAGAATGAGATGGTGCAAAACCCTCAAACTCTTTGTCTGTCTTGCTTCAAGACTATGAAAGACTTAGCTAAGTTGTTGTCCTGTTCTTTCCTTGGTGTGCCTGCTAAACGGCTTGGTGCGGTTTGGGCTGGTTGTGGTGCAGTGGCTGGCCCCTAGGGACTTGCATGCGAGCAGCACTCTCCAACTGAGATACATTACACCCCGAGTCCCGGAAGACTTTCTTGGTGGAGTCTTCACCTAGTGAGCGTTGCACAGTCTGCTTTTTAAAAAAGTTTAAAAACAGATACAAAGCCGGGCGGTGGTGGCGCACGCCTTTAATCCCAGCACTCGAGAGGCAGAGCCAAGCGAATCTCTGTGAGTTCAAGGCCAGCCTGGTCTACAAAGTGAGTTCCAGGAAAGGCGCAAAGCTACACAGAGAAACCCTGTCTCAAAAAAAAAACAAAACAAAACAAAAAAAAACAAACCCAAAACAGATACATTATACTCTCTAGGAATAGTGCATTCTGGGAACTAAAACTAGATTTTTCCTGGTACTAGCTCTATCCCAGTCAGCTTTTAATTGTTACTTTTTTCTTTGCCCCATTTCCTAATTATTTTAAAAAAAAATCTGCTAGGCAGAAGTCACTCAGAATAAGTCCTGTCCCTATATCCCATGAGAACATAAATTTTTGTAGGCTCTTGAGCCAGAGAGAGGCAGGAGATGGCTGGCTTGCACTTTGGTACATCCTCTCACCTTTTGACCTGTATCACTAACTGAAATGCTTCTCTCCATGTTTTGAGTTACTAACCATTGGAACCACTGCTGTGGAAAAAAGCTGTGTTGGCTACCATACAATACTGTACAATACACGGCATTCAGACCCTGGGCTGTGCCTAGCCATAGCTGCATTTGTTGAACATTGCCTTTTTTTTTTTTTTCTATTTCCTAGTTTTTAATAGGCTCCAATATGCCTCTGACTGGCCTGGTATTTACCGTGTAGCCCAGGATGATCTCAGACTCACAGCAATTCTTCTGCCTCAGTGGGAAAAAATGCCATACAGTTAAAAAACAAAGCCCCAGGTGGATGAGACTTTGAATCTTACACTCTGAACTGATGCTGTCTCTCCTCTTCCCTAAATTGACTGTCTAGGCAACTTAACCTCAGTTTGACTTGGTTCAAATATAAACTATAAAGAAACCCTCTTAGATCAAGGCTTTATATTCTGGCTCTGTCTCACTTACACCATCAACTCCCAGAGGACATAATACTGTAAATGCTTAACCTATACAGAAATGCCTAACTTGTATATTAGCACAGGTATGGGTCCCTACAGTAGTCAATATCTACAAGAATGCCTCCCCGGGATTCTTTTTGAGTGTAGATTAACATAGTCTAATAACCCAAAATCTTTTGGCAACTTGATTTTTTGTTCTTGTATGTATGTGTGTGTATGATGTGTGTTTGGTTGCCTGTGTGCCAAACAGCATGTGTGGCAAAGAATAACTCCTTGGAGTCATTGTCTCCTTTCACTTTTTTACCTGGGTTGTGGGGACTGGATTTGGGTCATCAGGTTTTCCCAATAACTGCCTTTCCCTGAGCCATTTCCCTGATTCACAGAAATCTTACTCTCTGCTCAATTGGCTTTTGCAGAGTAGATGGTTAAAAATCATGAAGATGGAGGCACCTAGGGGAGGAAGTCATTCAACAAGTGTGAGACTTAGAGCTGTATCTCAATGTGTTTTCTCTGAGGTTACCTCAAAGACAGTAGAGAAGGTATCTGTTGCCCGTTTGTCTCAAGGTCTGGCCTACAGGTTAATATTTCACATATCCTGTTCAGTACTCTAGCTGAAGCAGGCAGAGCGTCATCAAGGAAGCACATTCCCCTCCAGTACAAAGTGCTAGGCACTCGAAGCAAAGACGTTTACGTTGCTTTCTTCTTGAATCTCCTTACTTCCCTTTACTGTGTCTACTTCTTGCTGCTCTTTTTGAAAATTATAACTGATATGTTAAAACATCCTTGGGATTGTAAATTTTTGAAAATATGGATTAAAGGTTGGTGGGATTTAAGAGCAGCAAATAACAAAAGAAACACATGTTATAAGGAGGAAAAAGAATTCACTTTTGAACTCATCAGCTTATCGTGGTTAGGTTTTGTGTTAATGAGTGCATTTATTATTCCTAAAGCAGAGGTACTTTTCATATAGTTTTCAGGATAAAGGTTTTAAGATCTTGGTGGACAGACATTCCCCTGCATCCACAATGGCTTGATTCCAGTATCCTCCCTTCTCCCACAAGTCCAAACATTCTTTGATGTTCAAAACCCTATGTACATTGTTTACTTCAAATCATCTAGTATTATTTCAAATCATCTCTGAAGTGTTTATAATACCTAATAGAATGCAAATACTAAGCAAATACTTAGTATGCTGTTTTATTTTGGAAATGATAATTTTTTTACAGTTTGTGCAGATGATTTGTTCTGGGTATTTTTTATTTATTTATTTATTTATTCATTTATTTTTGGTTTTTTGAGACAGGGTTTCTCTCTGTAGCTTTGCGCCTTTCCTGGAACTCACTCTGTAGTCCAGGCTGGCCTCGAACTCACAGAGATCTGACTGGCTCTGACTCCCGAGTGCTGGGATTAAAGGCATGCACCATCACTGCCCGGCTGTTCTGGGTATTTTTGATGAGCAATTTTTTGAACCCACAGATGAATATGGAGTGCTGACTGCATTAAGTGTTTATACCATATTACCCTGAACTTTGAAATAAGATTCTCTTCTATGTGTGGAATGGGGCTACTGTCAAGTCATTAACTCAAGTTATTCTAGCACTTTGAAACAAAAATTCCTGTCTGTTCTATATAATTAGAATAAGAAGGTAGGTTAGAGGTACAGGTCAGAGGGCCTGTAAAATTATGGCATAATGTTGCTTCAGAACCTCACAATCATTAAGGAGTTTTGATGAAACACCAGCACAATCCTACTGACAGGAAAGGCAAGCAACTCTAAGGAGGTATCTATTGGATTTTCTTGGCCTTATAAAGCCTAGACTAACTCTTATTGCCCACGATGCTGGCTTTTCCAGGTTGCAAAATGCTATGAGTCACTTTAAGGACAAAACGAACTATAGCTGACTTTTATTAGTGCCAAGGACATGGTCATTCAAAGATGACTCATGCATCCTTCCGTTGTACATGTCTTAGAGTCTTCTCAGAAACCAAGGGAGATGTTGCAAGCCCCAAAGTCATCTGACTTCGGTGCCATGCAAGGAAGCCATTTCCACATTCCTTCAGGGAGATGTGTTTGAAGTTCAGAATCCAACTTAGATGTCTTCGCTCAAGTGGAAGCTAATTTCATTGGCTCAGCAAATCTTCATTCTTCCTGTTTTCTGTCTTAGGTAATGCCTCAAGTAGCCCAAGATAGAGACTAACTTAAGATTCTTCAGTTTTTTCCCCCAAATATATAATCTTACTTCTATTTTCCATCTTCTAATAAAGGAAACATCCTGTTCTAGAGAAGTAGAAAAATCAACTCTGTTTAGATATGACCCATGAAATCTTTGAGATTTCATCTGTAATCCTTGCCTTTTACTGACCATTATGTGTGGTTCCTAAATAATGTATTCCTTCCTTGATCATAAGAGCTGTGGAATCGTGCTGTAAATGAAAGACTGTATGTGTAATCCAACACACACATCTATTTTCTTTCAGAAATTTAAAGTTTTTCCTCCCTGTCTTTCTCTTTGGTTACTGTAACTGTTTATCTCTAAACAGTAAAGGATATATAATTAAAGGGAGTCAAATGCCTTTAGAACAATAGCAATGCCCTTAAAGTTGTGCTTTATCTAAGCTTGGTGGCACAAGCCTGTAACTCAACCCTTGGAACCTTGGAGCAGGAAGGTGACAATTTCAAAGCCCAGAGTGTTTTGAAGCCAGCTTGAGCAACTTAGTGAGAATTTGACTCAAAATAGTACAGTGGGAAGGACCAGAGAGCAAGGGCGAAATATCAGTGGAGCGCTTTCCTGGTGTATGTAGGTTCAATCCGCGGTGTCTCCTTTCCACAAATACTTGTCTTTGCTGCTGTCTAAAGAAAAGGAATTGTTTATCAAAACATATGGCCAAGTAGTCCTGCTCACCTTCAGGCCTTTCTCTTTGACCCAGGCAGCCAGCACTTGATGTGGTCACTGGCCTTGAGTTATATTCTCGTATATCTTGTATATTATGACTCTACCCACATGCTATGACACCGTCCCCTTCCCCTTAGGTGCACCAAAGAGCTTTGTGGCAGGCACTTCTCAGATTTCTTTAAAATATTAAAACTTTGGAGTCAATATTGCTAAATTGAATGAGCTAAGTCTTTTTTAAAAACCTTGTGTTAGCAAAGCCTTTTCTTGTCAGAAACAACATCCTACTGGAGGATGTGACAGTAGCTTCTGTGGTGGACATTAAACTCTGACATTCATGATACTTTCTTAGCCAGTAATTCCATCTGGTTTGATGTCTCCTACCTCTTCTGTCCATATGAACACTGTTGAACTCAATTTCATACTGACCTGAGCAAGGTAGATGTGAAGGGTAACCCACAGTTGCTCTAGGTACCTATCATAAGAAGAATAAAATACATTCTATTCTGGGGAACATTCTTAGGGTTCATGTTCTTGGCTTAGAAAATTAAAATCAGCTGGGCAGTGGTGGTGCATGTCTTTAATCCCAGCACTCAGGAGGCAGAGCCAGGGGGATCTCTGTGAGTTTGAGGTCAACCTGATCTATAGAGCAAGATCCAGAAAAGACACAAAGCTTCACAGAGAAACCCTGTCTCAGAAGAAAAAAAAAGAAAGAAAAAGAAAATTAAAATCAGAAATATTAAAATACAGGGCTGGAGGGATAGCTCAGCCGTTAAAGGCTAGGCTCACAACCAAAAATATAAGAAATATTAAAATACAGATATACAGCCCACAAACCCCAAACAATACAGTTTTTTTAAAGTGTAAAATTATGAGTACTTAATTAAACTCTTCTCCATCACATCAAATAGTTCTTCAGCCATAAAGTCAAGAAAAATTAGTGTCCATTGTATCAGTTGGTGTCCAGCCGACATCAGTCATGTTAAGAAAACTTAATGTTAAGTATAAATAGGTATAAAGTTGTTATCAGAATAGTTGAGATGATAAACGCAGGCCACAGCCACTCTCTTTAAGGAAGTAAATTGCAGAAAAGAGATGGTACCCTCAGGCTGATTAGAAAATGAGAAGACACAAGCATGTGAGTATGAGGAGTGCTCCTCAGACCCCTGAGGAGGAGGATGCTCAGCTAGAGCTGAAGCCCTGAAGCTGAAGAGAACAGTGAAAGCTGAGGTTGCTACATCCAAGAGAAACACGTTGAAGCTAGATGTGAAGTCCAAGAAAGTAGAAAAGCTAGATTTGGTCCTTTTTTCAGCTTGGCAGTATCTCGCTAGCATCTCCAATTGGCAGATCTCATGTGCAACCAACCAGCTGGCAAAGCAGAAGTGTTTGCAGAGAACTGAGCCACACATTGCAAAGCTGGATGGAAGCAGGAGGTTTTGAAGCTGAGACACCTTAATAACTGGTACAGGCTACCCCATTTACCACTCACCATCCACACAGATGCCTCGATGTATTTTAAATTGCTCCCTAGCAATAGAACAGATGTTTCCAATGAAATTCCTCATGCAAAGGAAGAGTTTCTCACCTCATCATACACTGAGAAGTTGTCAAGTCCAAATAGGTTTCCATCTACTCCTGGAAGAAGGTCTGTATCTCTGAGCTACATTAGCTACCCTCTAGAATTTAGTGCCCTCAGGGGAAAAAAATTCTCATTACATTTCTAAAAACAAAAACCACATAAACTAAAGGGAAGGTAGAGAGTTGTGAGAAATTAGAAATTGGCAATACACCCAAATTCACAGACATGATAAGCAAGGAAGAGAATTTACATTGATTCAACAGGCCAGGCTACCATCTATATGAATGACTTCCCATGCCAAATGAATCGTCTCCCTTTAAAAGACATTGTGATCCTGAGGATTTAACAGACAGGCATGAAGTTGATCTGTGTGAAGCCATGTGATGATCATGGATATTTATAAGGGAGAGAAGAGGGTTTCAGAGAGGATCTGGAAGACCAAAGACAATAGGTACCTGAGGGAGCAGGATGCAGGTCCAGCAGTGAGCAGGACTTGGGGCTCACATCCAGGTGTGAAAAGAGCAGAGGGTAAAGATGATCAGAAATACCATATTCAAGAGCATTACATAAGGAATGAAAATAGCTGATGCTGATCATTGCCTAAATTCAAAGGGGGACTTCCCCAAGAAATTTTACAGCTTTTTTTTTTAAATTTAGAGACAATTCATTCAATTCATCCTTTAAAAATCCCATGGCAACCTAATTAAATAAGCACAAGCCAGGAGGCAGAGCTCTAAGAAAGACATAGATGTATGATGTGTGCAGTAGGACCACTCAGATGGATGGGAAGCAAAGTGATTGGTGTGTCAGGGGACCCTCAGCAAAGTGACTCTGAGAAGAGAGTTGAGATGCACAGTCCATTGAGGGCGGTGGGAAATAGGAAAGGGCCCAGAGCAGCAATCTTTTAGTTTTACAAGTTTAATCTTGAAAGAATCACAGGAAAATAATCATATGACAACTGGCTTGCACTAAAGTGCTTTCTTTATTTATAAGATGCTCTCTGAGCAGAGCTGGGCACTCACTGGAGAGAATAGGACCATGTGGGCGAATGGACATCAGTGTGCCTGCTCAGATAGGGGCTTAGTTTCACCCCGACACTGTTAGCACAAGCAAGCGTCTACTTGATTTGTAGTAAATCCTCCGAAGTGAAGACAATTGCTTTGAGCTTTGACTATGACTAAGAGGAGCATTTATCTTGTCACCAAGAACCACAGAAACCGAGAACGGCACACAGATCATAGGTGGCGTGTGCACTATTCATGGCTGCGTTATCAAGTTGTTACCAATGGGGTGGGTGGCTTAACGCAAGAGAAACCTATTGACAAAGTCCTCTGAAGGTGGAAGCCTGAAGTCAGGACATGACAGAGTTGGTTGTTTGTGGAAGCTTTGAGATATAGCCCATGCTGTGCCACGCTCCCAGCTTCAGGTGAATGTTAGCTGTTACTTGGCCTTCCTTGGTTGGCAAACACATCAAACTAAGTTCTTCTTTTGGATTTATATTCCCATCTGCTTTGTGAGTCTCTGTCCCTCAAACCTCACTCTACTTTTAAAAATAGGGCTTGTGTTATTGGATTTAGATCCCTTCCCAAATCCAGCACAATTCCATTTGATTGCAAAGACTCTGGCCACTAAGTCTTAGGCATGCATATGTGGGCCACTACATAGATATAATGGAACACACTTTGTAACGAGGATGTGATTTCGAAGATAAGATTCGTCAATGGGATGTCAAGGAATTCTGACACAGAACCAGACTGTGTGGGATAGAAAACTGGTTCTGTCACTTGCCAGGTAGTAAAATGTCTGTGCCTTGGTTTTCCGTGGGAAGATGAATTAGTGCTGTAATCCAGGGCTGTTGAGAATTTTTAAGAGTTAAGCAAGAAAATTTAAGGCTTAGTTTTTATCTTCCATGTTTATGAAACAGCATGTATTCCCATGGTTTGGTCCATAGTGTTGCCATATATGGGAGACATTGTACAGAAAGAAGGCTTCTTGTAGCAGGAATCTTAAAAGTTCTTATTAATAAAAACAAACCTGGAGCCAGGTATTGGGGTGAATGCTGGAAGATCAGAGAAGCAGAAAAGCCACAGCTACCTCACCTTGTCAGTTCCTCAGCTGATCCTGTTTCCTCACACTGGAAGCCTCTCAGAACTCATCCAGAATGAATCTCAGCTGAACTACTGCTCAAAAGCCTAAAAGCTTAACCAGGCCAAAAGCTTCTAGTTTCTGGTCTTCACGCCTTATATACCTTTCTGCTTTCTGCCATCACTCCCTGGGATTAAAGGCTTACGTTTTGGGATTAAAGGCGAGTGTCACCACGCCTGGCTGTTTCCAAAATGGCCTTGAACTCACAGAGATCCAGACAGATTTCGGCCTCTGGAATGCTAGGATTAAAGGCATGAGTGCCACCATTTTCTAGCCTCTGTATCTTGTGGCTGTTCTGTTCTCTGACCCCAGATAAGTTTATTAGGGTGCACAATATTTTGGGGAACACAATACCACCACAGCTTCTGTAGTAAGGGGAGTGTCCTAGCCCGAGATCATTTTATGGTAAGTTTCTAAAACAGAGTGGCTCTCCTCTGCCTTTGCTCTATAGTTTTAGAATGTTCACCCTCTCCAGCTCCTCTGGAGGGTATAGAAACAGAATGCCACGTGGTCAAAGAACGTTTTGAAGTATTAGTTTACCCCTGTGTACTTTCCATGGCTGCTTTCTCTACTGTAATACATAGGGAGGCATTCTAAGAGCCCGGGGAACAACAGTTTTGAAGATGCTGGTGCTGAATAATAGCATAAAGGCGTTTATTGGGTTGGGGATTTAGCTCAGTGGTAGAGTGCTTGCCTAGCAAGCACAAGGCCCTGAGTTAGGTCCTCAGCTCCAGAAAAAAAAGGGGGGAAAAGGCGTTTATTAATGTAATCAATGAATTGTACAGGAGACACCCTTAAACTCTTTGATACACACTAGCGTGTCAATGGAAAAAACGCAAGTCATTTATTTATATTACTAATTTTTCAAAGAGCATATGAAATAATGCGTTTCATGATGACATGTTTATATGTATAGATCATTGTACTTTGCTCATACTTATTCCTACTACCTTCCCCCACCCAGACTTCTCCTGTCAGCTCTTCCCTTTCTCTTTTACATATTCCTCCTTGGGCTTTCATATATGTCATATATATGCTCTAGACCTCTATATATTTAAATCTAGACTCCATATACAAGAGAAAGATATGACTTTTGTCTTTCTCCTCCCACAACCCATTTCCTCCCTCTTCCTTCCCCAAAGTCCCCATTCTACTCATATGTCATATCCACATATGAGAGAGAACATGCAATGTTTACCTTTCTGAGTCTGCTTTATGTTGATCATCAAGTTGATTCCCAGCTCTCCTGCCTCCTACCACCACCACACACCATGGAGGTATTTAAATTCCAGTACTTATACAGCCTTGGAGAGCGTATGTAGAATCCTAATAATAGATTTTTAAATCTATCAATAAAGTAATAACTCTGCTCTTTTCTGCTTTGGGGTTGCTGGGGATACAAGCCAGGTTGTGAGTATTCTTTTATACCCCTGGAACACAACAGCCCTTTTAAGCAGTTTTGCAGATAACTGAAACTCGTAACATCCATTTTCAGACATCATGCAATCTTATCGAGCTCAGCAGGTATGTTTCTATTTTGCTATGAAAGCTAACCAGTTTGCGATCCCTATCTTTGATACTGGATTCTTCTGCCAAAGTTCTAGCACAAGTTGCTGAGCTAGGTAATCATTAAAGGCTACCAGAAATCAAATGCTTGAAGAAAAATTTACCAAACAATCTTTTCGCATTCCGGGGAGCTTCAAAGGGAACAACCCTGCCTTCCGAGTTCAGCCTGATAGAGACGGATTGGCAAGCACGTGCAGTTAACGAGCGTATATAGGCAACAGACTGGCCCCTGTGGACTTTGGTGGCTTGGAGTTTGGGTTAGCTGTATTTTCGCTTCACTAAGCCTTTCCTCTACCCACAGGTGTGTGTCGTGGGTTATGTCCATTTGAGACCTGCGCATCAAGGAGTGTCCGGTGGTGTTAGTGAGTGGCTGCTGCTGCTGGATTTTCTGCTTGCCTTCTCGTCATGTCTAACGAAGTAGAAACAGGCACGACCAATGGTCAGCCGGACCAACAGGCTGCACCAAAAGCGCCATCCAAGAAGGAAAAGAAGAAAGGTATGGGGGGGGGGGGGTTGTTTGGCTGTCATGTGAGCTCACTCTCACGATCTAAGAAGGGAACTTTTCTTTTGGCAGAAGCGACTGGTTTTTCTCGTGTGTAGTGCTTGTTTCTGCATCTCTGAGTATACCAGCTTAGGTTCCGTTAGGAATATTTCATAGCATTTTGTTATTAATTATATGTTTTTTTAAATAATTATTCAGTTTAAATACATGGTTAATTATACAACCCTAACTATCATTGTGTAATTATCTTTCGGTAACCTATTAACCACTTTGTTTCACTAGCACCACCGGTTTTGAAAAATTGAAACTTTGTTTTTTATTAAACGCTTTAAGTTCTTCTAGATAGTACTCAAGCCCTTCCTCTGCCAGAGCTGGAGAGGATGCCATGGACTTTCCGGCTTTGCTCAGGCTACTGCCCTTCAGCTCTAGGAATGAGACAGCCCTGGCCTTTTGAGAGGAGAAACGAAAATACAGAGAAGGGATAATTATCAAATTATAACCATGGGGTTTATCCTCAATTTGCCTTTGGTTTTTGATGGGTTGAAATGTTAGAAAATTGTTTGGTACCTTATTATTTTTTTTTCTTTTATTAAAAAGAATACACCATTTTCTAAAATTCACTCAAAACATTAAAAAAGCTTTGATGAAAAATGTTCCCAATTCCCAATTCACATGTTCTTATGAATTTCTCATCTGCATTTTGTATCCGGAGGAAGTGGTTTTTTTTTGTGTTTTTCTTTTTCTTCTTTTTACTCTTAATTCTATATCAAATATTATGGAAAATGACTTTAATCAAAAGAGGTAAGAACAAGACAGTGGAAAATTCCATGTATGATCAAGTAAGGTATGATGAAGATTTATGCTATTCAATTTGGGGCGATAATGGGCACACGTGGCCATAACTAAGGGTGCCATTTAAATATAAGCTTTACACTGCATTTCTTTTCACTTCTCAGGTTCTGAAAAGACAGATGAGTATCTGCTAGCCAGGTTCAAAGGTGATGGTGTGAAATACAAGGCCAAGCTAATTGGTATTGATGATGTACCTGATGCAAGAGGAGACAAAATGAGCCAAGATTCTATGATGAAACTCAAGGTAAAGAGGGAAGGAAACCCCCAGCTGTCTCAGCCATGGCTCTAAAAGTGGGAATTCTATTAGCTTCTGTCAAACAAGCTCTTCTCTTCACACACTGATCTGCCAGCATTTTCTTTTCAGAGAAGCCATGGTTTCTCTGAATCTGTTGACTCCTATTCTAGAATTCCTCTTTAATCCAAGATAGTAAGATTCCAAGTGCCTTTTCACTTGGGTAAACTCAGCACTTGGATGAGCAAAGCCCATCCCTAAATTCTCCATCATTAAATGATTTAAAAAGCTGTGGGCAGTTGTGTGTGATATGTCTTATTCTGCACAGAAGACACAAAATAGGGACATGGAAGTTGGCTTGGTCGATAAGGTTTTTGCCTTGCAAGTGTAAGGACAAGAATTTAGTTCTCCAGCATCCACAAAAATGGTGCATAAGTGTGGCAGTCCATAATCACAACACTCTAGGGCAGAGATGCTATTCCCATAGCAAGCTAAACTAGAGGATCTATGAGCTCTGTGCTCAAATGAATCCTTGCTTCAGTGTATAAAGTGGAGATTAACCAAGAGAGATATTCAGTATCATCCTCTGGCCTCCCTACACATATATACCATACATATATACATACTCCAAAAATTAAACAAACATTTTAAAGAAGTCACAGAATGCCTATTGACTGAGAAAATATTCAGATAAAATCCAGGACTCTAGTTGGAAACTGATGGTCTTTAGCAATGGCATTCAGTGTTTTGAATTTGTATGTGTGTATGTGTGCACATATTCATGGGTATGTGTATGTGAGTGTGGACAACAGTTGACATTCAGTGCCTTCCTTAAGGTGCTTATTCTTTGAGACAGAGTAGTTCACTGAACCTGGAGCTTACCAATTTGGCTCAACTGGCTGGTCAGCAAGCCCCAGGGATACTCAGTCTCTGCCTCCCCAGCACTGAGATTAGTGGTGTAGCCACAGCATCCAACTTTTTCTGTGAGTTTTGGGGGGATCAAACTTAAGTTCTCATGCTTGCAAGGCAAACACTTTGCCAGCTGAGCCATATTCACAAGCTCAGTGTTTCAGAATTTTTAATTTCTATACTGTGGTACTATGTGGACCTAATTACAAAATACAAGGTTTAGGTGAGCCATCTTCTGGGGATTTGAGTGTGTGTGTGTGTGTGTGTATGTGTGTGTGTGTGTGTGTGTGTGTGTGTTATAGACATTAAATTTATGAGCTTGCACATATTAGGCTAGCACGATTTCACTGAGCTACATCCCTATGCCTAGAAGAAATAACATATTATCTTCAACTCCATCCTATTATCCTTGATGAAGAGTGCTTAGTCTTTTCATAGATGCCATCCAAGATGAAAACAAAGCAATTTGTCTTTCTAAGTTTTTGTCATCAGAAGTATTACAGGATACTCTAAAAAACATTTCTATATTATCCTCCCAATCTCACCAGGGAATGGCAGCAGCTGGTCGGTCTCAGGGACAGCACAAGCAACGGATCTGGGTCAACATTTCCCTGTCTGGCATAAAAATCATTGATGAGAAAACTGGGGTAAGAATTTGTGCCTGCTAGTCGTGGTTGGCCACCTGAGCCTGACCATAGTTGAATTCCAGCAGAAAATTCCCTTGTCTTCCTCAAATAGAGAAAAGAACAATGTCATGCACGAAACTAGGTTCGTCTCAATACTTAACTTATTCTAACGCATTGACTGTGTGTGAATTTGGTGGCTAGTTCAAACCCTCTAGAATGTTTTGCCATCTCTTTCCCCTGTCCTTCCCAACCCTCAGATGTAACTTTCTTGGCTGTCGTTTTTAGTTTTCTTTTCTTATTTTGTGGTGGCTATTCTTCTCCACATAGAATCAGTTCTGCTTCTTTATTGTGTGTTTACTTTATTCTGATTAGTACCCCAAAGCTATAGTATTTCAGGTCTTCTGTGGCATTTTTCTTTTATTCTATAAAACATTGTAGGATTCATTTACTTAAACTGTCATTTGTAACTCTGATATAAAACACTATTCATAGCAAGACAACCTGGCAAGATGTCTATTCATCTCTTCCAAGAGGTACCAGTTATCCAATAAGCAAAATCTGCCTGCCAGACTTAAGGCCAAGGCACCATGGTAAATGCCCACTCAGTTTGCTGGTCCTTAGTCCCTCAGATATCATTGTCTTGTCTTTTATCATTATCATTCAACCCTTAATAACTTTTTATCTCAAGTCTCCCCAGACAATGGTAGCAGGTTTCTCTCATAGGCATTATTTCTTTTTCTTCCAAATATGATCCCTTTAGCAAGTTGATTTTAATATTCATATCATAAAAACTTCATCTGGCAAAAATTAGTGTCTTATAGACTAAAGATGTGCTGTCCAATCAAACTCAGTGGTTCAGAAGTACCACTTGACTTACCTTTTCAGTAATCTTAGGCATTTGGAAATAAAATTCAAGACACATTTTGCCACCTACATATATCTTTGAAGAGTTGAACCCTGATGCAAGCTAGAAAGGATCAAGAGAGATAAGGACAATCAGAAGAAATAAACCAATAGAAAGTCTCTTCATATTTGACTTCTAATAACAAAGTTCCTCTAGGAAAGGTTGAAAATGCTTTTGGCAACATTTCATAGGTTTATTGGATTCAGCCATTTCAATTAAATACAGGAGCCCTCTGGTAATTCTCCAGCTTAGTTTGCCATTAGTTGGGAAGACAGACCTACTTTCGCTTGAATTTGGCTTTTCTTGCTCTTGCTATTGTGGGGAGTGGCTCTGGTTTTGGTATGTGCTCAGCTGGTTGTTCAGTTGTTCAACTGGTTTTGAGATACTATCTTGTTGTGTTGCCTGGGCTGGTCTTGAACTCATAGGGTAAACTAATGCCCTGTCTCAAATTCCCAGAGACTATAAAGGCCACACCACACCAGCTCCACTTGGGTTGGTTCAAAAATTACCTATTCCTCCTTCATTTTAGAAATTCTTGAGTTCCTCTCAGTCTATCCTTGAATGTTGGATTATTTCTTTTGGATAGAAAGAGAAGCGAGTAATTATATTTTTTTAAAAGAATGTTCTTCTACCTTTGGTTTCTATTAACCCTTCCTTTTGGAGCCCTTTCTAGCAAAAAACAAAAAAGAAAGGAAGGAAGGAAGGAAAGAAAGAAAGAGAGAGAGAGAGAGAGAGAAAGAAAGAAAGAAAGAAAGAAAGAAAGAAAGAAAGAAAGAAAGAAAGAAAGAAAGAAAGAAAGAAAGAAAGAGAAAGCCCGGGTGGTGGCACACACCTTTAATCCCAGAGGCAGGCAGATTTCTGAGTTCGAGGCCAGCCTGGTCTACAGAGTGAGTTCCAGAAAAGGTGCAAAGCTACACAGAGAAATCCTGTCTCAAAAAACAAAAAAAAAAACAAAATATATATATATAGAGATCTAGCCTCAAACCAAAGACTAAAAGGTCTTTCTTCAAAGGCTTTAACCTCTTGGTATATGCCTTCACATATGTTTCTGAGAGCAAGCTGTGATAGCCAACAATTCTATATTATTCACTGTTGTTCTTTACATTCCCTTTTAAGGTAATCGAGCATGAGCATCCAGTAAATAAGATTTCTTTCATTGCTCGTGATGTGACAGACAATAGAGCATTTGGTTATGTGTGTGGAGGAGAAGGCCAGCATCAATTTTTTGCCATAAAAACAGGGCAACAGGTAAGCTCTAAGACACAGTACACCTGAGGACTTAGTCCTCCATTGAGAATAGGAGTGTTTGTTATTTAACAAGAAGAATTACTCAGAGCAGTTCATTAGGCCACTGGTTCTTTAGGTCAATCATCATTCAGACAATGACTTATGCCTAAAGAATCTTTTTTTAAATGTCACCTTATACTCATGTGTATGGCAAAAGAATTGTGAGAATGGAATTTCTAATAATGCTACTAATGAACTTAGAACAGTATTGAATTATCCCAGTATCCTTGAAGAAATTCCAAAAATACTCATGGTACTTCTTGTTTTGTCTGAAGAATTGAAAAAAAAATTCTATTGTGATAAGTGTGTTCTTTATATTAGTGAAACATTTATTAACCCTATGTCCTTTAGTTATCTGAGGGTGGTGGTAATCCTCTATAATCCAGGGGAGGGTTGTAAGGAATCTCAATAGGAAATAAAAAGTGTTAGTTGGAATTGATTATGGACAAGGAAAGAAGATGAAAACAAAATGCTGTTAATGCTTTCTGTTGCTTCAGGCTGAACCATTAGTCGTGGATCTTAAAGACCTTTTTCAAGTTATCTATAATGTAAAGAAAAAGGAAGAAGAAAAGAAAAAGGCAAGTGCTGTATGATGTTTAAAACTATATTCAGGCTCACATACACATAAGCCCTGTCTGAAGAGTTGGGCTTCTTTCCTTCCAAGTCTAGAATTGTCTGTTGTTCTTAGTTGGGCAGTTGTGAGATTATGTGTTTAGAAACACTGATTTCTAGCTCCCTATAACATTCACATTAGCTAAAGGACTTGACAGAGCAGCCTAGCTTAAATCTAGAAAGTATGAATAAATGAATGAATGAATAAATAAAATCTAGAAAGTATTCAAATCTAGGATCTATGTGAAGCAGGGAGGGGAACACGTAGCAAAATATACAAGATTTTTTTCCTTTTGCCTATGAATCTGGTAGTATTTGTTCCTTTACTAACTCTCTTCCCAAATACCAAGCTCAGTGAATCTATGTCTTTCTCTTTAGGTCGAAGAAGCCAGCAAAGCAGAAGAGGTAAAGCTCCCTCTTAACTTCTTGTGATGTGTGTGATGTATGGAAGCCATATTGGCTACCTGCAAGAGCATTCTACCCTCCTGACTTGATCCTCTGTGCTAGTGACCACTCTTTTCATGGAAGATAAATAGCTAAATTATTAAGAGAGTAATTTATAATAGCTTAATGGGGTAAACAGGCAGGAAAACAAACTTTATGGGAGTACCTTATCAATTAAATCCTTTAATATTTGCCTGTTATTTTCAGAATGGGAGTGAGGCCCTAATGACCCTTGATGATCAAGCTAACAAACTGAAGCTGGTATGTTTGTGATGTTTTGTGATTCTTTGAACATGGGTTTCTACCTCCCGTAGACATTGCTAATACCGGACCTATATTGAATCCATAGGAAAATTCAATTAGGACAGGTATTTTCCTATGCATTAATGTAATATCTGTGTTAGTCTACAACATAGTTTTGTTAGTAGGTCACCAGAATCTAATATAGCTTCTTTAAGGTGTTAACCAGAGTGATGTTCTTGGGGACAAGCCTACACTTTCTGACATGAGCAGCTTAATATCAAATCTGTATGAAATCAACTACAATCCAATTTCGACAACTATTTCCTGTAGTTTAGGACACAAACAATTACAATTATAGACAAAGTAATTGTTTTTAGTAGACACATCTGAATCTAATCCAAATACTTTTTTAAGGGTGTTGACCAGATGGATTTGTTTGGGGACATGTCTACACCTCCTGACCTAAATAGTCCAACAGTAAGTGTTTTGCTTTTAAATTTGCAATGTAATTGAAATAACATCAATAATCCCCAATTTACAATTAACCAGAAAGCTTGAGCATTTTGTGGAAACTTGGAATGTCTTGATTTTTCCTCATGAAATAGAAGTGGCTACTAGAAAAATAATTTCAATCTTAAGTCATCATAGACAACTACCACTACTAATTCAGATACATTAGTATAGCATAGAAACTAAATCTGTGCTGCTAGTCAGTCAGTGTGCTCATTCTTGGTAGTAACTTGGGATCAGAAGGAGGGACTGAATTATAATTCTTGACATAAGTCTATTTGAAAGAAGTATGTTTGTTAAATGATGAATCCTAAATTGTCTTAGTTTCTTCATCTTTCTCTGCTTTTCTTTTTTGCAATCTAGCAGCATGAGTTTGACATGAAATAAGAGTTAAACAAGAAGCCAAGAGTGGTGGTGCAAGCCTTTAATCCCAGCACTCAGGAGGCAGAGTCTCCTGTGAGTTTGAGGCCAGCCTGGTCACAAAGCAAGTTCCAGGACAGTCAGGGCTGCACAGAGATACCCTGTCTTGAAAAACAAAAAACAAACAAACAAAAAAAGGAGTTAAACAAGGTTCATTTTATGTTAACAAAAATCTCTTTTTAGAAAATTGCTGTTTTTTTTATAGAGCATCATTATACAGCAAGTCTTCTCAATATTGATGAATCTGTTAGTCATGTGAGTATATAGCAGTATTTTCCTTTATTGATAAGAAAATACTGGTCCAGCAAAAAAAAAAAAAAAAAAAAAAAAAAAAAACTCATTTATGCTTAGATTTAGGGTTTAAACCTTATTCTTCAGATCTTCTCTAAAAACAGGCCCCACACAGAAATATTCATGTCATTTTTTAATCAGCTTTTATTACTAATTTCCTAGTTTCCTGAGCACTTGCTATTGGAAATGCATAGCAGCAAAGAAGACACACATTAGTGTTATCATCCACCATTCTGTCTAGCAGGGACAGTGTTGAGACTAATGACAAAGCCAATTAAATGATGCTAATTACAGATGTTCACTGAGCATGCAGATTCAGATGATGTTTCTAAGGAAGGGAGTTTCTAGACTTGAACATCAAAGATGAGAAGGCAATAGCTAGACAAGCAGAGAATTAGCACATGTAGAATAATGGGGAAAATGTCTGGATAAGACTCTTTAAAGTCAGGAAGTTATCAAGTAAGTTTTCATGATGTGCAGAAGATCTCAGGAACTGAACTGAGTCAGAGAGAGATTGGGAAAATGCTCACTTCCCAGAGTACTACAGAGAAGTCCAACAGGCACACCTTCACTGCATAAACACACAAGTTCACCGAAGCATGAACTGTGTGCACTCTTCTCTGTACCCATGTGTGAGAATCACACTGGGTGGTGGCATCTCAAAGTCCTTGCAGAGCCTACAATAGAGGAGCTAGAACTACTGTGTAGTCTTTCAAATGGTGAGTCCTTCCCTACTCACTTGTCCATGGGACTTCCATTCTTTATAATGCTTCTTGGTGTCTTCAGGATAAGCTTTTTGACATGTTAGGCTAGCTGATGCTGGAAGGACCAACCTAGTTCTGAGCTGTTTTTGATTTCTCAACAATCTTGGCAATTCTTTATTAGTAGATAAAAGAAATTGATATCTGTGCAATCATCTTTCTAAGTGTCACACCGAAACGGGTACTCCAAGAGAGAGGAAAGCTCTTGAGACACAAGTGGAATTGCAGAGGAAGAAGCAAGAAGGCTCCTACTGTTTAATTGACTGTTATGGACTTCTGAAGCATTCTGCCATACGAATTGAAAAAAAAAAAAAAGCATGGATGATCCTTATTTTTATATTACAGTCCTTGCAAACTAAAAATGTTTTATTTGTAGAAATCCAAGTTTTAGTTTAAAAACAAGTTGAAATAATAAATTTAATCAAAGTAGATAATATCTGGTAAGTTTTAAAAAAGGTTAACAGGGCTAATTATGTGTGGGTTAGACTTTGGCAACATGATCTGTCACATTGACTCCAGACGCAGAGGTCACAAAATGGATGTTTCTCTGACTAGTAAAACTAGCATGCTTCAGAATTTTTCAACACTTACAAAAACTGCTCTGGAAAATGTAAAGTGCAGAAAAAAAATCTAAATTACTTAGACTCTCTTAGTTATCCCTAGTGGATGTAGCTTTTCCCAAATTGATGAACAAAACTTTTATGCACTTCAAATAATGTGTTGACATCCCTTAGGACATGTTTTTTTTTTTTTCAAAATTCCTGGAACATTATGTTTCACTGTGTTTAAGAAATAAAGAGAAAAGGGAAGAAAAGGAGGGAATAAGGTATGGAGAAACAGAAGCAGGCAAGAGGTAAAGGAAGAAGAGTAGAACGATAGGCGATACATCATACATGATCTTTAAAAACCTGACCACTTGAAAGACTACAGGAAATGATCCACCATCATAGAGATATAACCTGGCATAAGGGGATTAGATTAGGGTACAAAGTTTAAATAATATGTGTATGTATGCACATTTATATCCCCCATAAATGGCATAGGGTAGACACAGGTAAAACTGAAATAGAAATATCAAAAAGAAAAGTGTGAAAAAAAAACTGAATTTGAGCTGGGTCATGGAAGTGTACAGGGCAATAAGTAGCTAGGGTCAAATCAAGTGGGGTCCTACCACGGAGCATTCTGAAAGCTGATCTGAAGAAGCTGGTTTGAATGCACATAAGAAATGGCAGGAAGCCAACAGTGAGCTTGAAGCCTCAATTGGTAACCATCTCTGGGAGGCTAGCTACCCTGAGAAGAGCTGTAGATCTTAGTTTTCTAATCTTGCCTTGGTGCAGTCCACATACCGCTTACTGAAGTGGCTTGATTCGCTTTCATATCTGTCTGAAGGTGCTCAGGTGGTAGCCAAGCAGACTTCGGACAGTCCACAGAGCTCGGACCGCGGGAGTAGATGAGGAGTCTCCCATCTCTCCAGTCCAGTCTTTTAGTTAGACTCTTAAGCTTCACTCGACAACAACCCTAACCTCAGGAGAGCCTTGTACATTTTGCTCGTAGGGTGACTATTCAGAAGTCTAACATTGTGGCTCCCGTTTGGTGTCCTAAGAACTTCTTCTGAGGTGTCTGGAAAGGAGAACTCTGCCAACTGTGAACATACAACCATGCTAACCCTGAGGTGGCTCTTAGCAAACAAATGAATACTGAAATCAAGCTTCCGGAATGCATCTTATCCCACCTTTTGATTGCTTAAAGATCCCCTCATTAAGAAGTCTTCCAATTCATTTGTTTGATTAAAAGCTTTTCAGTTTAAGTTCTTTCTTGTGATGAGTTCTTCTAGTTTTTTGAAAACCAGGCTTTCAAAAAAAAATCTGATTTTATGTTTTCCAGTAAAGAAAGCAAAAAGAGAGAATATGATTTGGACCTGATTTTGTGGCCTCTTCTAGGGCCACAAGAGAGAAATAGGACTTTTTTCTTTTCTTGAAAAGATGGAGACTTTTGAACGCTTTTTTTGTCCTAATTAGTTGAAAAGCTTCAGATTTCTTCTAAATTGTTCTTCTTGTGTCAATGATCAAAATAGTACTCCACCCAGGTTACTGCTAGATGTCTCCTTTAGCTGCCTTCCAGCTGGAAAGTGTTTATTGTTTATAATCTATGGCTGACCATAGTTAAGTATTTAATGGATCAAAGTCAGACAAAAAAGGTCTTTCCCAGGATAAATCATAATTAATTATAAATCAGAATTAAAAACATGTCAAATTGATCAAATTGGTAGCTTTGATGCTAACAATTTTCATAAGACAAATGAAGAAACCAAACAATTAACATCTGTATTTTTCTCATGTAACAGAGAAGAAATGTTATTAGCAGAGTTATACATTTTGCATGCTTTGACAATTACATCCCAAACCCACATTTTCCCCTTCGGTATTAGCCTACTTTAATGATAAATAAGTGAAATCGCTGCCACAATACAGGAAATAGGAGCTAGGTATTGGAAATAGGGACATCGACGTGAGGTTAGTGTGTAATTGGTTAGATGTGATCAGTATTCTGAGCGTCACGCAGAGAAGAACACACACACACACACACACACACACACACACACACACACACACACACAGAAGGTATGTCCAAGAAGGGATGAGGATGCTAAAGATGAGAAGTCCACCTTGGCCTAGGACCTTTAGTAAGATCTTTGTCATTCACAGAGTCAGACCCACAGACCACGATAAAAATGGAGAATCTTGTTTCCCTCCAGAGGAGGGAAATAGAGTTGACTTTAAGTTTCATCACAGCCATAACTATGAAACCTGGTGCTGTGGAATATAAGTCAGTGGTAGAATGCTTACCTGAGATACTCAAAGCCCTGGGTTTAATTCCCAGCACCATACACATACATATACCTGGTACATATGAATATTAACTGATGAATTTGCTCATTTAGAGGGGTAATGTTCGAGACTTCTGGAAAAAGGACTATGGACTGTATGTTTGTCAGGTAGAAAGCTGGACCAGGTTTCTGAAGTCAGTTCATATGTTCAAACAGTATATTCAGATAATCATTTAGAGTGAGTCCCAGTTAATTCAAAGACATCAGTTGAACCAATGTAGGTAATGAACCTAGCCCATCTGAATGTATGGATTACGGAGAGCACAAATTGAACAAGATTTCATTGAAGGAAGGGCAGACCCCATGGAAACTTACAGCTCACAAACTGAATGAGGAACTGATTCCCAGCTCGTAAACACTCAGGGAGTTGATGTGAGATGGTAATAGTTCCAATTCTAATAGGAATCCTGGTAATCCTTGTCATTTGGATGTAGTTTTCTCATTTGAAGTTATAACATGGACTAACACTGTCTCTCTTTCTCTCTCTCTCTCTCTTTTTCCCCCAAATGTGCTAGGAAAGCAAAGATATCCTGTTAGTGGATCTAAACTCTGAAATCGACACCAATCAGAACTCTTTAAGAGAAAATCCATACTTAACAAATGGCGTCACCTCCTGTTCTCTCCCTCGACCAAAGCCTCAGGCATCCTTCTTGCCTGAAAATGCCTTTTCTGCCAATCTCAACTTCTTTCCCACCCCTAATCCCGATCCTTTCCGTGATGATCCTTTTGCACAGCCAGACCAATCGGCACTCTCTTCGTTTGATTCTCTCACACCTCCAGATCAGAAGAAAGCGAATTTGAGCAGCTTGTCTGCTCCTCAGAGTAAAGGGCCCCTGAACGGTGATACTGATTACTTTGGTCAGCAATTTGACCAGATCTCTAACCGGACTGGCAAACAGGAAGCTCAGGCAGGCCCGTGGCCCTATCCAAGTTCGCAAACCCCGCAAGCAGTGAGAACTCAAAACGGGGTATCTGAAAGAGAACAGAACGGCTTCCATATCAAACCTTCCCCGAACCCTTTTGTGGGGAGCCCTCCCAAAGGACTATCGGTACCGAATGGCGTAAAGCAGGACTTGGAAAGCTCTGTCCAGTCCTCCGCACATGACTCCATAGCCATTATCCCACCTCCACAAAGTACCAAACCCGGAAGAGGCAGAAGGACTACTAAGGTGAATTGTCTTTTCCGCATACCCATTAGCAGAGTGCATGCTCGGTACCAAAGGGTGGTGTGACGCAAGCTCTCTTCCTGCTGCTCTTTTAGTTTCCTGTGTGGCTGTGAAGTAGAAGGTGGGATAAGACACATCGACCCTCCAGGAATATGCCCCTCTAGTCAACATCCTTCCTCAGCTTCCCCGGCAGTGTTTGTCACGCCTGCTTTCCGTTTGCATGTCTTGTCACTTAATACTAAACTAAACACAAGTTGTTGTTGTTTTTTTTTCCATTGTTAATGCTGCTATGCTTCTGTACCTCTGGTAAGTTTGATTGTCATGTTCTGGGATGGGAGGGAGAGAGCTCTTGTGATTCCCTTGGTCCCGTCCCCACACTAACACATGTCTTGCACACCCATCATCACTGATGTCCATGGTGGTGGTATAAAATTCTCAAGTCTGTCTCCTCTTTTAAATGTAAATGTTGATTTAATAACCCATTGACCTAGAAACTTACACAATCACTATTACCAACTTCATTCAAAAGCGACTCCAAGTGCAGTATCTGTAGGTGATTTTTTTTTTTTTCAAAGCTCTCATGGGCATGTGTAGTCTTACCTAATGATGGAAGTAGTATCGTCTCTATCAAAACTGACTTAGATCAAATGGAATCACTGAAATTATTTAGGATGCTTATGTTGACCTTTCTTTCCCAGCTTCAAGTTTTAGCCAATAAGGAGACCAGACTGACATAAAAGGATAAAATGAGAAAAAATAGATTTCATTTTGCAAATCCAAGATGGTATCCATTTGTCCACTCACTGCAGCCATCTGTGTCTCTTACCTGCCTTGCCCTCCCCCGCCCCACACCTCACCTTTGCTCTTTTATTTATTGGTAGAAGCAATCATTTGTCAGTAATATAAGATTTTCCTCTATGCGGAGGTTAGCTTTGGGGTTAAGAGCAGGAGACAGATGGAAGCTGTGTTTGCCTCCTACCTGAGTAACTCTTCTCCCTCCTTCCCCTCCTTCCCCTCCTTCCTCGTCAGTCTTCAGCAAACGACTTGCTTGCCTCAGACATCTTTGCCTCAGAACCTCCAGGCCAGACGTCACCCCCAGGACAACCTGCGGCCCCTCAGACCAATCCTTTGGATCTCTTCAAAACAAGCGCTCCTGCCCCAATGGGGCCCCTTGCAGGTCTAGGTACGTTCCCAGAATTGGCATTAGGTGTGGCTCTGCTGCTGTCACTCATAATGATGACACACAGGAAGAAGGCATTTCCTATGCTGGTGGCCATAAGACGGGAGACCTCAAGCAACATGCATCTCGCCTGTCCTCTTGCACAGGTCACACGCCTGTGACATTCCTCCTGCGTGGTAACCAAAATTCAGCTCTCTGGGGGGCCACGTGACAAGAAGTCCGTTTTCAGTATTGCGTGTCCCCGAACAGCTGGCAGTGTCTTTCAGAAGACAGTTGTAAAGGATTCTGAAGTCAGACTGGCTTCAGTGGTGAAAAGGAGATGCACTGAGAGAGCCTTGTGGGCTGTCTATGGAGTAAAGTGCGAGTATGCATGCTCTCCATGCCATTTGCCTGGATAGAGGGAAGTCTATCTCCTCTCAAGACTCAGATCCTCTTATGTACCCCAGGGTGGGGATAGGTTAAGCCAGAAGTAAGGCTAAATCGTAAAGGGGAACTAAGTTCTGGGCTCAGCTCTGCCCCTAGATCTAAGTAGGCAAGGAATGGGCATGAATCCTGATCTGTTTTTGAATACCCTTAGCAATTCATAATTAATAATTTTTTCTAGAAAAGCATGTAAGTAGAGCTAGGAGGTAAATATTAAAGGGAAAAAAGCTAGAAGGAGAATAGATGGAGTTTTCTTAGACAAATGGGATGTGCTGGGGTTAAATATATGTGGTGGCACACACGTTTAATCCCAGCACTCGGGAGACAGAGGCAAGCGGATCTCTGTGAATTTGAGGCCAGCCTGGTCTACTAAGTGGGTTCCAGGACAGCCAGAGCTACAGAGAAACCCTGTTTTGAAAAACCATATATATATACTTTTTATATATTTATATTTATATTTCTGGCTTGCCACATCCACTGAATCTTTGCGTCAGGATGATGGTAAAGGGGCACTGACTGAGGGCTGGTTCCTGTTACTCTTCCTCCACAGCCTCTAGTTCTTTTCAGGCTCTATAATTCAGTTAGAAACCCCAACAAAAGTCCTTGCCATCCTGCTGGGGATCCTCTTTCTTTGCTTGCTTCTGGGCACCTGTGCAAACTCAAGTACAACCTGGCTTGGGAGGTGGGAGACCCAGGATCAAGAAGGACTGACTCTCTGGCCCTTTGGTAAGATTTGAATGGAGATCATGGCTTTCCCTACCCTTTACAGAATCAGTCACCAACATCCTTTTTCTTCCCTTATTTCCTTTCTTCTCTCCTTTGCTGTTTTCTCTCTGCCACAATAAGTCTGTCTGAACATGTCTGGAGTAGGGATGAGAAAGGAGTCGTTGCCGATGCTGATAGCTGAAATCCAGGGGAGTGTGAGCAGTCAGTAGGTTCCAGGCTCCTGCTCAATGATATAGCCTGAGAGACCCTCTCTAAATACGTTGTGCACTTTGGAAGCCTCCTCTTTGGCATTGCTCATTTCCCTGTACCCACAGTGAAGCAGCTGGTGTCTTTCCTTCATAGAAAGGCAGAGAACTTGCATTCAGGGGCTGTGACTAGATCACATCCCAGAGCTCTGCAGTCTAATATCAATGCCTTGAAGAATTCCTCCAGCCAATATTTAACAAGTCAGCCTGAAGATACAGCTGGACCCTATAACCGTTAATTTATTCAGACGAAGTGAGGCTTTTTGGCGAGGTGCCCCTGTTGAGGCCTTGGGGTATACAACTGCAGAATACTGATGATTCTTCCAAGTTTGGACATGGAACTCAAACTGAGGCCCACAGTGTAGCCCCTGTCCACTGGCAGTGATCCTCAGCCAAACCATGGAAGGTTGTAGGTCTGGCTTCCGCTGGACCCAGCTGGGGAACTGTCTTCTCTGGAGATCTGGGGGGCGGGGAGAAGGCATTACAGGAAGCTGAGCCCTCGGCTTTGACTTGTACCCTGTGTTTTGATCTAGCTTCAGAAGGTAATAAAATTAATGCTTAATGCCCATGCTTTCTTTTTCCTCAGTCCTTGCCCCTACTTTCTACAGCTGGGCTGTAAATGTTTTGGAAACATAATGGGTGGAGTCTGGGACATGGGAATGAAGGCCAGCACAAATGCTGGTTTACCAAGCCCGTGCTTCCTGGCAAATGTCATAGTTTTCTTTTTTTACAAATGGGACTCCCATTGATGCCATCTATGACTAGAGTTAAAGAGTTTCACAAGGAAAGACAAGTAGTTCAGGATGAAGGATGGTAAATGGATGCTTCCTTTTATATATTTATTTTTGCACTTCTGAATGGTTGATATTATTAGTAAATGACCCTTCCTTCCATTCACAACATTAAATTGTATTGAAACATTGTCGATAACTTTGTTCAAACTAAACCCACTTTTAAGGCTTAATAAGAGAAGCCATGTCTTGGTTTTTGTGAATGTGTTCTATAAAGCAAATAAGTCCTGGCTCCTGTGTCTGTGAAATTAATAAGTGAATTAGGTTCCCATTGCACAAGTAGTTGCTTCTTATGCCTAGCTGTGTGGTGATATACTGTGTACCCTAATAAAATTTTCCTGAAGATCAGAGAACAGAACAAGCCACTAGATTAAACACAGATACCAGACAGTGGTGGCACACACCTTTAATCCTAGCACTTGGGAGGCAGAGATCTGTCTGGGTCACTGTGAGTTCAAAGCCACCCTGGACTACATAATATTGATTCAATCTAGGAGAAAACCAGAGCCAGGCAGTGGTGGCACACATCTTTGATTCCAATACTTGGGAATCACACACCATTAATCCCAGCACTAAGAAGGAAGTGATAGCTGGGCAGAGAAAAGAATATAAGGTGTAAAGAGACAGGAACTAGAGGCTTTTTCAGGCTGAGGAGTCCTAGAGGTGAGACATGACAGTGGCTTCTTCCTTTGTCTCTCTGATCTTCAGGCAAATTTTATTAGGGTACACAACAATATATCACCACATAGCTGTGAAGAGGTCAAAATGAGAGAATAATGTGCTGGGATCAGGGCCAAGGTTTGTGAATTTGTCTCTGTGGGCATAGCCTGTGAACTTCCCAATTTGACGATCTCCTTGGTTCAGTTCCCTCAGTAAGAAACAGGCATGTTGATCAAGAGAGGTGGCCATCCTATGAGAGTGGAGCCAATGTATTCCTGACCAGATGCCAGCATTCACAATAATAAAAGAGTCAAATGCCAAAAAGATCAAAAGAGATGATCCCATGTTAGCCCCTAAACCCCATTTCAAAGTTCTTCTCATTTTGGAAACAAATAAACCAACAACAACAAATCTTTTCTATCCCAACTTTGAAGGCTTTTCTTGGTTGAATTAGAAAATGGTTAATGAAAGGATGCTTTGCTTTGACCCTCAGAACAAGTAGATTTCAAGGGTAGAACAGGACCATCCATGACTGAGGATGAGGCTGGACTGGGGTTAGCCGATGGTTAGTGCTTTGGCTTTTTTCTCAATGGTGATGTTTTGCTGATTCGTTAACACAACTGGGAAGAGAGAGTAGAGCAAGTGAGTGTTCTGTGTTAGAACAGGATGCAAGGCAGGAATCTGCCTAAGGAACAGAGGTTGGAGAGGCCTGGGTTCTCATGAGGCAGCTACATTCTGAAGAACAAGGCAGGGAGGTAGACCCTGGAGATAATACTCTCTGAAGAGGCCACAGTTATGCACAAAAGGGATGCTTCCCCCTTATAACTCCTCCCCTCTAACTTCTGGCAAAGTTCAGTGAGTGACACATGGCAGGAAGCACTTTTATTGGAAGCAGCCTTCCTGGGATAATAGCCTTTCTTCCATTTTTATATCTAAAAGTCTAAACGTTGGCCTCAGCTAAATTTGATCTTCCCTTTGTGTAGCTGTGTCAACTTTGGCAGCATGGGAAAGGAGGGAAACTTCAAAACAGGAGAGACACTCCTGGAGAACTTGTGTCCATTCATGATCACTAGTTTCCATAAGTCTTCAGCAGGAGCCACCTGTTAAATGCAAAGACGAAACAGTGACTCTGAGCACTGCGCTATCTCAGTGAACTACTTCCTAGTCACTGTGATTTGTGTATTTGTCCACTTGGCAAATCAGTTCTTGGCTCTTCGCAAGTTCAGGGTGCTGGAGGTTCATCCATACGTTTTTGATGAGCATTCGTTTATTCATGATTAGGAACTTTTCGGGTGTATTACTCTTCTTAGGAGGGAAATGAAAAGTGTGGTCAGAAGAATCTACAAGCATTTGATTGCTAATGAGTTGACCTTCAGAGTGATTTCATCTCTTGAAGCCATTATTTCTGAGTCAGCTTCAAAACTTCACAGAGTAGTTTGCCTTGGGAATGGTCTACAAATAAGCCCAGAAAGTCATGCTTTTTAAAATTCAAGAATCATTGTCAAAGGGACAAATACAGCCAAAGTATACTAAATGGATGTTTGAAAATGTCACAACTAAACTCATGATTTTACACAATGAGTACATTGTTATAAAAATAAAACAGAAGTATCCTCTTCAAGCTTGTCTCTTGATAATGTTTCTCCCTCTTCCTCCAGGTGGTGTTCCAGTAACACCCCCTCAAGCAGGACCCTGGACCCCTGTTGTCTTCAGCCACTCTCCAGCTGTGGTCCCGGGAGCCATAATAAGTGGCCAGCCTTCAGGTTTTGGCCAGCCAATCGTTTTTAGTACGACCCCAGCAGTTCAAGTTTGGAATCAACCTTCATCGTTTGCAGCCCCAGTTTCCCCTCCAGCCCCTGCAGTGTGGTGTTCTCCTGCACCGGTGGCACCCAACGCTTGGTCATCCCCAAGCTCTCTGGGGAATCCTTTTCAGAGTAACGCCTTCCCACCTCCCGCCCCGACCACTCAGTCCTCTCCAATGCTTCCTTCTGTTCTGGCCACACCTCCTCAACCACCTCCCAGAAATGGCCCACTAAAGGACATCCCCAGTGATGCTTTCACTGGCTTAGACCCACTTGGGGACAAAGAAGTCAAGGAAGTGAAGGAAATGTTTAAGGACTTCCAGCTGCGGCAGCCACCTCTTGTACCCTCAAGGAAGGGAGAGACGCCTCCTACTGGGACTTCAAGTGCCTTCTCCAGTTACTTCAACAACAAAGTTGGCATTCCTCAGGAGCATGTAGACCATGATGATTTTGATGCCAATCAGCTGTTGAGCAAGATTAATGGTAAGTTTGCTCCCTCATCTGCTAACTAATGTTTCAGCTGTCATACAGTCCCATGGGAGCTCCGAGGACCCTTCTATGCCTATCAAGAGTTGAAATCCTGATTCTTCTGGTGTTCAGGGCTGTGGAAGTAATTTAACTATTTTACCCAGAGCCCTTCACATCAGCCAATCCCAAGGACTGGCCCAATGCTGCCCCCCAGTGACCATTCTTGAAAGGGCTTCCAAGAACTATAGAACTATGATGACGGATTGTGACATGTAGAGAGCCAAATGATAATCTAGCCCACATCCCATGGCCACAAGCAAGGACCTTCTGAGTGTCTTCCACTTTAGATAAAGTCTATATGTAGCTTCCCATTCTGGTGGAAATGAATTAAGTTTCAAAGAAAAGCCAGTCAGGGAATGTGTTTGTGTGTGTGTGAGCCAAAGCTTGTCTACTAACTGCTTGGGAACTTTGCCTTCCAGAACCGCCAAAGCCAGCTCCCAGGCAAGGTAACCTCTCGGGTACCAAGTCTGCTGACAATTCACTTGAGAACCCCTTCTCTAAAGGAGGCTTCAATTCATCACAGCCCTCCGTAAGTATCAAATCCTGGAAGGCATGCCACATACCACATAGCTCCCTGAATCTCCCTTCTTTAAGCATGCAGTAAATCTTTGGGAGAATGCCTATTTGCCTATGATGTATTCTTAGGAAACTTCACAGTGTGAACATCCAGCCAAGCTGCAATGAGATGTTTCACAGGCATTATCATCTCCTGAACTTGAGGGATAAGACCATCAAAAACCTTCCTTTGTATTTCACTTAATCTGTCTTTTGAAAACAGTATGAGAGAAGCTGGTCTAGTCTTTTAGAAACCTTTAAAGATAAATTTCGTAATCTCCCATTGTTAGTTCTATACCTCATCAAAACCATTCTTCCAAGCTGAGGGAAGCAAATGCAATTCCCCACAGCCTTGACTTTGAACAAACAATATGTACCATCATTTCCAAGCAAGTAGATAAGGCTCACTATAAACATGTACAATGTCTGATTGCCTTATGATCCAAGTCAGTGGTTCTCAACCTGTGGATTGCAACCCCTTGGTGTTGACTAGCCCTTTCACAGGAGTCACATATCAGATATCCTGCATATCAGACATTTACATTATGCTTCACAACAGTAGCAATATTGCAGTCATGAAGTAGAAATGAAATAATTTTATGGTTGGCGGTCATCACAACATGAGGAACTGTATTAAAGGGTCACAGCATCAGGAAGGTTGAGAACCACTGCTCTAAGTGATGCTTAAATGAAACAGGTTCAATCATGTGTTTTTTCTTATGGCTATAAAAGTGTTTGTTGTGTTGTTTTTATCTTTTAGGTGGCTTCTCAGCCTGCATCTTCTGATGCCCACAGGAGTCCTTTTGGAAATCCTTTCGCCTAGCTTCCGTAAGTGAAAGAAACTATTTAGCATTTTCTTGCAGTGGTGAATGGTGTGAAACTGTGAAATAGAGAGTAAAGGGGGAAGTTTTATTTTTAGAATTGGAAAGAGGCTAAGTATGTGTAATTTGGAAGTGATACATATGAAAATCAAAACTCTGATCATTTCATGAGGCTGAGCATTTAGGAAAATAATTCTTACAAACAGTAGTCAAGCTAAGAGATACAAATTTATATCTTGTATATTTGATACTTCAGTTCTATATGGATGTCTATTCAATAGAACATGATATCAAATTCTCTCTGTATTGGAGAGTGAACTTGTTCTGAATCCCCTGCCTCCACCTCCTAAGTGCTGGACTTACAGACATGCACCACTACACCAAGTTTTATGAAGTCCTGGAGATCACACCAGGCCTTCATGAATGAAGCACTCTCCCAGCTACATTCCCAGACCTACTTCTTTAAAAAACATCCATGTTGAAGGGGAAGCATCCTAGTAACAATTGGGCTCTCTATAAAAGGCCCAAGTTTGAAGGACTTTCTGAAGCCATCGGATGAGTCGGCTAACCAGATGACAGTACAACTTCTCTTTTATCCTTTTCCTCACGGGTAATTTCAAGCTGGTCCCTGTGGTGTGGTGTGTCACTCTGACACAAGCGACAGCTGTAAATGTTGCCTTCAGAAGCAGTGAAAGTTCCAAAGGAGTGAGAGGCTTGACGGTGCCACCTCTAGTGGACTTTATCCTAGAAAGGCTGAATCTCTGCCAGGGTTCCATGTAATCTGTTCGTTTCATCAATAAATGACACCAAGTGTGTTCTAATCTCATAACACTGGAGTGAAGAGGAAAATAAAGCGTATAACATCAGAGAAGGCACAGCCAGAAGGGCTAGAACAGTGAAATGAATGAAACGAATCCAAACCCATTTTGTTTCAACGTTTCCACATCCAAGCCAGGCTAAACTCTATCTTGAGTTATCTGTAGTAGATAACTTCCTCACATATAATAATAGTAATAGTAATAAAAATAATTATTATTATTATCTCCCATTATTCATGGAGAACGCATTTCAAAATTCCCTGAGGATTTCTGAAACCATGAATTACAACTTAGTGCCAATCTGTTTTTTTCTTATACATAAATGACTAAAATTTCACTGGTAAATTAGGCACAGAGATTAACAGTGGAAAATAATAACAATAATCTGTGCAATTAATAGGTTAGGTAGTGCAATATTTACTTGTCCTGTTGGTGCGCCAAAATGCCTGAAAAAAAGCAACCTAAGCAATGAAAGGCTCATGGTTCAAGTCCATCATGATGGAGGAAGTCGTGGCCACAGGAACATGGACCAGCCTGTCTCACTACATCAACAGTCGATAAGCGGAGACTTGTAATGAATGCTGGTGCTCAACTTGCTCCTCCTTCTTACTTAGTTCGGGATCCCATTCCAAGGATTCCCCCTCCCATATTTAGGGTGGGTCTTCCCAGTTCAGTTACTCTGACCCAGTTAATTCCTTACAGATATAAATGTATTTAGTATAGGGCCTCACTCTGTAGTTCAGACTGGCCTTGGTTTTACTATATAGTTTTGAAATCCTGTGCCTTCCTCGGCCTTCTGGAGGGCAGAGGTCACCAGCTGCATGCACTGTCACATCTTGTGGATAGGACTATTTTGTTCTCTCTTCACATCAGCTCTGGGATGAACTATGGCTAACATTTGAAAATGATCTTTGAATATGTAATACATTGATATTCAACCCGAATATCCTAACCTTTCTTCTACATGTTTCTCTAGGAAGCTGTAATGCTGACTCTCCAGAGGAACAAGAGACTGGCGTTAGCCAAGGACAAAGCTGATAGCCAGAAACGTGCTGAACTCTGCCCATGTTCCACCCTTGACATATTATCTGTTGCCTTACTTGTCTTTGCCCCTTGTAAACTGCCTTTTACTTTCTGTCTAGGCTAAAGCTAAACTGAAACTACGGCTTTACGTAAATTAAGCTCCTAAACTCTCTAGCTCAAATATAAATGAAGTAGCTTCCCTACCAAATCCTTGTCTCTTGTGCCCCTAGAACCTTCCAGAATACTCCCCCTTCTACCCTCCAGTTGGGAGGTGTGGCCACCTTAACCCTTCATACCATGTTGCCTTGAGTAAATGTCCAAATCCTCATAGCTCAAAGTCATTTGGTGTTCCTGATGTGCAGCATAAACCTAAACCTTCTATTAATTGGACAGCAAGACACCTTGCTTTCCATCTCCACTCAGAAAGAATTTTTTTGTGTGTAAAATGAAAGCAAGACTAACTTCTCAAATACACACGAGGACCATTTCAAGATGACTGTCTCTCAGCTAATTGTGTCATTTACCAATCTTGCCCAAAGAAGTGCTTACAATTGACTTGAAACGGAGAAAATTCTGACTCCAAACATAAGGCATTATTCAAAGCTAATAAAACAATTTCTCCCTGGGGCCTCAAATTGCTTTCATTCCAGACATTTTGTAGCTGTTTGACCCTGGTGACCTTATGGCCTAAATTTTGCCCGATGACCCTAATTTCGTATCATGTGATTTTTTTTCTCAATAAAGATGATTATTGTGTGCATTACTTTAAAAAAAAAGTATAATTTCTCTTCATTCTGATGATTTCTCCCAGGACCTAGGCTGTTCCATTTTTTAACCTCCTGCTGGCTATTTTAAATGAGAGAAAAGCATCATTTATCTCTCCCTGTCTTTGTCTCTCGTCAGTCCATTTTGCTCCTGGCTTTGTACAAACAATACCCAGGAACAGATTTTCATGGGTCAAAAAGCATTAAATGACTCACAGATCTGGAGCACACACATACACACCCACTCCAGTCCTTGTTAGTCCTGAGTCTAGACTCTCCTCATTCTCCATGTGGACTCGGGGGCCATTCTCTTAAACTAAAATTCAGTTTAACACAGGAGGGGAGCTGGACTCAGCTCAGCAGTGAAGGACTAGATTCTACATACCCAAACACGCTGGGTCCTTACTGGAGGTTGTGCACTGCCTTTACCAAGTAATTGGAAAACTTCCTTGAAGCCGCAATCAGATAGTTACTAAGACCATAAGAAATGAGAGGAGAGAGGTGATGCGAATGTTTGGGGTTATTGAAAACCTGCCTGCAAGATTTCCTCATAACCTTGGAAACCTATGCAGTGCATTTTCAGTCTCTTTGTTATACAGGCTGAAGGGTCTGTTCCTGCCAAGCCCTTTCGTTTTCTTTAGTTTGTGTTAAGTATTTTTTCATGTTATCTCTTGACCCTTACTGCTCAGGTCTTGTGGGTGTTCATGCAATCTTACCTTTCAGTGGAAGAAGATGACTGCTCAGGATTTAAACAAGAAGCTGGTCTTGTGAAACCCTGTTGATTAGCCCCAACTGATCCAAGCTGAAGTCCTGTGGGTTTCTGTTTAATGCTAATTGTTAATGATCTATGGCATATGTTCTTTTTCTTGTCTAACTTCCTATTCAGTTATTATAAACAGAGACTTGAAATCATACTTTAAAATTCCAAATACCTAAAGATGTGCTAAACTGGAGGTAACTATTTCTAGATGGTCGAGTTTTTGAAAATGATGATCAGCCACACAACTGTTTTGTGCGTTCCTGTCTTCTTGTGCACTTTTCTGTATGCGAATAAAGCTATATAAATTTACTCATTCAATAAACTGGAATGACAAAAATCTCATGTCATTGTTAGCTTATTCTAGTATTGGACCCATGCTTTAGATGGACTGTTATCAAGGTATAAAATGCACCTGCTGGAAGGTGGAAAACTGCTAGTTGTACACATTTTGGGTTGTCATAGTAATTAGAGAACATGGAAATCCATGATGTAGAAATACAAATAAATTATCCAGTCTCTTTCAATTTCTTATTCCCTCTCACGTCCACATGCATCCCCTTATGAGTTTAATGAAGTTAGTAGATGGAGTTGAATGGAATTAGTAGATTGGAGTTGCTGCCGATCACATGACAGTCACTGGACAGTGTTGGTCCATGCCTTGTGTCCTTTGCATCTCTGTTATTCAGTCATGTTTGGCCCCACCCAAACACATGTGTAGGGCTAGTCTGGATGGGTACTAGCCACTTAGAAAACCTGCAGTGTCAGGCTGGCAGGTCAATGATCAGCTGAGGACACTCAGTCATGGCGCCCTGGTATAAGTTCAGGGATCACATTTCAACAAAGACCTGGAACAAATCCTAAACTAGGCTCTGGAAGATACAAAAGACTGGGTTTTGAACCTAACAACTTTCAAGAGTAAGATTCTGGGGAGGAACCATCCTGTGGTGCATGCTATTATGGGATGTTTGGATCTTTGGCCTTCTTCCCCCACTTAGCTGAAAACAGTTGGTATCTTTCTGGCCACTGAGGTAGAATGTAGAGAAACAGGAAGGCTGGAGATGAGCCCCGGATGAGGGTGAGCTGAGGGCTGCTGGGAAGGACACACCACAGGTTACCTGGTTTATCTGGGTGTTCTGCCGTGTGTTTAATTCTCTGAGCTCATTCTCTTTCCGTGTGACTCGATATATAAACTTATGCTGGGGGTTTAGCATTGCTCATGTACAAGAAGACATTCATGCATTACAGTAAGAACCACTGTTGGACAAAACGGGATGTGCTTATGGAAGTAGCCCTGAAACTGAGAGCAAATCTATCCTGTGTACTCTTTGGCATTCAGACCTATCCTGAAAGTGATACTTCCTGGGGAACCTCAAGCTTCTTTTAAGCATCCAATGTGCCTAAGCAAAAGGTTGAATGTTAACAGCCAGAAAACCCTAAGATTCCATACGCAAATGCAACCCAAAGGGAGAAGGTACTGATTTTTATTGCAATAACCCCTCACTGGGGGAAGGCAATGCTCATTATGACTAGTAACTCCATTCTGCTGATACATAATCAAGTGAAGTAAATCCGTATCCACTACAGCTCATATGAAATTGGCATCCAGGTCTTAGAGTGACTGAAGTTGCCCTAGAGTGTAGGGAGTTTTTCTAGTGGGTATTTTGCGGTAAAACTGTTACAATAGGTCCTCTTCTCCCACAATGTCAGAGCCCTCCATCAAGTCATGTGGCATGGTTCTGTCTTCCTGTGCTGACAGCAAGGCAGGAAAGAACAGGCCAGAAACAACTCAGAAATGTGGTTCACCTTGGAACTACCTGATGAGTGAGGACTCTGACCCAGAGGCCTGGAATAGGTTCAAAATAAAGTCTTTCACTGAAAGATGGGAGTTGCCCAAATGTTCCTGGTAAATATTTAAGCTATCACCCTTTCAAGTGATTGCTCAACAACAAAGCACCTAATACTTGCCGGGAAATGGCATATTTTTAACGACTCTTTTCTGATGAAATAATAATGATAGCTAGCACGCATGTTCTCAGTTTGTCTGACACACAGGGGTATGAAGATGGCTACACATCGGCAGTGGGTCTGTTAACATGTCCTAATTACAGTGATGCTGATGGACCAGGGCCAGACATTTGTCATCTCACCCCTGGGTACCCCGGCCTGCTTGTCCTTGCTTTGCTGGAGTTATGTGTGTGCCGAGTTACAGACTTCTGCTTTCTGCTGAAGTCCTAGCAGTGCCGGTCTCTACAGAGAACACAATGTGGGTTTCTCAGTAACTAATGAAGGCTGAAATAGTTAAAAGGGGGGAAAAAAACATACAAACAAACAAAAACACAAGTCCAGTTCTGAAAGTCTTCATGACTATGTTTTCCTTGTGGTGTTCGTATAGGTTTCTATCAGTCCTCTTTCCAGTCACGGATATATACAATGGTTGACTTCAGTTATTATTTTAGCTTGTTGTTGATTGTTTTCTAAGAGGAATATGTTAAAGGGTGACCCAAATGGGTTGTAGCAGAGTCACAGATATGTTTAGAATATGATCTCTAAGTGTTCCCCTACCCCTTATATTGACGGAGTGCCACAGAAATTTTCATGTGGAGTCAGGGAGAGGAGAGTATTAGACACAGGAGCTAATAGGGAGGGAAATGGAAGAGTTGATGTGACATCTGCCTCCTGCTTCCTTCACTGAACTGAGAGATTGGCTGGGTGCTTACATGTTAGGAAATGATAAAGCTGGAAGCCAGGAGAGGATATCTGTTTTTGATAAAAAGGATAAAAGACCCTGGGATCTGGGCAGCAGTTCTCAGCCTGCCTTGGGAATGATCTGACTTCAGGAAGGAAAACACTCAGAGAAGCACAGAGTAATAGGCATCTGACCTCAGGGCCAGGATTACCAAACAGGAAAGTGACTTCCATCCCCCACCCTGTGTGAGTGTATGTACATAGTCAATGGTTACTTCTAGGGCTCTACCTTTAAAATGGTTCAATGCACCATACTCATGAGACTCCTTTATCTGAAAATTGGTCTATTCTTAAGAACAGATTTTTAAAGAGAAAATAAAGTAAGGAGTGAGACCAGGTCACTGAGGTCTGCCCATCTGAGTCATGATCAGGGAAGATGAGCTAGCAAAGGAGGGGGAGAATGTGGTTCTTGATCACCAAAGCTGAGGGAAGCAGATTTTGATATATGAAATGAGGAGTGTGGACCTCCAATCACTGATGTTACATTTGTTAGGCATCAGGGATGGTAGTGCACAGGTGCATCTAAAACCTGAACCTGATGCTGACCCCAGTCAGGTGTTCTGCACAGATATGTGTCTCTACCATTCCACATGGGGAAAAGGGTTATATTGTTCTGTGGAAGTATAATTTAGCAATGCAGACTTCCCAGGGGGGGATTTGAATAAATGGGATTTTAAAAAGGAAAGAGAAAGAAAATCTCTTTACTAGTAGAAAACCATGAGGTTCCCTTCAGGGTGGAAACTCTTAGAGCTGGAGATTAAAGCCAGTTCATTGCCTCCCTGCCAGGGTCCCGTACTAGAGGGAGGAGACTGGTTAGGGGTCGTCACAACCCCATGCTGGATGGACATAACAGAGAGTCGTAATTAAAATATTGACGACAGGACTCGCAGTGTGGTGGGAGAGCCTAACACACCAAGTGCAAACCCCAGGGACTCATCCCTAGCTGAGACTGGACAGGTGGCATAATCTCAGTATGCAGCATTTCTTCAACTCTGTGATGCAGCCATTGAGAACTAAACTCATTTGCGTGTATAGATGGCCAGTATGTTATAAAGTTCCCATTTTCGTCTCTGGTGGCTAGTGTGTGTTATACCAATAAAGATGTTGTTTTTGCTTCTCCAGTTTACTTCATCCTAACCCTCCCTTTCTCTATGATATGCACAAAGCACAAGCTTCACCTCAAAATGTCAGATACGTGGTAGATGCCAGGAGTCGGGAAGAGTTAAAGGCACTGTAAAAACGAAAACCATGTTATTCGTAGAGTGTATACATTATATAGTCTATATCATCAATTTTTAGGTTGTTATTATGTCTTACTGTTATCATCATATCACTGTATAGTATAGCCTATTGATAAAGTCATGTAGCAATTTGGAATATCCTCTCATTTAAACCAATCAGTCAAGATATCCTTTTCCCTTCCACCCCTCAAGACAGTCAATCTTCCAGGGAAGAGGTGATTTTGTGGTATTTAGTCATGACAACTTACCAAATTGAAGACTCACAGTCTAATCAGCTAACATCTCATTAACATGAAACAGCATCCTATGCTAACTTATTTCACATCCTTACATCCACAGACATCCTGAGAGTGTCCACAGAGAACATCCAAGAGTCCCCTGTGCACTAAGACGTAGCTGACAGATCTGGACTGAATCCAGAGGCCAACCACCTGCCATTAGCTAAGGCTCATGGGAAGTGTCCCTCTGACACGCATTCATTCACGGACGTAGCAGCAAGCATGTCACCGGTAAGAATCATCGTATGGCTTGACAATTGTATGTGGCTTACATGTCAGTCAGGCACCTGGTCTCCACAGTAAGCTCACAAATGGATGAAACTAGTTTCATTGGCTCTCAAGCTCTGTATGCGAAAAGGAGAAGCATCAAGGAAAGGTGATTAGATCTCTTTTTCGTCAAGATGGTCCCAAGATTGCTAGCCCCATAATCTGTCACCCCCATCACAACCAGATGCCTAGTTTACCTTTGCATATGCCAATGGCTGAGATTTGCTCTTTTGTAATTAATAATTATCTATGAATGTCTCTTAAGAATTGTGTCAGCCAGGTAGGGTAGTGCACGCCTTTAATCCCAGCCCTCCAGAGGCAGAAGCAGGCAGATCTCGGAGCGTTGGAGGCCAGCCTGGTCTCCAGAGTGCGTCCTAGGGCTACACAGAGAAACCCTGTTTTGAAAATGAAAAAGAGTTGTGTCAGAGAGCCACGCGTAAGGTGCATGCCTGCAACCCCAGCCCTTGGAAAATGGATGCAGAATGATCAGGAGTTCAAAGTCATCCTCAGCTGTGTAGTAAGAGGGTTTAAGGTAAATCTGTCTCAAGCAAAACAAAACAAAAGTGTTGGGAACAGCTGGGTATGAGCTCATACCTGTAATTCCAGCACTTGGGTGGGGGCAAAAGAACGTCAAGGAGTTCCAGGCTAGCCTGGGCTGTCCTGTCCAACCCCACCCCAAATAAACAAAACAAAACAAAAGATAAGAATGGTGTCATGAGACTCTAAACTCGTGATACATTACCCACAAAACTCCATTGGATTCTCTCTCTCTCTCCTCAAATTGTGTATTCTCAGTCCCAACCCTTGCCACACATTAGAAGGATCTAAGAAGCCCCAGCAGTTAAATTTGTGTATGATAGGGAGTAGCAGACATCCACATTTGCAACATCTCAGGTCATTCTCTTGTGCAACCGGTGTTCTCAGAGAGGTTGCATCGTCCCCATTCTTCAGTTCTTCCAGAACCTCCCACTCTCCACAACCCTGGAGAATGTGGACACGTAGAGCAAGCAGTCTTTTTTTATAGCAGAGGAAAATGCTATTTTTTTTAGTGTGTCCTTCCATTTGTAAGCAGGCCAAATCCTTTTGGGGGTTATTGCTAAAGCCTTGTGGAGCTTACATCATATTTTTTTTTTCAGAAGAATCCACTACACGTACAAGAAAGAGATGGGTAAAGTTTACCAAAGAAGCGTACATTTCTACACTTTACCTTGCTTATGTGGTAGTAAACCACACATCTGATTTTCAGAGGGAGGAGAGGTTAGAATGTCCTCTTCTGAGCATTGCCATTTCTGTAGTTATTTTGAGCTTAGGCTTCTTATGACAATAATCCAAAGGCCTCTCCCATAAATGATGCCTCTCTCTTCATCTCTCCTTTCAGAGTCTCCCAAGGAAAGAACTGCTAGGACTCTGCTCGTTTGATTGCTTTTGTTTTTACACAACGCTACTCCTAATTTTTTTTTTTTTTTTTTTTTTTTTGGTTTTTCAAGACAGGGTCTCTCTGCGTAGCTTTGCACCTTTCCTGGAGCTCACTTGGTAGCCCAGGCTGGCCTCGAACTCACAGAGATCCGCCGGGCTCTGGCCCCCGAGTGCTGGGATTAAAGGCGTGCGCCACCACCGCCCGGCTGCTACTCCTAATATTTAACCACTTCAGCATTTTTTTTCTTTATTGCACAATGATACCTGGTCAATAAGGGAAAATAGCAGTCCAAAATTACAATAAATGACTCTCCACTGGCTGGACTTTCACCTAGGCAGCACACACCAGACACAGACAAACAAAACCCTGAACATAAACCAGCAGTAAATGGTTCCCTGCCCTCTGGTTGCAAAGAAATGCTTCCCAAGACCCCAGGGCTGCCTTGGAGGAGCAGCATGTCTGCAGGCAGGACCATCGCCTTAGTGATTGCCATCTTCATCTTGGAAATCAATGCACAGATCCCAGGACCCACTCCCAGGTGAGTCTGTAACTTGCCTGTTTATCTCTGGAATTCTACTGTGGAATCTGCTGTCTCAGGGTCCAGCTCTTAACAGCAAAGTAGGAAAAAAAAAATAAAGGTTAAATAGTGATATATAAAATGCCCAGGATTTAAACTTTCCAAACAAGTGAGAAAAGTCAGGGTGTGTCTGCCGGTTTGCTACGGAAGCCTGCTTAGTGCCTCTGGGACTTTGTTCCAGAGAGGGAGCTCCAACGTTAAGACTAAGATAGTCTGTTTAAATATTTAGAATTAGGAAATAAAACTGGTTGTCGCCAGTTTGTGAAGATCAGTGTTGATCAGTGTCTACTGTTTGAGAAGTTTACAATGAAGGAAGTTAATCTTTCCATCCCTTATCTCAAACCCTAATACTTTTTAACTGTTGACCGAGCCGTTGTGGTGGCGCGGTCCGGTAGAATTTGCTGAAGCAGGCAGAAGCAGGAGGATCACGAGTTAGTTTGGGGCCAGGCCGGGCCACACATGTAACTGTTGGCTGTAGGGCTTTTGGGGCCCCCACATGAAATAAGGGTTAATCATTTGTCTCCTGTGACATCACATATTGTGCCCCATGTTTTGTGTCCTGGGGTCTTAGGGTCTACTTGCTCTACCCAAGATGGCCATGGTTCTCCAGATCAATGGCCATGCCTCCAGCACTGTCTCTTTAGTTCCTTTTTACCTGATCCTACTTGGGGTTGCAAAACCCATAAGATACGGTTTGCATATGGTGTGAGGGTGTTCTCAAAACGGCATTGCTGAAAGCTCAGTCCCCTGTGTGGCAGCAGAAAGAGGTGGTGGAGCCCTTAGGGAGTACACACTAGTTAGGTCTCAGGATTCCACAGCCATGAGTGGACTATCTCTGAGGAATGGGGGGTCAAGCCTAACAGAAGTGGCCCCTAACAGGTCTGTCTGGCCAGGCCCTTCCTCAAGCCCTTGTTTTCTTACTAACACATGTGCCCCTTCTGAACACAGGGACTTCCCTTTCTGCTTTTAGTGCCCCTGTTATGATACAACCACGGGAATCCTCTCCAGATGCCTGGCCATGCTGTTTGCAAGTCGTAGTCATCAGAGTGTGAGCAGGGTTCCCTCCCTTTAGACATTACCCACATCAGGTATTCTGTGGGAGCAACACAAACAGAGCGTGACACCACACCAAATACACCCAGCAAACCGAATCAACAGGACAATAAAAGCTTCCTGAACATCACTGCACCCAGCACTGCCAGAGATTATGACTCCATGAGGCTCCCTTCCTTCCATCTGGATATCACAGGACAAGACACAAACCTGTGTCATCCAACGCAGCAGGATCTTCTCTGAAGACAGAACGGAAATACCCCCAATGCCAACATCTTCCTGGACACTGTTCCACTGTTGGAGTGAACTTCGACATGTGCCCAGCTCCCCTCAGTTTAACCAAAGTCTATTTTGACTTTCCTAGCCAGCCTTCTGACTGTGTTGGTTGTGTTCAGGATTGCCTCTTCCAGGAGCGGACTCAAGGAGGAGAAACTCAGACCCACTTGAGCCCTGGGAGAAGTAGCTCAGCCAGCTTTCCTCCCTCCCACCCACTTCCTCTGCTGACATTAGCTAAGCAGTATCATCCTGCTCAGAGAATGTTTTCATTTGAGGGGGGTATCTTAGCTCAGAAGGAATGCGTGCACTGGAAGATACGCTGGTTTTCTTGTACTTAACCTGACCCTCTCTTAGGTTTTTCTTTTTTAAATCAAACAACTCACATTTCTAGACGGTGGCTCAAAACTGAAAGGCTGTGGGAAGCCCACGGTTGCTTTGAAGTTCACACCCCCTGGGTCTAGTCACACTCGGCTGTTCCAGGAAGGACCAGGCAGACTCCTGGTTGGCCCCAGATCCTGGCAATTGCCCTCCCCAGTTCTCCTGAGCATCCTGCACTCTCATAGCCATGCCTTCAGCCTGTGCCAGAATGTCCTCACTCAGAACACTCTGTGCTGTGCCCTTTGGTGGAGGATGAGGTTACGATGAAGGGTTCAGTGACTTCCGCAGCTACGTGAGACCATTTGCTTGAATATTGGCAGCAATATTTCAAATGATTTACTTTCTGTTTAAGCATGTTTTATTTTACATACCAACCACAGATCCCCCTCTCATCTCTCCTGCCGCTCCCCCGCCCCTTGCTTTTCCTCCCCCTGACCCACCCCTTTAAAAAAAAAAGAAAAGATTTATTTATTTATTATGTATACAGTGTTCTACCTGCATGTATGCCTGAGCACCAGAAGAGGGCACCAGATCTCATTATAGATGTTTGTGAGCCACCATGCGGTGGCTGGAACTTGAACTCAGGACTACTGGAAGAGCAGCCAGTGTTCTTAACCTTGGAGCCATCTCTCCAGGCCCTCAAGTGATTTCTAAGCATATATATTCTTCAGAAAGGAGCTAGACGCCCGCAACTCACATCAAGTCACCATTATATACCAAGCGTGCAGGTTGAACCACCTTTATAGACCAGCTGTGCAGGTTGGAATGAGTAGCTCAGTCCCTGTCCTTGGTCTATAAGACACTGATTGTGGTTGGCTCTTATGACTGCCATAGAAAAGTCTAAAATCTAATTGGTTTAAGCAAGCTTTCTCTCTCCTCGTCTGGGGCTGGAGGTCTGAGAAGATGTTGAGAGAGTCAAGACCCCTCTGCCACTGTTCTGGGGCCTTCCTAGCTTCTGGTGGTACCCTGAAATCCTTGACATACTTTGGCTTTCTAACCCTGTCTCTGTCATTATGTGGTCATCTTTCTTTTTTATTTTCCCTGACCACCTTCCCACCATACTGGAGTCCCATCCTGGGTTAACACATGTTAGGCAAGTATTCCAAAGCTGGGTAATATATATGCCCAGTCCCCAAATCAGTCTACGTCTCTCTTTCTCCCCCTTTCTCTCCACACATGCCACCCAAGCAAAGCCTTTTCCCATGAGTTCTGGAGATCAAACTCATGTCTTCATGTTCATACAGTAGGCATTTTGCCTATGGAGCCATCCCCCAGCCTCCAGATTTCTCTTTTTATATGGACACCAGGTGTATTGGATTAGGACTTACTTCAGTGATTCCATTTTAACTCAATTACTCCTATCCAGATCCTATTTACAAATAAGTTCACATTCTTAGGTACCAATTAGATCTTAGGACGTCAGCATATCACTCACTTTTGGAGGAAACACAATTCGGTTCATACATTTACCATGACAGAATCTACCCAGTAGTGTTTTCATGTGAACATTAGTTATCACGTGTGTAAAGCAACCAGAGCTTCCTCCCCAGGCCTATGGGAAGAATTCACTAAGCATCGGGTATATTTCTTATAATGATTTCATGGCTCTTTTTTGCTTTGAGTTACCTCCTGTTCAAGAGAAGAGATTGAAGTTACAATAGCTTTTGGGAGGATGTCACAAGATTCTTAGAGCTTTGCTAATAGTAAACTGCTGGGTATTTTTAACTCTTGCATCAAGGTGAATTCCCAGGAGAATAGGTCTGGAGGGAACCATCGTCTTAGGTTTCTCTGGGTAGAATGGAAAGTTTTACATCCAATCTGAGAGAGAAATAATAGCTCAGAGTATAGCCAGGCTGCTTGCAGAATCCAGTCTCCACAGCTGCACAGCTGTACACCCAAGGCACATCCTGTTTCCTCCAAACTCATGTGTCTCAACAGAAACTTCACACTGCAATTGTGTAAACTTGATTCTTGTGTCTCAGCCACTAGTGTAAGACAATGGAAATGTCTCGTATCTGTTGCTACTGGAGCTAGTCCTGACGTGCAGGTCATCGGTAAAAGCCATTTTATGCTGAGTCATTGGGAATGAATAAAATAAGTCTTGTAAACTCAGGGATGTGCCTTAAAATGTTGACAATGGGCACTTCAGTTATGTTTTCACTTTATCTTTGTGAACTATGTGAATTTAGCATACAGTCCCGATTAGCTGAACTTTCCCCACGGCTAACGACTCCTCGTACTGGGATATCTTCCCCCTTGTGCCAAGCACACTGCCTTGAGTGTGAGCAGCTACAGTGGTTTTTCTTTTTCTGGAAACTTCTCTTCCTAGTGGGAAGGGGGGGGGTCCTTCCTTTAATGTATTTCTGGCCCAGAGCTAGATCCCCTGTGGTGCTGATGTCCATTGCTTTGATCTGGGGAGTGCCTTCCCAGCAGAGATGGAAACACTTGATAGGCTGCATGCACTTGATAAGCACATTTTCGTGTGAGAACCCAGAAAGTGCTTAGCAAACACTTCTCTGCTCAGCCTAATAGCTCAGCAGGATGATAGGCAGGTGGTGAGTGCTGTGCACACTCGGTCCAGTCCGCAAGCTACACAAGGTTATCTGCTGAGTGAGTCAAAGGGGCTGGCAGGGCAGTGCTGGGCTCAGAGCAGGGGTGAGTGGGAGAAAATGGGCAGAGTTATTTGAGGCCACTGATCTCCCGTCCTAATATTTATGCAGCATGCTTATTCACCAATGTTCTGTTTGCATAACCTTTTAGTCTCCCCCGCTAATTCTCGAGAGCCCTGCTTTTCCAGAGCGTTGGGAGAGCCAGACACCTGACATGGTAAGGACAAAACAGCCAGGGACTGACACAGCTTCCCATTTCTTTATGCCCCGTCGGGCATCATTTCATTGTAAGGTTGCTGTCGATCTAGGTTAAAGCACTAGGTTGTCCGATGGTTGATGTACTTTATTCGGATGGCTATATAAAAATAAATTGTGCACTTTCTTACCAACTCACGCTGTCTCAAAATGTCCAAAAATCTCGAGGCTATTCCATCCAGGAATTATTGAACAAGCCGTGACTGCTCAGCTTATTTCGAAGATGGTTTGAGTTGAGGGAGGAGAAAAGCAGAGACGAGAGCGAACTGCACTGAACCAGGCAGAGCAGATGTTGATCCTAAGCCATTAGTAGTTTGACCTGGGAGGAGGAGGACAGTCCTCCATTTGTATTTCCCATCTGTGAGTCATAACCAATGACACTTATTACCCAGCGTCAAAAGGAAACGCTTCAGAGGAAAGCACTTAGAAAGCAGTCATAGAAGGCCAACCCTGGCTAAGCAGGTAAAGGCATTTGACACCAAACCCGGTGACCTGAGTTGGTCCACCAGAACCCACATGGTACAAGAAAACAAATGACCTGGGAAAGTCCTCTGACCTCCATCTGCACACTGCGGCAATACCCCCCTCTATAAATGAACAAATAGACAGATGTCTGTCCACAAACTTGAAATACAAGAAATAGAAATTAACAACCCCACTTTGAGGTTTAAATATAAGGGTTTGGGTTTTTTTGTTTTTGTTTTGTTTTCCTTTGTTTTGTTTTGGGGTTTTTTTTTGTTTTGCTTTTTTTTTTTGTTTTGTTTTGTTTTACTTCATTAAAACTACTTGAGGTTTATAAGCTAAATTGTGTTCCCATAAAATTGATGTACTGAAGTCTGGATGCTCAGTGTTTACCAATGTCACTGTATTTGTTACATTTTGAAATCTAATTACATTAAAATGTACTTAAAAGTGAGACTCTATCTGATATAGATAGTTGTGGGAGACCAGCTCCCACACTTATTTACCCCAGGGACTCTTGAGAAGTGAGGGATAAGAGACTTAGATAGAACTAAAGAGGGGAGAGAAACAGAGAGAAACACAGGATAGACCCGAGTGGGCCTGGATCCTTATCCACCAGCCTAGAGCTTTATTCAAAAGGTCTATTTATAATAATGCCAAGGGGAGGGGCAAAGGACCTTCCCCTTGCTACTTACAGCCAAGTGTAGACTTGGCTTCCAAACACCTGGTACTCAGGCCGTGGTCCAATCAACCTCTTATGCAGTCCTACTGGGTACAGCCACTAGGAAGCCTAGATGGGCTCCAACAGAGAGTGTCTTCAGAAAAAGTAAATTTGAATACAGAGTGAGGACTATATGAAGATACGGGAAATCCAGTCCCACAGGATACAACTACAGTACAACTCAGAAACTTAAGGTTCAGAGATCACTGCAGAACAGGAGCAGGAAGATTGTAAGAGCCAGAGGAGCAGGCAGTTTGCTGAGAGATAGTGTCTCCTAAGAACATCAGAAGTTACACCCAGAAAGTCTCACCAACAGGATTGCCTTAACAAGGACACCAACAGACATGCTAAACTGCATGAGAGCTCAGGAGGCCTTAACCCTGCACAAAAAAAAAAAAAAAAAAAAAAAAAAAAAAAAAAAAAAAAAAAAAACCTGTAGCCAACTATGAGAGTGGGAGAAATAGTCTTCTCCAGGGAGAAGCATACCAATGGCTTATCCAATACCAAATAGTCAGCCCTGAAAACATACATACAAGTAACATAATACAGACAATACAGATTGAGCAGGTTACATGTAGTTACACATTTAGCAATATATATGTATCTAACAACAATTAATTTTTTAAGATTTCTCTTTTTTATTATTATTAAGACATTTTCTATTCATTTTACATACCCAACCACAGATCCCCCCTTCTCTCTCTTCCCTCCCCCCAGCCTTTGCCCCCAGCCCACCCCCATCCCCACATTTCCCAAGTCAAAGTCTCCCATGGGGAGTCAGCAGAGCCTGGTACATTCAGTTGAGGCAAGTCCAAGCCCCTCCCCCCTGTACCAAAGCTGCGGCGCAAGGTGTCCCACCTTAGGCACTGGGCTCCAAAAAGCCCGCTCATGCAATTACTTTTTAAAAAGAGGCCATGAGCCGGGGTGGTGCACGCCTTTAATCCCAGCACTCAGGAGGCAGAGGCAGGTGGATATCTGTGAGTTCCAGGGCAGCCTGGTCTACAGAGAGAGTTCCAGGACAGCCAGGGCTGTTACACAGAGAAACTCTGTCTCAAAAAAACAAAAATAAAAACAAAACAAAACAAAAGGGCATGAATTTAAAAGCAAGCAAGGAGTAATATATGGGAGGATTTAGAGGAAGGGAAAATAATGTTATATTCTCAGAAAGTATGAAATAATTAATAAAAAAGAGATACAAGGAAGAGAATGTGACCATCTACAAGATGATGAATGAATCCTCAGCAGAGAATAACCCTACTACACCTAATCTCAGATTTCCCTCCTCTAGAATTGTGGGAGGGAATTAAATTTCTATTATTTAGTGACCCAAGCAAATTAGTATACTGAGTATAAGATCTAGAGAGGAGTGTAAGCACTATGCCCAGGGCAAGCATTCGATCTTAAAGCATCTTCCTTTGGGGGTAGGTTATGTTATTCAAGGAATGAACTCAAATCACAGTCCAGGAGAGCAATAAAAGATCAAAGGTGAGGATTGAGCGCTTTGTACTAAGTCCAAACTGGAGTGAGATTGTTGAAGCAGAAAGAGTTCTTAAACAAGATGTTAAGAAGGAGAGGAGCAAGTGCACATACAGTAAACATGGGTTATTAATGCAAAGGCCTTTAGAAAGCTGCATACAAGCAAGGCCATGGTCACTATAGCAGGGTTTAGTCACCAATGCGTGGGCAGAGGAACAGAACTTCTCCCCAGCCCCCATCATTGACCAGGATCTAGTTGTACCCAATACAGAACTATAACTTCCTTTGGAGTATTTCAGTGGGTTCAACCTCCCAAGCACGATTCTCTAATATGCATCATACCCTCTGATAGGTAGTTGAGAGATAAAGATCTAAGGGCTCTGGTCTATAGGGTGGTTTCAGAAACCAAAGAAGTGATCACCCTTGGGGAGATGCTGGGAAGGAAATACTAGCATTTATCTAATGCGAAGTGAGCAGTGGATAGATAAGAACTTATTGTCAAATTTGAGGCACCAAGATGTTGAAATGGATCATGGATCGCGTTGTAAATAGACAAAGTGTAATGTAATGTCTGAAACCAGTGATAGGCTACTTCAGTGACATATTTAAGCCAATGATGAGCTCAAGTCTGAGTAACGCTGAAATAACGAGCACCCCCACACCTATATTTATTCTACACCCTCACTTATCATGGATTTCCACCAGATGTTGCCATGAAGTATTTTATGTACGGTTGTTTTGCCTACATGTGTGTCTATATACTACCTACATGCCTGGTGACCCCCAAGACCAAAAGAGGGCATCTGATCCCCTCAACTGGAATTACAAATGGCTGTAAGCCATCATGTGGGTGGTGGAAATTGAACTAGGATCATCTGGAAAAGCAACAATTGCTCATAACCACTATCTATCCACACCCCAAATTACTATTTTTAATATCTCAAGATTACGAAGTATAACCAGTATAGAACACAGAGTATCTCTACCTCTGCTTATTGAAACCTGTCAGTTCCAAAGAAGCTTTAATGAAAAACTTCTAGTAGAGAATTCCTTAGCTAGGCAACTTCAAACATACATCTTATAGAAAGATTCTGCTAGGAGTTTTGGCATCTGTGTTACAAATTTTTAACCTATATTTCCAGAAAGTGAGGGCTAATCTGGAGAGCATGGATTTGGCCTCAAGTCCAATTTTAAAAGATGATTGGTTACTCCCACATTTCTGCCACTATGGTACTAGTGGGTATACCTGACTAGGCAATTCATTATTGTGGTTCACAATGTTCATAACTGGGAGGAGTGGTGATTACTTTCCCCCTCCAGTCATGTGCACAACACATTCCAGGGCTATGGATGCTAGCCACTAAAGATGAAGCTTCCAGTTAGGTACCAGCTACAGTTCTCCGTGTTGAATGACACAAGTTTTCAGTAATAGGGTCTGACTGTCAAGTTGTAACCAAGAGCATCGGCCACAGCCTATAATGTTTAGGAGGCCTATGAGACCCCATTGACAAACAACTTAAAATATATAACCCATTCCGAGTACTGACTACTTTATTTGGTAGCATATGATACCTAGTTGAGGTACTATATCCCTTTTATAGGGTAATTCCACTTACATTCCTTTGATATATGTATATATTTTAGGAAGCTTCTACAGTAGTAGGTTTCTATATGATTTTTTTCAAAAAGACTTTAGTGTTAATTATTGTCCCATTCTTTCATTTCCAGAGTTGGCAATATAGATGAAATCTCTTTTCAGATCTTGGGTTTCTCTTGCCTCTTTTTTCTTTATTCCTCAATGAATAACTCTCCTTTTAAGATCTCACATGATTAGAATGAGTCCACTAAAAAGCAAAGGATAACTTCCCATGCATCATGTCTGCAAAGTCTCTTTTGATGTGTAAATAACACTCATAGAGACCAAGGGTTTTAAATATCTCTAGGGGGCAGTCTCCATACCATATAGAAAGATGTGAGCCTTGTCACACAAGTAGTCTTTCTAACTATTGGAGAGTTTTCAGTAGGGGCAGGGTAACATTAAGTTTGCTTTTTTAAAAGATCCCTCTGGATGCCATATGTAAACTAAGTGAGAAAAAATTACCAGAGTCAGCTAGAAGAGATGTTATATTAGTGTAAACCAGAAGAACATCTGGAAGATATTAGGAAGTAAGGATGGATTGGAAAATCATTTACAAGACTGCCAACAACAGGTTTCAGTGCTCAATTAGATGTCAGAAATGAGGGGGGGATAGAGAATTACACAAGTAACACCCTGTCTTTGGCTAGGATAACTCATAAATGAAAGAGCAGTCCTGAAAGAAAAGGAAAATAATGAATTCATTTGGGAAAACATTGAGGTCAATGGGCCATGAAGATGTCCAAGTACAGATGGAGAGTTGAGAATTGGATGTGAAAGTTTAAACTTCAGGAAGATGTCTGGACAGCACGTTTATCTCTGTCTGGGTATCATTAGCACACATGTGGAAACCATGGATCTGGGAAAAGTATAGGAGAAGAGAGAAAACAGGAGATGGGAGAAGAGAGGAGGGGGTGGGAAGGGAGAGGAGAGGTAGGAGACAAGAGGTGAGGGAAGGGGAGGGAAGGGAGGGGAGGAGAATTTAATGACTGCACCTCAATGAATAAATAGCGCTTGAAGGACTGTGGAGGAAGAGAATCCAAAGAGGAAAATAGAGCAGTTAAAAATAGCAGAGAAAAGATATGAGAAAAAGGAGTCTGGTGTTGCTCAGCTAAGAAAAGAAATGGTGGAATACTTGGTCATAAAAGGGTCCACTATATCATCCCCTTCATGGATTGTGGAGAACTGCAGAAAAAGGAGGAAAGAATTTAAGAGTCATAGGATGGAGAGATATACAGCAAAGATATGTCTTTTAGACATGACATGAACTCTCTGCCTCTTGGTTATCTGCATAAATGCAAAGCAAGACTGGGTACATTGTTATGGATGCACAACATCCATACCCAGTAGCTAAGTGCTAAGTTGCCTTTGTCCCAGAAAATAACCTCCCACCCTCACTCATGAAAGCAACCCTAATTAAACTGAGTGGGTCACACACAAGAGAAGCTCTGGAAGCATAAGAAGGGTTTCAGCAGGTCAGAGTGGGGATGAGAGAGGAGAATGGAGCCGAGATGACTACAAATCATCACGTACCGCTATGAACCTGCCAAGGAATTAAAAAGAGGAGAAAAGGAAATACTGAATACGAGTGGCCAATTGCAGTAGATGGTGAGGAGAAGCCAATAAGATAATGACTGAGAGGAAGTGAGTAAGCCACAGGACCATCCCTGATGAGCAAGGGCAGAGGGCATGGGGCAAGAGAGTTAGAGAATGGTCGGGAGGGAAGGAGACAGATCAGAGCGCAAGGTACTTTTTCAAGCACTTTGCAGGAAAAGGAAGCACGGAGGAATTTGAAATGGCTCAAGAAGCATGAATGTCTGAAGGACATGAGACTTGTTGAGGGAAGAGAGAGACATAAAAGTATTTATTGCAGTGTTTTAAAAAAATGTGTTGGCATGGAGGGCAGGAGAGAGATGAGACCACTGGCAAAAACTGGAGTGTGGAGAGGATGGCTAACTGGCTCGTTTATTGGCTTAACTTCATATGATACACTGCACTATACTGGAGGGAGATAACTATGAAGAAGAGTAATAGGAGGAGACACTCAGCTAATCAGCTTCAAATTGGAGCTGAGCTCTAAAACATTCTTGTGGAGGGACTGACCCGACCTGGACCTCTTCCTGGTGTAAGAGTTTTAATAGGACAGATGCTGAGCTAGGAAAGCAGAGGTAAAATATCTGTAAGACTCTGGTTGGGTAGCTTCTGTTTTGTTTTGCCGTCCGTGTCTCTTCCTTGTCACTTAATGGGATGACGTATCCAAGGCGGGGCTGTGGTAAGAAGAGACGCAATGGTAAACCAAATGGTAAAACCATCTGGAACTAGAATGGCTGAGAACTAAGGCTGAGCACTGTGCCTAGAGATGGAAGGGGAAGCTGTAAGTGCTAAAACACATGATGCTGAAGCTCCAAAAGATCATGAATAAGTCCTGAAGTGGGCTATAAAGCAGGAAAGCATCTCTTTTGGAACGTAAGCATGGGAGTTGGGGGGCAGGGAGTTGGTTTACGAGGTGTTTGCTACAGGAATGGTTGGGCTGGCTGGCTTAACTTTGCAAGAGAGCCAGGCAACTCCAGGCTTTGCCAGCCTCTCAGGGGATGAGTGAGATGCACAAAGAAAGTGTAACAAGATTTCCAGCTTCAATGACTTCACCACATACTTGTAAAAAAAAAAAAAAATACCCATCAGGACACCTTGCTGGTTGTCCTTGTTACCATCATTACTGCTGTTGTTGGTAAGTTAGAATTAAACAAAAGAATGAATTGAAGATATAGAATACCATGTGCTCAAGTGTCATGGGACACACAGTAAGGAATATAGAGAGAGCTGGCGAGATGAATCAGTCGGTAAAGTAAACACACGTGTGAAGACCTGAGTTCAAATCCACAGGCCACTACTTATAGCCAGTTATGGTAGAGTGCATTCGTAAGCCAACTGGGGTGGAGGAGGGGACAGAAACAAATAGATCCCTAGAGTTGGGGGGGGGCTTCCCAGCACAGCTAAATCTACAAGCTCCAGATCCAGTGAGAGACCCTGTCTCAAAAACTAAAGCAGACCACCTAAGGAAGACATCTGAAGAGCTTTTGCCTCAACTACATCCACGTACATCTGCATATGCACATACACACAGACACATGCACAAACATGTATACACATACACGTATATACCTATTTGTGTGTGTGTGTGTGTGTGTGTGTGTGTGTGTGTGTGTGTGTGTGTGTGTAGAATAAACACTATGATTTAAGGATGGAAAAGTAGTAAATACATAAAATTGGTTTTGGAAGGCTTCTTGGAAAGAGGTGTACATAATGGTCATTTTAAATGGATACTTTTTCATCTTCATTGTAGTGAAGCATTCATAGAAAGAGAAGACTCTCTGTTGCCCATAGACTGCAGAATGAGCCCATGGAGTGAATGGTCACAGTGTGATCCTTGCCTCAAAGAAATGGTAAGCATTTGAATCCACTCACCTGACCTCCTCAAATGAAAACTGGCATCTTCACAGAAATGGCTAGGGGGCAGGGACCCCCAGAAACAAATTCCACCCCAGGAAAAGGTAATCACTGAAATGAATGTGTCTGATCTGATTAAGAAACCTGCATGTTGAACAGCAGACTGGGTAGATGTTTATGATATTTCGTGTGTGTAAGAGACTCCACAACCTAGAAGGTGAAGTACTATTGTTAAGTGATATCAGTGGTGGTTTCTTCCACTTCTCTCTTAAAATCATGGGCCCATTGGGTGTGGGGCCTGAAGTGGTGTAGATGTTGCTTTATTCCAGCAGTGCTCAACTTGTAGGTCTTGATCCCTTTTGAGGGTCAAATGACTCTTTCATAGGGGTTGTCTAAGACCATTCGAAAAGACAGATATTTACATTATAATTCATAAGAGTAGTAAAATTACAGTTACGAGGGAGCAATGAAAGTAATTTTATGATGGGGGTCACCACAACAGGATAAACTGTATTAAAGAATTGCAGCATTGGAAAGGTTGAGGACCAGTGCTTTAGACCACAATCCACTTTTACATTAGGAAATATAATATTTTCAGCTGTCCTTTTTTTGATTGTTTGTAGTTTCGCTCAAGAAGCATTGAAGCCTTTGGACAATTTCATGGGAAAAGCTGTGTTGATGCTTTGGGAGACAGACAACAGTGTGTACCGACTGAGGAGTGTCAGGAGGCACAGGACAACTGTGGGAATGACTTCCAATGTGGAACAGGTGATCTGAGAGTCCAGTTGCTCTCTATAGCCTTCTGTGTACACTAGTGAGTGAAAATAAATCCATATTTCATAGGTAGACATATAATGGCTTCCCAATAAGGGATAGCTATGTACTCTACAGAAAGAACTCAAGTGTGTCTAGCACTAACTTTCAATGTTAAAGTGCCTACAGTGACCTCAGCATATGAGAAAATTTAACATTACACTCAGTATGTTTCCTGATTTTGACTGCAGGCAGGTGCATAAAGAGGCGACTTCTGTGTAACGGTGACAACGACTGTGGAGATTTTTCGGATGAGGATAACTGTGACAGCGATCCACGACCCCCCTGCCGTGACAGAGTGGTAGAAGAATCTGAGCTGGGACGAACAGCAGGCTATGGGTTTGTATTCCACGCATTTCACTTGAATCTATCTGTCCAGGAGAAAATGAATGAATGGAAATGGCCTCCAACTCTTTCCCCATGGCAAAGAATACATAGAAGGGATTTATACCAAGGACACAGTTGATGCAAACTGTAGTCTGTATTCATTTGAGGCCCCAGAATATGTAGTTAGTATGCTGGGATACCACCTGGCCTCAGTAGGAGTCCATTGGCTGAGTTTCACTCTCAGTCAGTAGGAGATGGTGCATCTCATGCACAAATGTCAGGAAGACCACAGCAACACTGACACGACATGTCAACATTTAGAATTAAATATCCCCCAGCAGATGTGGCAAGTCCATTACAACATCTGAATTCCTAGGATGGACACCCTTCACTGTCATGTTTCTTGAATTGATAACTGATTATAAATTCTGAGGAGGTTCAAGCATTCTGCAGTTGAGCAAGAAGAAATGGTATCAAAAGACTACCTTATAAATGCCAGAGGGTAATAGGGTTTGGGGGTCTCGTTGTAGAAAGTTGACAGGCAACTCATTCTCCACACAAAATGAAGGGGCTCTGGGTTGTGAGCTCTAAAGGAAGTTTAGGAGTTTGGAACGTGGGAGTATATGGAGCAGAGAGGATTCTGCAGATACCTGTGCTCCAGGAATCGGGAGGATGACAGATCTGAGGTCCTGATCTATTCCATTCCAGTTGCAAGGCATTCCAGGGACATTCAGTGCTTAGTTTGCTTAACTATCTTGAGCTGGATAATTTCGCCCGTGACAGAGATGCAGGTAGGTGTTCTCACATCTTGCACTGATAGGAGTAAATGGTTCTATTTCACCATCTAGCATGCCATGATTTTCTTTATCCTTATAGCTTCATTCTTGACTCAAAATAGATGCTCAGTGAATAGTTGGTGGGTAGATAAGCAGGTGAATTATTTAATGGATAAAAAAACCTATTCATAGGTACCTTCTGAAACACTGGTAATATCTGATAGGATGGAAACTCCTAGGATGAAACTCAGGGACAGAGGTTCAGAATTGAAATGAAGATGGGGAGAAGGCAGAAGATGGCAGAGACGGTAAGAACACAGTGGAAGAAGATTAGAATGATACACTTTCTTGGGTCCAGTGATTCTCACACAAGAAACACCTATGAATGCTAAAGAGCATTTGAATGGTCAGTGCTTGTGGAGGACAACACTAGAGGGCGCTCCTGACACTAGAGGTGAGAGGCGAGCAATGTTGATGTTGAGCATCTACTACCTCACAGCCCCACGTTGTCAGTGATACTGGGGTCAAAAAACCCTACACTGAGGACTAATTCTTCATTATTGGATGTGGCTGAAAGTAAAGATGTCTATTCTCTGAGGTCAGAGGAAACATCCATGTAATGAACATAAGAACAAAATTCTAGGCTATCAAGAGTCAGGCACAAGATAAATGTTTCACACACCATTTATTCACTTCATAAAAACCTTACTCAAATGACTTTCAAATATTACCCACAGTGCCTTTGGCCCTTAGCTTAAAAGCTGTGTTTGTGAATCAAATGGACTGTCTTAGGCCAGGAATCTTAGCAAATGGCAGTTAACAGTACAGGGTTGTCCAAAACTCTTCTAAGCAGATTGCTATGGACTCAAATTATCCCAAACCCCTCTTCATCTTTCCTCAGGGGAAAAAAAGTTTTATCTCTAATCTCAATGAAAGAACTTGAAACAGGGAATCACATATGTTATTTATTCTCACTCAGTGCAAATTTATAGTTTGTCTTACGGGAAAAGAATACAGAAATGTTGGCCTACTTGACTGAAAAAACAATCATTCATAATCTAATGCTTTCCTTTGTTGGGGGGGGAGGGGAGGCAGGGAGAAAAAGTTGTAACAGCATTTGCCGGCAAGTTTCTTAAGGAGACATCCTAGAGAACTGGCAAAGAACTTTTAAAACCTCATGCTTTATTACAGTCAGGGGTGGTGTTGGGGAACATCATAAGGCTGAGCCATCAAGGCTGATGCTATGGGAAAGATCAGCTGCAGACATGGAAAATGAGGTAGGTCCTGACAGATTCAGTCTATCAACACATTTTATTGAATTTCCTACTATTAGGAGCAAAAATCCTTAACAAGTTTAGTTTTCATAAAGGCTACTACTACTGTCATTTGCATAATGCCTTGAATTGTTCGGACTCACTTTGTACATTTCTATCGATTGTCAGCATGACCCTGTGACTTTGTCGGGGGATGCTTTTATATTCATTTTGTAAATAAGAACTAAATGAAATAATTTAAGCCATTTGGTGAGTGTTTCAGGGAACTAAACCCAAGTGTCTCTGTATCGCATAGAGCCATGTTTTCTCTACCACACCTCTTTTCCCTTCTCCTTTTCACCACCCCCACCCCCACACTTCTCCAAACCACTTCAAAGACCTAAAGTCAAGGCCTTTTCTGAAAAGCAGAACTAAGCTTGCAAAATGATAGTCCATGGGCCAGTGAAATGGTTCAGTGGGCGGAGGCACTTGACACTGAGTCTGACATTCTAAGTCTGATCCCTGGAACTCAACTTCTGTAGGTTGTCCTCTGACTTCCACACTTGCTCCGTGACACCTGCATCACACACACACACACACACACACACACACACACACACACAAAGTGAATAAAGGTAATGAAAAATGACATGCTTTAAGCAGCTATTTATTATCATGCCCATAATTCTAACACTTGGGCTGGGCGGTGGTGGCGCACGCCTTTAATACCAGCACTCGGGAGGCAGAGCAGGCGGATCTCTGTGAGTTCGAGGCCAGCCTGGGCTACCAAGTGAGCTCCAGGAAAGGCACAAAGCTACGCAGAGAAACCCTGTCTTGAAAAACCAAAAAAAAAAAAAAATTCTAACACTTGGGAGGCTAAGGCAGGAGGATCATTCATTCAAAAGCAGCTTTGACTGTGCAGCCAGACCCCCCTTTCTCTCTCTCTCTCTCTCTCTCTCTCTCTCTCTCTCTCTCTCTCTCTCTCTCTCTTTCAATATTTATATATTAGAATACTTTGATTAGCAAATCAGCCATTAATATCTAGAAGTTTAAAGATGTTTTGTTATATGATTATAAGTAATTCTATGAACTTTGGATATTTATAATAAACTTCTATCATTCCCACATAGCTTTGAAATACATGTGAAATAAAGGTAATGAGGATTGCATTAGTTACTTTTCTGTTGTTATGAGAAAATATTAAGATCAAAGTAACTTATAGAAAGAAGAGTTTATTTGGGCTTACAGTTCCAGACACATAGGAGTCTGTCATGGCAGGAAGACATGACCTCACACGGGCATGGTGGGAGAAGCAGGAAGCTGAGAGATCACACCTTCTAACTCAAGAAAGAAGCAGAGAGAGATGGAAATAGGGTGAAGTTATATCATCTCAAAGCCTGACCCCAGTGACATACTTCCTCTAGCAAGGCCACACCTCTTAAACCTTTCCAAACAGCAGCACCAACTGGAGATCCAGCGTTCAAATACCTGAACCTATGGGGTGCATTCCTCAATGAGACCACCACAGGAATAAAAAGAAGCCCCTCAGAGCAGTATGCTTAGCAAGTGCTTCTTCACAGTTCAGTCTGGGAAACCCCAAAGGATCCAACCTACTGTTTCATACACCCCTACTCTCTACATGGGCAAGTCACAGGAACTTGATGTAATGAGTTAATCTTTATCCATTTGAAGGACTCTCATGTAAGTTGCTATTCTGGCAGAATTCCATTGTCTTACAAATGTTTCAGACTTCTGTCTTGTAGGCATCTGAGATCCTCCACAAATGTTCAGGGAAGTCCTCCAGCCCATCTTGCATTCATTGAAAAAGCACAAATCAAAACCAGCTGTAAATGATGTGCAATATGTAAGGAATGCCTTTTTTTGTGATCTAAGCATAACTCTACTTCTGTGAAGGGAGCTTTCTTGTCATTCACCTGGTGAATTGGAGCTGCCAGTGGTTCTGGGGCAGCTGTGGAAGCAACCATGTCTCAACACTGCCAAAGAACACGTTTTTCTTAAAATTTCCCAGGTGATGACTTTTCTATTCATGAGCACTTTTCATGTTTCTTGGCAGAAAAATATTGGCTCATTTTAGAGCAGACTGGCTGTCTCTGTAGGAGTGGAATCGAGTCAAAGGTTTTTGAAACATTTCTCCCTTAGTGGTGCTTTAGACTTTATTGGCTTCTGTAACTTTCCAGATGGATCCAGCCAACTGGTCAATGTGATATTCTGTGAAACAATATCCTTCAAACTGGACTATGCACAGCAAAGGGCACATAAGAACCTTCAGGAGGGTGGCAAGTAAGCTTTAAGTCATAGTTTCCTCAACTATTAATTATGTAACTGATCTAACACTAAGACTCAACCTCCATACGTACTGTTTTTCATAAAATTTAGAAATGCGAGGCCATAGCTGCTACATCCTTTCTTGCATATTTTGTTGTTGTTGTTGTTGTTAAATCCATCACTATTTCTTTTAAGACAGGAACTTTCTGTGTAGCTCACGATCATAGGTTTGTTCCACCATACCAGGCTGTGTGTAGTGCTGAGGACTGAACCTAGGTCTTCATGCACGTGAGACAAACACTCTACCAACTGTGATACATGCCTCCAGGTCTCTAGCAGCCTTTTCACACCTATCATCTACCTTCCAAAAGCCAAATAACCGCTCATCCACCTCACTAATACTACATGGTAGAAAACCCAAGACCCAATTCCAGATCTTCGGGCTCAATTAGACTCTAATGCCTTAGGAATAAAATGGTCTCCACTTTTTAAAAATTCTAACAAATAATCAGTAAATGGACTATAAAGCAATTTTTATAAAAGGCTACTATGTGTGCAATCTTTTTGATATACATAAGATTAAGAAATTGAATGACATTACTGTAACAAAATGCCTTCTACTCTTATCTTCTTATCCATGTGAGTAAATTCATCATCATTTCCATCCATAAAATGGGAAGTGAAAGTAAAGTAATATTGGTGCTGAGCCCTGTCTCTTAGGAGCACTAAGTAACATTTATCTACAGATATAGAAATTTATCTATTAATTTGAAAAGAAGGCCAATTCATTTCACTGGGATAGCTTTCCAATACAATTTTTACTTGGTTTGATAATGACTTAAAAATTTTTTTAGTGCTGGGCAGTGGTGACACACGTCTTTAATCCCAGCACTCAGCAGGCAGAGCCAGGAGGAATCTCTGTGAGTTCAAGGCCAGCCTGGGCTACCAAGTGAGCTCTAGGAAAAGGCGCAAAGCTACATGAGAAACCCTGTCTTGAAAAAAAAATTTTTAACATACTTATATATACCACTTACAATGTGTTTTAATACTTACACTCTATGATCAAGGAACATACTTTAAATATGTTTAATTTAATACTTAATATATTCAATTAATACTTAAAATATTCAATTAATATATTTTGATACAGCAAAGCATGAAAAGGTGATCAACAAGATTATTCAATATAAATTATATTGTATTTTATATTAAGTTAAAATTCTGTGGGAGGACTATGTGCTCCTTTATTATCCCATTGATATATATTATATTTATTTTTCCATATAGAACAGTAATTATATTTTTAGTAGGTATTCATAGGCTGATGGGAAATTATATCTTTTGCAACTATTTAGGCTTAAGATGAAAAACATTAGGTGCCTCATTAAAATGTTTAGGAAGGCATAACTAATTAAATTCCTCTAGAAGGTACACAAGTAAGAATACTACCCCTCAAGTGTGCCACATGTGAGATCTTGCCCATATCATTCCTCCTGTACGCCCAGCACCATCCCAGTTTGAAACCCATCAAAGCCCAAACCAAACCACCTAAACTCCTTTTATGATTTTCCCATGATGCTCTCTTCCTTGTATAACATGGACCTTATACAGCATTTACTTATACTACTTATTTGACACAGTATATTCTTCCCAAACTAATTTTTAAATAGATAATTATATTCCAACCCCCCTCAACTTCCAAGGAATTTTTGTGGGAGACAATTGTGTATTAACTATATCCACATCACCCCATTTCTTACAAACACATAGATGTAGTAATTAGTCACCCAAAGGTTACTCATTCGAAAGGAAGGTGAGTTTCATTGTTCTCTGAAGGAGTCTACTGAAGGTGTGATAGCCAGACAACGCTCGCTGTCCCATAACACGTCGGTGAACTTCTGTCCCAGAAACAAAGACATTATCTGTTCTTTCCACTGCTGCATGACTTCAGGGTGGATGAATGGCATCCAGCCCTCAGTGAGATGAAGACAAGAAGCGATTAGTCACAAGACTGGGCTTGACAGGCTTCCCTGCTTTTGAGCTACAGTGGTGGCTAGGTTGGCACTGCTTCCCGCTACGGTTTGGTGAAATACAGGCTGGGGCTGCAGGAGCAGCCGAGCTGAAGAGGAGCAGCAGCTTCCGTCGGAAGCCCTTCTCAAGGTGATCGCACAAATAAAGGAAAGCCAGGGGGGACACGCGAGGCCTCTTCGTGTCCAGAGGCTTCTCTCCACAACACGCCTCTGGCCAAAGCAACTGACGTGGTTGAGCACGAAGCCTCCCATGATGCCGTGGGGAGGGCTATGGATGCAGGGATGGGCAAACAAACAGAGCACAAACAAGTGATGGAATATTAAAGGAAATAAAGCAGCCACAATGTCCGGGCATTTGTTCCTGTGTCTTTTTTGAGCTCATCACTCTAATTTTCAACTCTGTGTTGGAACGTCAGATCTGGGAAAGGTCTTTTGGGCAGGTTAGGCATTGAGTTCATTTTATCTGTCTCTCAACCTTTACAAATAAAGTCCTCCACTGTCCCTCCATTACAGAGCCACAATGTTGCTTTCTTGGTAGCCTCGAAGTGAGTTAAAATAGGCCAAAATTTTGAAGTTGTTTTAAACTACCCATTGGTAATAGTCTTTGTTTTAATTTTTTGTTTTGTATCAACAATGGGCTCATGGTAAGTCGTCCACGCTCTGACAAATTGCTCTTGAAGGTAATACACAGATTTATAATCCTGTTAATTGGAGTTAGGTATGTGATCTAGAACAATGGATAAAGTTTCTGTTTGGGGAGTTACAGGTGTGTGGAACAAATTTCCATTTTGGCATCCTGGGCTCAGAGCCATCTACTGTCCAAGTTGCCTACATAACAATGACTGTGCTCCTCAAACCCGCAAATGTGGACTTGACAAAGAGCTAGCAGTTTCTTGTGCAGATATTGTTTTTAAGCCTGGAAATCAAACTTAACTTCTGTTTAAAATTAAAAATAGCTAAAGGATCTTTGTGTTTGTGAATTAAAGCTTGCCCAATAAAAATATTTTTGCTGAGGGGATGGTGCATAGAACTTTTGAGAATACCTTGCTCAGATGCTGTTTTTTTTTTTTTTTTTTGAATGTTCATCTTGGAAAGTCTAACAGGAATACTATAATCCTGGGGGAGGGGTGAGATTCTTGACAAGCAGTAAGACAGCTGGAGGAAAGCTTAAGTTTAAAGGGAACTGGAAGAAAGAGAAAGAGCCCTGATGTTGATTCATAGATGAGAAATTACATGCGTATATTATACTGCCCCCCTGGGATGTTCTGCTCTCAAATAATTTAAATAGTTGGTGTTACAGCATTTGGCGTTTGGTTCACTAGGGATGTGAGGTAAGAGGAACGGCCTTAGAGGTAAGACTCCAGGAGCCAGAGGGTCCCATGTGTCCTACTTCCTGCCCTTCTTTTCTGTGCTCTTACAGTGCCCTAGGTGCCAAAGAGTTTACAAGACCCTCCTAAGGCATGCTTTCTGCCAAGCCACTGCCCCGAAGTGAGCAGGCCCTGGCTTCTGCTCCTGATTAAACCCCACACATGTTGGGCGAGAATGACATGAGCTGAAGCTGTCTCAGTCCCCGACACACACACTATGGAAGGCTGCCTTGCATTAACAGTGGTATTTACCCATACAACCCTGTCTGCTTCTTCTCAGGATGAACATCTTAGGGTCGGATCCCCTGAGTACACCTTTTGACAATGAGTTCTACAACGGCCTCTGTGACCGGGTGCGGGATGGAACCACTTTGACGTACTACCGCAAACCTTGGAACTTAGCTTTTCTGGCCTATGAAGTAAGTCACCACAAAAGAAAACATATTGTTTTGTTTGGGTTGGGAAAAGGTGCCTTGAAAATTTAGCAGTAGATGCGGTGAAGAGTTCAATGAAGTAAGAATTTAAAGTGAGCGTGGGGCTCACTAAAAGGAGAGATGTATCTTAGACCTCTTCAGAAACACACATCAGTCTCTCATTAGTCCTAACTACATACACCTAGTGATAAAGATTTGGTGAAACAGCTGTATTCTATAAGAATCACCTAGGCTTCCGAACTGACTAAAAATCAGAGCAGATTTCATGCATGATCAAAATGATCAAACTGATTCCACATCAGCTGTTCCTTGAACTAGTCCTTTCAGAAGCCCCATTGTGTCCTCTTCATTCCATACCCAGAAAGTTCTTTCTGCTGATGTCTGTAGCAGGAATCTTAAAAGTTCTTATTAATAAAATCAAACCTGAACCAGGTATTGGGGTGAACACTGGAAGATCAGAGAGACAGAACAAGCCACAGCTAACCTCACCTGGCCAACTTCTCAGCTGATCCTGTTTCCTCAGACTGGAAGCTTCTGTGTCTTAATACTAATGGCTCTCAGCTGAACTGTGCTGCTCAAAGTCTAAAAACTTAACCAGCTAAAAGCTTCTAGTTTTCCTAGTCCTCATGCCTTATATACCTTTCTGCTTTCTACCACCACTCCCTGGGATTAAAGGCTCGCTTTCTGGCATTAAAAGGCATGAGTAACCATGCTTGGCTGTATCCTTGAACATATGGATTTCTGCCTCTGGAATGCTAGGATTAAAGGTGTGTGCTACCACTGTCTATTCTAAGTATCTAGTGGCTTTTCTGTTCTCTGACCCCAGATAAGTTTATTAGGGTACACAAAATTTTGGGGAATATAATACCACCACAGATGTCACTCCCACCAGACTGAAAAGCATACAGACTTTTAAAAAGTGTAACTGGTATTGTTTGAAAAACATTGTCATTATAAATAAATCCCTACCCATTTCAGCATGAAGCTATTCTGTTTGCCTGTAGATGCTCAGGATTCGTGTCTGGACCAGACTGGCACTTTGTTCACAAATGATTACGTTGCCATATTTCTTGCACCTGTAGATCTAGAATAAAGTCACCAAGTTCCCACAGCTCTGAGGTAAATTTGGAGGTTATGGTCTTTCTCCATAGTGTCGTGTTTCCCTCATTTAAGCACAACATTTTGTGAGTGAAAGTCAAGAGTATATCCGAAAAAGTACTTTTCTGAGACGGTGAGATGCTTCAGCTGGTAAAAAAAAAAAAAAAAAAAAAAAAAAAAAAACCACTTGCCACCATGCCTGAAGGTCTGAGTTTAATCCTTGGGGCCCACAGTCTAGAAGAAGGAACGAGATTCCCGTAAGTTGTCATGTGACTTCCATGGCATGCAGTGCCTACATACATACACACTCAACATAAATGAGTTTTTGTGTGTGCCAGGGTCTTACTACATAGACTTGTCTAGATTAGAATGCACTATGTAGACCAGGCTGGCCTCAAACTCACAGAGATCTACTTGCGTCTACCTCTAAGGTACTGTGAGTAAAAGCATGAGTCACTAAAAAATTTCAGTCAAGCCAGGCAGTGGTGACCCCTGCCTTTAATCCCAGTCCTCAGGAGGCAGAGACAGGTAGATCTCTGTGGATTCTAGACCAGCCTGGGCTACAGAGCGAGATCCAGGACAGGCACCAAAACTACACAGAGAACCCTGTCTTAAAAAACAAAAAAAAAAACAAAACAAAAAAAAAAATCTTTTTGTCAGTAAAAAACTTTAAGTCCTTTTCTAAATGGAATATAGAATACATGACACCTTTAGTCGTTACTAATGGGTGAAAGTTGGTTGGCATGTTGTCTTATTTTGTTTTCAATTCTCAGATTTTTTTTTTTTCAAGACAGGGTTTCTCTGTGTAGCATTGTGCCTTTCTGGAACTCGCTTTGGAGACCAGGCTGGCTTCGAACTCACAGAGATCCGCCTACCTCTGCCTCCTGAGTGCTGGGATTAAAAGCGTGTGCCGCCGCCGCCGCCACCGCCGCCGCCGCCACCACCACCACCTGGCCAGTTCTCAGATCTTAACCTCATGAAGTCTTTACTACTGTTAGGCTCTCTGTGTGAAATATGCGAGGTGTCTTTCATGGGTTCATGGGTATGAATACTCAATACCCAGACAGCGCTACTGTGTTGAGAGTTGAGAAATTGTGTCGCCTTTACAGCATGGGGCCTGACTGGAGGAAGCGGGTTACTAGGTGAGACCTTTAAAGATTTATCCCAACTCTAGATCCATTCTAAATGTCTCTGCTTCTGCTTTCTGAACACGGGCAAGCTGCCAGCTAATGCTAACACTCTTCTAGAGTTGGCCCATTACCATGCACTTCCTACCATTGTGTACCCACTGCATCCATGATGGACTCATTGCAATCTCAGACATGTTGAGACAAAATAAGCCTTTTCCCTCTCATGTTTGGGTCACATAGTTTGACCACAGTGATTAAGCAATAATTAATGTAACCTCTGTGAACAGCTCTGTAGCTCCTGTATAAAGATGAAACTTATATGATATAAAATGGGCTACATGACCACCCAGGTTTAAACATCAACCTACATCAGGAGAGTAAACACATTGGTTCCCCTTGTTCCACCTCTAGAAAGACATAAGGTTCAACATTTCAGCGTGTTTTATACTTTAGGAGAAAGGTATAGTTTCTGCCCTGCACATTACTTATACCTCTGGGATATCTGGAACAGTATCCCATAGTCAAACACATTAAGCTTTCTGTTGCAAAACTAATCTATGTTCACACAATGTGGAATAAATGAAATCTATAAATCACTTTTTATTAGTTTGGGTGGGATTAGTGCCTCCAAATGAGTTTTTCCATCGAGGTTATAAAAACACAGGAAGGAATGTAAGCTTGAGTTCTTATTTGGTGCCCATCAGGGAAGAGAGCTTTTGAGTGGAGTTCTCTCTAAGTCCCTGTGTCTCCTTGGTGCTATGACTACGGGTGGTGACCTTGGACAAAGCTATTATGGTCTTGGAAAATAAGTAGCTGAGCTTGTCATATCATACATGAATGAACATGAATTCTTGTGAGTGGAAATCTCTATTTTAACTTACAAAGTTTTTTTTTTCAGTTTCAAATGGTCAGTAAAATAAATCATCTATCACATTTTTGTGTCTCACTACAAAACCTAAGTTAAGCATTCTTTATTATTGCCCATTATCAACTGCATATTTAGAGAGGTTACTCAGATTTGTGCCTGATGAATAAATTTTTATTACATTATATTTATTTATTGTGAGTGGTAGTATATGCACACACAATGGAGTTCATATAGAATTCAGAGGGCAACTTTCAGGGACTAATTGTCTGTTTTCACTATGTGGGTCCCAGGGATGGAACCCACATCATCAGCCTTGGCAGCAAGCACCACTACCCACTGATCCATCTTGCCAACCCATATGAGTTCATCTTTAAACCATATTTGGGTTACTCATTGACAATGAATTATTTTCTCTTGTTATTTGAAAAAGTTATGCTTGCCTGTTATGACATCTTATTCATCTCCCCTCACTTGACAATTCTTATCTCAAATGTCCTGTGGTTTAAAACCCCATTTTTCGTGGGTAGGAACCCTGCCTCAGCCCTGAAGTTATGAGATCTTTAGTTAAGTACTTATCCTGTGACTCAGTTTCCTCGTGTAGAAAACAGAAAAACATTGCCTACCTCATGACTGTAAAGGGATATAAATTTGGAAATCTCTCCAAGGGTTATTGGCACATGGCAAGCACTCAAACACCTGTCAATAGAGCAGGCTGAAGGCTTAATCCACAGTTACTAACCAAGAGGATCTGCCTTTTGCTATGTCTTGATGCTGTCCAAGACACAGCCCAGCATTGGCTTTACTTTCTTTCCTTACTCTGGATGGCCTCTCCATAGTGCACTGTCTGGGGGTGAGTGAGTCGTGAAACTGTCCTCTTCTGTGTATATTTTCTTATTGCCATGCTGTACTTCAGTCAGCTAATCTCTCCCTTGGTTTCCTTAGCTCTGCTGAATTTATCTGTATGTGTGCCAAGTTGTTCAATTAGTGTTTCTGAGAGGGAACCAGTCCTAGAGGGTATTATTCATCCATCTTCCTGAAGTCGCTCCTCTGCATGTGTACATAAAACACTTTAACTACATCTGGAACAGAATAAACAAAAGATGTTAGTTATCTGCCCTAGCTATTATTACCTCTGCATATTGAATTCAATGCATTTTCTTTGAGTACCTTCTATACACTGACTGTTTCCTAAGTAGGGATGCTGTAGCAGTGAGAATAGAAAGCAGGCATGACCCCTGGCCTCCTTTTATTTATTTATTTATTTATTTATTTATTTATTTATTTATTTATTTTTGGTTTTTCAAGACAGGGTTTCTCTGTGTAGTTTTGGGCCTGTCCTGGATCTCACTCTGTAGCCCAGGCTGGCCTTGAACTCACAGAGATCTGCCTGCCTCTGCCTCCCGAGTGCTGGGATTAAAGGCGTCCCCTGGCCTCTTATAGCTCTGATATGATCTATTTAATAAGCAATTCGAATAGAAGTGGCTTCTGTTTTCTTTTGTTTTAAATGAGGACCCACAGAAGCATATGTTCTAAAAACTTATAAGGCTTTGAGATGAAGCAGCTTTCCAAAAGAGGTGCCACTTAAGCTGGTACTTGGAACAAGAGTAAGAAATGATAAGGTCAAAAAGTTTGTTTTTCTCTTATATGTGTATGAATTTGTGCAACACGTATGCTATGGGAAAAGATGTAAAAGAATATTTTGGAAATGCAAGGCCAATGAGAGAGCTCAGTGAGTGAAAACTTGCGACACAAGCCTGATGACCTGAGTTGGATCCCCAGAATCCTTCAAGAATGACTTTTGGTCTTACACAGGACTCATATTCAATTCCCAGCACCAATGTCAAGTACCTCACAACCTACAATTCCACCTCTGGGAAATCCAGCTCACCTAGAGTTACATTAATGTACACAAACCACACACAGACACATATACACATAATTTAAAATAAAAATAAAGTCTTTTTCAATATTTCCCAAATCTTAAAATCACTACATCCCTTTCCTTATTGAATATGTAAATTTTTTCCTTTAGACTGTGTTCAGGTAAAATAATTAGAATTTTTTAAGAAAAAGAAGCATCTTTTGGAAAACAGAACCAGATCTCATTACGGATGGTTGTGAGCTAGCATGTGGTTGCTGGGAATTGAACTCAGGACCTCTGGAAGAGCTGCCAGTGCTCTTAACCACTGAGCCATCTCTCCAGCCTCCGCTTCTTATTCTTATAAAACAATACATCAGACCAGGTGAGTTATAAAGAAAAGAGGTTTATTTGACTCATGATTCTGGAGCTCTAAGGTAGAGGGGCCCACCTCATAGGGCTCCCCCAATTGACTTAACAAAGACTTCACCCTCTAAATATCATGGATTAGGTTTCTATATTTCCAATGCCTCATGTACAAATTAAAGTTCAAATTTGGGTTGGTTTTTAGCCTTTAAAAAAAAAATCAGGTCATGTTATATATCCCAGTGTGCTGGCTAGTTTTATGTCAACTTGACACAAGCTAGAGCCATCTGAATAAAAGGAACCTCAATTGAGAAAATGCCTCAATAAGACTGGTGGGGAAGGCCCAGTCCATTTTGTGTGGTGCTATCCCTGGGCTTGTGGTCCTGGGCTCTATAAGAAAGCAGGATGAGCAAGCCATGATGAGAAATCAGTAAGCAGCACTCCTCTGTGGCCTCTGCATCAGCTCCTGCCTCTAGGTTTCTTCCCTGTTTGAGTTCCTGTCCTGACTTCTTTCAGTGATGAACAGTGATTTGGAAGCATAACGCAAATAAACTCTTTCCCCTACAAGATGCTTTGGTTATGGTGTTTCATCACAGCAATACAAACCCTAAGCAGGACAGAAATTGTTAGCAAGAGTGGGGGAGGGGTTGCTGTGAGAGACCTGAACATGTTGTTTTGGGGGAGGACTGTGGAAGGACTTTGGAATTTGGGGCTAGAGAAACCATGGAGTGTTGAGAGCTAGTTCAGTGGGCTACTCTGTAGGAGCTTAGAAGATAAGAATGTTGAGAGCCGTGCAGATGATGACCTGTATGTGTGTACTACCATCCGGCCTTCATTAGGTTGTTTAGTTTATGTTTGTTTCATTCTACCTGTGACTTGAGACTCTCGGAGCAGGACTGGGGGAGGAGGGGAGAGGAGGGAGCAGAACTGAAGGAGGAGGGAGCAGGACTGGGGAGGAGGGAGCAGGACTGGGGGAGGAGGGGAGCAGGACTGGAGGAAGAGGGCTACTAAAGCCCTTTGGAACCCAGATTGTATTACAAACCCTGGATGTTGGATATGGAGGTATAAGAGTTGCTACTTTTCCCTGTTGAGTTTTCTAGAAGCTGTTCAGGAGAGGATTTTGTGTGATTGTTTCATGTCCCAGTTCATTTATTCTGTGCCATCACATGTTGGAATAATATGGTTTTCTTTTTTTTTTTTTTTTTTTAATATATAGGCCTTTAGAGTTAAGAGATATTGAACTTTTAAGGTGTCTGAACTTTTGAAAGCTGTGGATTTTTAAAGATGGACTATATTTTTACATTATAGTATAAACACAAATTTTGAAGACAAGGGAAAGGAGTTTTAACTTAAAGGTGATGCATTCCTGTGCCGAGTTAAAAGGGGAGGGTTGTGATGGTTAGTTATAATTGTTCATGTGAAACAATATAGAGGCACCTATGGACATGTCCACGGAGGGGTGTCTTAACTGTGCTAATTGATGTGAAGTGACACAGTCTAAACGTGGATAGCGCCATTCGCAGGGGTTAGGTCCTAAACTAGGAGAGAAAGAAGACTGAGCAGAAGTATCCATCAGTTCATCTTTGCCCTGCTCTTAACTATGGATGTAATGTGACCGACTGCTTCGGATTCCTACCTTGACCTCCCTCACAGTGATGGAATCCTGAGCAGAATAAACCCATTCTCCCTTAAAGTTGCTTTCATCGGGGTAGTTTCTCACAGCCACGGAAATGAAACTGAGACACAGACTCTGTATTCGAACCGCAGAAATCCTACTCCAGCACCTCTGCCTTAGAGCGCTCTCACTCCCTCTACTGCTGTTCAAACCGCTGCCTGATTTGCATCTGTTTTTAACAGCTCTTTTTTTTTTTTATTATACACTTTTAGACCAAGGCTGATACACATCTCAGAAATGAGAATTATGAAGAGGAGATTGAAATATTCAGAAACATCTTCCAGGAGAGGACCTCGAGTATTAACGCAAACTTGGCTCTAAAATTTAAAATCACTGAAGTAAAGTGCTGTTCGAGGGTAAGAGGAGTTGACGACGTTTTTCCAGAAGAAAACTCTTCAAAACCTACAGAACTGACAAACTCTGAAGACTCTTCTCTTGGTTTTAAATTTTCATATTTCAAGAGTGAAAATTTTCAACGATTATCGACATATTTATCAAGGACGGTAAGACCTGGGATATATGTATATACATATAAAGACTTTGATAGGACTTATTTCAAACCAACCAAACTCTTTTTAAGGTAATAGTAAATAAAAGCAACCCAGAAAATCTTCACAGAGATATCTAGAACAAGTAGCAAACTGCCAAAGGCAGTGAACTCTCAGATAGTGGACAGTAGTCAGTGAGTGTGGCACTAGGTGTTAGTGAGTGGAACGTGTTCTAAGGATTCAGAGCATGTTGTTTGACTGACACCGAGTATCAGAGCATCCCACTTAACAATCACCGTGATTATTAGTACAATGAAGAGTTAAGATGGAGGATTGTGCTTCTGTATCACAGGGCCTCTCAGAAAGATGCCTATGTGCTTACTATAGACCCTGTCTCCAAACAGTGGTACGGTGCACTTATGCATGTTGCACATGAAATTGGTCTGCCTACTTTGGAAGCACATTTTTAGACTGAGATTTTAAAAAAATATCTGTTTATTTTTATACTTAATCCAGATTCAAAGGTCACTTTACCACCTCTAGAATAAATATAAGAATTCTCTTCTGGATTGGTGTGATGCTGATCAAATGCTTCCTCCTCCTTTCCTGATACCAAACACCTGCTTAGACACTACATTTGCATTAATAAAGATAACAGTGAACTCTCAGCATTCATATTGTGCATAATTATGTGATTAGTTTGTGTTGAGAAGATGAGAGACCAAAGATTTAAGGACAATCTCTCCAAACAGTTGAATTAGGGATAGTGTGGTTGGGGTTCAAAGGTAGAAAGAGTCTGATGGCATGGTTCTGTCACATTGAACCAGAAAGAGAACAGATTCAAGAGGGCACTTTAATTGGATCACATAGAGCCTCAAAGCTCACTGTAAAGGGTGGGTTTTCTTTCTGTAATAGGGGTTTGAGCTCAACTCTTGACATTCATTATTAAATTTAAAATGGCCCAACTGGGTACTGTGTTGGGAAAAGATTGAGCATGTGAAAACAAGCATAAGGATGATGTTTAAAAAACCAATGCAGGAAGCCGGGCGGTGGTGGCGCACGCCTTTAATCCCAGCACTCGGGAGGCAGAGGCAGGCGGATCTCTGTGAGTTCGAGGCCAGCCTGGGCTACCAAGTGAGTTCCAGGAAAGGCGCAAAGCTACACAGAGAAACCCTGTCTCAAAAACAAAAACAAACAAACAAACAAAAAACAATGCAGGAATTCAGATGGGACATGGTTGTAATTTAGAAGGGATAGTTCCCATCAAATCCAATATCAGTGTTTGGAGCCTAAGCCATTTGAAAGATAGAGTGGCTGACAGGAAGACCAGGGTTAAGTTCTAGTTAGATGAAATGTGAGGTCTGTTAAATCTTCAATTGAAAGTTGGTAAGATGTGGGTGCTAGGAGTCTAGAATTTGGGAGAGATCTGGGTTCAAGATATAATTTTAAGAGGTTTTGACATACAGATGATGTTTTAAAATCATAGGATTTTGTTGGGCAAACAACACTGTTATAATACATTTTATAAGCAGAAGAATAAGGGATAAGTTTGGGAAACTTCAATATAAAGGAAATTGCAAAAGGAGAAACCACAGAGAAAACCAGAAAGCACGTGGTGCAATGTCCTTGAACTGTGTTGCTCGATGTGGTCTCTGGATCAGCAGTGCCTACATCAATAGGAACTAGCCCTTCAAATGCCACCTAGACCTGCTAAGTCAGAACTACATTTTAACAAGACCCCAGGGGTGATCTTCTGCAGCTTGATAAGTGCTACTTGCCAGGACCAGACTCAAAAATCTACTGAACAAAGAAGAAAGATTAACTGTGTCAAATGTGCTAATGGGTCAAAAATGAGGATGGTGATCACTGGCCTTAGGATTATGAAGGTGATTGGAAACCTTGACCAGAATGGTTTTGTCTTTGTGAGGGCAGCAGAATGACTCAATTAGTTTAAAGTAAATGGGAATATAGCTCAGTGGTAGGGTGTCTGCATAACAGGTTCAAGGCTCTGAGTTATTTTCAACATGCTCCTTTCCCTCGGGAAAAAAAATAGATGAAAGAGAAAATAGGAAAAGAAGAGTTGGAAATAGAATGTATAAAAAAGCTTTTCATGCAACGTTGTGTCTAATGAGGACTAGGCGATGGGTTGCAGCTGGTGAGGCTCATGGGGCCAGAAGAATCCTTTTTATTGTCTTAGGATGAAAGAAAGAACAAATTTCCAATTTGGGTGGAAATCATTTAAGACCTACCTTTGAAATCAGCTGAGCCAAAGACTATCACATCCACTCTACTCCAAATCCCAAGATGCCCTTCTAGTTTTGACAGTCATGACAAAAGGAATCCTGATCCATTCTGCTCATCTTTGAGACTCCACTGAGAATTAATATGTAGTTCAGAAGATGGAGAACTAGTTATGGTTTGCGATGTATGAAGCAAGCTCCTGTTAGATTCTTGTTAATAAAATTCTTGTATTTATACATGAGGGCTTAGAAGCCACACCAAAAATATAGAGAGCACATTCCTTCAAACATAGATCTTCAAAACAAGATATAGAACATTCTACCACCCCAAGAAAATTGCATCATGTCCTTCACAGTCAATTCCCTACCAACTGAGAAGCAATCACTGTCCAGATTTCTCCTACAATAGCTTGGTTTTGTCTGTTACTATGAGGAGAATCAAGCAGCATGCGTTCCTTTGTGTAGAACTTCTTTTAATCACCCTGTATTTGAGATTACTTTTTGAATATGTCAGTAGTTTCTTTTGACTGATGACTCAAAATCCCTTTGTGTGGATACAACACTACATGCTTAACAACTTCTTTGTTGATGGGTGTTTGAGATTTTTCCTGTTTGCAGCTATTCTGACGAATGCTGCTGTGGAATCCTGAAACAGATCCCTTGGTAAGCACTTAATAGGGGCATGATGTTTATGAGGGCAGATGAGTGTTTAATTTTATGAGAAACTACCAGGAAGGTCATTAAAGTGTCTGACTGAGCATGTCTGAGAGTTTCAGTTGCCAAACAGTATCAACAACAACAAGTTATGTTCATTCATTCTAATGTGGTCTGCTGTAGTGGTCACTGCTAAAATGTCATTCCCCTGAATGTTCTAGATTTTATGGTTTGTTTGAATGACATGATAAAAAGTCATGTTTCTCTTCTTCAACTGCTTCTCATCAAAGGACAAGATATTTCTGCATGTGAAAGGAACAGTTCACATGGGTAGATTTGTGATGAGAAATCGGGATGTGGTTCTGACTACAACTTTCCTGGATGATGTCAAAGCTCTGCCAACTTTCTATGAAAAGGGAGAGTATTTTGGATTTTTGGAAACCTATGGAACTCACTATAGTAGCTCTGGGTCTCTGGGAGGAGTCTACGAACTGATATATGTCTTGGATAAAGCTTCCATGAAAGATAAAGGTATGCCCAGAAACAGAATTCTGATTGAAGTGAACGTTGTTATTTTCATTGCCCCTTTTCAGTAAACTCTTAGGATGAAATAATCTAATAATCTGTTCCTTTGAGAAATTCTGCTCTGACCTTTGGCATCTAATAGTCTATCAAATGGCTCATTGATTTCCACTTTGAATAGGCTCATTTGCTCCCAAAATACTCAACAGCATTACTGAGAAATGCACCAAATCATACTATAATGAAATGGCTATTAATGGGAATACGGCTTCTAAGGAAACATTATTTAAGATGTGGAAGAAGGTATAAGAAACAATTTATATAGCCTGTCTCTTAATCCTCAGACTAGTTCAATTTATGTACAATTACTGTCTTTCAAAATATTCTTCAGTGTTAGTGGGAACAAATTTTTCTAAATGTTGTCTTTGAGAGGAAGAAATAACCAATATGATTGTACAAACATAATGTGCTAACATAAGGTTGAAAACTTAGTTTTGCCTCATCTGGTAATCATTATAATCTTATGGGGTAGTTCAGTTGAGGCCATGTTGAATAAGACTGTTTTACTCAAAACTATGGGGAAAGAGTAACATAGTGCTTCATCCATGCATCCCCTATAGTTGGGAGATGCCTTGGACCTAAAGGTTCATCTGTTCCTTTCAAGAATAAAGTAGAACAATCAGGTACATAAATATATGCCTGTAATCCCAGCTCCTTTGGAGGCTAAGGTAACAGGCTTGCTAAAGACCAGGAGTTTGAGGCCAGCCTGGGTATCACAGAAAGACTTCTTTCATAAAAATAAAAAGAATAAAGTAAACTCAAAATGACTGTGTTAATAAATAATAACCATTGCAGGACATGGTGGTGCCATACAATAGTGTAAGTGTAAGAAGATAGATAGATAGATCTTTTTATTTTCTATTTCTATTTATTGTTTATTATTTATTTTTATTATCTATATTCTTTATATATTTTTTATTATCATTTATTACCTATTTTATTATTTATATACTATTTATATATTATATATCTAAATAAAATAGATAATAAATTATAGACTTCAAGGAATTTAAGGATATAAGTGCTTACGTAGGCATATATCAACTATAGTGAGTTAACTTCCAAGATTATTATTTGTGAGCATGCATAGTATCAGCCAAAACAAAGCTGCTATATATCCAAATCATCTGTCCAAAACAATTGGATATTGTTGTGTGATTCTGTATACTCAACTGAAACAGAGTGATACTTCATAAGGTTAATGTGAGAATTAAATTAGTTAACTTATACAAGATGTTTAGAATAATGTCAGGCATATAATAACCATTCAATACATGTTGGATGTTGCTGTCTCCATTGGGTATTATAAAAGATTTTACTATAACAACCTTGGTTGACCTATATCCGTTTCAAACAGGTGGAAAATTTAATATGCTCTTTGCTACTAAGTTGATAAGCCAAATGAAAGGATCCCATTAGATATTAATAAAAAGGCGAGGCCGGGAAGACATGATGTTACCTTTGAGTCAATAATGGCATCTAGAAACATATGTATATTTGTCACAAAATAGTAAAGTTAGAATTTATTTCTGATGTTAATAGACCATGTCAAATAATCTTCACATTTGATTCAATAATAGTATCTAGAAACATATGTATATTTGCCACAAAATAGTAACGTTAAATAATTTTCATATGACTCTATAACACAGGTGTTGAAGTGAGTGACATAAAGAAGTGTCTTGGGTATGAACTGGGTGCATCTATACACATCCCTCTGCGTCCCATCTCTGATGGACTTTCACTCACAGGAAATGTTAATAAGACTGATTGCTTAAGGAGAGGTGATGGGAAAAGAGGTAAGTGTGGACTGGCTGGTTAGACTTAGGAAGGCGGAGCTGATACCTAAGAGCATTGCCTCTCATGATCAGCACTCCAGCATCTTCAGTTCAAAAAGTCAAAATCACCTAAGAACTATTTCATTTTTCCTCAGTCACTCACTATGAGCACAAGTGGCCCATAGACACACATCTGTCAAGGCCACTACTGTGCGAGGGAAGCACTCGGCTCTAGGGCTGCTCTTCATGGCACGTGTGTTTGGGTATCTTTTGTGGCAATGATAGAAAACTGGTCACGGGTGGCAAAGTGTCTTGAAGACACGTTCCTTTTTCTCCTTAACTTTCACAAGCTTTAAATGGGCTAATGTAGGACCTTGTGTCCATTACAAAGAACAAGGCCTAAGTTACCTTTCCAAATCTACTTTCAATGTGGCTTGATTAGGTAACCTTTCCTCAGCACCCAACTAGTGCAACACCTTTTTGGAACTCTAGATGTTTTTGTTATAAGCATAACCTTCTCTTATTGATTGTTAGCAAATTAGCAATCATGAAAATGTGCTGGAGACTTCACATCTTCTTCTAATCTCAAAGACTTAAAATTATTTTTATTTAAAATTTTTATTAAACTTTAAATGAAGAACACTTTTTTTTTTTCCGAGACAGGGTTTCTCTGTGTAGCTTTTGCACCTTTCTTGGAACTCACTCTGTAGCCCAGGCTGACCTTGAACTCACAGAGATCCACCTGCCTCTGCCTCCTGAGTGCTGGGATTGAAGAACACTTCTGATTCATCTCTAAGGTGCCAACTGGTAATGAAGGAACTATAGAAGGGAAAGATGGACAATGTGGAAAGTCTACTTATGGATATGACTGAAACTAACAAAGGGTCAAAACCCTGGAATTATCGTCTCACAGCATTAAGTTAATTGTGTGACCTTAAGCTAGTCACTATACCACATTATTTCAGATTTCTCATTTGTACAAATGACAAAGGCTAGAGAAAAACATCTTGTGATTCCTTTAATACTTCATGACTTTAAAAATTTTGCAAGTGTTTAAAGTGATTCAGTTTGGAGAGAAACAGAGAAAGGGGAATAGGATTTGGGAGTGGGAACAAGTTTACTTTTTATCTCATTCTTTTTAGACGCTAATATTTCTATAATATCAAGATAATTTAAAGCATACTATATACAATATCATTATGAAGGTAAGTTTTCATATATATATATATATATATATATATCACATCCAAAGTCCTGTATGTACTTGTATTTATATGATGAGCTGTAAGTTATCAATCCACCTGGATCGATTGTACCATCACTATTTTTCAAAACAAAGATGATTGAATTCTATAAATTGACTACTGAGAAAAATTGCCCTCTTAAATTATGGAGGGGAGATTTATGTGTGTAATTTTTACAATTAAAGTTCAACAAATACAATAAGCTATCCTAAAAGACATAATACACATTTATCAAATGCCATCTGGATAAATGACCACAGAGATGCAAATGCTTCAAGTCTTCCTTGTTTTGTTTTTTTTTTTCCAGTAAACATCACTAGTGAAAACTTCATAGAGGATGTTATTTCATTAATAAGAGGAGGGACCGGGAAACAAGCAATCCTCCTGAAGGAAAAGCTTCTCAGAGGAGACAAGACAATTGATGTGAATGACTTTGTCAACTGGGCCTCATCCTTGAATGATGCCCCAGCACTCATTAGTCAAAAAGTAAGGAATGTTTCTTTTATGACTGAAGATGCTGTCTTATTAAACACCACACTGGGTTCAGATAACAGTTGCCTTTATAAGACAGAGATGTTAGTACTCAAATGCCCTCACATGGCTTCCTTGGAAAAAAGAATTTCAGAGAACAAAGGCATAGAGTAGTGTCAGACAACTTGGATGACCTCCTCCTGCCGTCTGTCACTCACAGGTGTCAGACGTTTCTGTCTTGACAACACTTAATTCTGCAGACCCTCATGTGTTTCTGAAGGTTTATTAAGATTGTTCATAAGCCGGCGGTGGTGGCACACGCCTTTAATCCCAGCAATCGGGAGGCAGAGCCCGGCGGATCTCTGTGAGTTGGAGGCCAGCCTGGGCTACGAAGTGAGCTCCAGGAAAGGCGCAAAGCTACGCAGAGAAACCCTGTCTCGAAAAAAAAAAAAAAAAAAGATTGTTCATATTGTTCATATAGAGTCAATAGTACAGGTTGGAACAAAATTGTCACCAAGAATGGATAGTTCTCTTCGGTTGGCCCCTTTGGCTCCCCTTGTCTTCTCTGGGTATCACACATCAGGAGATCCTCATCCAAGAGTCATTATGGAAAGAATGTTCATAATGTCTTGACAAACATAAAAACAAAGATGGGTAATTTTTGTGACCAGAGAATCAATCCCCTCTCATTCACTTTCTCTTTGTCCAAATGGACTCAATTTTAATGATCCTCCTGGCTCAGCCTTTTGAGTAGCTGAGATTATAGACATGCCCCCTTTCTGATTTTTGTTTTGATTCTGTTTTATGAGGCTGGGTCTAACTTGATAGCCTGGCCTGGTCTTGAACTCTCAGCAATCCTTCTGCATTAGCCTCCCAAGTGCTAGGGGTATAGATGTGAATCCCCAGGCCTGCCTCCATTTTTATATAATGGTAATAGTGTTCTATCTAGGAGACCCTGAGAGTCTGTACTCTTCTGTTTACTCTTGAAGGGGGACAATACATTACAGTTGTAAAGATGTAAATACCATTGCTATTTGGCTGCATCTTTCCACTTACTAAAACATGTATATGTTATTTACCACTCCTTTTTTTCCCTGCTATTATTAGAAAGTAATTGTTGCTTTCTTTCATAGCTTTCAATTTTCCATGCATGTCTTATGGTTTCTTCTCTCCAGTCAAATTGATCTTTGTTCACAATGCCAGTTTTATTACATTTTAGAAATGCTGACATTTTTTTTATAATACTAGTTTCTTGAGAATTTTACTTTCTCACTCTATTTTATTGTCTTTAAAGAGTTCATTAGAGCCACCCAGACTATCTCTCTTATATGAAGAAAGAACTCAGAAACCAAAATTTGCAACCAGTTCTGCATTTTGGTTATAGAAATAAAGCCTTTAGCAGATAAGCACACATCAATTCACATAAGTTGTGGGGGCCCAGGCTATAACACCTACCTATAAGGTGAAGGTCAGTCTGGGCGACCTAATGGGACCTTGTCTCAAAAACAAAAATGGATCTTGAGATACATCTCGATGGTAGAGCACTGGCCTAGCATAGACAGGGGCCTGTGCTCAACATCCTGGTACAACAACAACATACACAAACACAACACACACACACACACACACACACACACACACACACACACTACCAAGTTTGACCTTGAAATAGATGCTAAGGAGTTTCTGCTCTCATAAATCTTGTGGAAATGGACCTTTGGGAGATTGGTTACTAATTTCCTCAGGTAATTACACATCCATGATCACTAGTTCACCTGTTGGTGAAAAGCATTCTATTGTTTGTAGACAACATATCAAACACTGGGAGATACTCTTAACACTAAAATAGTTACTTTCTTTCTAATTATACAGAGACTTTATGGACTCTCTCCCTACTACCCTAAACTATTAAATTGTTTGCATTTTATCTTCTGTCTCAAATGAAATCAATGATCTACATACTTAGGTTGCTAGGTTTATCTTGGCAGAACAATGAAGTCACATTATACTAAGTAAAATAATTGATGATTATGATGATAGTATATATTGTCTCCTATATTACAGTGACCATGGCAGTACTATACTAAACAGAGCCTGTGCCTTTCAATATCCCAATATCTTGCTCTTGGCCTCCCTCCATCCAAAGAATACAGGCTGGCCTATTGTCTCAGTAGTTACCTTTGTCATAGTCTTCAATTTTCAGGAAAAGATGTTAATCCCCCTATCAGTTTGCTTGTATACTGACACTAATATCCTACTTCTTGTCTCTATAGAGTAGCTGAACTGTTTATTTTTCCTTTATATCCACTGTTACAATCAAATCCTTAAAATGTCAGCAGAGAGAAACTACATCTACTGCAGATTACCAGGGAGATAGGAAGCTTACAACTTCTGCCAGAGAAATAGCAACTCGATGAGCATAGCTGTAATCTAATACACTGGCTTCCTGTAAGGTTCTGTTTTGACATTATAAGAAACAAGATGATGTAAGCCTGCTTCATTTTCTAAAAGGATGTTATGTAATACAATGTTCCCTTTATGGGAACTCATGAGAAATATTATTCTTTAATCCCATTTTGTTTCTCCTGGAAATCAGGTGTATTTTCTTATATGCATGGGATTGATAAATTCCATTGTGTATTATTTCAGTGAACTAGAAGATGTAGCCAAATTTGTGGCTCACCTGGTACATGTGGATGTACCAAGCGCCAGGGCTCTTGGTTGCATCAGAGGTGGCACTTGGTTGAGCACTGGCCAGTCCAGCTATAAGAGATGGCTTGAATCTTGTGCATTGGTGCCCCTTTTGCCCCTCACCTTTTCTGTTCTCAGCTTTTCTTTTTTCACTTTCCCATTTCCCACGATCACTCTTACCTTTGAGTCAATGAATAATCTACTTTCAGAGTTTCTCAAACGCCATGAGCTAATAATGAATGGAGAACAAATCTACCACTTTGTTCTGGTCTAAAATGCTTAGCAGACATGCACTGGATGTTACGGAGAGCCAGTATTTTAAAGGGCCAGATGCTAACGCTCTGTAGGCGACAGCCATAATGGCATGGTGAAACCTGTGTATAACTCTCTTGTATAGAGGTAAAAAATAATTCTCGTTCTATCAAGAAACCATATTTGGTACACATTGTTAATTATTTTGGATGACTGGAAGAGATCTAAAATGTGATTAATATTAAGTTTGGTATTTTAGCAAGCTTCATGATGAACTGTCTACTTAAATGTATCTACAACGACAAGAGACCTAGCTAGTATAGGAGAAAACTCAAAACCTTTTCTTGCTTACTAGAAGACAAGGTTGGTCATGAAAAGGTAAGCTGTGCAGGAAGGCTTCGGGGGCTGCACTGGAACTGTTAGATCTGCCTGTGGCAGTCTGGATGCCAGGGTTTAGGCTTCTTTGAAACTGCCATGGCCTTCATCTTTATCTCTTGGAACACTATTTAGATAGTTTTATCCAAACTATTTCCTCCATGGTCCTCTATTCCCATATCTTAGATTATCTGGCCTTGACTTTCTTTTGAAGGCAAAACAAGATAAATGCCTTTTTTTTTTTTTTTTTTTTCAAAATCCGAAATCACTCTCCTACATGCTTGCCCTGATTGTGCCAATGTGGCAGAGTTGGAAAGAAGTTTCTTTCTTCTAACAGAACTGAAATATGAGTTAGGGTAGTGTCTTTGTTTGGGTTTTATTTCTGTGATTACATGCCATGACCACGGCAACTCTTAAAAAGAAAAAAAATTAACCGGGGCTAGCTTACAGTTCAGAGGTTTAGTCCATTATCATCATGGTGGGAAGCATGGTGGCATGCAGGCAGACATGGTGCTGGAGAAAGAGCTGAGAGTTTCCCCATCTGGATCTGCAGGCAGCAGAGACTGAGCCACACTAGAAGTGACTTGAGCTTCTGAGTACTCAAAGCCCCCTCCCCTCCATGACACACTTCCTCTAACAAAACCACACCTACTCCAACAGGACCACACCTCCTAATAGTGCCACTCCCTATGGGCCTAGGGGTGCCATTTTTATTCAAACCACCATAGGTTTTACCAAAAATATGTTAGTGAACAGTTGTGAAGCCTTAGCAGTTTCTGAATATGTTTTCTGAATGTGAGTCCACTCTCCTTTAGCAGTATTACAAATAGCTTCTCCCACTTCAGACTTCTCACTTTCTTGATGACAGTTTTGATGACATATGACCTCTCTCGTTCTTTCTATTTTTAAATATAACCTCGACGATAGCGCGCATCATGACTACTTTTGATCAACTGTAACCTCAAAAGCTAACATAGTATCTGGCAATAATAACTGTTCAATAAGCTTCCAGCAAATCAACAAATTTGTGAGTCAGTGATTGAGTGAAGGGTGTTTTACAAGGTCCTCTGTAGAAAAGGATATAAGATTGAATATTTTCTTTCTTACAGCTGTCCCCTATATATAATCTGGTTCCTTTGAAAATGAAAGATGCATACATAAAGAAACAGAATTTGGAAAGAGCTATAGGTGACTATATCGAGGAATTCCATGTTAAAAAATGCTATCCATGTCAAAATGGAGGTAAAGCAATTCTTCTGGACGGGCAGTGCCTGTGTTCCTGCCCACCCACATTTAAGGGAATTGCCTGTGAAATCAGACAACGAAAACTGAATTAAGGTGAGGTGAACTAATTTTGATATTTTTAAGGACAAGAGTGTTCATCCCATGGTTAGTTAATGTGAGAATGAGCTCTTAAGTTATTTTGTGATGAACTCCCATGATATATCACATATAGTCTAAATATATTACTATTTACTAAGCAGTGAAGGCTGACAAATCAGCCCTCATAATCCATTTTAACATCATCTACCTCTATATTATTATTTAAACATAAACATATATGAAAAAGCAAATTATAGTTACTGTATCATTCTACCTCCCTCTCCCTTACTTTCTTTTGTGCTTTTATTATTTTCTTTCTTCTCTCCTTCCTTTCTTCTTTTAGTCTCCTGGTTATGCTAATCTATAAGCAGGATACAGACATTCAATCCTGAACCCAAGTCAACTAATATCTCCAGTGAAAGCTTTCTAATTCCCCTAGGAATGAATTCTTTACATATATGTACCCTACACTTTCCCTTGGTTATTCCAGCATCTATTACCTTGACTCTCCCAACACAAGATAAACAACTCTTTACAGTTTTGAAAAATGCTTGAGTCTTAAACATCATTTTAGCCCCAGTTCCTGGACACTGTACTTCACCAAGACCCAGAAAATAGGGGAGGAATGTATGCACAGGGATATGGGCCCAAAGTCAAAGTCCTATTCAACATGAAGATTCAACATCCTTTTGTTTCCTATAGGAAAAAAGGAAAACCTGGGTTCACATGGAATGGGAAAAAAGAATCCCAGGACTTTCCAACTTTGCATCCCACCCTGGAGCAAATCCTCACTGCCAAGTGGAAAGCAGCTTGCTTCATGGAAATCTTACCAGCCTCTGAAGTCTTTTCTTTTAGGTCTACAGTGCCTTTCCACCCTCTTTAATGCCTATAATGCTTCCATTTTTTTTTTTAATTCCCTAATGAAGAGTCAGCAGTGAGATATGCCAGGACTACTTTTTCCCACAGGCAATGCCAATCTCTTGTTAATAAAACAAAATTAAATTAAAAACAGAATGTTGTTCTAAAAGGCTTTAAGTAATTGCCAAGCTGCTTTTGTATGATTAATATATTCCACCAGTCCCATTACCAAGTCTGTACCATGTAATTTAGCTCTTATTTACGTAGTTGTTTCATTTGCCTGTTCATTTATATGTGCATGTGCTCATTTGGCAGATGTGGAACACCTACCACGTACACAGCACTCTGCCCTTATTAAGCTTTGATGTCCAACTTAACTCTAGGAGCCTGGGAAGAAAGGCTGCAGTATGTACCCCAAATATTGTTAGGTTAAGTCTTCTGAAATGGCCTCTGTTTTGCAAACAAAACAAACTTCAGCGATTCCATGCAGTTTAGTTTTGAGTTGTTAGGCTTCTGAGCTGCATAAGGTAAGACTGAAGGAGCTGATTAAAATGGGCTGTAGTCTTTCTATTAAAAGGCAGTAGGGTCTGAGGGGTGTGTGTGTGTGTGTGTGTGTGTGTGTGTGTGTGTAAGACAGACAGACAGAGACAGAAAAAGAGAGACACAGAGAGAGACAGAGACAGTAGAGAGGGAGAATGGGAGAACAAGATGTGTACCAACCACACTCACATGTAGAGGGCAGGAAACAACCTTGGTGTTGGTCCTTGCCTTCCACCTTTAGACAGAGTGACCTTGCTGTTGTTTGGGTTTGGTTTTTTTCTACTGCATACCCAGGCTAGCTGGCCCTTGAGTTTCTGGGGATTCTTCTGTCTCTGATTCCCATCTCTCCATAAGAGCTCTGGGATTAGAGATGCTCACACCGAGAGTTGAGCTTTCCCATGGGCTCCAGACATTCAAACGCAGGTCTCTGTTCTTACACAGAAAGCGATTTTATAAACCAAGCAATCTTCCCAGCCTTGAGAACTTTCCGTTTTGAAAAGGTCTGAAGGAAAGGGGGAAAAGGTAATGGAGGTAAAAAGAGAAGGAAAGAATGAGGAGACAGAGGGAAATGGAGAGAAAGCCAGAGAATAAAGAAATGGTGTGGGGGAGGGCAAAATACTAAAAGGAAAATACAAAATCAAAATTAGTTAACACATAACTAAATATAAATATCATACAGCATAACAATCCCATTGCTATTTTTACTATTAAATACTTCACACATCTATAAATTTAGATTTTTTTCCAGTTCATAGAAAATTTCAATGATTATTAAGTACACAAATTATTCATAGGCAAATAATTTCAACCACTAGAGAAATTTTAAATTATGTATCAAGACTTTTAACAGTAAATGAAAATGTGACTGGCTATGAGATGCATTGTAATACAGAATGACATTAAGTTTGATGTGGGGACAATACTCAAAGTGCCAGGCCTCTTGGGACTAAAATTTATCCAGTGAGCTCAACAGAAGGCCTAACTTCTGTACACAAATGCTGAGTTAATCAGAGAGAACTGGAATTTGTTGAATACACACACATAAACTCTGGACTCCATTCCTAGTCCACTATTGAAAGGTTTGGATACGGGAGCCTCTAGATTGAGGGAAGTTGCTGGAATAACTACTTAGAATTCTTTCAATGGTTCTAAATTACAAATGTCAGAGAACGTGAGTGTGGTTTGGCTGCCACGTCTGTCACCCCACCGATCACCAGCATTGATCAGGCTGATCTGGCTGGCCAGGCGAATGTCCCCTTTCTCCCTCACCGCTCCATGTGCGTCCCTCTGAAGCTCAGTTCAAAAAGAAAAAATAGAGGAGGAACTGGTCTTCAGTCAAGGGTAAGAGCAGCTGCATTCCCCTGCTAGAGCCCCTAACAAGCTCTCAAATGTCAAACAGAAAACAACCAAAACTTGATCAGGTCTCCTAGGGTCAGCTTGTTCATTTCTCATAGCCCAGGAAGGAATGGTTACTGTAGGTCTAGGTCCATTACACTCATATCCATATTCACATTTTTTCTCTTCTTTCTCCTCTCCTCCCCTCCCCTCCCCTCCCCTCCCCTCCCCTCCCCTCCCCTCCCCTCCTCTTCTCTCTCTCTCTCTCTCTCTCTCTCTCTCTCTCTCTCTCTCTCTCTCCCTCTCTTCCCTCTCTCCTAGAGCTATCTATACATCCAGCAATTTGCCCCCAGGTACATTATTGATAGCACAATCCTCTAACTTCAAATGTAAACTGTCTGGCAAAGTACTTTTCCAGCAGGGTGCACCCTTGAGACATCAGAAACAACCCAATAGTCTCTAAATCTAATGGAAGGCAGACAGCTGGAGAGCAAGAGTGATAATGACCTACTGGGCAAGAGGTCTGTTTGGAAAAATTAGGTGTACCTTTGTCCCTTCAATAGGGTGCAGTGTGGCTGCCTTATCCCACCTGCCCTTTGAAGGAGTGCACCATCATTCTGGGAAAGACATAGATGAAGATAATTGCCCTCTGAAGTTCATACTACACATTAAAAACCCTCACACTGAACCACCATTGAAAGAGCCCATTATCCCCTCTGGATAAGTGAGACAGTTGATTAGCTTGATCTGTTTGGGAGGCATCCAGGCAGTGGAACTGGGACCTGTCCTCAGTGCATGAGCTGGCTGTTTGGAACCTGGGGCTTATGCAGGGACACTTGGCTTAGCCTGGGAGGAGGGGACTGGACCTGCCTAGACTGAATCTACCAGGTTGAACTCAATCCCCAGGGGAGTCTTTGCCCTGGAGGAGATGGGAATGGGGGGTGGACTGGGGGAAAGGGGGGCAGGAGGGGGGAGAACAAGGGAATCCATGGCTGATATGTAAAATTAAATTAAATTACAAAATAAAAATTGATTGATTGATTGATTGATTGATTAATTAAAAAGAAAGAGGCCATTATCAAAAAGACCCAAGGTAATTAGCTAGGTATTCGTGTTTCCTGGGGTTTGGTGAGCTAAGGAAGGGCCAGAGCTTTGCTGAGTTTACACACTTTGCCTTTTATTGTATTCAAAATATGGGCTGTTTGTTCTTGTTTGTTTGTTTGCTTGCTTGCTTGCTTGCTTGCTTGTTTTGAGACAAGGTTTCTCTGTGTAGCCTTGGCTAACCTGGAACTCACTCTATAGACCAGGCTGGTCTTAAACTCATAAAGCTCTGCCATTGTCTACCTCCTGAGTGCTGGGATTAAAGGTACACACCACCACTGCTTGGCTTGTTTATACATTTCTTATCACTGACAGTTAGAAGAAAATCAATATTCTGGGTATGGGAAAGCATCCTGACCCCAGCCTTACACCATTGTCTGTCATTTAACTGCAGTGGACTCAACAGCATCTCCTGTGTTTGTCCTAAATCATTACTTATGAGAGACAATCTAAAACTGTGGGCTAAACATATATTTAAATTCTTCTTAATAAAATGATTTTATTTCACACACACACATAATTCAAAGCATTGTTAACATCTACCTCTCCACTTCCTCCACCCCTTTCCCTTCCAATCAAATTTTATACCAAGTAAATACTACCATGCTGAGAATAGCAAAATGCTCTAAGGGAAAGGAATAGTGTGGCTGCTTGACAATGGACAGGTTACTAAACCTTTAAGCCCTAAATATGTTCAGGGATAGTAATACACCCTTTATAGAATTGATGTGCAAGTCCATTGAGGTTGAGGTCACTCACATACAATCTCTGCACCTAATAGGCAGCCTATAGTAATGATTACTATTGTCATTATGCAATGCTGTTGGTCAAAATCCTTATAAATGTGGCATTTGTGACATTAGTCAAATAGAAGATTCAGTCTGAAAACTGGAAAAACAGTGCATGGCAGAACACCTTAGTCCCTCTCCTCTAAACAATACATTGGTGACTTGGTTTTAGTTTTGTTCTGAAGACTGCCTTGGTCTCTTTGGGCTTCTATAACAACAGTGGCTTCTAGCAACAGAGATGTGTATCTCGACAGTGTAGAAGCTACTACGAGAAGATCAAGATGACAGCAGATCCCATGGCTGGTGAGAGCGATGGATGTGTGGATCACAGGTAGCATCTTTCCGCTGTGCCCTTAGATGGTAGAAGGAGAAAATAAGCTGCCTCAGCCCCTGTTTGTGAGGTTTCTGATCCATTTCCCAAGGTCTCTGTTCTCATGACCTCACCATCTCCCAGTGTCCCCACCTGTTATTGCCTTCACATTCAGGATTAGGTCTCTTTTTATGGATTGGGAGCACATAAGCATTCATAGGAAGTAGTTCTTGTTTTCTTTGTTTGTTTGTTTGTTTGTTTGTTTTTAAATTTTATTGTGGCCAAATATAGATAACATTCAATTTACTATTTTGACTGGACATGGTGACATATGTTTCTAATTCTAGGAAGGATTATAGAAAGAGGGAACACACGATTAAGTGCAGCCTGGGTTATATCCAGAGGTGTTGTCCAAAAATAAAAAAGGGTTTTAAATATCCATCAATGAAAATAAAAAATAAAATAAAACAACTACTCTAAGTATTTGTAAGTGTGCAGTTCAAGGGCATTAAGTACTTTTACACTGATGTACAACATCTCCTGAACTTCTGGTTTTTGTCATCTCAAACTGAAGCCCTGTACCTAGTAAGCAATGGTTCCAATCTTTATTCTGCCAGCTCTGGTTCCCACTCTTCTATTTTCTGTTTCTAGGAATTTGCCTATGTTAGGCAGAACATTTGTTCTTTGTGTGTGACTTATTTCACTTAGCATAATGTGTCAAAGTTCGTCTCTATTGTGGCATATGTCAACATGTAACTTTTTTTTTTTTTGCTTTGTTTTGTTTTTGTGATAGTCTCGTGTAGCCAGTGCTTACCTTGAATGCTTGATCCTCCTGCCTTTACCTCCCCTTCTGCCCACAAGGAAGATTGTCAGTCAGCTAGTTACATCCACATAGGGATAAGCCAATAGCAGGTTGAATGATTCTGTATGTAGAGAGGCTTCCTGCCTATCGGGTCCTAATCCACAAATGAGAAATGGAGTGACTCTAAGGTACAGACAGTGTGCATGAAAGAGAACAGGGGAGGAACTTACAGAAAAAAGAAAAAAAAATCTAAAGACTGTTTTAAAATGTACTATTTTAAACAAATTTGTAAACACATTCTAAAAGCACCCAAGCTTTGAGCTCTGATAATGTTGCACTATATTGATATGAAATTATTCCTATCTTCAAATTTTAAGATAAGACTAAGAAAATATGCCCCTCTATCTTCTCTCCGTCTGTAAAATTGCAAGGCTTAGCTGCTTATTTCCCAACCCTGTTGATGATCCTTTCTGTTGGTCAAGAAACTTGGGAAGGAAAGAGCCTAGGAAGGAGGAAGAAGGGGAGGAGAAGAGGAAGAAAAAGGTGGGCAAATGAGGAGAATACAAAGATCCACTCTTGGTGTGGGACCTTCCCTCTCTTCTGCCCTCTTTCCAGGCTGGCAGAGGCAGGTTCCAAGCCCTCGAAGGTGTGTGCGCATCAGCTCATTTCTTTTCTTTAACCAAGCAAAGGAGACAAAAATACAACAGAGAGATTGCATTTAGATTGTGTTTCTGAGAAGAATAGGCATGGGCTAATGAAGTAAGAAACGGAAGACACACAGACCCGCAGAGGTTCAAGTCCCCATATACCCAAGGAAGGGTAAGACAAGAATTAGGAACAAAACAGCAAAACCACAGAATTTAGGAATTGCACATAAGTTGTGACCTGTGTCTGTTTGCTGTCCACGTTCGTGGGCTTGATGAAAGGCTCCTTAAAGTCTCAGTTGCTTTTTCATAGTCCTGCTACACCTTAGTAAACAGTCACCTGCGTTTGCATGGGACGGACAGCTGTTCCTTGTCCTCCTAGCATTTAAACATAACTGTCTCTTCTTATTGGAACATACTAAGAACTGTCCTTTGACCAAAGGGTAAATTCAACTGTCACTAAAAGTAATATTGTTCTTTCTTCCAGATACTTGATGTCCTTAATAGATTTTTTGGGGGGACTTTTATTTTAATTTTACACATATGAGTGTTCTGCCTGCATGTATGTCTGTATATCACATGCATGTCTGGTGCCCTTGGAGATCAGAAATGGCAACCAGATCCCCTGGAACTGGAATTACTAATGGGTTGTGAACTAGCTGGGAACTGAACCCAGGTACTCTTCAAGAGCAATAATTGCCCTAACTGCTGAGCCATCTCTCCAGCCCTTTAACGGCTTTGTTTTTATTATTTTCAGTTATAAACATGTATGTGTGTACATGTGGATATGTACACACAAATACAAGTGCCTGTGGAGGACAAAGGCTCCAGATTCCCCTGGAGGTCTAGTTGTAGGTGAATAAGTCACTGTACATAGGTGCTGGTCCTCTGAAAAAGCAACAGTTGCTCTTGACTGCTCAGCCATTTCTCTAGTCTCCAGATCCTTGATGTTCTGAAATACAACTTGCTTTCCTAAAAAAAGAGAGAAAGAAAGAGAAACAGAAAGAAAGAAGAAAGGAAGGAAGGAAGAGAAGAGAGAGAGAGAAAGAAAGAAAAAGAAAGAAGAAATGAAGAAATGAAGGAAGAGAAAAGAGAGAGAAAGAAAGAGGGAGAGAGAAAGGAAGGAAGGAAGGAAGGAAGAAAGAAAGAAAGAAAGAAAGAAAGAAAGAAAGAAAGAAAGAAAGAAAGAAAGGAAGGAAGGAAGAAAGAAAGAAAGAAACTCATGTTTTAAAAACAAAGAGTAAAAGAAAGTAGGCCTAATTAAGAAGTGCCCACTCTTCTTCTCTTGCCTTCCTTAGCCACGCCTGCTTCCTCTCTTCCGGGCTGTTCCCTATCTGGCTGAGCAGAAGCCTGAGTTTCCTTGGGCTCCAGTGGCTCTACTTCCTGAGTCGGATTTGCCCTTTGCTGGTACAGTTCAAAGGCATGAGAATCAAAAGATACGCACCTACAAAATACTGACCTTGCCAGTAGGGTGGGGGTGGGAAGCCGGGTCACTAGCCATGTCTGATCTTGACTCGTCATCAGAGAGCAGCAGTGACATCAGCTCAGCGTACAGATGTGCTTCAGCTGAGCAATCGTCCACAGTGGGTTTTTGTGGGCTGGAATATGCACGTAGTATTAACACACCTAAAGCCATATGTTGTTTTAATCGGATTCAAAAATAGAACCTAGGCACCCAAACAGATCCTAAAAAAAAAAAAAAAAAAAAAAAAAAAAAAAAAAAAAAAAAAAAAAAAAAAGCTAACTCACAAACTAGGAGTGGGGGTAGGGGCAGTGTGAAAATTAATTCTCATGAGGAGGAACAAATCTAGTGAGCGCCTAACTCAACCCATGTGACATAAGTGAAGAACCATAAAAGACAAATACACTGAAAAAGCATCATCTGGGGTGAACTCAAAAGAGTCCAGAGAAAGCGGGGTGTATCTGAGGAGGCTTCCAGAGGTGACGACCACCCTCACTCTGTTCTCCTCTCTCATGTCTTCCATCCAGGCAAATTAATGTTGGGCACATAGAAATAGCTGTGTGCTCTCTTAAGATGCTAATCATTCAGGTTATGAAATATGAAATGCCATCAGAAATCATACCTCTCCCCAACCTTCCATGAACTGTCAACCATGCTTCTTCGATGACATAATTGATAAAACATGAACAACGTTTTAAAAGCGTGATCCCTTCGTCTACTTGTAAATTGACTTGTTCTTTCACATGCAGCTGGTTTCCTTGCACAACTCAGTGTCTCTAGGCCTCACCATTTCCACATCGTCAGTATGGTGACCCCTGGGGATGCAGGCTCATTTCTCCTTTGCCTGAGCAAAATAAAATCATTTCCTGCAATGCAAATGGGAAAAGAGCGCACGGACCCACTATTTGAAGAATTATCAGCACTTTGCATTCCCTAAGCAACTCCTCCCTGCCAGAAACAGGGATCGGTTCAAAGCTCAGGCTGAGAAAATGCAGCTTGCTTTATCTTTTGAAGATGACACCATGAAATCGATGCACTGGTTCATTTCCTGTCTCCTCACATTAATCAGGGCCTAGTGGACTTAACCGACTTCACAGGAAATATGATAGTTGTATTTCCCATCATTGCAAGGTGGAAGTGCTTCACATATCTTCTTAAGTTCCAAAATAAAAATAAGAACATGTTGGATTTATAGAGTTAGGAAATACAGCCACTTACCTTTTCTGTCTCAGACCAAGTGTCGTCCTTAAAACTTTGGTCGCAACAAAAATTTACCTCATTTAGAGACGAGCACGGGTTCAAATGGAATTCAGATGACTGAAAGTTCCCACAGCCAGACACTAGTCTAACTGGCTACACTTTTAACAAGTGGCTGTTAAATTTCTGATTATCCTTTCATCTTTATTCAATTTGGGTATAAAGAGTATGGTGGGACGAAAAAGAAACCATCCTGTAGCATGTAGGGAAATGCCTTCAAACACTTTGAACTCACCTAGGATGTTTAAACAAATTCTGATGTCTAGGTTTCAACCAAGGAGAGCCTGGTGTAGAGGCTGAGGTGAAGTCTGCATAGTAGTGTGTTTTAAAAGCTTCCCAAGTGACTCTGGTGTGAAGTCTAGCTAAAGACCATTATTTTCAACCCTCATCAGTACCTGCACTGTGATAAATTCCATTCCAACAGAGCACTTCTGGAGGATTCCACCCCAATGCCATTGGATCCAAATGTGTCAAGTCTAAAAGTCTGCTTTCCATAGTTCTGCTTTGTCCTGGGTGTCCTCTCTCATTTGTGGGTTGTTTATAGGATGTCAAAAACCACGCAGTTTTCAGTTGCTGACCATCGTCCTCAATTAGGACCACACCTTAAGCTCCCCTCCTCTTTATAATGCCTACAGATGTCAGGGCACTCACCAGACTCCATTCTATCCCTGGCCTGGGTTCCCAGCCATACCTGACTCCTTTGCTTCAGCAATGGTGCTATCTACATTTCTGCTCACAAATTGACTCTTAGAAATATTTTCATATCAAGAAAGAAATAGAGTTGGTCATGATGGCACACCTTTAATCCCAACACCCAGGAGGCAGAGTCAGGAGGACCTCTTGTGAATTGGAGGCCAGCCTGGTCTACAAAGAGTTCCAGCACAGCCAGGGCTGTTCCCTGAATATATCCTGTCTCAATAAATCAAAACAATAAAAGGGAAGAAATCACAGAGAACCTATTTGTTGTTTAAGGCTTATTTTGTATACACATGGTAGTGACTAAAGTTAGCTCAGTGTCCAGTACAGAAACTTGGTGACCTTAGGTTTAATAAACAATCACCCTAAAACCTAACAGAAGAGATAGAAGCCTGTAGCCCAGAGCTCGAGATTCAGCAGCCTTTCTTTTGCTGTGGAACAGAAAATGACCTTTGCCCTTGAACTCCCTTTGGTAGCAAGCTCTCCACGCAAATGAGCTACATCATGTGTTAGGATGTACTTGGAGTGGCTGATTAGAAATGATGAGATCTGGGAATGAAATAAAACCCCCTGAACCATAGCTAGTTCAGAATCTATTTAGTGATGTGAGTGACAGAAGCATTTGGTGTTAGCAAGTGTTAATCCACAATTAAGAAACACATCACTTAACATTTACTGTGTTTTCTGAATGAAATGAATGGCATTCTGTGATAAGCTCAATGAATAGGGCTGCTATTTAAATTCCACAGCATGGGTTTTAATGTATTAAAGTTGTTGATTAAATGCTCAGGGTCCTTTTATCCTTTTTTTTAATTTTGTAGTTATTTTTTTCCTGATCTGGTATGTATTCAAAATTGAAAACCTGAAAAACAGAGTGTAGAACAGAACAAGAATTACTTGTTATACCTCCAGTCAAGTCAATCACTACTAAGGTTTTAGTGTGGCCCCTCATAAATGGATGGATAGACAGACAGATAGATGGATGGATGGATAGATAGACATGGACAAACAATAGATTGATAGATATAGATGGATGGATGATTAATAGATAGATATAATATATTAGACAGACAGATAGATGTAGGCAGATATATAATAGATACATACATTTACATGTATCCCAAAATAGAGGCTCTTAAATACAAACAGGTTAATAGCCTGAGAATTCAGTATCCAGACACTTTTTCAATTTGGTGTTAATCTTCCAGACCTCAAAACTTCCCCTATCCCTTCTCTTGTGTTATTAACTATAACAAAGAGAAACCTGGCCAGTCATACGGTGTTCCCAGGCTGAGATAAAATGCAAATAGAGCCTTCCATATCAACGTGTGAAGGCTGGTTAGACCACACGGCTCAGAAAAGGAAGTATGCTCTTCACAGCTAACTTGCACATTCACTGCCAAAGTCACAGCGTTTGCAGGGTCACAGAGTGCCAGGCGTAGCGGCTCTTTCCAACCAACATGGTAAGTCACCGACTTTATGGCTCTCTCGGGTCCCCTGGCAAGCATGCTAGTCTTCTGCACTGGGGAAGAGGGGGGTCATGGCCAAGTTCTCACCGCCTTGGGAACTGTCACCCGTCTGTTGTGGCCCCTGGGGGGAGGAAGCTGCTGTGTCTATGATGCCCTTTGAGATCGAGGCTTCGGGAGTTCCCTTTTCCGAGTCTAGCTGTCAGAAGGGAGGGAGATATCTGCCTCAGAGAAAGAAAAGCTGAATTCTTTGTCTTTGACGCTGAAGAGAGCTGGGGGACAGGGCAGCCACGGTTCCTGGGGGGAGTGCTTCAGGTCTCAGGCGAAGGTCCCAGGGACATGGGTTGGGCAGCATTGCTGCTGAGAGGTGCCACTTGGCAACACGGGGGACTTTGGAAAAGGAGTTGTTTTGCTTGAAACTGTATTTTACTGTTTTAATGAAGCAAAGGAAACAAAGCTCGTGTAGTCCAAACCTTAGGGACAGGTTGTGTTCCCAAAGTTAATTGACAGTCATTATTGGAGCATATTAAAATAGTGAGTGGGTTCCCAAGTGTGCCACAAAAACTAGTTTAACCTATAATGTAGCCAAGCTACAACACTGACATTCTGCTCCACAGTTTTCCCATTACTGTGTGGAATTTTGCTCCCTGATTCAGGAAGACAGCCATTTTTTTTTTCATCTCAAGACCATCTCTGTACACCACCACCAACCACGCACCAAAGACCGGGGATGTGCCATCCCTTCTCTTGATACAGACATAGTTACTTCTTTTGGTGGTACCCAGTGAGAAGACAGGGAGAGAGAGTACGTTTGTTGTCACGGGGAAAGCCAAAGAATTACCCAGGAGTGCTTGGGGCAGGATGAAGAGATGGCCGAGGTCAGTGCATGGGGGGAGAGAGAGCAGGAAGAGAGACGGGGCGAGAGTTGCAGAGTCATAGGGGAAGGGAGCTCATAGCAGCTGAGGAAATGGAGGTACGCAACCTTACCAGCAGCCAGGCCTGGGTGTCACTCATACCACAGTCTCTCCATGCTGAGCCTCTTGGGCCCAGGATTCTCAGAAAAGAGCCTAACTTTGTTACTGCTGCCATCTTCCAAACTAAAGGAGGGCACTATGGTTTACCCAAAGCTACAGGGTGTGGGTTCCTAAAGGGAAACAACGTGATGATTTCAGAAAAGAAACTTAACCAATTAGCTATTTCTCCGGAATTGGTTTTTTTTTTTTCTTACTGTAAAAGTCAAACATATTCATTGAAGAGCTTCTTAGAAAATGGAGGTCTAGATACATGAAACAGTAAAGAATTCTGTAATCCTATGGGACAATATACACATTTACACATTCTAGAATTTCACCAGTTTAAATACATATTTTATAAGTATAATTTTCTGTGCTATTATAGTGTATAAAGCCATTCCTCGCTGTATTTTAATTTAAAATAGCTTGACTAATATCTAAGTTATAATGTCATTTGTAGTGATGGGCCATTTTAAACAATTAGGTGGCATCCATAATTTATCTTAAACATTTTCATGTGGTGGAGATTTCTGATACGTTTCCCTCTTATTTCTATTTCCCTCTCTCCCCCTTTAGGATGGTACAATCGGACATTTCAGTTGTTCTTGTCTCATTTTCCCCTTTTTTCCTTACTGTCTTATAGAAAAGATCACCAAAAGCATTGATGATTTTCCATTGATAAAACTATCAGAAAGTGACCAAGTGGGAACACACACACACACACACACACACACACACACACACTTATTTAAGATTTCCAATACCAATTCCTTTCTTGAGGATACATTTAAAGTTTGCCTCTTGACAGTGACTTAGTAAGTAACACCCCTGCCCTGCTCCCGCCGCAATGTTGTATATGCATGCCTACCTACCTTTGTATATACACACCTGTCTTTGCAGATTATCAAAATTACACTTTTTTCTGCTCCCCAGAATTACCTTCGACACACTATAACATTATACCTGGCAGATTCTCACTTTATCCCTGAGAGATACCACAGTGTAATGACAAAAACCTGCATTTATTGCTTCATATTGGTTGGCTTTTTTTCCCATGCTTAATGCTTCTTTGTAAGTCCCTTAAACTCCCGTTGGTTTCTCCATCTAGTGATGCCAGTGCTAGCAGGGATTTTCCTACTGGACTGGTGTGCATAGAAAGGTAGAATTACAAAGCAGCCAGCACAGCACAGGTACATACCAGACATGGGGGGAAGTTGGTCTCCTTCCTTCCAACCCCCAACACAGTTTCTTAAGAAGATATAGACACTTCCTAGAAGCCCAAGAAGAACGTGATATTGGCAGTTAACACTGCTGAGCCTGAGATACAGTTATTAAATCGTGTAATAACTCTGAAGGATACGGACTGCCTGCATTAGCTGCTTCCCCTATCACTGCACTACAGAACAGCTGAAGGGAAGCAGGGCTTATTTTGGATCATCCTTTAATGGAATGTAACCCATTATGGTGGAGAAGGCATGGTGATGGGGCCAACTCTTGTCCCTGGCAATAGGAATGTGAGGCTATGGCTCATGTCTCAGCAGATCAGGAAGCAAAAACACTCTGGATGGAATTGGGGTTCGTATATATCCCAGAAAACCTACCCACATACACCAGGAACCTGCTTCCTCCAGCTAGGCCCTACCTCCTAAAGGTACCACAACTGCCCAGAACCACTCCACCAGTGAGAACCACATTGTTCAAGCCTATGAGCTGTGGGAGACATTTTCATTCTAAACCATAATACCTAACACATAAGCCATTGTGCATTTTATAGCTAAGTGAACTAAGTCTAAGAGTAGATAACATGCTCGCAGCCACACAGTTATTAAATATTGGAATTGGGATATGATCACAAATCTGTCAGTTCTCAGAGCCTGGGGTTTTTCTGAGTTATGCAACATTCTAGAAAGAGAAGTTCCACATGAAAGAAACAGCTAGGACTGTCTCCTGGAGTTGAGGAGAATTCTTCACAAAAGATGGTCATGCTTATCAAAACAAGGAATCAGTAGCCACACCTGCTTCTGTCATGACCACCATGAATTTCCCTGTTTCCAGAGTGCTAACTCCAGGGACATGCTTCCTGTGTCCTTGGGATGGGAGACTGAAAGGGTGGGTTCCTCTCGTCCATTGTGTGTCTTTGCCCCAGAATTCAGAGGCAGAGATGAGCTGATTAAGTACCTCTAATCCTCATCCCTCCCCTCCCCCAAGGTCTCCTGCTGTGTTACCACAGTAAAAACTCCAGCCTCCTTCAGGCAGGAACATCCAGGCACGGGACCAAATGATGACCTAAGTGGTTACTGAGAAATCTGCCTTTTATTGGCCTTTCCCAACAACGTGTTGATAAAGAAACTGCAGAAATTTGTAGGAATGAAGCACAAAAGCACTTGGGACTATGTGAGGATGAATATATCAGATGTTCAGATGCCTAAGCTCTGTAAACCCACAGTGGTGAGCTCATGTCCCCCTAGCAAAGGGTACTAGGATCCAGGCTCAACCTCCTCATTTCATCATAAAGTATCTTGACCCAAGTCCTCGCTAGCAGCTAGGTAAAGCTACAGAACTAGCCCAAGTGTTTGCTGATGCTGTCCCTCATAATATGATTCTAGAATTTTAAAGGGAAAAGACAAAAAGCAATGGATCCAACATCCCAAACATCTGACCTTAGACACCATAGATAATTTTACAGTTCTAACTAGAAATAATAGGATGATACTTTGTCATGTGAGAAGTATTTTTAGGTATGCCAATTTATAGAATTTACTGGAAGCAAAATGGAAAAGTAGATGTTCTAATAATGCACAAAGATTTTCAAATGCTCATACTGTGCAGAAAGATGTTTTATGCGTAAATTTTGAGAAAAGTAAAGGTTGTGTTTAGTGTTCTTGGCTTGTTTTACTCCCTGCATTTAGCCCTCTGTCTACACGTGAGCTTTAATGAAAGAAATATGCTTAAGATGTACTAGCACTCAGAGGCAGGCGGATCTCTGTGAGTTCGAGGCCAGCCTGGGCTACCAAGTGAGTTCCAGGAAAGGTGCAAAGCTACATAGAGAAACCCTGTCTCGAAAAACCAAAAAAAAAAAAAAAAAAAAAAAAAAAGATGTGCTAGCACTCATCTGTCCATCAAAGGTCTGCTGGGCTGTTACTCCACATCTGGGCTCTGCTACTGGGCAAGCAAGCAATGTGTGAACAACACAGTCTTGTATTCCTAAAGCTTCTATTCACTGCATTGCTTCTCAGACATCAGTGCACCTCAGAATCCCCAGGAAGGCCCAGAGTGGGGCCTGAGAATTTGCATTTCTAACTAACTTCCCACTCTGCAGAAGAGGCTACCAGACCAGGCTTGCAGCGCCATCACTCTTTGGAAGTGAACAATCACAAAGGAAACAAATTAACGATGTACCATATCTCTAAAGGAGATAATCAAGAAGCTGAATTAGAAAATAGAGGGGAGAGGGTCTCTTTAGACAGATATTTGGTCTCTGGGGAGCTGAGGTTTAGGACAGAGCTGGTCCTCTACTCTAACTGTACCCTGGAACCCTTGCAGCAGCTTCTAAAGCTCAAGGTCCCACCCCAAAATATGAAATGGAAACCTGAGGCGGAGCCTGGTGAGCAAAATTCGGCATGGGGAAGGGGCTAAAGATTTCCAGTTGAAGAAGCAATAGATTGAAAACATGCAAAGCAGGCTTGAACTGGGGTCCCAAAGACCAGCTTGACAGACAAAATGGAGAGTGGCAGGTTGTGGTTAAGGAGTAGGCCATAGTCTCATCATCACTGGGTCTTCAAGGCTATCCAGTCTATTTTTGACTCCTCTAACAAAATACCTTAACTGTGCAGTTGTAAACAACAGAAATCTGCACCTCATAGTCTGGAGGTTGTAGAGTCCAAGATCAGGGTATCCACACGACTAGGTTTGGGTAAGAGTCATGGTTCAGGTTGTAGATTGCTGACTTCCTACTGTGTGCTCCTGTGGTAGAAAGGGCAAAGAGGTTCCCTTAGCCACTTTCATGATAATCCTATGTATGAGAGAACTCTCATGCATAAATGCCTCCCAAAGACCCTACCCCTTAATACCACACTTTTAGCACAGTGGTTCTCAACTTTCCTAATGCTGGGATTCTTCAATACGGTTCCTCATGTTATGGTGACCTCCAACCATAACGTCATTTTGTTGCTACATCATTACTGTAATTTTGCTATTGTTATGAATTAATATAACATCTGATATGCGGGATATCTGACCTGCAACCCCAGTGGGTCAAGACCCAAAGGTTGAGAACCACTGCTTCAGTGCCTAGGCTATCTGCAGATGAATTTTTGAAGAACATAGTCATTCAGGTCATGGAAATTTACTTTATTGCTGTGCAGCACAAAGGTCCCTGAAGACTGCTGAACAAAAGAGTGGGTGCTATGGGCTGACCCCATTTTGAATGGGGCTCCTTCTAAAGTGATGTGCATCACCTTCATGGATATCCTCAGTCTTGGCTTAAGGCTTAAATATGATCAGTTTTACCTCAGTTTTCAAAATGGTGCCCCTCCCAATTTTGAATGTCACCCAGTTAGAGAATAAGTTACAGTTTCTGAGGTGGAATAACTCCTAGGACAGTCCAACAAGTAACTTGAGGGACTACAACGGAGGCCCAGTTGAGAGACAGTGTTCCAAGGAAATCAGAACTGGAAGAGTCCCATGAGGACTGTAGTCCAAACTCCCTACAAGTCAAGTATGTGAAAAATTAAAACTTCCTGTGCAATACCAAGCAAGGTATTAAGCCAAGGATGAGCATTTCAATTTTCGAGTGACATCTTTCATTCATACATTTTGCCAGTGCGTGTGGGATGAAACAAGGGCCACTTCTCAGAGCTTAGGTTGAGACACACTATAATGTTGTGAAGTGGGTAGGTGTGGTCATCTAGTTCTTGGTTTGGTAACTTCAGTATCATTTCCCTAGTTCTTAGATATGTATTCTATCTGACCTTTCTTTCCTGTGTCCTTCTATTAAATATAACACCATGAAATCTAGTAGTCCAGTAATATGGAGGTAGAAGCATGATGACTATGAATTCAAGACCACCTGGGGCCTCATAGTGAGACTCTATCTCAAAAATAGATAATAAATACAAATTCAATATATACTTAATTTAATAATATAACAAATATTTTCATTCTTGCTTCCTATACTTAATAGTAGCACTTTGACACCTGCTAAATAAATGAAAAAGAAATAATTATATTCTGCTTTAGCCCCTTTTTGAGTCTTTGTCTTTCCTTCTCTCTGCAGAGGAATGCCTGTTTTAAAAGTAGCATCCAGCCTTCACAGTCATGTTTTTATACTTTTGCTTCATCTATGGGTACTTATGAAATAGCATATAGTAGCTATATAATATGAATTAGCATATATAATATGAATATAATATCGCTTAGTTTTTTAATAGCGTCTATTTTTTTTTTCTTTTATTGTGCATTGTTCTGTTCTTAGTACGTATTTGTCACTTTTGGACAGTGGGTCCACCTACTGAACTGCTGTTCAGTCCAATTACAATTCATTTATCTAGTCTCAAGAAATATTTCATTTATTGCCCCTATTTTCAACTTCACCAGTTGAACATTTTCAACATCCTTTTACTCTGTTTTCACAGAATTTTTTTTTTTTTTTTTTTTGCGTTGATTTGTAGAGAGTTCTTATCTATTTTTAGGGTCTAGTCTCATGTCAACTACATGCTTTGCAAAGTTTATTCTCTTAATAAATGACTTCCTACTTTCGTTTTGGTATCTTTTTTCATGTAGGCATTTAACAATCTTTTAAATTATGCTTATTTACCTGTGTGTGCTTGGAGGGAAGGGGTATGCACCTGCCACAGCAGGCATGTGGAGCTCAGAGGGCGAACTTGTGGGAGTTGGCTCTCCCTTTTTAGCGTGTGGGTCCGAGAGATCAAACTCAGGTAGTCAGGCTTGGCAACAATCGCTTTTACTCAATGAGCCATTGCCCTGGCCAGACATTTAAAATGTTAGTTAATGCTGTCAAATTTCAGAGTAAGAATTTTATTACATTTGGTTTTGTGTGATTTTAAAGAAGTTATTCCTTACCCCTAAGTATTAAAGCCATTTTCTTAGTTTTCCCTTGAATATTTTTTGAAAAAGATTTGATATGGACATTTCAATCTTTAAGCGTCAGGATTTTGTTTACACTTGTGAGGCAAGGTGAACATCTAATACGTTCCCATATAGGTAACTAGGTGATTATGTGTGTGTGTATGTGTAGACATGTATTATACACACACATATATATGCATACACGTTAGGCTGGCCTCATCTTTACAAAAGCCCTCTGGCCCCTGCTTCTGCCTCACGAGTGCTGTGATTAAAGGTAAGTGCCAATGCACACCTGCTACATTATTAATTTCATTCTTGTCTTCTTTATCCACCTCTTTCCAGTGCCTCCTGTGTCATACAAAAGGCCGTTTTCCACACAGGCGTGACTCCTTCTCTAGGTTCCTGACTCTATGCAATTCATAAAACTCCGTATTTATCACAGTCTTTTATGCCGCATGCTTCTGTTCTGGGTTCCTGCATCTTCTTACACAAGCACATATCAGTTCGGACTACTGTCTAACAACATCTGTCTTTGTCACTGCTCTGTTGCTGTGAAGAGACACCATGACTAACAGTTTCAGAGGGTTAGGCCGTTATCATTATGGCAGGGAGCATTGCAGCACACAGGCAGGCAGCCATGGCCCTGGAGCCGAGAGCTGTGTATCCTGATCCACAGGCAGCAGGAAGAGAGAGAGGGACGTTGAGCCTGGGTGGGCTTTTGGAACCTCAAAGCGGACTCCCAATGACCCAATTCCTCCAACAAGACCACACCTCCTAATCCTTCCAAACAGTTCTTCAACTAGGGATCGAGCATACAAATATATAAGCCTATGGGAACCACTCTTATTCAAACCACCACAATTTCTAAAATTAGTCCATATTTCCATTATTATTCTCCTAAACACAATGTGGGCCTTAACACAGTCAGATTACCCTCTTGACTACAGTCTTCCAGCCCTGTTTTCCAGTTTTTAAAATTCCTGGAACTTGCTATGGAGAATAGTCTGGCCGAGAACTCACAGAGACCCACCTAACTCTGCCTTCTGAGTGCTGGGATTAAAGTCATGTGTCACCACACCCAGCTTAAATCTATATTTCAGTTGTTGATTTTCTGGGGCTCTGTTTCCTGGCAATGGCTTTACTCCTGCATCTCAAAATGTTGTGCTGTAGACAAATCTTTGAGGAGGTTCTGTTGATGAGTTCTTGTTGTTATTGTCTGTGTTCTTCTGTATTCTTAGTGTGACTTCACACCATCCTCACTGGCTCTGTGCTCATCTCGGATTACTTCTTTAGGACCCCAAACTAGAGCCAGATCCGTAGTGACAGGAAGACGACACTGCTCACAATGACACTGGACATTTAGCACCTTCTGTTGCTGGATTTACAGTTCTCCGTTCTAAGACTTGGGGAAGGAAGTTCTGGATCAGTGGTCCTCAGCCCGGGTGCTTTGATTTGAACTATCTGCTAAATTTGAAAACAATTGGTGCTGGAGCCCAGCTCCAGCCTCAGAAGTGTTCATGTTTTTCTGATAGGACAGATACTTTTGTTATACTTTCCCAAGTCATAGCAGCACCCAAAGTTTGCTTTAGTTGTTCATCTGTTACTTAGCCAATGGGAGCCTCAGTCATGACAGAATTCTAAGCAAAAGCTGTTAACTTTCAGTGAAAGACAGTTTTTAAATGATATGTCCTCGGGCTGGCCTTCTGTGTGTGAATCTCAGTTCTCTGTTCACTGTTAGTTCTGTGACTTTGAACAATGCGTTTTCTGTGACTCAGTTTCCCCACATGTACAATGGATAAATCATTACACCTACCTAATAGAGGTGTTTTAAAGATCTCATGATTTATGTGTGAATGTCTCTAGTGCCTGACATATAGCAAATGCTATGCAAAACTATACAAAAATTTTTCACTTGTAGGTAAAAAAAAAAGCAAGAACCCACAAAACAGACCTTAGCCAAAGTGTTTGGGGGGGCGGGTTAAAGAGGTTAAGGAATGCTTCCTTGTCTCTTCATAATTTATTGAGAACTTTTTGCTTTATAAGAGATCTTCCCACCTCCAAATGTTATATGCTCTTTTAGAACATTGACAAAACTGAAGTTTTCCTCACCAAAATTTTCAAGATTTTTGTCACGTCTTAATCTCAGATATGGAATTCTAAAACCTGAGTTGAGACTCACCATGCTATCATTGGAGTTCAGCTGTAAGACACTGATAAGGCAGCAATAAATTCAACCCTTATGTAAACCCTGGCAGAGACTAAAAGCGGTAGAGTTGACATAAATACCTGCGCGATGTGATTTACGACAGACTTTTAGATGAAAGAATTCCCGCGCAATCTACTAAGAACGCTGCGACATTTGGGAGGCTTGCTGCACAGGAAGACCTTTTGATTTGTCGATGTATGTTACAATGCTATTCACTACAAAAGGGGCGGGGGAGGGAGAGCTGAGTTTATCACAGGAGGACAGTCACCCGAGAAAACCTAATTTTATGACATGTACCCATAACCGCATGAGGCAGCATTTCCGAGCGGGGCCAGAGTTTTTCTGTGGCAGAGCCTGGCCGCCCCAACACAGCAGGCCTGAAAGAGGCATGTTGTTCAGATGAGTCGCCTCGGAGGCGGGGCAGGTGACTCAGGGAGTTTCCAGAGAAGGTTTAAGCCCAGAAATGACCGTGAGGGAGGAAGGACCGTAATTTCTAATGTCTAGGCAGAGTTCACTTGAAGCTACTGAGCATGCCCACTGCAGGTGGTTCAGTTCTCAGAGGGAGGGGCCAACTAACCTGAGCGAGTACAGTCCACTGATAAGCAGAGCCAGGCAAGAGGGAAGCGGTGGTATCTCTGTTTGTCCCACTGTTCTACCTTTCCACATGGTAAGTCCCTCTGTTTAATCTGTAATTCACTCTCCCTGCAAATGGGCAGCAGGCACATTCCTGGGGACTGATGCCAGACCCACCCTTTGACCAGAGGGAAATGGGTTTCTCTCTTCCTTGGGTTTATTACATACAAATAGTCAAACTGGACCTGGGAGAATGGTATCTTCTTGGGCAAAGCACTTACAGAACTAGAAACTAAGACGTCTTTGCATTTGTAACTCCTTATTGCTTGAATTGTTAGGATCTGTATTGAACTAACTGGCAATAAATAGTGTATCCATAGGTGCCTATAATGGAAGTTTCTGTTTGACAATATACACTGTTTGCTATTCTAGAAAACACTTAAGAGTACTCAACCCACATTGGAGAAACACAGAGGGGATGGTTGATAAAAGCTAGGGCTCCTGAGGACTAAAAACTGAGTGGAGAAACCATATCTCCATCAATTCTTAGCTTTTCCGTGCTAGGAAATTCTACTTCTCCTTGTTGCCTCCCCAACAACCAGGCTGAGTCAGTCTCCATCACCAGACATGAATAAGGATCCTACACAGTCCATTCCTTAAGTTCCATGGTTAGCTTTTGAATACAAGGGACCTGATGACCCCACAAGCAGTTTCTGTTGTCTTTAGTGAACACAATGCATAGTTCTGGGTATATAGAAAGAACCAGGATGAGGTTTGGAGAGCATTGTTCCTTGAATAGGCTGCTTGTTTGGGACATGTTTGGAGCAGAAGTAATGTCTAGAGTTGAAAATTAGATTAAATATATACCAGCCTCCTGGCGGGTTCTGGGCTAGTATTCAGTATGTATGTGTGAAAGGAATTTGGGGATGGCTTAAAATTGGTATCAAATAGGATATTGATGTCTAAAATTTACTCTGGGGTGTGTCCATCTCCTCTAAGGAAAGATGATAAATGGATAGGTGGGCTGAAATAAGAACAAGCCTATGGAAGTGTGCAGTCTAGGTGGCAGGTGTACAGGCATTCACCTTCAACTTTAATAAAAGGGAAAAAAAGGAACTCATGCATATGCTTTAAGTGTTTTATAATAAAGTGTGAGGGAAAGTTGACTCAGCAAAAGGAGCTATAAATTTAATATTCTCCACATTCTTCCATATTCTTCATATTCTATACTCTCAACCAGTGCATGTGTATAGCTGCCGTCTATACACTAAGAGAGAAGAAAAAAAGCAATAATCTTTCCCCCTGAAATGCAAAAAAAAAACTTCATCATTTTCCCCTCTTGTGAAGGCAGAACATGCAATGATGACACATTGAAAGTGTGACACAAATGGAAGTCCAAGTACCCCCAAAATCTCTGTGAACATTTTAGTAAATGCTTTTCTAAGCCCAACACTAGACAGAGCACGTGACATTTCTGTGACTGCCTCTGGCACTGCCTCACCACTTTTCCACTCTGTCCGAGCAGGTGGGACACTTCCCTTAACAAATGGCAGCGACTTTGCTTCTTCATGAACACTTTGGCTGCTCATCTCCTTGCCCTAATGGCTCTTGACTGGCTATACACCCTGCCCGCAGCTTTTCCCTTCTCCATCAGGGAAATGCTCCTCAGGCGCCTTTAACATGTATTTGGTTATGTGATCTTGCATGTGCTGGGATGACAGTATATATGTTTGTTGGCAGGCTCCTAATTTTACGAAAGCCCAATCTAATTAAGGCAAAACTGTGCTTCTACATTAATAAGCCGTGACAACATTCAAAACAAAATCCTCCCACTCCAGATGGGAATGAGGGGATTCATGTCAATCAATGTATATGAAATGATGGGAAACACTAAGACCCTGTTTATGGCATCACGCTAACTTGATAAAAGAAAAGCTATCACCATCATTAAACTAGCGCTGATGCAGTTTTGCTTAGGTTTGTGTGCTGATATGTCCCAAGTACTCATGATGTGAGATAGGCATGGTGTCCAAAGAGCAGGAAAGGAAAGCTTAGGGTGCCCCTGATTGTGGACATCCTCATTTCACAGGACAGGTGAGTTTTCATTATTTATAAAGTGAACAGAAACACTCACATTCAGAGTTAAAGAGAGACCTTTGTATATCTACCTTGGGGCATTTATATCAGTTCACTTGCTTGCATTAGAATGTTCTGATTTTTATAGAAATATTTATTATCACTGCACATTCCTTTATGAGATTATCAGAAAATAGACTGACAGATGGGATAATTTGGGGAATAAAAAGTATATATTTCTTTAGAAATAGAAATTGTTTCTTTTTCCTCTAAGTATAACATTGTCCTGAGGTACAAAAGGTTCAAGTCTTTTCATACATTTTAAAATTAGAAATACAATAACAAATAGTACCTAACAAGTTGTCAAATGCTTCCTTTATGCTAGACACTATTACATTGTGAAAGTTTCAATGCCTTGAATTCTCTTAGATTGTTCCAGGAGACATGGTCATTGATCTGGAAAGAGAAAGAGAGAAAAAAAAAAAAAGGACAGGGTGTTAAGTAATTAGGAACCAGAAATATCCAAATCAGACTGCCCCTCCCCAAAAGTATGGCTAACATACTTTATACTGTTAGTTCCCTAAAGTAAGACCAAATGTCACTAGCCTAGTGTACAGAGCACAAAGTGAACTTGCTGCTTCATGTTTAGTCTTCCAGATGTCTCTACATGGGTCTTATTAGGTTGGTTAGTACAAGATAACTAATGAATTGTGATAAACTGATACTATGGTTAGTACAAGATTGTTAGTGAATTATAATAAACTGATACTATGGTTAGAACAAGATTACTAGTGAATTGTGATAAAGTGATACTATGGTTAGAACAAGATTATTAGTGAATTATAATAAACTGATACTATGGTTAGAACAAGATTATTAGTGAATTGTGATAAACTGATACTATGAACCCTTGTCTTAAGACATATAGTTTGAGAGATTTTTTTTTAATTAAAAGAAATTTATGATTATTGGTTCTATTTCCTTGACTGGTTATCTATATTTTTGTATATATTACTTAAAATACATCAGAAGTAATTTGAAAATATCACTGCTGTAGCTGTTTCTCTTGTATCACTTAGCCATTCAATCTTTGTCCATAACCATATTCATTATCATATTTTATTTTTGTTTTGGTTTGGTTTGGTTTTTTCAAGACAGGGTTTCTCTGTGTAGCCCTGGATGTCCTGCATTTTGCTCACAGAGATCTGCCTGCCTCTGTCTCCCGAGTGCTGGGATTCATATTTTATAAATCATGTTACCTTTCACTTAAGAGTAATTCATATTTCCATGTTGATACACACTGTTCACAATTTATTATTGCTTGTTTGTTTGCTTATTTATTTATTGGATTTTTTGAGACAGGGTTTCTCTATATAGCCCTGGCTGTCTTAGAACTCGCTTTGTAGACCAGGCTGGCCTTGAACTCAGAGATCTGCTTATGCCACCACACCCCTGTTCACAGTTCTTGTATTGATTATAACATATTCTCTGATGATACAAATAGTTTTAGATAGTTGTGAATGCCAGAATTCTTTCAGTCAGAAAAACTGAAATAATCATGTCCATACATAGAGTTTTTATTTTAGATCATTTCCTTATGTTAAAATCCAAGAGGTAATCAAAGAGATTCAGTTCTGTTAGTTTATGCATATATAGACTGACAGGATGAAATTTAAGATCTTTCTAGGTTTACTTCTTAGTGAATAAAATAAGAAAAAATGATCTAAATCAATTTCCTTTAATTACTACTGAATTGAACATTTCCACTACATTGTTTAATGTTCATATTTCCTTTCACTGAATTTACAACTAGGGGACTCATCTATTGCCATCTAAGTGATATTCTCATACAGAAATTCTTAATTTATTATTTTTCAGTTCATTCAGACACAGATTGAAAATCTGTCTCTATTAGGGGGTTAGAATCATTTATTTTAGCTGATCTTCTATGTTACAATTTCTTTAAAAATCAATACATTTGTGGGTAAATACTATAGACTTTGGTCTGTTGACTTTTCCTCTACAATCTATTTAGTATTTGTTCTAAATTGTGGAAGTAATTTCTTGTGAACCTAAAATAGTACATGTTTATATTTTCTTACCCTAATTTTGTTATTGTAAGACGATTACATATTATGGATTTTTGAGTTACTTAATTTTACATCTGCATGGTTATCATACCTTTTCTATCATTATAGTATGTAATAATGAGCTATAACAATGTATGCATTGCACTTTACGTAATGTGATATTACTATCTACTAGGGATTTTCTCCACCACCGTTTATATTGTAGCTCCTCTTTTTTTGTGGTTTTACATATTTATTGACACCTTTCGTGGGTGTTTTTCTAAGAAAATCTGATGGTAACATTTCTAAATTCTTACAAAGTTCTGTGTGTGATCCTACTTCTATCCTCTCAGAATCGAAAACAAGGAAGACAGGTACAGTGACTAGCTTTTACTTTTAGCATTGCTCAGCACAGAATCTGGCATCTTCTTACCCTATGCCCTTTAGAAATCTTTCCGCCCACGCAAAAGGAGCTACGAGTTCTCACAATGACTTTTCAGGTCAGGACATGGTCAGGCCAGGAAGTTCAAGGAACCCCCTCTACCTGAGAACAAAGTCACCCCATAACACAACGTGGACCAGTTGCACATGCATTCCAGTTGCTCCTGAAGATCCAACAGGTCCCAGGTTGAAGGAGCTGCTGTCTGTGTGACTCTGTTTTATTTTTCCTGGAATGTGCCTAATACGGGTGAAACTAAATTATACCCACATCATGTGCTCCACTTTTATGCTCCAATCTAAGCAGTTCTTTCAGGATCAAATAACTTTTATAGAAAGAAGCACTTCCTATAAACCATGAACCTGGTTTGGTCAATTTTTTCAAGATTTAAAAACATTTATAAGCAAGTTGATCTACTTTTGGTGAGATACATTCATCCAGAAAGCATGTAAAATGTTCTCCTGCTGTAAACCTTTTCAAAGGTGGCTATAAGTCATTTAAAATGTTTGCATGAAGCAAGGACTAACTCTTTGACCATTAAATTATAAAAACAGAACACTCAATCCCGTGATTCTATATTAAATTTGCTGTTACTCTATTTATTAAGGTAGCTTCAGAATGAAATATTTCTATGTATTTAGGAATATATATGGATATCTGTCTTAGTTAGGGTTTTCATTGCTGTGAAGAGACACCATGTCCACGGCAACTCTTGTCAAGAAAACATTTAATTGGGGTGGCTCACTTACAGTTTCAGAGGTTCAGTCCATTATTATCATGGCAGGGAGCGTGGCAGCATGCAAGCCGACATAGTGCTGGAGCTGAGAGTGCTACATCTTGCAGGCTACAGGAAGTCGACTGAGACACTGGGTGGTATCCTGAGCACAGAAAACCTCAAAGCCCGTCCCCACGGTGACACACTTCCTCCAACAAGGCCATACCTACTCCAACAAAGCCACACCTCCTAATAGTGCCACTCCCTATGAGATTATGGGGGATGATTACATTTAAGCTACCACAATATCTCTATCTCTATCTCTATCTCTATCTCTATCTATATCTATATCTATATCTATATCTATATCTATATCTAGATAGATAGATAGATAGATAGATAGATAGATAGATAGATAGATATAGATATCCATGTAACATCAGTTAGTAAAGAAAGAGGCCATGAATTTGAAATAGAGTAAGGAGGGGAGGGTTTAGAGGTAGGAAAGGGAAGGGAGAAATAGTGTAATTATAATGTAATTTCAAAAATAAAAAGTTTAAAAAAATTTTTAATGGTTATTACAAGAAAAATAAAAACCCCTTTAGGGTCACTGGCCTAAGACTCCCATTTTTCTTTCATTTAACCTAAAATCTGAACTCCAAATGTAAACTTACAAATGTTCCAAACTACTTCACAACATGAAGTCAGTCTGGAAAGCTTACAAAGTTTCACCCAGCGTGATCCTGCCTGCCTTCTCGCCCACAGAGTGATCACAGCATATACTTTACATAGTGAGCTTTGGGAGATGCTCACTTTTCACTGCTTTGGGGGAACCCTAACGAGAAAAAAGTGGTCCTTCCCATCCTGCTTAATGTAGTTCCCAACAAGGATGAAGGCGCTGGTGGTCGCTCTTTTGGTTTTACTTTATTTTGCAAAGTCAGTTCTACGTAATGCTCAAAACCTTTTCCTAATTGCCAAAGCCAAGGGTACCTTTTCAGGCTTCTCACGCAAATCTGTTGGTTCCCCCAGCTCCATTCTTCCCTGGGTTTCCTCTGCGAACCTCGGACAGCTCCTTCTCAGTCCCCTTGACCCTGTACCTTCCATCTGGTAATGCTCCAAGCACATCTTTATCGTCCACAAACTTCTCCTGCCTCCCTGGGTTTTCTTTGTCTCTGCAAGTTTCAGCTGCCAAGTCTCTGCTGATGACTCCCACGCTCAACCCCTCAAATGTCACCTGACTCTAATGAAGTCATCTTTCCCAAATCTGTTCCTCTTTCTATGTTTTATAACTTGGTGAGTTCAGTCTCTCTAGTCTCCACTGCCACCAGCACCCTGACTTGCCTTTTCTCCAATCACAATTCATGAGCTCCATTCAGAACGTAGGTCATCTCCTCGTTGAGCAGACTGCTCTTGTCTCGTATCTTACACTCCCTAAATCCACCTTCACTCTGCTACTAGAAAACACTTTCTAGGCACACAATTACATAATATTCTGGCTTTAACACACATATGGCTTCCATTGGCCTCATGCAGGGGTCAGCAAAATATAGCTTGTGAATCAAATCCAGCCCATTGTTAAGCACTTTTTCCCCACTCAAATAACAAATGGAACACAGCCATGATCATTCATTGTCATGACACAGTAGCAGAGTTGTATTGTTTTTGGCAAAATTCACATGGTCCCAAGAGGCCAGCATAGTGACTATCTGCTGATTCATAGAAAAGGACTGCTGTCTAGCCTAGTGGGCAAGGTTTAAACTCCTGATGTGGCACGAATAAGCTTCTTCTTCGAACATAATCTCCATTTGTGGGTCCAGATCTTACCAAATATTTGCTTAACCTCTCCTCTCCTGTTCGCAGGTCCCTGACACTGGTCAGTAGAAATCTCTCCCCTAATGGAGAGACCATGTGTCTATACCGCCACTCTATAATGCCTGTGTTCACTGAGGTCATGTGTCTCCACTGCCCAGTGCCCCTGCCACGGCATACATGTGGATGCTGATTTAAAATGTGGCCAGCACAACCAAGGAACTGAAATGTTTTATTGCAATAAATTTTAATTAACACAAACTTAAACTTAAATAGCCACGAGTGTCTATGTCTACGGTCGTATTCTACAAGACTGTATCACTGTGATGGTTCATCTTCATTGTTGTGGTGGCTGAATTTCGAGTCACCCAGGAGACACAGTTCTGGGCATGTCTATAAGACTATTTCTAGAGCGGTGTAACTGAGGAGGAAGTACCCGTGCTAAGCATGGGTGGCACTGTACCGTAGGATGGAGACCCGGACTGAGTAACAAGGGAAAGGCAGAAAATTCCGGGAGCAGCTGCACCACTCCTTCCGTTTCCTGACCGTGGAGGGAGTGTCCCTGACCACCTCCCGGTCCTCCCACAAAGCCTTCCTTGTCATGACAGACTGGATTCCTCAGAGTAGGAGCCACAACAAACCCATTGTCCCTTGAGTTGCTTGGTTACCAGGTACTTGGTCACAGAAATAAGAAAGTAACTAATCCATTGCCAAGGATACCTTTGTTTATAGTTATTCCTTCTGGTAAACACATCTCAGCAGTTAATGCTCTCTGGGGTTTATTTTGTGTTGTAGATGTTTGTTTGTTTGTTTGTGGTGCAAGTGGACCCAGGGCCTCACACATGCAGGCCGGCGAGCCCAGAGCCCAGAGCCCTTTCTCTAAAAAGGCTCTACTACTGAATCCTGATCATGTTGTGTCCTATCTATACCAGTACCTTACCATAACAGGCTCAGATCTGTCTCCTGCAGCCATAACAGCCACCCTTAGAAGGCAGATCTTCAGCCAACTTGTCTCTAACTTGAAGACCCTCTAGCCCAGCCCCAATGTGTCAGAAACATAATCAACATTGAGTTTGGTGAAATAGGTTCATCAATGCTATATTCAACTTTTTTTCTAACATGTAAATCTCTTCCCTTCATTCATAAGTCTTGGGCAAATTAAAAACAACAACATACAAATAAAATAGCCATCCTAGTACCAACCAAGTCCCCATGTTCCTCCAACACACACATACATTCAGATTCTCTCTTTCTCTCCTCTCTCTCTCCTGTTGTTTACTACCCACTTGGAAAAATCCCTAGGCAGCCCAATTTTGTTCACACATTTAAAGTTCACTTTAATAAAAACGTCTTTAAGATATAGAGTCAAAAATGCTACATTCCACTAAAACAGTCATGAGGAATTCATGGCTGTTCTACCAATATGCTCAACCCTAGAAAATCAGTTTATTCTTTCTTTTGTGAGGACATACTAGCTATTTGTGGTCTATATAAACCCTGGCCACTTCGCTTTAGTAAAACTTAATGTTTTATATTGTCTACACTGTGAACAGACAGGAAACTCCAGGAATTTCCAGGCAGCCCTTAAAACAACCAGCCTTCAGAGACTTATCCCCTTAGAAGGAGGAGCCAAGAAATTCACATGGTAGTTTTGAGAAGGTTCAAGGACTAGCCTACTGAGATGGATTTCAGAGTTGGCTGGGAATCTATAACTACATGTGTCTGTGGCATTTTAAGTATCAAAGTAAATCCTCCACAGGCTTCCGTTGTGAAGTTCAACTTAACATTTGCGGAGAAGCCCTGTGTCCATGTAGAATAAGATCTCTGGAAGGTGACTCACTTCACGATGCTTCTCACTCTCTCAGTACCAACAGTTATTGAAATAAAATCATATGGTTGTGACACATGGGAAATACCTTATAAGCCCCTAGTACTGTATTCATATACTATCACCACATCTCTGTGAGATCAGGGAATGTAGGGAAACAATAAAATGATGGTGGGCTCTGTGTATGCCACTGACCCTCACACTGAGCCCTGGCGTGGCTGGGGACAGCCACCGGGTCTGCTGTGCGACTCTAGAGCCTGCCTTTGGCTACTTGCTGTACCTTGAGGGAGCCGCTTCACTCAGTGAAGTCCCACTCTGTAAAACCAGGCTGATGACAGTCTCTGCCTTTGAGGCTTTGTATGCATATCCAATGACCCAATATGGCAGGAGAGTGTTCAGTGATATGCCCCTTTCCTGGAATATTTGATACTTCAGAGTGTTTCTTAAATTGTTTCGAAAATTAGTGCAGAAGCAAAATCACCTTGGAAGGATTTTAGTACCTCCGAAATGGTTTCAAGGGGCTCAACTTCCTCTTCGCAAACAAGTAGCCCACTCCTGACAACACTTGGAAAAATCTGGGTTTTTGCAGGGGCTAGAACATCAGTGAGTGAGCTCTGAGGCTGAGGAGACTGATAGCACCAGGGAAGGCTTCCATTTGACTCCCACCTGGGGAGAGTAGTCAAAAAGCAGAGAGCCCCTTGAAGAGGATTCCCCTTTTGTCTTGATACAGCTGAGCAGCCAAGAGGCTTGCTGTGACTTCTTCAAAGCTGCAGGACCGGAATTCCCAAGACTTGTAAACAGGAAAAGCAGGCTCACTGGAAAAATTTAAAAAATAAGCCCAAATCAAGAAAACAAATTTTTGCCAATGGGGCAAATGTTCAAGTGTTTATAAGTACAGTGCACAATCCTGGAAACACAGCATGGGGCTGGCAGCCCTAGGTGCTCAGGAATTGTTTGCTAAATCCAAGTGCTAGCACTAAGTCTAGATATGTTTATTTCACTCTATAATATGTTGATGAAATACCACAGTTGGGATATATATATATAGATATAGATATAGATATAGATATAGATATAGATATAGATTACATTAGGGATATATATGTATATATATATATATATATATATGTATATATATCCCTAATATAAATATATTAGGGTAAGAAATGTTCAAGCTAGGAATGATGACACCTGCCTGGAATCACAGCACCTAGGGGGCTGAGGCAGGAGGATTGCCATGAGTTTGAGATCAGGCCAGCCAGAACAACCAGCAAGATACTATTCAAAAGAAAATGGGAGAAAGAATGAAGATTCAAGCCGGGCGGTGGTGGTGCACGCCTTTAATCCCAGCACTCGGGAGGCAGAGTCAGGCGGATCTCTGTGAGTTCAAGGCCAGCCTGGGCTACCAAGTGAGCTCCAGGAAAGGCGCAAAGCTACACAGAGGAAACCCTGTCTCGAAAAACTAAAAAAAAAAAAATTAAATGATACTTTATATGTTACATTCTGTTGCGTTGCTCTATTGTGGTGGGAGGCTTTCAATTGAATCAAAGTCTTTCCATTAGAAATATTAACTGGGAGGCTTGAACTTCATTAGCCATGCTGGACCAAACTGCAGTATTTTAATCTTTCACGTGTCTAACTAAAAGCTTAGCTTTGACTCTATAAATAAAAGCATTTGTCAAATTACATGGTGATAAATATTCCATAGATAATACGTATGATGAGACTGAAAATACTGGTGTTGAACTAAATCTACACAAAGAGATTAAAACAGACGGTCTTTAAATTATTTCAGAACCTGGTAACTTGAAAGAAAGTTATCGCTTTGGGGGTATATTAAGACAAGACTCGTTCTTCCTGTGTTTTTGTGGTCCTCAGAGTCTGACATACCCTGACATGATCTCAGAGACAGACACCATTGCCAGCACCAGGCAGTTTTCAGACACAACACTGAAGCTTGGGAAATCCCTTGCCCTTGCCATCATAGCAAAGGGCAGAGCTTCCGCTAACACCTGGACATCTGGCTCCGAGGCCAATTCCTCTGCTTAATCTGATTGAGAGGATGCTGCATCTTTCTCCACATGTCTTTTGTCACATGACTCTGGAACAGGCACATCTTTTATTTTGCTTCACACGGGTAACACCCCTCTGGTCCTCAAATAATATTCTTATGTCTGGGTTTGCTACCCATGGGCTAATCTGCTCCTACCCATGGACACTGTTGGCACTTTTCCTCTATGGAAGTCTCTCTCAACTTTTCAAGTCCTTGTCTGTACACACAAGGGGGGCGGGGCATGCGTAACAACTGTGTGGAAGTATGTGCTGGATCTCTTGTGGAAGGAAATGGCATTTTCACTGTAGTAGGAACTGAGATGGCTTAGAATACTAATAGGGGGGAAATTAGGTAATCAGGCCAAGTTATCATCGTGATTAAAAAAAAAAAAAAAAGAATCGGTGGGCGTATCCCTAAGCTAAGTTGTAGATATACAGAGTGATGTTTATTACACAGTCTCTGTCCTCCGTGTTTGCTGCATAACATACAGGCGACAGGAAAGTCCTTATGTATGAGCTTTAAAAAACTGACACTCTCTGGGCTGGAGAGCTGACTCGGCAGTTAAAAGCACCGGCTGCTCTTCCAGAGGATCTGGGTTCCGTTCCCAGCACCTATGCAGAAGCTCACAACCACCTGGAACCCCAGTCCCAGGGGACCTGCAGCTCTCTTCTGGCCCCCACAGACCCCAACACAGTCACACATGCAGACAGGCAGAACACATACACATAGAATAAAAAAAAAAAATAATGAAAAACATTAAAGCGACATGCTCCCGTTTTGTGAGAGAAAGTTGGGGGTCCGGGCCTCCCCTTTGCACCAAAGCCCCATCTGGCTGCCTCTGGACGGCTCCTGTTTTGAGGTTGTCTCACTCTCTGCTCTGATGCTGCCTGTTCGCCCTACATGGAGGTATATTGATTTGCTTTTGCCTTCTGGGTCAGGCACGGGGCAAATGAGACAAAAGGCAAAGCACCCCCAGGTGGTGGTGGTGCATGCTTTTAATCCCAGCACTCGGAAGGCAGAGCCAGGCGGATCTCTGTGAGTTTGAAGGCCAGCCTGGTCTACAGAGCGAGATCCAGGACAGGCTCCAAAACTACACAGAGAAACCCTGTCTCGAAAAAACAAACAAAAGAAGAGAGGAGGGAAGGAGAAGGAGAGGAGAGGGAGGGAAGGAGAAGGAGAGGAGAAGGAGAGGGAAGGAAAGAGAAGGAAAGGAAGGAAAGGAAGAGAAGGAAGGAAGGGAAGGAAGGAAGGAAGGAAGGAAGGAAGGAAGGAAGGAAGGAAAAAAGAAAGGAAGGAAAAAAGAAAGGAAGGAAGAAAAAGAAAAAGGCAAAGCACCAAGCCAACTTTTTCTCTCTTCGTAGAATTCTAACGAAAACCGGAGCAGAAACAAACACCCTAGGTTAGCCTCTTACAGGAGCCTCATTAGCTAATGACACTGCCTGATGTTAAAAAGCCTCCTCTGGACCTGTCAATCAAGTGCTTCTCTTTGGATTTCCCTTAGCAGGCCCCCCTCCTCTTTGGGCTCACCCCAGGAAGTGTATCAGCCATGTGGGGCAATAAAAGCCTCAATAGGATCCTGTTCCACAACCCACAAGCTGTTGCCTCATTCTCAGGAACAGTTAAACAATTATCTTCACTATCTCTTCCACCTCAACCTCCCAAATATGTGTCCCCATTCACGGGAAGACTGACTGATGTTTGTTGACTGCCCATTTACCCAAGAAATTAACAGAACGTGCGTGCATGGTGTGTGTGTGTGTGTGTGTGTGTGTGTGTGTCACTATGGCCCCTATACACATTAGGGACATGCCCCCATCTCCCTCTATCTCTTGGTCTCTCTCTCTCTCTCTCACACACACTTTTTTTAAACAATCATGACAAAATACATATCTTTTATTATTAAATTTCTATTCTAGCGTTTCACAAGCTTGAAAAAAATTGAAATAGATCGAAAACTTTGAGGCTGCCTAAGAGAGTTGAGATGATTTAACCCAACAAGATAGGAACAATGAAGTGATGTACATTTTTGGACTATGAAATAACACATAAGGAGCTCTGAGACTTCTATCTCAGAATGACTGGGAAATGCAGGAGGTTGGGGGTAGATGGGCCATGAGAGGGAAAGAATGCAGAGCCCTTGTCCTGATAAAACTCCCTTCAGGGATTTAATGTAAATTTGCAAGAAACTTGTACCTCAAATTATAAAGTCTCTGAGCAAATGGTTGTAAACGGAAGCCGTCCAGCAGGGAGAAAAGTTTTAACTGAAGCAGGGAGAATCCAGATGAACCAAACCCTAAGCCTCCTCCCATTGTACCCGCTCTTCAGATGGGGTGTGGTCTCTATCCTATGACACACCGTCAGTGGCCCCTTAATGTTGTGCAGAGCAGATTAGGTTTGGCCACGCCCATTTGGGGGGACACAGAGACACCCTTAGAAATGAGAACTTGGGAACTAGGGTAGAACTCTACTGCCAACCCAGCATGACCTCACTCCCCTCCAGTGTTTCCAATCATCCTCCACTCCAGATTTTAAGAGAAAGAGAAAGTGGAAGAGATGGAGGTCAGACGGATGGAAAGCTGTCGTGTGCTCTTTAGTTTGAGGTATCAACTTGGCATGACCTGGCATCGACTGGAAACAGTCTCACTGAGGCATCACCCCAATCAGATTGGCCTCTTGGGCACGTTTAAGGGTTTGCAGTGATTGTTGATTGGCTGTTAAATAATTAATCTTATATGCTCTAGCACTTTACAGCTTTAAAAGATATTGAAATAAATCAAAATCTTTGAGGCCACCTAAGAGAGCTGGGTCCTTAAATGTCTAAGAGAGGAGAAAGCCAGCTTAGCAGGCAAAGAGGTTGCATGTGTGAATTCTTATCTCTCTGCCTGCTCTTGCCAGTGGATACTATGTTGTGTAAGTTCTCCTTTGACTTCCCTGAGAGAATAGACTGTAACTTAGAATTGTAAACAAAAATAAGCCCTTCGTCCTAAATTGTTTTGGTCAGGCTTTTTAATCACAGCAACAGAGATTAAGCTTAGAGAGTAGGGACAATAAGGCGGGCTAGGTAAATGTGTCTCCAGAGCCACGGATTGGTGTGGAAGTTTTTGTCTCCCTCTGCCTCAGCCACATGGCAGAGTGACTCGTCTTGGAGACTCTGGGTGGCAAGACTTCTTTGAGAGCGATTCAGTGGTCTGCTAGCCCCCATGTGAACACACTGAGCAGTCAGCAAAGACCCATGGCAGGTGGAGGAATGCTCAGCATGTTCACACACACACACACACACACACACACACACACACACGTTCGTCCACACATTCAGAAGGGCCGTGGCTCAAAATTTAGCTGTCAACTGAGAGGAAGGAAGAGGACATGCGCTCCCAGCCCTCACCAATAAATAATCTACAGTTGATACCCACTAGGAAAGGAAAAATTAACTTTTCCTAATGGAATCTCAAGTACACTTCAGGGCATGCCCTGTTCCCAGGAGGAGTTGGCCAACACAAAACAAACCCAGCAGCATTTTGTAGACTTTTTGTGTCGTTTTGCTTTGTTTGGGCCTTTATTTATTATTATTTTTTTTTCAGGGGTGTGTGTCTTAATAGTCTTTTGTTGTATATTTTGGTTTCTGCTTTTGTGGGCTTGTGTGTGTTTCTTGGTTTTGTTTGTTTGTTCTTTAAAGAGAGATGCTGGAGCCGGGTGGCAGTGGCACACACCTTCAATCCCAGCGCTCCGGAGGCAGAGGCAGGCAGATCTCTTGAGTTCGAGGCCAACCTGGTCTACAGAGTGAGTTCCAGGACAGGCACCAAGACCACACAGAAAAACCCTGTCTCAGGAAAGAGAGAGAGAGAGAGAGAGAGAGAGAGAGAGAGAGAGAGAACATAAGAATTGGACAAGAGAGAGAGAGAGAGAGAGAGAGAGAAGAGAGAGAGAGAACATAAAAAAGAGAAAAAAAGATAGGGAGGTGGGGAGGATCTGGGAAGGAACTGAGGAAAGGGGAAAACATATTGAAGAAATAAATATATTGTATGAAGAACTTTTTTTCAATTAACAAAATTGTCAAAGCAAAGGTGAGTAAGACAGGTGCTCCTGCCCTGACTCTTTCCCATGGACTTAATAAAGCTTTCCAAACTATCTGATTCATTCCAACACTCAGTCTCTGGACAGACATGGCACTGATCCACTGGTGTCTGCGCAGAGATGACCGGCCATATGCTATGCTGGGAGTCCAAACTCTAGTTTTTCTCTTCCTACACCCCAGTAACAGTTCCCTCTTCGACTACAGAGCCCTCATTGTCCTTATGAGTGTTTCTTCACACAATAGCTGCTTCAACTGTCCTGCTAAGGCAGGCAAATGAGTTAGCACACTACTGTAAACACATGGATCCACCTTAGGTAAATAGTTGGATCTTTGTTCAGTTCTAGCTGGATGATGATTTCCCTCTAGAGGGAATTTCTAAAGACAGTGTCAAAAGAAGAAAATGCATATTAATTTAATAGGACTGGGGGTATAGCTCGAGGAGGGACAGTACTTGCCTGATATTCATGAAGTCCTGGATTTGACTTCCTGTATTGCAAAAAATTCACCTGACAATGCAAAGCATTTTTCCCTCTCAGGTTTCATTATTATATACCCCACAGTAATTTTATAGACACATACATGCATATATACACATATATTTGCATATGATACATACAGTGCACACATACATGCACATGTATGATTTTATAATAAATATTGCTTAGATTTAAAAAGCAATTTTCATTTTTTATTTGTGTGTATGTGTGTTTTGATATGTAACACATGTGTGCCGATGCCCACACAGGCCAGAAGCCATAAGATCCCCTCAGAACTGGAGTTATATGCAGTTATAAGCTACCTGATGTAGGTGCCGAGAAATAAGCCCGAGTCTTCTGCAAGAGCAATATGTACTATTAACCACTGGGCAATCTCTCCATCCCCTTATTAAATTTTCCACCTTACCCATTTTTAAGAATGCAGTTCCATGTCCTTAAGTATCTATACATGGTTGCATGCACTGTTCATTTTTATCTTTTGATGTTAAGGCAACAAACCACCCTGAGTCTGGATTACATCAGTCAAGATAGCAGTTAGCCCTCCCATATCTGTAAAATGTTTCAACGTCAGAATGTTTCTCTATCTCTGTTTAAGATGAGGATGATGATAATTAATCCTACAGGCTTAAAGCTAAGATATAGAGACAGGTTCCTATCCTCCCAGTAATCCACATCGTCTGAGAGGTATTTGAGCCAAACAGAACTGTTTATCTTCCAATGTGGATCCAGGTGACCTCTGTGTCCAAGGAAACCCTCCTCTTTTTCTTCTTTGTTCTCACTTTTTTCTGTGCTGTTTATTTCCATGAAAACTTCATAGTCACAGCCACTCAAACATTTAAAACCAAACCTACTCACGGCCTGTCAGCATAAGGCACCGTCTTATTCTTACTTGTTTCATTTCTTGACTTTGGTTTTGCTTTCGGGACAGGAGCTCAGGAAGCTTGCCCGCATAGTCCAGGCTGGCACACTGTTAGGCTGGAATGTAGACCAGGCTGGCCTTGGATTTCTGATCCTCCTGCTCCTACTTTCCACTGCTGAGCTTACCAGTGTGTGCCGCCCACTCCCAGCACCTGTCTCATCTAGAAAGACAAGTTTTGTAATCATTTCAATGATTTGCCTTTCCGTATGTCCTGGTAAGATTAGTGACTGTCGGAACACCTGATGCCACACCACACAGGAAACCATGGTCTGACTGACGAGTTGACCAAAAAAAAGCTGCTTGTGTCTGGGAGCATTTGCTTGTTGAGAGGAAAGTGTACCCCAAGGTCTTAGTGGATCAAGATCTCTACTCCCCTTAGCCCTTGGTCACATGGGTTTGTGAGTTCAGGTTGACTCCATTCTTTCTTCAGTTGCAGGAGTGAAAATGAAGTGTCCTTTCATCTTCATTTCTACAACTACTGGTTTTTAGTCACGGCCACACGTTCACACTTGCCTCATGATCACACCTCCACCTGCTTTCTCTGCCTCTCCCTGGAATTTACCTTCTGTGATTCCACTGGCTAAGGTACCACACTTCCGCTTTTGGTATTAGCCTTCAATTGTTTCCCATTGCCTGTGATGGATAACTCAAGTCCTTTGACAGAATCTCAGGGAAAGAGATTAGATGGACCTGTTTTTACCTGGTACATTTATATCCCATTCTTGCACCTGGCAGCTTTATTCAAATTACATCCACTTACTGCCCGGCATGGGCATCACCATATTTCCTCTATTTGTTCTGCTTTCTGTGAGTCTTCTGATGGTCAACAGTCACAGCTCCCTGAGTATCCATGCAGCCTGAGTTCCTGCCATGTCAGGCCCACCACTAATCTTCTCAATATTAACATAAATTATTCCCATAGAACAGGCCAAAAGGTAGAAACTAAGTCAAGTAACATAGCCAAAGAGAAAAATAAACTCAGCCCTTTGAATCTCAGGCTGACTTCAAATACCACATTCTTTCTACTGCCCTTATCAGATGTGAGCTCAGCTAGCTCCCAATTCCTAACATTTCTTTCCAGTCTTCTAATTTGTGAATTAAAAGTTTGCTCTGAAGTGATGGTCCTTTGAGTGTTCGTTATAGGGCTCTGATTCTCCGACTACTAGATGTTGTCTACAACTTTCTGTCTAACTGCACTGGGACCTTTTGACTACAGACTCCACCCCTTCCAGTTTTTAGGCTTCCCTTTATCTCTGTGAACATGAGAGCTTGGTTTCTGAATTTTCCCCGAGGCACTGCCATTTCGTTGGCCCACGTGAACCACACCACAGGGTTCCCAAGAGATTCGATAGACATTTCTCATCTTGATTTTCTCGGGCTCTTTCATCAGAGCTATGTACCAACCTACTATTTCAGTTCATAGATTATTATAATATCAAAAAGCTCCAGTACTTTCTTTAGTCATTAAAACCATAGACTATGGTGTCTCTTCAAAGTATAGAAATCTTCCACCTTCTTTAAATTTAGAATGTACAAGGCGTTTTCTAAGACACATTGGTCTTCTAGTGATCATCTTCAGATCTGTTCTTAGCTTTGAACTGAAGGAAGCTGTATGTTAATCTTCTCATCAACCCAAATTTGAGCTTTAATAACAAGATGCATAATTTGACTTACTCTAGGAGGAAATTTTAAAATCTGGTGGCACACCTAGATTTCCTCTAGTGTCTGAGGGGTTTAGATAACAAATGGTTAACATTTGGTCCTAGGCTCTAGAACTGCACTCATTATCCAACAATGTAGAGACTGACCACATGCAGCCGTTTGAATTTTAAATAGTTGAAAGTAAAGAGTTGGGTAGGGCAGCACATCCCTGAAGTGCCTTAATTAGCAGGCAAATGAGGCTAAGATCACTTGGACCCAGGACTTCAAGACAACATAGCAAGATACTGTCCGCAACGTAACATGTTGTTAACTTAAGATTCAGTTCCTTAGTTGCATTAGATACGTATCAGGTGCTCCATGGTGGGATGTGGTTGTGGCTACCACATTGAACCACACAGCTGTAGAACATTTCTATTTTTACAAAAATAATAACCTGTCTAATGTACTGAACAACAGGGCCCTAAAAGCTTATCACTGGTTTTGTTGAGAAATATGTATTTGATGTCACTTATGGCAGCTGAACCCATGTCTGTTTATTACTTCTTTTATGTGAGGATTTTATTCATCATTTCCCAACCCAACACAACACACCTAGTACCTACCATGTGCCCAAAAGCTGGGTAACAGGTGTTCATTGGATAAAATTGGCACTCCTGTCTACCTGCACTGTTAGGTGCTAGTGGAATGTGAATTTAAAAAGTCATCGTTAAAGAAACAGAAAGAAAAGCAAACGATGCTGAAACCACTAGTCTACATTTCTCGGATTTGGCCAAATGCTAAAACATCAATCTGTGACAAACTGTTGACACCACTCTGTCCCTGCTTGCACAGCTGTGAATGGCAGCTGCATCGAATCGGCCCAGAGATGTTTATTTGTGAAATGTGTGCTGACCCCTTTCTAGGCCCAAAGGAGGAAAATGTCGTCTTTGTTCACTTCTCAAGAAAACTGTTAGAATTCTACACTGGCTCCAAGGGGGATGCTGTTCCTTGGGGTGCTTGATGTGATTCCCTCTTCAAAGGCGCCATTTTGTCTCTAGTCACAGTTATAAGACGAATAAGAGAAATCTATCACCCTCTGAGTCGTATTAGCCTCTTTTCCTACAAAGAGGATAAATGGAATACTGAGTTTGTATTTATGAACTGTATGATTCTCTAATTGCTGTTTTGGGTATCAAAAACTGTGGGGGCTGGAGAGATGGGTCAGCACTATGTTATGTATGTTAAGAGCACATACTGCTCTTACAGAGGCCTGGGGTTCAGCCTCAATGCCCACACTGTGCAGCTCACAACTGCCCGAAACTCCAGCTCTAGGAGTTCCAAGGCCTTTAGCCTCTGTGAACACCTGCATGCATGTGTGTGCATGTGCGCGTGCTGCGCACATGAACATACACACACTCACATAAAAAATAAAAACAAATCTTTAAAAAAAACCTGTGAACCCCTCCCACAATAGGACTGTTAGAGTCAGCCTTTAAGCCCCATGACCCAGGAGGTCATGATTCAAATGGAAATGATGAATAAATACCTGTTTATATGTATAAATCAACTAATATTCACAAATGTGTCTCCCAGGCTGGAATTAAGCCTTTTAAGTATCAATAATATTCTAATTTTATTTGAAATTTTTTAAATGGCATTTATTTGCTTGTTTGTTCTGTGTGTGTGCCTGTAAGTGCCATGACTCATGTGTGAGGACAGAGAGCATGTAGGAGTTGGTTTTCTCCGTCCACCTTGCGGGTCCTGAGGTGGAACTCAGGGCACCAGGCTCAGCACCCAGTGCCTTTATTCTCTGAGTCATCTTTCTAGTTCATTGACACAATTTTAATGAACAAATACATACAGCTAGAAACAAAAAGATCATGAGGAGAGACTTTTGCTCAGATTTCTTATAGTTCCATACAAAATCACAGTAATGGCACACCACCGGTGTGATGAGCAGTGGAACTAAAGGGTAGATACTGGTTACAGACCTGGAAGGAAGCCTCTAGAGTCTGTAAATGGTTCAGCTATGTCTAATCTAGTGGCTGGCTCTGTCCTTTGATCCTCAGGCAAACTTTATTAGGGTACACAATATATCACCACAACAGGAAGACCAACGCAGGCAACAGGAAACCTCCTGCATCCTGGAAAGCTACGAACTCACATCACCTAGAGCAGGGCCAGAGCAGTACTGCTCCAAGGCAAGTTCCAAGACTATTGGATTTGCCTACCCCCTGTCGATGAGGTCCAGAATGCTTATGTAATAACGCTAATGGGTCACTTGCCTTCTGGATTCTCATCGTCATGAATGTTCAGTGGGATTTTCCAGAGACTCTATGACCATCTAAAAAAGCAAGTAAGATCTCCTCTCATTTTCCAACAACATATTTGTGTGAGGCTATATTTTCAAATACATCATCCAAAACATCCAATGTCAGAACAGATTAAATACTCCGCAAACATGAGGACACAGCTGTTTTTTGTCATGTGAGACATTAAAGACATTTGCAAAACTGCAAAACAAAGCCACGCCTTCTAATAAAGTATATGTTTGGGCAAATACAGTAATTAGTGATAGTCTTATTACTATTTAATGATTTGTTATTTTAAATGGAGTAATAACAAATAGAAATGTTCTCAGTGATTACCCATATCATTAAAAGTTCTTTGGGGGCCCTCCAGTAAGTTTTAAGTATTCAACGCCAACTTGAGACCAAAGAGTTTACGATGACTCTACAACGTGGAATGTACAAACAAACAGAAGGTGAACAGCCTCCCAAACAACAGTTCTCTGAAGAAGGAAAACAGCAGAGAGAACTGTTTCTCAGATGGTCAGGTGCTGTTAGGGATGTTACTGTGCCTTTTCATCCAATCAGCTAATTACCCATGGCTTTATCAATGGCTACATCTAAGACTTAATTTTTCCCTCATAAACCAAGCCATTCCTTTTCTCGGCCAAATATTTGCAAGCTCTTTCCAGTTGCATACAAACTGTTTTGTTCTGCAAAACAGTTACGTTAAGATCCTGTGTTTACCATAGTTTTAAATGAGGAATTTGTTTTAGCTTGAGAAGATGACTGGAACATTGGCAGCCTTAGCTGAGGCTAGCTGTGTAGTAATGGCACATGAATATCGTGTGTGTGTGTGTGTGTGTGCGTGTGTGTGTGTGTGTGTGTGTGTGTGTGTGTGTGCCTATTTGTTGATTATTGCAAGGAGCATGAGTAACCTGTTGCCTAAGTCATCTCTATCACATCCTCTTGGAAGCATATTAGTTTTTTTATTTTCACATGACTTATATTTTGGGGTTAATGATACCAATAAATTTTACATCGGCAGGGCAGCGGTGGGGCAAGACTTTAAACCCAGCACGTGGGAGGTAGAGCCAGGCGGATCTCTGAGAGTTCCAGGCCAGCCTGGTCTACAGAGCGAGATCCAGGCCAGGCACCAAAACTACACAGAGAAACCCTGTGTCAAAAAGAAAAAAAATTTACATCAAGTCAATGTTTCGAATCAAACAATGCTAGCAATTCTGGTTTCTTGTTTGTTTGTTTCTGAGCCCTAGGTGTGGAACATGGGGCCTTGTCTAAGCCAATGTCATCTACACATTGAGTTACAGCTTTAGCCTCGGCAGTGTTCATTTTGACCAAAGGTGACTACCAAAGAGAACAGGAGGTGCGTGCGTGCACACATACATTCTTTTAAACAGACATCATTCCAGCTCCTTCTTTCAATAACCCTTATCAATTCAGAGAGAGAGTTCACTGTAGTTCATTATTCTCTATTGATCCTTTTGCCACGTGCCCAGAGCCACACCCTCCTTCTTCTGTGTCCCTACAGCCTCCCTTCTGTCTGAGGTAGGTTTGCCATCACAGCTCAAGTCACATCACCACTGTCTCTGCCACTGCTTCAGGGACCCTGCCTTACCTAGACTCTCCTCAATGTCACCGTGGTCTAGTGACTGAAGCCCAAACCAAAGAGATGTGCTGACTGCTTGGGAAAGCAGACTTCTCTGTTTCAGTTCCCCCAGACCTGGCATAGAAAAACTCTGAAACTATTTAGTCCCTGGACACTTCCTTATTAACATTTTCTCCCATCCCACCCAACCCTACCATCGTTCAAACAGCATTTCAGGCTCCATCAGCTTGTAATGATTTCATGACCACTCTTTTTCCTTGAAGCATTCAGTATGTTGTACTCTAGTAGACATTGCACCATGAGTCTGTTCTTTGATATAACTTTGAACTTCAATCATTTTCCTGCAGTTCCCCTGTGACATAGAAAACAATATACTTGCACTTCCAGGGGTCCAAAGGTAGACGCTTTTGTGGGTACTACAGTGCCCGTTTCTCTGTAAGGTGACTAGAATTGGTTATATCGGAAGTGGCAAGGCAGAGTTGAGAGCCAAGGAGATGGATCACAGACTAAAGAAGCACTGGCCACACAAGCCGGACTGCCTGAGTGTGCATCCTGTGAGACCACATGAAAGCCAGACATGGCGCTGTATGTCTGTCATCCCAGCCCTGCTACAGCAGGATGGCAGGCAAAGACACGAGACTGCCTCAGAAGCTTATAAGCTAAGACCTAATGTTGACCTCTGACCTGCACACTTACATTATGGCATGTGTGTGTCCTAACACATGGACATGTACTCTCACATGCACAAACATGAATGTGTTTTTAAAGTGTTTGAGAGATAACTAGCCCTAACTGATTCTGCTTAGATTCTCTGCAAACTGGTGTATCACCCAGGAGAGTTATTTATTTCTGTTGTCCTATCCTCTGGATATGGACAATGGCTAATTTCTCCTCTGTTTTTTTTTTTTTTTTTTTCACTTTGTATGCACTTGTCAACTCTGCGAAAAACTGGGCTTTCAGAACAGATAGGGCTGAACATTATCACAGGTAGATATGTGTTGTAAGAATTTAGCAGAATCACTGTAGGGGGAGATATTAGAATGAACAGTTGTTTTTAGAAGTACTTTGACCTTGAAGAATCCTTGGGAAAACAGTAACTGTTTCCCAGGATCTATAGAATTGTTTTTGCTGAAGGGGCTTTGCAGCCATCCCATGACATTGGTCACAAGACGCCTCAGGCACACCTGAGGCTCTTATATTATTGTGCATTGCACACGTACGTAATAAAGGACCAGAGTCATGGAGGCATGTGATACTCTCCTTCAATAAGACATGTAAATTAAGATTAGGGACCTTGGTATGAGGAAATACTTTGTATAACTTTCAAGAAATACGCCTTTGTACGGCTCTTAGTCAGTCCATCAGAAGAGGCTAGACCTTCCTGCTGCCACATTAGGCCTTAAAATTTTATCTTGGGAGTGGCTTCTTTCTTCAACTGACCTGCACTACCCAGTGTACCCCAACAGACATGTGTCTGCCTTTCTTCCCCCAAGGAATGGTATGCCCTCAGCCCTGTCCCAGACAGCCTCATGGTCCTTCTACCTTTTAAATCTGACCTTAGCAATACTAAAACACTCAGTCTATCTTGAGTCCCTAGATTCTTTGGGGAGCTGCAGGCCTTGTGTTCACTCTCACACAAAGATAAAAATTACCACAGTTTCAGAAAGCTGTATAGACCATTTTAGTCTCATGTATTTTATAGAGAAAGCTACATTTAGCTAAAGGTACAAAGGTGCTAAAATTGTGATTTTAAATGTTATTAGCTCCCAGAATCCACAAAGTAGGGAGATTATAAATGGGGGCAATTTTGTTTTCTTAGCTTCTAAAACGAGAAAAGGGGGAAGAGAAATTGCATGTTATAGAGGAAAGATTGCATATGTTTTTGTGGTCCTATATTTAATTTGCTCACCTCTTTCTGCTGCTGCTGGGAACTAAGAGGAAATACTATATCCAAAACACCCGAGTGTGGCAATTTAAAATTAAAATGTGTAGTTCTTTGTATTCAAGAGAAGCTCAGCTTTGGAGATCTGCTTCCTCTTCTTCAGTACTGAAAAACAGACTAACACTGTACATTGCTGCAGATGACAAAGTTGGCACATCCATGTTGGCATATCCATTGTACAAGTCTGCATGGAAATCTTTTTTCCGGGAGACGCTGAAACAACATCTGGTTTCCTGATCTGTTTGAAGAATTTTGAAAATAGCTAAACCATAATATATAACAAAAAAACAACATGTCTATCACCAAGAATTGGCAAAAATTTGTCATATTTCCTTAATTGTTTGTTTGTTTATTTATTTATTTATTTAATGTGTGGGTGTTTTGTCTGAAGGTATGCCCATGCACCACATGCATGCTTTGCATGGAGGCCTGAAGATGGTGTTAGATTCCCAGACAGTTGTGAGCCACCATGTGGGTGCTGGGAATTGAACCTGTGTTCTCTGGAAGAGCAAGAATTACTCTGAGTCATCCCAGCAGCCCCTTGGTCTTTCTACTATAAAAGAACATGCACTTAAAGTCGGAATTTGGTTATCATCCTTCCTGGGGCCCATGTGCCACCATTACTTGCCAAAGACTATCATGACTTTTCCGGGGTTCCTCTGAGGTCGCTATTTTACCTATCAAAGTCAGTCTTGCTCATCATGATGGCATGCCCAGGAATCAAGTCCTGGAAGATAGAGATGTTCTTTCTGCAGGAAAAATTCATCCCCGATGCTCAATCTTTCTCCTCTTTTTCTGGCCACTGACTGGGGGGGGGGGCACGCGTGCAGGCGATGCATGTACATGTATGTCAAGGTCAGATGGTGATCTTACAGTTCATGCAAGTTTTGTTTTCGGGTTCCATGTGGGCTTCTCAAGGTCAAAATCCAGGTCAGTCTGTAGACTTTAAGAGGAAGAATTCTGAGAAGAATGAGCCCTAAGGAGAATTCCAAAGGTTCTGATGAATAGCATTGCATCAGATTATATCATCAATTGCAAGACAAGAGCTAGTCTGAGGTCAGGCCAGTGACTTTGATTATAGGAGCAGCTACAGTAAGCTATGTCAGCTCTTCAGACCAGTAATGGATTAGACTCTTCACAGACAGACAGACATCCGTCTGGATGTGAAAACACTCCAGTCCACATTTCCTTTTTCTTTGTCACTGTTGTTCAGGGTTTTTTTTTATTTGTTTTTGTTTTGTTTTTTTTGTTGTTGTTGTTGCTGTTGTTGTTTAATTCTACAGAAAAGCTGAAACAATAATACATGGAACCCCTCATCCTCATCCCTTAAATCATTTCAGATTTTTTCCCCCCTTTGGTTTTTTCGAGACAGGGTTTCTCTGTGTAGCTTTGCGCCTTTCCTGGAACTCGCTTTGGAGACCAGGCTGCCTCAAACTCACAGAGATCCACCTGCCTCTGCCTTCCAAGTGCTGGGATTAAAGGCGTGCGCCACCACCGGCAGCCATTTCAGATTTTTAACATTTGACACAATCCATGTGCTTATATAAATTCTTTCCCAAACCACTTGAGTATATAAATTGCATGAAACAGAAAAACGAGTTCTTAGTTTTTGTCAGTATGTATGTATCTCTTACAAATGATTATCAAACCTTTAAAACATAACAACTTTATATTATTTAATGGCCTATCTTGAAATTTATTCATCTGAGTTCAAATTATTTTATAATCCTTGTTTAACCCTTGCTTTTTTTCCAAATCAAGATCTAATGAAGATTATGACCTTGTTTTCATTATGGATCATTAGCATAAATTGTCCCTAATGTTTTTAATACACATTTGTTATGATTTGAAATTTTTATACATGTATGCAATGGATCTTGCTCATATCCACTGCTCATTCCACCCTAAGCTCTCCCCAGGACCCACCAGCACATTTCCTTCTCAATTTCACATGTTCATTTTATAATTCACTGATTTATTAATTGAACCCAGAGTCCAATTAGTGCTGTTCATAGGCATCTGGGTGTCGTGTCATCCAATGGAGCGTGGAGAACCTACCAGTGGCCACACTGGCTTCTTGCCTGGAGCCTGCGACTTCATGAGCGCCTCCTCCTTCTACCTGCTGGGATTTTCTCTGGCTCGATACCATGCAGGTCCTGTGTAGGTACCCACAGCTACTGCATAAGCAACAGCCATTTCACAGCCGGAGGACAGCATTGCCACAGCGCTCCTCCATGCTCTGGTTCTTATGTTCTTTCCATCCCCTTTCCCGTGATGGTCCCTGAGCCTGGGTGGGGGGTTTATACAGATGTTCCTTCTCTGGTAAAGCTTATTCTCAGCACTTTGAACAGTAATACATCTCAGCATTAACTACCACCCACTGCAATAAGACTCTTCTCTGGCCAAGATTGGGAGCAGCACATATCTATGAATATAACACAAAAATTTAGACGGCAGAAGGACAACATGACCATTTACAAAAATACACATCAACTACTGATTCTCCACTAGTGTGTATTACTTCATTAGTCATGGATTTTTTTTTCTTGTTGTTGTTGTTTTGTTTTGTTTTTGTTTTGTATCATGTTTATAATACCAGTCATGAACTCCCTTCAGAAGAGTAGGCCTCAACTCCTATCATGGGAGTGGTCGGTTACCCCTATAGACAGTCTTATTACTATTACACCAGTGAGCATGTCTCGCCAGGAGGGTTGGTATTATAACATGCAATGGCCAGCAGTACGTGAGATCACTGATATCTTTTCTCTCTCAGCAGCCTGCCTAGCAAGCCCCTTTCAGCACTGTGAAAGTTAACCAGCAGGGAGAGTTTCCTGATCTGCTGAATTCTTACTTCTCCGGGTCCTGCAACCAAAGTGTCTGGTGCATTCAGCAATAGGATCTTACCATCTAGTTAAGGTGGGCAGGCAAGAACAATGGTAATGACCTGTATTGTTCTGGGGCCTTTCTGACCAATAACTTTTAAAGGCCAAGGACTACTAGTCCAAAGACACAAATTAAGAACCACACTGCACTCCTGACAATGTCTAGTGAAACCAAGACATAAACATGCTACCATGGGATGTAGCAAGTTCTCTAACTCGGGGAAAGGAGGCTTGAGTATGAGGGGGAAATGTGAGCTGAGCTTAAATAAAGAGAGATGTCAGGCAACCCATGTGAAGACAAGAATGAGGCAGGCATGGATGTAAGGGAAGAGGGCCATCATGTGTGACTATAGATGTGTTCCAAGTTAGTGAAAGAAAACCTCACTTGTCTTGGAGGGCTTGGAATATAGTTCAGTGGTAGAGTGCTTGCCTAGCATGAGTAAGGTCATAGGCTCAATAAAAAGAGGGAAAAAAAGGAGTTGGATTGCTTTTATCCTGAGGGTTGGGATGCCAATGGAATGCTTTAAGCAAATGCGATTGATTTATCACAGGAGATCATGATGGCAGTCCTGACGGGGAAAGGATCCCAGTTGAAGAAGAGCAGTTCTGTCAGAAGTCATGACATTGTCACAGACAGGAAGTGAGAGAGGCAGTGCTCGGTGGGGGAGGGGAGGGATAAATTCCAAAGATACCTGGGAGGCTGAGGGGCTGGGACGAGTGAGGCTAACACAGAACCCATGAGCTGTGGGGGCAGGGAGGGGGCAGGCCAGACAGGGCCTCTCGGCTCACACTGGCTTTAAGGGAACTTGCTCACGGAATGGCAAGGGCGGAGCCGGCAGAAAGGGAAGGGAGCACTGTGGTTTTGTTGAATGTCATCCCTGTGTCCTCTGCTGACCTTCAGGATTTCCTCTCCCCACTTTAAAGGGGGGGGGGGAAATCTGGTCAAAACAATTTATCAAGAGTGAAGAAAAATTGTTACGATTCTTGAATGTCCTATTTTAAACATTTTATCTTTTTTTAAATTTCCTTGTACTTCCAATCAACTACTGTCATTATGAATTAGTACATGCTTTGTTGTGAAAAGATGAACTCTAGAGAAAACAAATGAAATAGTTCATGGGGGCGGGGGATCATAAATCAGATATTGATCCTCCCGTGTATCCCTCTCCTGTTCTCTTTCAAATTCATAGCCTCTTTTTTCCCCATTGTTGCTGTTTGTATATATTTCTAAATACATAAATACAGTCTGCTCAGTCTGTATAATTCGACTTATATGCATATATATTTCAGGGCTGACCACTTGGTAATGGATAATCAATTTCTGTTTTCCCTGGGGAAGACTGTTTCTCCTGCTCTCAGCTTTCCATAGTTGCCTGCCATTTTTTGTGTAGGGTGAGGACTCACGAGCTTTGTTCTGTCCATGTTGGGTTTGGCTTTTTTGTTTGTTTGTTTTCTTTAAAGATTTGTGTTCATTTTATACATGAGTATTTCACTACCTGCATGTGTTAGGACACTGTATGCAATACACGTGGAAGCCAGAAGAGGGCACCAAGATCCTCTGGAATTGGAGTGACAGCAGGCAGATTGTGAGCCCCGATGCCGGTGCTGGAACTGAACCCAGGTCTTCAGGAAGAGCAACGGGTGCTCTTAACCACTGAGCCATCTGTCCACCCCCAGACCTCTACGTTTTAGGTCTTGGTCTCCAATGCAATTGTATTTCTAGGATCTTTCAAAGCTTTAAACTCCAAAGCTGCCCAGAGTTTCCCAGCTTTTTGGAGAGAAGCAAAAAAGAAAGAACAGGTTAGAAACAAAAATGTTGAGGTCAGAAGAAAAGGCGGAAGATGGTAGAGAAGAGCCACTGGTTTTTTTTTTTTTTTTTTTTTTTTTTTTCCCACACATTGCATAGGAGCCAATCCTGCACGGTGTGAGTTGTGATGTTTCTCTTTGTGCAGAAGTTTTGAGGTAAGGAAGAGGAAGTGGCCACAAAAGTCAAAGCAAATCAGCAGAACCCATGTCTGCTCTCCACTTCGACCCGAGCCATTCTCTTCTTCCTGACCAGTGTGTCTAGGCGCCTTGCAGCCTAACACAGCCCAGAGTCAGCACAGTGGAGAGGGGGGCCGGATGCGGTTCTTGGATGAACTGTGATCTGAGCACACTTGACCAGCACGCAGATGTCGTGAGCTTTCACTGAGACGTAGATTCATTGGAATGTCATCTGCTACCTGCTAATCTTGCCCACTTCTCTGCTGGGCAAGTAGAGGGGAGCCCGGCTAGCAAACTGCACTCAGATCCCTGGCACGAAGGAAATCATTGACCCTGGGCCAGGTGATTTTCGTTCTCAAACACATCAGTGGAGGAGGCTTTAAATGCACAGTAGAGTGAATGTGGTCACCAGCACCAGATCACCACACTTGAAATACGACGGCCTTGGCCGATGGTGTCCACCTTGGTTACTATTGTAAGACACAGAATATTAACTATTACTTTTTTTTTTAATTGAGTGGAAATGTTATCAGTGCTAAGATGAAACAGCAATCATAAGTTCTACTTCTGGTGTGGAAACAGAGAAGCAAGCATATACAGCAACAGTTGAATAATACCTGCAGATAGAGGTCTGAGTAAAGTAAAAACAGTAAAAAAAAAGATAATAACGAGAATCAGATAATCTAAGTAAAATGTTCTCACCCCCCACACCCCAACTCACACTCTCTGCTGTGTTAGCAATACAAGCAGAAGAAAAATCACTAACAAATAGAGATATCACATGTTAAAACATCCTGTACCTGAACATGAACAAAAGTCAGAAGTCTGAAGTCACTTGATTGTTGCAGATGATCTAACGTGTTTGAAAACTTGATGATTTTTTTTATTTAATTTTCAATTTTTGATTTATCAAGCTTTCACTGGAATAGCCAAAAAAATGAAACTATATAGTATTATTTTTTAAAATTATTTTGTACATGACGTGCGTTGGGCATGTATGTTTGTGCGGATAAGCACAGGTGAGCACATTGCTGCATGGCTGACGCTCTGTTTGGTGTCTTTCATCTTGTTTGAGATGTGGTCTCTTTTCCATTCACCACTGTATACGCCAGGCTTTCAGGACTATGAGCTTCCTAATCTTGCCATAGAAGGGTTAGGTTTGCAGATACGTGCTGGCACATCTGGCTTTATCTGAGTTTGGAGGATTTCAGCTCGACTTCTCATGACCGTATGGCAAACGCTTGACCCACTGAGGGCTTTCCCAGACCATCAGTTTCTTTTTGAGACATAATGCACGTAATCCTTTCCAATTCTACTTTCACATATCGCTATCTCCAGAAGGACGGTAGGTAACAGAAAACCTGTTCTTCGTGCTGTGTCTTCTTTCCCGATGGAGGAAGGAAGGCTAGGGCTACATGCTATCCTGGAAAACTACCGTGGAGACATTTTCCCTTTGCCATATCGACTATGCAAACAAACATCATTCTCAGACTGCTACATCCCAGGAGATGTCAAAACACCACACTGAAGGGATGTTCTGCGAGGGTAACGATCCCCAAAGGGACCCGATTCATAGGACACGAGTCCCACGAATGTAGCCCTCGGTTTCCGTGGAAAGAACAAGAAGAGGATTCTGTTTGACAACGGATGGGGGCACAGAAGGAAGGGATAACTTTCACGCTAACTTTTCTGTTTGCCCCTTTTACAGTCCTTTCCAAAATACAAGCCTTTCTTGTTTCGAGAGCTGTCTGAAATAGATTACTGGCCAGAGAGGGCAACTGGGCTGTAGTTCACTAACTTACAAAGGGCAGCTCTTACTGGGAGTACAGTGAACATCTCCAGCATGACCTCTGCGAGGCCATAAGTCGTGAAGAGAAATAACTTGTCTTATTCATCTTGCTGGGCTCGGGACAGTACTCGACTTTCACTTTTGTCTTTAATATTACAAATAAAGGAAGAAATTAAGTGAATGTTGCTAAAATCATAATGGTAGTTTCTTAACACAGATTATCATCCAGTGCCTTGTTTTCTCCTGAGTTTGAAGTCTCACAAGAACATTAGAAGTGAGTCCATGGGGCTCTCCAGCACACATGGTGCCTACATGCACCCCATTTCGTCTCTAGACCACAGACAGAGTTAGGCCCCAAGCAGTGCACACATTGGTTGCAAGGGTTGGGGGGACTTTCCCAATCTAAGTACAGCTTGGCCTCTACCACAAGGTGACAGGTCCATGCTTACAGGCAGATCTTGGAACCAAAATCCTTGTAAGTCCTTGCCCTCATCTACAGTGGTGGCTGACAGAACTTTGGTTTCACTCTTTTGAAGATCACATGCTTGGTGAGAATGTCAGCAGAAGTACTTGTGCTGAATAGACACTTTTCAGTTCCCATCTTTTCTCCCTTCTTGCTCAATATCCTGAGGACATCATTGAACTTCTCTATGTGTGTCAGCCTGGCACAGGGAGGAAGGGGCAGCTCATTACCATTCCCCTGCACACAGCCCCGCCAGGCATCAGAATATGCCGCTGTTCTTGGAGTTTGCGTGCAGGACAGACCCAGCAGCTAAAAGCCAGGGGATCCAAGCCATGACCCCCAGGAAAACCCACTAAATGAGCCTATCCACCTTCCTACCTTCTTCTGCAGCAACCAGGTAACAAGAATGCCCAGGTCTCTCAATTCCCATCAGTGTGCAGATTTTTATAGCAGGCAATGATGCTACCTCCAAATTCTGGCAGATAATTGTGGCTGAATAAGTGAAAGAAAGGCACGTTCTGTTGGAAAATAGCAGAGGAGATGGACATCAGATACTACATCTCAGCCTTAGCCAGAAGGGCGAAAAGCAGATTTAAAAAAAAAAAAAAAAAAAAAAAAAAAAAAAAAAAACATAGCCGGGACCGTGTCTGTCTGTCCCTAGCTGTGACTAGGCAGACCCCTTGTGTCTTGCAAACCTCTAGTCCTTGCAACAGAGGCGCGACCCTATTGTCTGGAGAGCTGGGCACCAATGACTTGCTTCATTCTAGCTCTGAACCAAAATGTGGCTTTGTCTTGCTGATGGGGGCTGGGGGGGCACTACATTCAGTTTCCTTCAGCCTTTAAGATATGGCAGGGCATGGGGCTTCTGTGAGATTCCCACACTGATGGAGGAAAGGGGACAAAGCCAAGGACCTTCGTTCTCCAAGGAGGCCCTGGCAAACTGGACAGACAATGACTAACAGCTAAGAGTCAGCCAAGGAAGACGTTGAGAATGGCCAGGGACTACAGATTTGGGTTGCAGCTTTTCTTTTCTTGTATGTGCGGCTGCTGCTTTTGAAGAATATATGAGGTTCCCCCCTCCCCTTTTACTAGATTTATATTGGAGTCATTAAAAAAGAATGGACCTTAGACTCTGCTTCCTATCTGCTGTGTAACTCTGAAAGAGCCATAAAATGTCTGTAAGTTTTCTTCTTTAACAAATGGATGTGATGATCGTGCTGGCCACGTGGGTTTGTTGTGGGGATAAAGTTACATGTTGAGTACTAATATCTAACCTTAAATTATTGGTACTTGTTGTATGAAATTTATTGGCACCAGGTACAGGTTTGCTCATGTAGAAAAGTAAAAGTGTCTGCCGTCACGCAAGCAAAGCCATGGATAGATACAGCCTTTCTCTTCCTGCGAGGAGGGGAACTTAGGAGACTCACAGATCAACACATGCGTATACAAGATCAGACACACACTTCAGAGAGTCTAATGCCCCAAGAAACGAGCAACAAACGACAGGTGAAGGTATTCTTTCCAACACAACCCCATCTTTAAAACCTTCCACACAAGGCAATCATTAGTATCCAAGGAATTATTTTAGCACGTTCCAGGACACTGTGAGAAATCTGGTTTCATATTTCAAAAAAAGGGAAGAAAGGCTGGAAGTACTTCACTTTCACAGGTTGGAGTCATTTCTACTTCCTTGTCATTTTCCATCTCTTTGACTTCCTAACCACCCCCGACACACACACCACCACCACCACCACCACCACCACCACCACCAGAAGACCCTTCCTTTTCTCTTCCTCTGGAGAAATGCAAGTCTTGAAAGTTGGCGCCGCCCCACAGAGCAGTTATACTGACATCTAGTGACCCAAAGACTAAATGCACATGATGGCTGGCTCAGCAGTTTGGATGCATGCTTGCTTTTCAGCATCCCACTTGCATCAGAAGTTACCAAGGCAGGCAAGTGCAGGGGTGTTCCTGGGCCTTGCATATGTCTGAGGTTGTGCTGGGAGCTGCCTCCGAGTCTATGTTTCTACGAACAAGAACACAGAGAAAGTCAACCATGTCTTATTAGAGTATCTGGGCTCTCAGTCTCCTCGGGTTTGTATGAGGGTTGTGAAGAGCCGTTTGGTTTAGGTTAGACCAGGTTAGACTACTGTGAGTAGTGGGTAAATAGATGAGATGTCTGCGCCTCGGTCTCTTTATTAAGTTAAGCACAGATTTGTTAGGTGACGCCCAAAAATCTCCTGACCCAGCACCCAGCAAGAAAGCAATCTACAAGTTTATCTGTTTTCTGTCAGCTGCTGTCCGTGTGGCTACCGATGCCATGGTGAGGAGGGCAGTGCAAGACAGAGATGCCGAGTGAGGTCCCGTGGGGCATCAGAACAGATCCCTTACTCTGCTGCTCTCCTGTAAAAATGTGGGGCACTGAACTGCCGGATGTTTAAGGCTTTGTTTCTTTCTCAAACACTGCGACTCTATGCTAGAGCCACCAATTCGACTGGTTTAGCTGTAAAGTCCAATTTTACGTCCTTTCTTGTCACTAGAGCTTAGGACTAAGGTGATTTTTTTTTTTATTAAGAATTTTTTTCATTCATTTACACACCAATCAAAGATCCCCCTCTTCCCTCCTCCCACCCCCCAGCCTCCCCCTTAACACCCCCTCCCATAGGGAGGCACATCCAGTAGAGGCAAGTCCAAGCCCTTCCCCCAGGCTCAAGTCTGCATGAGGTGTCCCATCACAGGTAGTGGGCTCCAAAAATCCCCCTCATGCACCATGGATGGATTCTGATTCTACCGCCAGGGGGCCCCCCAAGTAAATCAAGCTACACAATTGTCTCACCATGCAGAGGGCCTAGTCCAGTCCCATGCAGGCTCCACAGCCATTGATCCAACTTTTGTGAGTTCCCACTAGTTTGGCTTGGTTGTCCCTACATGTTTCCCCATCATGACCTTGATGCACTTGCTCATAGAATCCCTCCTCTCTCTCTCTTACTGGACTTCTAGAGCTCTACCTGGTGTTTGGCTGTGGATCTCTGCATCTGCTTGCATCAGTCACTGGAGAAAAGCTCTGTGATGACAGTTAGGGTATTCACCGATCTGATCACTGGGGCAAGCCAGTTCAGTTCAGTCACCCTCTCCACTATTTCTAGTAGTCCAAGCTGGGGTCATCCTTGGGGATTCCTGGTAACTTCCCTAGCACCCAGTTTCTCTCTATCCCCATGATATCTCCCTCTGTCATGATATCTCTTTCATTGCTTTCCCACTTCATCCCTGTTTCAGCCCAACCATCCCATTCCCTTATGTTCTCATTCCCTATCCCCTACCCTCCATTGCCCACCCCTTATCCCCAGTTTACTCATGGAGATCTCATCTATTTCCCCCTCCCAGGGTGATCCATGCGTCCCTCTTTAGATCTTCCTTGTTAGCTAGGTTCTCTGGAGTTGTGGGTTGCTGTCTGGTTATCCTTTGCTTTACTTCTAGTATCCACTTATGAGTGGGTACATACCATGTTTGTCCTTCTGAGTCTGGGTTACCTCACACAGTATGATATTTTCTAGTTCCATCTATTTGCCTGCAAATTTTATGATGTCATTGTTTTTCTCTGCTGAGTAGTACTCCATTGTGTATATATGCCACATTTTCTTTATCCATTCTTCAGTTGAGGGGCATCTAGGTTGTTTCCAGGTTCTGGCTATTATAAAAAATTCTGCTATGAACATAGTTGACCATGTGTTTCTGTGGTATGATTGGTTATTCCATGGGTATATGCCCAAGAGTGGTATAGCTGGGTCTTGAGAAAGATTGACTCCCAATTTTCTGAAAAACTGCCACACTGATTTCCAAAGTAGCTGTACAATTTTTCACTCTCACCAACAGTGGAGGAGTGTTCCCCTTGTTCCACATCCTCTCCAACATAAGCTGTCTGCAGTTCTTTTGATCTTAGTCATTCTGACAAGATGGTGTCTCAGAGTTGTTTTGATTTGCATCTCCCTGATGACTAAGGATGTTGAGCAATTCCTTAAATGTCTTTCAGCCATTTGAAATTCTTCCTTTGAGAATTCTCTGTTTAGCTCTATAGCCCATTTTTTTTAATTGGATTGTTTGTTATTTTGATGTCTGGTTTCTTGAGTTCTTTATGTATTTTGGAAATCAGCCCTCTTTCAGATGTGGGGCTGGTGAAGATCTTTTCCCATTCTGTAGGCTGTCGTTTTGTCTTATTTACTGTGTCCTTTGGACTAAGCTAATTCCTAATTACTGTACAGTTGCTGAGCAGGGTGGAGGAATTGGAATGGCCTCTAACCACCAGACCATGTCCAGAGTGCATGTCCAGGCAGAAGTGAGAAGCCAATAGGAAGCTGTAGAAGCCAAAAGATATTTTCATATCAGAAGCTAGTCTGGGGATTATCTGGTAATGTGGAAAGCCCCAGACTCACCTTGCTTATGTAGTTCTGCTAACCAATTTAGTTGTAGAAACAGGAGACAAGGACAGCCATGAGGCTGTATAAGCTTAGCATATACTTTGTGTGATGGTTTGTCTTAACTGTCAACTGGATGGGATTCAGAATCTCCATGGAAACAGATTTCTGGACATGCCTATAAGGACTGTCTGATTAGGTTAATCAATGTGGGAGGACCTAGCCTAATGGAGATGTATGAGAGGTGACAGTAGCTTTGGCCTTCCTTTTCCTGTGTTGTAAGTAGAAAATTGCTGCCATGTGGTGGTGGTGCATGCCTTAAATCCCAGCAGTCTGGGAGGCAGAGGCAGGTGGACCTCTGAGTTCAAAGCCAGCCTGGTCCTCAGAGCAAGTTCTGGGACATCCCGGGCTACACAGAAAAAAACCTGTCTCAAAAAAAGGGGCGGGGGCTGTTGGGGGTAGAAAATTGTTGCCAGGGTTAGATGAGATTTGCAGAGACAGTTGACTGCGGAGGTGGTCACCCCATCTGCTTTGATCTTGAACTCTGTGTCTCCCTCCACTCTAACCCCCCCACGCCTGTTTTATTTAAATATTTCAGAAATGGATCTATCAAATCTCAGAGGCTGAAATAGGAGGAGTCTGAACGCTTCCAGGCTAATACTTGCGCCAGTGAGTTTATCCTGTCCTAGGGGATGGCAATTGTGTAGTGGAAGTTGCTAAGACCACGAGGAACTGGGGCAGCAGCAGCAGGGCACTGTCAGCCCAGTGTTCTAAGCTAGTGCAAAATGACCGGTCGGAGGAGCCCTTCACTCTCAGCTCCCTTCTGAGAGTCTCAGTGAATTCAGAATCAGGTCGGCAGAAGCCAAATAATGGAGCTTTAAAGTCCTGAACAGTAACAGGAACAAAACAGTGTGTGTGTGGAACAGTAAGGGGTGACTACAATTTGAGCAGGGCACTTTATTGCAATTATAAATAATATGTAACGCTTGTGCGACCAAATTTAAAATGCTATGAGTAATTCACATACAACACTTGAAATCAAGCACTAGATTAAAAACCACAAGTTTTCTGGCCAAGCATGATGGCATGTGAGTCCAACACTCTGGAGGCTAAGGTGGGAGGATTGGGAGTTTGGGTCCAGCCTGGATTACTTAGCAAGTTCCAGGACAACCTGGGTGGGTGTAGAGAGTGAGACCTGCCCGTGGGGTTAGGATGTGTTGGGGTGGAGCAACACAGTGCATTCAAATTAGTAAAAACTGATACTAAGCTATTTGCTTCAGAGAGCTGTCTAAAAGACTTCCTACAATAGTTTCAAACTTTGGATTTTGAAGTTTTTATGTATTCGTATATCCAGTTTGACAAGACAAGAACTTGGTAACTGTCAGCTACTCCATTGTACCTTTGTATACAGACTTGCCAAAGGTTAATGTCCTTCTAAGAGTTGCTTCATTGTTTACAGAAAACTAAGTAGTAAATGCTAGCTTGCACAGCCTTGGGGTGCTGTTCACAAAACAACACAATTCAGAGTTCATCAGACACGATGGCACTTTGATTCATACTTCAAAAGTATTTTCATTACAAGCTCACATGCTGCCATTTAGACAAAATTAACTTGCTGTGACCTTTTGGGCTATTCTTAGATTGTATTTGCTAGCCTAGGACTGTCATTTCAGTGAGCATTCAGTTTGATTGTCTGCAGGATACAGGTTGTGGTTCTAGTCAATGAGCAGCCCCTGATCATCAAAATGTGCTAGTTTCTCTTCTTTTCACTTCTTATGAATACAGAGTCTGGTGTGCGTTCCTAATATTGTAGGTGTGTACGATTGTCTGTATTAACTCACAGGCATTTAAGTTGCATTTTTTAATAAATTAGTTGGAATATTAAAAAAAGAAAGGAAGAAATCTAGCACAAGGTATTTCAGTTGCGGGTACATGTTCTGGTTTCTGGTGAGTTCTGTTACAAAGTGCCACAGACTGTGGCTTGTAACAATAGAAGGAAGTCTTAAATCAGGGTGTCAGAGAGAACCAAGCTCCAATGGCTCCGTCTTTCAAGTTGTTCTCCCATCAGACCATTCTAGTATTGGGTCCTCTTGCTCAAGCGCCTTCTGAACGTGTTGGTTTCTACATCCTCCATTCTTCTTAAGAGCTGGTGCCCAAGCTCCACCCTATTTCCCCATGATTGATGTCTGGCTTTGAACCTCCACGAGTATCTTCTACTAGATTTGTGGATGACGCTCCCATGTTCCTGGAGACTCCATTCTGCTTCAACAGAAGCACTGAAGATGCTTCCATAATGTTTTGACAGTGAAGGGAAATGAAAGAGAAAGAAAGAAAGAAAAGTCCTCAAGGTGATGCTACCACCCACTGTGTTTCCTGTCCTCAGATTTCCCTGTCCTCATGCCGTAGGACACCACCTGAAATGCCCGTATTTGCTGTGTTGGCCACAACTTTGGTCATTTAAAGTCATCCTTATACCACTCTAATCATTTCTTTTTTTTTTTCTAATCATTCTTATTTGTCCTATCCATGTGAATATTTGACATTGACCCGTGATTATCTAGTATACTACATTTGATTTAATCCTTCTCCAAGCACTGATTTTAACTAACCTTACTGAGTTTTCATATGGGAGTGAAACATAGGTCAGATCTGCCATTTTTTCCCTGTGTGTGTGTGTGTGTGTGTGTGTGTGTGTGTGTGTGTGTATGAGAGAAACAGGGAGGGAGAGAGAGGAGAGAGAGAGAGAGAGAGAGAGAGAGAGAGAGAGAGAGAGAGAGAGAGAGAGAGTATTTGTATGGAAGTTTAAGGCTGGTGGGAAATCAGAGATCCATACTCCAGAGCTCTTCAGCCTTGAGTCAGTTTCACAGTTGAACCCAACGCTTAACAGTGGGGCTAGTCTGGATAGCTAGCTTGCTTTGGGGGATCCCTTCTCTCTGCCTTCCAAGGCTAGAATTACAGGTAACCACCATTCCCATCCAGCCTTTACACAGGTCATCAGGTTGAGCAGAAAGCACTTTAACCACTGAGCCATTTGCCCAGCCCAATTGACTTAAACTGTGTAAGTGTTCAATTATGTATCACATATGTTCACAATGTGGTGCAACCCTCACTAGCCCTCCAGGAACATGTAAGCTTTCCCATCTGAAACTGGGCATCCATTGAGTGCTAGCTCCTCATTCCCTTCCCTGCTCCCAGCCTCTGGCAACCACCCTGCCTGTGTGAATTTGACTATGTGGGTATCTCATGTAAATGGAACCACATGATGTTAGTTCCTGAGTGACGAGTTTGGTTCACTTAGTCAAATGTCTTCAGAGGCTATGTGATAGCATCTCCCAGATTTTTCCTCCTCTTGGATATGAAATTTGACACTAAATGATGTGATTATCCTTCCCAATAATAGAATTAGCAAGAAGACACCAGAATACATCAATTTTCGCTAAATATAGGAGTAAATAGAGATGATTTGTAGCCTGGAATAAAGAACAGGTAATAAACTAGGGAGTGGCAAGGTGAGAGACACTAGATTCAGTGCATACACAATGGATGTCTAGAACTCTCAAATAGGATGCACCAATATCTTGATGAATGAATGAATGAATGAGGTAGCTAGTGAAGAAATGAGAACCTGAGCAGCTGAAGCCATGAAGCCCCTTGGAAAAGTGAGGGAAAGAGGATGGCTAGGTACTAAGAGCAGATGTATGAAGTGTGAAGTGGAGAGCATCCCAATTTTAACGAGAAAGAGTGTGATTCAGTGAAGAGCCCCGTGATACCAAAGGTCTTCACCTTAGCAGCTTAGCTCCCACAGAGGCTTGTCACAGCACCAGAGAAAGAGAGCAAGAAGGGTCAGGTGATTGTGTTACTGAAGGCTGACACCAAATCTGCATAGAGGTGTCATTGAAGGTGATTGTGTCAATGAAGGCTGACATGTGTGGCCTTCAATGTTCAAAAGGGGAAGAGACAGAACGGGATGGGGTCTGGAAGGAAGGCAGCAAAGGAGACAGAAGTTCCCTCATTGTCACACTCGGGAGAGTAATAGTTCAAAACGCCACCTGTTTCTGTTCCGGAACCTTCCACACACTTACTTCACTTAATGTCTGTTTTTCACTTTGTATGAACCTCCGCATCCCTCAGTGAGTCACGGTCACCACCTGTCTCAGTTTGTTGCCATGTGAGCAGCTCTCTTGCCTCAGACGAGTTTCCCAGTCCTCAGGAAGTTTACATGGATTTAGCACACTGCTGAATTTTCCCCTGACGTTTTTTTAGAGAACAGTCACAACCATCTCGGTTGAAAGCTAAGGCAATTGGAGGCACAGGAAAAAACGGAAGAACTTATCCTGCCTTATAGAACAAGCAGTAACTCTCCCAAGAACCAAATCAGCAACGGACAACATATGTGAGGAAAACGTTTTACGATTTCCTATAAGCTCAATAGTTAAAATGCAAATTCTTCAAAGACAATCTTCTAATTTCATACACTTTGAAAATGTAAGCTAAAGGAACTTTTAAAATCCTAAGCAGATGTAGGCTAAATTTGCTGTGATCTATCACCCTATTGTTTATACACACACCCACACATGTGTACATTAGACAAGCAAAGCAAGCCATTTTAGGACTGTTCATTGTTCTAGAGTATCTATAGAATCTATACCATCATTCTGTGGGCTCTGCATCCCATCTCTGTTCACATCAAGCAGTCAAAAACTAACAGTGTGAAAGACACACAGGAAGTCATGCCTAGCCTCTGCTGTTACTTTTGCTCAAGCTTTTGGAGGTCATGACAAATGAAAGAGGGTGTGGGGGAGGAGGTCTCTGAGAGGATAGCAAGGAAAAAGAAGTCTGACAAGTTAGAGATTTCCAAGTTCCTAGTCTTTGGGGGAGGATATGAAAATCCTACTGATTGATACCTTGAGAAGGCTCTTGGGAGCCAGGTCATTGGCATCAGGGCTTTACGGCTTGCTAAACACCCTCGCTCCCTCTCCCCTCATTTCCAAAACAAGGAGAGGTCCTGGTTTTAGCAGGTACATTGGGGAGCACTAGGGCCACTACTACAATGTGATACCACAGAAATTCTCTGCCCATGTATTCAGGCCAGCCTACCATAAAGAAATAGACAAGCACACACAGCCTTGGGAGAGCCCGCGGGTGCCAGTTGTATTTGTCAGAGGATATTTTCCCTCAGTTTGTAAGCCGCTGTGGATAAGACATCGCTGCCTGGTGGGGTATCAAAAAAGCACCTCCACCTTCACATGTGGAGAGGGTTGTGACAATCAAGGCTGTCACTGTGGCTTCTGCCACCAGCCCCTCCCACCTGTGCAGCAGTAGGCTCCTGCTGTCAGGAACTTAGCTTGTGGTGAGAGACAAGTTCCCACATCCTGTTGAGAAGGGGCCTCGCACTGACTCCAGCCTCAGAGGCTCAGCTGACTGGAACTCACTACAGCCCTTTTTGCAATGGCATGGAGATGTTCGAATGGATTCGTGGCCGAGGTCAACCAAGAAGTGAAGAAATAATTTCCCAACTCCTCTGTGATCAGCCACAGAGAAATTCAAGTACAAGTCAGTCCCTCAGCCAGTATGTTTAATGTATATTGTGGGAAAAAGCTCCAGGCCTGAAGGGAATGTTTCCATGGGAGGAGGCATGTTCCTAAAGGGGGAAAGGAAAATAAAATCAGTCCCTTGCTTTCATGTCTCACCAAGTAGACAGTGTACACACTAAATATGCAAATTATAATTAGCTCATTGTTTGTGCCATGCTGTTGGAGGGAAACAAATATCATCGCCAGTCTGTTGTTCTGCGGGCTTACCCTCTACATATTTGATTAGGGTTTTGTCCTAAGTATTATATTCTCATCTTCTATTACCTCTAACTTCATAACTTTATTGTGTAGTTTCTGATAATAAGGAGTTTCAAGAATATTTATTTTAAGATTAAAAAAAAAAAGCCTTCTTCCAAATGTATGAGGTAAAACAGATGAAATATCTTCAAGGAGCAGAGATCGCATTCCGCTTCGTGAATTTGTGTGTGAATGTGCACACACATGTGTGCATATGTGTGCATACATGTTGTGAGTGTCTGTGCACAAGAGGGGAGAAGGACTTGGTTGTGCAAAACCTATCTGTCATTGTCCTTCTTCTGCAAAGCAAACCACTATGGCTGAAAGCTATCTCTCTGTGTCAGTTTGATCTTCTTGATCCATTACATTTTCATGAGTTGCTTTCTACTTCAAGATGGAGGACTTTTCCAGATTTGGGGAAGGTTTCTGTCTTCTCTGTGTTTTATTATGTCTTCTGGCCAATCTTTGGCAGAGTGGTTCATAGGTTTGAGTGACGTCATCATCACCAGCTCATAGGTTTGAGTGACGTCATCATCACCAACACAGAAGCCAGGTCTCTCCTGTCCTTGCTCTCTCCCTCTTCCTGTTCCTTGTGCGTAATTAGTGAAGCCTTGGAAAAGACTCTGGCTAGCTTCCTAGAACCTTTTTTCTTTACCCATGAGCCCCTCACAGCCTCATGCTGTCCTGGGATACCATTGTGCTCATGGTCCTGATGTTGGCAATCACGGCAGGAGTAAGAGTGAATGGTGCTCAGTGAGAAGACTCAGCAATTCACAAGTGAGTCAACATCCCAATGAAAGACCCACCACACAAGCTAAAAAATTATCAACAGGCTTTTTAAAAAAAATTGTATAAATGATTATTATTAACATATGTTTCCCTAGGGATTAAGCACATTATAGACCATCACACAAAGACTTTTTTTTTCTCTTTTGTGCATTTTGCCCAGGAAAGAATAATGACACCCACAGAGATGATTCATTCTCCTCTTGCTTTAATTCCAAGAACAGTGAATACACCTCAACAAGGTCAAAACTGAGCTTCCAAGCTACTTTAGATTTTCACTAGTTACCTATTGTTCATGGATCTTTTATTTCTTCTGCACTTTAAAATATTCACAAGTGTGTGGAATGTGGCGTGGTAGTAGAGCACTTACCTCACATTCGCAATTCCCTTGGTTTGACTGTTGACATTTTTACTGAATTAATTGTCTAAGGTTATCAACCCTTAGCTTCAATTTTAACATGAACAGCTCGATTTTTTTTGTCATTGATGAAAGAAGACAATGATGAGCAGACATTAATATTCTTGCATTCGTGTTTCATTACAAATTGAATATTAGTTCACTGTTTTTACTTTGAAACAGTGGGGTGGGGTTGGCGAGACGGTTTAGTGGGTAGAAAATGCCTGCCACCGAGCCAAACGGCCTGAGTTCGGTCTCCAGGACCCCTATGGTGGAAGGAGAGAACTGACTCCTGAAAATTATCCTCTTCTGGTGTGCAGGTTGTTGATGTGCCAAGCATGCCAGTGAGCTTGGCTACAGTCACTGTTTCTTTACAGGACCCCACAGAGGAACGTGTTGTTCCCTCCTCCCCGTCTTTCAGCATCCAGTGAAAACTCTCAAGGGGATGGCGAATCAGTCTCAAACATGATAACTCTATGTGTAACTCACAAGTGTGCTTGTTTGAAGACACACTAATGTAAACAATTTCAATTTTTTTTCTGGAAAAAACAGTTATATTATGAATGAATCAGAAACAATTATATTATATTACGAATGAATCAGAAGCAATTATATTATATTATGAATGAATCAGAAACATATTATATTATAAATGAATCAGAAACAATTATGGCAGAAAAAAGTCAGTGGATATGTGTTACATTGGATTCTTGATCCATTTGTTTATACTTTTTGTTTCTTCGGCGCTAAGGACCAAACTCAAGGCCTTGTGTCTGCTAAGCAAGTGCTCTACCACTGAGCTAAGTACCTAAGCACTTGTATTAACCCATTTAATCTTTACTAAAACAAACAAAAGTCCAGCAGAAACTGGGATTAGATTTCTGATTTCAGAGGTGAGGAAAGCAGAGGCGGAAAAGTCAGTAACTTGCTCAAGGCCACTCTACATAGCAAAGTCAAGGTTTGTGCCTCAGTCAATAACGTCGAGCCTTGTGCCTTTAGCTCAGACTCTTGCAGGCTCTCCTGGGTCCGGAATAGCAGCCAAGACTCAAGTTTCCATTCTAAATCCACAACTTCCATATTTTCAGAACTAAAAATAAGACGTGGTATTTGACAATGGTCGGGGTATTTCAAGGGTTTTCCCCTGTGATGTGCAAGACGCAGTACAGCAGAGCGAGCGAGCGAGGCTCAGTCCCCCAGCAGTTCAATGAGGAGGAAGAATAGATGATGGGTAAGGTTTCTTCTCTACACAAAAACAGGAAGCCCTCCGGTGGGCCAGTGCTCTCTAAAGCTCTGTACCCCATGCCTGTACCGTGGACTTGTTTAATGTACCTCAGAGCAGAACCCTGACATTATCTGCATGGAGGAGATAAGAGAGCTCATCAATATTCCTTGTCACCTGGCTCTCAAGCCTACATCCTTCATTACTTTACTATTCCACCTTGTTTTTATAAACTTTAACAAAATTATACATAAAGAATATAAATTATACCACTACAGAAGTGCAGAATGGAACAAATTCTTTCTCAGAAATAAACTTCCTTCCAACGAGAAAGCAGACTTTGGTAAGTGTGCATGTGTGCATGTGTATGCGCGCGTGTGTGTGTGTGTGTGTGTGTGTGTGTGTGTGCACTGTGACTGAGGATTGAACTCAGAACCTTGCTTGTGCTGAGCACCTGCACCATCACAGAGCTACATCCTCTGCCTAGTATCTCAGACTGCTTTCTCTTTGTCTGTAAAAAGCTTCAGAGCCCTGAGCCTGGAGATTCTCCCTGCTTTTTAACTTTGTTGTTGTGGTTGTTGTTGTTGTTCTTTGGAGGCAGGAGTCATATTGCCCAGACTTATCTTGCTGTGTAGCCAAGGATGACCTTAACCTTCATAAACTTCTCATCTCCCTGTCTCCGCCTCCTAAATGCTGGCGTTGTAGAGTGTACCACCACACCTGATTTATTTCATGCTAAGCATCTGAACCAGGGCTTCATGCATGCTAGGCAAGTACCCTCTCAACTGGGGATATGATCTCATATCCCCAGATCAAACTCCCTGATTTTTTTGGTTTTGTTTTGTTTTTTGTTTTTTGTTTTTTTTTTTTGAGACAGGGTTTCTCTGTGTAGCTTTGCGTCTTTCCTGGAACTCACTCTGTAGCCCAGGCTGGCCTCGAACTCACAGAGATCTGCCTGCCTCTGCCTCCCAAGAGCTGGGATTAAAGGCAAGCGCCACCACTGCCTGGCAAACTCCTTGGTTTTCGAAAGAGCAAATGCACCATTAATTCTCCCAGGTTAAACTAGACTATGTTAACAAAAGAAGGTGAATGTCTGCTGTCTTTGCTGAGTAATTTCCTAATTCTCCTGAGGAGGGCAGATGAGGCAGGACCTCAGGGGACTGATAAAAGTCATTATGGAAGAGACAAGACTGAGAGAAAGATGTGGAAATGAGACTTCCCAGCCAGTCCCTGCTGCGGGTCTCTTGCCCTCCTATGCTAGCCTATGCTTCCTCCTCGTGGCCCGTTAGTCTGCATACAGTCAAACAGTAGCACTCTGTATGTATAATAATAAGGAAACCTCATTCGTTAGTTTTAGAAGGGCTGGGGCGTTCTGTGACATCTCCCTGACAGCAAACAGATTTTAAATGCAACAGGAACAGGAAAGCTCTCACCAGTCACAGCGATGCTGAGCATCCAGCCTAAGTTGACAGAGTCTACTTTCATTTTTTAAGTCCAGTTCCCACATGAGTCTCGGTTGTAAAATATGGGAGAATTCATCTGTGGGTCCCCTCCACATGTTTTCAAATGAAGCCAAAGTCTAGAGAAATGCCGAGGGAGAGTAAATCCAACAAGACAGTTAGGCGGACAGTGGGGTGACAGAGCAAAGGTCTCAAGATAAATGAGTGAGTGTCTGTGTGACAAACAGAAATTTGTGAACAGCCATAGCCCTCCCTTTTCGAGAAACCCTCACAACTTATTTTGCCATAGAGGAACTTAAGTGTTACAATAGCTGGTCAGCCAATCAGCGGCACTCCGGCGCCCCAGCACCCTGGCCGCAGATCAGGAAGCCCTTGAAGGTATAGTATTTTAACGTGCAAGGGAGACTTCTGGCTCTCAGCTGGCTTTTTGCTGTTGTTGTTGTTATTGTTGTTGTTCCCTGTGCTTGTAGGATGGAAAAACAGATGTGAAGTCCCTCATGGCGAAGTTCAACACAGGGAATAACCCGACAGAGGAGGTCTCTATCAACAGCAGGCCTTTCAAAGCTGCGGGACAAAACGCGCCTACGGGAATACAAGCAAGAAAGAATTTATTTGACAATCAAGGAAATGCCAGCCCTCCCGCAGGACCCAGCAACACGCCTAAATTTGGGACCACAAAACCACCCTTGGCAGTGAAACCTGTCTATGAGGATAAGTCTGACAAGGATCCCAAACCCCCATTTTTAAAACCTAGTGGAGTGAACCAAAGATTTGGAACACAGCCAAACTCGGCTTCCAGAGACCCTGAGGTCAAAGCAGGGTTTCTGAAACCTGTAAGCCCCAAACCCACCAGCTTGACTAAAGAAGATCCCAAACCGGCATTTTTACGGCCTTCTGGGAATAAGCTTCACAATTTGAACCAAGAGTCTGACTTAAAGACGCCAGGACCAAAGCCAGGACCAACTCCCCCAGTCCCAGAAAATGATCTAAAGCCAGGGTTCTCCAAGGTGGCCGGAGCTAAGAGTAAGTTCATGCCAGCGGCACAAGATGCTGACCCCAAACCTCGATTTCCCAAACACACCTTTGGCCAGAAGCCATCCCTGAGTACGGAGGACTCCCAGGAAGAGGAGAGTGCCTCTAAGAATGTGGCTGCCCAGAAAGGATCCCCGGGGCCACTAGGAGCCAAGTGCAAGGGTGGCCCTTTCAAAGCAGCGAGGGAAGACACAGAGGACAAAGATGGTGGAGTATCAAGTTCGCCCTTTGCTGGAGTGGTTCTGAAACCCGCTGCAAGCAGGGGAAGCCCGGGCCTCTCCAGAAACTCTGAGGAGAAAAAAGAAGATAGGAAAACAGATGTGACCAAGAACATCTTTCTGAGTAAAATGAATCAGGAAGAGCCGGCCAGATTCCCTAAGACCCCTTCCAAGCTGACAGCAGGGACGCCATGGGGCCCCAGTCAGGAGAAGGAAAAGGGAGACAAGAATTCAGCAGCCCCCAAGCAGAAGCCTTTGCCTCCCCTGTCCGTCTTGGGTCCGCCTCCACCCAAGCCCAGCAGACCACCCAACATTGACCTGACCAGATTCCGAAAAGCTGACTCTGCAAACAGTGAGTTGTTTCTCATGGCTAGTAACTGCGGTTTGCTCACAGCAGAGAGTGTTGCAGCTTTTAGGAGAAACTTTAGAGCTGGGAATGGTTGCATAACTGATACCCATGTGAGTATAGGGTCAGTTCTCCTTTGGTGTTTTTTCCTCTTTGTGTAGGAGGTCTGAGAAAGTAGAAAATCCAAGTTCTATTTGAGTATTCTCTGAGAAAGTGCCTTGTGTGGGGGACGAGGGGGGGACTGACTTCCTAAGGGGGACAATGGGAAAGAAATACATCTATTTGACTGATAAGGGGTTTTGCTTAAGGATAACTGTTGCATTTACTCCCTTGGTTGTGTTTCATTTCTACTGGTTGAGAAAGATGCACAGCCCACAAACAGCCAAAGAGAGAAGGGGGCAGACTTCTAAGTCAGTATTCTAGAAGGGGTCAAAGTTGATGACCAAAGGATGTATGCATTGTCTGGAGGCATTTTTGACTGTCACAATGGACTAGACTAATGACATTTTGTACATAAAGCCACCTCCTACAACACAGTAGCAGCCCCTTATCCAGGTCAAAAGGTCAATGCTGCAAATACTATTTACCATGTTCCCTAAACCCAAGATTCAAGTAGGAGAGTTATTAGGAGATAGTATTTCATATTTTGTATTTTAGCTGTTTTTTAATTTCCCAAAAATGTCTCTACTACTGCAGTTTATAAAGGCATACATAGCTACAAAATGAAGGTAGACAAAAGGTGTTTTGTTGTCCCTCTAGAAGACTGGTTCAATTTTCTTCCCAAGATGTCATCATAATATTATGGTGTGTGGGTGGAATTTGATACTGAACATCTCAGTAAATATTTGTCACCCTGTGTCATGACGAGAAAGGCTCACTCGTGCCTGCAGTGATTAATATCCTAGCAAATGGCGTCCAGGTGCTGTCCCTTGTAAGATGGAAAATGAATGATACTTACAAGTGACCATCCCACTGCAAGGCATATGCTTTTCCAAATAAAATTATCATCTAAATCTATGTATGGTGGGATAGGCCTGTGATTCGGGAGCTGGGAGGTGAGGGCAGGCAGATCAGAAGTTCAAAGTCTTGGGACTACCTTAGAGAGTTTGAAGCCAGCCTGAGCTACTTGAGATTCCACCTCAAAGTATTTTTTTTTTAAATCTAGTCTGATTAAAGCAGATTTAGGCATAACTACTGTCTCTGAATGATCTTCACACAGGCTCCCTCTGCCTGGTAGAAAGGTAAGAGAGAACAGAAGGTGAAGTCTAGGTGACACAAGGCTGTCATAACCCTCAGAGTGTGCTACCTGCCCTTGCTAAGACCAAGAGAAGGCATCCGATTCTACTAGAGGTGGAGAAAGATTACAGAGCCAGGTTCCCATGGCTATTAGCCCAAGACTGGTCTCCTCAAGGGCAGTTTGTCTATAAGAAGTCGTTCCCATCTTGATTAACTAAAATTCACCCAATGTAATGTGTATTCTCCAACCCAGAATAGCAGCTTGCAGGGAAATTTCCAGATGTCTGCTATAGCCATCAAGGTTTTCTGAGTTCACAGCTTTTTCTCCAGCTCTAACAAATACCTATGACAAACTGCCCTGGCTAGATGTAAGGTTTCACACTGAAGAAACTTGGGATAAATTCTCTGCTGCCTGGGACAATTCAGAATATTAGCCATTCACTTGTAATAAGGTGGGAAAGAAAAGAGATTGTGTGCTTTGAAAAAGATGAGGTTTACCAGATGTTTATCAATGATTTTTTTTTCAATCTACTAAGTTGTAAGGACACTAATTGGAGTAAAATGCTTTGCAGTGACCATAGAGACTTACTCTAAGAAGATCATTTTTTATTGTTGCCAAAACTAATCACAATAGTTTTCAAATTAGCAAAATTCTAAGTAATTGTTCAGTTGGCTTTTAAAAGGCTAATAATCTTTCCTACTTCCTGCTTCGTTATTCCTTTTTTATTTTATATCCAGATAAATATTTATAATCTATAGAGGACTTTTTATATAACATTATACAATCTAACTCTATTTATTCTTTGCAAGCAATGAAATGGAATTATATCCCAGCACAATTAGGGAATTTGCCCAAATTGTATCTTACCTAAGCAGGGCCATGACTGGTTCTCATGTCTCTCTGATTTCATAGACTATATGCCCATCCCTGTCCCAGTCCCCATGCTGGCTGCCTTTCAGGAAACATAAAACCCCTTGAAATGATGAATCAGGCACAAATGGTACCCAAAGACTCTGCATTCCTGTTTTTTTGCCCTGTCTTTTGATTAAAACATGTCTTTTTAAAAATTATTACAAATAAAACTGTGAGCACCATTAAAGTAGAAATCAGTTAGTTTATGATTCTTCTCTCATTTGTAGAACAGAAAATATGAATTTTCATCATTTTCCTATGCTTATACTCCCATGGAGGTATATTAATATGAAGTTAGTTGCCCCCAACTTTTCAGTATTAAATTACAATCCTCTCTATAGTTTACTAATTACTTTAGCAGATTGTCTGTACATTCAATTAAATGGAGCTCTGACACAAAATGAATTTTACACAAAATGTCCACCCTGAAGAGATCTTCTCAGTGTCTCACCTATAAATTGTCAACATGCACATAACACATTGTTTTCTGAATGTGGAGCTAATAACATTTTTGGTTCCTCCAACTTTACCGACACTAGAACCATTTATAACTACAAAACTGTAAACGCTTTTTTAATTGAAACATCAAAATGTCCTCTACACTCACCTTTCTTTTGACTCCCTTCAAAGACTTCATTCTAGGGGTTCTGGTACTATTCACCATAATGTCTGGGTTCTTAAATACCCCACCAGGCCCAGCTGTTGGGTAGCTACTAGGAAGAATTCAGTTCAGCCCTCTTTCTTGTTCTTGTAACACTAGAAAGAAACACTAACTGTTCTGTATGCTAACTATGGAAATAATCAGTTAAGTACCTTAACAGTTACAGGAATGAGTCTGGGGCCAGCATTAACCAAAGGTTATTAGAATAGTGTGCCCCCTCCTCATTTGTACGCATGCTCCGACTAATCCAGCCAACAGGAACTTGACATCAAGAAGAGTTGGGGTTGGGAACAGTGAGATAGCTCAGGAGTTGTGAATACTTATTGCTCTTGCAGAAGACCTGGGTTTGGTTCCCAGCACTCACTGGGCAGCTCACAACCATCTGTCACTCCAGTTCCAAAGAACCGTACTCCCTTTTCTGAGCTCCATGGGCACCAGGCACACATGTAATGCACAGACATATATGAAGGCAACCACTCATAAAATGAAATAAATAAGTCTTAAAAAAAAACTTAAAAAGAACTTGAGCTGTGATTGGAGCAGAGTTCAGCTGGAGAGTTCCCACCCTTAGTACCCTAATTGGGAAAAGCAAAGGACTATGTCAACAGCAAATGACCTATTTCTAGGAGAGGGTGAGACTTTCCTTCACAGATCCCAGAGATATCTATCACCACCTCCTTCTGGTCCATCATTTCCCTTTTACATATACTTTTGTAATATGATCTTATTGGTTTTTTTTTTTTTTTTTTTTTACGTATACTGAAAAGTGATTTATCTCAATGTGTAGCAGTATTTCCCACATTATTGCTGCAGGCCATTATAAGAACAGGGATTCAAGGCTCAAATGGATTTTAAAGATTTGAGGGCAAATCGTTTTCCAAACAGCCAAGTTTCGCCACAGTTAGCAATAGCACTGTATACCTACCTGGAAGTTAAAAATGAGGTTTACCTAGAGTAAATCCAAAGATGTCTCATTAGAATATCTCAGGACACTACCCCTGAATGTGTGTCCAGTGTGTACATGAATCAGAACTCACTCAGCTGGGTGGTTCAGCCTCAAGGGACAATGAGGCATCTCCAGATTGAGCTAGACTCTAACAATCCGGATGTCTGTGCACTTTGAGACCGGAGCCTAGGCTTAACTTCAATTCTCTCACCTTTCTTGACTCTGGGCAATCTGTCTTTCAAAATATTTCTGGTCCTTCCTTCCATTCCAGGTTGCAACCCCTGAGGAACCATTTACTATTAACTAATCAGCCAGCTCACCTGGGTTTACCCCTTAAGATAAATGTCTTGGAAAGGCTCCCTTCAAAGTGCAAGTCCTAGGTCAGATCCGAGCTACCCTATTCTTGGTCTTCTCTCAGTGAGTTCTAGACATCTCTCCTCTGCCCAAGATAGAACTGATCCTCAGAATAAACCCAGTTCTTTTGAGTAAATCACCCCATGAAGGTTTATATCCCAACAGCATTGTTGGGCTTTGTAAAATCCAACCTCTCATTATTTCAACAAGTATTTACACAGTCTCTATTTTCTATTTCTGCCAGCAAATTTTACTGTGGGAAAGTCTGAGGCTATCCTGAATGTACTCCCTTGAAAATTACTTGTTTTCTGTCAGAATTCTCAGAGAAATCTTTGTCCTGGAAGTATAACTATTTAGCGACGCTATGTCTGTCTGTCATTTGATATCAGTTATTTCCTGAGAGATGCTGGCCCTCTGTTCTTCTCCAGCTCTTCCAGAGATCTTCATTTCCATACACACAGGGATCACACCATTACTTTTGGTTTGGCAGATGCATGATGTGAGCTTCTAGAAACTCTAATCCAGGGTGGTAAATCTGTTCTCCCCCTCAAACTATGATTTGAGGTCTAAGCATGGCTTTAAAGGCTCGTCTCCATTGTTTTCTAACTGTTTGGGATTTGAGGATAGCCCTTGCTGGGGACCCAGATTCTGATGTTCTCTGAGTTCAGTGCTCTGTCCCAGGCATTACAAGGCCAGCTTTAGCCACTGGTCCTTTTGTGGTATTTAGGACCTCTCTGTTGAGGATTTCTCTTGAACTTGCCCAGGCTTATTGGTTCCCCCTCAGTCTACTTCTGAAGTGGAATGTACTAGTGAGACTTCACAGGTTTTTATAGAATCCCTGTCTTCCACTTACAAGATGCTTCTGGGCCTGGAGAAACCCCTTCATGAGTTAAGCAGGCAGAAAGGAAACTATTAGTGCTTACCTGGAGCCTAATATTATACCCTACAGATTACTCTCACTGACCAAGGACACTCAGACAATACTCCCAGTACCTACTACCATCTCAAATGCTTTGAGAAAGTGTCTCATTCTACCAACAAACCAGTTTATACTTTGAGGAAAACAATTACAGTAGGAGTTGACAATGTGAGCAAGAAAAGAAGAGAGCCATTTGTGGGGACAGCAAAGTCATCTCCTTTGGCATCTAGACCACTTTTATTGTTGGTATACCTAGGTTCCTGGTTCTTTGTTTGGTCCTGAATTTGATCTTCAGAATTCTTCCCACTCACATCTCAGTTCTTCTTCTAACAGTGTCTTAGCTCAATAGTCCACACATGCCCATTGATTTACAGAGAAGTTTTCTTAGAGTGATATCTACCCTGTATTGAAGAGACTATCACTTTTCTCATTTATGAAGCAGAAATTCCTAAAAAATTTTATGGCAACATGTCATGATTTTCCATTGTAAAACCTTTTCCTGTGGTCAAAAGGCTGAAATTGGTGTTTCTGCAAGCTTTAATGATATATGAAAATAGTACCGAAATAACTGCCATTGTATCAACATTAATCACATTTGAGAAATGTCCAAAACATTGACCAGTTGTGACATAAATGAATGGTTTTCCAACAGCTGTCTTACCTTCCAAGTGTGAAATATATTCCAGGTTTGATCAAATTCATGTAATCCCTAAAATTTCAAAAGCATTAAAGTGAAATTTCGATTTTCTCAGGACAGGCAGAAAATTAAGACGAAAGTTCAAGAATCAAATACAAACTCAGCCAGGCATGGAAGTGACTATAGATATAGCTCAGAGAGAGGCTGTTAGCCCAGCGTAAGTGAGGTCCTACATTTAATCTCCAAAGCTGACAAAAACAGAGTTCATACACTGGATAATAGATAATGAAATACAAGACTCTTCCCAACTTAGTTTTGATGCATGTCCCCAAGGCAACTAAAACAACCAGCTAGGATTCCCAGACAGATGTGTGTTACATAATCTCTGGATGGGAGATAGTGTCTATCATATAATCTCCATGCCAAGTGAAACAAACCTTTTCAAATAGAGTTTGACTTGTAGACTCTATGTAAATGATATTATAGGCTCCTTTGTCTCTCTGCCTTGATTAAAACTATTTCTGAGATGATGAATTCATGGGCCAACAGCATGTCTTGGTGCATATGCTTTGTATTTTAAGAACAAAATAAAATTGGCTTCTAAAAAAGAATGACTAACTGCAGCATTGGAAGAGCCAAAGTATGCCCGAGGAACAGAAATCCAGCTACCTGATTTCTCAAAATTCTTTGGAAATTGTCTATCCTTTCATAGAAAGCATAAACATGATAAAGTTCCGGGAACCTTTTAGAACACTAGATTTCATATTTTTCCAATATACGAGAAATAAAGAAGAAAAAAAGTCCAAAAAGTTTGGAGAATCTGTTATCTTAACTGCTGGTAAATAGAACTGAAACATTTTTTCTACTCTGTTTTAATTGTCTTCAAAGGGGAAGATGAGATGATGTTTAATTCTGTGTGGCATGTCAAAGGTGGAAAACCCCATCTTGAGCCCCCCGGTAGCAATAGATACTATCAGCAGAATGTAACTGAACAGGCGACATCTGGCTACAGAAAAAAAAAATCTGAACCCCAAACCATAGGAGGTTTTTCTTACCCCAAAGAAAGGAGCTGCACTGTCCAATCAGTCACTGTGCTGAATGAAGTCAACAGCCATGTCTCTGCAGCTGCACTGAGGCACACAACGGCTCTTCAGCTCTCCTGGCAACTCTGCATGTTTCTCCAGGGGTGGCATAGGGCCGGTGAGAGAGAGACACACACAGAACACTACTCTCCATTCGTCTTGAGACAGAGTCTCTCTATGTGGTCCTGGCTGTCCTGGAGCTCACTACATAGACCAGGCTGGCCTCGAACTCACAGAGATCCTGTTGCCTCTACCTCCTGAGTGCTGGGATTAGAAGTGCGCACCATTGTGCCCAGCTTAACCACTCTCAACTGGTGACCTAACTTTTTTTTTTAATTCTCAGGAGAGTGAGCAGGCTCAATGGATTTTTAAAATCAACCTGTGTGACAGCATGACTAGTATGACCAAGCACTAAAAAATTCCTGTCCAAATAAACAATGAAGGCCAGACAGATAAACATTGCCGACCTCCAAAGCAGACCTAGATCTGCTCACTTTATGTTCAGCTATACCAGAAGGAGAAAGAACCCTAGATTAAGTGACAAAAGGAGTTGATTCAGGAATGAGGAAGAGGCCCTGCTTTTTCTCAGTGGCTGACTTACTGTCCTACAGTAACTCCTAGCTCTCTCCCAAGTTGTCGCCTTGAAGGTGAGCTACCACATGTGACTTCGCTTACTGAGCATCTAGATGGAAACTTCTCCAGGAATTCTGCTTCTGCCTGCTGTCCAGATGCTAGCTTCTAGTTCATCCACACACATGTACCCACATATGCATGCACATACACACACACCATACACATACAAGCATTTGTACGCATGCACGCCTTTATTTTTCACACATATAACTACGATCATGACTTATTCCTTGATCACTTTTCTTTCTTTTTTAAAAGAGATTTCATTTTATTTTATGTAAATGTGCACGTGAGCTCATGCATAAACACGTGACTCAGTGTGAGTGTGTGCACACATGTGTGCCTGTGGAGGCCGGAATAGGGCATCAGATCTCTTGGAACTGAACAACAGGCCTTTGTGGGCCACCCAACTAGGTGCTGGGAGCTGAACTCTGGTCACCATGACTGAATTTTGTGGAGATGTGAAAGCTAAACAGATTGCTGAGTTCCTCACTAAGGAAACAGGAAATTTTGTTCATTGATTTGTAAATATAAAAGGCCAAAGTTTTAATTGTGTTCCTGTGCTTCTTAAAATCAGAATAAATGAATGCCAAGCACCAGCTGGACGTTTATAGAAATGTCTACTGCTCTGTGTTGATTCATGGATGAGGAAGAGGCCCTGTTTCTCAAGGACGATTCCAGCTTCTGCCTCCTGCTTCTCCTAATTTGGATGGATTTAGAGATCATCTCTTCCTTGTCCCACGCTATATGCTGCCATAACAAAACAAGAGTGCAGGCAGATTCCTCAGTTTTCACTGTAGCCTAATTATTGCAAGCAATTGCATGCAGGACAGATTGTATGGAAGGCTTCAGGAACCAGAGGTATTAACGGTCAACATAAACATGAATGGGATAGTGTTTACCTTTGTTCTTCACAGGCAGCTAAGGGTTTTAGAACACAGGCTTTGATTTCTTTCTGTGGCTCAACTCTTTTTCTTTTTCTGTGTTTTCTTGACCCATTCTTTTCAACAGCAAAGAAAAAGAAAAATATTCCTTCCATTTTCTTATTCAGAGCATTTCAACTGCCTACAGTCCAAACCCTTCTACCAAGTATTGTCTTTTTTGTACTCAAGCAGGTGTTTCTTGCTTCAAGGTCTCTTCCCCCAGCAGGAACAGATGGGAAAGGATGGCCAAGGGGAAGTGGTTTTATTTTGTGTTGTTATCAGTACTTGTTATTTTACTAGAAATGACTATCTGATGGACAGAGCATGTCTGAGAGAATATAATTCATCCAAGTACAAGAACAGATAGGAATTGTCCCAAAGTGATGTAACAAGCAGATTATTTTATCCTTTTACATATTTTTAGTGCTAAATGACTAGACATCCTTAAAAAATAAGAATGCTAGAAAGCAGCTTTCTGCTACCAGACCTGGGACTTGAAAGCTAGCAGATTCTTTCCTGAGTTAAACTGTAACAAGGTTGCCCCCACCTAGCAATGTCTGTGGCATGACTTCCTGGTCCCTGTGAACTCTAAATGGAAAACAAGATAAAAAACAAAACAAGAAAACCCTAACGGGAGAAAGACCGCAAAGGTGGACTGAGGTTCTAACCAATGGTCTAACCATGTCATGTCATCCAAACAAAATATCAAACTTGGGCTTTAGTCTTTCAAATGCTAACTTTAAGTTGCACTTAAAAGACCCCCATACTGCAAGTTCAAGGGATATAGAATGGACACAGTGGTTGGAGGTCTAGGGTGGACACAGGGTTTAGGGATTAGGGTAGACATAGGGGTTGGAAGTCTAGGGTAGACACAGGGGTTGGAGGTCTAGGGTAGGCACAGGGGTTGGAGGTCTAGGGTAGACACAGGGTTTAGGGATTAGGGTGGACACAGAGGTTGGAGGTCTAGGGTGGACACAGGGGTTGGGGGTCTAGGGTGGAAACAGGGGTTGGCGTTCTTATTAAGATCAAGTTCCTGGTCACAGTCGGATGAGGGAAGTGAGGGACTGGGGAAAGGAAGAGTTTCCAAGCCATGGGTGTTTTTCTCAGAACAAAGAAATGACAAAATCGCACTGAAACAGGATACTGAAAAGGTGGTGCTCACATGAAAATAGGCAAATGAGTGAGTAATGTGTCTGAGCAAACAGGTACCGCCTTGTGCGTGGTCTTAAACATTTGCTTAGTTAGGAGAGTACAAGGGTACTATTCAAATATGTAGCACCTAGGGTGGCATTGCTCAGACCACTGTGGTGGCAGAACACCAGCATCCCAACAGTCCTTGGCTACGGCAGCATTAATGCTTCAGTTTCTAGACAGCAAAGAGCTCCAAGCTCTCCGAAGGAGGGTGGAGCCCTTAGAGAGCTATGGTTCTCATTTAAGTAGTTGGGGGTTGGGTTGTCACCCCCAACTGCCTGTCAGCCTGGAAGAGCAGAGTAGCACGTCAGCCATCCAGGATCCTTGGCACTCTTGTCTGTCTCTCCCCTTCTTCTTCCCTCTCTTCTTTTGTCCCTTCATCCTTGTGTTCCCCCCTTTCTACCACGCAATGGTCTTAAGGTTTACCCTGCACCATGATTTTTACAAGGCCAATATGGTGGTTATTCATCAAACAACAACAGCAAAAACAAAACTGGTGTTTAGTGTTATTGGTGGTATTCAAAGCAGCATTCAAAGCAAAGAAACAAATGGAGGTGCTAAGAAAACTGACCTTGAAGATAAGAATAATTGCATTTTGTTTTAAGAGGCGTGGCTATATTGATGACTGTTAATACGCACGCGCACGCACACGCACACGCGCGCGCGCGCACACACACACACACACACACACACCTTTATTCCTTCGGGAGATCCCCTTGTTTAGGGAGAGGTCTTCCCATCTGACCAACTGACCCAACTCATCAGCAATATAAAGAGCTATAAGGTGTTTAAAAAAAAAAAAAAAAAAAAAAAAAAAAAAAACTGGTGGTTGTTAGATCCAGATTGTGATCAGAACCCCAACTGTACTGGCTCAGCTTTTTTTTTTTTTAATAATTCATCATTTGGCAACAACATTCATTTTATCCCTCAATGAATTTTCACATATCAAGCACCTAATCTTTAGAAGAGACCTATGTTCATATAGTACTTAAAAAAAAAAAAATTGAACCAATAGGAAACAAAGCCAGGCAGCTGACCTGAGATGAAGAGTGCCTTTTCTTTTGTGATACCTTTTTAGTTGAATCAAAGATAAGCAGGTTTGAAGGAAGGCACTGGCAGGCTTTGATGGTGCAGATAGACACCCATGCTTGTGTGCTTCGCCATGAAAGGAGAAGATGGAGGTGGTACTATGAAAACAAATTTTTTTCAAGCTTGTTGCTGTACTTTTCTAAGCTGTACAGTTGATAGGTGACCCTGTAGACAGTTCTGTGAACATCTAACTATCAAATGGAAGTTGTATTATAGAGATGAGTGTACATTTTATTTTGAAGATGCAGATTTTACAATCATTCTTTTCCACAATCATTTTTCAGCAGAGAGACCTGAGGATATTTTGTTGCTAGAGACACAAGTGCCAGCAAAAGCTGGACCACTTACTGTTGGACCCTGTGAGGAGTACTTGACTTCTTTAAGCCTCATTTTCTCATGTTTCTGGAGATAAATCTCTGTGTTGTACAGTTGTGTGGTGGTTGAACAATATATAGGAAAAGTACCTAGTGTACATCCAGACACATCATACGGACTCAAAGCATTGATAGCAATTTAATTGTTGTGTGTGTGTGAGCATGCGTGTGTATGTGTTTATAGTTATCTACCTTACCTGTCATTTCTAGAGGCTGAGAACAAGAAGATTATGCTACAGCAATACAGCTCCACCAGCCACTTTTACTAGGTATTTTTAATCAGCTATCTAAACCTTAGTTGTAAGATATTTCACTTTTTAAAGCATTAACAGCAGAAAAATATTTCATGTGTTATAGGGAAATAATCCTCTCAAAGTAGGGATACAGCTCAATGGTAAAGCACCTTCTTACCTAACATGTATGAGGCCCTAGGTTTTGCTTTTTCCCCAGAGTGGAAAGAGGGGAAACAATACGTAAGTTTGGGCTCTCAGAATGTGAAAAAACAGTAGACATTTGAAGCCTCCTCATGTGTTGAACAAGTACAGATACCAATGTAAAGTTTGCACTGAGTGACAGGTAAGACAGTCATCCGATGAAGCTAATTGCTGGTCTAAAGTTTTCACTTGAACTGTGTCATAGGACGAACAATATCTTGGCATAGTAAACAGTTTCCCTTTCCACAGCAATTCACAATATCCAAAGAGAGAACTTTGTGTCACTCGGTGTGGGCACAAGGGTGCACGCCTTTAATTCCAGCACTTGAAGAACAGAGGCCAATGGATCTCTGAGTTGGAGGCCAGCCTGGTCTACGTCATGGGTTCTAGGACAACAGGACTAGAGAGAGACCCCCCTCATAAAATGAAACAACAACAAAAGCTTCATGCTCCTTAAAGGGCTTCAAAAGCAATTACTTGGAATCTCAGAGGTCAGGTTAAAATTCAAGACGAATTTTAACTGTGATCCATATTTAAAGTATAAATTCAGCATAGTAGCTAAAGTCAACGTCAACTGAAGGGAAGCCACAGTTGATTTTACTTAAAGAACTTTACATTTAGAGGGGAAATGAATATGTCAGTATTCAAAGACATCCATCGGACAGAGGTTAATTAATGTTTGATATTAGAACTGTGTGTTCAACTAGGTCAGAACAGATTTTTTTTTATCTCTTATTTTAAGAGGGACTAGCTTGAAAATATTTTTTCTATCATATCATTGAAAGAAATTGGAGGAAAAGATAAATCATCAAAAAATACATACATATTTAAAGAGAACTTTTATGTCATGCTAGCAAACTGATGGGAAATCCTTCCACATCTTGATTCAATGAAGTGCATAAATGAAAACTCGGTTTTCAATATGAGGAACATATTTAGCCTCTGCTGGAAAAGTAAAATTAGTTTTTGCCCAAAGCAGACTATCATCCAAAGTGAAAACCCTTAAGGTAGTTTTTTTCTCAAAAAAGGCAAAAAAATAAGGATCTCTGTAATCTGTGAGTGTGGTCTAGTAGTCTAGGGTTTTCATGTTGAAACTCACCAAAACAAACCATTTAACTATGTCTTCAAAAGTTCACACTGTAACAGCTTTAAGTGATTTAAACAGATAATATTACTGGATTTATTAATTTTTGTGGGAAATATCATTTCATTTTCTCCGATTTTCACAAAATTTGCCTAGATCACCAGTTTGTAATAATTTGCTGTTCTTTCTAAGAACAAAATTTTGCAGTGTAAATTGTTAAATATAATTCAGTTTGCCGTTAGAGAAAGCTATTATTTCTTACCTCAAAGTACCTCACATGGTAGCCTTCATGGATTTTTGTTTGTATCAATTGCTCCTGGGGGTAGTACTTCTCCAGTGTGACCCACAGATCCCCTCCACAGCATAGCTATGGCATTTTCAAAACCTGAGACACCTGTTCTTATTCTAACTCCATGAAGCTGCCTTCCTCAGTTCCTTACCTAGGGTCTAAGGATCTCCATTTTTAATGACTTTCCTGGGAAATGCTTTGTTGTTGCTTAGACTTATTTATTTATTTGTATATGGGTGTTTTACCCGCATGTATGTCTGTGAACCACTTGCATGTCTGGTGGGTGCCCATGGAGATCAGAAGAGGGTGGTGGTAGGTTCCCTGGAACTAGAATTACAGACTGCTGTGAACTGCTGTTGGGTTCTGGGAAGTGAACCCACATCCTCTGGAAGGGCAGCAAAAAGAACATCTCTCCGGCCCCACTAGGAGATTCTTTTTTTTTTTTTTTTCTCGAGACAGGGTTTCTCTGCATAGTTTTGGTGCCTGTCCTGGATCTCACTCTGTAGACCAGGCTGACCTCAAACTCACAGAGATCTGCCTGGCTCTGCCTCCCGAGTGCTGGGATTAAAGGCATGTGCCACCGCTGCCCAGCTTAGGAGATTCTTATGCACACTTAATATCTAAACTTTTTGTAAACCTCCAATTAGTCTCTCTTTAAATGGCATGTGATTTTTATATTTTATAATATCAAAATAGCTTATCTGGAGCTATCTTAAAACCACATTTTCCTCTGGGATACCTTGGGCCAAATAAGAATGGAAGGGTAAAGAATAAGGATAAAGAAGGGCCTATATATTAAGTGTTTGGTATGAATTGTTACAGAACTTCTTGTAGATCCTGGCTTAAGTGCTAGAGAACTTTATGGATTGTTCCAAAACTTCTTGTAGATCCTGGCCTGACTTAAGTGATAGAGAACTTTATAGATCGTTCCAGAACTGCTGGCCTGGTTTAGGTCCCAGAGAGCTGGCATTCAGCAGTCTACAGATGTAGAAGCAGGGAAGAATCCAGGGGGTGTTCATTCCTGCATCGTGCTAGGACTTCTCCAAGCCCCCAAGAGAGCCAGACATCCCGAGGATGCTTCCAGTGGGTCCAGTGCATAGTCTGCTTGTTTCTACTGTGACCAAGGATACTGTGTACAAGCACTCCTAGATACAGGTGTGACAGGAACCAAAAATGCAGCCAGACGCTGTGACCTCTGAAAACACACCTTGTCAACTTGGTCTGCACAGAGCTAGGCTTTTGTGTAGCATGCTTCCTTTTTCCTAAAAGATAATCTGCTTTGAATTTTTTTTTAAATTTAAACTCACCAGTTAAAATAGTTCACATGTGGCTATACTATAGGGCAGCTCAGATACTAGACCGTTTCTTCCATCATCTCAGAACACTAGGAAACAGCCATGAGAGACGACCTCCAGCTGCCTCTGTCCCTCCATTCCTAAAACGATTGCTATCTTCCCCTCTAATAGTCCCAGTACATTCTGAACAGTGTTATTTGTACCCGCTGATAAACCAAATCGACTGTGATTTAGAACCATGCCCTAGCCCACCCCTAAGTTCTTCCTGAGGCCCTGGAAGACACAAGATGAGCAAATGAGCTGAATCACCGAGTGAGCCACCAACTCAACTTCAGTTCCAGACAAGTCTACGAAAAGTGTCATCTACTTCAGGGCTTCAATTTGTGCTGGGGAAGAAAACCCAATTCCTAAAAACAAGGAAAATGTGGAGCGGTGGAGCCTCCATACAACAGCGTCGGTAAAAAGGTTGATTGCAAAATTACAACAAGAGGAGAAACAGGAAGAGTGGAAAGCAAACGGTGCCCTCTCAAGTTGTCACCTGCCCCCACTGCAACCAGTTTTGCCTAGACGGGCATTCCGCAGAGGAAGCTTTTCCGCACTCCCTAGAGACTGCCCCAGCAACCGCGCCCAGCACATCTCTTCTTCCACCTGAATTGCTTTCTGCCTCTTACAAGTCAAGAGAACTGGCCGGATGATTGGGGCAATCGTGAGAGTTCTCTCTACACAGTCTTCTAAGTCTGGTCATTTTCCCAGGACAGACTTCCTTGAGAATCCACCCACACAACTGTATAGGCCCATTATGGTTTCATGCCAAAGAACCCCTGAATACATATAAAGATGAGAGGGAAGGAACAAGAATGAAGTTAGTTAGGGATAGGAGAGGGATGACGGGCGCACAAACATGGAACAGGGCCAGGGAGGCAGTCCTCAAACAGAAACACCATCCTCACTTCTCCCAAGAGCATCCTGGAGTCCAAGGCATTTACCTATGCATGCATCAGGAAGAAGGAAACTGTATGTGATGAATAATTATTTTGCACATGACAAGCCACTGTGGAAAGATGCAGCAGGGGATGGCAACAAGTATCTATTAAACACCAAGAACATGCTAGGCACTATGCTAGACCCTAGCAATCACCAGAGATAGGATGGGTGCATTGCTACCTTCCTAACACACCCCTTCTAGTAAGAGCCACAGACCAATAAACAGGCATTTCCACTGCCACATAATGGGGCTAAAGTAAAAACAGTACAGGACATTGAGCATTTAAAGTCTCAAATAGTCCTAGAAAATGGAGGAAAGCCTTCTTGTTGGAACTGAAGCCTATGTTGAGTGCAAAGACTAAATAGGCATGCCAGCCAAGAAAAGGGGGAGGGGGAGAGACAATGGAAAGGAGGTGGAGAGAAGACAGATACCCACGCAAATGTCTGGGGAGAGTAGAGCATGGAGGGGACCTTTTGCATACCTTACAGTCTCCAAGGGAGAAGCAGTGAGGTCTGAGTTGTTACTACAAAGAAAAGCCCTCTGTATATACTTCCTGAAAATGCAAAGGAAGGTCTCAGATCTCACCTTGTTTTTTCCCCTTACCCTATCTCCTGTTCCTTGAGCCGGAAGTGGAACCCAAACAGAATCTACTGTTCAGCTACCTCATGAGAGAAGTAGCCATATGACAAACTGTTTGGGTTAAGACCCCAACTCTACCCTGAGAAACTGTCAGACATGGGACAAGTTGATGCATCCATTTCCTCACCTGAAGTAAAAGCAATGATACCATTTACTTCATGAGGTTTTGGAGAGATTCAGTGAGCAAATACTTGTCTAAGTGGAATACAACAGTGTTCGACACATAGGAAGCACTCTAAAAAGGCTCTTATTCTATTACCAAAGTCTTGGTAGCTAGTGTGAGAATATTATTCACTGTACATTTACACAGAACACTGCACTCAAACCAATTCTACCTGAGCCAAGGCTAAGGAGATTTAAAAGAAAAGAAAACAAACCTAGTCAATTTTCTGTGTGTCCTGTAAGATGTTAGATTTATCAAAATAAAGACATTCCTAGGACAGTCAGGAAATATTTAGGTCCCTATCGAAAATGACTACAATAGCAACAATGGCTAAAGAAAGAATGCTTATGAACTTGGGAGGGGAGGATACACAGGACAAGTAGGAGGTAGAAAAAAAGAGGGAGGAAATCATATGATTACATTTTAATTGAATCAAAAGAAAACTTACCGAAAAAAGTTCCTTTGTTTGTTTGTTTGTTTTTGTTTTTTAGAGACAGGGTTTCTCTGTGTAGTTTTGGTGCCTGTCCTGGATCTCACTCTGTAGACCAGGCTGGCCTTGAACTCACAGACATCTGCCTGGCTCTGCCTCCCAGTGCTGGGATTAAAGGCGTGTGCCGCCGCTGCCCAGCTACTTTTTTTTTTTTTAAATGTGAGAACAAGCCAGGCATGGTTGCCCATGCCTTTAATCCCAGCACTTAGGAGGCAGAGGCAGGTAGATTTCAGTGATGGGAAGGCCATCCTAGTCCCCAGAATTTCTGCCCAGCCAGGGCTATAACATTAGATCCTGTGTCAAAAACAAAATGTAATAAATGAAATAAAAATTTTAAGGCAAAACTATTTTAATACAGCTAATGGTAAATTTCCAAGACGACATCCTTTTAAAGCTTTAATAAGGAACTTCTTTACATGAAATACAATGGCGGCACTTCCTGCTCATCTTCATGTTGCTATAGGCAGAAGTTTAAATGTCGCTCATAGTTTTCCACTGCATTTGGATAGTCTACAACTAATATTGGTCTTCTGTCCCTCCCATGCTATACCACAGGCTATTTCGAGTCTCTCCATTTTTCAACAAAGATACCAAGGCTCAAAAGTCATGTGACTTACCTAGCCAAATGCATGAGTTCTAAAATGAGACTAAACTCCATGCCATTTTGTAGAGTCTAGGTTTATATTAGGATACCTGGTCCTTTAAGAAACCTCATCCCCATAAGTTGTTAAAACACTCTAAGATATATGATACACACTGAAAAACATTAGTTCTCATCTCAGAATTAAGATTTTTATGAGAGGAGATAAAGAGGTGGCTCAGCAATTTGGAGCACTCGTTATTGCAAAGGGCCCAGGTTCGAGTCTCAGCACCATATGCTGGCTCACAGCCATCCATACCTGCAGTTCCAGAGGATTCGATGCCCTCTTCCGACTTCCACAGGCATCAGGCATTCCTGTGGTGCACATATATACATGCAGGCAAAATACCTCTCTCACACACAAAAAGTAAAATTTTTAAAGATTTTTGTGGAATACTTGTGCAAATAAATGTTCTATAAGAAAAATACATTTGGAAAATCCCAAGATAAGCTGAGGTAAATTTGGTTTTTTTTTTTATTATTATTATAAGGTCTTTAAGACACAACCGAGGGGTCCACTGTATGGCACATACCTGTAATGCCAGCACCTGGGAGCCTGAGGCAGGAGGATCTTGTGAGGTCAATGTCAGCCTGGGCTACGCAGCAAGTCCAGGGCATCCTGAATAATGGAGACTTTGGAGACTTCCTTTCAGACAAAACCATGACTGTACTGAGACCTATGATAATCAAAGTGAAGGTGCTGTCTTGCAGCAATTTCCAAATCACAACTGCCCATAGAACTTTTTTTTTCTTCCTCTCAGTAGGATCAGTGTCCCTCGGAACTAAACCTAAGGCTAATAACACATGAGAAATATGCAGATTAATGGAAATGCTTATGGTCCAAGTTCACCAGGGACAAATGGTTTACAATCTGCTAGGAAAGCCCTCTGATTGTTCCGAGCAGAAACATAAAAAGGAACTTGCAGTCATTGTTCTTAATCTTAAATTTGCTTGAGATGGGGAAGCTGAGGACAACCTCAAAAAAATATGTCACCGTGTAAAGTAGGAAGTGGCCACTGGTGCAGCGGCTGACAGCCCTGCAGCCTGTTCAGAGTGAGAGCTGCAAGGCACCTTATGGGAAAGCGTGTGTGCACGCTCCTCCAACCTCAAGGTCACCAGGGTCACCATGCAGAATGTCCTGGATTTGAAGTTCAAAATCAAATCTATCAGATATCACATTTCAAGTTCAAAATGTGAAGTGCAGCAATTGCAAGGTCTGGAAACTCACTGGGAGGGAAAAAAAAATAAACTCCTTTCTTTCTAAATGATGCCCTGGTTCTACCGCAACCGGCAGTGTGAAAATGATCAGTCAGACAGAATCTGATGATGAGCCTGAAGGTGTCAAACTGGATAATGTAATTGGGTTTAATATCAAGGGACATTCCATTCCCGGCCCAATCATATCAATTTCAGGAGATACTGGACCAAGTAAATTCTTCAATCACCTTCTCATTTTCAAAAAGGAGAAAGTTGAATTAGATCACTGCCCAGGAGTCTCTCTGAACTAAAGCTCGGTACATTGAAAAGATGTGAGTTCATAGACCTCTTAGGTTTTTTAGCTCCCCTAAGGAAATAGAAGCCTCCCTGGGTGGGCAGGAGCACTATTGTACAAAAGGTAGCAACAAAGGCAACTAATTTGGGGGGATAGCCATAGCCCTCAGGTATCTAGCCTCTAGCCTGTGTAATGTTACCAAAGTCAAGAAGGCTTGAAATATTAAGTGTGAGTCCAGACTGCCTGGAAATAATGAGAGTCATCAAATAGCTACATTCCTCCATTTTCAGGGCCAAAGGTCCAGAGGTGGAGTACCTCTTGCAGGTCAGAAGTGCCAAATACAGATGTGCGGATGCCTTCCTCCACAGGTGTGCAATGCCTGATTGAGATCCTAACTACCGACTCTGGAAATCAGAGCCTATGCCTGCCTCTTGAGGTAAAACCTGTTCGTAGTTTCACCCATGCGCCATTGCCTTCAACAGCCTAAACCACCTCGGTTAAAATGGGCTTGGGAAGCCAAACCAGAAAGACTAGAATCAGAATCTTGAATCAGAAAACCAGGAAGCTGTATTGCTATTTTTATTTTTACTTTTAACTTTCACGACAAGCCTCGTTTCTGAAAAACTCTGTGGTTATGATCTTTGTTTTCTTTCCCCACATTTTGGGACTCTTTTGAGAGGTGAACAATGTGTAGTACCTTAAAGATTGCCACTCCTAACGTAATGATAATCGTTAAGATAGTCAACGTCAAGACTGGCTGTGTTGATCATCCAGAGCTGAGGGTTCTGAAATATTTAAGTTGACTTAAGAGTCTAGATGTGGCCCATGGTGGCAGCACAGACCTGGCTGTCATCAGGGCCTCAGATGGCAGCAAAAGAAATGTAGTACTTCCTCCACAATTGATGGCTTCCGGCAGGGGGGCAGGGGGGGGAGGACTCAGTTCTACCGAAGGGGCTGGCCACTGAGAGTTTGACCATCTTCCAGTGACTATATAGGTAACACAAGTTGGACTTGTTTGAATTTTTTTTTTCCTTATTTTTTGTTCTTATTTTTATTTTCACTTTTTTTTTGAGAGGGGTAGTTCATGGGGGACAGACGTGGAAGGACTGAGAAGTGAGTGTGATCAGGGTGCATGATGGGAAATTCCCAGAGAATCAATAAAAATGTTATGTTGGAAAAAAAAAAAAGATTTGCCTGTGCGAATGATGCTGATCAGAAGTGGCCGTGTGGCTCCCTCTATGTCTGTTCTTAGGAAAGATGTTGACATGACTTGAGGTTCTCCCAGGACAAGTGTGAAGACACCACTCTGGGCAGTAGAGTGAGCTCCCATAGAAGGGATGCTGTATTTGAAGCATGCTGATCTGTCCCAGGTACCTGACCCTGCAGCAGTCCATGCCTCTGCATCTCCTACACAAAAGGAGCTGCTCAGTGTTCTAGACGGCCACACTATATTCTTCGTAAATCATAACTCTGTCCACGACAGGAATTTTAGATTCCTTGAACTCTTACCATTGGAAGCTAGCAGCACTTACTGTCCCATGAGCCCACTGAAAGCGACCTTTCCCCTACACACATATGGGATTCTGAATGCTTCCTTAGAAACTGGGACTGTCCTATCAGATTAGACCCACTAAGATGAAGTCTGAGACTCCTCCCTGACCAGCGTCCTTCATGGCTAAAAAGAGTTGGAAGTTAGAATACTGTCATCTAAAACCTCTTAGAAATGTCACACACAGCAGGGACCATGCATGTAAGAGGCAGAGAGAGGGTTGAGCCTGGTATGAAGTTAGAACATCAATCCTATACATGTTCACAGCCACATCTTTGTTATAAGCCACAAGTAATGGGTGTTTCCCAATGAGATGGAAAGAAACCCCTCATGACATACACCAGACACCCACTTACTCCATTTCACACAAGACAATCTCATCTCAGAATGGTGGCAACTTAAGTCAAGCTCTTCTTGCTAACCATATTACATACACATGCATGTGCATGCATTCACAGAGAGAGAGAGAGAGAGAGAGAGAGAGAGAGAGAGAGAGAGAGAGAGAGTAAATAATAAAGTAAATCTTAAAATACAGGCTGAACAGTCAATGTAGTAAATTTCCACTCTGTTCTCTCCTCCTAACTTATAGTTTCTTTCCTTCCTTCTCCCACAAACCACAGGTGTGACTAGCAACGATTCTCCCTCCTGGGAAATTAGTGATCAACCTTGCTTATCCCTAGAGTCATCCAGCACTCAGTGGCTCATACCAAAGAATGAGCAAGCAACACATATGGCAGTAACTGTAAAGAAATCAGTATTCCTCTACACACACACACACACACACACACACACACACACACACACACACACAAACACACGAGATGGTCACATACAGAAAGAGTTTTGTCTGCATTTGTCCTTAGCATATCAGCTACTGATTTTCTTTTCTACTTGAGCTTGTTGCTTCCTTCATCATTGAGATGCTCAAAAGCTTACTAAAGGGAGATGTTTAACTACAAAGGCTTTTAAACAAACTGGAAAAAAAGTGTTTTTGGCTTCCTGGCATGGCTGAAAACAAACAAAAAAAAAAGCTTCAGACTAAAACAGAGAAAATAGAATTTTGTCGTTGATCTTCTGGTTTTAGGCTTTGTGTCTGAGTGAATCATTGCTCTTAGCCAGACTTTGGATCTCTTATCTTTGGGGAGAATGGAGGATGTTTTTAAAGGATTATCCTATGTTATAGCATTCCTAAGTTTAAATTATTTTCTTCCGCTGTATTTCAAAGTCCAATACAGAAGCAGAAAGGTGACTCCATGAAAAATCAATAGTACTGTTTCTGCCAAACACCATAAAAACTACAAGAACAACAAAGTGACAAGATCTTTCAGTCCTTGGGTGCCATGATTCATTCTTTAGTCATCTGTTACACAAACAGTATAGAGCATGGTCAAAGGCCCATCTCCTCTCTCAATGAATACACCTGACTGGTTCTATTCTGACATATGAAAATGATGTCAACATTAGAAGGGTAACGATCTATGTCCTTTTCCCCAGTCTTGGAATCTACTATCCCTCAGTCATCTAACTCTCCCCATCCTCTTCTTCTCCCCCAACCCAGCCTGTCACTTCCCCATCCCCGTTACCAACAGGGTAATGCTGTAGCATCCTCAAAGGGCTTCCTTTCCTCATGATCCCTGAGTTCTCTTACTTTAGTTACAGATGCCTTGTCTCTTATAGGATGGGCAAGTGATAATTAGAGGAACTCTCAGAGAACAAAATCCTAACTGAAAAGGTCAGAAAACAGTCGATACTGTATTCCTAAGAGTGAAAAGTGTGGGCTGGCGAGATGGATCTGTGGGTAAAGGGCTTGGCACACAGCCTCACAGCTTGGGTTCAGTCCCTGGATCTCATAGTATTAAGAAGAAAACTAGCTCCTGAAAGTTGTTCTCTGACATCACCATGTTTGTGTACCCATCCTCCACGAACACACATCATATACACCCAATAATAATACACAAAAATTGAGAAGATGGGGGCCCACCAGAGGATTTGGAGAGAGGTGAAAATAGTTTAAATGCAATATCCATGTACAAAACTCTAAAAGGAAAATTAAAGTATAAAAACTGAAAAGAAAATTAAAGGGTCAAAAGTAGGCATTTTTAAGAAGGAAGAGAGGGCAGTGGTGAGGTTCAGACAGCCAGTTACACATTTTTGCAGTGCAGACACTTCATGGAATTACTCTTCTCCCGTAGACTTGAATATTCTCATACTGAACTTTGAGTAAAACACCATGGACTACTGAACTGCTGCTCAGACCTCACTGTTGTGTGTGTGTGTGTGTGTGTGTGTGTGTGTGTGTGTGTGTGTGTGTGTGTGTGTCTGCCCCCTGAGAACCTGTAGATCAACGCAACTGCCCCAGACATTGAGTGTCTATATCAGAGGGTCTGCAATAGGCCTGAGCTTTGGCCTGTCTCATAAGTTCTTGGTTGACGTGGATGCTGCCAATCATGGGCCCAGAATTTGAGATCTGTTATCCTTAGTACAGTGAAATGAAATGGGCAAATGTTATTTCTGGGTTATTTTTAGTTATTTTTGAAAAGCTTACTTAAAATACGTCTTTATACCTTAATTTATAGTTCTACATATTAGTGACGCTACTGTCACCTGACTGGGACAATTCTGCTTCACAAAAGGAGACAACAAAGTCGATATGTCTCCCAGTGAGGTCCACAGGTCACTTGCACTAGAACTCTCTGACATTCCAAGCAAGACCTCTAAGCTGTATCCAAGAGCACTGGGAACTGGAATCCCTCTGCCAGGTTAGGAAAACTACTGTCATAGATTTAGATCCAATAACCTGCTTAATATAATTTACTATAGTAAAACTTTGTTGTTCAAAGTAAGAGTGGCTATCTCCAGCAGAATGTGGTTGTCCTCTTCCTTTCTGTAAGAGAACCATTCACTTATTCATGTATTCATTCAACATTTACTGAGGCCCTGCTATGTGTTTACATCTGGAAATACAACAATGAGAATGAAATACACGGTTTTTTACTCCTATACACAATTAACTTCTAGTTGGAGGAATAGAAGTAAACAAATAAGCAAAATTGGAAAGTGCTGTAAACATCACACACAGAATGATACTTCAGTCTAAAGACTGAAGATACAAGGACTCTTTTGATGTAGCCAAAGAAAGGGATTTTAGGTGGGTGGAATCAAGACATGACTAATGATGAGTCTGGAGCACTACGCACCAACCAAATGCTATGGATCCTAGATCAGAGTTTGAAATTTGTAATTGAAGCAATTGACACTGAAGCCATTATGATAAGGAGTACTATGGGTCTGGTCTGCAGTTCAGAGCTCTTTTTTTTTTTCCTATGTCAAGCATCAATTGTAGGCAAATGAGAGTAAGGCAAAAAGATTGGCTAGGGTTGTGGAGATGGTTAGTTGGTAAAATGACATGCAAGCACAAGAATCTGAATTGAGATCCACAGATGTGATTATAATGCCAGGGCCAGACAGACAGATAAAAGCAAGTCACCAGGAACTTGGTGCCCAGCCAGTCTCACAGAATCTGTGAGCTCTGGAGTCAGTGAGAGACCCTGTCTCAGAAAATAAGTTAGAGGCTGACTGAGTAAGACACCCAAATGCTAACCTCTGGTCTCCATATGCATGAGCATACACATGCACAAGCCCCTGTATACATGTCCCGTGTTTACACACGTACACAGACACTAAATTAAACATAAATAATTAAATAAATGAAAGACTAGCTGAAGGCTGTTGTAGTCTAGATAAGCAATGATAAAGCTTGAACCAGAGGAGTCGAGGGGGAAGAAGCAGCAAATAATTTCCTCATTTATTGGATGTAGAGAACAAAACAGGGAAGTGGAGAATAGTGGAGCATGCTTGTAATCCTAGCACTCAGTATGTTGAGGAAGGAAGATTGTGAATTCGAGGCCAGCCTGAGCTACACAGTAAAATCTTGTCTCTAAAACAAAATGAAAGAAAAGAGGTGAGGGGCATGAGGGATAGAATATTAGTATGAATGATTATCAAATACTTTTAATTACATGCTAATTTCACCATTTTACAGTGAAATACACCATTTATATCTGGACTTCATATAGATGACCAACAGTAAATGTGACATTACTAATTTTTATAACTTAATGACAGATTAGCTTAAGATTCTTGCTGTATAGATCAGGTGGGCCCAGGACTCTTTATCTCTCTGCCTCAGTCTATCCGATGCTGGAATTACAGGTGTGAGCCACCATGCCCTGCTTGAGGTGGCCATATCATTATGTGCAGTTGATACATCTGACTGCGCTGTGGGCAGTTAGGGCAGTTTATGTCTATATGAGATCTTTGTATATCCACAGAAACTCTCGATTTCCTGCACAATTATCTGTGTATGTGTAGAAAGAGGCATGAGAGAGTGGACAGTGTATTTAGTGTATGTGCAGAAGCCTGAGGGGGATGCTGGGTGACCTCCTCCATCACTCTCTTCCCTATTCCTTTGAGGCAGAGTCTCTCACTGAATCTGGAGCTGTGCTAGTAACCAGCAAGCTCCAGCCACCCTCCTATCTCCATCTGCCAGAGTTCTGGGGTTGCAGGTTCATGCACTCATGCCAAGCATTTTATATGAGTGCTGTGGATTCAAATCCACATCTTCATGCTTACACAGAAAGCATTCCTATTAAGTCACCTCGCCAACCCTGCTACATGAATCTGGTACCATTCTAGTGACCACCTAAGAATAAAATTAGTGAAATATGTTGATATTATCATGAATCTGCACCTTTGTTCGCCCCGGGTTGATGAAAACTAGGCCAAGTGAAAGCTAAATACTGTCATGAACTTTCAAACATAGACTTAAGCTCCATGTCATGAGAGATCCGTAATCCCAGCATTACAGGAAATAGAAGCGTGAGGATAGAGCGGTTTATTTCAATCTCAGAACTTTGTATATTCTTAGAGACCCTCAATTTCCTATACAATTATCTATGTGTTTGTTCTATGTATGTATAGAGCAGGGCATGAGAGAGGGTGGAGTGTATTTGGCATATGTACAGAAGCCAAAGGCTAGCTCAAACAAACAAGCAAACAAACAAACAAAAAACCCAGAAAAATTACTAATATTTGAAAAATGAAATGCAGTAGGAGAGCTGTTACAGTACAGAATTATGGTACAAAAGATAATGCCTATGGGATTTAATTGCCTAAAATTGGTATCAATCCACATCTAACTTGACTGGATTTTCTTCACCGGGACTGGGATAAAGGGAAGGAATAAGGCTCATAGACAGTCTACTGAGAGCTGGTGATGGGCATTTCTGTTGACTACTCTGATTGTCTCACCACTGTTTGAAGTAGGACTTTTTGCATTTTTGCTCATGCCAAGTAAGATTGATTATGTGAATGACACTTGAAAAATAATTTTTTAAATATACAAGGAGAGAGAAGGAGCTAGGCCTTCAGCAAGTCTACATTGTGGAAACTTTGAAGGAGGACGTTGTGACAGAGCCTGGGCTGACATAAAATATGCAAAATCCTTACTCTCGGCAATTCTACCTGAAAATAGCTGTCCTAAAAGAATTGCTTCCATGCTTGTACCGGGAAGCATGTAGGTAGATGTTCCCTGCAGCTTTGTTAGCAGTCAGTGGGGAAAGGCTAATCAAACTCTTGGGTGTCTGTATCACAGACTATTCCGGCACAGTTACCAAGACAGAGAGAAACCCAGTATATACACCAGCATGTCCAAGACACCAGGCTGTGTAGGCTTTGTTATCAGATAGGTGTCTCTGTACACACAGAGGTTAGAACGTGCATAGAAAAGCCCTGCATATTAAGCAGTGGTTAGCCTTGCAAGAGGAGGACAGGAGACTATAAGAGGTCATGAGAAATTCTACCTCCTCTTCTAAAGCTGTATCCAGAAATGAGTCAGAGCTTATTTGTATAACTGAAAACACTTACTAGTTTGTTAGCAAAGAAGAGGGGAGAGACCTGCCCAATGTGGAGCCTCAGGTCACCTGATTGCTCAGCGCTGCTCCTCCCTCTGCACTGCAGGCTCCTCCCTCTGCACTGCACTGCCCCTCCCTCTGCACTGCCCCTCCCTCTGCACTGCACTGCCCCTCCCTCTGCACTGCACAGCTCCTCCTTCTACACTGCACTGCCCTCCCTCTGTACTGCACTGCCCCTCCCTCTGCACTGCACTGCCCCTCCCTCTGCACTGCAGGCTCCTCCCTCTGCACTGCACAGCTCCTCCCTCTGCACCGCACTGCCCCTCCCTCTGCACTGCACAGCTCTTCCCTCTGTACTGCACAGCTCCTCCCTCTGCACTGCACAGCTCCTCCCTCTGCACTGCACAGCCCCTCCCTCTGCACTGCAGGCTCCTCCTTCTGCACTGTAGGCTCCTCCCTCCATACTGCACTGCCCCTCCCTCTGCACTGCAGGCTCCTCCCTCTGCACTGCACAGCTCCTCCCTCTACACTGCATTGCTCCTTGGTACTTTCATCTCCTCTCTTTGGTGTCTTCCCTGGCATTCTCTTCTCTAGGTCTTGACTTGTAAGCTGGCCTCTTGTGGTATCTTTTGACTTGGGGCCCCTCCTTTCTACAGCGGTAAACTCCCAGACAAAGCAATGACAACAGCAGTCATTTCCATATTAGAAGTTACAAACACTTTTTAATTGAGTCCATTCTCCTTGTCCAGTCTGCCCCTGTGATTAACCCCTAACTGTACTAGTTTCTTGTCCCTTCATCTACCTCTCTTTGGAATTGCACCCAAAATACCCACTTTGTCCAGGCCTGGAGGGAGGCTCTAGATGGTCCTTTTGCCAATGCTTATGGTGCTTTGCCTGGTCTGATGATCTACTCCATCCCAGTTAAAACCCCACAGTTGTAGTAGGAGTAAACAGCCTTCCTGGATAAACGACTAGTCAGGCAAATTCCCTTAGTAGGCATTTCCTCTTTCTTTACTCAAAAAAAAAATGTATCACTTAGAGGACTGAGGCAGGTGGATCTCTGAGTTCAAGTCAGTTTGGTCTACAGATTGAGTTCAGGATAGCCAGAGCTACTTAGAAAAATCCTGCCTCAAAACTGCAAATGTGTCAAAGTTGAGCTTGTTGAAGTAGAAAAGGATACTCAACTAGAATAGACCCAAGGTGTACTTTTTTGCATAGACAGGATTTCTTGTTTACCCATTTAGCTCCATTGTTTTATTTAGCTTACTAGTTACAAACCTCAAAAACTGGAAGATATTATGGGAAGACCTTGGCTTATTGTTCACATACTTATCCCAGTAGTGGCCTCCCACAATAACCAAGCATATGTCTTGTGAGCTTCACAGGCACACACTGTCAGCATATTGGTCAAAAGCATGCTCTAGCCCAACTGCTCCAGACAGTCTAGATGTCTATTTCTGCCTTGGTTTGCACCACTCTCTAGAATGTTACCACTACAACACAGGATTTATTCCTTTTCTGCATGTGGATGCTATATTTGCAGATAACATCAATATTCTTCATAAAGTGTCCTCAAATGATTTCTAAGGTTTTATTATTCCCTCAAAAACAAAATTGTTCATCAGATTCCTAAACTTGAGTTATAGTGCTTTTTGTTATAATTACTCTTTTAAAACAGTTTTGTGTGTGTGTTTGTGTGTTGTATGTGAAGTATGTACACATGTGTTTATAGGCATCCATGTTTCTATACACAGGCAGAGGCCAGATGAAGACATGGGCTATTCTGCTCTCTCCTTCTCTCCCTCTCCTGCTCTATTCCTTTGAGATGAACCTCTCATTGAATCTGGCAAGAGCTGAACTGACAGCCAGCAATTCCCAGCATCTTCTCTTGCCCTGCAGGGGCACACAGTCACATCCAATTGTTTTCTGTGGTTACTGGGGATTTAAACGCAGGTCTTTGTGCTTGCACAACAAACACCAAAACACACTGAGCTGTCTCCCTGGCCCTAAAACAACTTTTCACATTAGAAGAAAAGACATTGAGTTTCTGTCTTCCCCCCAAATAAGTTCATAGAGCAGCAAAACAATGCTTTGTCATCTACAAGTATCTAACAAAGAATCCATCTTATATATGGACTTTCTTTCTTCTTAAAGTATCTAAATAGTTATTATTTTTTAAATGTGAAATATTAGCTAATTAATATTTAACATCCCTTTTTAAAGAGCAAGATGCAAAATCAGCCATCTCTTAAATTCCTGCAAAATTTGAAATTCATGTTATTTTATGTATTGAAAATAAAATCACTAGCAAAAATATTTTTCCTTTATAGTGATATATAGTTGAATAGCCAACAAAGTTGTTATTGGGAAAGGAATTTTCTAAGAATTAAAGGATGGGGAGAACTGTCAAGATGGATGATCAGGAAAAAGCACTTGCCCTCAAGCCTGAAGGGGTGAGTTCAGTCCCTGAGACCTACCTACATGGTGGAAGAGAGATCCAACTCCTGCGAGCTCTTCTCTGACTTCCACATGTGTGACATGACATATTCACACGAATAAATAAGTGTTGAATATTAAAAATAAATTCAAAACAATAACTGGACACCATGGATGTTAAAGTCATGGATAAGAGGAGGAGCTAAAGATGTGACCGCGGATTGGCTTCCTTTCAGAATCATTTCGCGCTCTCCCTCTTCACCTCCATCTTAACTTGGCAGTGACTACCTATGTGACACTGAGGTTTCAGTATTACTTTTCTTTCCATTTTGATGGGCTCTTCTAAGCTGGTTATCAGTTTCTTGGCACTTTGCTTTCAAATCAAAAGCCTTCTTACTAATATAGTTCCCGTGCTCCGTGTTCAACTAACCTGGTTTGCAAAGTTTCCCATGCACTACAGTTTACAAGTCCTTTGAAGATGAGAACAGAAGACACTAAATTAAGGCAAACAAAAATATTGTAAAACCAGGCTCGCTAAGGCTAAGGTACAGGGGTTTCAAGACCTTACCCCTGAAGGCTGCTGGGTGTGTTCTGAATGTTTTAAAAGTGCTTTTACATACACAGCATGACCTGCCTATGTACCTATATTCGGTATAGTGTTTTATATTCTATCAATAAAATCATAAAAGGGAATATCTGCTTTTCAAGCTGCTTATCTCAATAAGATGTTATATTTCTTTACAAATTAATATATGCTTATTAGGGATGTTCATGCTCATACAGATGGGACATCTTGTAAGCACATTCACACTCCTTAGCCTCAACTATAGAAATGCAATTTAAATGTGCTATTTTATACCATCAAAGACTTCTCAAGTGTTTGCCCCATAGACCACAGCAGAACCAGGCTCCAGGGCAGGCCATAGGTAGCATTACACACCGATGTGCTGGCCAGGCATTCATATTTTTCAAAATCTCATAGCACTCTGCAAGTTGGGAATACAAAACCAAATGAAAGCTCAGAGGAGCAAAATAAATTGCCCTGTGTCTTAAGGCTGCTACTGGTAAAGAATGTTGATTCTGGGCAAGTCCAAGTCCCAACTCCAGTATAGATATTCTTTCTATGAACCACTCAGGTGCTTATGAAAATTTCTTCTGGTGTGCTTAAAAGTCAAGAATGTGAATGCGGTATCTGATTGTTTCAGTACATACGAGGGTGGATTTGCAGAGAATTAAACTTTCAATTCTTAGTCACTTCTAAAATTTTCTACCATTAGAACCAGGAGTAGGCATAATTAATCTGGGAAGAAAGATTCTGTTTTCCTATTTATACATTTTAACCTCATCACATAAGATATCCTGCATTACTATCATCTGAGATCACCCTGAAGGGCAGGGCCAGAGAACACAGAAATACCTCAGATTCATGGAAGACTTTTCTCATTCATTTCCTTTTGACAAAATGGCCCCGGTGTCCCCTCCCAGCCAGATGTGCTAAAGCAGAGGCAGATTACATGTGCAAGATCTTTTCTGAACTTTTGAAAGGATAAAAAAAAAAGTTAGATAAGAGTGGCAACTTCTTAGATTCTTAAAAGCCACGTTCTAGAATGTTCTGTATTACTCTTAATCTTTTTCCTAACATAGACACATTTATTTCTCTTCTGATTTTGCTATCAGTTGCTACGGCTCCTATCTGATTTATCAAGATGTCCATCATCTCCTAGTCTCCTCTTGAAGCCTTGAGTCCAGTCCCTTCCCATGTGCTCCTTCATCTGAGCTGGACAAATGAGAGTGGGGGTGGGGGCGTGAGAGGCCTTGCTAACACATTTGTTGACTCTCCAGGAGACCGGCACCCCCATTCAGTTTTATTCTTGTGAAAAGCAGGAGAACATTCTGGGTCTGGTGGGGGATGGTGGTAGTCTGACTTTTTTTGTCAAATAGCTTTGAGGTGAAAAAAAAAAAATTAGAAAACACTCTAAAGTTCACAAAGACACATAGCTAAGTGATAGATTCATTAAGGTTAGGGATCAAAAACAAATCAGCCCAATTATTATTGGCTGATGTGCCTTTCTTGCTAGGATTGGTTGGAGATCAAAGATGGTGATTAATTCCATGTGTCCATGTCTACCCTCAGCTTCCTGATATAAAAAACTGTTGATGAGTGGGTGTGCACCCTGAGGATTTAAAATAGAGGTGACTGGCTCTTTTTCATATATAAAAGTTTAGATTTGTTATTCTTTGAAGATTCTTATAAGATTACCTTTTGAGATAAATAATAAAATAATTGGTCCTTTCTTGGTAGCCACAGAGTGCAGCCTCTCAGCAAAAGAACTGGCTGAGAAAAACACCTTGCTTGCTCACACTCTCTTAATCTATAACAAGTTCCTTGGACATGAATGTATGTGGGCTCTTGGGACAACTTCTTTTTCACCTGTAATATGCAAAACATTCAATAATGTTATGGATATGGAAAACATTCTGTTCTTTACTTGTATTCATTGTAATCATTTACTTGAAGAATAGAATTTAACCACATTGTAATTTTTATATTGCTTGAAAGATTTTGCTGAGGTATATAAGGTGTAAGGGAAAAAATAAAGTGAGTAGAAGGAAAATATCAATAATGAAAGAAGGAAAACACCAGAAAAGATATAGAGAAAAAATAAAGAAAAAGTCAGAAAGGGAAAAAAAGAAAAGAAAAGCAGGAGAACACAGCAGAAAGGGCAGAGACACAATAAGAAAGTGACCATGGTTCATCTCCACTTCATTGCTTACCGACTTGGAACTTGGACAGTTTTCAACACTAAATGGAAACTAAATGATAGCATATACCAGAAGGCTGTTATAAGACATAAGTAAAACTATGTATGTACAATGCCTAACAGGGTACCTGGTTAAAATTGAGGAATGAATTCTAACTCTGGCATTTCCTGCCAATATAATATAATATAATATAATATAATATAATATAATATAATATAATATAATATATATCTGTATTTCACTATAATTCAATGCCTATACTCTTCCTAACACAAGAAAACATTTTTTGAGAATCTCAAATTAGTTATGTTTCACAACGCCTATAAGATTGAGATATCAGAGTCAGCCATATATATTGAGGTTAGTCTACTTGTTTCTTTGCCTCCAGGGAAACAAAGAGGCTTTGCTTTAGAATCAGTTTTCATACATGCAAATGAATTTTTGCAGTATTTGAAAGTGACCATAGACTTTGCAAGCAAAACATTTCACCACTACTTCCTAGTGCACAGGAAGATGTTAACATATGATGGGGAGTAGGAACAGCTAACAGTTAGTTATCTTAGTGCCTTCTTGTCATTAAGTCTTACAGTTCATTTTTAACCATGTCCCAATGGCCATCTTTATTTCAAACCCAGTCTGTTCCTCCTCGGTGTCTCTAAGTCCTGCCCTCCTCTGGCCTTGATGCACTCTCAGGCAAGCCCTTTCCCGCTGGCTCACAAGGTTGCCAGCAACTGAAATTCACCTGCTTCTGTTCCAAGTTCAACAGAAAAGCAAGCACACCTTTCCAAAATGACTCTGGCTACTACAACCAATGGACAGCATGTGGATAAGAGACAACCAGAACAGGAAGTGTCTACAACAGATGCTTCTTCAGAAAGGCCCACCAGCCTGGGTACGGGCAGACAAGCCTGGAGGTTTCTAAGTATGCCCTCCCTCAGTGCTTCCAATTCAAAAGATTTGACATTGCCTAGTCCTTGTCTGTAACTTCTCACTTCCAGTCCTTAGTTCAGTCACATGTGGAAATGCTTCCTGCTTGTCAAAATCTTTTCTGTGAAATATAAGTCACAGATGGTTAATAAACGTTTTCATATGTAGTCAACGGTCTATTAATATTCATTCACAGCAGTTTATTCTCTTTGGCTACAAATCATTTACTTATTAAAATAGCAAAACATCTTTTCATCTGCCTAATAATCTAATATTTATGTTCTAGTGAAAGAGGAATTTCAAATTAATAAGCATAGTTGTGAGTCATATAATATCATGTCAGTCAACAGAAGACTGCATGGACCACGGGGTCCTATAAGATTATTAGTTAAGATAAAGTGTTGATCAGTTTGAGTCAGTCCCTTCCATACTTTCAAACTGATAGAATGCTGTGTTTTTGTCAAAGGTTATTCAGACATCTTTTATTGTCAAGGTAGGTTTTAGATATTTTTTAAAAATATGAGCAGACAGAAGCAAGAGCTAAATTAGCAAAATTACATTCAGTTTGTCCATGTGAGAAGCAAAAAGATTACTACTCACTTTTTTAAATTATTTAATTTTACTTTTGATTGATTGTGTGTGTGTGTGTGTGTGTGTGTGTGTGTGTGTGCATATGTGTGTGAATGCAAGTGTAAAGTCAGGCTCCAATGGAGTCTAAAAGAGGCTGTTAGATAGTTTTGAGTTGCCCTGAGGTAGGTGTTGGGAACTAGACTTAAGTCATCTATAAGAACAGTACATACTGCTAACCACCGAGCCCCAAGATTAATCTTCCTAATAAAGACACCATAGAAGTGGGTAAGAACAAGCAAATGTTATGTAAAACATAGACAAAGAAGTGAATAGATAAGGATTTTAAAGGAACATACCTATAAATAGGGGAAATTGCACCAATGTCTAAACTGATGCAAAATGAACCCATTTGCCAAGATGGCATTTTCTTTTCCTCTCAAAAAAGTCACCCCAAAGCAAGGAAGATAAGAGACACAAACTCCATATTGAAGACAAGTAGGCGGCACAAACAACTTAAAGCATAAACTATCAAGCCAGGGAGTAAATGGAGATTTAGGCAACAGGAAAAGAGTCAAATCAAGCAGGGAAGGGACAGAAACAACTGTATAACTCCCCCATTGGCCAGCAGAACTTTTTAGGCGATAGCTGAGACATGCCGGCAAATGTTTAACCATAAGTTCTCATGAAAAACTAATAACAGTCAGGGGCAGCAAGGGAGCTGGTGCCTGTGTGCTGGTGTTCATGTATTAAATGCTACCAATAGAAAGGAAGAAGAGCACATGAATTCCCTATTGCCAGTTGTATCTGGTGGCCAATCTATTGATGTAATCAATGAGTGAGAACAACACCCACCTAATTGGTGATTGATCTTTTTAGTTAATCAGTAAGCAAACGTAAGGTAATAAAGTTACCTGTGAGAACTTCATTCATTTGTGAATAGGTGAGTGGGTGTTTTGGTGGATTAGAAGATAACTGTATTTGGCTAAGTACTAAAAAAGTTTCCTTGATGTTATGCTGTTCATAATATGATAACTAGAGAAGGGGCATACTTAAGTCTAAACTGCATTGCCAGCATTTTCTCTATCACTTTCTCAAAATTAAGAGTCAAGAAAATAATGAGTGAAGCCTGGTGCTTTCAATTTCTATGAAAAAAACATGTGCTTATTCCAGTCTACCATGGTCAGGTTATTAATGTAGAATTAGAGAGAATGCCAGTCACACTCAGTTACACAGTATTTCCATGTTTCACTGTGCATATCACAATTTATATGACAGTTTATGTGAATTAAATGTATTTAACTATTATGTATTTCCTCAGAAATTGTTATCTGATCTATCTCTGCTGTGTTCCTAATGCGTGGGATAGAACTTGGCATATTGTAGGCATTCTACAAAGATTTATTAAGTGAAAAATAAAACATTGAACTTACCTGCCAGACATTACCCTTAGTGTTTTATATATGTTGAGCCATAACATCCCACAGAACCCTATAAGGTGGCATCAATGTTAACTCCACTTTATAAATGTAAACAGGAAGTAATTGATCCAAGCTAGGATTTAACCCCATGCACTTCAGTTCCACATTCTTTGCCACAGAAAATTCTCTTATTATATCAGAATCATATTGCTGCCAAAGAGAAATCCCAGGATGAGTATGATATTGCAGAATTTAAAAGCAACAGAGCTTTTAAATTCTGGGTGTGTTGGCACATTACTTTAATCCTAGCTAGGATTCAGGGACAAGTGAATCTCTGTGAGTCGCAGGCCAGCCTAGTCTACACAACAAGATCCTGTCTCAAAAATAAAAATAAAATAAAAGGCAACAACATCATATTAGAAGACTTGAACAGAGACAATATACTGGAACTGACAGATGTCATGCATTTGCATCAAAATACTCAAAACTACATGCAATTTAGTAGCCATTGCTAGGTGGTGGGAATATAAGCAATTCATTCTTTAATGTCCTTAATATCTACATTATAATTTTAACAATGTATATGATTTACTTATGAGATGACTTAATGAGCTTCCACATTTAAAAACATAGCCCAAACAAAATATAATTTGTTAAAAGTTCAAAGAGCTTCTCAAAAACAAGTGTGTTGCTTGTGAGAATAGATACGAATACTAGATCTCTTTGGTCTAAAACACAAACCCAGTGAAAAAAATAAAGTATTTTTGTAAACTCATGGAGAATGGGGTATACAGTTGATGTACAATTGTTCACAAAGTCAAGAGTGTTAAAACTAAGGTTCATGAAAAGCTCGAAAAGGTAATACACATAAAATATTAGACACTTTAAAGCACTCACTCAACAAGGGGTATATTTCTTCTAATGTTCTATCCAAGATTGCTCCCGCATGTTTGGAAGAGTAAGTTCTTATATTTTGACGGTTTGTCTTCATTTACCACCCTTTGCTTCTTAGGTACCAGCAAAAGCCAGACACCTTACTCAACGACTTCGCTGCCACCACCTCCAGCGTCCCATCCAAGCAGCCAGCCCCACCTCCAGCATCCCATCCATCCATCCAGCCGCCACTGCCAGCATCCCACCCAACCCAGCAGCCAGTCCCAAGCCTACCCCCCAGGAACATTAAGCCTCCCCTTGACCTGAAGTAAGTAAAAGAGCATCTTACAACTTCATCACCAGTGTCTTGCCCAGGGATTTCCAAATGATTCGTGACTTGGGGCTAAAAGATCTATAGAAAACTTCTGTGGTAACTTTAGTGGGCAGTTGGCAGGGCGAAGGGCAGGCTCTTTTAAAAGTTCAAAGTCTTTCAACTGTGGGCATCTGTAAAAATCAAAATTAAGTTACTTACTTTCTTACTTCAAGAGGGAAGAACCAGGGGTACAGTCACAATCTGAACCAAGCAAAACCAAATTCCAACAGAGTAAATGACTCAATGTCTAGTTGTCTGTGATTCACTCATGATCTTCTGGGCCGAAGGGCCTGGGTCACTTCTTCAGCTCTGCCCTCTGCAGCGCACACGTTTGTCTTCTAGGCTTCAGCTGGCTCCATTGCCGCTGCTATTCTTGGTGGTCATCCCCTGACATTGGCATCTCCAAAATCCTGGGGTTCTTTGCTGCAACTGACCAAACGGTAGCCTCTCCTAGACTTTCTTTAGTGACTCCAGCCCCACCACACAGTGCCAAGCCTCAGCTACTCTCCACAACCTTCACACCTTCCAAAGCAGCACCACCTGGGTGACTCTTAACACTACCAAGTTCAGCTGCCAGCACACGGCACAACCTTGTGGGACTCTGCAACACAGCTTCTGTGTGCTGACCCTCAGGAAACAGTTACCAGAATATTTCACCTCAGTTGTGTTGGTTTCTGCTTAATGGTTGCTAATTTCTCAGCTCCAGCTGGCCAGCGTTGAATATCCCAGCAAAGCAAAGGTTTCACTTGAGTAGTTCTGGTACCTCATTAATCACAGCCGATTCTTCAGCTCCAGCTAACCAGGACTGCAGATTCTTTACACAAAAATCCCAGTAGAGTCTTTGCTTCCCTCTGAAACGTCACAACCCCAGCCTCCATCATCTGCACTGCTCTCAGCATGCTTTCCTCCAAGCTCCTACAGGACAGCTCTGAGCTTTCAACATGCAATGATTTTTCTAGCCCAAAGTTCCAGGGTCCTTCCGCAATCCTCCCCAAAACAACATGTTCACATCTGTCATAGCCATACTCCACTATCCTGGTACCAACTTGTCTTACGGTTACTATGGTTGTGATGAAACATCATGACCAAAAGCAACTTGGGGAAGAAAGGATCTATTTCACTCAAAGTTGCACATAACAGTTCATCATCAAAAGCAGCGAGAACTTATGCAAGGTAGGAACCTGGAGGCAGGAGCTGAAGCAGAGGCCATGAAGGGATGCTCTTTACTGGCTTGATCCTCATGGCTTGTCCATTTGCTCTCTTATAGAACCCAGGACTACCAGCCCAGGGATGGTACCACCCACCATAGGCTAGAGCCTCCCTCATTGATCACTAATTAAGAAAATACCTTGCAGCTGGATCTTACAGCGGCATTTTCTCAATTGAGGCTCCCTCCTCTTTAATGACTCTAGCTTCATCAAGCTGACACAAAACTAATCAGTACTGTGATAGTCCACTATGATAGTGTAATTTGACTTCACCTTAGGCCACCCCACACACACCATACAGTTCGTCTTTTGTCCATAATCCACATAGTAGAACTTGTTAATTACAAAATCATATTGAGATCGTCCTTAAGTGCTTCAGGATTCAATAAATTGAAAACCCATTTATTATGAGTACCCGTGACTATTTTTCACTTCATAATACTTCCATAGGTGTTTAAAATTAGTAACTAAGGATGTATGAGCAGCTTGGTGAGTCTTATCTTATCACCTGCTGCTCTGTGTATGCATATTAACATTACACCCTTCCAGGCATTTGAGTCTGTAGATGTTTGTTTGAAGACTCTGTTACCAAATCAAAGTGTAAGACATCTGCCTACTACTATATTAAGGTTAAATAAATATTAGCCATATTAAAATAAATAATATATGCTCTCTTAAATACTCAATTTCCATACAAAATATTTGTTTTCACATGTATAAAATCATATTCTTATTCCTAATTTTTCTCATCCTCTGGTAAATTTAACCCATTGAATTAAGATTTCAGAATTTCTTTTTCATGTATTTATTTTTATTTTACATTTTACTTGTTTTGCTTTATTTTGCCTGAGACAAACCCTCACTGTACATCCCTAGCTGGCCTAGAACTCACTACGTAGCCCAGGGTGGGCTTTGATCTTATGAAAATCCTGCTGCCTCTGCCTCTCTGAGATTGCAGGCATGTGTCACCACAGTGAGCCCCTGATCCTGATACTTCTAAAGTTTGTTATATAGCTCTGTCCCAGACATCAGCTTCAGCGAAGCCTCTTGAGTATGGCATAGTTGTAGTACGGAATCTTCACAAATGACTCAAACATGACTTCTGAAAACTGAAAAGGCTTGGAAGCCAGTCATCATCTCGTTAAGGACATTAAGGAAAGAAAGGGTATTCGATACTGTATCTACTGCTTCAGGAGTCCTCCAGACCACCCAGACCTCTAATGGCTCACTAAAAGGACTCACAGAGCTCAGTGTACAGAAACATGAGAGACCAGTTTCAATAAAGTAAAGAGGAAGGGACAGCCAGCAGGTGGCGCTAAGTATAGGCTTCCAGGCAATTCCAGAAGCATAGCTAGGATTGCTATGAAAATGCAGTGGGTGTCTCGGGCAGCATTCAGCAGACGCCGATCAGAGGCGGTTAGAAGCTATAAGGTTTCCACGGGAAGCAGGGGAGCTTTCTCATAGGTTCCTTGGACCTGACATCTGCCAGAAGACCAGACGCCCAGACAGAAAGCAAGCATTCACATCAGTCACGTGGTTGGTAAGGCTCACACAGCAAACTGCTTTTATCAGCTAGACCACTTTCACTGCGAGGTATAGTTGTAGGGAAAATGTGTTCTGGTATATAAGTCACAGGCCAGCCTTGCGAGCATCTTATTCTAAAAACATAGCAAATCTGAGCCTGCTGTGTTAACTCTCTGAAAAGCCTCATCCCTAGAATCCGTCAGAATAAGTCTCCTAAACAGGCTGTAAAAGAAGAAAGGGTTTCGAAAGTCACGCTAGAGCATGGGATGCTGGGCAATATGCCAGCTTTGCCAGAAACCACAAAGAAGGCAAAGGACTCGGGTTCCTAGAGGCAATACTGTTTCCATCAGTTATATACAAAGTCCACTGATAGTAATAAATTTTGCTTCATCTCAATTACCATCATATTGGGGACTCTTCTTAGTGACTCATCTATGATCTATCAACTTCATTGAAAAAAAAAAAAAGTTCACCCAGAAGAAAAATGGAAAGAATAGCAGGGTTTTAGGTGTTTTACATTACCTGAAAAAGCTATGCTTGGAGTATTAGGAAACTAATTATCATATGCAGGAAGGGGGAAAGTTAAGGATATCTAGAGCTAATCTGTCTCTTCAAAAGAGGAAGGGTCAACAGTTTTAACGTTCCCATCAGTAAATTCCACTATGAGGAAATAGCTAGACTAGAAAATTTCCCCCATGGAAGGGGAAGTTAGATAAATACACAGAAGAAATGAAAGCAAAATGGACCTTCACATTCAGGCTCAAGAGTTGATAGGAAATGTAGGGTTGGGTTCGGGGTAGAAAAGTGGAAGATGGAGGTGCTTCTGCACTTCCTGCCCCACGCTTGAGAATGTCTCCATGGATGCTTCCCAAGTGCTGCTCTGCAGGTCTGCAACTGATCTCCCACCAATCAAAACGCACGCTCAAGAGCTCCCTGGCTTTCCAAATACTCCCTCGATGAATCTTTGAGTCACTCCTCTGTGTCCCTTCAACTGACCTTCAGGGAATATCCTACACAAAACAGAGATCCCTCCCTGCCTTTATACAAGGCGAGGGCCGGAGAAAGAGGAAGTCTAACAGGTCAAAGTCCCTGGAGTGGCCAGCAAATGTCAATACTGAGAAGGAATGCCGAACAGAGTTAGCAAGACTGGGAAGGGTATCACAGACTGTCACAACTTTAAACAGAGATGGAAGATAGCGAAGATGCAGGGAAACATGGGCATTGGGCATAAAGCTATGGGGGAGAGAGAATGAATAGAGGAGGCCTAAAGAGTCCAAAGGCTAAGGAGGAGGTTAGCAGGACCACGCTAGAGGCAGTAAGAGAAGGGGCCATAGGAAAAGAGCCTTTCATGTAGGGCTCCATGTGTTGTGACCATCTGTAGCTGTCACCCTGAGATGAGAAGCCCTGCAGGTGGGGACACAGCACCACCAGGTTATTTGACTTGTGTTTCTTTAAAGTCACTTGAAGTAGATGGGCACATGTCAAGGGCGGCAGGAGAACTAGTTAAGTGTTGCAGAAATGCATGCCAGCTCTTGAGGCATCCTAACCAAGATGGGCTGCCCTCGGTGGAGGGGCCAAGAAATGTCTGCACCGTGGATAAATTTTGAAGGGAGCGACAGCAGAATTTGGATTTAGTTATAAAACTCAAAATAAAGATCATTCATGGCTCCAACAGCTTTGGTGGCTCTTAGTAACCGGAAAGGCAATGAATGATTCCTTCAAATGACCTAGGGAGGCTGCAGGTGAGCCATTGGGGGGAAGAGGAAGTAAGTTATGACTAGGAACTGGGGAGATCGCTCTGCAGTTCAGAACACTTGTTGCTCTTGAAGAGGAAGTGAGTTCAATTCCCAGCAACCACATGGTTGCTTACAAACATCCATTTCCATGGACTCCAACAGTCATGCACATTGAATGTATACACACACACAGGGAAAGCATCCATATACATAAAAGTAAGATGAATAAATCTAAAAGGTTTTATTTTTAAGCAGTCATGGCTCTGAAAGGTTGAAGTACTATTTAAAGTTCAAGTGGAGAGCTGAGGAGACAATTGAAGAGTTTCAGAGAGAGAGAGAGTTCTGATTATAAAGATATAGACAGGTCGGGCGGTGGTGGCGCACGCCTAATTCCAACTTCGGGAAGAGGCCAGGCGGAAGTTGAGGCAGAGTGAGAGGAAAGGCGCAAGCTACACAGAGAAAAAAACCAAAAAAGAAAAGATCAGGCATCGCGGCTATACATCCCATACTTAAAGTGATACGGCTAGTAAGTTGACCGAGGAGAGAGAGGGAAGGAGTCAAACAGAAAAGACAAAACTCTGGTCTGGGCCTGCCTGGGGGGGAACGGGGACAGAGGAGAATAAAGAGGAAGAAGGGATAAAGTAGGCGTACTGAGGGACCAGAAAAAGGACACAGTGAGAAAGTGCCTCAGATGCACTGAAGGCAAATGAGAGACCTATGGAGGTTGGCAGGCGTGAACGAGTTAGGAAAAGCATGTGTCCCCGACGACGCGGCTTTCAAGGGGTGGAAGGTGAGGCTGCAGTGTCTCTGTCCTACCTCCATTCTGTGGCTGTGCTAGAACACGAACCCAAAGCGACTTGGAAGAGGAAAGGGCTTACTTCATCTTATCCTTCCAGGTCATTCTCCATCACGGAAGGAAGGAAGGGCAGGAACTCAAGGCAGGAACCATGGAGAAACATTGCTTGCTGGCTCACTCACTCATGCTTAGCTAGCTTGATTATATAGTACAGGACCATCTGCCTAGGGACAGTGTCAAACACAGTGGCCTGGGCCCTCCTACATCAGTTAAAAAAATCAAGATAATTGTCTAGGGACACCCCCACAGGCCACTCTGATCTAAGCAATTGCTCAATCCGGGCTTTAATGTCAGATGACTCTGAGCTGGGTCAAGGGGGTGATTTAAGCTAACCAGGACATGTGGCTCAGGTGGGGAAGTGCCTGCCACACAAGATAAGGACCTCTACTTTGCCCCCGTCACACATGTGAAAAGTTGTGTGTAGCCTCATGTGCCTGTAACCCCAACGCTGAGGAGGTGGAAGCGTTAATGACGTGGCAGAGACAGGCAGACTCCCGAAGCTCACCGACCAGCCAGTGTAGCTAAATGACAGGCTCTGGATTCAGTGAGCAAGACCCTGTCTCAAAAGATAAAGTGGAAAGTGATAGAGGAACACTCCTGACTTCAACCTCTGGCCCATGCATGCACACACATGCACACACGTAGAATCTGGAAAGAGCCAATACAGACACTGTTGGCGACATAGGGCAATAACTGGCCTGGGGAGGGTTTTTGTTTCTGTTTCTGTATTTGGAGGTAGGATCTCACGTACCTGTAGCCTCGGCTGGCCTCAAGTATGCTATGTAGCAAGGATGATATCAAGCTTATATGGAAATAACAGCATGTTTGTATATGGTAATAAGGAACAGCTGGTAAAGAGGAAGAAATAGTATAGACAGGGAAGAATTCCTGGGACAGAGTCTACCTCAACTTCCATTTAGTGGGGGATGGGCTAGAGGACTGTCAAGGTTAGAGCTCTCGCTGGGCACACAGTACAATCTCCAACTGGGGTCCAGGGAGAAATCTGGGGAGATAAAGACTTTGACCACGTGGAGCCTGCCCTGCCTGCTTCTGAAGGTATTCTCAGGAGTGACTTGTAATCATGTCATCCGGGTCAGTTTATCTTGTAAGTGTCAGAGGTCTGGAGGTAAATAGGAAACAGAAATCATGAATAATCTCAAACATCACATAGTTGAAGACAAAGTTACGTGCATTTTAAATTGTATTGTTTCCCCACCTAGTGGTCAGAGCACATACAGCTCGTTCCATTTTCTTCTATGTTAACTCAGACTTAAAAAGTGAAATGGAGCCAAAGACTGAGCTTTTCATTATTAGTGTTCAAATCAGTGTCTTTCCCTGTAGCACACTTCTTAGTACTGTTTTACAATGAATTAGAATTGTGTCAGCGTAACTGGCCCTTCGGATGGAGACAGAACCAGTGGTTGCGTTTTTATATACAAAACAAATCTCGTGGTTATTAATAGTAATAAGACAGGAAAAGTGAGGTAATGAGAAATAATAAAGAATGGGAAATGACTAAGGTTAGAAAAGCAAAGGGCAAAGTGTTCTTCCCCTGAAGTCACTCTGGCTAGTAGAAGGGATTGTTTTGGATAAGAATGTACCAGTGTAGTCTTGTAATTAACTACAAACGATTCAAATTTTCCAGAACTTGAAACTTGGCACATTCGTGAGCCGCTGCTAGGCAGCCTTACCTAACTCCATTTGGAAATTTTTGTCTTGGGCCAGCCATAGTTTTAAAATATCTCACAGGTTTAGTATAGAAAGACATGTTCCAGAGTGAGGGGTTCATTCCTGATAAGGGCGGGTATAAAACAGTTTTATATGTCACTTAACACACCTCTTCCTTCCAAAACAGATCCAGAAATAAAAAGTTAAAAGCTAAATTTATGAAGAGTGAATACAGGATAACAACCAACAGTTTTATATCTTTAAATATTAATACATAGAACCCCAGTAGGTTTTGTTTGTTCGCTTGCTTGCTTGGTTTTTTACCTACCTGGGAACTGATCCAGGGCCACACACACACACACACACACACTCACTCACTACACACGACAAGCACTCTGTCACTGAGCTACAGCTTTCTAACATGACAGGCCTAATAGTAAATAATATTAAATGAACTTCATTTAGTTCCCTAGGCTGTGGCGCGAAACAAAGCACTGTGGTGGAAGCCTGCTGGAAGGGACCTATCACCACTGATAAGCTTCCTGCTGCTTCTCCTCCTTGGCCGCCTCCCTCTGCTCAGTCGTCTGTGTGGTTGCTTGTGACTAGTCCCATTGTTCTCCTCTTCATCTGGCTGTGGGGCTTTTCTCTATGCCTCGAACACTGAGTGGTTGGCGGCAATTGGACTTGGGTTTTTTCAGGACGTGTGCACCTATTTCTTATCATCGTCTTCGTCCATTGTATTCTCTCCACTGTCGCTGCTCTTGTGGTCACTGTTTCGTAGTTGTTATTTTAATATGCTATATGGCATACACTCAGACACATAAAATAGCATTAAATTTTCTACGGCATAATATTGAGTATATGTGTGCAAATAACATGTTCTATCTAGGGTAAGAAATGCTTTGAGTGAATGTGCTAGGATAATACCCTTTGCTTTATTATTATTGCTTTATTATTTATTCAGGTGTTTTAGAAAGTAGTCCAGTGGGGCTTTGTTTGTTTGTTTAATATCCTTTTACACAATTGGCAATAATTCATTTTGTTGATAAAAGTTACTCAGTATCACTGTTATATCACCAGTTCATTAAAAATATAAACAAGCACAGACCTATCAAGGCAGGAGTTATTCTAAAAGTATTTTCAAAATGACAATCTTTATAGTTAATTAACAAAGTGAGGATCACTTTCCTGGAGGCTTTTGTGGTCTGGTCTGAAGACCTGCAAGCTTTTACTCTATAGTTACAAAGTAGCACAGGATAATCTCTCTAGAGGTGGACAGGTCTCCCAGAAGCAGCAAGGAGCAGACTTTGGGCCTAGGGAACAACATCCCAGAAGAGGCGCTGTCAGGGAGGGTCAGGGCCTACAGCAGGGGGATGACAAGAAGCCAGAATACCAGTAATGTGCTCACTGGGACAAGCCCGCCACCTAATTTCAATCTCCCAGAACCTACAAAAAGGTGGTAGGAGGGACCCAATCCCTGAGCGTTGTCTTCTGACTCCCACTCGTGTGCTCAGGCACACACACACCATTTACACTTAAAAAAATAATAACAAAATTTAAAAAAAAAAATCAAGAAGCAGATTTAACCCAGGAAAAGGAAGCATGGGCTAAGCATAGAGAAAGGAGAGAAACAGTGTCCAGAGGAAGAATTCTGTATCAACAGGAAAGGAGGAGATGTGAGAAGCAGAAATCCCCCCTGGCATGATGGCATATGCCTATATTCCCAGCACGTGGGGGGACCAAGAGTTCTAGGCCCCTTTGAGCTATGCAATGAGAGCCTGTCTCAAAGATTAGGATCACAGGGAGGGAAGGGAGGAGGGAGGGAGGAAGGGAGGAAGGGAATTCGAGAAGTAAAGCAGTAGGGGAACGAACAGAACCGATTGCACCAGCCCTGTGCCCAGTTCACTATGAGAAGAACTATTCATTCTGTTTGCTAGAATGTCAGTGTATTTTACATCTAAAGAATTCCCATGTTTTTGAGTAAAATGCTATCCACTAAAGCTAAGGTGAAGGACTTATGGCAAGTACTTACATTTCCATTGCAAAACTTGTTATTTATTCCATGAGTATACCTAGCAATTTTATTTAAACAATTGTTTTCAAAAGGATCTTTTTTTGCTTTGCTTGTTTTCTTTTGCCATTGAAATGACAACTTACTATGTAGCCCAGGCTGGCCTTGAACTCCAGAGTACTGGGATTATAAGTATGTAAGCAGGAAGCTCTATTAACCATTCATTAATGATTGGATGATTCTACTTCTAGTGGTTTCAAGCCAACAATGCTGTCTGTAAAGTGGGTTAACCCTCCTTAGGTGTTTCACGCTGCATAGACAAATGTAATAACTGAATTGCCTTTTTAAGCATTTCAAAGGCTTTAAATCAGTGGTCCTCAACCTTCCTAATTCTGGGGCCCTTTAATACAGTTCCTAATGTTGTGGTGACCCCCAACCATAAAAATTATTTTATTGCTACTTCACAACTGTAATTCTGCTACTGTTATAAATCGGAATGTAAACACTACATTGTAGGATATCTGCCCATGGGTCGAGAACCGGTGCCTTAATGAACTCCCGGAATGACTTCACTACAGAAAGCCCTCCCATGACACTGTAAAAGCTTTGGAACTAAATCAGTTTCTTTAAGGAGCCCAAGAGCTTTTGTCATTGAATTATTCTTTTTTTTTTCCAGTATGGGAAGATATATTTAAATATATGGAAGACAGAGACAGAAATATAATGGGCCCGATATCCCTTACCACTGCAGGAGTTATAAACCATAGTTCTGTTTCATCTGTACCTCCATCACTTGCCAATCTGACACCAAAAACAAACATCATCTTATTTCGCCTCTAAACACTTCAGTCGACATCCTCCCCAAATTAGACCTTGTGTGTTAGTATAAAATATGAACTCAAGTTGTTTTCAGATAGTATGGTTAGCCCTGTCTGGGTTTTCTGACTGTGTCTCTGTAGTGCATTTATGTATTTTCTCCCTGATGCCTCCTGAAGATTGCTAGTTGGATGCAAGGTGACTTGATTGCATTTGATTTTTCTTTCTTTGTGTTTTGTTTTGGGTTTGGGGTAAAACTTTTTTCTTGATTATAGTGTATTCTTTTTTTTAAGATTTATTTATCTTTATGTGTATGAGTGTTTTGCCTGCACGTATGTATGCACACTACATGTATACCTGGAGTGTACTGAGGCCAGAAGAGGGTATCTGATCCCCTAGAACTGGAGTTACAATTTGTTACAAGCCACCTTAAGGGTGTGAAAAACAAAGGCGGTTCCTCTGCAAGAGCAGCAGTGCTCTTAGCCACTGAGCCACCTCTGTAGCTGAGTAATGCATTCTCTTAACAGACAGATGCTTATAATAAACATTTGACTCTCCATGGAAGATAGAAATATGACTCTTCGGGAAACAGGACCAAAAGCAAGGCATATAAACACACCAAGTCTATTTTTCTTTTTACCAAATTCACACCCTGTCTTTACACCACCAAAAGGAATGATTGAAAACCAAGATTAAAAAATTTAAAATAAAAGAAAAAATTCATAAGACAGAAACACATCCAATGAATCCTTTTTAGGGAAAAAGTGTGTGTGTGTGTGTGTGTGTGTGTGTGAGAGAGAGAGAGAGAGAGAGAGAGAGAGAGAGAGAGAGAGAGAGAGAGAGATTAAGAGTGGCATGTTTGACTTTTTGAGATACTGTTATGTTATGTTATGTTATGTTATGTTATGTTATGTTATGTTATGTTATGTTATGTTATGTTAACATACAATGTTAAAAATCATATTAGCAAAAATTGGAGGTGGGATTTTCAGAATTGGGATGAGGAAAAGCATTTTCAATCACTAGAAGAGGAGAAGGAATCTCTACTAAAGATGGTGTTCTTACAGCACGCATAAGAAAAAGGAAAGACAGAGGAAGAAGGGAATCATAGGGCCCACTAACTAGAGAAAGCTGGCAGATGATGATTAGTTTATGTGGAGCTGAAGAACAGTGCGAAACAAGGGATTTCTTAAAGCTTCAGTGGGATGTATGGATGATGTCCCTTGATGTTGGAAAACTCCTCAGGAGAGCAAGCTTAGGCTGCAGGGAAGGTGGAGACCTTGTTTTCTGAGACGATATAGAACTGGCTGGAGGACTTCTGAGTTAGATTAGGGGAGGGGAGAGTTCCAGATTCCTATATCTCTGAAGGTGTGAGACAACTCAGCTACACTCATGCCGCTGATACTCAGAGCAGAGACTTGGCTTAGATAGAGATTTCAACATGGACATGACCAATGTTGAGATATTACATGGTGTCTTGAGAGCTTATGGAACCAGTCACAAACAAAGGTAAAGAGAAAATGAAGAAAGCCACACTGAGAACATAAAGACAAAAAACATCATCGCTTACCGGGGAAGCTAAAAGAGCATAAACCCACAAAGGAAACTGTAGGATAGTGGCCAGAGGAACAAGAAGTGGGCCAGGAAGTATTTCTTATGAAAACAAAAGAGGTTCAAGAATGGCAAAATGGACATTAAGGTCAAGAGCTATATAGCAACTCTAGAGGACCTGATCACTAGGGATTTTTTAGAGATGGTGTCATAAAACATGGCAATACAAGACAGAGACAGTAGTCAGTGAAGAAATGAGGGAAGAACAAGAAGTAGAGCCAGTGAATATAGGCTTTTTTTTTTTTTTCAACTTGGCTGTGGGAGAGAGGATTGTCTTGTGGTAATGTAGAAGATTTGGACAGGCAATTATTGTGGGACAAAACTTTTCCTGAGGAGACGCTACACACAAACCTCTCCCTAGGTAGGGAGCCCAAGACCACCAAAATCCAACTTGGTGAACCAATGAGTTTTATTGGGTTACTTACAGGAATATGCATGAGGGATTACTTAGAGGAGCAGAAACGATTCAAAGACCATAGCCTACCCCAGCCTGAGTGAGAGCTCACAAAAGCTGGGAACCTGGAGCACACTGCACATCCTGCCGGTAGCTCCACAGATTGGAGAGTGTCCCAAGTGACTGGGCTGTTCTAAACTTCTCCCGGGTCCCTAGGCTCGTGTCTGCTTCTTCCAGGCAGCTGGTCTGATCTCAGAGTGTTCTTTACAGCTCAGCTTGTTCGAGTCTTCTTTGCAACTTTGCTTGTTTACTCTGAGAGGGAGGCAGCTAGTGAAACTAATCAGTGCCAGAGACTTCCTGAATCTATTTTGTTGACTTTTCTTCCTACTGGATAGAATGTTTCAGAATGTGTCACTCGCTGAGAAACTGCTACACAGCAACAAGGAAAAGCGTTCGTCTTGTTAGGTAATAGCGACTTGAGCTGAAGGAGAAAACCAAGAATGAGATCTTTAGGGATGAGGATGAAGAAAGGAGAAAAGTACAAATAACATGACAACACCTGGGAAAGGGAGACAGTGGGAGGTGCAAAATTCTAAGAAGGTGGAGTAACAGAATATAGGTAGAGAAAATGGTGTGCTGAAGGTAAGCACAGCTAGGCTACAGGTAAGTGTGTGTTCTGAGAGGATATATCTTAATAGAAATCATTTTCAGTTACTTCTGTTTTATCAGTAGAACAAAGATACAAGGTTATTTGATTTCCCCAGGCAAGAAGAGGAGGTCATTTTTGAAGAGAGTGGTCAAGGTTTTGAATGGGTATCAATGAGGATGACACAAGAGAAGTTGACTAGAAGGAAGAGTAATGACATCATTAGGGGTAGAGTTGAGATTGGAAACCAGTTATTTGTAATGCCCAGGGTCAGAAAGGTTGACTAGTTTTTCTGCACCTTTACTAACCGGCCTCAGAACAGGAATAGGAAGCATAGCTGTCTACATAACCCACTAAGAATTTGTGAGTCCCACGTATCGATGCTGCTGTTAAGGAGGGTTGGGTTAAGCACTTGAGGGGAAGGAGGCACATGGCATTCATGCACTTCATAGAGGTAAAGCTGGGTGGGGTCTATTTCAAGAGGTGAATTGAGTCAGGGGTGGGAGTAAATCCTCCCTGTGTATGTGCCAGAGGGCCAACCAAATGCTGGAAGAATCCCAGAGTAACTGATTGACTGCAGATCGGCATGCTCGTCCCCTGAAGCAGTGGATCGATTGAACGTGTCCACTGTGAATGGATGGTGCTGAACTTGAGCTTCTCAGTATCTTTTATTTTCAATCCACAGTAGCAACATAAACACAAGACTAAAGCCTATTCCAGTGATGTGTGGATTTTAAGTCAGAGCAAATACTAATGACAAAGCAATAGTTCAATCATTTTCCTTTTTCTGTTTTTTATTTCAGAGATTGTACTATAATTACATCATTTATCCCTCCCTCCAAATCTTTCTATACAAACTTCCTTGCTCTCTTTCAACTCACGGCCTCTTTTATCATTAATCACTGTTACATGCATATGTTTATGTACGTTTTCATTTTAAAGTGAGCAAGAGCGTCTACTTTATTCTCACATTTTTTTTCTTTCCTGTTTCCAGAAATCATACAAATGAAGAAAATCAAGATGGTGTCATGCACTCTGATGGTAAGGGGTAACTTTTTTTCTAAAAATATCTGAGCTACATGTTTGAATTAGTCAAATATCATGGCATCATTAATGGCATTGCCATCACTGGTCTATATAGCATCCCTTCCTTGTGTTAGTTATTTCCAAGAATTCTCACAACTCATTAACTTCTTTCTCTGACCATAAGCAAACATCCTAAAATACTTAATGTGTTTTTGCACATATTCTTCTCATATGATTGTATGTATGTATATGTGTAATTTATTTTAAAAGTGTGTTACAGGGTTTTCTTTTTGAGGACACTAAGTGTAAGGTTTTCCCGAGCTTCCACCCTCATTACTGGATACACATGTAGTCTGTTATCACTAAGTACTGAAGGGGAACCCAGCACAGAGGGGGCTTCCTTCTAGACCCTGGATTAGGCACAAACCACAGGCAAACACCTGTTTTCATAGAGAGATCTTTATCAAGCAGGGAAGAAAAGTTTAAGTGTCTGCTTTCTGACTCAAATGACCTTGCAGTGTGATTTTTAAGAGGAGAAAAAGGGAAGGTCTAGGTTAGAATGGGCTAGGGTGTGGTGATAAAGGTATTGGTCCCAGAGGGACAAAGGACTACCTCTGGATAGACAGGAAACAGACGTGGCACACAGGCAAATGGTGGTTTATAAAGGTAAAGGGGAAAACCGTGTGTTAGAATGAAGTGTTTAATTTTAATTGGGCATGTTAATTAGGTGAACCAAAGGGGGTTTCTGATAGCTGGACTTTGGTAGTCAGCCTCAGGAGGAGGAAGTGGCCAAAGAAGGAAACACACTTTGGAGGCTAGCTTTAGGAATGTTGTCTAACGGTTTTTAGCAAGGCGGGTGGGGGGGGGGCAAAACTTGCCAGAGCCATGCTGGCCACTCTCAAGCTAGCCAGAGTTCCTTCCAGAACTACACAGTACACTGTGGAATGCACCCACATTTTATTTACTGGGATTATAAGAAATACTACAGGGCTCTTCTGTATGTTCATCCCATGTGGACTTCAGAGAGGCTTTTTCTAAGAGAAATAACAGGGGAATGGCTGATTATGAGCTACAGGGTATTTACTTTGCTGAGTAGGACTAGAATGTTCTTCAGAATTGATGCCCTGTCTACAGTCTCAACAACAGGGCATGAATGTGGCAACATGCCCACCTTTTGCTGGCAGATAGCATCATTGAGCTTTCTAATCTTTTCCTAATCTCAGGGTATGACGTTAGATCTCATTTGAATTTTTATGCTTTTTATTTTTATTAAACTTTTGCTGTGATATTGCCACACTTATATAGTGCATTCTGATCACACTCACCCTCCCATCCTTTCTTATCCCACGCCCACCCTCATCAACACCACTTCCCCAGCATGAGCCCCCCCTTCCATTTCATGTTTTTTTGTTTTGTCTTGTAACCCACTGAATTTAGCAAGCGCCATCTATGTGAATACGAGTGTGGACCTGTCTACTGGAGTGTAGCGAACTCACCACTAGCTTCATATGCCTCCCCTCCCCTGGCTGATTCATATTGGTTTTCATTTCATAATTCCCTCTTCCACTCTGGAGTTTGAGAGCTGACTTTGCTTATGAGATATTGTGACCTTCTCTCCTGTCAGCTGTTTTCTCTCCATTGACAATTCTGGTCCCAAGGGGCTGTTGTCTTCTCCTGGCTGGCTTGCAGGTGTTCCTTTATATCCCAGATAGTCATCCATGTCAACCTCGAACTTCTTCCATTCTATCATCTATCGATTTACTCCATGCTGCCCTTCCTCCAGCACAAATATATTTTTATATTATCAAATTCATTTTTGCCTTAGAAATTATTCTTTATTTAACTTTTTTAAGAAGTCTTAGATCCTAGGAAATAAAACAGCTCCTTATTTTTTCCCTACGAACTTCATCCCTTGTGTTTAGGTCTTTGAGAACTTAGCAGGAAACTAGAATGCCTCATATATCTCCCTACCAAACTCAAAACAATCCATCCTCTTCCCATTATTTTCTAATGAACCCCTATAGTATATCAGCTATACGTGAACGTGGGTCCATGTGTGCATATATTATATGGCCGTGTGTAAATTTTTCTTAGTCCCTGTCTTAGTTAGGGTTGCAATTGCAGTGATGAAAAACCATGGCCTTTTGAAAAAGCTTGGGGAGGAAAGGGCTTATTCAGTTTACGCCTCCACAACACAGTTCATCATCAAAGGAAGTCAAGACAGGAACTCAAGCAGGGCAGAAACCTGGAGGCAGGAGCTGATGCAGAGGCCATGGGGAACTGCTGTTTACTGGCTTGCTCATCACAGCTTGCTCAGCCTGCTTTCTTATAGAACCGGTGACTATCAGTCCCATGATGGCACTATCCACAGTGAGTTGGGCCCTCTCCCATCAATTAACAATTAAGAAAATGCCCTACAGGCTTGCCTACAGCCTGACCTTATGGAGGCATTTTCCTACATGAGGTTCCCTCCTCTCAAATGACTCTAGCTTGTATCAAATTGACATTAAACTTTCCAGCACAGCCCCTGAGCTCTCTTTTCAATTTTCTTGTCCTATTTATATGTTTTATTATGATTGTGCTTCATATCATTTTCTTATTAGTTATAATGTTAAATTATGTCTTGATATCTGGTAGAGTGTATATTACGCTAAACTCAAGTAGTATTTTTTTAATTTAATCACCTTGACTTGTTTAATACATGAAAGCAAATCCTTGAGAAAGAATGAGTCAAAAATGTGGACTATTTGTGATTTTTTTCCCTGTTGTACATTTCACACAAGTACACGCGTCAAATGTACTATGTCTTACATAAAGCAATAAAAAATAGCATAATTTGCTTTGACTTTTGCATTATCTTATGAAAATTAATAAAATAGTTTTATAATTAAATTACAAGTGTTAAAAATACCAGGTATCTAAAACACATGTTTTGTGATTTAGAGGATAAGTTCTGTTATACTTTGAACTGATATGAGTATTATTTCATACAATGATCATATGTTGAAGTACTTCTTAATTATAGTGTATTTTTTTAATCCTGTAGGTCCTGGAAATCTAGAAGAGGTGAGATATTTCTATTTCTCTTTTTCTATTGCAAAAATTGGAATATTTAACAATTATTATGACTCACTTTCTATTGTTATAAACAGACAAATAAAAAGTTTTATAAGTATCCATGATATTTTTTCCCATTTCTAATCTTACTTAATTGAAATGCTTGAAACATTATATGCCAGTCAGTATGCTGACTCATGGTAGTGTAATGATGAACTTAGGTCTGGCTGCACAGCTAATGACTGAGTAAGACAGATAATGACATCTCCTTTTCTTTTTCTTATGTATCTCACAGTTTGAAAAAGGGAGAGCAAGAGAGAAAGAAGAGAAAGAATGAAAGATAGATAGGAAGAAGGAAAGAAAGAAAGAGAGAGAGGAGAGAGAGAAAGAAAGAAAGGAAGAAAGGAAGAGAGAGAGAAAGAAAGAAAGAAAGAAAGAAAGAAAGAAAGAAAGAAAGAAAGAAAGAAAGAAAGAAAATTTCAAATAAGCCAATTTAGGCTCAAACTCACAAAAATTATTTTAAAAAATAAGTTGTCAATGAAACACATTGAAATATATGTATGATCTTTTGGAATAATCATAGTTAATAATTATCTGTTTTTCTTGATAGGAACAAGAGAGTGAAGGAGAAACATACGAAGACATGTATGCATTGCATTTGTTACCATAAGAATTTTCTTGTAAGATGAATACAATGTTTTATAAGAGGGAGCATGGGTGTGCAAAAACACTAGGAAGAAAAGACTTTATTTACACAATGGTTGGCCTGTAATGACATCCCTTATTTCACTACAAAGGGCTAAAACTAGCTTACTTCGCCAAAGACTCTACATACGACCCTGGTGACAAACTGCCATGTGAAATCTGCAAGCCACTTGAAAGACAGTCAGGGACTAGATTCAAGAATCTGTATTTCTCCCTCTCAGTATCCTGAGGAAATGAATTCACTATGTCTTGTACCCTTATTCACTCAAGACACAGCGGTGCTGTGGGCTGTGGCTAGCACCCAGATACCCACATTCTAGTTGCTGGATAGATATGAAAAGTGACTCCAAGACTCCACAATAGAGTTCAAAATAGATGGAGAAATTTCTTGGAAACTGTGAGAAAGTAGGAGTACTCTTAATCAAATGCTGAGCTCAGGTGTCTTAATTTTCTCTACCCAATTATTCCACCAGTTCTAACTAATCTCTACATCAAAATTAATACGAGTGCCTCTGAGCATGTGCTCATGCAGGCCCACAGAAGTGAGGGGGAGAGATGCCAAGAGGCCATGAGGATGGGGGAGGGGCTTCCTGAACAGTGCCTTCTTCTCTGTGGTGGTAACATTACCAGGGGAAGGGGATGGGGCTGCCATAGAAGGTATCTGTAGCTGTGGGCCTCCTTCTGGCTGTACAAAGTCTCGCACATTCAGAATGTTCACATCTTTAGCTTCTTGCCTCCATCTCCTCATCAGAGACCTTCTTCTGTAGTGGGTAGATACTGCTCTGTGTAGTGGCTCCTGACCTACAGACACAGAATGTGCACATTGTAGCCACAACTTAACAATTTCTATTCACAGAGAATCATCCAAAGAACGAGACAAGAAACGGGAAAAGGAGGAAAAGAAGAGGTTAGAGCTAGAACGAAAGGAACAGAAAGAAAAAGAAAAGAAAGAACAAGAATTAAGGAAGAAATTTAAGGTAGGAGCTTGCTTGCTAAAAAAGGCATCATTTTGAACCTTTTTTTTAAAACAACATTACAAGAAAATGTATGAAGTTGAAGAGGGTTTTTTTTAGCATTGTTTTGAAACAATACTTTTTTGTTCAATACACCACCTTATTATTTACCATAAAAAATGAAATAGGATAAAAAATCCAAATAAAATTCAATTAGCTTATAATTGGTGGGATTCCAGGGATTTTATGTTGATTGAGGAAATTATTGCATCACTACAGTGTGCCTTGCATCTGGAAACATACACATAGATGTCCCAGTGGCATGTCACACAGTGATGCCATAAACACAGTGTTCCTGAATGAACCACAACTCCTTTGAGCTACTAGAGATGCTGGTGTCTGCATCTGAACTATACATTTGCCTTTAAGACCTATGCTTATGATTTCTAAGACCTGCTGTCTCTCATCTCTCTTGAAATACCTCGATTTCCAACCTTTATCTCCTCTGATTTCTGGTAATTTAATCACCTCTATTGCTACCACCACTGTGTTACACGTACAGGTTGAACTTCTCAGCTATCCCATATTTGATGACATAACCCATCTGGTATCTCTGGTGCCTCAGAAATGTTTGGAGTGATGATCCGAGTTACAAAACCATTCTTCACTTTTAAAGGAATACATACTGTTTTATTTAAATATTTATTTCTCTAGAGAATTCAATACACGGAATTACAAAATATGACTCATATATAACTTCCCAGTACATTTTTTTATGTTAAAACAGAAGTTCAACAGGGTGATGCGAGGAAAACATCCATCCAACTTGGAGTCACTTGGATAGATGTGGATTCCAATCCCAGCTGAGCATACAAGTTCTGTGCTCTTGGACTAACAGCCTATCTCCTCTGAGATTCAGATTCCTAGTCTTTGGAGAGAAAATAAGTGGCTCTTTTCTATGGTTTGTTATGGGACTGAATGAAATGTTATATAAAAGTCACTGTATCTACTATGAGTTTTCACAAATTTTAGGGGAAAAAAGCTTTTCATGTACAAGTAAAGTTATGATTGCAATGTGAAAACTAAAACATTTTACTCACGCAGAATGCATGACTACCAAGATGTAAATTCTTCAAGTAAAAATTAATTTAATGTTTGAAAATATATATGGTGCACTTTTCACCAGAGATTGTTCATGGTTTTCAAGGATTTGAGATTAGTTTGGAAAAATAACTAATATGTTTTTTCCACACATTCATTCAAATAATATTGTTAATAACTAAAACAGAATGTAGAAATCATATCAATAGATAGAAATGCAAGAGTTTGTTAAGTCTGGGACCTTACAAGTTACACTCCACCCAGACCTTAATAGACACTGGGGCTTATAAAATGTGAGGCTCCGTCAGAATCATAGCATCTCATAATTCAACTTGGATTTTCCTTTTTCTTTTTGCTGACATACAATGTTTATTAAATACCAAATTTAACAAATTCCACATTATTAAGAAATTCTGCTCCCAAACCGACATGATGATATGCATTTCACTGATGTAGCAAGAAACTGCCAGCAAGTAACCAGTTCACCTTCTGAACACTGCATGGATTCAAGTCCAGTGCAGCTGCAGAAGATTTGTAATTGAAATATTCAGATTACAGGTTGTTCGCGGAGGCCAACTATAATGAATCCAGCTCAGCCCCAAAACTTTCTACTTGAGTCTGCTTTTACAAATAAATCCCAGAAGTGATGTGGCAGTTGGCTATCAACCTAAGCTTTAAAAAATATTTTTGATGGTACACAATTAATATATCACACAATTCAAGACAACATAGACTCAATAAAGCAGTTTCTTCCCCCCAAAAAATCACAGTCCATATTTATTTATCAAAAGATGAAAGACACCCTATTGAAGACCTCGGTTTAGAAATAGAAATTTCAGATCTAAGGACTCATGACAAGATAAATTATCCTCCTATTAATAAGTCATCATGCTATCCAGAATATTAGCTATGAAAACTTTGCTGGTATTTGTTTATTATTTTTGAAGCTATTTCTAAAATGCTATCTTATTTGTAGCAGGTAGTATTTACTACAGGTTTATATTCAACAAGTGGAAGGAAGGAAGGAAGGAAGGAAGGAAGGAAGGAAGGAAGGAAGGAAGGAAGGAAGGAAGGAAGAAGGGCAGGCTAGTATACATAAGTATATACATGGTGCCCTTCCATTATACATTTTGTCAGGGTGCTTATGCTCATCAGATCCCTGCCACTCTCTCATGAACCACAAGTACATGCTCTCCTGTTATTTGTTGGCCTTGCTGCACCTCTGTGATTTTCCCTTGACTCTTTCAATAAGAGCATTCACCCAGGATGATGGCTGAGGGATTATCGTCTTTCGAAATTACATTCCTCAGTGGTTTTCTCTTACACTCTTCCCTCCTCCTATAGCTAACAGGCCCCATTCAGGTCATCCATCGTGCGAAAGCTTGCTGTGATGTCAAAGGAGGAAAGAACGAACTGAGCTTCAAGCAAGGGGAGGACATTGAAATAGTCCGCATCACAGACAACCCAGAAGGAAAATGGCTGGGCAGAACTACAAGGGGGTCCTGTGAGTGCACCTTTTCCAGTGCCTTCAAGACTTCAAGGACTTGTCTTTTTCTCATCCTCTCTCTCTCTCTCTCTCTCTCTCTCTCTCTCTCTCTCTCTCTCTCTCTCTGTCTCTCTCTGTCTCTCTCTCTGTCTCTCTGTCTCTCTCTCCTCTCTCTCTTCTCTCTCTCTCTCTCTCTCTCTCTCTCTCTCTCTCATGCTGGGATTTAACCTGGCAGAGTCTTGACATGTCTTGTGAATAATGTCACAACTACTGTGAGTTTGTGTGTACAGCTGCCTTGCTGTGTTCAGAGGACGGTTTCCTTGTAATCACCTACCACCTTTTGCTCTCACACTCTTTCTGTCCCTCCTCTGGAATATCCCTGAGCCTATGGTGGAAGGGATGTCATACGTGTCTTCCATTTAAGACTGGGCATTCTGTAGTCTCTTCGTCTCTGCATTTTTGCCCGTTGTGGGTCTGTGTGTTCATTAGCATCTGCAAGCAGAAGCTTCTGATGAGAGTTGCAAGAAGCCTTAATTTATGGGTGTAATTATAAGTCATTAGGGGTTAGTTTAATACTACATCCATTTATCAAAATAATAGTAGTACCTTTTCTCCTAAAGTCTATGACCTGCCTAGTCATATGTTCCTTTTGAATTCACATTAGATCCTTCCAGCCCTACATGCCTCATGTTAGGAATACACTATTGAGTAAATAGAAAAAAAAACTAAAATGGCAAATGTAGTTCTTTTTATTAAAGAACAATGCAATGTAAAATTTTACAAGGGTCATTATGTTCTCCATTTCTGTTAGAAGAAATGTGTCATGTGAATCACTTTAGAATCTTCAAATTGATTCTTGACTCACTTAAAAGTACCACAGAGTTAAGTCTCTATAGAGTACATAAAACCTCAGGCTACACAGAAGGTCTGTAAGTCAAGATTACAAGCAAAGACAGCTTTTTAATGTTTAATAAAGTGCCTTCAGGTTTTGTTTTGTTTTGTTTTTGTTTGTTTGTTTTTTGGTTTTTTGAGACAGGGTTTCTCTGTGTAGCTTTGTGCCTTTCCTGGAACTCACTTGGTAGCCCAGGCTGGCCTCGAACTCACAAAGATCCACCTGCCTCTGCCTCCCGAGTGCTGGGATTAAAGGCATGCGGCACCACCGCCCAGTGTGCTTTCAGGTTTTTGTTTGTTTGGTTGTTTTGTTTGGTTGTTTGTTTGTTTTGTGTGTGTGTGTGTGTGTGTGTGTGTGTGTGTGTGTGTGTGTGTGTGTGTACATGCATGCATGCATAGCCTGGGAACCAAACCCAGAGTTTTGGACATGCTAGGCTCCATTTCCAGCCCTAAAGAGAAGTATCCAAGAGCAAATGAACAATTGCTTAATTTAAATTATAACTTAACTTTAAATTGTAACTTTGAAGTGTTTAAGCTCCAGTTACCTGGACTTCTCTTCCCTTTTGGTAGATGGTTACATTAAAACAACTGCTGTCGAGATTGACTATGATTCTCTGAAACGGAAGAAGAATACTCTCAGTGCTGTTCCATTGAGACTTGTTGAAGATGACCAAGAAGTTTATGACGATGTGGCTGAGCAGGATGCCCCTAACAGGTGGGTGACACACAGACTGTAAGCAGATCACCGTCCCCTTGCCAGAGAGCATGTATTTCAAGAGTCCACAATTTTACCTTTCATATCACTAATGGTCTCAATCACTAAACTAAATCACCCATGTATGACAACCCTAGTTTGAGGGAAAGGCCATGTGTAACTCCATTGTCTTTAATTTACTCGTTGGCCACACACATCGTGTTACTTGAACTGTAATGGGCTGTATAATTGTGTTAAACTTGTTATCTATTACAAAACACTTTTATAATATTTATTATGATCTGATCTTAGGGACATGCCTAAACTAGTATGATTTGGGAAACTGTGAAGTAGAAGATGTAAAGTATAGCCCCCTCCTTTTTCTACCCTTAATTCTATGAGTCTGCATGCCTCTCCTGTCATTGCTTGAAAATATAACAAGAAAAGAATGGCTTCCACTCCATCCCCAGTATACTCCTTAAAAGTCAAATTTCAATCCCTTATTATCCTTAGATATTGACTAAAGATCCACTTTCCAGTGCCTATTTACTCCACTACATTAAAGTGGCATTTTCTCCTAGAAAAATAAGCACACTTTTGTGGAGCAGAGAAAACAAAACAAAACATCTTGTTTGGAGGAGAAAACAAAGATCATCTTCTCCCGCATGCCTAATTATTAGTTTCTCATGGCTAAACTGAAATACTTGAGGTCTTTGACTTAGAAGGAGACGTCTTTGTAACTTATGTTCTGTAAGTTCTAGCCTGAGATTAAGCCAAGTGCATATACTTCATATAAATATAAATAAATTCACACAATAGATGAAATGAGCAAATGGTAGCTCTGCTCCCAGCACATGACATTCCTGAAGCATTAGATATGAGCATCTCCAAGAGGAAACATATTCACCAGGAATCTCAGCCATCCAGAATGCAATTAATTCTAAGTATTGCTTCATGCACAGAAGTGGCAGAGAAAATAGAAAATGAAGGAATAGAAATAGAAAATAGAAATGAGGATGAGGGTGTGTCAACTTCTTCACAAATCAAGTTCTAGAGCATGATGTACCGTGCATGCCTTTCTGCAAAGTTCCATTGACAACAGTGTGCTTTTATTTCTAAGTTCACCAAAGATAGGCATCAGACTAATTCCTCCCACTGGCTTGTAAAAGGAATGTTAAAACTGGGTACCAGTATTATATAGTTGTCCTCTATGTTAATAACATCAAACTCACTCCTGTTGCTGGCACTTCACCTTACCCAAAGGCCAAAATGAGGTTGGGGTGTAGCTAGGTTCAAAAGGGGCTAAACGCTTGGAGTACTGGATTCTTTCCTGCAAGATGGCAGAATTAAACAAATAGACAAGGTCTAAATTTTTCCAGTGCCCATGCTTGACTCTCACAGGACTCAAACAGGGAGATACAGGGAGGAACACACAACCATAAAAGCTAAAACAGAAAAAGTTCTTACTGTTGGGGAAATAAGTAAACAAACAAACAAAAAGGCAACCTGGGTTTAGAGAGGTGGGGGTTACACCTTATAAAAGTCTCATCAAGGTGGTAACTTAGGGCTGGAGAGATGCCCAGTGGTTAAGAGCACTGGCTGCTCTTCCAGAGGTCATGAGTTCAATTCCCAGCAACCATACGGTGGCTCACAACCATCTGTAATGAGATCTGGTGCCCTCTTCTGGCCTGCAGACATACATGCAGGTAGAACACTGTATACATAATAAATAAATCTTTAAAAAAAAAAGTGGCAACTTAAAAGTTTTTCCTTAAAACAAAATGTAATGATATCAGATTAAAAGTTAGAGACTGTAGGTCTAAGATGCTGCAAAGAGTTGAATTGAATGCAGTCATAATTGTCCTAATTGGCTCCTAAAATAACAGAGTACGTTTTAAAGTAATTTTAAATATAATGTATAATTACTGAAAATTGCCTCATGGGAAGTTTATTAAAAGCAAGCAGCATAATTGTTGTGAGCTAGGGTACTGTAACTCATTGGTTCTTGCTGGTTGTGCATTGGCTATATTATGTTGCCTTGTTGCGATGTATCTACTACAATGAACACTCTTCTTGGTCTTCATATATTTCATCCTAGTTTTAAACAGAATGCTAACTTTTATAGTCCTCTCAGTATTTTAATTCATCTTCTTGAAAACTAAATAACTCATACATTCATTGTTTCTGCTTTGTTCTTAGCCATGGTCAGAGCGGAAGTGGAGGTGAGGCAACAGCTTTCTATGCTTGCAGTCTTGAAAATAATTGAGTATGTTAATGGCAAAAGACTAGTTGGCTAACAGTAAGAGGGATTTTTTTTATATTTCTACACATTAAAGATTTTAAATATAATTTTATTGGTTTATAGCCATTGTACTTGGTAGTGATTTCTATAAGAACATTTTTATAACAATTATATAATGAACTTTATCATATTCCCCCCAACCTTCACCTCTTCACCTCTTCTTCCCACCCCTTAGTCACTTTTGTTCCCCTAGACAGTTTCCCTTCTACTTTCTTGTCATACATTCACACATGATCTTACGTGTCTGTATAAAACCTAGGAACCGGAAATGATAGAATTAGTGGGATTTGAACGTGGAAAAGGGATTGGCTGGGAATCTATGACCCAGAGTCTCGCCCTGGTCACCAAGTGACTGTGAGGCAGTCACTTCTGTCTTCAAGGTTGCCATGGACACTAGCGTGACTCCACTCCCAGTGTGCCTGGGATAGTCTTGGTTTCTGCAGACTGTCTGAACACAGTTAGGAATAAACACCCTCCTTTACTTCCAGAATTATCCTGTCTAGATGGCAAACTATATTCAAGGTCATTTTCCTGCACATAGACGCTAGTCTACAAATGCTTGTTAAGTAAATATTTGTCATATAGCAAAGTCCCTAAGAGCAAAGCATAACAAATGAAACAAGAAGGGTTTTAGTCTAATATATATGTATTAAAATGTGACCTTTCCTTTTGCAGTTTCTTTCAATCACTGTTAGTGTTTAGGGTCGCCTCTTACACGCCATTTCATTTTCTTTATCAATCTCTTAACCTGTCTTTAATGTCTACTCACCGTTACCTGAATTCTTATTACCTCCTCACTGCTCTTTTTTCATGATAAATATTGAATTCTACTTCCTGTTCTGTTTTACTTGTTTTCATTGTAATTCTCACACATTCGTTTTACATAAAGTCCAGAGCGCCAACCATCACTCATTTCTTTATTATGGCTTTGGTCCTAAAATGTTTGAAAATAATTAATAAAGCAACTGAATTCTTAACTATCTATGTGACGCTGGGAAATTTTAAAGTTTTCAACGTAAATGGATAATATGAGGGAGGGATGCTTTCTGCATGCAAATCAGAGGGGATTAGTATCAAAATCAGAGTAACCTCTATTTGACCAAATTGCGAAATTGACGAAAGGTTTCCCTCCTTATCTAAATGAAGGTATGTTCCCACCACCGCCAGATGATGACATTTATGATGGGATAGAAGAGGAAGGTGCTGATGACAGGTAAGAGTAATCATTGAACTGCCTTTTTTTTTTCCTTGCAAAATATTATATATACGGAAATTTAGTTTTCATTTTCAGATAGGACAAAAATTAGAAAATGTTGTTCTTATTCAGTCCTAAATTTATGTGAAGGTTTAATTGACAGGAAGGGAAAGTCAAGACGGGTAATTGTATCACACTGTAAGTGAAATGGTAGATTGGAAAAAAATCTCAATTATGGGGAAAAATGAAAAGGGGACAAATTATAAGTGTTGTGGGTGTTTTTACAAATATTTTCCAATCGTTTATCTATCAATCAATAATTTACCTTTACCACCATCTCTGGAGTTTATCAGTAATGTGGCTGGGATGTCTTTTGCATAATAACATGATTATATCTGAATGTCAGGGCTCACACCTATAATTATAGCACCCTAGAGGCTTAGACAGAAGGATCATTTGAACCCAGGAGTTCAAGGCTAGTCTGAGCTGCTTAAAAACCCCAGGCTAACCTGGGCTACAAAGTGAGATCCTGTTTCAAGTAAATTGAGACCATTTGTTATCTATGGTAGTTTTATAGCAGAACTGGTATTAAATAGTTAATCCATTGCTTAAGAATAAATTCTTTTATTTTTGTAATAATGATTTATAAAATCTTTTGAATTGATAAGTTTTCTTTCCATTTTAAAATAGAATTTAATTTAAAATATTTAAGACCTAGTAATTATTATTTTACTTCTATCATAAATAATACCAAGTAGACATTTTGAACTTAATTCTGATTTGACCAAGCTTTATGTTTTAGAAACCTGGGTAAATCTTACTGAATAAGTAAAAAAATGACCAGCCCGATGACAGAAATATTCACTCACCAGAATCTATACTTAGCAGCACCATATTATTGGCTACGATGACCTACTTCCTGGTCAGCATAATATAACTATTTAAACTCTGAATGTCCGCACAATGTCTTCATGGTCTCCTGATTATTACATTCTGACCAATACCTGATGCTCCAAAGATCCACGCCGCAGGTTGAAGAGAAGACTAGCACGTGGTCCTGGGGGATTTTGAAGATGTTAAAGGGAAAAGATGACAGAAAGAAAAGTATTCGAGAGAAACGTAAAGTCTCTGAGTCAGACAATAATGAAGGTTCATCGTAAGAGTCAACTGGCCACCTTCAGTGCACAATAACTACACTAATATTGGTTTAATTGAAGGCTACTAATATTCTATAACGAACAAGCAAGTCCTGATGAACTTACACCACTTTACTGATATTTTCCATTAATCATCTTACATTCATCTCATAGTATTAATTACATCAGAGGACCCTAGTTATTCTGAAATTATCATGTAATTCTAAGGTACACTTTACTCTCCCTGCAAACTTACATAAAGATACACACACACACACACATACACACACACACACACACACACACGCACACGCACACGCACACGCAAACACACACACACACACACATACACACACACACACATACACACACACACACATACACACACACACACACACGCACACGCACACGCACACGCACACGCAAACACACACACACACACACACACACACACACACACACACACGCATACTCAAGCACAGTCATTCATGAACATACACACTACTTAGTAGGATTTCTCTCATTTGTAAATCCCATCTAAAACTATTCTGATTGCAGACTACATTTTACATTATACTGACTACTTTTAAAACTCATTCTCTATTAAAAGTTAATTTGTTAAAATATAGAGCATAATTTAGAATTTTTCTCTGAATATAATACTGAAAGTTTTATAACTGTTCTTTTTTTATTGAGAGATTTTCTATTCATTTTACATACCAACCACAGATTCCCCTGTCCTCCCATGCTCCCAGCCCTCCCCCGCAACCCACCCCTCATTCCCACCTTCTCCAAGGCAAGGTCTCCCATGGGGAGTCAGCAGTGACTTATAACTGTTCTTAATCATATACCTATACAGACTTATTCTCAGTTTTTCAAATTTATCTGAATAACTAATGAATAAATTTTCTTTCCCCATCCAGCCCCTGAATATAAATTCCATGTATATGAATTTGAAGGATCTTAATTATGTTCAGAAGAGCCTTTCTGTTTTGCATTTTTAATGTGTTCATCACATTTAACTGAAATCTTTATAAGTTGTTTTCACACCAGAACTCCTAATTTTATCTTTTTTCATAGAACACCAGAATAGCAGTCAGTACATGTACAATTTTGAGAACACATAACAAGTAGTCTTCTCTCGAGCAACATTGCTCAAATATAACCTTTACTTGGGGGGAAAGGAAGAGACCTTTTCTGCCTTGTTTTCACATGACCAAATTCTGATTTGGGGTTATTGGAGCAAATGTCCTCATCTTCTACTTTAACCAATCATTCCTGCACTATACATGAATCCTTCAGATGTGTGTGTGTGTGTGTGTGTGTGTGTGTGTGTGTGGCTATCACACTTCAAAAAAAAAAATAAAAATAAACATTCTTTTCTGCTACAACTAAACACCACCTAATCCTGGATCCTTCCTACTCCTGTCTATAAGCTCTCACTGTCTAGTCGAAGTGTGCATTCCTTTCTTATTCATCATTTTCCAGTTTGGCGTAGATGTGTACATACCAGAGAAATGTGGTCATATGCCAATGCCTGCTGTCGATTTTTTGACTCTGTAATTTCAGTCCTCAATTCAAATAAATAATTTGGGCCAGACCTATGGATAGCATTAAGCCCCAAATACTGAGTTCATTTAACATACTCTGGTGTGATAATATGCCTAAACTTTAGAGCAAATCTGAAATATTGGTCTAGTGACTGCAGGCCACACAAACTGACTATCTTTACTCTGGACTATTTTTGAACAACAAAACTAGTTCAAAACTAGTCTCAATAAATTCCAAATTGATGGCTAGAAGCTAATGGGAAATGGAGGATAAGAAAGGCATGATGGTCAACAAATTAACCCACTTCACACATCCAGAATATTGCCTCTCACACCTCTCTCATGTAAAGGAATTAATTTCAAGATTCATGTGACTCTGATTTTAACTATATTCTCATTTTTTTTTCAGTTTCCCTTCTCCTCCTCAACAATTGGGTATGTAATAAAAACTAACCGTGTATTTTACCAATTTTTTATTACACATGAGGGAATGGGAAGCATTGAATGTCCTCAAGCATTGAATGTGCCTGCTTTAAGTCCTGAATGCAAATAATAAATACGTTAGATTGCACAAGCAATTTCACTGTGGGTGATTCCAACGACCCAACAATAGAATAACAGAGTCATAAAAATAAAAAAGGCTCATTATCAGATACTTCTCATTGTTATGATAAAACACCATAATATTCCTCCCCAAAGCAGCATGGTCAGGTCTGTCATAGCGGCAGCCCACTCCTTGGTACCAACTTCTGTATCAGTTACTTTTCTATGACTATGGCATACCTTGGTGAAGGCAGGGTGGCAGGAATGGGAGCTGAGGGCTCACACCTTGAACCTCAAGCAACAAAGGAGAGTGACCTGGTAATGGTGCATGTCTTTTCAAGCCTCAAAGCCACCTCCAGGGGCAAACGTCACCAAGGCCATACCTGCAAAGCCTGCCCAAACAGCACCACCCACTGGGGACCAGTTATTCAAATGCCTAAGACCATAAGGCACACCTCATTCAAACCAGCACAGACAGCTTCCAAGTACTAATCTGAAAGTCATTGTGGCATGGAGATAACAGGAAAGTGAGGGACACCGATGTCAGCTGGCCCTGCCTCAATGCAGTCCATGCTTAATGTACACAACTCATGCATACAAATGTATAAAAGTATGCAAAAGACACACAACCAGACACTTCCAGATAGCCTTTCTTTAACTCTTTGGGGAAAAAATTGGAGTAACAGTCAGTGCTTTGTACAATTTCAATCATCTCTTTGAAAATCCTGCTGGGACAGATCTTTTCAAGACTTTTTTTTAAAGTGTCTCTGTATAAAGTAACATGTTGATCCAAAAATACTGAAGGGCTTTTAAAGAGTTTACCTACTTAAATTGGTAAATATTCTTTTAAGAGAGCTGGTGGTAGTGGCGCACACCTTTCATCCCAGCATTTGAGAGGCAGAGGCAGGCGATCTCTGAATTCGAGGCCAGCCTAGTCTACAGAGTGAGTTCCAGGACAGCCAGATTTACACAGTAAACCCTGTCTCAAAAAAACCAGAGAGAGAGAGAGAGAGAATGAATGTCAAGCTAAAGATGTGGCTTAGTTGGTAGCACTGAATTTGATCCCCAGCACTACATAATCCAGGAATTGGGGCCATTCTCATTCAGTCCACCACACCAGTCATGGCTAGTTTTCTATCAGTATTGTTTCTCATCACTTACATATATTATTTGTAGAAATAAGATTTCCTATGAAGTACACTCATACTATCACTGTAGAGTATAAATTAATACAGAACAAATTATTAAAAGAAGATCATGGATGATAGATGATAGAGATAGATATCATCCACCTGATGGACAAATGGATGGATAGATAGATAGATAGATAGATAGATAGATAGATAGATAGATAGATATAAGAGATTGACACAGAGATATACAAATAGGATTAGTGGATTAGCACTCCACATCATGTAAGAATTTCGGTCTGCTTCCCACTGCCAGTGGCCAAGAGAGTTAACGTCTTTGTCCACAGTTTTCCAGTCCCACCATTCATCCATTGGTTACACTTGCAAAATTTTAGAGTCACAGCACTATTCAAGTCTTGTTGGTTTTTTCCCTCCAAATAATGATGGTTGTAATTTTTTTTTTTTTCCTGAGCTGAGGACCCAGGGCTTTGCACTTGCTAGGCAAGTGCTCTACCACTGAGCTACATCCCCAACCCGATAGTTGTAATTATATTCACTGGTTTCCATTGTTTCTTTGTTCACTTATCGATTGTTTAAAGTTGAATACTCACACCCAGGAAGGTAAGAACCACCCCCACACACACTCCTTCCTTTTAGAAGCATATAATGCCTTTAATAGAAATATATACTGTCTCTGAGAAATCCTGACTGTCTATGAAGCAGTCTTCAATTCTTAATAACATCATTGAATGTTTATATCAAAATTTAAATTAGCAAAATTTCAATATTTAATATTCTGTCTTTTATTAGATATGGGAGAAGAAGTTTACGATGATGTGGATGCCTCAGACTTCCCTGCTCCACCTGCAGAGTTGAGGTCATTAAAATGCTTCCATTACAATGCAGTCTTGACAAGGAGATTGCTCAACAACATTGAAGTGGAGTAAAACTCCAGCGTGGTATATGTGTACTGTGCGCAGTTGTGTGGTCTCTGCTCCTCCTTGTTAAAGCTGTGCTTGTTTGTGATCAAGGCTCTCACCTCGCAGTCTGGTTTGTTAGCAAGTCATCCTTACCCTCCCTCCTCTCCCCTTCCCCATCCTTTCTCCTGACCCCAGACACTGGTTCTGCCCTTCGTTCCCTGACTAATCACTGTTGGTTGCTGGTGACTCACTGCTGTCTGTATTCACTCATCTACTGGGAATGTATACTTGAGATTCTGTTCACAAGTAATCTCAATGATTCATCTTCTCTTATTTTTACCCTTTTCCCCTCTTGAATATACTTCCTTTCAATGATAGCCCTCATCTTTCTTCTTCCCTGTCCTTCACCAATGGTTTCCTTTGTGAAAAAAAAAAAAAATAACAGAATTTGTTGCTTAAAAGGGCTTTCTTGTATGTCCTTTTTTTGTTCACAAACTCATTAGAGCTAGGCAGTGGTGGCGCATGCCTTTAATCCCAGCACTCGGATCTCTGTGAGTTCGAGGCAGCCTGGTCTATAGAGCAAGATCCAGGACAGGTACCAAAACTACACAGAGAAACCCCGTCTCAAAAAAAAAAAAAAAAAAAAAAAAAAAAAAAAAAAAAACCACACACACACAAAAAAAAAAAACTCATTAGAATCTTCTCAAAAGTTTTTTTGCATACAATCTTCTTTAATTTTAAGATAAAGTATATAAAAGTTAAAATAATATAACGTTCGCACGTTTATACTCGAGGTTTGCATTTAATTTTAAGGTGAAAAGTATATGAAAATAGTTAAGATTAGTGAGCATAAAAGGAACGCCCTTTGAAAAGTCTTTTGAGGTATAATATAACGTACTAAAATACTTGCTCATTTTTTCCTATCTATGCAAGATGACCTGCGTACAAAAGCTAGAAAACTCCAGCAGTACACTCAAGAGAGAGATGAATGAAAAACAAGAAATGGTATACTTGATTAGTTAGAGGACAAAACTGGCATTAATGCCTCGAGTCATGCCTGCTGAGTTGCACTTACCAATGCATGAGAGAACTTCAAGTATTTAGTTTTACCATACTAAGCCATTTTTACTGAACTATGAACAGTATCAAGATCAAAGAGACTGAAGGCAAAACATGCCGATGGATCAAGTTCTACAGGCCAAACAAGTGAGAAAGACAGATGAATGAAGAAGGCTTGCCTCCCTTTCCGCAGTCTGTGAAAGGAAAATCTACCCTTAGCAAATTATTCATTCTAATATTCCTCACCAGGACACTGTGCCCATCTCTGATGGACTTTAATACATTTTTTTTCTGTTTGATGTTACTCTAGAAAGATACCCCACATTCCATTAGCTAGTTCTCTGGGAACCCAGAATCACATCCTGGGCTTTTTCTTGGAGCAAAACAAACCCCAGCTGATTGAACTTGATCAGAGATCTTTTTTTTTTTTCCCGTACCCATTGCTTATTTTCAGAAATTAAAACAATTCTATATTTTTAAACACAGTGTTCTATTTTGGAACAAGTTATTTTCAAAAATAGCTTGTGGAGGGGGGCATTTTTAGCATTCATTCATGCTCTGATCATGCCAGAGAGCTAATCTGGGCCAGGCATTTCACCAATGCCCAGAGCGTGAAAGGCGGAAGGTCCTAGGGATAGATGTAAGACCTTACGTGGGCAATGGTCCTCATTGTTTTCATAGCGAACAAGATAAATGCTAAGTGCTAAAAAAAAAAAAAAAAAAAAAAAAAAAAAAAAAAAAAAAAAATAGAACCAAACATTTTAAAGAAGTCACATTTTTTCTAGATAATCAAAATGAAAATATTAGTGTCAAATTTTCACTATTCACAAATATTCCAATACCAAAAAAAAAAAAACTTCCTTCTGCAGGATTCACACTTCTTCCCAATCTATACTGAACTTTCATTTTCCAATGAGCAATTTAGTGAAATGGCCAAGATAAAGACTGACTATTGACTATTGGCTATTATCTTTAAGATGCTCCCATATGATATTGAAAATTAATTTTATGTAAAAGCTTTTCATTAACCAATATTCCTATCTCCTGTGCTGTCTTTATTCATTTATGTATTATTTCTCTGCTGGAAATCAAGTCTAAGGTGTGGTATGTGAGTGCTCCACCAATGAACTCCAGCTTTTCCATCATAGCTGTTTTAATTAGATGTGAAAATATTAAGATAGATAAATTTCACAATCCATAAAACTCAGTTCTTTAAAAAAGCATTTTTGAGCTTTTTAAATAACACTATCTCTGCCATTCAATTTTCTAGAAAGAACTAGAAAATGTACAGGGTTCAAGTATAGTTTTAACCACATGAAACCATGGTATGCGACCATATTTCATCTTGTTCAGTTTTATTATTTATTCAATATGACCTTTCACTTACAGTTTAAATCATGTGTATCATTTAATCATGAACCCCTTTATATGTCATAAATCCATAATTGATTATAATGATCAGTACTAAATTAAAAACAACATTGAACAAAAATGTATTATTACATGCTAGGCATGGTAACACATGTCTTTAATCCCAGCACTTGGAAGATAGAGGCAGAGTTCCAGTGTATATTGTAAGACACTGTCACAAAATAACAAACCACCGAAATTTTTAATGTTAAGAATTAAGTCTCAGGCTGGGGGTGGGAAGTGGCGCACACCTTTAATCCCAGCACTTGGGAGGCAGAGGCAGGCAGATCTCTGTGAGTTTGAGGCCAGCCTAGTATACAGAGGAAGGTCCAGGACAGCCAAGGCTGCACAGAGAAACTCAGTCTCAAAAACAAAACAAAACAAAGCAAGCAAGCAAACAAAAACAAAGAATTAAGTCTCTGTTATGATCTATTCTTTTCTGTTTCTCAAAGTGTTGGTTTATATGTGTTCTGTTACCCTAGTCAAGGAATTAATGATGGAAAAGCAAAAACAGAAGAAAAAGACCCCAAGAAGCTAAAAAAACAGGAAAAAGAAGAAAAAGATCTTAGGAAAAAATTTAAGGTATGTAATATTTTATACCATTCAGAGTTCAAAGTACTGATGAAAAAATTCCAAAAATTTCAAAATGACAAAATACATGCTTTTCAAGTATGGTTAACAATATTGGCATTATCTGTCATAACTTTTCTTTGTTACAAATATGTTGTAAATTTAAATTCATTCCTACAATAAATTAAGCAAGAAATCATATATGTTAATATCCTCCATGCTATGATAACCATTTAAATTTAGATGCCCTTTGAACTTTGATAAAGTGATCATCTTTAAATATTTGTTATGTGAAGTTGGTGAGGTTGTGATTGTCTTAGTTATTGTCTCATGGCGATGATAAAATCCCCAGATAAAAACATCTTGAAGGACAAGGGGTTTCTTTGGGCTCACAGTTCTAGGCTACAGTCCGCCTTGGAGAAATCACAGAGGCAGGAGCTTAATGGGGCTGGTCTCATTACATCTGCAGTCAGAAGACAGAGACACACAAACGCATGCATACTAGTGCTTACCTTGATTTCTCCATTTGATACAGTCCAGGGTCCCCTGTCCAGGGAATAGTCCCACTCAGAATTAACATAGTTCTTCCTATATGAATTTACATAATCAAGATACCCCCCATAGGCATGTCCATAACTAAAACCTTCTTAGTAAATTTGTCAATAAATGAATTACTGTAATAATACATATCAGTAATTTCAATGTTTATTTTTTTTTCAGTATGATGGTGAAATTCGAGTTCTCTATTCAACGAAAGTGGCTTCTCCATAACTTCTAAAAAGTGGGGAGCTAGAGATCTGCAGATAAAACCTGGAGAGTTGCTTGAAGTTATTCAAAGCACAGACGACACCAAAGTTCTCTGTAGGAACGAAGAAGGCAAATGTAAGTCCCTGCTAAAGCCACACTGTGCATCCAACAACCATGGGCTACAGAGATCACCCACCTCTACTAACTCAGTTTGTTCGGTGGTTCGTGGGTTGTAGGACATGTTAAGAAACTGGAGATTCTGGTATGCTGACATCAATAAATTCTATTTTAATGTCTTTTGAGGCTTTTGAGATTGTAATATGATTACATCATTTCCCTCCCTATCTTTCCCATCTCCAGCCTCTCCTTAGTAACCCCGTTGCTCTCATTCAAATTCATGGCCTCTTTTTCTTTAACTCTGCGTGTGTGTGTGTGTGTGTGTGTGTGTGTGTGTGTGTGTGTGTGTGTGTGAATATAACCTTCTCAGCCTGTATAATGTTATGTATATGTTTTCAGGGCTGACCATTTGGTATTGGATAACTAGTTGGTGTGCTCTTCCCTGGGGAAGATTATTTCTCTCAGTGTTCCTTCAACATCTTTTAAAAATGAGAGTGGAGGTTGTGAGTGCTACTCAGTGGCAGAATACAGGCTTGAAATGACGGTGGAAACATTGCTTAAACTTCGGGTTCATCACAATCAAGAATTTCACATAGATTTTCTTTCTCACTAAGGCATTTGTGATGTCTAAGCCACTGATAACTGCTTCAGTTCTAGGTACTCTGAAAGTTTGATCTCAAACAGAATGACTGGGTAAATATCTCTTACTCCCTGGTAGGGTGTTTTGTTTGTTGTAAAGGCTTTCTTTAGGTGGTACTTTGCTTTAGTTTGACTTCCTCATTTCAAAGGTAACTACAGTGTGGTACTAGAGAGATGGCTAAGCGGTTAAGAGTTCTTACTGTTCTTCTAGAGGACCCAAGGTTAGCTCCCAGCACCCACATCAGGCAGATCACAACCAACTGTAACCCCCAGCTCTAGGGGATCCAATATCCTCTTCTGGCCTCCACAGGTTAGAGAAGGCAGGCAGGAAAGCTTTCTTGTCCAATGGTCAACACCTAAATAACAGAGCTCCAATGCTGCTGTGACATCGACCAGTTACCATCCCACCAAATAGGAAGCAAATTTGGTCTGTACTCAGCAGATTAAACAAAAGGTTAAAAGCTGATCCGAGAAAGGTGTGAAGGTACTCAGAGAGTCCTAGAAGCTGGAGAAAAGCCCTCCATAAATAGAACAAAATGGTTAAATATTGACAGAAACTTGGACCAATGGGTAGTCAGGTAGTTGGAGAGGGAGGAGCACTAAGAGTATTTGAGAGTGACTTTCAGATTAAGTATTATCTCAGAATGACTGAATTGGTGTGCCTATTTAATTTCACTTTTTGCCTTTTCAAGCCTCCTGCTTTTCATAATTTTTATGAAATCTCTTTCTTGGTTGGGATCCTTGATTGTTTTTAATTTTCTAATTCCTGATCTATTCTCCATACACTCACTAGGACTTGGAACGACTGCCGTAAAATGTATCCCTCCGGCAAATGGCCTTGCAAATGGCATCCGTCTTTCTCATATTCTCAGCCTGTCCACTCCTATGTTAAACAAATATTTTCAAGAGCACACACCATCTTTAGGACAGCATATCATAAATGCCCTTCATGGTTCAGCCTCATGGGCAACAACTGCAGTTTGCTGTCTAGACTGGACATCCAAAAGTGAAGTGCATGCTTGTCATCCCCTGAATAAATCATGCCGGTTCTTCCCACTGTGTTATTCTATTTGGTGTGGAATGCACAATTGTCCATCAAAAACAACTCAGTGATCACCTTCGATTGGAAGCATCCTCACTCCCTGATCCCAGCTACCCCAGTCTGATGAATGTCTTCCCAACTCCACTGCGTGATTTGTTTCAGTAATTTGCTGCTCTGCTTAGTATTTGAACTTATGCAGAACTTCAACGAAGTGTTCTTGAGGTTGGATGTCAGCACTGGTATAGTGTCTCACAGCTTGAGTGTGGACTTGGTTAGCTTCAAAGGAGTGCTCTGGATTTCTAGTCCAATAACCAGATAAAAGTCGGACATAAACACTCTCAAAAACGTCTGCTGAATAGTTTAGCTGGTTAGCAGACAGCACTCTGGCTTGGCCTGATGAGCACTGTTAGTTTCTGAATCATTAAGTACTCTAAATCTGTCCCTTCCTTATTTTTACACCTTCTCATGACTAGCCATGGTGTTTTGCAGTTCAGTGACTGTTGCAGTGACTGTTTCTCACTCTCTGTTCTTCTTCAACCTGTCACCGAAAAGAACGTGACCTGGGGGTACACCGAGCAATCGAGAGGTTAAAGGATAAAGGACAATCCCTTTGTCACTGTGTGGAGCAAAAGCCTCTGACGCAGACATTATTACATTCAATAGGGTCTCACCCACTGACACTCTGTAAGTGTGAACTGTGTAGGCAGTTGGTATCTTAAATATATAGTTCTGGCACATTCTCAAATGTTTAAAATGGCTAGCTAATATTTGCACACATCCACAATCTGATGTTCAAGAGCTGAGAGTTTTCCCACCTCCTGTCACTGGAGAAAAACTTTCTAAAAAAAAAATGAGGCATGAAAAAAGGAGTTATTTGGGTTATAATGTTCTGTTTCTTTTAGGCATCAGAAAAAGAGATTTCAAATGGCTGGACATTGTCACAAAACTAGTTGATCATTTCTTTAAGGGTTTTTTTTTTTAAACAATTTATGCTCACTAGAAAAAAATTTTATTCAGAAACTTAAAAAGTCAATCTGAACCAGCTGTGGTAGCACACATCTAAAATCCCAGTACTTGGAGGCTGACTGAGGAAAAGCATTTGAAATCAGGAGTTCAAGGACAGCCTAGGCAATGTAGTGAAAACTCACCTCAAAAGTAGTAAAAATTAAATGAATGAATGAATGAATGAGTGAGTGACTGAGTGAGTGAGTGAATAAATAAGCAAATATACAAATGAAATGTTTAAAGTCGTTCTAGTAGAAAGTCTCAGGAATAATACAAAGAAACAGAGAAGAAAAGGAGATAGATTAGTTCTTGTGAAAGCCAAAATAATAAATTACATTCAGTATTGTACACCATTCATTATGTTTCCCTTCAAGTTTGACATTGATTCACTTGCCTGAGCAAGTCCACACAAGATGATTTTATGTTTCTAGCTGCAGTAACTTTATTTTCTGCAAATACAACAAATGAAGTAATAAATAATAGACCGTCACTTCAATTAAGGAAAAAAATTGAAACTACAAAATCAAGTTAATTTCCGTTTTTCCAAGACTACTGTCTACTTCCTCGGAAATTCCGTATTTCTAATGTCTTCTCACAGGTGCATTGTTAGTCCTGACACACATCTACACCACAGCAAGCAAACATTTTAGGAGGAAACTGACGGGCACAAATGGGGGATGGGCGTTACATTCCTGACTATTCTACCTCACCACATATTTCAAGACATTTGTTCCAGCCACTGTGTTCTGCTCTGTGAGCAGGAGGCTTCCAAATAACAACTTTATGTGACATGTGAGAATCCTCGGCATATCAGCTCTCAGACTACTGTAAGGCTAAACATAGCAGCCGTTCTGCACCATAGCCATGATTTTGCTTTGTTTTGTGGGGTTTTTTTTCATATTTTCTATTAATATCTCATATTGGTAAGTGCACACGAACCATGTGAACAATGAGAACATTTTCTTCCTGCATAAAAAAAATAATTTCTAGGAACTATACTGCCAAGATTACATAACAATCCATGGTAAGTCACTTGTTTTGACACTACCACAAACGGTCCTTGAATAGAATAAAGTTTTAGCACTTGAAAGCGCTGCACAGCAAAGCCTATGCTACATTAGAAGTCAGTAATCCTGTAAAAAACACTATATAAGTGATTTTATAGTTAGTGAGCCCTAAGTTATCACATGATCATGGAACTAAAATAGAATGGGACAGCCTCATCCCACAAGCGACCACTGACATTTTCTTAAATATTCAGTCATTGATATCTCCCTCCCTCCCTTCACATACGCAGAGAGACAGAGAGAGGGAGAGAAAAGAACAGAACTGAACAATAGTATCTGCAAAGGAGTCATCAACAGAAGAGAAAGATGCTATTTAGAACTCTTGAGCAAGGAAGATGTAGGAGAGAATATACCAAGGGTTTGAGAGGGAAAGAGAATATAGCTTTTCTAATTAACTCATAAAGTGGAGATAATTAAGATCTATTATGAATTATTAACTTTGACTATGTAAAGGACTGTTAGTAGCGGTTTGACCAGGCCTGTGAATTTTCATCATAATTGATAAAAATTAAATTAAAAGTGATTTCATTGAAATGTAAATTACCTCAAAGCATCAGCAAATAATAATCTTAATTTTCAAAAAGGTGATTAAATAATCTTTAATTTTCCTGTCATAACTTTATTTCTCATAATCTTCCAGGGTTTTTTTTAATGGAAGCATTTAATATTAGAATAAGTCTAGTCTTTATTAGCAGTTTATAATTTTGCATGTGTACTGCTAAGGCCTGCCAACCTGAGTTCAGTCCCTGCAACTCACATGGCAAGAGGAGAGAACAGATTTCTTCCAGTCTTCTTCTGACTTCAAAATGATCATATTAAACAACATAACCCCAACTCAGAAAGACAAATGCCACGTTTTCTCTCCTATGTGGAGCCTGTATCTAAATGTGTCTGCAGGAAGGGGGCCTGGGAAGACGAGCATGAGATGGGGAGGGGACATTAGAAGTAGGAAAGGGATGATGGAATCCATGTGACTCAAAAAGAGAAAGGAGACTGTTTGGAAGGAGGGAGGGAACCTTCAGGAGAAGGACAGGAGACACAGGGAAGGCAGGCAGAGATGGGAATAAATTAGACAAAAGTGTAAGGACTTCTGTGTGAAAATACCATAGTGAAGTTACCTTTTTTACTGTCTTTAAAAAAATTCATAAAAAAATAGAACAAGAAAGGGATTGATGAGAGCTGCTAAGAGGAGGGGGAAATAAGTGGGTAATGAGGGTATAAATATGATCAAATTACTCCATTAGCATGTTCTATATAGATATAGTTATTCAATATATTATCTTTTTTTTCCTTTTTTCTTTTTTTTTTCTTTTTTTTTTTCTTTCTTTTTTTTTTTTTTCGAGACAGGGTTTCTCTTGTGTAGCTTTGCGCCTTTCCTGGAACTCACTTGGTAGCCCAGGCTGGCCTCGAACTCACAGAGATCCGCCTGCCTCTGCCTCCCGAGTGCTGGGATTAAAGGCGTGCGCCACCACCGCCCGGCAATATATTATCTTTTTAAAGAGTTTTTAAATTATTATTACTGTGTCTGTGTGGATGTGTCATGTGTGGGTGCCTGCAGAGGCCAGAATAGGGCATGAAGTCCCTGGAACTAGATTTACAGGCAGTGATGAGTTATTGGATGTGAATCTGGGCATCAACTGAGTATTGTGGATAAGAAGGGGCCCTTAACCACTAAGCCATCTCTCCAGTCCCTCAGTATATTACCTTATAATAATTATTCACTTGTGGGTCAACTTGTGATACTAAACATTAAATATTTTTCAAAGCTGTATCTGTAACTAAAATGCATTTCCTTTTTTTCTTTATAGATGGTTATGTCCTTCGGAGTTACCTGGCGGACAAGTAAGGCCATTTTCTTCTATTACTGTATTTATTAAAAGAATCTTATGATTTCCTTAAGGACAAAGGAAAAATTACTAATTAAAAATTACTAATGCAATTTCCAGAATGCAATAGACTGAACTACCATAATAAATTGGAAGCAATGTGTTACATTTGTATCAATATAGTAGTACCAGTAACAAAGCTGAATATGCTAGTCTGAATTAGAAAGGAAGTCTGACTCACTCATAGTGAATAGTCTTATATAACTCGCTGAGCTGTCTGTTCAGCAACACTGAAGACACACAGGGCAAAGCCACTACCCCTTTCACTAATTGTTTGCATTTTGTTTATTAATTATTACAGCATTAGAACTGGACTAATTCGAGCCAAATGGTGTCTGTGGCAGATACTAATACTACCAGTTAATAGCTCATAGTGTAGCCCCTAACTGAAGGTTTTTCTATACTCACACCAAGCATAGTGCTCTATTATGTTGCTGTATTGAAAGTGTGCCCCTCAAAAGATAGCGATCAATGACTCTTGTATTCTTATGAATAAGACCTTTTCACAGTCTGTCACAGCCTGGTACTTTTAAGCCTTTGGACTCCTCTAAAACACTCTAAGATTCTACACCAAGAAACGCAGAGCAGAAAATTAGCCCCACTATTGGGTTGAGCAATGTAAATATTTGTAAAACTGACATAATGAAGGAATGGAGGATTCACAAACCGTTTTCCATAAGCAACAGGACACATGTGTGACTAGGACAATGCATGTTAAAGAGTTCTGTCAACAAACCAATAGACAGCAGACAGGAAAACGACCCTAACACCTTTGTTTTCTTCGGTGTATGTATTACAGTGGTGGGCAACGGGACTTCTGACAGGCTCTGTTCTAAGAAAGATGCACATTTTATGGAAAGAATGTGCTGCAGGATGGTTAAAAGAAAATGGAGAAAGGACACTAAGCGACTATTGGTTCACTACCTATTAAAATGCATACATCAATAAACATTTATGGAATAAACAGCAGGAAAGTCTGTCCTCTTTGCATTCACATCAGATTTCCATTAGGCAAATGCTTCCTCCACCTCAGAGAAAGGATCCAAACAGAAGACATAGGGAGCTCCCAGCATCTGTTCACAGTTGGCAGGAACAGGGCCCTGCTGCTGCTGCTGCCGCTGCTGTGATAAAGCCCAGAGACAGGGCAGGAACCAAGAGCATGTCTGCCCTACATGACACAGCTACCTCACAGCTCTGGAGCTTGGAACTGCATCCTACATTTCAAGATTATGTTTATATTTATAATATATTATTATTCTATCATTCATAAATCACTCATCAGACTATGCACTTTTACAATCAAAGCTTACATCTGACTCATATGTGTGTCTCCCAGCACATGAGAGCAACTCAGTGTTCGTTAATAGAATACTTCATAAAGCTTCAGGGCTAAGCAAAACCTGAAAACAATAAGTAATATAAAAAATTCAATGACTGTACATTCCATAATTAGTATTTAAATACTTTAAACTTGATATGTGTGCATTGTAACTAGAAACATGTGAAAACAGTATTGCCAATTTTCATGCCAAATATATTTCATTCACTTAAAATTTTAAACATTGGGAACTCAAGTAAAGGTAGGAATCTAATACTAATAACTGTTAAAATTCGTTGCACCTTTGGATTAAGGCCCCTGGAGGAGGGTGGTGTCTTGGCAGTTCTTGTTTAGCTCTGTACCCAGTTCTTAGGGAGTTCAGATGCCCTATGCCCATGGCAATGTTCAAAGTAGGGCATGATCTGTGCCCTCAAGGCATGTGTCTATTATTGTGTTTGTAGAATGAACTAGGAGTCGATAAAGCCAGGGAAAGAAGATGTCGAGGTGAATGTAAAATCTCTGTCCACTCGCACATACACATGCATAGCCTCACTTTTCACCTCTAAATGTTTCTGGTAGATGGCAATCATATTAATGCTAGCTTCTTCCATGCATTAATGTTGGGAAGATATTCTCTATAAAATAAAAATTGTTTTTTGTGTTTACAGTGATGGAGAAATCTATGATGACATTGCTGATGGTAAGTCTCATGCAGCTCCCACCACAGTAACAGAGAAAACAGCTTGCTGGCTTAATTAGAGCCATCACATATGATCAGAACTGGAGTTCTTAAAAATGTGAGGAAAAGTAATGATCTGATGTCATGGCGGGGAGTCATCGTCACAAAAGGCTAGGAAATTAAGCGAAAAGAAAAGCATGTTTATCTCCAGATTGAGAAATATAAGACAGCCATGGTGCAAGCCAAGACCTGTAATTCCAGCACTTGGGGGCTAGAGGCAGGAAGATCAGAAGTTCAAGGCCAGCCCTGGCTACACAATGAAAGTTGGGGGCAAGCCTAGGCTACATGAGACCCTGTGTCAAAAAACAACTGAACAGGGAAGAGACAGAAGAAGTGGGAAGGAGCGGAGGGAAGAGAGAACTGTTTGGTAAACTGTGTATTGTAACATGCGTTAAGAGTCGTTGCTTTCACCACAGGGAAATGCATTTTAGTAATATATAATAACCTGTTTTAAAACTAGCAGTTTCCATACCACAGCAACCATAATACCCAAGAAGGTAACAGCGATTATTTTTCTGCAGCCTATAAAATATGAAATTAACAAATCCTAAGTGGACAAATGTAAAGCTGGCAAATGCTAAAATATGAAACTAACAAATCTTTGATCAATAAACAGGTACATTATTTCATAACTAATAACACTAGTAAAATCATCATGTATTTCTAAGTGAGGATTTAAAACATTCATCTCAACGAAATGTTCACAGCTGTCATCATGTTGCCCTTTGGCCTGTGTGAGTGTGTATGGATGAGTATGTGCGTGTGCGTGTGCTGTGGTGTGTGTGTGTGTGTGTGTGTGTGTGTGTGTTTTGTTTTGTTTTGTTTTGTTTTGTTTTGTTTTGTTTTGTTTTGTTTGAGACAAGGTCTCACAACTTGGTGTCTGCTCGCCTGGAACTTGCTATCTAGACCAGGCTGGCTTTGAACTCACAGAGATCCACCTGCCTCTGCTTCTTGACTGCTGGGATAAAGGTGTTTGTCACCACATCTGGCACCATCCAGGTTTTTGTTGTTCTTTTTTGTTTGTTTGTTTTTGTTTTTTTTCTTACATCAGTTTTGGGATCAAACCTATTTCCCTGGCTTGCAAGCAAATGAGTCATCCCCCAGCCCCCACCCTTTAGTCTTTAGCTTATGACACGTGTTGATGCTTAACTAGTCTCATTTCCAACAAGTGCTATGATGCCAGAATAGCTGATCTTCAGTCTTGTGTGATGAAGACTAAATCTGTCTAGGAATGTTGTTGAAATTGGGCTGTCAATGAAGCTGTCTTAGTTATTGTTGTGATGAAACACCATGACCAAAAGCAAGTCAAGGAAGAAAGGGTTTATTAGGCTTACACTTCCACATAATAGTCCATGATTAAAGGAAGTTGGGACAGGAACTCAAACAGGACAGGAACCTGGAGGCAGGAGCTGATGCAGAGGCCATGGAGGGGTGCTGTTTACTGGTTTGGAGCCAATGGTTTGCTTATCCCATCTTCTTATAAAACCCAGGACCACCAGCCCAGGGATCCACCACCCATAACAGGCTGGGCCCTCTCCCTTCAATCACTAATTAAGAAAATGTTCTACAGTCTTGCCTACAGTCTTATGGAGGAGGTTTATCAACTGAGGCCTCCTCCTCTCTGATGACTCTAGCTTGTGTCAAGTTGACGTAAAACTAGCCAGCACAGAAGATTAAACATATCACATTTTACTTATCTAGTTTTGTTTGTCTTCTTAATGTAAAATAAGTAAGTTTTTTTTTTTTTTAAATCTTAATTCTGGAGAGATTGAATTACCCAGATTTCTAACTTGAAACAGGTAAGATGTGCTGTATATAATCTGTATTTACATTCTTAAGGCCAGATGTGGTGGTGCAGAGCCAGCACTTGGGGTATGGAAGGAGGAAGCTCAGGAGTTGGAAGTCCTGTTCCATGATCTGTTGAGTCTGAGAGCAGTCTGGGCTTCAAGAAGACTTGTTCCCAAAGCCTCAATAGAGAGTTAGAAGATTGGCTCTGTAGGTGAAGCTTGTATTGCAGTCATGAGGACCGGGGTCTGACAGCTAGAACGCACAGGAAAATGAAAGGCACAGTGGCAAGTGTTTGTAATCCCAGGCCTGGGGAGGTCGAGACATGAAGATCCTTGGTGAGAACGGAACCAAGGAGAGACTCTGTCTCAGAGAAAGTACATGGTTCCTAGGGATGTTACTAGAGGTTGTCCTCCAGCCTCCACACACATGTGCATATGTATCTACACACACATGTACATACACACACACACACATACGAATATACAAAAATTAATGAGTGAATTAATTAAAGCTGTATTTTCTTTTCTTTCAGGTTGCATCTATGACAATGACTAGCATTCGGCTCTGTTCTCTCTGCTGTGTCTGTTAGTGGCCAACATGAATTTTAATTGGACTGTTCTTGGGTGTCGTAGAAAAAAATGAATGTACAAAATGAAATTTCAATCTCTTTATAAAATTTTGAAATCTTAAATGAACTCTGTTTAATATGTCAAAAGATTGGTAGTGAGATATAAGAACTTATCTCCTTTTCTACTTTCTTGTCTTCTTTTTTCTTTTGAGTTCTTACTTTGCAGTTCAAGCCATCCTTCCTGCCTCAGCCTGTGCTGTGATAACAGACATGAGCTGGGACATCTGGCTTAAGGATCCCATCTTACCTCAGTTATGCTCATGAAGGCACTTTTTTAGACCATCAATAGGGACTCTCCTCCTGCCATACCCCTTTTTAAAGAAATAAAGAAAAAACAAAGGCATCCCAGAGGAAGAAGAAAAAAGAATATAAAGAAGGAATTTTATTTTTAATTCCACAAGAGAACTCGTGCTGCCCCTTACAACACCTGTTCAAATTACCTACCCGGAAAAGGCGGAGCTTGAGCCTCTAGTTTCTGAAAGACAGTGTAACAGCAGACCATTTGTATCAAATTGTTCCCTCTTTGGTCACTGAAATCATAAATTAATTATTCAATAAGCATGCTTTATGCACATCTAAGATTAGCCTCTACGAGGGCCTAAAGTAAGTCTTACTTTGTGAATCCATACACACATGGTTGCAATCTGTACTCAGTTTAGACACCATTGTTATCTGGAGAAATGGAGGGGGGACTACATGACCCTTGTGAACACTGTGAGAAAGAACCTTGAAACTCGCTCGACTTTTACAGTAACTCCTTACTGTGAAGTCTCTTTGAAAGGGTTTTGTGTTTCGCTGTCAATTGCTTCTGCAGACCCCAGTGATGTTTATAACCACTTTACTAGGAAGTTGTTCAGCTGAAGGAACACAAAGCAGTAAGTCCCAGTGGTTGGCCTGGGGTGCTCCTCATTGAGATGTACTCCTCACCACCTTCTCTAGCCTGTAAGGCACTGGTTTTGAATGCTAAGAACACTAAGCACCATGAACCAAAACACAATGCCTCAACATCCAAGAAGATAACAGATTGGAGAATGTTTTTTTGAAATTAGTAAATCCTAATGCTGGTTCTATTATTGACCATGATGCAACCCTGGCAATATTAATTCCCCTCCCAGTGTTCTTATAGGATAAGATTCAACTAAGTTTATCCCAACATTTTCCACTACCAATTATTTCAAGCTTTTATGGTTCCCTCATCTCAGATGCACACTTCAGAAGGCTTTTTTTCCTTTTCTATTTTAAATCATTGATTAAATAATGATTAATACACTATATATGTAAATTGTAAAGATCCATTGGAGTTTCTGAAGAGTGACACCCTCCCCATTGAATTTTTTAAAAGTCAAAAATTGTATGGGATAGAGAAATAACTCGGTTGGTAAAGTGCTTGCGTGGCAAGCATAAAGATTGAATTCGAACAACTAGCCCCAGATGACAACCATGTGTAGTGACCAGTACTTGTAATTCCTGTGCAGGGAGGCAAAGAGAGGGGGACCCCTGGGGCTCACTAGTAAGCCTGTCTGTCCTAATTGGTGAGTTCCAAACCAGTGAGAGACTTTAGTCCCAGGAGATGGACATCACCTGAGGACCAACAGCCAAGGTTGTCCTCTGGACTCCACATGTATATGCCCTCACACACATGGAAACGTGTACACACAGATGGAAAAATGGGTAAAGGAGGTCAAAGCCTTCAAACGGTTAGAACTGGGGTTTCTATTAAGTGTTTTGAAGTTTAAAAAGTGTCTACAGCTCAATTTACAGGATAGAGGGCTCTGAGTCTCCTGGGTTGGAAATTATTCATCTCAGATAGCCTTTGATTAGGAAGTACTTTGGTGGTATTAGTCAGCATGTGTCCTTGTGGTGAACCTCTTTTGTCACTAGATACAAATTACATGGCTCAAAGGTGGTTGTATGTTAACTTTGGAATCAAATATAGATTAGATGCTGACTGTATTTTCAGTAATTTTTCATGAGTAAGAATAGCATAAATTCAATGCAAATGTTAGATTTTTTAAAAAAAAATCCCAAATTAGATCAAGAGAATATTTCAGCTTTGATTTATATTCAAAGAAATGGACAGACACCTATGAGAAATTACGTAATAATTATTTAATATATATTTGAAGTGTTAATTTTAATATACTAAATGTGATTTTGTTGTAGATTGTGTGTAGAATTTTGTCATGTGAGAAGAGCTGCCAATAAAATATCTTTTTAGCAAGTGACCCTGCCCCCCACTTCATATATACATCAAGACCATCGGCTTTCCTCTCCATTAATGTGATTCTGTCTACAAAAGAGTCTTCTACTTACACAAGAGCCTTATCTGCACCCCCTCCCCGTCTCATTCAGCCTCCTATTCATAGCCCAACTCTCCCCGCTGCCTCTTGATACATTGCTTCCTATTTTGTCTTAGAAATAGATAACTAACTACAGTTCTCTCCAACTCCCTGCAACCTGAACATAACCCATGCTCAAAATGCTTAGAGGATAAGACATCACAACCTGAATTCAAAACCGTGATCAAGGGTCCCATTTCCTCCTAACTTCTCTCCAAGCTTCTTCCGATATAATCCATTCATGCTCTTTTTTCTCACTCTGCCTCTTCTCTCCCTCTGTCTCCTCCCCCTCCTTCTTTCCCTCTCACTCCTTCTCTGCCACATCTCTCACCTCTCCCTCCCTTCTTCCCCCCTTCCTTCCTATCTTTAACTTCTGCTGTGAATAGCTTTCTGTGTATATTTAAAACATACTAAAATATGTGTTAGCGGTAAGAAAACCTGACATTTGAACTTGAACCCAGACACTTCACCCACAACCCATTTATTTCACCATTCCCTTTCTCATTCCACTATCTTAAAATGGTGTCATGCATGCACCAGCTGTCACAACAATGCCTCCAATTCCTCCATTTGTTCAGAATTTGATGACCCCAAGGCTCCCACTACTGTGCTCGGGAAAGCATCGCCAGGTTTGTGTGGAGATCAGGATCCCTTCAGGTAACCAGTGACTGGGGATACCAGGGCAGAAGGCGGCATAGAGACTCTTTTCACAGCAAATCCAGTTGGGGCCTCCCTAGTGGTCTTGCTAAGCCCTCCTCAGAGTTCCAACCATCTACCTCCTGCCTTTACCAGGGCAGGTACACACTGCTGTCTCCCAGCTCCCTCTGCCTTCACTGAGGCAGGCACACACTGATGTCACCCAGCTCCCCATGCCTTCACTGGGACAGGTATGTGCTGCTGTCACCCAGCTCCTCCACCTCTTCTGGCTGGCTCTCTTGCACACACCTGTTCCTTGCTGTCCACCAAAAGAAAAAAATGCAATTTCCACCTCATCTTGATGTCAGCTTTCCAGGGAAGCCAGACTGAGCACAGTACAGCTTGAAAGATATTAAAACCTGTTATCTGTCTGGGCGGTGGTGGTGCTCACCTTTAGTCCCAGCACTCAGGAGGCATAGGCAGGCAGAGCTCTGAGTTCAAGGCCAGTATGGTCTACAAAGTGAGTTCCAGGGCAGCCAGGGCTACACAGAGAGAACCTGTCTTGAAAAACCAAAACCTGTACCTGAACACTGGAATAAACTGAATCCGAATTTGGGGGAGTAATTTAGGGAAGCATTTTAAATAACCCTAAATAGGAGTTTGAGCCTCCTTTTGAGCTTTCCTCACCCTGTTCATCCTTTCTCGTGTTCTCAAGATACACTCAGTCTCCAGATGGCTCCAACCTGGCTTCTGTTACCATCACTTTAAAGCTGTTTTATGTGATGTCTCCAAAAGAGCCTTGTCATAGTTCATCTTCATTTTCAACTTGACAGGGTTTAGAATCACCGAGGATAGGAGACACACCTCTGGGTGTTTCTACAAGGGGGGGGTTTCAGAAAAGTTTAATTGAGGAGACAAAACGCACCCTGAATGTGGGCAATACTCTCCCTGAGACATCAGTCTAAATAAAAAGAAGAAAGGGAGCTGGGCTTCATCTCTCTCTGCTCCCCGCCTACAGACACATTAGACTAGATACTTCACCCTCCTGCTGCCTTCCCTTTCTTACATGATGGATGCTAACTCTCTTAGTGTTCTACTGCTGTGAAGGGACACATGACCACAGCACTTCTTATAAAGGAAAACATTTAACTGGGGCTGCCTTACAAGTTCAGAGGTTTAGTCATGGTAGGAAATATGGCAGCATGCAGGCAGGCACAGTGCCAGAGAGGTAGCTGAGAGTTCTACATCTAGATTGGCAGACAGCAGGAAGAATGCCCACTCTCGTTGACACATTTCCTCTAACAAGGCCACATCTCCTAATAGTGACGCTCCCTATGAGCCTGGTGGGGACATTTTCATTTCAACCACCACACTCCACACCCTGGACCCCATAGGCTTGTGGCCATATCATAATGCAAAAAAATACATTCAGTCCAACTTCAAAAGTCCCCCTAGTGTATAAGAGTCTCAACAATGTTTAAAAGTCCAAAGTCTTCAATGTCTCTTCTGAGACTCATACAGTCATATAACTGTAAACCTTTGTAAAAATCAAAAAGCAGATCACTGTAGGAGACCAGCTCCGACATGTCAAAAGGTTATTGTGAGGAGGAGAGAGGAATAAGGAAGTATTAGATAGAAATATAGGTAGAGAAACACCATTTAAAGCATCCAACTGCTTTCCTTATCCGAAGTCCCAAAGTCCACATTCTGCCAAGAACCGTGGTCAGGCCTATCAAAGCAGTACCCCACTTCTGGTACCAACTGCTGTATTAGTTAATGTATTGCTGTGAAGAGACACCATGGCAACAGTAACTCTTATAAAGGAAAACATTTAATTGAGGCTGGCTTACAGGTTCAGAGGTCTAGTCCACAATCATCATGGTAGGAAGCATGGTGTCATGATGGCAGACATGGTGCTGGAGAAGTAGTTGAGAGTTCTGCATCTGAATCCAAAGGCAGCAGGGAGAGAGAGAGACACTGGGACTGGCTTGGGCATTTGAAATCCCAAAGCCCAAGCCTCATTGACACACTTCCTCCAACAAGGCCACACCTACTTCACACCTAATTGTATCACTACCTATGAGCGGTTGGGGTCTATTTTCATTCAAACCACCACAGTAACTCCTCAAACTGTGAGGCTAAATAAACCCTTTCTTCAGGTTCCTTAGTTAGTTTTGTCACGGCAATGAAAAAAAAAAAAAGTAACTAATATCCATATTAACTTCACAAGACTCCAAATGGAACTCCTCCTCTGACCTTAAAGCTGATTATGCGCATAGTTCATGTGTACCAGGTCCTGGGCTCGTTGCATGAGTTGGCTGTTTGAAACCTGGGACTTATGCAGGGACGCTTGGCTCAATCTGGGAGGAGGGGACTGGACCTGCCTGGACTGAGTCTATCAGGTCGATCTCAGTCCTCAGGGGAGGCTTTGCCCTGGAGGAGGTGGGAATAAGGGTATGGGCTGGGGGAAAGGGGAGGGGGCAGGAAGGGAGAGAACAAGGGAATCTGTGGCTATTATGTAGAACTGAATAGTATTGTAAAATAAAAAAAAAAAAAAGCTGATCATGCTTCCTCTATATTCTTCCTCATTGGCATCTCTATTACTCCCCAAGCTTGAAACTTCGAAGTTTGTTTCTACTCTTTATCTTCTTTGTTCAGTGAGACACAGAGCTCCAAGAAAACAAGGACTCTTGGCCTGATTTGCTTTTATGTTCTTTCATAAAGTGGTATTTGAAGCTCTTACTAATATATTTGATAATGGAAGAACCAGTGGGTTGTGTCTATAAGAATGTGTTAAGCCTGTAGGCTGCCACTGTTTTTCTTAATTACTCTTTCAATGCCTTAAGAGCTTCAATGAATGGGTAGCTAAGCTATACCTATTCCACTCTCCGAAACATAGGTTATTGCTGACTTTAGATTCACTGAAGTAATCATGATCAAGATCAAGCTGATCACAACAGTGTTCCTGTGGAAACAGGGTGGGACAGAGTAGAGATTACAACGTGTCTTTTAGGGATTGGTACCCATGAAAGGAAGAGGGAGCAAGATTGAACAAAGGAGATGGTTGAATGTGACACAGGCCCAACAAAGCTTGGAGCAGACAGAGAGTCTCTGGGTAAATGCTTCATCTATTGTCTCCCTTTAGACAAAGTGGTAAACCTTTTAACAGGACCCCTCAGACTCATCACTGTGTGAGCCTCCTTGTCCCAAGAGAGGCATGGCCTTGTGAAAGATGGCTGCAGCTGTTATGGTAAAGAGGGAAGTGACAGACAGATGGCTATCAGCATATCCCTCTCACTTCTTTGAGAGAATCGGCTAAGTTGTACAACCTCATACAAGATTTTGAAATTTGCAAAGACTCAAGATCCTTTGTTTATAAAATATGAAAGTGCATACTTAGTGGTTAAAAGGGAATTGAAACAAAATTCTTGCTCTTTAAATTATGTGTACATGGGATAGGGACATATGTGTTCATGAGTGTAGGTTTCTGAGGAGGCCAGAGACATTTGATCCTCTATGGGGCTGAAATTATAGGCAAAATTGCAGGTTATGGGCCACTCATTGTAGTTGTGGGAAATGAATTTGGGTCCTCTGCAAGAGCCCCAAGTATTCCAAACCACTGAGCTATCTCTCAGTCAGTCACAAAATTACTTTTAGAGAATCTCAAAATGTGTTTTGTTGACAAACTAAGCTCAAAATCTTATTTTTCCTACGTAGTCTTCCTATGTTTTCTTGAAAAATTCGGTCCTCTTAACATTCTTTGCTCACGTTTTATAGATCCATCTACAAATAAATAGTTGTATCCTATGAAATACACTAGTGCTTATGCTGATAAGATGGCAACTTGATATTCAGCTTTTGGTCTGGGCATGATAGAAAGCATTGAGGACTGTGGCAAACTATACAATCTAAGTTCTAGGCCCATGAGTACATTACTAATTTTGATAGACATTTGCCATTCAGCTCTCCAAGATGCCCCTTCCCAACCTTCTTGCTACTGTTGTGTGCCCTTTGAGCCTAACCTTTATCAGCTCCCTCCAGAGGGTCACTTGACATCTAGCTTCTAGTATCACATGTCCCATGGAGAACAACAGTGGTCTACAAGAGATACAGAGAGTGAGGGTTCTTCAGAATCTTTCTGGAGGAGTCTCCGTAGCTGCTTGTGTCCTTGCTCCCCTGAAGTTCCAGCTCACTCAGACAGACCTCTCCACATGGTACTGGCTGTCTGATTTCGTTGCTTCCCCCTCATCTGGCTCCTCCAGGATTGCAGATGCACACAGGAAGTGTCAGTTGAAGGAAATCCCTCTTTAGTTTATAGTTTCCGTACACTGTCTATCCACTTTGAAACAAGCGCTTTACTTTTTTTCCCTCAGACATCTCAGTTTGAGCTAACCATTTGTTTTCCGCCTAAGCTCCAGGGATACATGACTCCGTTATAACAGTGTATGAGTCCCATGTCACTAAGGTTTTCCAGAATCTAGATAGAAAGCCAGTTTCCATGTTTCTTAGTCATGAAAGAAGCAATTAGAGAATATATTATAGGAAAAATGGGCATTAAAAAGTAAAATTATGGATTCTGGAATGATGGCTCTGTGGTTACAAGCACTTATTGCCCTTCCAAAGGGCCCAGCTTCAGTTTCTAGCATCACATTGCATGGGTTACAACTGCCTTCAATTCTAGCTCCAAAGGACCTGGCAACCTCTGCTGGCCTTTTTGGATGTCTGAACTCATATGCACACACCTACACACATAATGAAAAATAAAAAAACCTATTTTTAAAAGTAATATTGGTGTTCTTATGCTCTTCGATGTCTAAGACATTGCAAATGCCATGGCCTGAAACCAAGTAGAATTCACATATCTTTAATCCAAGCATTCAGAGGTAGGATCTCTGTGAGTTCAAGGCCAGCCTGGTCTACATAGTGAGTTCCAGTATAGCCAGGGATACAACAGAGAGACAATGTCTCAAAAAAAAATTCTAAAATATAACTGTGGTTTGAGACATGTCCAATTGAGCATAGTACTCAGTAGCTAATGGCCAGGTTCTTACCAATGAAGAGCAAATAAATGACTTCTATGACACCAGTGTCAATCCCTTCACCTCAGGCCTTTGAAATGGGCCTTTGAGATATTGTGATAATTTTCAAAAAACTTTCTAATAAGTTAGTGAGTTTTATTTAGACACATAAGCTACATCTTCCTTTTTAACTCGATGATCTCAATACACCTACAATCAAATGTGAAAGCATTTCCCTATGCTAGCAGCACTTCTTAAAGTAACCCTTTCTAAAGTTAGGGTAGAATCCAGTTGTAATGCTTTAGCTAGTACAATGTGCTTTCCGAGCCCCACCCTAAGTGGGAGAAGCTATGTCGGGTGAAGCACTGAAATCCTATAACCTCCCACACACCTCAAGGGACCAGAGTTTTCTAATTTTTAATATGTAAAGATCTCAAAGAGACGTACTAAGCTACAGCAGTTACCTAACCCTCGAGATATAAATAAATATGCAATGCTAGAAAACCAGATCTCACAGTAATAATAGACACATAAAGCTTATTGTATATTCATTTAGAAGAGAAACAACAGAAAGAAATCTCTTCTACTTGGAGAAGTAGACAGTAGGAAAAAGTCTTGGGGTGTATTGGTTATTTTTCTTGTTGCTATAAAAGTATCTAACAAAAGCAATTTAAGGAAGAAAGATTTATTTGGACTTCTTGTGGGGTATTCACCAGAGAAGACTGTTCCAACATGAGTTTAAGCCAATAGACAGTCTTTATTAGCCAGACAGAGACTACATTGGATGCTGGAGATGATACCAGTGTAGCCTTGAGCCTTTCTCGGGGTGAGCTTGAAGCACAAAAACCATTTTCTGGGTTGACATACTTCAGTTAACAAGAACAGTTAACCTGAAGTGGAACTATAGAGGCCAAAAGGAAGTGTTAGTACAGTTAGAGACTTCCCCAGAACTATGGACTTTGATAGATTAGGCCCTTGTTTTTGTTTTAGCAGGGGGTACTATGTGCTGATTTTATGGCCTGAATAGTACTTCTATCATGGAGTCAGTTGTGCTGAGGTCTGGGCCCTGTTACAGACTCACAGTTTGAAGGTGTAATCCACCATGGTAGGAAAGACATAGCTGCAAGGGAGTTAGTTGTTCAGATTTAATCTGTGATCAAGAAGAAGGAGAAAGAGATGAATCTTATTCTCCCTAAAATTTCCCCTGCCAAACTAAATAGCCTATTACTTTTAAATTCGGCCTGACTCGAGTTCAGAGGAGATGCAAAGAATTAAGTCATATTCCTTGCTACAGTATAATATGAATGGTCCTTAGTTCAGGAATATAATGTGAATGGCCCCTAGTCTTGTTCCTGATAGAGTCCTTTTCAATGACTGCGATCAAGAAACAGAAAGATACGGATGCTGGTGCCCAGCTCACTTCCTCTCCTTTTTATTCCGTCTGAGACCCCAGCCTACGGAATGAGGCCAAATTTAGGGTTAGTCATCCCACCCAATACAGACACTCTCTCACATACAGAGGGAGTCTAGATCCTGCTGAGTTCAAGATCAATGGTAATCAATCATCGGTCAGTATCTTAGTTCAAGCTTGTACTGGCTGGTTTTGTGTCAACTGGAGTCATCAGAGCTAGAGTCATCAGAGGAAGGAGCCTCAGGTGAGGAAATGCCTTCATGAGACCGAGCATTTTCTCAATTAGTGAGAGTTGGGGAGGGCCCAGCCCATGGTAGGTGGTTCCATCCTGAGCTGGCAGTCCTGGGTTTTATAAGAAAGCAGGCTGAGCAAGCGATGGGAAGCAAACCAGTAAGAAACACCCCTCTATAGCTTCTGCATCCGCTTCTGCATCCACTTCTGCATCAGATCCTGCCCTGTTTGAGTTCCTGTCCTGACTTCCTTCAGTAATGAACGGTAATATGGAAGTGTAAGCTGAATAAACCCTTTTCTCCCCAACTTGCTTTTTGGTCATGGTGTTTCATCGCAGCAATGAACTTTGTCTTAGTTGGGTTAGATAACCCTAACTAAGACAAAGCTGCCGTAATAAAGCACCATAGACACTGAGTGTCATATCTACCATAAATATTTCGCATGGTTCTAGACATAGGAAGTCCAATATCAGGGTACCAGTATGGGTGGATTCTAGAGAACCTCTCTTTCAGGTTGCCCACTGCCAACTTCTCCTGTGTCTTTTTTAGCAGAGCTCTCTCTCTCTCTCTCTCTCTCTCTCTCTCTCTCTCTCTCTCTCTCTCTCTCTCTCTCTCTCTCTCTCCTCATAAAACCTCTAATCCCATCTGTCAAGATTCCACCTTCATGACCTAGCCATTTCCCAAAGGCCCCGTCTCCAAACACCATCATGGTTCGGATTCTAGTTCCACATCAAAGTTTGTGGAGGAGCATTCAATCCATACCAGTCAGGTTCCTCAGAAGCAGGGTTTAATGCAGAGTTTCTGTGACAGTTTTCTTGAGAGAGTACTCTCGGGAAAAATTTCCAAGAATCAGGAAACAGGGGACACAAGGAAGAAGCTGAACAAACTTATATGAGTTCAGCTAAAGCTCAGCGTCAGCCTTGTCCCGGAGCAAGAACAGCACTGACTAGGCCACCCTGAGCTCAGGGAGCTGGGAGTGTGTTTGCTCCATCTTAGTCACTGGCTGGTGGAGGCTCTTCTCTCCACCCTCAGTTCCTACGGACCACTTGGTGGCACTGCTCTTTTGGGCTCCATACACATCTCTGGAATATTTGCAGGTGCAACAGACTTAGCAGCCAAGTCATACATACAGTCATACAGCTGAGGGATAGGATAGGTTCTGCTGGGGACACCGGCGATAGGCCAGGGACAATCATCAGGAATAAGTCTGCAAATGTCTGCAGGGATAGTGATTCACTGAGAATGAATGGGGCATAAAAGTGTGTGTTTCATGGACCAGACCTTATAGCCAGCCCTCTCTACATCACGTACGTGGCTTGAGTAGGTCCTGTCAGCATCCTTAATCACTTCAGCTGCAACATCACCTAAGTAACAGAATCAGGGCTGAGTCCATTGCGGGGCACTCTCAGTTGAACTCTTCACCCAAACACAGACCCAAATTACTTTTAAAACACAAGGCTCTGCTGGATGTGGCGCTATAATTCCTGCGCTCGGAAGACTGAGACAGGAGAATTAAGAGTTTGAGCCCAATTTCAGAGCTCTGGTAAAACCCATCTATCTAAAAAAAGCTCAAAAGTCATAAATCAAAACATAAAAAAATTAAAAATGTACACAAAAGCAAGTAAACAACAAAGTGCGTAAGCCTTTAGCTAAGTGTGGAGGAGGCACCTACAGTGCCAGCCGCTTACTCACAAGGCTGAGGCAAGAGGCAGTCACTCAAGCTTAGAAGCGTGAAACCAGCCTAGGCAACATGGCAAGATCCTGTCTCAAGACATAACACAGTTACGGGGCAGGGACAAACAAACAAATAACAGCAAAGCCCTATGGAAGGGTCTGGGGCATAAATATTCCCCAGTGACCTTGAAAAATCACCTGAGCTGCAACTAGCCATCCTACTTTCTGGCTTTGTCACCTTTGGACCCCAGGGGATCCCACCCCCCTTTTTCTGTGAGATCAGCTATGCATTTAAAGAAAAGCATATGGTCCCTATGGTGGTTTTAATGAAAATAATTCTATAGGCTCATATGCTTGAATACTTGGTCCCCAGTTGGTGGAACTGTTTGGGGAAGATGAGAGGAGGTGTACCACTGGGGGTGAGTTTGGAGGTTTCAAAAGCCTACATAATTCCCAGTTAGTGTGCTCTCTCTCTCTCTCTCTCTCTCTCTCTCTCTCTCTCTCTCTCTCTCTCTCTCTCTCTCATTCATGCTATAGATCAGATGTAAGCTCTCAGCTACTGCTCCAGGGCCATGCCTGCCTGCCTGCTGCCATGCTCTTTGCCATGATGGTCATGGACTCTACTACCCTCCGGAACTGTGAGTCTCAATTCAATGCTTTCTTTTTTGTAAGTTGCCTTGGTCTCTTCACAGCAGTAGAAATGTAAATAAGCTGGTCTCCTATCCTGAATTAATAGGGTTTTTTGTTTGTTGTTTGTTATTTATAGCCCAAAGTCTTTTAGGTAACATTTCCACCAAAGAACACAATTTGGAAGTCTGAATGGCTCCTTGTCTTAGTGCTTATCTCATGGGTGTTTAACTTGGCAACTCGGACAAGACCATAACCATCCATCATGGTCTTTCTGACCATATGAAACTAGAATAAGATGCAAGCATGGCCTTCTTATACTCATTGTTTTGATACGTCTAGATCTGTTTTCTAGATGGAATAAGTTAATTTTATGGACCCTTTTAAAAGTAATAATGTTGCTTCAATAATATTTTTAAAACTGACGTCCATTTTCCATGGAAATAAAATAAAGGGCAATTTTCAAACAGATCAAGCTTCACCAGGAGTAAAAATCAAAAAGGAAAAAAAAACCAATTATTTATGAAAGACATAAAAAACAAGGCAGGGCTCTAACACAAGAACATAGCAAATTACCATTTATGCTATGAGCTTTAGATTCATCAAAAGAACCTGATATTTCTTTACTTACTCTAAGATGAAACACATTTGAAAAAAAATTTTAAATAGCCCTCATTTTTTAATAAAGGTATTTTAGGGCTTATTCCACTAGTATTGGATAAGGTCCATAGGCAAGGAGCTAGGTACAAAATCCTTGCAGAAACTGCAGCTGTGTCCTGGCCCCTGTGTCTCCTGGTCACCAGAATGCGCTTTAGTGGTTTAAACTTCTTGAAGCAGCTTTGGAGTTCGTCCCATCCTGCCAGAAACTAAGGTGCAAAGGAACTTCCCAACTGCCACACATGCACAGTCTCATTCTCAAAAAAAAAAAAACAAAAAAACATTGACTGCATAATAATATCCTTTGCACTATGGTTGAGACTCAACCACAGTCCCACTGGGCTTTTCAAGATGATCATGGGAAGAGGGTCATCTCACCTCATGAATATTCTACAAAGGTCATAAATATTCATAAAATGTATTTAAAATCCATACCACAATACACAGTGGGCTGCCAGCTCCCTCCCTCCATCCCCACATCTGAGTGAACCCTCTCCAATCTCCATCCAGAGTAGAGTATACTATCCTTTGCTTTGCTAAATGAACTCCTGCTTCAAGCATCTGTGTCTCCGCTGAATCCTTTCCTTAAAGAAGACAAGAAGCAAAAACACAGACATAAACAAAACAACAGAAAAGGCTGGTCCAGCAGATAAAGGCCCTTGTCTCCAAATCAGACAGCCTGAGTGCAACCCCTTGAGCCCAAATGGTAGAAGGAAAGAACAAACTGTTCTCTGCCCTCCACAGGTATGATGGCATACATGTGTGCCCATTTGTGTGAGTGCATGCACACAAAATAAATAAGTAAATGTAAAAAGAAAAAGAGATGAGAACTAAGCAGAGCCCTTTGCCTGGTAACAGCACCCATGTGGGAAGGTATTGTCAAAGAAGAGACATTGCTTCTCATATTATCACTAGATCACGGTTGAGCCCCTCATTTTTTATGCCTATGCCCCAGCCTCCTTTTGGGCTAACAGTGACTGAACTCATGATGTGTGTGGTTTACCAACATATCTGCCCTGCAAAGAGTTGGTTTTAATCACAGTGCGCATGAGAAGGGCAGCTACAGACATTGTTGCTTCAACCTTTCTTGAAATAACTAAATTCTGTCTCCTAGCCTTTGTAGGCAGACAAGAAGGTACAAGACTAATATGTGTCTCCTGAACATGATGTACCCTTCATAACTTTCAGGAAAAATGAGTGACATCTGGCAAATGGTTGCAACTTAGTGGGTATATAATCATCCCTGTGAAGACTGATGGATATGTTAGTTATCTTTAAGCAACTGTGATGATTAATCTTAATTGTCCACTTGAGCTCTAGAGTCAACGTGGAATGGAGCTTCTATGAGAGAAGCCTGTGGGTGTGCCTGAGAAGGAGCTTCTCGACTGAGTTCACGGAAGGGAGAAGATATTCTAAGTGTGGGCAGTTCCGTGAGCTCGGTCCTGGATGGCATACAATGGAGAGGGAGAACTGAGCACAGAAGCAGCCACAGTCCTGTTCCTTAACTGCAGGTGGAATGTGACCCGACTAAAGCTCCTGCCCCTCTGACCTTCCCACAATGATGGACGACAACGTCAAACGGAGAGGAAATCAATCCCTTCTTCCTAAGTTGCTTTTGTTGGGATATTTTCAACACAGCCATGAGAAAATTAGCTAACATAGCATCCAATCACTTTTCCTATGTCTACTTTAAGTTTGGCAATAAAACACCTGTTAAGGCTCTGTAGAAAAACAAGTTACAAACACAGGCCTGAGACCATTAAGTACTGTTGGGAAAGCTAGCTTGGGACTGGGGTGAGGCCTTGAATTTAGAGAGAATTGTAATAGAATATTATTTCAAGGTGTGTTACTTTTGTTTATGTTGCATTTGTTTAGCTCTGTGAAGCTGTGTTACTGTGCCTGTCTAAAACACTTGATGATCTAATAAAGAACTGGCCAATAGCAAGGCAGGAGAAAGAATAGGCGGGGCTAGCAAAGAGAGATGGAGGAGTGAAAGGAAGAAAGAGCTAGGAGCCAGAGAAGGAGGAAGACTCCAGGGGCCAGCCACCCAGCTACACAGCAAGCCACAGAGTAAGATTTACAGAAGCAGGAGGATGGGAAAAGCCCAGAGGCAAAAGGTAGACAGAATAAGTTAAAAAAAAGCTTGCAAGAAAGAAGCCATTGAGTTCCATAGAGACAGTGGCGGGGCCAGCACAGCCGGACAGGCACTGGGCGACTCTGCCTCTCGGAAGAAAATCAACTAAACATGGGCAAAGGAGATCCTAAGAAGCCGAGAGGCAAAATGTCCTCATATGCATTCTTTGTGCAAACTTGCCAGGAGGAACACAAGAAGAAGCACCCAGATGCTTCTGTCAACTTCTCAGAGTTCTCGAAGAAGTGCTCAGAAAGGTGGAAGACCATGTCTGCTAAAGAAAAGGGGAAATTTGAAGACATGGCAAAGGCTGACAAGGCTCGTTATGAGGGCGAAATGAAAATCTACACCCCCCCCCCCTGCAAAGGGGAGACCAAAAAAGAAGTTCAAGGACCCCAATGCACCCAAGAGGCCTCCTTCTTGTTCTATTCTGAGTATCGCCCCAAAATCAAAGGAGAGCACCCCGGCTTGTCCATCGGGGATATGGCGAAGAAGCTGGGGGAGATGTGGAACAACACCACTGTGGACGACAGGCAGCCCTGTGAGGAGAAGGCTGCCGAGCTGAAGGAGAAGCACGAGAAGGATATTGATGCCTACAGAGCTAAGGGAAAACCTGATGCGGCGAAGAAGGGGGTCGTCAAGGCTGAAAAGAGCAAGAAAAAGAAGGGAGAAGAAGATGAGGAGGAGGATGAAGAGGATGAGGAAGAGGAGGAAGAAGAGGAAGACGAAGATGAAGAAGATGATGATGATGAATAAGTTGGTTCTAGCGCAGTTTTTTTCTTGTCTATAAAGCATTTAACCCCCCTGTACACAACAAGGCTCGTTATGAGGGCGAAATGAAAATCTACACCCCCCGCAAAGGGGAGACCAAAAAGAAGTTCAAGGACCCCAATGCACCCAAGAGGCATTTTAAAGAAAAAAATTGAAATGTAAGGCTGTGTAAGATTTGTTTTTAAACTGTACAGTGTCTTTTTTTTTTTTTTGTATAGTTAACACACTACCGAATGTGTCTTTAGATAGTCCTGTCCTGGTGGTATTCTCAATAGCCACTAACCTTGGCTGGTACAGTTTGGGGGCTGTAAATTAGCATGGAAATTTAAAGCAGGTTCTTGTTGGTGCACAGCACACATTAGTTACATATGGGGACGGTAGGAGTTTTTTGTCTGTTTGTTTTTATTTTTTTGTTTTTGTTTTATTTTTTTCATCTTCAGTTGTCTCTGATGCAGCTTATTACGAAGATAATTGTTGTTCTGTTAACTGAATACCACTCTGTAATTGCAAAAAAAAAAAATGCAGCTGTTTTGTTGACATTCTGAATGCTTCTAAGTAAATACAATTTTTTTTTATTAAAAAAAAAGAAAGAAAGAAAGAAAGAAGCAAGCTAAGGCATTCATAATTGAGAATAAGCCTCTGTGAGTGATTTATTTGGGAGCTGGATGGCAGCCCCCCCCCAAAAAAAAAGAATAAACCCAACTAACAACAGAGAATTCTGAAACCTTTTCCAGAACAAATAAGCATCACTACGCTCAAATCCATTGTATGAACAATATGATTTGCGAACATTTGCTACTCTCTGGAAGTTTGGAATTTGGGATTTGGGTACATACTAGGTCCACATAGAATCAGCCCTCAATTAAAAAAAAAAACACTTGGACACTAAGTCTCTAACAAGCTTCCCTAGTCAGTTCAATTTCACATGTGTCACAAACCATTGCTGGGGACATGACACATAACCCTACTTCCAAACTTACTCTATGCTACAGATTCCATCCAGAGGGAAGAAGGATGGAAGTGAGCATTCACTCCTCCTTTTAAGGACATTTCCTGGAAGATTCAGGCCATCATGCATCTTTACTATCCCAGTGATTAGAAAATAGTTAGTTGACCACACCCACATGCAAGAAAGGCTAGTAAATACACTGTATACTATTGATAGCATAAACTCAGCTAAAAAGGAAACATATATCATCCAAGGATGGAAATTGGCTATTGGAGGTAATTTTTGCTTAAGAAGAAAAGTTATTGCAGATATTGCAGTTATTGCAGAGATCTCATTAAGATGATATAATTGGAGACCAGGTCTGAAATCATTAACTATAATTCACTAATATGACATCTTTGCACAACAGAAGATTAACAAGACAGTCTGCTCATTGCTTCATTGAAAACAAGCCAGGTATTGGTAGTGTCATATTACCATAATCTACCCAAAAAATAGCTAGGCATGTCTTTTTTTTTTTTCTTTCTTTTTTTGAGTGTCTTAGTTTGAGTTTTTATTGCTGTGAAGAGACACCATGACCACAGCAACTCTTATAAAGAAAACATTTAATTGTGGGGACTTACCATTTCAGAGGTTCTGAAATGGGGAACCTCTTTATTATCATGATGGGGAGCATGGCAGTGAGCAGGCAGACGTGGTGCTGGAGCTGAGAGTCCTACATCTTGCAGGCAACAGGAAGTCAACTGACAGTCACACTGAGGGAAACTTGAGCAAAAGAGACCTCAAAGCCTGCCCTCCCCCCCCCCACACACAGTGATGATATACTTCCTCCAACAAGGCCATACCTACTCCAACAAGCCCCTTCCTTTGGGGACCATTTTCTTTCAAACCACCACATTGAGATAGGGTTTCTCTGTGTGGGTTTGGAGCCTGTCCTGTATGTAGACCTGGATGACCTCACACTCACAGAGGCCAGCCTGCCTCTGCCTCCTCCTGAGTGCTGGGATTAAAGGCGTGCGCCACCACACCGTCTTAGCACTCAGGAGGCAGAGGCAAGAAGCCTCAGGAGTTCAAGGCCATCCTTAGCTAAGTAAGGGATTGGAGTATGGCTTGGGTTATGAGATCTTGTCTCAGGAAAAAAAAAAAAAACCCTCAAAACAACAAAACAATAATAGGTCGTGACACAAGAAAGAGGACCATGAGAGGAGAAGGAGAGATCTTAAGTGGGAGGAGGAGATGGTGGAATGCTTGTAACATGCTCATGCTGGGACTCCTCTTCTGCCTCATACCGTGCCTTCTGTTCATGAGTTTCCCCCCCTGCTCTTTACTCTCTTCTTGTCTTTTTCTGGAGACTGGCTTATCTCTTCATTGATGGAACTGATCCTAGCCTCCCCTTACTCACAGGCAAATTCTACACACCATTGCTTCTCTGTGACTGCTTAGCCTTATATTTTTTTTCTTCATATTTCATGAAATTTGAAATTGATCAGATATCTAACGTTTCCCTCAAAACAACAGATGAGATATGAAGTAGGGTGGTTTGAATGAGAATGCATATATATATATATATATATATATATTGTCTCAGAAATGTTTCTCATATGCAACATCATGATGATTTTCTACTGTTTTCTTTTAGACATTTGTAGTTTTAGGTTTATAATCCATTTTGATGCCATTTTTGTATAAGGTCTAAGGTATAGATCAATATCCATTTATTGTAGATGGAAATCCAGTTGATCCAGCACCAGTTGTTGAAAAGCTTCTCTTTGCAATAGATTGCTTTTAGCTGGGCGGTGGTGGAACATGTCTTTAATCCCAGCACTTGAGAGGCAGAGGCAGGTGAATCTTTGTGAGTTTGAGGCCAGCGTGGTCTACAGAGTGAGTTCCAGGACAGGCTCCAAAAAGCTACACAGAGAAACCCTGTCTCGAAAAAACAAACAAACAAAAAAACAAAACAAAACAAAAAATACATTGCCTTGTCATATTAATCAAAATGTAATGGCATACAACTTTTTTCTGAGATTTTTATTTCTGTGCTATTAATTTATGTGTCTTTCCTTTCTCTGAAAATGTCTGGTAGCTTTAAATAAGTCTTTAAATCAGGGATTGTGAGCTCTCTAAATTTATTTTTCTTTGGCACTGTGCTGGCTGTCACAGAAACTTTCCCTTTATCTACATGAGAGTCATTTGATATATCTATTAGATAACTTGAGAGCAAGCTTTGGCATTTTCTATCTTTCAGTGAGTTGACTCATTTCATTTAAGAAGTCAAATTCATTGGCACAAAATTAATATTTCCTTCCTTGCTTTTAGTATTTGTTATAATATCCCATGTTTCATGCCTGATGTTTTTAATCAATAATGTTTTTCTTTATTTTCTTGAACAGTCTGGCTATAGGTTTATCAATTTTAGTTGTGTTTTTTTTTTTTTTTCAGAGAAAGTGTTTTTTTTTCCCAGAGCTGAGGACCGAACCCAGGGCCTTGTGCTTGCTAGGCAAGCACTCTACCACTGAGCTAAATCCCCAACCCCAAGATATTTTTTAAAAATTATGTGTATGGGGGTGTGTGGGGATGAGGATGTGAGTGCAGATGCCCCTGGAGCCTAGAGGAGTCAGGTCCCAGCAGAGCTGGGCTTACAGGTGGCAGTGAGGTACCCAGTCTGGGTGTTGGGACCCAACCTGGGCAAGTGCAGTGCCCACTCCTAACAGCTGACCCATCACCCAGCCCCGGGTAAACAGATTCTGACTTTACTGTTTTCCTCTTCTCAATTTCTACAATTAATTTCCTTTTGCTTGACTTTGTTTCAATTTTCTGTTCTTTCCCTGACATAGAAGCATAAACCATTGGTTTTAGACTTTTCTTCTTGGAAAAAAAAATGCATTGCACTATCTAATGCTCAGATCCATCCCGACAATTTTGGTATGCTATATTTTTATTTATATGTAATCCCAAACATGCTCTACTATACTCATTTACCTACTTTATTTTATGTTATTTGGGTGCTTTTGCTGTTTAACTTTTACAACCTGGGAATGTGTCAGGCTTCAAAAATACCATTGATTGCTAATTTAACGTTGTTGTTACAGGGAACACACGTGTATTTATTATTATTCCAATTTCCTAAAGTTTGTTTTATAGTCCAAGTTACTCTCTGCCTCGGTGAGCAGTGTCCGTGTGTTCAAAAGGAATGTGTGGTCATTCTCTGCCAGATTGTCCTCTAAATGTCATTTAGCCACATGGCTGATAAGGTTGTTCCTGTTTTCTATGCTCCGTGTCTTAGTTACTTTCCTATGGCTGTGCTAGAACACTGCAACAAAGGTAACTTATTAAAGAGAGCATTTAGTTGGCTTTACGGTTTCAGTGGGTTCGAGTCCATGATGGTAGAGTGAAGGCATGGAGACAAGAACCACTGAGAGCTCACATCTGGAACCTCCAAGCAGAAGGCAGACAGCCGTGGGTACTGCACTGTGGCTTTGAGGCCTCAAAGTCTGCCCCCAGTGACACACCTCCTGAACCTTCTCAAACAGTTCCACCAACTGGGGAGCAAGCATTCAAATATATGAGTCTGTAGGGGCCATTTTTTTTCATACACCACCACACTTTGATTTTTAAACTGTTTTTATGGATTACTGGGACAGGGGCATCGACATTTTCAGCCTACTGGATATTTGTCTCTACTTCTTGGCGTTTTTATTATTTTGTGATTTGGAGGCTTTTATTACTGCACATACATTTGGATTGGCTATGTCTCCTTAGTGAACTGATCGTCTTACTAACATAATCATTTCTCCCTGTCCCTCATCATTGTTCTTCTGATTTGTCTGATATTAATGTAGTCATAGTATCCTTCATTTGATTACTGTTTTTACAGTGTATCTATCCCCTTATGTTCATTTTTAAACTAACATGAATTAATTGTAAATATTAATAAGGTCCAGGGTAGTATTTCAATACAAACATACTACATGGACTGATTAAATCCAGCTTTTCTTTATCTACTGTCCATTTGATCCCTTCCTGATCTCTAGTAATCACTATTCTGGATTTAAAATAAAATTATAGGACTGGAAGATGTGGCTCATAACAGCATGTGCTGCTCAATTATAAGTATATACACTCACACAGACACATATATCCAAACATACACATACACACACACACACACACAAAATTAAATTAAAATGCCAGGTGATGGTGGCACACACCTTCAATTCCTGCAATCAGGAGGCAGAGGCTGAGTTCAAGGACAGCAGCAGGTTCCAGGACAGCCAGTGCTACCCAGAGAAACCCTGTCTTGAAAAAAAAAATTAAATTAAAATTAAAAACAAACCATATCATTTTCATGTAGATCACAAATCATTGACTGTTATTTTCTTGGAACAAATTCTTTTTGTTGTTGTTGTTTATTCTTTTGTTTTTAATCCCAACCAAAGTGTCCTTGTCCCCTCCCAACCCCACACACACCCAGTTCCTCTCCACCACCTCCCCACCCCCACCCACTCCTCTTCCTCTGTTTCTCTTCAGAAAAGAGCAGGCCTCCCATAGATATCAACCAGCCATGGTATATCAAGTTGTAGTGAGACTAAGCACCTCCTCTTCTGTTAAGGCTAGAGGAAGCAATCCAGTAGAACAATTTTTTTTTTAACATGGCGATTTACCTTCCCTGCCCCCAAACACACCAACATATTAGATCTTAAAAATCCTTCAAAAACATATATAATAGTAAACCATGCCAAGCTTCCCAGAGCCCTGCCTAAAGCTTTTTAAAGTTTAAATTCGAGTAAATAAGCAAGAGGGTGTCCATGTGCAGATTTCTGAGTCTCTGTCACAGTAGAAGTCCCTCATCCCTGGTACCCTGCTCATCAAACATAAAAGGTCTCATTATCGTTAAACTTTGGTCATTTTAGTTCCTAGCCAGTGAACCTGCTGTTGTGTTAGTTTCCACAGCTTTGTGCTGTGTTTAAAAAAGAAAAATCCCAGGCAGAAAGCCAGAGAGAATGTGGATCACTTTGTTTCTTTTATCTCAAGGTTGCAGTATCCATTGTCCAAACCTAACAACAGTTGCTTTGCATTTCTATCTCGATTAGCAGTTCTGCACTGTGGGAAGGACAGTCCAATACTCCTCCATCATGGATGGAGTAAAAAAAAAAAAAAAATCATTTCACTGTCCAATGGATACTTTATATTCTGTTTCTATAGTCAATACCTAAAGTCCAATATCACTCAACTTTACCTATAAATTGTCCTAGAAATGATACAATTCTGTCAGTTCTGTCCTTCAATTCTTATTTGTGGTGATTTCCCTGTGATTTCGATAATGTTAGGATATTAACTTTTCTTTATTGAATCATGATATGTGATGACTCAATTTTTCAGTAAATGCCAGACGACTTGTCTCCCAAAAGAATTTGTAGTTGCTGCTGATGAAGGGAAGGGTTTGCTAACAACCTGGGTTCATTTTGGTGCACCTCCTAATTCTGAACTCAATGGAGAGTTGGGCTCTTCTGCTTTGTGTTCTACCTTAGTCCTCTCTCAGCCATGCCAATGGTATTTCCCCTCTGGACCCCCACTTGCCGATTTTCCTCTTTCTATTTGGTTACTGTTCTTTACTCTAAGTTTAATGTACTGTGCACCCCACTTCCCGATGAAGACCAACCCCAGACTTTTCGCTTCCCACGAAAGCACTGTACCACTGAGCTATGTATCTTCAATCCTTTATTAGGTTTTATGTTTTTTGTTTTGTTTTGTTTTTATTGTGGAGGACTTTTGAGAAGGGTCTTATGCCTCCTTCCTCCAAGCAAGAAAAAGTAAACTATTGATATTATGCAGATTCACAATTTATCTGGTGTTTGATTAGCAGGTTAAATTAGTATAAGTTATTCTGAGGTGGAGAAGAATTAGGGATTCTATAGTTCCCAGGAGTGCCCAGGGAAGTCTTCCACTTTTGCATATGCCCATATAATAAGGTAAGTGAATTTACGGAGACTGTTATAAACTGTGCGTCACAAAATGTCTACATGGTCTAAAAACAGTCTTACAGAGCCAGATGTGGTGGTCCATGCTGTAATCCCAGCACTCAAGAGGCTGAGACAGAAGAAATACAGATGCAAAATCAGCCTGGGTTACATAGAACCTAACAAACAAAACACACACACACACACACACACACACACACACACACACACACACACCAAAAAAAGAAAAAACCTTGCAAAGAAGCTATTAAGTATATAACAAAAACTATGAAAGCACAGCACAGAGTTTCCATAGCAGACAAGTCTGATGGTTCTGATTTTAGTATTTTAAGAGCTTTCTTATAAGAAAAAAAAAAAAGCAGCCAGGTAGTGGTGGAATACACCTTTAATCCCAGCATTCTGGAGGCAGGTGGATCTCTGTGAGTTCAAGACCAACCTAGTCTACAGAGTGAGTTCCAGGATAGCCAAGGCTACAAAGAGAAACCCTGTCTCAAAAAACAAAAACCAAACCAAACCAAACCAAACCAAAAACCAAAAAAAAAAAAAAAAAAAAAAAAAAAAAAAAAAAAAAAAAAAAAAAAAAAAAACCAAAACAAAGAAAAGAAAAGAAAAAGAAAAAAGCAAAAAAAGAAAAAAGGAAGGAAAAAGAACACAAGAGCAATAATGGCGCAGTTAGCAATGGTAACAGACCTTAGAGCAATTAACAAAGTAATTCAGCCAATGGGCTCTCTACAATCTGGAATTCCTTTGCCTACTCTGTTACCAAAACAGAGTTTGGTTGACTGTTCAATATGCTGAGCATTTAACTGTTAGCTGTGTCTAAAGAAAGACTGAAATTATTACCATTATGTGAAATAAGAATTTATCCTATTTCATTACCCACTATTACTCAACTCTTCAGTATAAATTGACCCATGAAATGTTAACCAATGATACTACAAAGCTAGCTGATTAGTAAAAACATTTTTAACCATCAGCAGATTATGATCATAATATCTGTATGTTTTTAGTCATGTCAGAAGTTGCAGAATATTGACTTCAGTGCTTTCCAAAAAGAAATTTTTCTTTCTAGCCATCGACAGAAAGTCACATTATCTTCAGGGAATATAGTGGTATGTCTTGCTACAATTAAAAAAAAAAAGTTGCTGAAGCAAACACAGAAACAAAAGATCTGTTGGTGAGCTGAAATGCAGCTCCACTGATAAAGGAAGGCAGAGAATATCTAGCAGTTATGGAAGTTTTGCCGTGCAGTTGGCCAGAAGCATAGCTGCTTGGAAACACGACAGCTTATGGTATCAGCTAGAATTCTCTTTAGTACCAAAATATCTAAGTAATTCCTCCCCGAATCCCCGTGTCATCCAAGTAAAAAAGTATCAAAGGACATGTATCCTTATCAGCAAACAGGTGCCTTCATAAGAGCAATGCTCTATGAACGTCAATAAAGCAGCTCCTGTGGATGAAATTTTAAAAGAGATTCCAACAGAAGTATAGAGAGTGTTTAACCTCTGATTATTTTGTCGATACAAGACCCTCATCACAGTTTAATTTCTTCACAGTTTGAGATTAGAAGAAGGGGAAGGACTATAAAAATATTTTGTTTCATGCAAACATTTGGAGTCCTCTGTCCCTTGATGGCTAGTGGCTTCCAAAAGCATGCCACCTATCTGATTTTTAAAATTTATACTTTCCCTTCTGGACAAATGTGGCAACAATAACTAAGCACATTTTTGCTTTCAATAGACTTGGGTCAGGGCAAGAACATTTATATTTCACAGTGCAGTTTTTTTTTTTTCTAAAACGATTAAAATAGAAACATGTCACATAGTTTTACATATTTTCACTCTTACAAATGATGGAAATAGAATTTTCCTTTCTGTGTAAATATCTTTCAGATGAATTGTTCTGAAACCATGCTGTTATCTTTTGCTGAAAATTTCTAAATGTTCTTTCTTCTAGTTTCTTGGGGAAACTAGTCAAAACCAAAGAAAATGGACATTGATTAGTGAAATTACTTTTTGAAAATCTTGGTATAAATTCTGATGAAACTGGAAAATAAGGGTTAGAATTTAAAAACTTCAGTCAATAGAATAGTTTTCTACCATTAGCTTTAATTGTTGTGAGGTTTTATTTTTTATTAAATTTCATTTTTAAAACCAGACTTTTGAATTACTGTATCACAAGGTTCAACAAGAAATATAGAATGGTCCTATTGCTACCATCTCTACTATTAGTAAAGCAGTAAATTTTAATAATTTTTAACTTTATATTTTATTTTTAATTTAATAAAAGGTAAATATATACGTATTGGGATACATGTGTGAATGCTTTTCTTTTTATTGACAGTGATAAAAATTTCAGTATGTTTAGTACTAACCAATAATTAGTATTATAAACAAAAGTTTGTGATTTGACTTTAAAACAGCCAAGAAAATTTCTCTAATTTTCCTTACAAAAGATTATTTAAGTAAAAAATTGTTTTAGCATAAAGTAAGAAAAAGAAAAATGTCACTCAGCTCCCCATAGTCACTATTGAAATCACAGTGTAGATGCTTCTAGATGATGTAATGAATGCACATCTATTTCCCTTTCATCAACAGAAGCTTATCCTCCATTTAAAACTGTTTCTGTAGGGGGCCCTTATGCCTTACAGAATTATTTAAAATAAGATTTAAATAATTTTTGGACAGAGTAAAAATGTAAAGGAATTCTCCAAGTGTGTAAATCATCCTTAAATCTAACTTTGTTTTGATGTGATCCAAGACTGCTCTCCACAAGCCACCTGGAGAAGGATGGTAACACTGGTCTCACAGACTCCACTATTTGTCATTTTAATTGTCTTTATCTAGATAGTAAATGTGTGGCTTGACAACAAAGAGAAGTTATCAAGGAACAGTCTCACCAAACTTTGTGGTTTTCGGCTTGATTTATCTTCATATGGCCTATGTAGCCAAGCAGCTAGAATAAGGGAACCAAGAGTTTGGCAAGGAAGCTTTTGTTTCTGTTCAGCACTGTAACTGTGCCTCAGAGTGAGAAAACATAGTTTTAGAATTATTAGCTCTGTGCAAAAAGATAGAGAACTGAACCCAGACAGTGACTCTCAGTGGAGTCATGGTATCTTCAAATTCAAGTAAGCTGTCATTTAGAGGTGTGGTCTTGGACTCCATCTCATGTAACATTTTTTTATGAATGACTAATATTAGAAAAAAATTCATTGACACAATAAACGAAACCTAACTGGGAAATGAAAACTAAGAAGAGGAAGTCATATTCACAGTGACTAGATCAGAATCAAAATAAAATTACAGAAGTAGTAAGATGTAAACAAAATGAGTAAGTCTTTGGGGTGGGTCAAAACAAGGGAAAAAAACAAGTTTCAAGGGAAACTTTTAACAAATAGCACAAAAAACAATCAGCTTGAAAAAACAGAGCCTATGTTCTGGGGTCAACTATAATTGATATTATTTAGAAACCAAAACTAATATATAATGTACCAAAAATTCCCCATTCCTAGTTGAGTGCCAATGCAAACATTTAGACCTTGTTTTTTTGATCAGAAATGCTATCCACTTTAAGAATACATGTGAAGAACATAACTCACGTAAATGGCTGAAGTAGTAAAAGGAAACAAACAGTATCATTCATTGCTAAATTGAAAGATGAGTGTGTGTGTGTGTGTGTGTGTGTGTGTGTGTGTGTGTGTGTGTGTTTTCTCCCTCCTTGAAGAGATAGAGTAAATAATACTGGTCTTCAAAGAACACACAGTTACAAAGATAATAGATTCAGAAGTTCCTCAACTAAAATGGATCAGTTGTACTTACTTTTGGGAAATACTGAACAAGAAAAGGAAGTTAAAACAGGTTAGGAAATAATTTAAAATAGGTGAGGATAAACAATAGCACTAAAAGGATCATTTGAAAATCTGGTAGAATTTTCATTGACAGATTTCTACTCTTTTGTTTTTAGTGATGGTGATGTAGGAAGGGATGAAAGATAAAATTTTAAATGTCCTGGCCAGACCTCAAGCTTTGTGGTTGTCGCCTGAGTCAGGAAATAGAGTAAATAGCTTCCACTGAGACTTGAAAGCTATAAAAAAGGAAGCAAGCTTGCTATTATCAAAGCTTGTACTGATAGTGTCAGGAAATATTTCTTTAGAGCACTTATAACTGTGTTAGATCCTTAAATCTAAGTGCAGCAGCAGATGCCAGAATGCAGACCTCATACTGAGGAACCTGGAATGTGTAGTCGTGGGATAGTCCCCAAGAAAGCAGCGATCCGAGTTCATTTTCCTGATGTTCTTTTATTTTTCTTTTAAAAACTTGTACTTCAACAACTGTCCTCGGTCAACTATCATTTAAAAGGTGTAGGTGACCTAGCAAGAACAAAAAAGGCAGGTGTGATCCCACAATTGGAGAGAGGAATAGCAGTTCACATTCGGATACACACCTTGGATTTTTTTCTACATACATGTATGTAAAACTACCTTACAATGGATCCTTTTAATTTTATATGTATTTCAAACATTTATTAATACAGGAAATTTGTAATAGCTTACCTAGTATCATAAATGATTAGTACAGTGGATCAACAGTTATTTTAAATGCTACTACATTTGCATAAATTGCACCTTTGGGCTTTTGTTTGCAATTATTCACTCTTATGAACAAGGGGAGTTTCTCCAATATTTTTCTTTTCCTTGGTGTTTTTGGAGGGATTATGTTTTTGTTTGCTTGTTTTGTTTTTATTTAGAACATTATAACAGTGAAGGAACCGAAGGTGTTTACTCCTCCAACAGATATTTTGGTTTTGACATTTGTAGTACAAGAGAAAAGGTAAGATAAGATCTCCACTTTCACCTAACTTTTAAGTCTGGAGTAGAGAGATGAGGAATTCGAGGAGACAAAAACACCCTCATTTAAGTAAGCTAGTTTAAGAGAGTTGTGGGTTCAGGGCTAAATGAGTACGTAACAAACCGCTTCCAGAAACCCGTACAACTAATAATTGTTACTTGTATGCATTAACACAAACAAACCTATCCACGAGGACGTCTGCATTAGCCAGTGATGGAGGAGTAACAGAAAACCAGGACGGGGCGCCCAACCTCCTCCCCGGGGCTCCAGGCGGGAAGGAAACCCTCCTCGGGGCCTCCTGGCGCTGGCGCACACGCCCGGGAACGGTCCCGCGCCGGGACGACCGCCCTGCACGCCCGCTTCTGCACTCCTTACACGTCCGATCCCAGGCGGCCCGAGAGCAAACCTCCTCCATCCGGTCGCCTGCTCTCGGGAAAGCCTCCCGGCCCGCCGAGGGCGGCTTCGCCTAAGATCAAGCGCGGAGCCGCTGAGCTCCACGGTCAGAAGCGTGGGTGGCCAACAAACTTTGCTACGTGTGTGCACTTGGGAGAACCACCGCGGTTCTGGGAAGGGATCAAAGCGACCTTCCTAAACCGTGCGCAGCGCTTCTCCCCCCCAACCCCGCCCGCCCCAACCCCCTTTTTATGTTAAAGAAAAATCATTCTAGCCGATGAGTCAGGAAACGGGCTTTAAAGCCACCGCGGGGAGTGCAGCGGGGAGGAGTTCAGCAGGTGGCCAGCCGCCCGCATCCCCCGCCACCGCCGCCGCGCCCGCGCGCTCTCCCGCGCGCGCTCGCCGAGGTCCGGTCCCCATCAATGGGAATCCCCCGTGGGAAAACGCGCCTCCCACCACGCCTGCGCTCGCACGCGTCCGGCCCGGGTCTCCGCGCGCCCCGGGGGGCTGCCGCCGCGTCCCACCCCGGGTCCGCCGCCGCGTGGCTCGCTCCACGCCCGCGGCCGAGTCTCCGTGCCGAGGGCGGGGGCGCTGCCGCGGCTTGGCGGGGGCGGGGGGGGGAAGGAGAGGAGGGAGCGGAGGTGGCGGGCGCGGGAGGGGAGGGGAGGGGAGGGAGACGGGGAGACGACGGGGGCCGGGAGCGGCGCGGCGCGCGGGGAGGGGAAGGGGTTCTCGCGCGATTGGGCGAGGTTTCCGGTGTTGTGACTGAAACCCGTCAATATGGCGGCGATCGGCCGCGGCCGCTCTCTGAAGAACCTCCGAATACGAGGTAAAGCCCGCCGCCGCCGCCGCCGCCTCGCTGCCCTCGCTGCCCTCGCTGTCCCCCCTCCGCGCTCTCGGTGGCCGCCGCCGCCGCGGTGCTCGGGCCTGCCCCGCGGGGCCTTGGGGTGAGGCGGGTGGGGGACGAGCTGGGTCCCGGGCGCCGGCGGCCTGCGATGCTTCCTAACTGGGGTGTTTGTGTGTGTCTGTTTCGCGCAGGGCGGAATGACAGCGGCGAGGAGAACGTCCCGCTGGATCTGACCCGAGGTAACGCGGGGCGCGTAAGCCGGGGAGGCGCGGGATCGGGAGCGGGGTCGGGGGTTCGGGGGCGGGCCGGCCGGGGAAGCGACCCGCGCGGGGGCAGCGAGGGGCCCAGCCCGCGCCCATCCCCCTGCCCCGCGCCCGCTTCCCCCCGGGCTGAGCCCCTCCGGGGCCTCGGGCGGCTGCGGGAGCGCTGGGCGCGGGGCAGGACCTGAGCGCAGCCGGAGAGACCCGGGGCTCTCCGGACGGACACCCCTCCAACCCCCGCCACACGCCGGACCGTTCTTGCTCCTCTCACCGCTCCCGGGCCTCCCCGAATCCCGGGGGCGGCCCGGGAGGTGTAGCGCGGGGTGGGGGGTGGAGGGGGGAGGTAGACGTTGTTATTTAGGTTACTGGAGGATGTTGGAGGGAAGAGCGACCACATCCTGCCCTCCCCGTCCCCCGGAGCAGATGGCTGGACCGGCTGGGTTCTTGCTGACTGCTTTTCTCCGGGTCGCGCGGTCCTCCGGCGGACCCGGAGCTTTTTGCTAACTCGGCGGTGCAATGGGAGAGAGCCGCTGTGGACTGACTGCTGCTAAGCGTCTTGGTTTATGCTGTGTGTGTGTCCCTGCTGCTTGCTTCCCTTTCTCCCGGGCCCGCTGGGTCTGGAGTTGGCTAGAGACCGCCCCCTCACTCTGCCGCAGGTTCATTGTGTACCGTCTGCAGTGGCGTTGGGTTTGTTTACACCTTCTCTGCAGGCAGGGCAAGCCCCGGTTATGTTTTTAAGAACTATATCCGCCGAACGATCGGCGTCGCTTTTTCTTCGGTCACCGGCCACCGTACTGGTGGTGTTCGTTCCACAGTATTTCGCTGAAGCATTAGTAGTTACATGCAAGAGTCTTTTCTCTTCCTCCATAAACAGGATTTGGTCTACAGATTTCAACGGTCATATTCCACAGCGCTGTAGTTTAGAGCGTAACTGAGTAGTTCTGCTGTACAGAATCACTTTTTGAGATCCGTGAAGCGCCTTAGGAAGTTTAAAAAAAAAAAAAGTCGTAAACGTTCTACAGACCTGAGTTTGTTGTTGCTGTTGTTGTTTTACCTTGTATTGTAACTCAAGTATTTGGTGATTGTGAGGTTTAGGGGATCCATCTCTGTATTGACGGCATAATTCATTCTTAGTTTTGTTTCAGTTTTTGTATTGTTAGGGCTCCTGTGTAGGCTGAAAGACCAGTTTTGATTTAGTTGCATGAGTACATATTTACTATTTAGTATTTGGTTCTGATAGTTCAGGAAGTTAAGTTTTGAGTAAACAAGTCCGTTCAAAGGCAGAAACTTTTCAAAGATACAGTGCAGTGGTGTGTAAGTCCTGGAAATGGCAATTAATTAATTCAGTGATTTGGAACATTTTTTTCCCCAGGGGCTGGGTTTGAGAATCAGCTTAGAAAAAGATCAGACTTTTGGCATTTATTTTTTTTTTTGCAAATTTGTAAACTTAATATAACGTAGACATGAAAAATTTATACAAAGTAGGTTTTCCAGAAAGCGTTCTAATGAGGATCATAATACAGACCTGTGATTTAGCATTGCACTTTTCTAACTATGTAGTAGGTCAGTGATTTAATTTGTATATAAGCAATTGGGTGGAAAAAGCACTTAGGTAAACTTGAGCCTACTACGTACAGCAAAAACTTGCTTGGGTGTGGTGTTAGAAATAAATTGGAATTGTAGTTTGTTGACTTTGTTATTAAGCTCCTTTATATACTTACTTTTGTGGTTGGTGTCAAAATTTGGGAGTGTATTATTAAAAATCAATTCTCTGAGACTTCAGTAAATATCTATATAATATAGCTTTCCAGGATTATATAAAATGCTCAGAAAATGTTTTACTTGCCCAGATAAAATGTACTAGGGTTCCAAATAAGTATACATAGCTGGTTGACAAGCTGATTATAAAAAGGAGTTAGATTGACTGTATGGTGAAACTATTGACTAGAGAAAGGGTTATTTTGATGAACATTTCATTGTTCCAAGGCTTGTGGATCATGCATGAAGAAAGTTCATGAAGAATTAAACTTTGGTAATAATTTGAGACTGGTGAGGCAGTCTGGGTTGCAGCTGAGGGACAGCTGCTTGTGGATTGGATTACAGTTTGGAAAAAGATAAAGTTTGAGCAACCAGATTTTTGTTTGGCTTCATGCTGCGGCAGTGTTTGCTCTGATTCCAGTTGTTCTGAGAAGTTCGTTGTGTAGGTGGACAACCATGCTCATTGTACATAGAGGTTATGGTCATAGTAATCCCTAAAGGAGACAGCCATGTATAGTTAGAGTGCTGTTTTAAAGTCAAATAATTCTGGATCGTAATCTCGGGGCAACAGTAGTTGGGGGATTTGGGACAAGTTGTTTGACCTTGCTTCCCTCCTGGTTTCTTCAACTGGGAAAAAGAAAATGACTTTAAAGTGTTAGTAAGAATGTAAAAGGTAAATGAAGGTGGCTCTTAATTACTCAGCATAAAATTTTGTAGTTTATGAGTACTGTTTAGTGTTAGTTGCTTCCTAGCATTGTGAAGCTGGGATTCTGTAAGTCATACTTTAAAAAAGCATGGCAAGTGATTGTGTGTTTGCATGTACATGGGCAAGTGCAGAGGCATGTGTGTGCATGTATGTGGGCAAGTGCAGAGGCACATGTGTGCATGTGTGTGGAAGCCAGAGGACAGCCTAGGGAGCTGCCCCTCAGGAGCACTTTTTTTTACATGGTTTCTGGGTATTGAATTCCTTATGCTTCCGGATAGCACTTCTCTGACACAGCTGTTTCCCCAAGCCCCAAATTATTGTTTTGAATATTACAAATTCATTCAAAGAATCACAGAATTCCTTTTTAGATAATCTGCTTTATTAATTGGGTGGATCTAAAATGGAGTATTTGATGATAATATGTTTTTGAAAAAAAAAAAAGATATTTTTCATTTCAGAAGAGATCTCCAGCCAAGCAAGGTAGTCCATGATGGTAATATCAGCATTTAGGAAGTTGAGACAGGATTGTGAATTGGAGGCCAGCCTGGGTGAGCTACATGAGAACTGCCTCAAAAAAAAAAAAAAAAAAAAAAAAAAAATTCCAACTAAGTTTAACCAAAGTACAGTTTGTTTGTACTTAGGATTAGGTATAACATTGTATTTTGTGAACCTTAGAAATGTTCTTAGTTACAATGATTGACTGTATTCAGAGTCTCCTGAGGTCCAGAAGATTTTGGTTTGGGTACTGGTGTTTTATTGCTGTTGCTCAGACAGAATGCCTCTATTAAAAATTGTTGATGGATTCATTTTGATCTAGGAACCCATTTAGTAAATCTTAAAGTTATTAGTAATTCTTGCTTTCAGTTTTGTTCAGAAACCTACTCTACTTAATTTGTGAAAGTCCCCAATTTGCTACTGATACCATTAAATACTCCCTATATTTCACACCGAAATATGTTTTTTAAACAAATGCAAACACCCAAATGTTTCCTTTAGCTACTTCCACAGCAAGCATAACCTTTTTCTTTTCTTTCTTTTTTTTTTTTTTAATAGTGCATCCTTTTCTGGTACTGACTCAGACTTGAAAAGACACAGTGTTCTTTCAGAGTAAGACCCTGTTAATGTAGTGTTCAAAATTATTCCCAGAAAATGGACAATTCTGTATTAGTATTCAGAAGAGCAGGAAGGCTATCTGAAATAGTGTGAATTTGAACATTTTTTGTTTTCTAATTTCCCTTAGTTGGGAGGTTAATCATTTGTTTAATTGCTCACTTGAGTTAAATCAAACAAACATTGATAGAAATCTATTCTGTATCAGAAACTGAATTAGATGCTGGAGGAGTAGGAATGAGGAGGATGTTGTTCCCTTTGAAGAGTTTAGTGGAGCTGACATAAAGGAGTGATTGTGGTTCGGAACAGTAAGTACAGACTGTGCAAGGAGCAGAATTAGTGCAACAGCAGTCAGAGGAGAATGTGATTATCTGGTGGTGGATTGGTGACCAGAGACGCCTCCTAAAGGGTACACTTCTCATAGAAACGGTGGCACCGTGGAAGGAAATGTGGGCTGTCTGGAGAATAAACCACACTTTTGGAAAGGGAAAGTCAGTAGATAGAGCTGTGTAGAAGGCTCCTAATAGAATCAGAGAAGTGAAGAAGGAGTAGACCAGGGCTTTAGCTACAGAAATGGAAACAGAGAGATACAGAAGAGTGAGGAAATCAGCTGATTTGCGTTCTCCCATTGAAAAGCGACTTTTTAATTGTTAAACACCACCCCCACTCTTCCACCCCCATTTTGGAGAAGTCTTGCTGTATATCCCTAGCTGGCTTGGTACTGACTAGTACTGGTCTAGGCTAGCTTTGAACTTGGAGTAGTCCTCCTGCTTTGGCCTCAGTGCTGGGATTACAAGCATGTGCTAGCACAGCTTTATTAACAGACCTGAACTCTGAATTCCCTCATCACTTCAGACTTACTTTTGCCTAGGGTCAGACTGCACAGCATCTGTTCCTTTCCAGGAGCGACTATACTCTTGGTAAGATTTCCTTCAGGAGTCTGTGTGGAACTGTTTTCCTTTACTTTTGTTTCTTCCTGTCAACTCAGTCTCCACATGCTCAGCAAACGTTTGCTGTCCCTTCTCTAGTGGATGTGGGCCGAGGCTGAAGACAGAAAGAGAAGATTGGAAATGTTACTTTTCGGAAGACTTTAGGCGGATTAGTTTATCTTCATTCCACAGTGTCTTCGTTACCTTGGCTCTCCCCTGTAGTGCAGATGCATGCATGTGAACGGCCTCTAGCAAAACTCACTGACATTTGAATTTCTACAGTCTACTTCTGCTATGACTACTGTATTACTAATGTTGTGTCAGGTACTAAAGTATCTCCGTTTTCGCCAACTGTTTGCTATGTTCATCCTAATTCAAAGAATAAAAGCTTTGAAGTTCTAAAGCAATGAGACTTAGATGTACTTCAACCAGTGTCGTAGGGCCAGTGAGTGTTGTCTCTCTAATAATCCCTTTAAAGTTAGAATGTGTAAAGCTTTGCATCTGAAAGTGTGTCTACTTTCTGACTTAGAGGAACTACCAGTGTCTTCTGTTGTTCAAACTATAGACCAGCTCTTCATCCATTTAGTGCTGTTGACAAACTGCTTCAAGTTGCCTTTGAAATATCTGTTTGACAGTCTGTTCCCTGTTGAGTAACACAAAGACTTTATTTCTGGTTTTACCTCTTCTTTCCTGCTGTACTACAACCAGAATCATTTTCTTATAAATGCAGATTTGATTTTTGTCATCCATTTAAAATTAAACAACAGCAAAATGAGGTTTACTTTTGCTTCCAGAATAAAGTCCAAATTCCTTAGCTTGGCATCCAAGGCCCTTTATAATTTATTTATGTATTTTCTTCTGTGCTGCTACAGCTGTAATAGTCAAGGTCTGTCTTCCTGTTTGCATAGCTCCAGTGTGTGGCACACTCCTTCGTGCACAGAACACTTCTCATAGGAAATTAGGGTTAGTTTACTGGTCTAAAGCACTGACTCTCCCTCCATTCCTCTTCTTTCTCCTTGTAAACTATGTCTCTATTTGAGAGTACTTGCCTGAGTCAGAGAAAAATGCTGTTCCTTAAGTGTGGCACGTAATTTTATATTTACTTATGCAGTTTCCTTTACCTGAGAATGCATTCCCAATACTCTGTCAGTAAAAATCCTAAATCTTTCAGGTTAAGGGATAGAACTGAAGGACCTTGCACATGCTAGCAAAGAACTTTATCACTGAGCTTGTTCCCAACCCCTGAAGTGATGTTTTGAGTGAAAGAATGGAGAAGGAAATGAGCAAAAGTAATGTAATGCTATATTATTAAAGAGAACAGAGTAAAATAATGCTTTGAAGTTGCAATCCTGTGGGGCAACCAAATCGGTAGTGCTATAAAATAGAGAAGTCTTTCTGCAGGGGACAGTTATGAGTTCAGTAGGGTTTTAAATTTCATGTGATTGATGACACCAGCTACGTGGAAGAAGTACTATACCAAATGTTGGAGTGGATGTCTAGTAGTTGTTACTTTGAATTTAGTATTTTTTGTGTAGGGTGTTGGGAGAATGGAGACACAAACACACATGCACACACACACAAAGTGTGCGTTGGGATTAAGTATAGGAGCTTACATCTGCTAAGCATGTTCACTACTGCTGAACTCTTTTCCCCCCTCTCCTACATGGAGAGTTAAAGATTTGAGCATTCCAAGACAATGTGATAAGACTGCATATCATAGGAGCCTTAAGAAGAGGCCAAGGGGTGAAAATGAAGGTTATAATCTAGGAGCATTTTTCAGTTGAAGAGGCTGAAATCTATAGTGTTGAAGTGGGGTTTGTGGACCTTAGTTCTGCTCTGAATGTGAGACTGGTTTGGGCAGGGTGACTGACCTCCGGGCTTCAGTTACCTTTCCTCTGAGATGCACACTACTTTTGCATACAGCACTTTCACCTGCCGTCTGTGTGATTCTCAGATCAGCTGGTGAAAGGTTAAAACGAGGGCACTCAGAGCCTTGTTAAAATCATGGGGGGAGATATAGTCCCACACATCATAGTGAATAAGTGTTGGAGTGATGGTGTTTCATAGCCCTTTGTATGTTTGTTACGTTCAAGTGACCCATTGCTGTGACTGGCCCCCTGCCTCCCAGGTCTCAAGCTCCAGAAAATAGGACTGTGAAAAGCACAATGGGGCAAGTAAATGAATTGCATGCCTGTGTTTCTAGCCAGCCCATCTAATTACGGTCTACTTTCTCCTGCACTTAGAAAAGTGATGATAGGAGAGTGTGAAATCTATATTCCTAATACTTGTTTTTATGTGTAGTTTGGGAAGATTACATGTTCTTTTTCCCTCTAGGAGGTTTTTAGCATAATTTTTATTTCCTGAGCAAATGACTCTCAGAATAACGGAGAAAGGCAAACAGGTTAAAATGCTTATTAGGTAACCAGTACATGAATGATCAAAAGGTAACTGTTAAACTTTTTGGATCATTCATTGTTTTGATATTGTTGTACTTTTTTTTGTTAGTGTGGCCAGGTTAAGCAGAATTGCCCCCTGAAAGTTATATCGGTACAACAATTATGTGTGCCAGCTAAAAATAACATTCATATGTTCAGTAAAATGGGGTCAACAAAGAATCTAAACATGAGTGCATTCTTCATGTCCCTATGAGTCGTCCACCTAGACTTGTGCACTGTGCCCTGCACCTAGTAATGATGAAATTGCTATAACATTGAGAGTATGCTGAGACCTAAATGTACCCGTTTCAGGAGCCAGGTGAATAGAATAACAGACACTTTAAGAAGACTTCATAAACCCAAATTAACTTGTATTTGAAAAGCTTATCTTAAATGTCTTCCATTTTTGACTTCAGTATACTGAAGAAACTGGATGTATAATGGTTTTCTTGCTGTCATCTTGTGCCACCACAGCAAGCTTGAGGCAGTTTCAAAATCAAAACAAATTTGAGAACTAATTTTTTTTTTTCAAGATAGGGTTTCTCTATATAATAGCTCTGGCTGTCCTGGAACTCAGTTTGTAGACCAGGCTGGCCTTGAACTCACAGAAATCCACCTGTCTCTGCCTCCTGAGTGCTGGGATTAAAGGTCTGTGCCACCATGACTGGCTGAGAAGTAAAATCATACTGGCAAGTCATTCATTCACTATTTCAGATAGTATTGGGGGAGGTTGCTGACAAGTGTTTTCCTTTTTAAATGTTGAGGACTGATTATATTTTAAGCTTAGGCTTGTTTGGCCTTTGAAAGTAATGCTGGACTCGACTGAGAGATTTGAAGCATACTGTGAAATAATTGCATACTTGTGACGATGAGTATGCAATTGCTCACATTCCAAGCTCAGTCACAAGTGACTTTTCTCCCGTGACTGTGTAGTGCATATGGCTTTCCTCTTCATTAATATGTTATTGACAGAGGGTAGTGTGCACGTTCAGGGGGCTCTGTAAGTTTAGCAAACTCAATTCGAAAGAGATGGCAACCTGGAAATGAGAGATGAAAGTAGGGTAGCTAGTGCTTTTGTTATTTTCTACACTGAAATGACCATTTTCCGATCTCAGAATTTAAGCATATGAACTACCAATGAGATAGATGATATGAAATTAATATCCTGAAGGGCTGGCAAGATGGCTTAATGGATGAAGGCACTTGACTTGCTGACAAGCCTGAGTTCCATCTTTGGAACTCACATGAAAGAAGGAGAAGACTCATCCCAGTAATTTGTCCCTTGGTCTCCACAGTGTGCTGTAGCATGCACATGTACCACTCCCAACATACAAAATAAATAAATGAATGAATGAATGAATGAATGAATAAATGAATAAATAAATAAATGCATGTAAGAGACATTTATCTTGAAATATCAATGTTTCATTGTGAATTCCAGCGACTGCTTAGCCCTATTGGATGGTAAATAATATTTGGTGAATCAGGGTACTGCTGTATTAGGGTACCAAAACAAGACTTGGATTGTCACTTGCAGAGATTTTAGTCATCTTGCTCTGAATCCAGTACAATTTCATGTGTTTCTCATACTGAATAGAGAGTGAAGAGGCACAGGAACTGTAAACAAAGGAGATTGCCAAGTAACTTAGTTACTTAAAAAGGAGCAGTTTGCCAGAGAAAGGGATACTTAACTGCTTTAAATGTGGGCATGTATATATTTTTTCAGCAGTTATATAGATCTAGAAAATCACATCTTAAAATAGTAGTGCTAATTATTTCCGTGCTCAGTCCATCCCTAGTGTATTAAAACTTTTAATTGCCCTGTTCCCCCGCCCCCACTAATAATCCTCTGATGTACTCCCTAACATTGTACCATCCCCACCACCTGCCTCCTGCTAGTGGGAGGGGGAGAGAAAAAGTGAGAGTTGTATGGAGAGAGACTTCAGTGCTGGAAAGATTTTGGGTGATAGGAGCTCCAGCATTGAGCTGTGTTGTAGATTCTGTGTGTGGCCAGGGGACAATAGAATATTGTAAACGTTCTATTCCCCATACATCTTGTAAGAGGTGGTTGTGTTCTTTTAAGTCACATTTGTCTCCTGTGATGCTGGGTTAACGTGGTGGTGGTGGAGTGACCGAATACTGGAGCTGTTGGATACACTCTGTCAGGTGATTGTTCATGCTTAAGAAGTTTCATATGTATATGGGATTCTTAGATACAATTTTAGTTATTTTTGATGAATTAAATTTAAGAGTACATTAGCATTAAAATAGTTGTTATTATATGTATTTTATTCCCGCCTTTGCCATTTTTTCTTTCTGATAGGAGAATTTGGTGTCAACTGTTTTAGCTTTGTTTCCTCCCTGGCAAAAAGAGAGAAATTACTTGGAAAAAAGAAAAAGCTCTTGGTTTTTAAAAGGCAACAAAAATATATTGAGAGCCTGGGTTAAAACCACTGACAGTTGCTTTTATTGTTTCTTCTCATAGTTTGTTTTTAATTCTGTGTTTCATTATTGAGGATTTTTTCACATAAATCAGTAATTGTTTTCATATTATAAAAGTACCACATAGAAGCCGGGCGTTGGTGGCGCACGCCTTTAATCACAGCACTCGGGAGGCAGAGGCAGGCGGATCTCTGTGAGTTCGAGGCCAGCCTGGGCTACCAAGTGAGTCCCAGGAAAGGCGCAAAGCTACACAGAGAAACCCTGTCTCGAAAAAACAAAACAAAACAAAACAAAAACAACAAAAAAAAAAGTACCACATAGAAAAAACATAATTTCTTTTTTCTTTTTTTGAGATAGGAGCTAACCTCAAACAGACTTCTGACTCAGTATCCTAAGTGTTGGCATACAGGTGTACATCACATGTAGCTTTATGTTGCAAACAAATACATATATTTCCATGAAATGTATGGATTGGGGTAAGGTATGTCTTATCTATGAACCTCAAGTTTATTTAGTTTTTGTGATATTGGGACTTGAACCCATGACCTTGTACTTGGTAAGCAGTCTACTACTGAGCTACATGCCTAGTCTTTTTGTTTGTTTGTTTTGTTTCTCTGTGTAGCCCTGGCTGCCCTGGAACTCAACTTTGTAGACCAGGCTGGCCTTGAATTCACAGAGATCTGTCTGCCTCTGCCTCCTAGAGTGCTGGGATTAAAGACACACCACACCAGCACCCCCCACCTTTTTTTAAAGCATGCATATTTTATTGATAGTAGACACATGTTCATACATATTAATTTCTCCTTGGTCTTCTAAGGTATACATTACTTATATAATGCCATCTAGTCATAATATGTAGGTTAAATGCCAAAACCATTCTGAACTGATAAGAGGAAACTTACATCTGAAAAGTGAAACACAGACAAGGAATTTCAAAACAAGGAAGATGGAGAGGTGGCTCAATGGTTAAAAGCACTGGCTGCTCTTGCAGAGGACTCAGGCTTAGTTCCTCACACCCACACAACAGCTCACAAGCATCTATAACTCCAGTTCCAGGGGATGTGACACTTTTCTGGCCTGTGCAGGCACCAAGCATACATACACACAGTGCATGTATATACATGCAGACAAAACAGTCAAACACATAAAAATAAATCTTTGGCAAGATGAAAGTTGAACCTTGGATCTCTGAATAAGCATGAGGGTTCTATTACTCCTCCTGAGTACCTTCAGTTTCTAGCTGTGGCTATATACCCATGAAGAGCATTGTGAATAATTGATAGTCAGTGTATGGGAGAAAAATTCACAGAAAAGCCATTTCTCTTCATAAAGGGCTCTGATGAGACAAGATCAATGAGTATACGAATGCCACTAGAAGAACAGCTTGTTAAAAACCGTGCATAGATTTTCCGGAAGTTCCCCCTTCCCCCAAGCACTGAAGCTGTCAGATCATGCAGACCCTCACACTTGAAGGGGAGGACTTGTCACTGACTGTGCTGGGAGATCACTGGAGGAAAGAAGACTCAGAGGGTGGTGACCAGGGCAGGAGGTATCCCATGACAGGAGAGGAGAAGCAAACCCAGACTTGTAAACAGTCATTTCCACAGGTGGGGCTTCACCTTATTCGTAGTCTAGTCTGGCTTCCTCCTTGACCTTTGCACCTTGCTGTGTCCTTCACTTCATTCCTGCCTGCTTAGATACGAAGTCATTGTCTCTGTCTCAGCTCATCCCAGTGCCCTTTCCTTTGATCCAGACAGGTAACCAAGTATGGCTTCGAGGCAGTCAGATCTGCTTTTTGGAAAATGAAGCATGACCCTTGCTTGGACACTTCTCCCAGTAACCTTGATATATCTGCCCCCCTACCGTGTTTGGTAGAGAGAGGGGGCTCTTGTATACTATTCTAGAACATTATTTGTCCACATAGACAAATGAGAATGCATTTTCAACTTGCAGAGTTTGAGCTTCACTTCTGGCTACTACCAAATCAAAGCTAGAATTATTTCTTCAATCCCAGTACTTGGGAGCCAGAGCAGGAAGGAAAGTTCAAAGCCAGCCTCACTATATAACAAGTTGTAGGCCAAATTGGATTTTACTACTGAAGTTAGGGTGTATATTACCTACAGAAAGGGGGGAAAAGAGAAAATAAAAAACAGGAACATTTTATTATCTGCCACTCGCACCCCATTTTAATTTTTTTTATTTTTTATTTAAAGGAGGAATCTGAAAGTCATGCATGTAAAGCAGAGGCTCCCCTGTGATACTCTTCAAAGGAAAGAGACCAGTGTCTGTAGTAGTTCGTGTTCCTCACCTGTGGAGTTCAGGTTTCTGCAGTTCTTCAGTGTCACTCCTTATAGAAACTGTACTGTGCAGGATCTAGGCATTCTCGGTCCTCTGGAGTGAAATTGGTGACTGTGTTTTGGAATGTCTTCGGGTCCACAGAGGTTCCCTTTTTTTCTCTCTCTCTCTCTCTCTCTCTTTCTCTCTCTCTTTCTTCTTTCCTTCTTTCTTCCTTCCTTTTCTTTCTTTCTTTCTTTCTTTCTTTCTTTCTTTCTTTCTTTCTTTCTTTCTTTCTTTCTCTTCCCTTCTTTTTCTTTCTCTCTTTCGTCTTTTTCTTTCTCTCTCTTCCTTTCTTTCTCTCTCATTCTTTCTCTTTCTCTTTCTATCTCTCTCTCTTTCTCTCTCTCTCTTTTTTTTTTTTTCGAGACAGGGTTTCTCTGTGTAGCTTTGCGCCTTTCCTGGAATTCACTTGGTAGCCCAGGCTGGCCTCGAACTCACAAAGATCCACCTACCTCTGCCTCCCAGGTGCTGGGATTAAAGGTGTGCGCGCCACCACCGCCCGGCCTCTTTCTCTTTCTTTCCTTCTTTCTTTCTCTCTCTCTCTCTTTCTTCCTCCCTCCCTCCCTCCCTCCCTCCCTCCCTCCCTCCCTCCCTTCCTTTCTTTTTCTCCTGTGCTTGGAAACAACACAGAGGAATTTGAAATTACTGTGCTTCTGTGGGATGTCTTTCTGTATACTGTGAATATGTGTTGCTCTGATTGGTTGATAAATAAAGCTATATTGGCCTATGGCAAGGCAGCTTAGAGGCAGGCAGGAAATACAAGCAGATGGACAGGAAGAAGAAAAGAAAGAAAGAAGAGACATCAGCCACTGCCAGGAGAAGCAAGACGTGAAAGTACTGGTAAGCCACGGCCATGTGGCAACTTACAGATTACTAGAAATGGTTTAAGTTATAGGAGATAACTAGCAAGAAGCCTGAGCCGTTAGACCATAAGTTTGTAAGTAAAATAAGCCTCTGTACTTGTCTGAGCAGCTGTGGGATGGGTGGAACACAGGAAAACTTCTGACTACATTGTGCACCCTGATTTTCTGGGTGTTTCAGGTTTTCTGTGTGTATCTACCAGCACTGTGGTGGGGGGGTGTCTAAAGACCATATCTAGTTTGTAAATTTTTTATTATTTTTAAATTTGTGTATGTGAGTACATGTGAGCACAGGTACATGCATAAATCAGAAGTGTTGGATTCCCTGGAGTTAAAGGTAAACCACCTGAAAGTGGATGCTAGGATTCAAACTTAGGTCTTCTGGATAAGCAGTACATGTTCTTACCTACTGAGCCATTCTCCAATCCTCCATTTCTTTTTCAAATTCTTATTTTTGAGACAAGATATCCTTTGCTATGTTGCCCAAACTGGCTTTGAATTTATAATCTTCCTTCTCCAGTATCTTGAATAGCTGGAATTATAGACAAACAGTGACATGCCTGACATCTAATGTTTATTTTTAAGCATGCTTAAGAGAGATTTGTTTGGTAGATGGATTGATTGAGACCAGGTCTCTTGTAGAACTCTTGATTCTCTTGCCTCCTCCCAGGTGCTAGGATTAATGGTATATGCTACCACACTCAGCTGGTACATGTTTATAAATCATTTTATTAATCTTCCATCTTAAATCAGGAGTCTGCTTTAAAATGTTTTGACAATCCATCATTATGAAATCCTTTCATTGCATAGGCTATTCATAGAGTTTATTTCTTTGTTCATAAAACTTCATATTAAATGAGCTAGAATTATGTAAGTAATTTCTGGTTAATAGCTTTAGTTATTTCTGTTAAGTAAATGAATTAAGGCTTTGTTTTATTTATACATAAAAAGTAGTAGTTGTAATACTCAACTACTCTACAATTTCAGTGAGACTCTTAACCCATTTTCTCTTGTCTCAGACCAGTTGACCATTGAGTATTTGCTGAATATTGGTTATGTTCTAATTGGCATTGTTCTAATTGCTTAGTGTACAAGGCAGTGCTGGTGATTAGAGGAAATAGCAGAAGCAAATTAATGTTATGTATTGGGAACTGAGGGGAGGATTACTAGTTGGGTCTTATACGTGCCTAGGAATTATGTCCTAGTATACTTAGGTGACTGCAGAGGAAATGAGGCAGTGAATAACTGGCTCAAAAGGTCACGTTGGTATTGAGAGAGGAATGATATTTGAATACCTTTATTGTTTCTCATGCATTTAACCTTTTACCATCTTTCTTTTTTTAAAGATTTATTTATTTATTTATTTATTTATTTATTTATTTATTTATTTATTTATTATGTATTCAGCATGTATGCCTGCAGGCCAGAAGAGGGCACCAAATCTCATTACAGACAGTTGTGAGCCACCATGTGGTTGCTGGGAATTGAACTCAGGACCTCTGGAAGAGCAGTCAGTGCTCTTAACCTCTGAGCCACCTCTCCAGCCCCCTTTACCATCTTTCTAGAATTAACACTAGGGATAATAGAAGATAGATCATAACACTGGTTAGAGTATGGATTTGGAGCCCTTTGGAAGTAAATTACATTTTAGCTTTCCCCCTTAATATTTTCTCCTTAACCATTCCATCCTTATGGATATCACTTTGTTTTGGGGTGGGGACAAGACAGTTCTTTGCAGCCCCTTTGATTTTGTATGTGTTGCTTCATTTCTTTTGTTACTCTACAGTACAGTTGTTTGTGTATTTAGCAGACTTAGTTTTTTCAGATTTTCACTTTGTAGAATGGTGAGATTATAAAACTGGATGTTCAATGTTATTATATGTAAAATAAGAAAAGTAGGTTGTAATTATAAAGAATAAAAGGGGCCTGATGCTGTGTTTGAATAAGAATGGACCCCCTAGGCTCGTATATTGAATGCTTAGTCACCAGGGAGTGGCACTATTTGAAAGGATTAAAAGGATTAGGAGGAAGTGTGTCACTGGGGGTGGGCTTTGAGGTCAGGGTCTCTCCCCCTCCTTCTCTCTCTCTCTCTCCCCCTCCCCCTCTCCCCCTCTCCCTCTCTCCATCTCTCCCCCTCTCCCCCTCTCCCCCTCTCCGTCTCTCCGTCTCTCCGTCTCTCCCTCTCCCTCTCCCTCTCCTTCTCTCTGCCTGTGGCTTGGGATATAGCTCTCATCCGCTGTTCTAGCACCTGCCTGTCTGCTTCCTGCCATGATGATAATGGACTAAACCTCTGAAACTGTAAGCGAGTCCCCAATTAAATGCTTTCTTTTGTAAGAGTTACGTTAGTCATGGTGTTTTTTCACAGCAGTAGAAAGAGACCAAGACAGATGTCAAAAACACATGATTTGTACTGAATACACTTGTTGATGGTATGCACTTGGAGTATGTAGGGCAAATCCTTTCCCTTTGGGAGGTTCAGTGATTGTATGTTCTAAAATAAAGACACAGTCTGACATGGTGACACACGCCTTTAATCCCAGCACTTGGCTGGTGTGTGTGGGGGGCAGAGGCAGGTGGATCACTGAGTTCTAGGCCAGCCTTGGCTACATAGTGAGACTTTCTCAAAAGTTAGAACAAACAAACCAATAATAGACTGATTACCAGGGAGAAAAGGTGTTGCAACTCTTAGAAGAATAGGTGTATTACTAGAGATGAGTGAATACCTAGTAAGGTTTAGCAATTTACGTACTCTATCCAAGAAGGACCAGGGGATGGGAGATGTAGGCCACTTTAGAGTAAGAGTACATCCTTACAGGGGAAGCAGTGGTCCTGAAGGATGATAGTGGCTTGATGCAAAGTTTTTCTGCGTTCTGAGTGTGATGGTGCCAGTGTTGGCCTGCCTTCCTGCTTGTTTTTTAGTCCACTGCTCAGTTCTCCATTAGATATCTGAAGGGGTGGTTGCATGTGTCCTGGAGGAGTCAGCCTTTAAGAGAGGCAAACATCAAAGAAAATCCTTCACTCATCAAAGAAAATCCTTCACTCATTTGCTGCTTGTCAGGTGCGCTCATCTGAGTGTAAAGCTGCATACTTTGGAGTATCATTTTCTGATCCTCTACAGATTTTATTTATAAAAATTTGTTTAGAGCCGGGCAGTGGTGGCGCACGCCTTTAATCCCAGCACCTGGGAGGCAGAGGCAGGCAGATCTTTGTGAATTCGAGGCCAGCCTGGGCTACCAAGTGAGTTCCAGGAAAGGCGCAAAGCTACACAAAGAAACCCTGTCTCGAAAAAACCAAAAAAGAAAAAAAAAAAATTGTTTAGTTCTTTTACATCCTGGTATATGCTGGTTGTGCTCCCACTTACTGCCTCATAACATAGTTTGAAATAGGTGAAGTATATGTTGATACAGAGTTGCTGTTAATGTTTGAATATGGACCATAGGAGTACATGTAGACAGGAAAGAGCAAAAATATGACTCCCAGACAAAATAAAGTCTCCTGCTGTAACTGTACTGTTTGGAGGATCTTTAGTATGTATAACTGTGGAGTCCGGCAAGTGAAGAAGTGAAGATTTGACTCTTGATTCTACCTCAGTAAGGTTGTAGCTTTGGGCAAGTTGCCTTTTCTAAACATGTTTCTTTTCTTTTTTTTTTTTTCTTTTTTCCTCTCGGAGCAGAGGACTGAACCCAGGGCCTTGTGCTTGCTAGGCAAGCGCTCTACCACTGAGCTAAATCCCCAACCCCACCTGTTTCTTCATTAACATTAGAGACTGAGACTAATTTGAGGAGTGAACTGTTTGTAAAATATTATAGTTTTGGCACATAAATACTAATCTAGAGTAGACTGTAGATTTTCTTATTGACTAATCAATAAATGCAAAAGAGATGACCATTTCTGGAAAAAAAACCCCAAATGACATAATTTCAATTTTGAATAGGTAGAATTAATTAAATCAAGAGGAAATAGGGTGTGAATAAAGTCATGAAACACAACTGAAGGAGGATGGTAGGATAGAGAACTGACCCTCCTGTGACAATGAATCTTTACTTTAGTAGACTTGTAATAGGTTTTAGCCAATTAATATATTTCAGTATGTCATCCTGCACTGGAACACACACACACACACACACACACACACACACACACACACACACACACATTTTTTTAAGTGACTGTAAAGAAAAAGGATCAGTTTGCGTAGAAAGTTAAATAATTAGAATTTCATCATACCCCAATAAAATTGGTAGGCTGATATTTCTGTAGAGAAAAAGGAAAGATAATAAACAATATTTTGTTCTTAAGTCAGTAGTACCCTCATGTGGCACTGGTTGTGGTACACTCTGTCATACTGGCATTGAGACAGGAGGATTAGAAATACCAGGCCAACCTGGGCTACATAGTAATACCCTGTCTTTTCCCCAAATTGTATGTTTCTTTGGAAGTAACAATATATGCTAGCATTAGACAGTTGTAATTGCTCATCAAAGTTGAAAAGTTAAGAGCAGAAAGTAAAGATGCTTCTCCTTAAAAGCTCATACATGATTAAACATCTTATCTGATTCTCTTTCTTAAGATTGCAAAGGGATCATCCTAATTGTCTTTCTTACCATATTCCTTCCAGGAAATCATAAAATAATGTCAGATGGCTCCCACTCTCTCCCTCCATTGGTTTTTCAAGACAGTCTCATCCTGTAGCCTGGGCTGGTTTCAGACTTGTAGCCACCCAAGGGCTGCGATTGCAGGTGAATCAAGCCTAGTGATTTTTTTTTCATGATTTCTAATAGACATATTAGAACTTTATGAAAAGGAAAATGTCTAAAGTTGCATTGGTAGTTAACAATGTCTTGTATTCTGTTCATTTATTTTCTTGTTTCTTCCTATGTCTTTCATTGACTTCTGTTTCTCTTTTGCCAGTTTTTATTTTTCTGGTGTCTCTAATAGAATATTCTATAGAGACTGATTGCATTTTTTCCTTAGCAATATTTGATAGTACTTATCACTGGTTTACAGTAAATTTAAATTAGTTTTCTGTAACCATTCATTATTCTCTTCAAGTTGGTGATGTGAAAGTTGGTGGTTAAGATTTTGCTGGCTAGCATTTGATACCTGTTAGAACCAAGTATTTCATAGATAACTAAACATTTGAGACAATTTGTCAGGGCATGGGTAATTTGTCTTTTAGAATAAAGAAAAAATTCTTTATTTGGTCATGCAAAAGCAATAGATTAAGTGTGCAAATGAAACAAAACATTGAACTACACTGTAGGTAAGCTTCCATTTGAGTGCATAGAATTCTAAATGCTGATAGTTCGACCATGCGTGCATCCCTGCCTGATTTCCTTTCTCTCTTACCCTCCCTCCTCTTTCTTTCCTTTTTTTCCCCAAGACAGAGTTTCTCTGTGTTCCCCTGGCTGTTTTGGAACTGGCTATGAAGACCAGGCTAGCCTTGAATTGAGAGATCCACCTCTCGAGTTCTGGAATTAAAGGCATGCACCACCATGTAGTCTCAAATGTTTATGCTTGGATTTCCCTGATGGTCGAAACAGTAACCTTGAAAGATCCTTGCTGTTTGTGAGTCTGTAGTACATTGAACAAGTGTAAATGCAATATAGATTATTAGCCCAAAGGACAATTGTTTTTAGGGATGAATTTTAAGTGATAGATGCTGTTAAGAATGACACAGTGCAGTTATTTATTTACTCACTTACTTATTTATTTTGGTTTTTCGGGACAGGGTTTCTCTGTGTAGTTTTGGTGCCTGTCCTGGATCTCGCTCTGTAGACCAGACTGGCCTTGAACTCTCAGAGATCCGCCTGGCTCTGCCTTCCCAATGCTGGGATTAAAGGCATGTGCCACCACCGTGCGGCATTAAATCTATTTTTAACCACTGTATTATTTTGAGATAATGATACTATTTGCTCTAGTGTGTAGTTGTTGTCGGTGGCATAGAGTTTAATGTCCAGCATAATCAGAACTTGGTCGCAAACAGTATTTTAATTAATAAGACAGTAACAGTGTGGAAGACTTATCAAGTACTACTGTATTTTAATTGATATTCCAGAAATCACATACTTTGAAGTAGATGTTCCTCCTATGCAGGGCCAGTGGAGATCAGGTACTTCATCCAGTGATGTTGCTGCTGTCAGACCCTTTAAAGATTCTGCTTGGGTAGGGTCGATGGCACTGGTAGAGTGCTTGCCTAGCATGTCCTGGGTTCCCCCTCTCCTACCACCAAATAAACAAATTTCCAAAAACTACTTTTGAAGAATACTAAAGGGTATTTTTAAAAAATTGTTGTTTGGATTGTCTTTTGGAGATGAACTTTGGGATGGTTAAGTATAATTTGGGTCCAAATTTGAAAAACCAGTTTGTTAACTAATTAACTATTATAAAACAAATACATTAAGTATCTCTATTTAGTACCATATTGAATACTGAGATATGAATGTAAGACAGACAATTTTGTTTTAAATAGCTAGCACTCTGATGACTGCCATTACAGACTGGTCCCTGGTTATCCCTAAGACCATTTTCTGTAATAGCTATTTTCACATTCTGTTTTCATTCTTATTTGCTGTTTGGTAAAATGGCTTCCTTATCATTTCTAATATTTTCTTCGTAGAACATATGTACCTTGATTATACTATCTGGATCATTGATAACAACTTTCTCCCTTACTTCACTTAATTTTATTTGCCATGATAGGCAAAGGAGCCTATCTGCATCTCTTTTTATTTTTTTCTATTGTTGATTTTTTTCTCCTCCCCCTCCTCTGCCTTCCCTCCTTTCCTTTTTTCTCACTCTTCTTACCTCCCCTATCTTTTTTCTTTTTTTCCTTCTTTTCTCTTTGCTTGGCTGGGATTGAACCTAGGACTTCACAGATGGTAGGCAAATGTTCTACCACTGGACTATAACACATCTTGTTCATAGTCCTTGCCATTGGTGCCATTAGAGTGTGTACTTACTGTTTGTTTTCTTGCAATGGGGATTTTGTGAGTATAAGTATAAGTATTGCTTTGCTCATTATTGCATGCTGTATGTGCCTAATAAATATTTATTGACTGAGTAAAAGTGACCATCAGATTTATGTTCAGTTTGAGGGCTTCAGAATAGTTTTGTATTGCTTACAATATCTTAATTATGTAGTTAAGTACACCAAACTTAATGATTTAAAATTACTAAGTATCTTATTCTCACTTTTTTTCGTATTTCTCATCTGGGTTAAGAGCAGTACTTTAATTGGGCCAAATCAGATGCCCTGAAGCCATCTTATCCTTGTTTCTTGTCCTTGTGGATGGTGGTACTGATTTCTGTTTCTGAAATACTTTTAAAGTCTGGTGCTTTGTATCTGCTGCCATACTTTACTCAGGGCCTTGTTTCTGTTGGATGATTGGATAGTTTTATAACAACTCCTCCATAAGTTCTATCTTTTCCCAACCTCTTCTCTTTCCTGCAGCAAACACATTTTCTGAAAAGTCAATAGTAACTTCCCAAATGGGGTAAGTTCTTGCTTTGGGATTTAATAGTATATGTTACCTTATGCTATGCTTTAATTTATTCACATGTCTATCTTACTAATCAAAATTAGCAAATATTTATTGACATTTTACTGTGCCCTGGACACTGATCTTTGACTGTGCCTGATTCAATGATGACAGAATGAGTCCCTGTTCTTGAGGGACACAAACTGTAAACGTGTGAACATGGAATTTTAGCTACTGTTAAATTTGGCATGTGGAAGAATGTTGATTGATGGCTGGGAAAGAGAGGCTGAGAACTGCGCTTTGAGGTGTAGTATTTAGGAGACACTTCCAAATAGAAGCAGCAACTAGTACAAATTCCCAGAGATAGGGAACAACTGGAAAGGCTGCTGATGAATGTAATGAATGAGAGGGAGAGCGGAGGTATGTGAGATCAGAGGAGAGAGGCAGACAAGTATTAGCTTGGGTGAGATGATTGAGGGAGTCATGTGATCAGACTTAGAATGATCACTGTTTGGAGAAATGAATGTGCCCTTGGAACAGTGTACCAGGCCTTTTCTTTTGGGTCACCAGCCAGCTCCCAAATCATGACATGGAAACTTCTTATTAGCTTTGAATGCTCAGTCTAGCTCAGGCTCATTCTGGCTAGTTCTTTTAACTTAAATTAATCTGTTTTTCCTTATCTACCCTTTGCCTCGGGGCTTTTTACTTTTTCTTTCTTCTGTATATCTTCCTGCTGCTTCTGTCTGGCTGTCTGACATCTCCCTCATTCTCTCCTCCTCCTCCTCCTATTTTTTCTCTATCCCTGTCAGCCCCCACCTATCCTTTTCCTGTCTAGCTATTGGCTCTTCAGCTTTATTAGGCCAATCAGGTGCCTTAGGAAGGCAAGGTGAAGTAAATGTAATACATCTTTACGTAATTAAACAAATGCAGCATAAACAAAAGTAACACACACCTTTACACAGTTAAAGTAATATTCTGCAGCATAAACAAATATAACATATCTTTGCGTAGTTAAAATAATATTCCACAACGGAGCAGTTTCTTGATAGACACATATCACTAAATTAATACTAATTGAAAGAATTAATCCATTTATTTTGATCACAAGACAGGTATGATTTTTCAGTTTGAATCATTTGAGACATGTATTGTCTTTCAAGAAAACAAATCAAAATGGATTTGGTGTAATGATGGATGAATTAGTAAGCTATGGATTTGTAAACTAATTTTAATATTTTAAACGATCAAGGAATACCTGAAACATTATTTCAGTGAGGTTTTTCTGTTGTAGGTAGAAATGCTACATTCATTCCTTTACTCATTCATGTATTCAGGTAGTTACTGCATAGAATACCATAGACAGAGTATTCTGCCAGATTCTGGTTGAGGTTAGAAGATAGTGCTGACCATACTCAAGATTGTATATAACTTTTATAGAAGTAATTGTGAAAGACTAGTTAGGCTAGGTGACAAAGCAGGGGGCATGAAGGGCATTGGCTGGCTCGCTTGCTCTCCTTCTATTACAATCTATCCATGTGAGTCTATTAAATGGGTAACAGAATTTACTAAGATATAAATTGAGGAAATATACTCACAAATACAGACTAGAGTAGACAGCAGAAGTCTTCCTCTGATCTGATCAGGAACGAATCCACCTCTCAGGCAGGAGCAGGGAGAAGGGGCATGTGACCCTTCTCCAACTCCTCATAAGAGGTCACATACGTCGGCAGGAAGCACTGCCTCCTTTGGGCTGTATAGCCCAAGGTGATGGGCAGAGCAAATGACTACATCCCCCCCATCTTGGCTCCCACTCAAGGAGATGACGTTCTGTGTCACCCAGAGCCATCCAACCTATCCATCTACCATGTAGAGTTCTCTGTCCTTTGAAGGCAAAAGTATTGTGATGTGATGCTGTCTTAATGGCGGTAGCTGTGGTATGTGTGTGTGTGTGTACATGTGGATGTGTGACTTTCCCAGTAGTCCCTCCATGACGACAAACATTCCCCCACAAATCACAGGGAAAGCCAAGGATAAATATTGTCACTCCGGAGTACATTTTTAACAATAAAATAGTGTCAATGCAAAAAAAAAAAAAAAAGGGGGGGGGTTGGGGATTTAGCTCAGTGGTAGAGCGCTTGCCTAGCAAGCGCAAGGCCCTGGGTTCGGTTCTCAGCTCCAGAAAAAAAAAAAGAAAGAAAGAAAGAAAGAAAATTTTCCCAGGTACACAAAATCACACATGCACACGTGCACGCAAAACACACACACACACACACACACACACCACAGAGAGAGGCATGCACCTGAAAAGTCTGGTTTTATTCACATGATCTCTCTTGCTGTGTTGCTGCTGCTAGGTGCTTTCTAGATATTGAAATTAGCCTTGGGAATATGGTAAAATAGGCCAAAAAGAAGTTGATGAAATCATTGCTTTTATAGTCTTAACTTTTTTATTATGTCTATAAGTCCAGAATAATTCTTTCTTGCTCTTGGCAGTCCTGCTTGTCCCACGACTGCTCCCACCTCAGACCTGTCCTACGGTCACTGCTGACTGCTGTACTGAAGTAGAGCTGTTTGCTTGGAGGCCATGCAGAATAGTTCATACACAGTCTGAAGGAAATCCTTGTCATTCATTTCACATGTTTTATTTCTGTGTGGGAAAAAGCTCCAGATTTATAATGTGGTAATAGTAATTATATAGGCTCATGATCACTTTACAACCTTGGAAACCCCAGGTCTCTGAAAAAAATTTTTCTCAATTAATAACCTGATAAAACCTGATCTGACTTAAACTTACTGGTTTTGAGTCTGACTAGAATTTTATTATTAATGTTGATCTCCTGTAGTTATCTAGTTCCATGTTTCATCTCAAACAGAAAATTATACTTTGTGAATAAGCAAGGCTGTTCCTAATACTATTTTGGAATACTCTGATAAATTACATTTTAGAATAATAAATGAATTTTAAAACCTGTGTAATTACTAAAATTCAGATGAGAGATTACAGACAACAGTAAGTATGGGAAACAAATGTGTCAAAAGCACTGTCAGAATATATACACGTAGAAATGTTAGCAGCATTTCTTAGTTACTTTTCTATTGCTGTGATAAACACCATGACCAAGGCAACTTAGAGAAGGAAGGATTTATTTGGAGCATATGGTTCCAGAGGGATAGCAGTCCATCACCATCATGACAGGGGCTGTGGCAGCATGTTGGCCAGCATGGGCACTCGAGCAGCAACTGAGAGCTCACATCTTGATTCACAAACAGAAAGCCAACTGGAAATCAGGCTGCTTTTGTGACCTCAGAGTCTGCCCCAGTGAGACATACTTCCTCAACAAGGCCGTACCTCCTAAGATTGTTCATATAATACCACCAGCTAGGGACCAAGTATTTAAATGCTTGAGATTATGGGAGACATCTCATTTAAACCACCACACAGTATATCATGTTCTAACCTCCTATACTTGGAAGGTATACCTAGAAATGTTTCATAGTGATTCTATTTGTAATAGCCCAAAACTTTTGGATTGCTAAAATTTTGGATTTTTTATTATTAAAGCCATGAAGTTGTTAGGAATGTCCAAGTGAAATGTAAGAGAGAAAAACAATAATTTTGAAATATATGGACCAACTTGCATTCATACTATACAAATTAATTTTGAATTACACTTTTGTTTTTTTACTGATTTAAGACTGTCATGAAAAGGCTTTTTACCTGTTTCCTTTTAATCCTTGGGGCTTGAGATTAGCCAATATATTTTTGTTGTGATGCTTTTGAGCATGCTATGTCTTCTTTGATGTACATTAATGATTATGCTTACCCAAAAGACATCAGCTGGATACTAAATAGGAAAGCATCTACAAGGCGTTTATCAGAACTTAGAGTATGAAAACAAGACATAAATTATGATTGCAGGCTTATTAACGATGATGAGGATATATGGAGTAAGGTGTGTGTCAGTGAGACTTACAAACTTACATGCATAGATGTAAATAGACTCTATAGAGCCCAGAAGTTCCACTAGTCATATTACATAAGAAAAGACATTTTAGAAAGCTTTTTTTTTTTCTTTTAGGATGAATTACTTTGATCATGTTTTTTTTTTTTTTTTTCAAATTAAAGTTGGCAGATCCTGCAACTTACATACCTGAGATATATTTCTTTAATTGAAGATACAGTTAAAAATTGAAGTTTCATGGCATTGTTCCCCTCCATGTTAGAATTAATCTTCTTGTTATTAGAATTTGTGGAGACAGTTCGAAGAGAACTCTGAAGGCAGAGGCTAGGACTTGAGACCATGGCAAAGAATATGGGCCAGGAGGAGGGGAGTATAAGCCTTTAAGAGAGGAACACTTGGGGCAGTGAAGAAATAGGTGTGAAAAGAACTCCAGGAGAGATGTATGTAAGTAGCATTTCCAGTACAGTAAAGTCGGGGTCTTGAAGAGCTAAGGGGAAATGGAGTGGAATATTATTTTAAGGTATGTTACTTTTGTTTAGCTCTGTGAGACTGTGTTACTGTGCCTGCCTTAAACACCTGATGGTCTAATAAAGAACTGGCCCATAGCAGGGCAGGAGAAAGGAGAGGTGGGGCTGGCAGGAAGAGAGAATATATAGAGGGAGAAATCTGGGAGAAGGAAAAAAGAAGAGGTGCCGGAAGGACTCCAGAGGCTAGCCACCCAGCTACAAAACGAGCAACGGAGTAAGAGTAGGGTTTACAGACCTAAGAGAACGGGAAGAGCCCAGAGGCAAAAGGTAGATGGGAGAATTTAAAGTTAAGGAAAGCTGGCGAGAAAGAAGCCAAGGTAAGGCTGGGCATTCCTAAGTAAGAATGTCTCCCTGTGTATTTGTTTGAGAGCTGGATGGCAGACCCCCAAAAAAGCCAGAAACAACCAACAGGGAAAAGCCAGCAAGCAGCCTTTGAGCTGAATAGATAAGGAACTTGAGAGTTGCTTCAGCAGACTGGGCAGAGAGTGGTTGATAAAGTTTAGGAGCTGAAGAGGAAAGAAGTCATTGCGTCCATGTGTGAGTGCAGCAAAGAGTGATGTTTCAAATGAAACATTGTAAAAAGAGATTTAAAAGTCAAAGAGACTGAAAATCTGTGAGAAAGTGAATAATTAATACAAGTGTAAGAATGAGAGTAAATTAGGAACCAAGAATACATGGAAATAATAGTAGACTATAGCATGGTAACATTTTTCAGGTTTCAAACCATACTCAGATGAAGTAGAGCTGAGGTGTATTTGTATCTCCAGTCTGTTACTAGTTTTTGAGAGTGATGCTCCTCCTACATTCATAGATGCCACTTGTAAGACACATGGTTTGAGTGCAGCTTTGTTTCATAGAGAAAAACAAACGTGAAAGTGGGTGTATATATACAAGATGTGCAAAAAGCCCCTAAGTGATTCTAGTAGAATTAGAATTAGTTTCATTAGGTGTAGAATTAATTTCATTTTCGGGGTGTATATCACAGTTAATTGTTTCTGCTTTTAGACACAAATGTTCTATTCTTTCATGGGGTTCATTTAAATTGTGAGTTATTTCAAAGGCAAACAATTTTTCTCTTATAATAAAGGGTTCCTAATTAGGGGACTGTGGACGCCTAATTACTTTACAATTATCATTGTGAGATATAATAGGTTGCCACAGAAATGATAGCAGGACATGCAGTAATTGGAATCCTTAAGCAAAAATTGCATTTTTTTTCCATGAGAAAAAAAAGCATTAAAACTAGTGTCTTACCAGCATTTTTTGAATGACAGCCACTTCTGTAGCCTGAAAATTGGCCTTTGTAAATTTCTTAGTGTATACTTGAGCATAAAATAAAAGTACTTTGTGGGGTTTGGTTCAATTCTGTTATAGTTGTCTTTGTTTTGTTTTTAAACTGGGTCTCATGTAGCTCAGGATGATTGGAACTCACTGTGTAGCGAAGGTTGATCTTAAACACCCACGCCTTCATTGCCCAAGTTCTGAGATTATAGGCATGTGCCACCATACCTGGGGACAATTCATCTTTTTTTTTTTTTTTTTACAGGGATTTACTCAGTAAATACTAAGTACTTTAGAGTACTTAGGTGACTGTACTCATTCTCCTTTACTTTTTTTTTTTTTTTTTTTTTTTTTTGGTTTTTCGAGACAGGGTTTCTCTGTGTAGCTTTGCGCCTTTCCTGGAACTCACTTGGTAGCCCAGGCTGGCCTTGAACTCACAGAGATCCTCCTGGCTCTGCCTCCCGAGTGCTGGGATTAAAGGCGTGCGCCACCACCGCCCAGCGTCTCCTTTACTTTTATTATGACCAGAAGGAGTCAAAATTTAAGAAAGGTCTCAATTATTTTTTCATCCATTCAGCACTCTTTCTGCCTTAAATACCTGTGCCAGAAATGCTACTAAATTCACTACTTACTGTGTAAAAACAGAAAAGTATGGAATGATTGGAGGATTGCCTTACATGAGAGATTTGGCTCAGTTCTTCAGGTAACTCTAACTTGAGACTGAGTTAAAGAAGGGTCAAGGATCTGGTGTGTGTGTGTGTGTGTGTGTGTGTGTGTGTGTGTGTGTGTGTGTACAAGTGTGTTACTTACAAGGAGAACATTGGTATCTTTCTCTTTTCCTTATTTTTTTTTGAGACAAGGTCTTTTCATCTATTCTACTAGGCTGGCTGGTCAGTGGCCTCCAGGGTTCACTTGTCTTCTTCCTGCCCTCAAGATCTGGGATGACAGACACATCTGCCACACCTGGCTTTTGTGTAGATTGTACTGGAGATCCAAACTAAGGTCCTCCTGCTTGCATGGCAGGTGCCAATTCAGCCATCTCTTCAGGCCCAGGAGTGTGGTATTCTGAGGGAGATATAAAGCAAAATTTTTAGTCATTTTCTTTTTATATTCCTAGGAACTGCTATTTAAAAAACAATTGGATTTGACAAATTTGAGCAAATGAGGCCCATTACATTGTTAATTATGTTAAATAGATTTGTTCTTATCTGAAGATATGAAGCTTTTTCGGTGTTGGGAGAATTTTATTTCAGATTTTGTTGCCTCTTAATTTAGAAAATGGATGAACTTTGAAGTAGTATGATTACTTTCATTGTTCCTTTTTTACATACACACTGCAACTGTCATTATAACTAATAAGGTTAGTTTCTGTTCTGTTGTAAATTCTTATATTTTAATATTCATAGTTCTGACCAGAAATCTTATTTTTGTTTTGTTATATAAGTGCCAGATTGTAAAAAGCCAATTTAGAGTAACACATTCCTGTGTACTGTAAATAGAGAATAGTAGTCACTGGTATCTGACAATATAACACAACCATATTCTCATTCTTGTTTTTAACTGCTTACTTATCATCAGTGTTCAGATCTGTGAATCTTTATACATTGTCCCATTCACCAATGAAACCAGAAACCAGTAGCCAGTCCAGGAAACAAAGCTTGATGCATTTTATTTTTTCTGAATTTATTTATGGTAATATATGCACTTTCTAAAACTTAGTGACTAGTGATGCTAACCCCTTATATTTTTAGATATTTGTTCCTGTTTCTTTGTTTGTTGCTTGCTTGTTTTCTGAGATGAGGTGTTTTTATTTTTGTTCAAACTGTTTCATTTTAGACAGTTTCTTAGTGTGTGACTCAAGCTGATCTTGAACCCACTATGTAGCTTAGATTGGATTCTGAATGCATCTAGCCCTCCTTCTCTGTCTCCCAAGTGCTACGATTACAGGTATGTGCCACTTGGCTTCCTGTGATTTTTATTTTATTATATTTTTATGTATGGATGTTTTGCCTTAATGTACTTTTGTACACCATGTGTGTACCTGGTACCTCTGGAGGCCAGGAAAGGGAGTTGGATCCTCTGGGACTGGAGTTACAGAAAGTTGTGAGCCATCATGTGGGTTTTGGGAATTGGATCCAGTTAGAAGTGCTCCTAACTGCTGAGTCATCTCTTCAGCCCTCTGTGGTATCTTTTTTTCCCTGTAAACTAATGTTTCTTTTTATAATTATTTCTTTTATGTTTTGAGAGTATATCTTTCCTCTTCTCTCTCCCTTCCTCTAAACCTGCCCATGTACCCCTTTTTTCTCTTTTAGACTCATTCTTGTTTATATATAGTCTCCAGCAATTGATCAAATGCAGTTTCTGTTTTCCACCGGTTAAGATGTGTGACTCCCTCGATTCATGGCATTGTCTCTGGTCTTGAGGTGATGAAGGCTCTCCTTTTGCCCTTACCTCTCTTAGGAATTCAAGAGGGATTGTTGGATTTTCATTCTCTTAGCTTTTACTGGGAAAGCAGTGTGGCCACTTAAAACTCCATATATATGGAACCAGTATTTATGTAATTTATTTTTAATTTGGCTCCCAACCAAGTATTTAGAAATACTGTAACTCAATAAACTAACTTACCTGCAATTATGATTGTAGGCTTTTTTTACTCTTTTCCATCCCTGTATTTATAATGTGAGAGGAATTCAAAGGTTATTACTGCTAGTTTTGCTTGAGAGAAAACATTGTTTTCAGTATGCAAGGTTATTCTGCCTTCTAAATGCTGATACCAGAAGAAACACATCAAAATTAATAATGATAAACTTTTGGAATTAGTATCAGATTTTGGCAAATAGTATAATAAATTTTCTACTTCTCTGTCCAAAGATGGACTAGGGCATATCTGGCAAGTGCTGACTTTCCTCACACTAGTTGTGTTTTAGCAACATTAGAAGGCTTCCAGGGTGCTCTCATTGGTTCAGATCATTTCTTTACTAAGTTGTATAACTCTTTGAAATTAATAATTGTTAGACTCTCAGAATCTGTTAGAGAGATGGTTTGAAGAATTCCTTCTCGATATCTGATGCACAGTTTGCAAAGAAACTGCCATATGCCTTTAGCCATTTAAATTTGTCCACAGGATAATGGATAATATTGAAGACATAGGAACATGCTGCTACCATAAGGTTAAATTAAAAATTAGCCCTTTTGTGGGGCTGGAGAGATGGCTCAGAGGTTAAGAGCACTGGCTGCTCTTCCAGAGGTCCTGAGTTCAATTCCCAGCAACCACAGGTGGCTCACAGCCATCTATAATGTGATCTGGTGCCCTCTTCTGGCATGGAGGCATGCATGCAGGAAGAACACTGTACATGTAATAAATCTTTAAAAAAAAAAAAAAAAGATTAGGCTTTTGTTACTTCTGCCATCATTTATATTGAGGTAGAAGAGTTGAAGTGTAATGGTGGAATAAAAAGAAGGAATGATTATCAGAAAATTTGAAAGTGGGCAGAGTGCAGCTCTGGTCATTTGAAGGTGAGAGATCAGGTAAAGGAATAAGCAAAAATAACCTTTTAGGAGAAAGTTTTCTGTGTGGTGGGAAATGTCTTAATGAACTAGAACCACCCAGTTTGCATCTAATTCCTTCTGCCTCTTTAGAGCCATTGTAAACAAGCTTGGTCTATAATTAACTAAAATATTTACTGTTGCTGAACAATTACAGATTGAGAAGATACAATTAGAAAATTGTTTTAGAATTCTGGTCAGCCTCCAACCCTTGAAAAAAAGTCTTACTAATAATTTAATTAAAAGGAGCCCATGAATGTCTGGAGCTTTGCATAGCGCCTTGAACATTAGAAATACTAGGAGACACTAAAGCCTTCTTTAGGTCTTTGCTACCTTGTGCATTATTGTGTTACCTTCCTTATTTATAAACCACTTTCCACATCCCTGCACTTTTATTTTACTCTTGTTTCATGGGGCTACGAGAAGGAGTAAAACATGTAGTACTTAGAATTAATATATGAGCAGACATATAAATACCGTTAGGTCCCCCACCCCCCACTATGATTTCTTTTACCAAATAACAGCCTAGTTTTATCAAAAATAATGAATTCCTACTTCCTCTGCCCTTTTCCTCCTTCCACGTGTCCTCCCTCTGAAACTCCTTTCCCTTGGTCTTAGCTTTTCCCCTCTGTCAGCAGCGTCTCTGTAGCCTAGGCATGTCTCAGCCTTGCAGCAATCCTGCCTTAGCCTACCAGTGGTTGCAGTTTCTAGGCGTGAGTCACCATGATCAGCTGTTCTGTAATACAGACAATAATTCTTGAAAACCTATGTGATCAAGACTGTACTTGGCCTTTGATGTAGTTGTAAATATGTTACTGACCTTGTGAGACTTGAAAGCCTTTCTAAATCCTTATGTGTAAATGCTCGCCTGGTTTCTTACTCTCATTTGTATTGGAAACAGCATATACAGATAATGCTCTAATACATGGAACAACTCCAAAATAGTGAGTTTAGGTAAAAAGAATGTTGAGAAATTAAAAGCAGGGTAAACTGTAGGATGGTAGATTAAGAATTGAATCTTTAAAGTATTCTAGATGCTGTTGAATATAGTCAAGGATATAGTTAATGACAGCACCGGGGTCTGCTCACTTACCCTGTTCAGCACCATTAAATTTATGTTATGTATTCTTCTAACACATACATCTCTTTAGAGGTTTGTTTGAAGTTTTATTATGTAATAACTTTTAGATTAGATTTATTCATATAATTACTATATTCATAGAAGCAAGTATTCCTTGCCTATTAAATAAATGATTTCAAATCATTCACACTAAATAGAAAAAGAATATTATTATTTTCTAATGCTCATACAGCATTGTGATTTTACTATTTCTGTATGTGCTGTATAATCACTAATACAGCTCTGAAAGGTAATTGTTTCTACTTTAAATATGAGCAAATCTTGGATCATGAAAGTAATGCATCAAAGTACTCTGTAATAAAATCCATTAATTTAAAAAGTCATGAATGAAACATTTGCTTGGACTAACCACATAATTTTCACATGATTGGTCCATAAAAGTTGTTATTGCTAAGCAAATAACTTTTAATTACAGTATTTATGGAGTAGCCGTTACTATTTTCTACTGTAGATAAAAGATGGATTCCTGTGAAGTTAAGTGATTTAACCAAGACTACATGGTTTGTAAGTGCATAAGCTAAATTTGAATATAGTTTGTTTTTATTCCAAAGTTCATTTAAAAATAAAATTTGTTATGCATTTATTGATAGATAAAATATTAGCATAGTTAATTGCAGCAAGTTATAATAGAGTGTAAAACAATTTAAAAATTAAATGTTTAGTTGTATATAAACATTTATAGGTGTTTATGTGAGAATACATGGAGAATTGAGCAAATGAATGAAGTACAAATGAATGACTTGTCTTGTTTATTATTTTCTCTTAGTGGTTTTGTGGATCTGTTCACAGAGAGAGAGAAAGAGAAAGAGTATACAGAACCAAGGGTAACTGAATTATTTGTTTTGTTTAGTTATCCTTGGTTTTGTTAGTTTAATTCAGTCAGTTTTGGTTTCTTAAGTATAGATTGAGCTTTCCTAATCTGGAAATTACCACATTTGACCTTGTGACAGATTCTAGTCAAAACACAGGTAGTGGTACATGATAATCTTTATACTGTGTGAATAAGGTGTGTATGACATAAGTGGATTTCAGGGCTCTCCTCCTAAAGAGATCTCATTTTATTATATGCATGTATTCTAGAATCTGATGACATCTGAAATCCAGGCTACTTCAGGTCCCAGGTATTTCAGATGAGGATATTCAGTCTGGAATATGTTTATGGCACAGAAAGAACTTTGTGCTATAATTCACACAAAGCAGAATGTATGTGTCTTAGTTAGGGTTTCTAGTTCTGTGACAAAACACCATGACCAAAAGTAACTTGGGGAAGAATGGGTTTATTTCAGTTTATAGTTCCACATCACAGTCTGTCATCAAGTAGTCAGGGCAGGAACTCAAGGCAGGAATAGATGCAGAGGCACTAGAGGAATGTTACTTACTGAATTGCTCCTCTTGGCTTGCTCATTCTGCTTTCTTTTATCAACAAGGACCACCAGCCTAGGGATGGCCCCATCCACAGTGAGCTGAGCCCTCCCATATCAATCATTAATCAAGAAAATGCTCCACAGGCTTGTACAGGCCAATCTGGTAGAAGGCGTTTTCTCCATGGAGTGTCCCTCAGATGACTCTAGATGCTGTCGGTCTGACACAGAACTAGCCAGCACAGTACCTGTTTGAAGTATATTGGTGTGCACCACCAGTCAGACACAGATTTCCATCCCTAACCCTAACCTTTCTGTCTGTTTTCTATTGGTTACTTCATCTCTCAGCAGCCACCATTATTTTACTTCATGCTTTAACTCTGTGTGACTGGGGTGGCACAGTGTGGACGTTGTCTGCTGGCTTCTTGTAAGATTTTGAGACTGATCTGTATTGACCTAGGTGTTTATTTTTGTTGGTTAGTAGTTCAGTGTCTAACTACACTATAATATAGTAGTGGAATGGAACTTCTGGATCAGAGTTATAGTAGCAGTGTAACTTTTTATATTCCCTCCAACAGTGAGTGTATAAGGGCTTTAATGTCCTCTTTCTCTCTAGCATTTGGTGGTGCCAGACTTTTCTATTTTTTTTTTATCTTTTTTAAGTGATTACTCCTTTATATTCATTTTGTTTCCTCAGTTCTTGTTTTGGCTTAGTGCCTGGCCAACTGGATAGGGCCTTATGTTTGAGGCTTCCAGAAGAGCTGTGAGATGATATTTTGGTTCATAAGACACCTATCCAGTGTTTCTGTTTCATGGCAGTTTGGACTAAAACACAAAACCATTTTTACTTATTTACATACCAAGAAATTTTATGATCTACAAAGTCTACTTTGGCTTTTATCTGAGACTTCTACAGGAAAAGCTGGCCAAAACCGAGTCCAACAGGGAAAGAAGAAACTAGATATTTCTCATTTGGTTACCAGGGAATCTTTGACCCAATATAAGTTAGTGTTCCCTGATTGCAACATTGTAGCATGTGAGTGTTAGATAGTATCTCAGGATCTGAAAAGGCCTTTTTACTGTTTTTAGCTGGCTTGGGAAGTAACATGGTATCTAGGGGAACTGTGTTTTCTGCAACTATTTACAGAGAAACTGAACTTCTATAGTTTGAGGCCCTTGTTGAATGCAGCCCTTCTCCCTCTTATTTGGGAAGTATGTGTATGAGAGATCTGACTTTTGTACACGATGTGTCCCTAGTGCCTGAGATGGAACCTGAGAAGAGTGAGCTCTCAGTTGATTCTTGTTGATGAGTGAAGGGGGGGGGGGTATTTCACTCTTTACAGCAGATGGCACTTTTACAATGTCAACGGTTTCAACCTAGAAAGCTTGGGATGCCCCTCTCTAAAGCATTCCTCTTAAATCTTCATCCTGAGAGCTTGTTAGGTAGGAGTAACTTGTCACTTGAATTCTTTGGATCCTAACGTTTTTATGGACTTTCCTCTTTGACTCTGAAAACTGCATAGGTTCTAAATTATACTATCTTAAAGGTTGTTATAAAATTTTGTCATCTCTCAGACATTGTTAAATGATTAACGTGTTTTCCTCCCTCATTCTTTATAGATAGAATTTAGAACAACAGAGTGGTATTTCAGAGCATCAGCAGTGACCTACATCAGGCCTTTATCATTTGTTTAAGGATCTGATCTTACTTAAAGCTAGGCTTTCATTCTACTTTTAAAGTAGATGTGTAAGTCACTATTACGGCCCATTGCCAGCCCACTTAAAACTAAATTGAATTTATAAGAGGTGAAGGTAGAAATGAAGGGGATGATTTTATCAGTTTTTGGTACTGTGCTTATTGGGGTATCAGCACTCTCATAGCCAGTACCAAATATTAGAGTGAAGTGAGGTACAGTAGAAGCTAAATGCAGAGCAGGACAGTTTCATTTTGTAAGGAGAACACTAATTATAACAAATAGTTGAGGTTTTTTTTTTTTTTAAAATTTCAAATGAAGTCACAATGGCTGTTAAACTAAACTATGAACAAAATTATAATGTAATTAAAGATTCTGTTTTTAGGACAAGATGTTAAAAATATTAGTAGCTTGAGAAATTGTGTTGTTTTCAATGGATTGATAAACCACTGCAGAACGCTATCTGGCCATTGGCCTGTTCTTGTAAAGCAAGTGAACTGTGATAAGTTTTTCTACTCTTAGGCTTTCAGTGGATTTTTATTATTGTGTATGCACTTGGATGTGTATGCTACAGCATACATGTGGAGGTCAGAAGACAGGTTTGTGAAGTTCGTTTTCTCCTACCTTTACATGGCGTTGGGGACCAGACTGAGGGCAACAGGCTTGGTTACCTGCTGAGCCATCTTGCTGGCCCTCTTTTAGCAGTATTGAGCAATTTAATTATGAAATGTCTTTGTCTAATTTCTTCATGTTCCCTCTGCTTGGAATCTTGAATTTACTGATTTACTGTTTGTATTAAATTGGTACCATGCACTTCATGTAACATGGTGCTTTTTAACCTTGCTGTAAGGAAGGGCACTCTTCCTCCAGGGTTGCTCCTGATCCGTGGCTTATTTCCTCACACTCCTGCAGTGATTGTTGCTCTGCAGACTGTCCCTCAAGCCCTTTGCCAGGTCTTCAGTGTTCCTTTTCTGGGCAGTGTCTTTTTCTAGTAATTCACTGTCTTTGGACTCTTAGCTTCGTGTCTTTAACTCAGTTTGCCTAGATTTCCCCTCCCTGTTACAGTGCCTGGAAACATTTAAGGCAGTTAGCCAGTACAAGTGTAGGGCTACAAGTGTAGGGCATGCATGGGTGTCTCTCAGTTTTCAGGGACCATTGTTCTTTATTGCATATGTCTAATGTTGTGAAAATGATACCTAAAAATGTTTCATCTTATGCTTTGGCTAATTAAAGCTGGACAGTGTACTTAGTTTCTGTTGCTACCTAACAACCAAAATGAAAGTTGTTATGTTGAGATTTATGATTTTGTGGTTGAATAATTCCAGGTGATACACAATGTTGAACAATAGGTATATGTGAGGGCAGTGGGAATGTCAGGGAATTGAACTTTGAAGTCAACTAAATTTGTGAATTTTGGGGTGAAGGGTTAGACTATACACTGAGAACCAACATCATGGAGGTTTGACACAGCATATTTTCTGTGTTTGATTACATTAATCCTTTTAAACATATTAAATTGTTTTGTATTTTTTACCAGAACCTTCTGATAACTTAAGGGAAATTCTCCAAAATGTGGCCAAATTGCAAGGGGTATCAAATATGAGAAAGTTGGGCCATCTGAATAACTTCACTAAGGTAAGTAGCTTGAAACTATACTGTCACACTTTTTCTTGACTCGGTAAACATTTCCTAATGATCACTAAGAAGAAATTTTTGAATACCAACTTACTGAATTATTGAATTATTTTTTTTCTGATTTTTCTCATTGATTTCATCCTGTTTTAAGTTTCTATACCAGAGTTTTAATTGTAATATTTTAGATGGATAAGTCATTTTTCATTTTAAGTATGAGCTTTCGTTGTAACTAGCATTTGTTTTACTATTAAGTATAGCTTTAGCTGTTGGCGTTAATGGTGCTAATGTTGTGCAGGGTAAACTTCTTTCTTAAAACCTCATAAGCCATGGAGAGAGGGAGCTAGTGATGTGATCTTTTCATCATGTGAATGCCACACACCATGCTTACTCTCTGACATCATCTCACTAGATACAGCAGTGTGTATAGCAGACTGATGATGAATATAATCTTAGTGTTCTATTTTTAAGACAGACAGCATGTTCACAATTTAAAGACTGCCTTCTAAAGATCATGAGAATGTTAGGCTCTTTCCATTTAAAATTTTTTAATGAGAGCATCTTTATTTGATATTTTTTAAAAACAATTTAAGGTATGTGTGTGTGTGTGTGTGTGTGTGTGTGTGTTAATTATAAAATGTGAAAATGGTATAAAGATTTTATAGGACAGAGTGAAATCTTTCTCTCATTTGCTACCCTTCCCCCTCCAAAGCACTCTTCCCTTTTTCCAGAGGTTATGGCTAGAAAGTACTGACCATTTTTCTGGTAACAAACAAAAATATGTGAATATGTTTATGTGAGTGTTTTTGTTTATATTATAAGAAGTAAACAAAGTGTTTTATAAAATGCTCCATTTTATTTACAATTTATTATGTATATACATTGTATTTTTAGGTGAGTTTAAGATAAAAATGTGTATAAATACAGGTTAGTATGTGCCTGTCTATGTATATTTATTTGCAGCTTACATTTCTTTTCACATTGCAGTATACCATAAAATGCTTTCCTTCTAAATATACCATTCTAATTTTATATTTGTCTCTGTGTCTGTATGTGTAAATTACCTTCTACGAGTTAGGCTTGGTGGTGCATCTGTAATCCCAGCTACTTTGAAGGTTGAGGCAAAAGGATCTCAAGGCTTAGGGCTAGTGAGATGGCTGACTCAGTGGGTAAAGGCATTGGTGCTGAGCCTAATGGCCTGAGTTCAGTCCTAGGGAACCACATGGTGAAAGGGGAGAACTGACTCCTGCAAATTGTCCTCTGACTTCCACACACTTACTGGTGGCACGTGTGTGTTCACACATCTACACACATCCTATAAGTAAATGAGAACATATACATGTAATTCAAACTCAAAGGTCTGTCTGGGCACTTAGGTCACTTTGTAACTGTCTTACAAAGTTAAAGAGTAGGGAAGGGGTGCCTGGAGTGTAGCTCTTGCCTAGCATGAGGAGACTCTAGGTCCAGTTCCACAAAACAATAAGGAAGGGCTGGAGGGATGGACTTAGTTACTATCTATTACTGTGGTGAAACACCATGACCAAGGCAACTTCTAGAAGAAAGAGCTTTTGGGGAGTTTAGGATTACAGAGGGTTACAAGTCTATGCATCTGTGGGGATATGAGTCTGTCTATCTCTGTCAGGGCAGCAAACAGCAGGCATATTGACTGCAGCAGCAACTGAGAGTTCACATCTCAGAACTGCAAACAGGAAGCAGAGGGCCCTAACTCTAAATGATTTAAGGCTTTTGAAACCTCAGAGTCGGCCCACAGTGACATACTTCCTCCATCAAGGCTCCTAATCCAAATAACCACCAACTGGGGACCAAGTATTCAAATGCCCGAGATTTGTGGGGGACATCTCATTCAAATCATCACATGTGGCTCATTGATTAAGAGCACTATTCTTCGAGAGGACTCAAGTTTGGCTCCCATCACCCATGTGTAAGCCTATAGCCTTCTGTAATTCCAGTTCCAGCGAATCATACCCACTTCTGGTCTCTGCAGGCACCAGACATGCAAGTGGGACATACACATGCATTCAGGCACAGCATTCACATACATTATCTAAATAAATAAATAAATAAATAAATAAATAAATAAATTCCCTTTACGACTATACTATAGAATTCTACTGTGTGTAATAAAAAATTTTTAAAGTTTGAGTTATTCTGTGTTCCTGTAAGATAGAGCAGATATTCATTTAACTCTGGTTCTAATTTATTATTATACATTAAAAAATTGGCCATGATAGTAAGCATCATAGAAATATTTCTATTCATTGCTGGAGAAATGCCTCAATGTTAAGAGCATGTGCAGCTCTTCCAGAGAATCAGGGTTTAGTTCCCAGCACCTGAGTCATGTGGCTCATAACCATCTGTAACTTCAGACCCAAGGGAACTAAAGCCTCTGGTCTCCACAGGCCATTGCAGATATGCATGTGCAGATGCATGCACCCTCATGTGATTAGAAGTCATAAAAATCAATTTCAAATTTTAAACATTTTTTAATAGGAAAGCTTACATTCCCTGGGAGATGATTTGCAAGTGTGTCTTGACCTTTTCCGAGGTAGCGCTTAGTGACTATTGTGGTGATTATGTGAGGAAGTCATAGTGATCTGCTAAAACTAAAACAGGTTGGTGCACCAATGATGGGCATGGATTTTTATATGCAAGGAAGCCAGTGACTTGTTTATGAGAAGATTATACGTTTCTAATGTAGTTGAATGGTATTAATTTTATTATAAGTAGGTGACTAATTTAACAAACCTAAATTAACTTGACTAAAATTTCATTTTCTTAATAACTATGAAGAGAAAATGTTAGGTCCTGGTTTCAGGCAAAACCATCCATGTTGAAAATGTCACTGATTCTTTTTGTTTTTTTCTCTTTTTGTTTTAGATTCACTAAAATTCATACATGTGTATGGTGTTTACGTGAATTTATGTATGTGCACCATGTGTGTGCTTTTTGCCTGCAGATGACCAGAAGGGGGCATCAGATTACCTGGAACTGAAGTTCCAGACGGTTGTGAGCTACCATGTGGCTGCCGTGAATTGAACTCAGGTCCTCCACTAGAGCAGCACGTGCTCTTAATTGCTGAGACATTCCTCCAGCCTTAACCCACCCATACCCCACTTCTTGGTATTAGGCTGTAGAATAATCACACAAAATAACTCCCAAACCAGCGCCAGCTTGTTCCCTCTTCATTTCTTGTGTGTGTATATGTGCATGTGTTTCAGTTTTAGATGCTTCCGTATGATTAAGTTGTATCATCTTTACCGGCTTTCAGTCTTAAAGGGAAAGGGTAGCCTTCTGGGGAGGGCAAGGGAACTAGTAGAAACTAGGAGAGCAATGGGAGAGGTGACTGAGGAAGAACCAAGTATGACATGTAAGTGTGAAAATAACCAGTTACTTTGTATGCTGCTTGATAAATTAATTTATAATGAAAAATGAAAATAAAGCTTAGATTTTTTTTAACTAAGAAGTATTTTATTTTTTTTTCTCATGATTATAAATGGCAAGGTATTAATAATGACTGTATATGGTACTTTCATTAGAATTTTGTGTCCAAATTTTAAATTTTTTGAGATCATGATACTATTACATCATTTGTTCCCTTTCTTCCCTTCAAGCCTTCCCATGTGGTCAAGCAATCCTCCTAATGCAGCCTTGCTGGGTAAAGCAAGCTCAGATCTCACTAGGAAACCTTTGTGGGCTCCACAGACTTTACAATTTTTCTCCATTTTATATTATAAGCATCTATATTAACTTTCCAAATGAAGTTATTCTGAATTGTCCTCCCTAAATGTTCTAAGTTCTAGTCTTTAGGAACTTAAAATAGGAATATATTTGGGGATTAGGACCCTTAGAACAGTAAGTGAGGGAAAATGATGAAATAATGCAGTATGACTGCTGCCCTTAGAAGAGATGAAGACACAGATGTGTACGGAGGAAAGACACAAGAAGATGCAAACATCCATCTGCAAAGCCAAAGAGAAAGCCCTTTACAAGACAGTACTTCTGCCCATATCATCTAGACTCTGGGTCTGTAAATCACAAGAAAGAAAGTTTCTGTTGTTTTGGGGGCACTGGCAAACTGTAAGAGAGTCTTAATTTTCTATATTTGCTGAAGTCTCTTCTTGTGAAAATAGAGTCCCATGTAGCCCAGGCTGTAGCACCCATAGAGACTTCCTGCCTCTGCCTCCCAAGTACTGGGATTACAGGTGTGCTACTACCATGCTTTATTATTAAAAATTAATAGCATAGATATAATCCTTATAAATCTACAAAAGTAGATTTTGTTTCTGATGTTCTTTCCAAAGTTTGCAAAGTATTTTTAGTTATATCCTCTTGTAAATATTTTTTGACTTAATATGTTACCTTCACTTTTAGGTATATAGTTGACTTTTTAAGGTACAGAATATTTTCCTATGGTCTTAAAACTTTAAAAAAAATCTTAATCGTTTTACAGATATATGTATTTATTTAAAAATTGTTCTTTAGTTTTAAGTACTTGGAGAATTATATGTTAAAACAAATTAAAGAAAAAATTCTTATTCTTTTGAAAACCTTGTTGTGGAATATTAGTTTAAGATGTGTTATTCGTTTATGCTGTGAAATATTTGTTTAATGATGCAAAAATGTGCTGCATTCTTTTATGTTAATTTGCTTAACTCTGTAAAGCTGTGTTATTTCCCCTGCCTCAAACACCTGATTGGTCTGATAAAGAGCTGAACAGCCAGCAGCTAAGCAGGAGAAAGGATAGGTGGGCTGACATACAGAGAGAATAAATAGGAGGAGAAATCTAGAAGAGAAGGAGGGAACTAGAAAAGGAGAAGGAGAGGAGGACTTCAGGGCCAGCCACACAGCCACACAGCCAGCCACTGAGTAAGAAGGGAAGAAAGACATATAGAATAAAGAAAGGTAAAAGCCGAGAGGCCAAATGTATTTAAAGAGGAACGGGAATTTAAGTTAGAAAAGCTGTCTAGAAACGAGCCAAACTAAGGCTGGGCATTCATAAGTAAGAATAAATCTCCATGTCTTTGTTTGGGAGCTGGGTGGCTGGCCCCCAAAGAGTAAAATGAAACAAAACAAACAAACAAAAAACCAACCTCAAACCTGAAACCTCTCTCCATCACATTGCCAACTTAAGGATTCTATAATAATGCAGTCACTAAGAATAGCTATTCTGTTTCTATCTTCACCTATTCTATTTTGAACTTGAAATTTTTTTTTTCCCTGGGAGTCTACCTTATCCTTTCTTTTCTATCTGTGAAGAAATTGTGAGGGCGTTTTGCACGTGTGCTGCTGCAGGAATAGTAAACTTGTCAGCTTGTTCTTAGGGGCTGTTCTTTTCACAATAACTGATACCAAGATCACCTAGGGTTTTACCTTTCTGGCATCATAATGTGGAAGATTAATAACACTTTGGAGACCTTTTTGAGTTATTAGTATTAAAGAATTTACTTTCTCTTTAACCTGTTTCAGTTAGTCCCAATATATATGAGGAAGTTTTATTCAACTTCTGAGTAGAAACCAGTTTGCAAATTTCAGTCCTATATTAGAACCACATGTAGCTCGTAAACCAGTGTTCTCAATAACAATAACCAAAGCAGTTTTGAAGACAGCAAACTACTTGGCATCAAGAGGTACAAGGGCCAAAGTTGCAGAGAGGAGACTCTAGAGAAGCAAGCTTCCTTTTCTGAATCTTATACTCATGGAATTCTTGCTGTCATGCATTGTGGATGGAACCTGAGGGCCAAGGGTAACCCTGAAGAGTACTGTAGGTGGAGGATAGAAAAGACAGCTCCAGGAGGTCCGCCTTGTGTGGTTGTTGAGTCCTTGGGCAATTTAAGAAGAGAAAAATACATTATCTAAAATTAAAAATTTCTAGATGTGCATAGTGCAGTGTTTCTCAAGCTTCCTAAATATGTGACCCCTTAACAGTTCCTCATGTTGTGGTGAACCCCAACCATAAAATTATTTTCTTTGTTACTTCATAACAGTAATTTGCTACTGTTATGAATCATAATGTAAATACCTGATAGGCAGATAGTCTTAGGCAACCCCTGTGAAAGAGTCATTCAATCCCAAGAGGGGTTGCAACTCATAGTCTGAGAATCACTCCTATAGTAGAAGATAAACATATTAGAAGATGGAGTCAATAGAAAATATGCAACAATTGAAATAAGAGAAATTGGAAAAAAATGAAAAGATGACTTAATGAAGGTGTGACATGCATATACCCAGATTACCAGAAGAAAAGAATAGAATTGGACAGAGTGATTTGAAGAGATAATATGTGGGATGTCAAAACAACAACAAACTGATAAAATACTCAACACTAGAGAGCCACATGTAGTTTTTGTTTTTTTTTTCCAAAACAGAGTTTCTCTGTGCAGCCCTGGCTGTCCTGGAACTCACTCTGTAGACCAGGCTGGCCTTGAACTCAGAGATCCGCCTGCTTCTGCCTCCCCAGTGCTGGGATATAAGGTATGCAACATCACTGCCCAGCCTTTTATCTTTTGTAATATGCACTGGTGTTTTGCCTGAATGTATATCTGTATGGGAGTGTCAGGTACCCTGGGACTGGAGTTACAGACAGTTGTGAGCTGCCATGTGGTTGCTGGGAATTGAACCCAGGTTTCTGGAAGAATAGTCAGTGCTCTTAACCACAGAGCCATCTCTCCAGCCTGCAAAGTTTTATTTATCTTAAGATAGATACAAAGGAAACTAGCTGAACAAATCAAAGTAACACTGCTGAAGACCAGTGATGAGAGAGAAAATCTTTGTAAGAGTTTGAGGAAAAAGGACTTGTTTCCAAAGAGCAGACAGCAAAACTTAACCAAGTGACATGAAACTTTAGGAAGAGAATAGCAGCTAACCTAAACTTCAGTATAGTCACCAAATTAGCATCAAAAATGAAAATAAAATCCTTTCCAGACAAATAGAAACATGGAGAATTGTTAACTACTAACCTAGGCCAAAATCTGGTCAAACACCAGGAAAAGATGTCAACAGTAACAACAGCTTTTGACCAATGGGAAAAAAGGTGACATTCAGGAAGAACAATGAAGAGTGAATATAGGTGTGAATATAAATTATTGACTTTGTATAGATTGAGAACAATCACCAGTTAACAGTAGTGATAGCTGATGCATCTTGAAAGATAAAAAGAGAAACTTATGGGAGTGAGGGCTAAGGGTAAATGAAGTCAAGTACTGTGAGCTCCCAACATTGAGGATGTGGTGAAGAAATCACGAGGTAGAGTAATCAGTAATGCTTGGAAACACAGTGGCAACCACTGAGAGTGGTGAATAAAACGTTGAGAAAGACAGAATGAGAGACAGCAATTAAAAATGGAAAGGAGAGCCAGGCCGTGGTGGTGCACACCTTTAATCCCAGCACTCAGGAGGCAGAGCCAGGTGTGATCTCTGAGTTTGAGGCCAGCCTGGGCTACAAAGTGAGTTCTAGGACAGGCACCAAAGCTATACAGAGAAACCCTGTCTCAAAAAACAAAACAAAACAAAACAAAAACAAAGGGAAGAAGAGTTAAATCTAAAATTGTGGTTAATGAAAGTAAGATGATAGAAATAATGCAGCATATTTTTATAATAAAATTAGATTTTTCAGAAATTTATTAAAGAAAAATACCCTATTTTGAGCCTAAATTGTGCACATAGATATGTAAATCTGATTCATATGCAAGGTATTTTTCTGTTTCTTCTAAACAGCTTCTTTGTGATATTGGCCATAGTGAAGAAAAATTGGGCTTTAATTATGAAGACATCATAATTTGGTAAGTTTAGTTCAGTCTTCTCTCCCTTATTTTAGCAGTTTCCATTGTAAAAATTTAAAGTAAAGGTAGGATAATGGCAACACATGCTTAATTCTGTAGAAATGGTAGTTGGCCAGAAGAAAAAAAATCAGGATCTTCAGTGACTTTGTTGTGTTGGAAGCCTTAGTTGAGCTTTTGTGATTGCTGGATACAAAGAACTAGTTACTGTTCAAAATGTCTGGACTTCTTTAAAGGTTAAATTTAAAAATTAAATTTGTAGACTGAACTTCTCTCACTCTTCCCAGGAATAATATGAACCAATAAATCTAGATTTTACTAAAGAAAATCTGTACCTATTGCAAATTTGTTGTATGCTAATAGTTATTGATCAGGCAGCTTCATTACTGTTTGATGTTCTTAAAAGTTAAGATTACTAGTAATGTGTGTTTGCTACTGTTAAAGATCTTGTTATTGGTTTAAACTAATCTTCCTTTGGAACTTGTGGAAGCACAGATACAAATAAAGGATACATTGTAGAAACATAGCTGAAGATAGACTTGGAGAAGATTCTAAGGGATCTCCTTATAGTTTTACAGTGTGCCAGAACAGGATTAAAAGTCAACATTGGCTGTATAAGTGAGACTGTTTGGTGCCAGAATGGGTTAACATCATTAAGTGAAATTCTTTACTTTGGAGTAGTTTTTTGTTTTGTTTTATGCAATTAACCATACATAGCTGAAAGTTTGGGATATCCTCAGCTGAGGAAGAAGTTGATCTGGGTGAATGCTCCAAAGTCTGAGACTTTGTTAGTTATCTCAAGTGTTCAAAAGTTTGGCGCTCTAGATTTTCAGATGAGAGATGATACTCCGTTTGGCATAGCCTTGAAAGTAGTCCCAGTTTAAAAACACCAGGAATGAGAAATACTTCTCATCCCAAGCATTTCAGATGAGGGCAACGTAAACTATACTGATACCTCTGTATGTCTTTCTCATAATAACAAAACTTTTTGTTTGTTTTCATGCAGTTTGCGCTTAGCTTTATTAAACGAAGCAAAGGAAGTGAGAGCAGCTGGGTTGCGAGCGCTGCGCTATCTCATCCAAGATTCCAGTATTCTGCAGAAGGTGCTAAAATTGAAAGTGGACTATTTAATAGCTAGGTAATTCTCATAGAATGGCTTATGTTTCATATGTTTTTAAGGTTTTGTGTAGAGTTTTAGCATAGTATCAAATGTGTACAGATTTTTTATGTGAAGTTTGATAATGTTTCCAAACATACAGGATCATGTAAGACTAAGGGCATTTTTAGCATACCAGGGAGGCAATTGTAAAATAGTTTGTTCCTTGTAGACAAGTTTGCTAGCCCTTGCATTTCACATTATATATTAATATATATCTAATCAACATACCTAAGTGTACATCAGTTATTTTTTTCTTATCTGTAAGCTTCTTCCAAGTTGATAGACTTTTTGTCTTTTCAATGTAGTTTTGCTATGTAATATTTAAAGATTAGAACACAATGTTATCTGTTAATTCAGGAATAGTGTTCAGTGTTGAGTTACTTGAAAGAAGCTGCCTGAAATTTTTGTGCAACTCTGAGGCTCTCATTTCTTACAAGCGTGTATACAAATAGGAATGTTGGAACGTGATGCCTGTGTTTAGCCTTGGGAGATATTGGTGTATGAATTTTTTTAAGAAATGGCACTAATACTTAGGAGGCCTTGACTGGTTTGTGGGTTTTATTTGTATTTACTAGATTTCGGTGGTTGTTCTTGTTTTTTTAATGTTGTAGGTTTGTTTATTTATTTATGTTGTTTTGTTTTGACGGGGTCTCATTACATGTACCTGCCTGGCTTCAAACTTAAAATTCTCCTGCCTCAACCTCTTGAGTGCTAAAGTTTCAGACATGTACCAACATATGTGCTTAGATTTTATAATGGTATCAATGATTAATGTCATTAATCTTTTTCTTTACTGTTTTTAGCTGCTAATATTTAGAAAAATAGGGCATGTTGTCTTCTTCCATTGCACTAGTTTGCAGATTGTATTATCCTATGTACATAAGCATTAATGGCAAATGATGACTTATTTCTTCCAATACTTTTAACCTCCTTACTCTTGCTTTACCACATTGCTGAGAACTTTACTGAATTGAAATCTTCCTGAGTTCAGGTGGAAAGTGTTTCGTATTCCAGTGTAGCTTTCTGTAGCTGTTTGGTAAATTACCTGTGTTCTTGCATTGTTGCAGTAAATACCATTTCCTCATGATAACTTGTCGTTTTTATATAAACTGAAGGCGTTGGCCTTTATTTTTCAGTTCTAGGAAACAACTGAGTTGTTGCCCTCTTTATTCTTTGAACAATACTATGCAAATCTTGTGAGTTGTGTTAGTGTTTTCCTCTACATGGTAAGAATAAACCAGTGGATCTTACAGGGTTGGATTTTTTTTTTTTTTATTTTTAATTGTGTTTTACTTTCTTTAGTGGGTACAAGCACCATGCTGTATCGGCTATTTGTCTGTTTGGAACTCGCTAAGGCTTGGTTTTGAGCTCAGCCTTTGGTAATCTTGAGAAGTCTGTCTTCTTAATACTGCTTTTTCCTGAGTGCTGATCCTGGAAGTGCCAGCCTTTCTCTTGCACATTTCCTTGACATATCTTTTATGGGGTTTATATATTCAAGCTTGTTAACTTGTACATGTGGTGTTTTGTCATATCTGTTCTCTGTCTTTTTCTTTTTCTCTCTTTGTGGTTTTTCTTCAGTTTTGTGATTTCAAGACAAGGTCCCAGGTAGCTCAGGCTGGGCTTGATTCTGGTTCTCCTACCTCTTACCTTCTAAGGCCTGGGGTTGCAGGTAGCCACCGCACACAGCTGGCTTCTTGAATTTATATTTGATTAGTTGGTTTGCTTTTAATGACCAGGGTCCTTTTTCAAGAGTGTCTCAGTTCTGAAGTCTTTTCTTTTATAGGAGTTGCTCTGGAGGTTGTTTTCCATCCCTGCTGTGTTCAAGGCTGCCGTTCTTCCTACCAGCAGAGCAGTGTAGCCCACCTTCTGCACTTTGCTGCTTTTTGTTTCTTGTTACAACTTAACCCCTTACATGTTGATTAGCTCTACCAGGAGTTGATTGATTGATTGATTGTGATATTTTGCCTGCATATATGTATGTGCACTGTGTCCCTGCCTGGCACCTCTAGAGGTCAGAAGAAGGCACCAGAACCTCTAGAACTGGAGTTACTGATGGCTACAATCCACCATGTGGGTGCCAATAACTGAACTTGGGTCCTTTGCAAGAGCAGCAAGAGCTTTTAACCACTGAGCCACCTCTCGAGCCCCGTCTATTAGTTATTTTTCAGTGTGTGTACGTTGGTATCTTCTGCCTGTTTTATAGTGCCAGTCTCTTCTTTCTGCTACTTTTGCTCCCATCACTCTGTGGGGCTGTAAAGGTTTTGTGTGTTATATTCTACCTTTCCAGGGCACTGCATATGCACTATGTTGAATCATCTTTAATATCACCCATTATTGTACTTTTGTCTGGCACCCTTACTGTAGTTTTCAACCTTTGCTGGCTTTTGTTTGTTTATTTTTATAGTTTAAGGCTTACTTTTTACTTTTATTCCACTCTATCCTACCAGTAAGTCAGTCTCTTTAATGTTTTGTTTCAGTTATTGCCTTATGATTTATTTTACTCTTTAAAAATTAGTTTCTGCTTTATTTCCCCATCTTTCTATTTTTATGAATATACTAACCATAACCATAGTTTTTTGGAAGTCTGACAATTCTTAATATGTAAACACTTGTATTCTTCTTTCTGTTGTCAATGTCTTTTGATTTGGAGTTCTTGGAACTTTTGTTTGGTTATTTGTTTTAAATCATGGCTCATAACAACCATTAGTGTTTAAAATTGCCAGCACTGTATCATGTTTTCATTTTCCTTTGAAGAGAGTTTTATTCTAGAGTCTTACCTGATTGCATTGAGTATATTAAACTAGTTTAGGTTTTGCTAATGTCCAAGGAAGTAATTATTTGGAGTCTGAACCTAAAGTGCAGGCATTTAGCTGAGCTGCCTCCTTGGCCAACTGCAGCCCAAGCATCTTTCTTAGTCATGTATTTAGTGGCATCTCTGCTCTGTACCACGCTTCTCAGAGAAGGTTTTTACTTGGCCTCTAGGAGCCTATTCTGCCCTTACATGACACACAACCTGACAAGTGTTTTGGTGAGAATACCCCATGCAGATTTTTAAGATCGTATTCCTGTCCTGTCCTCCTTTGGGCTCTTATCTGCCCTCTAGTTAAAATTCTTACCTGCCTTACATGCGGGGCTGACAAATGTTCCTAGTGGAAAAAGCCTGCTTGAATGTGGAGCTCCTTATGTTTCTCTTTTCAGGCTTATTCTCCATTTCCTTTTAGTAGTAGTTGTCCAAAGAAAGTTTTTCAGTCTTTATGGTTGGCTTTGGCAGGAGGATTGGATATGATCCAAGCTTCATGGTAATAGCCAAAAATGTAAATCTCATCTGCATGATTGTGTGTGTGTGTGTGTGTGTGTGTGTGTGTGTGTGTGTGTGTGTGTTTTGCTGGACTTGAAAAAGCAGCCATTCTAGTTCTCCCTCACTTTTTAGTTATATTTAGACAAAACAGGAATGCTTTTGAATAGTAACTTACCTACCTATATGAAATATTGGTTAAAATACTGAACTGCCTAATATAAGTATTTGAAAAATAATTTTGTTATGTAAAACCAATTAATTTTTCAAATTTTATAATTTATTACATTTTACAAGGCGATGTCAACTAAATGATAATTTGATCAAATGTTTTTGAAGGGAATTCTGAATTCAAATTATTTAGTAAAATAGAATTCTTTTTTCTTTTCTTTTCTTTTTTTTTTTTTTTTTTTTTTGAGACAGGACCTCACTGTATAATTCTGGCTGTCCTGGAACTCACTTTGTGGACCAGGCTGGCCTCCAACTCACAAGAGATCCACCTGTCTCTGCTTCCCAAGTGCTGGGATTAAAGGTGTACCACTATGCCAGGCTAAAATAGGAGTCTTACATTGAATAAGATAGTCATTATAGACATAGTTTAAACCTGGATTAAAATAACAAACTAAAACAAGATGAAAATATTTTCATATATATAGTTTATATATATATATATTACTGTGATTTTTTTTAATCAGGTAGGTAAAATTTTTCAATATGTCTGTAATACTTTGCTCTGTATGTTGTGATTCTTTATAGATGCTTTTTTTCCTTTGATATTTTAACTGATGTTTCTGGTAACACTTATCACTAGACACATGTAATTAAATATTTGCTGTTACTAGGAAAGCATGTACTATAGTTTTTGAAGTTTTAATTCACTGTATTGGATTACGAAGATAAATCTGACTTAATATTCTGTGAGGTTTTGTTACATAGGATTTCACAATGACTGGTGTTTTGTATTATTTAGGTGCATTGACATCCAGCAGAGCAATGAGGTGGAGAGGACACAAGCACTTCGCTTAGTCAGAAAGGTATGCGCCATGAGTGAGAGCATAAGGGCAAATGGGTGCCTCCGTGGGAAGTGCTTCCCCAGTTACATGATCGTGGGATGTTTTTATTAAAGTTTGAAAATTAAACATTTCAGTTTTCTTATGAATTTGTATGAAGTAAGTAGATCTGTTGAACATCGTGATAAGTATGAATACTTGTGTAATTAGTCTATGTGATTGAGGATAGCTTCTTAGAAAATGATCATGCCGAGGAGTATTTCTGTCTATAGTGGACATGTGAATGTAATTACTGCTTTGTTGTTAGGGAAAGGATAGTTGCCCCCAACCGTATCATCCCTTCAGTGTGTGGTTCTTCCTAGCTAGTTGTATAAATATCCCAAACAGGAGCTCACTGCTTTCAAGATAAATTTGTACACAGCCTATGGGAACTTGGAATAAACTATTTGGGTGGATAGCTTTGCTATATAAAATGCCACAGTTTAAGCTGAGGAAAGGATTTGATTAAAGGCAATCCACAAAGCTTCTGGTTTTCCTTTACAGGTTTCTCTTTCAGTTGTTAATGATGTGATGTTCTTGTGACTACCCAGGAAAGTGAAGAGAAAGTAAATTTGATTGAGACACATCTCTCCAGCCCAGGTTTCACTCTTTAAGCGAGACTGTGCTTAAACTCCTGGAGATCCTCTGGCTAGCTCCTAAGTGCTAAGATTATAGTCGTGAGCCGTCATTGCTATCATGTACATGTTAAAATTTAATATATAAAGAGGTCCATAAAATTAAACTCTTAAAAATAATTCAATGGCAATATAACACAGAGACAGTTGGTTTTCAGTGTCTCTGGAGATGTAGAATCATTAGTGTCTGGTATTACTTAAAAATGCAATAGTCAGAAAATTACCAGTACTTGATATTAACTATAGGCTAAGTGAAGGAACTACAGTGTTTGGTTTCTCCTTCATTTAGCTGAAAGTGCTAAGAGTAAAGCATATTTGATGAATAAATGTTCTTTATGGGCCATAGAAACTATTCCTTTTCTTAGTACTTTTAGCATCAGAGGTATGTGTTTCCTTTCTCAATAATACCCAGCTACTGAAACCATTCAGGTGTGTCTGTTCTTTCTCTTCAGTTGCACTCAATCTTGTCTCCTCAGGTTCTCTCCTTGAACCTGGAGCTTCTCTTTTCAACTAGACTGGCTTGCCAATAAAATCCAGAGAGCCACCTTTTTTGGAACTCAGCATGAGAATGGGCTCTATTGCACCATATAGCATGGTTGCTAGGGATCCAAACTCAGGACCTTATGCTTGCATAGTAGGCTTTTTACCGACTGAGCTATCTTTTCAGTTCCCCCTAAAGTTAATTTTTTAACAATGTATTGACTTGCCTTGATTGTGTGTATGTTCGTGTGTGTGTGTGTGTGTGTGTGTGTGTGTGTACACTGTGGCACACAGGAGGCTATCAGAGGGCATCTTGCAAGAGTGAGTTTTCTTCATCCGCTGTGTGGGTCCCAGGGTGTGAACTCAGGTATTCAGGCTTAGCTGCAACCACCTTTACCTGCTAAGCCATCTCACTGCTTCATTAATTTTTTTTTTCAAATGTTTATCTTATTATTACTTTGTTAGTTTTTAAGATAATTACTCAGGCTTTTTATATGCATTAAAACGTTTGAAAACCTAGCGTCTTCTGGCTTTAAGGTAACTTAGTCCACGAGTAATTAAGGAACACTTACGTTTCTTTCCCTTTTCTTTTACCTATCTCATTTATTTGAAGGGATTCTATTTGGGTTTTTCTTCAGTGTCTCTGTCTTTACTCTTTCCGTTCTGGTTTTGTTATACATATCTTCTATATAGTTTTGCCACCGGTCAACTGTTCCTACTCTTTTCTTTTTCTCATTTAAATTCTACTTAGGACTGGCAAGATGATGGCCCAGTCAATAGAGTACTTATTGCACAAACATTAGGACCAGAGTTCAGATCTCCAGTAAAAAGTTGAATATAGTGGCTTGCATGTGTAATCCCCATGCTGGAGAATGGGTAAGGCAGATCCCTGTGGTTCTTGGCTGGCCAGTTTAGCTGAGTCAGTGAGCTCCAGGTTCAGTGAGAGACCCTGTCTCAAACCAGAAGATGGAGAGTAACTGAGAGAAACATTCATCATAGGCCTCTGGTTTCCACATACTGGGACATGTACACATATACATACCCATGCACACACACAATACAATATACTCTACTTCTTACGATGTGAATTTATCATTGCTATATTCATATGGGATTTCTTTATTCATAAAATAGGAATTAATACTGTCAGGAATTAATACTAGTGTTTTCTTTTCTTTGTACTTGTAAGGCTTTCATTTGGTGGAATCACATGCCCTTGATATACTATCCTACTAGATAGTGGGATAGCCAGAGTAGGAACCCAGTGTCCAGATATCTAAGGCTACATTGACTAGTGAGTGTTAAGGACAACCTGCTTGCCTTGGTCCTTTCAACCATTTCTGTCTTAAGCTGTCATCTTACAACACCATACATGTAGGCAAAGAACCACCATTCTCACAGTGACTGTTTGCTTCTCATTTCATTTCCTCCTCTTTCTACCCTCAATTAACCTTCCGGTCACAGCACAAATTTCAGCTGTTTGTCTTAGAGCACTGTTGTGTAACTGCTTGTGTCAGTTGTGCAGATTTATTGCCTAGTCTTGATCCTCACTCTATATGTCTGTTTGTGCCAGAAAAGATGGTTGTAATAGTGGCCACAAAGTATAAAACATTTTATGGCTTTTCCTTTATTGAGTATTCATAGATCAGTGAGGAAAGCATCCTTTGATCCCATTGACTTTAAGAATCTCTCTACGTGCATCTCCCTGGAAAATGCAAACCATGATTTCATTTATAAAAATTTAATTCTATGTCTTTGGTCCATAGTATAATCTATTGAATAGATAAGTGTATGTTTAGTAGATATATATAAGATTTGTAGAGTAGAATTTCTTACTGTACTTGAAATTGTTGCAACTATTTCATTGTTTACATCTTCACTTTCCTATAAGCAATCTCATTCAAAAAGGATTGATGTGCCGGGCGGTGGTGGCGCACGCCTTTAATCCCAGCACTCGGGAGGCAGAGCCAGGCGGATCTCTGTGAGATCGAGGCCAGCCTGGGCTACCAAGTGAGTCCCAGGAAAGGCGCAAAGCTACACAGAGAAACCCTGTCTCGAAAAAAACCAAAAAAAAAAAAAAAAAAAAGGATTGATTTGTCAAAGAATATACTTTATTACTTAGTAGTCTATCTAATTTGGAAAACTAAATTGTCATAGCTCTTTAAGACTATATCACATGAATTTTGTTATTTGGGTAATTCCTTTAGATTTTTCTTAATTTTTAAAATTTACGTGTATATGTGTGTAGAGGGCAGGTGCTATGTGCACATGGTTGCAGATACAGACGTCAGAGGTGCCGGATCCCCCTGGAGTTAAGAGTTACAGGCGATTGCTATCCACAATGGATCTTAGGAAATGAGTTTGGGTTCTCTGGAAGAGGAGCTATACTTGTAACTCCTGATCCATCTTCCAGTTCTTTGGTGGAAGTTTTCTTAGGAACATAAGAACTATGTGTAACATACTAATGCACCAGTAAAAATTAAAATATAAACTAGGAGAGGCCTAGATTCCTTCGCCCCAGGGTAGAAGATCTCAGATTGTTCCTTTGGTTCTCATAACCTTACCTGAGTGTCTTGTTTTAGTCATCTTGTACCCCATGTCAGAACACAAATTTTAATTCTTCTAATAGGTTTCTAACTCCAGTAACATCCAGAAGTTACTTTTCTCTCTGTCAAAATCTTCTCTTCTTTTCCTACCCTAGGGTGTTATTTTGAAATAGTTTATCTACCAGATAGTTTATATTAAACAGTATTTTGTCACCTGCTTGATTTTTCTTCCTGCTTTTTAAGTCAAAGGTAGACACTCTTGCCCTATTTCCAGAATTGCAGTTAATGAGATTGCCAATTTAACCTTTGATTTGAGGTTCACACAGAGTTTTATCACAAGGTTTATATACATATGGTCTATCTCAGAATTTTTCACATATTAAAAGATTCTGGATTAGTCAATCTACCTTTTGGCATAGCAACAAGTAACAGTAGCTAAAGATTATTGAGTGGATGGAGTTCAAGTCAGTTTGGTCAGGAGGGAGGAGCCGAGGTGGCAGGGACATGGTGGTGATGGAGCATCTCAGTTGGATGTCCACCACCGTCTGTGTCACTGAGTGACATTGTGGACACTGAGGAGTGTGCAAGATGCTGCTCCTATCTACTCAGGAGGGACTTAGAATCTTAGAAACAGTCTTGTTTAGCAACTAGTTTAGTTGTAAATTATGGGGGAAAAAACCAGAAATATTTCCATAGTAATTATTGTTAATATTTACTGTTAGTTCTAATAATAGCAATCCTTACAGTTAAAACAATACTTTGGGATGTCCATACAAAACTGAATGTTAAAATTGGTGCCTCGGCCTTGTGAGAATTTGTGCCCCTAACTATCTCTCTCTGAATAAAGTAAAATTTACAGTGTACTAAAAAGTAAATGACTTACCTTGTGATCTTCTCTGTTACAGATGATTACTGTGAATGCTTCCTTGTTTCCTAGTTCTGTGGCCAACTCATTAATTGCAGTTGGAAATGATGGACTTCAAGAGAGAGACAGAATGGTCCGGGCATGCATTGCCATTATCTGTGAACTAGGTCAGAATTTTCTTGAAGTAATGAAGTGTTTTATAAAGTACACATAACATTCCCTAATGTCTTTACAAGAAAAATGCTTTAATTATTGCTACAAAAATAAGAAAATGTTCATTTCTGAAAGGAAAGTAGAAAACGTGTTATTTAACAATTCAAAATTCATATTATTGTATATATTTTCAGATTATTCATCATGAAATTTGATTGATACTATATCTTGATATGGTTTGAAGTAATAGTCTCTACAGTGCAAAAAATGAATTTTAATAAACCCCCTTTTTATTACAGACCAGAGATTAGAGTGAAAAAAGGGAGAGTGAAAACACGAATGCATGTTTATCTGGGCATTGGAAGGAAAGTAGATCATACACAGATTTTAGTAGCTGGCGTTTACTATAAGGAACCAAAAAAAAAAAGACTGTTGGCAGATCAAACAAGCAAAATACCCCATATAAAGTAAAAGAGTAAATACAAGTAATCTCCACATGCCCACATGGCTAATTTGAAAAGTTCAACTTCATTTATTGTCAGTGGAATATAATTTTAAGTAATAATAAGATGATGATTTTTTTCCTATTACCAAAAGTATAAATTGTGGAAATTATATTTCTTCTTGGATAGTAAATAAATTAATAAAGTTTTAAGTTTCAAAAAAGAAGAACCACTCTACCACTGAAGACTCAAAAAAACTGCCTGTAATACCTGGTGTAGAAAGAAGATCAGAAATATGATTGGGATTGCTAAGAAAATTGTAAAATTTTACAATATAACCATGTATTGGATACCTAGAAAATTATATTGATTGATGTGTATCATAAAGTAAAGCAAAATATAAATGGATAAGCAAACCCGAGTAGGAAAGAAGGGAAATACCCAACAGCTCCACAGGCAGAGTGAAAACAATTCCAAAATTAACAGAAAAAAATTTAACATAATATGCTTGGAAAAAAAAAAAAAACAAACGAGTTTTTAAAATCAATGTTAGTACCCAGTTGCATGTCAGTAGATCACGTGCTGGATCAAAGCCACAGACGTGATTACAAATACTGGTGAAATTATTGGCTCTGAAAAAGCTGACCGATGGACATTTGTAAAATAATAAAGGAGCACGTCATTCCATCTAGGAACATTTAGATAATTAGAAGGCTACTCCATTGATAGTCTAGATGGAAGTCATAAACGTTTTATGGACAAAAACTTTTGCTATATGCCAATGCTTGGCATACCTGAAAAGCTATACTTCAGGTAATGTAATGTGTAGTTCTAAAGTGGTATTGAAAACAGAGAAGGAACTAATCTTAAATTTTGTCATTCACACAACTGAAGAAACCATGAGAACAATTTTTGTAAAGAGTCACGGAAGAGAAAGAAAAGTTCTTATTAAATCAACACTTGGTGTTAACCTTTTTTCATGGGCATGCATGATGTATGTGTGTGCGCATACATGTGAAGGCCAGAGGTCGATATTTGTTACCGTCTTTAGTCACTTTGTACCTTACATTTTGAGACAACACTCTTAGTAAACATTGTAAATTAATACATGAAGTTTAAATACTGGAAAATAGCTAGCTGTCACTCTAAACATATATTGACAAAACTGAATCAAGTGAAGAAATGACCTATGTGATTACTACTATGGAATTATGGGAAAATTTAAATTTGATGTTTTTCAAAAGTAATCAGAATAGAATAGACAAAATCAGAATAGAATAAACACATCAGAGATGTGTAGGAAATAGGGTGATGTGTGTGAAGGAGATACCTTTGAGTGTGTCAAATTGAGTTTCAAGAAGGTACAACTGGGGACACAGGATAAGAATAGCGACGACAGTGCAGGGGGCGGGGGGGGGGAGCATATTGGAACTCCTAACAGTTCAGTTCTATGTTGAGCAGGCTTGGGCAGTCAGTGTAACTGTTTGCATATCACTGACCCATACCATTCAGATCTGTGCACTGTGTTTCTGAGTGATTTCATCTAACTTTAGAACACAGGAGGAAACCTAATTCTAAAATCATTCAGGAGAATAAACATGACAGATAAAACTATAGAAACATTTTGAAAAAAAAAAAGTGGAGGAGAAAGGAAACTTTCTTTTCATACCTTTTTTTTTTTTGTCCCCCGAGACAGGGTTTCTCTGTGTAGTTTTGGTGTCTGCCCTGGATCTTGCTCTGTAGACCAGGCTGGCCTTGAACTCACAGAGATCCCCCTGCCTCTGCCTCCTGAGTGCTGGGATTAAAGGCATGTGCCACCACTGCCCAGCCTCATACCATGTTTAAGAACTAATTAACATCACTCTTATTTTTTAAGAGAAAAACTTTTTAAAAGTTGCAGATCGTATTTTGAAAAACATGTTGGCATATCATTAAGAATAAAAGCCAAAGCTAGGCATGATAACACATACCTGTCATCTCAGCCCTTGAGAGACAGAACCAGTAAGATACCAAATTCAAAGCCAGCTTGCAAATATAGCAAGACTGTCTCCAAAAAAGGAAGAAAAAAGTATAAAAATCAGTGTGAGAAACATGCTAGGATAATTAGTAAAGTATTTGTGGGGAAAATTGAGTTTGCTATCTCAATGAACCTCAACATCATGACAGATTGAAACAAAGGTAACTTAAGTCATTAAGATGGACACGTGTTGGGCCACATGGCGATAAGACACCTGTAATACCAGCACTCAGGACACAGACAGAATCGTGCAAGACAGGCTGCCTGAGCTCTGTGCTGACTTCCAGGCACTGTTTCCAAAACAAGTTCCACAGCAAAAAGCACAGCCTACATGCAAGGAACAGTGTTGGTCTTCAAAGTAAGAGAGTTTTTCATCTTTAAGTTACAAAGGGGTGTGTGTATGTTTGCACTCAATGTGTACCTTTTTTTTTTTTTAATAAAAGTTAATATACATCATTTGAAACAAATTTTGAAACAACAAATCCTATAAATTATTTGAAAAATCACTAAGGGGCTAATGTCTCCACAGTAAAATGAACTTTGAAATTGAAGAAAAATATTCAGTAAAATATGTCTAAAGAATATGACAAAATTGTTCAAAGACATTTCAAAACTCAGGCTTGTGGAAAAGATAGTGAATGATTCTTAGTTGATATCTTTTACTTGTAAATATAGTTAATAAGAAAGTTTTCAAATCCAAGAGGAAACTTAAGATTTAAGTACAAGTGTAGGTCTTAAATACTTAGTACTATGAATATAATTAGTTTTTCTTTCATTGTAGCACTTCAGAACCCAGAGGTGGTAGCCCTTCGAGGCGGACTAAACACCATCCTGAAAAATGTGATTGATTGCCAGTTAAGTCGAATAAATGAGGCTCTCATTACTACAATTTTGCACCTTCTTAATCATCCAAAGACCCGACAGTATGTGCGAGCTGATGTAGAATTAGAGGTACGCACTTTTAGTGTTTCTAATTTAAAATACAGTTCTTAAAAAATTGAGCCGGGTGGTGGTGGCGCACGCCTTTAATCCCAGCACTCGGGAGGCAGAGGCAGGCGGATCTCTGTGAGTTCGAGGCCAGCCTGGGCTCTCAAGTGAGTTCCAGGAAAGGCGCAAAGCTACACAGAGAAACCCTGTCTCGAAAAACCAAAAAATAAAAAAATAAAAATGTTGCTACCAAGAAGATTTCAGCAACATGCAAAATAGTCCATTTTGTATTAGCCCTAAGAAATTTCCTGAACAAACTAAAGGATGAATGAGATTACACTAAGACATGTGCCTGTATTAGAAATTCATTGTGTTAATATTGTCTATCTTCTGCTAACTATGTTCTGTTTGTTCATTAAACAATACAAAACTTTTTCTAACATAACTACTTTGGGGGCTGAAGAGATGGTTCAGAGGGTAAAACCCTTAACATGTAACCTGACAGCAGCCTGAGTTTGGTTCCGGGACCCACATGAAAGCTGGACTTGGTGTGGCTCAATCCTGTGATCCCAGCACTCCTGGAAAAACATAAGAACTGTCTGGAAGCTTCTGTGGGGAAACTCAGGGGCAGAAACAGCAAGAAGAAGTCTGCCTCAGAAATAAGGTGGGAGGGAGAACAGATCATAGCATGTGTGCACCCATACATCACATATCCCCCCCACACACACACATACACACATACATACTAAATAACGCAAAAGAGAAGAAAACCACTTTGTTTGGCACTATCTGTAATGAATGTATTTTTTTAAAACATGAATATATCTTTAAACAATATGTCACGTGTAAAGTATTTTGCTAATTGAGGTGGAATTTGTATCGTTATCTAAAATAGTAAGGCTACTATATACTTATTATAAGGCGGTATTAACTGAGGATGGCGGCAGCTGGTTATAATCCTAGCATTCATGAGGCAGAGGAGGAATAATGGACTTAGAGGCCAGCCAGGGCTGCTAGTGAGACTGCATTGGAAGGACAGAGCAGCTATCAACCAGTCAGAGCATAGCCCTTTGTTTTGAATATAGCACATTGTTGTTTGTTGAAGATAGCATCCAAAATAAGTTTAAATCAAGGATTTAAGTATAAAATTATCTGTGACTTAAAATGTTTATCATTTTCTAATTATCCTCACCATTTTAGGAAAGGTGCCTTATAAATGTTGTGGTTCTGATTTTATTAGGATCCCACCCCCACCCCCACCCCTCGTGATGGGGTCTTGCTATGATCCCTGGGCTGGTCTCCAGATTGTAGGCTCTGCCTCAGCCCTTCATGTAGGTGGACTATAGGCAGCACCAACATTCTTGGCATTAGGACTACTTTTAAGAACATTACAGATCATAAAACTTCATCAGATTATCATTACTAACGAATATAATAAGCACATTAGTCTCTTAGTGATTTTTAAATGTATTATTCATTGGAGTCTTCTGCCAATGGATATTATTGATCTTTCATAGGATGCTTAGCCTTAATTTTTATCAAGTAGAATAATTAATATTAAAAATTAAAGATTTCATATTTAAAATGGGATGACTCGAAGGTAGTAGCATAGATTCTTTAATTCCATACATTATAAAGCAAACTAGCAAACCTTTACGTAAATGAAAATAGCCTACAAAGACTATGGTAGATTTTTGAATGAACTGTCTTTTGTGCTTACATCATAAATGTCTTTCATATTCTCCCTTAGTAAGATGTCACCCTGGTTTTCAAAGTTAAAAAATTATTTTGAAAGTTAAATGTTCTAAATAACAAATCTTTTTTTTTTTTTTTTTTTTTTTTTTTGGTTTTTCGAGCAGGGTTTCTCTGTGTAGCTTTGCGCCTTTCCTGGAGCTCACTTGGTAGCCCAGGCTGGCCTTGAACTCACAGAGATCTGCCTGACTCTGCCTCCCGAGTGCTGGGATTAAAGGCGTGCGCCACCAACGCCCGGCCCTAAATAACAAATCTTAACAATAGTAACTGCAGTACTTGGCAACCATATAAGCTTACATTTACTTACATATATTTTCTCTATATTCTGCTCTATTTAAATGAGTTGCATAGTTCTTCACATGTAATAAATACTGGCTTCCTTGGCTGTTTATCACTGTCTTCTGTCTTCACCACCATGTCTTCATTGTGGAATCAGTTCAGAGAATGTATTCATTTTATTTATCATATGGACTTTGTTTTCATTCTAAATCAATACCTGTTTTCTATAAAGAACTACTTATAGTACTCTTGTCTCTGCTGCCAGACATCACCTTCCTCTGTTAAAAATAGATGTGCGGTTAACTTAAAGTTTTGTGTCGCAATTTTTAGTTTACCCTAGTATTCATTTGCAGTGAATTTACACAAGTTCTTATGTAAGAGCTTACATTTTTCCTGGACAATTGCTAGTCAGAGTATGTTGGTAGGGGAAATTCACATATGCTTGAGATTAGAAAAATCAAGAGCTTTTGGTGAGTGTGTAGTGCTAAAATAACAAACTGGATAATTTGTAACTAATCCCTTGTTCTTAACATTTACCAGATTCTCAAAGTTGTCAGAATAGATAATGGTCTCAGTTTAAACATAAAAAATAAGTCTTAAAAACATCATTCTTGGGATGGTACATGCCATTAACCTAATACTTGGGAGACAGAGGCAAGCAGATCTCTGAGTTCTAGACCACCCTGGTCTACATAGTGAATTCCAGATCAACCAAGGTTATCTGGAGTGAGACCTTGTCTTTAAAAAAGAGACAGAGAGAGAGAGAGAGAGAGAGAGAGGAGGAGAGGGGGAGGGAGGGAGGGAGGGAGGGAGGGAGGAAGGGAGGAAGGAAGGAAGGAAGAGGAAGAAAGAAAGAAAAAGAAATATCCAATTCTTGGGACTGGAAAGATGGTTCAGTGGTTAAGACCACTCTCTGCTCTTCGAGGAGATCCCAGTTTGAATCCTATGTACCCACCAGGCAAACAGCTCACAGTCTTGTGTAACTCCAAATCCAGTGAGATCTATCTCCTCTGGCCTCTGTGGACACCTACACTCATGTGTGTGCACTTAAATACACATAATTAAAAATAATAAAAAGAAATATTTTTAAAATCCCATTCTCATTGTTAAGGACTAAATAAAGATACCTACATTCTGTTGTAAACCAGTAGCTTTCTGAGACATGGAAACCAAACTGCCAGCTCTCATTAGACCAAGGAATTAGAATTTCGTTGTGGGCAAGGAGATGTCAATAGGAAACTGAAAGAAGATCAATAAAAATAACCAGAGTAAATCACGATGGGGGTGAGTAGCACAGGACACAGCACATGAGACAAAGCATGTCTGGGAAGAGAAGATTGGCAGAAGCAAGGATCCAGAGAAACAATGACTGAGATTTAGTTTCTAGATTTAACTACGTTTTGCAAATAGAACATAAAAGAAAGTAAGTTATTAGACATTCCTTTTTAAGACTGCTAAGTCCAGATCACGTAAACTCTGAAGAGCAACTTGAGAAGAAAAAACTGACAGAAAGACACGTTGCTTCAAAGAACAAATCTGACAGCTGATTCCTAACAGAAGAAATGGAAACGCATACTTGGTCGGGAGCATCACATTGAGTGCTGAAGGAAGACGACTGCCAGCCCAGTCCAGAATCACTCATGTCTGTGTCTGTTTTGTTTTAGATGCATATCATACCTTAGTTTATGAATTAAAAATTCAGTTTGTACCTCAAAGTACGCCACAGTTTTAAAATGAATTTGAAGAACAAATGTCTTAAAGTTAATCCACTTAAAGATATAGAGAACTGGAATTTTGTGTTATAGAAAAAAATGCTTTTTATAATAAAAATTCTTTGTGCTTCTCTTTCCTTTTCTAATTAGCGAATTTTAGCACCCTATACTGATTTCCACTACAGACACAGTCCGGATACAGCTGAAGGACAGCTCAAGTAAGTACCGTGGTTTCCGCTAGGGCGGGAGGGTGTGCGTCTATTTTGTGCCGTTTACACTGCTTATGTACAGAGCTAGGGCAGTGGGAGTAGAAGTGAATGTCCTGTCTCACAGCTTACGGTGTACTTCTCAGAGTTACACGGTACAAGTGCAAGGAAAGCCTTGTGAAACTTTACCGTTCATTCGTCATCTCCAAAGTACCACAGTGCTGGGTTCCTCCTAGTAACTGTTTGGTGACTGCAGGTTCCTGAGCCTGCTGTGTAGAAAAGCTGAAGAGAGTGCAGGTTGACAGCTCCCTCGGCAGGCTCGTGGTTCCAGAGCATCCCTGCCCCATGGCTGCTTTCTCAGCTGCCTGTGCTCTGCTGCTCATTGAAGCACATCGAAGTAGTTTTCAGGAGGTCAAGATTCACAACTTAGTTATAAATCATGGTGTGGATTTTGTTTCTGTTTATTGATTTATTTAGTTTTGCCTTACTGTGTTATCTCTGGCTAGCCAGGAACCTGCTATGTAACCCAGTCAGTCCTTGAACCTGCAGCAATTCTCTTGTCTATCTCCTAAGTGCCGAGGTCACAGGTGTGCGCTGGCACAGGTGTACACTGCCACACGTGGCTTATGTTGTCAATTTAAAATTGAAGATCAGTTTATTCTAATAGTTGAGTAATAGGCTTTAGAGTAACCTGGTCTTTTTAAAACTTCTTGTTTTGATTTCAAGTATAAACACTTAACATTAATGATAGATTTTCCTCTGATACATTACCAGCGAAAACTTACCTCATTTTAAATCTTGTGTCTTCACTAATTCCCCACCCCAACCCTCCAACAGAGAAGACAGAGAAGCACGATTTCTAGCCAGTAAAATGGGAATCATTGCAACATTCCGCTCATGGGCAGGTAGGTTCATATGTTGCTCAGTGATGTCAAAGAATAAGCCTTACTTAGTTTTTCAAGTGTTTAATTGTTGTAGCATCTAATTTAAATACAAATGTAGTTTTACATTTATGGTATTATAACCAAGGAGATTTACACAAAATGATTAAAACACAGTGAAGAAAGTTTATAATAAGTAGGATATTGCATTCTGTATATACACACTCATTACATTTGCAAGTCACTGTACTAATGATTCCCTGGACACTTTAAGAAAAATCCAGCATGGTCTACATTCCCAATGAAGACTCCCAAAGTAAAAGACAAAACTCATGGGTCATAATGTATTGCTGAAGCTTTTACTTAAAAATGGTGTAGTAATGTCATTAATAGTAACTATGTTAGGCTGGGTGTTAGGAGTCTCAAACTTCGTTGTTACTTGTTTTGAACCCAGGGCTTTCTTTGTGCATGATAAGCAAGAGCTCTGTTCTCGAGCCTTGTCTCCAGCTCACCAGATTTTTTTAGTATAGGGATTATACATGTTTCATCTTTCTATGGAGTAAAAACCAATTTTTTCATAAAGTAATATGGCCATTGACTTATTTTCTGTCAATGGTTACCTTCACAGTATTACTGCAGAGAGAGCTTATAAAGGAACATTAACCATAAGCAGAACAAGGAAATGTACTTAAATATTTCCGTGTACTTAAGTAATCCTACCTTACAAATATTTTTTTCGATACAAGTATTTATCCTAGCCACTTGGCTTTGGCTAGTGTGTTTCCAGTGTGCTTCTTCTGCTCTCTTAGAACCTCAATGAAAACCTGCCCTACCTGTTAACACTTACCTTCATATACAGCTGAAAGGTTGTATGTGAACCTGAGAGTAAACGTAGTATTTTTCATACTTATTCTAACTCATTTTTTAAATTGCCAAAACAAAATACCAAAAAATAGGTGATTTATTTTAAAATGAAGATTTATGTAGTGTCTACTTCTGGAGGCTGAAATGTTCAACAATGTGGCATTAGCATCGTGTGGAGAGAACCATAGGCTGCAAGCTGTGGTCTTTGCTCTCAGAGTTACTTTGAGGATTTGTTAAGATGGCCTCATCTAGTCCTAATCACCTCTCAGAAACCGTCAACGTGTATTTGGAGCTCGGTTTCTGCCATATGATCATTGAGGTGCCTCCATGCTAAGTGTAGAGCAGTGCATCACTAACCCCCAGGTCCTCTTTTAACATAGACACAACTTAAGTCATCCTCTTTGCCCTTACTCCAGGATGTTTTTTTTTTCCCTGTCATTAAGTACCCTCTATTATCCCTTGGCTTTACCGTGGATACAGCTGTTTTTGTTTTTTCAAAACACGTTGCACTGTGCTTTAACCATCAACATAGCCCAACTGCTCGCTCCTCCGCCTTCCTTTGTCTAGACTCCACTCTGTCAGTCTCTTTTTAAAATTCATCTGATACATTCTTACTAAATTTCTTTCTCCAAATGTCCTTATATATTGATTTGTGACTAGAAACTTTAAAAGTTAGATGCTTTCTACCCTCTACTGAACTAAGAAAAATAAAGCATTTCAAGTTACATCCTTGAAAATAACTTTCTAACAAAAATATTTTCCAAAATAATGTTTAGATTCTGTGACAGTATTTATGAATTAAATAAAGTTTTGCAGTGTTAATTCAATGGTAGATTTCAAGTTCCACATAACTGATGAAGCAGTAATTTCAGCAGCTCAGATTTTCCACAAGTGTCAACAGTGAGGAAGGTTTATATAAACCCTTACCATAGTCTCGGGTTTCTCCAACCACTGTCAGATAGCAAAGTGTGAGAAGTGCACTTCAAGAACTCAAGCACTGAATTCTGCTTACTGTGTTGAACTTGAATTCTGATTCTAAGTCCAAAGAGAAATTATAGATTGTTCATGCATACAGACATACAAATTGAGCATCCTTAATATGAAATCCAAAATGCTACAATACCTGAGATTTTTTGAGCGATGACATAAATAGAAAATTCTACATGTGAGCTCATGTGATTAATTGCACTCATAACACAAGAACATTGAATTTAGTCTCTAGGATATGCATATAAAGTACATATGAAGCATTTATGTTGGGTCCATAGCTGAGTTGTCCCATGACACATGTGCAGGTATTCTGAAGTTTGAAAGAAAAATAATCAGGATCTGAAACATACCTGGTTCTAAAAGATTTTGTTAATGGATACTCAGCCATTGCAGTGGTGACTGAGAGTTACAGAATCCTGTGTGACTATTCAGAATCATTTCCCCTGGCATTTTAATACAAAATGTTGGAAAGAATTTTGAAAAATGAAGTGGTTAGCATGTATTCCCCCTGTGTAGATTTTGTATCTGTCTCCACTGTTTGTGTGTCAGTCTTTCTGTGTCTCCATCATCCCATCTAAGTTTCTGTGATGGACTGTGAAGAAGCTTGCAGATGCTGCCAGCGTTTTTTAGTCCTGAAAGAGGTGTACGTGTGTCCTGTTGGTTACCGCTCAGGAAGTACAGAGGCACTGCTGTGCACTGTCATCGGTCTGTGTGAGCTCAGTTGCTCTGCATCCTTTTCAGTGCTGCTGTTGCAGTCTGGTGTAGTGTTAGTGGCCTCACTGATGCCTTTTGCATTTCATGGTAATTAATGATACTGAGCATTTTATGCTTGCTTATCACCTATGTACATACCTTGTGACATAAAATTTTAGTATGTACAAAGTTCTGTAACTTAAACTCTTTGATCCATGAATTTTATTTGGAACATGTTACTTATATGTGCATTCAGTTGATTTTAGAATTAAGTTTGACAAATGTCGTGGGTTTTTTTTTTTCTTTTTTATTATAGTCTGAGGAGTATTAGATAGAGAAAATACCATTTTTTTTTTTCTTGTGTTCTTACTTCCAGAGAAGCATTCATTTGTAGCCACTTTGTTGTTTATCAGCTTCTGGATATGAAATAGAAATTGGTGAGGAATTTAGGTGATGAAATTAATGACAATTTCCAATTTTTGGAGATACTCTGAGAATACTTAGTATTCTTTAGTTATATATCAATTATAATAACCAAATAGTATAATTTAACTTGGAAAATAATCACAGATTTTATAATATATTATTGTAGAATTTCTTTTTTTTTTTTTAACTTTTATCCTCCTTAGGTATTATTAATTTATGTAAACCTGGGAACTCTGGGATCCAGTCTCTAATTGGAGTACTTTGCATACCAAATATGGAAATAAGGGTAAGTAACAGTTAATGTAATTCTTACATGCCTGGACCCTTAAAAGTTACATTAGGGACTGGAGAGAGGGTTCATTTTTAAGAGTGGACTATGTCCTGCTCTTGCAGAACCCTCAGCCTCGGTTCTCGGCACACCTGTCATAGCTGCCTATGACTACAGTTCCAGTAGAGGCTAATGCCTCTGGTCTCTGCCATCATCTGCACTCATGAGCACACACACAGATTGTCTTAGAAATCCTTGGTGAAGTTCTTCCTCAAGTTGGTAATTTTTAGTTTAGAGCATTTTTCAGTATGTGACTACTTAATAGTAATATTTGAATCACTTAAAATACTGTTAGGAGTGACAATTTTATTCAAATTTGAGTTAAATATAAATTATTAAAACAATGCAAGTAAAACAGAAGGACATTCTTAATTTTAAAAGAGTCAAACAGAAATACACATAACAAAAAGTAGATGTATATTTATGTAGTCATGCTTTGTAATTTATATATTTTTGATACCACGTTGCCATGATTTTATTTCAAAGATGGTGGTTTTCACTAAAACTAAGTTACTTATGTGTTGATTAGATATATTCCTAAATTATTATAATTAGGACATTCATATTAAGTAACTAAAACCAAATTGAATATGGAGGGAAAAATACATTAACTCTTAAGTTCTCTTTTCCTTAATTGTTTTTGTTTTAATTTTGTTTCTCCATTTTACCTCCTAGTTTTTTCTTTAAATGAGCTGTACCTGTAGCTGAAAAAAGCTGTGAGAAAACATTGGCTAGCTATGCTTCGCTTAAAATGTGAAATAAAACACACTAAATCATGGAAGTGGGAGGGTACGCTTATAAACTGGAACATCTCTGATCAAAGAACAAAAGGAACAATTTTATTGATCCTTTTTGAGGTGTTGGGAATCTCAGACCTTGGGACATTGTAGGCAAGTAGTTTGTCGCTGAGCCACACCCCTGCCCATCACCTGACTTCCATCTCTGTACATGGAAAGAACTGATATCTGTTTTCAGAATTGCACAATGGTGATAAGGAAACAGTTTTTTGAAAAAAAATTAAATAATTTATTAAATATTTAGTAATTATCCCTTTCCTAATACAGTATTGATAGAATGTGATAGGTATCTTTTTATTACTTTTGTTACGCTGTGAACATGATCTTTTTAATCAAATACTTTTTCTAAAGAAATAAGTGAACTGTATTTGCTTTTCTAGCGAGGTCTGCTTGAAGTGCTCTATGATATATTTCGTCTCCCTCTACCTGTTGTGACAGATGAGTTCATAGAAGCCCTGCTCAGTGTAGGTAAGTACGAGCATGCACTGGGATCTGTGGCTTACTGGAATGTAAGTGACTTGATGGAAACAAATACTAAATGGTAAATACTAACCACTTTCTTTTTTTTTGGACGGTAGAGAATTATCAAATTCATAAGATACCTAAGTCCCCAAATGAAGGAAGTTACAACTGCATACACTTTTTTTTTTGGTTTTTCGAGACAGGGTTTCTCTGTGTAGCTTTGCGCCTTTCCTGGAACTCACTTGGTAGTCCAGGCTGGCCTCGAACTCACAGAGATCCGCCTGGCTCTGCCTCCCGAGTGCTGGGATTAAAGGCGTGCGCCACCACCGCCCGGCCTGCATACACTTTTATAAATAGTTCTATGTCATGTGTGTGTTGCATGTGAGTGCACAGGTGTGTTCACTCCATATGGGGAGGCCAGAGAAGGCCATCAGGCATCTTCCTCTGTCATCCCCTTATTGCTATGGGATAGTCTTACTGAACTAGGGGCTGATTGTTTCAGCTAGTCTGGCAGACCCTTGAGCTCTCCAGATCTGCCTGTGTCCACTCTTGTATGCCACTGTCACAGGCACACACACTACTTGACAAGCCGTGGCATTATACAAGTGTTCATGTAACAGACCCAAGTAACCACACCCTTGCCAATCATGACATAGTCTCTACCACTGATTATTTTTAAAACCCCTTTGAAGTTTTTTTGTAGCCTGAATAGCTGATAGTCCTACACTCATCTGTTTCACTGTTACTACCTATTTTAACTCCTTTAGATCCAGGAAGGTTCCAGGACAGTTGGAGGCTTTCAGATGGCTTTGTAGCAGCTGAGGCAAAAACCATTCTTCCCCATCGTGCTAGATCCAGGTAGAATCTAGATATAAAAATGACTCATTTATTATCATTACTGCTTTAACGTTATGTAGAACATTTAAATTGTTTATGTGTTTCTGTTTCTAGGCCAGACCTCATGGATAATTATTTGGCACTGATACTTTCTGCATTTATTCGTAATGGACTTTTAGAGGTAATATTTACAAACCTTTATTCTGTCAACAAAATTCTTTAGAGTGAGAAACAGATCTGCTAAAGAAATGTGTCCAAATATACCGTTGTGCAGTGGTGATGCTTTCTTCTTGCCTTCATAGGGCTTGGTTGAAGTGATAACAAACAGTGATGACCACATCTCAGTTAGAGCGACCATTCTTTTAGGAGAGCTCTTACATATGGTAAGTTAGTGACTTCTGGTTATGTGGTTTGAACTTTGAGGATTTTAAATGATAAAACAGGTTAGTTAACTGGCATTACTTTTTGATAATTCAGACAGTACATTTTCATTTTGCTAAAGCCTTTAGTACATATTCCTGATAGAGATGTATGTGTCAATATTAACTAATTTTGTAAATGTAACAAGTACTGAATGTTGATTTTTTCTTTTTCTTTAACCTCTTTTGATGTTGATATTTGGATCCTGTAAATCTTGATTACATTCAGAAAAGCATGAAGAAAACAAGAAATAAAAATTATAAAACCATGAATTTTATTTCAGTCTTCTAGAAATGTAATCCATATATTGTAGTGATTTCTTGACCTTCAGAAAGTTTAGCGAAAAAGTTCTAAATATAATTGTCATACCTGAGTATCACAGGTTTTCATAAACTAATAGTTTTAGGTTCAGAGAATGAGATTCTTTGGGTAGAAGCCTCAGATAGGCTTCCATGGTTTTTTGACCTTACTAACTACTAGAAACTAGAGGCTATGGGCACCTTTCTGTACTCTCAGTAAACTGAGTTAGGAAGGAATTGTGCATTATAAGAATTTGTACCTGTAGGTCACTAAAAGTTGATAAAATACTAAATAAAAAGGACTTTGAACTCGTTTAGGAAGAAGTGATTTTTTGGCAGATCTTTTCATATACATCATGGCCTGCTTTTATTGGCAGAGTTATTTTTTGTTTGTTTTTTGTTTTTGTTTTTTAATTGTTTCTGGCTGGGCATGGTAGCACACAATCTTAATCTTAATCACATCACTCTGAAAGCAGAGGCAAGTGGAGCTCAGAGCTTGAGTCCAGCCTGGTCTACATAGTGAATGTCAGAACAGCCAGAGCTACATAATAGACACTGTCTCCAAAACCAAAAAAGTGTGTCTGTTTCCTCCTTTTTTCCCCCAACTCTTTATCCCTCCATAGCATCTGAGCTGTATATGGGGTAAAGAATTAAACAGTATATAAACTCTGTCTTTTTATCAATGACTTAGTCAGCCACGTTCTCTGATCTCATTCAGCACTAAACAGTACTGCAGATTCTCAAGTCAGATGAGCTGTATGTTGGGTCTCAAGACACCATTTCCTATAAAGATACCAGTATTCATTTCTTTTTTATGGAGGAATCTTTTTATATGAATTTCATCTTTTTCCTCAAACCTCAGGATTCTGTGATTCTCATTGAATATAAAAGGTGGCTATATTAAAGGATAGCAATATGAGTTCACTGCTTATTATCATATCTTCTCTCATTTATATTTACTAAATGTATTTACTGGTAGGAAGCTAGTTGGGTAGTGAAATTTTGCCTAGCACCAGAAGATAATGTTTCTATTTAAGTATTGTTGCTGTATGAGACCAGCATGTTCTGAGAAGGTTGATACTGCTTCTGGTCTTTTCTCAAATATGATGCTTGGCTACATAATTCTCATTTAAGAAGTGAGTTTGGTGCCTTTTGGAAGCCATATTTAATAATAAAAGATATTGTTTTTGATATATGAAAATTGGTTGTATGATTAACTTTTGTTCTTATTGTTTTAAAAAAATTTTGTGTGTACCTATGGGTGCATGTATGCAATTGTGACATGGTGCATTGGGGGTTAAAGGACAACTTTGGAGGAGTTGGTTCTCACTTTCTGCCATGTGGGTCCTAGGATAAAACTCAGGTCCTCGCATTTAATGGCAAATACCTTGTCCTGTGGAGCCATCTCACTGACTCCAACCTGTCCTCCTTACTGGAATTCAATGGGATTAAAAATTATAATTATGTGTGGGTGGAAATAAGTCCATGAAAAGCCTTGAGTTTTATTAGTCTTACAAACATATGGTTATTCTGTAGGAGACTAAATTTGTTTATAAAATGTCATGTTCTGTATAGGCAAACACAATTCTTCCACATTCGCATAGCCATCATTTGCACTGCTTGCCAACCCTTATGAATATGGCTGCATCATTCGATATTCCCAAGGAAAAGAGACTGTAAGTACTAGAGCCTTATCAAAGTGTGCTTAACATATTTGATACCTTCCTAGATAATCTTCTTTTTAACCAGGGAGAGAAAACAAGCAGTGTGGACAGGTTATACTTGGAAATTCCCTTTGCAAACCTCAAGAAGGGAAAGTAACAGTTCTCAAAATATTTAATAATTTGTATTTGAGACTAAAATCATTAGTAAATGATATATTGACCCATTTCTTCCATGTTTCTGAACAAAGACAAAGGTTTTCCTGTATGACTGAAGTGGTGAGTTTTTGTTTTTGTTGTTACTGTTTTAATTTGTTTGTGTTTATGATCTGGAAAAAGTTACATATGTCAAGCACATTTTCCCCTGGTAATGTAAGTGAAATGTAGTTCATTAACTCTTTGGAACTATGAACTTTTCTTTAAAATTAAACATTCTTCAAAAGTTTAATTACCTTTAGTGAAATAAATGCTTACAAATGGACCAATAGTTAGTTGTTTTAATTTTGCCAAAAAATAGACTGGAGACATATTGTTCAGCTGAACATTGTAGTTCTAACTGGAGGCTTACAGTGTACTGAAGCTTTCAAATTCCTTTTGTCGTTCCATGATGGAAGTGAATGCTTTCTTAAACCTGGTAGTTCTAAACCCTCTCAAATCAAGGTCAGATCTCAGAGATCATTAGGAATAAAAAATTATGCTTAAAATAACAGAATAGTAATAGTCCTAAGTTTCTCTTTTTTAGCTTCCTAAGTCCTCTTTACCTAAGACAGATTAAGTACTTGCCAACCTGAACTGCATCCTAAGAGTTTTAAACTCTATGTATCAAGAATTCTAGAGTTGAGACTTAGTTGCTGCCAAATTCTTCAAAACTGTACTTTTCCATATAACATAGAAATCATTAAATAACTCTAAACGATCCTAGTTATGGTCGTTAGTCAATGCTGAAGATAGAGATAGTTCATTTGCTACTAGGATAATTGATTATATTGATGGGCAGTGAAGTTCTATTGCAACTTCATGTAAACAAAAATCAGTCTCAAGTAGAAAATAGACTATGTGAAAAACAAAGCTTTACAGCATTAATAAGAAAACCGGGTTCTCGACTTTATGTAAATACCTGTGAGTACATATGTGTTTTGGGGGCGGTGCACTTGGCATACATGTAGAAGCAGGGTGTTTTACTCTTATTTTCTCCACCTTACATTATGAGGCAGGATCTCTCACTGAACCAGGAGCTCAGCCTTTTGGCTAGGCTGGCCAAGTAGCCACTGATTTTCAGGACCTGGACTCTGCTTTTTTTCACCTCAAGCACTGAGGTTACAGGTGCACTGCAGTGCCAGCTTTTTTGTGGGTACTAGGGTTCCAGATTCAGGTACCCCTGATACTTGCAACTGTCTTGCCAATACTGCATAAGGACTTCTTAAAACCAGTACACAAAATGAGCCCACCGCCTTAGAAGAAAAGACTAGGAAGTGAAAGTTTGAATCAAAGTGAGAGTCTTTATGTAAACCGGCAGTACTGATGTGTTGTGATTATGCTCCATGCTTGAGTAAATGTTTCAGTTTGCTTAGTAATCTCTATTCTTGAATTTATGTAAGTTTAAGTAACTTCGCAACCATTACTTTAAAAGTATGCTAGTCTTGCTCTAGTGTTGATTTTTCTTTCCTCCTCAGTCGAGCCAGTGCAGCTCTGAACTGTTTAAAACGCTTCCATGAAATGAAGAAGCGAGGACCTAAGCCTTACAGCCTTCATTTAGATTACATCATTCAGAAAGCCATTGCAACACACCAGAAACGGGATCACTACCTTCGAGTTCAGAAAGATATATTTGTTCTCAAGGTACCTACAGGAATGTTAGTTTCCTAACTCTCAACACCTGGATTGGAGTGTGCTTACACTTGTCTGGGTTTTCAATTTCATTCAAGCATATGGGTTTTCAAATTGGTAGTTTGACCATGCAGAGGAACCTGGAGCTGGTTTAGGTGTATATGAAGGTAAAGTTTGTGTTGCAGATGTTTGTGTGAGACCAGAGAACAACTGTGTGCTCTTCCTCAGACACCACGTACCTTGAGTTATTTGTTTTTGTTTATTTTTGAGACAGAGTCTCTAACTGACTAAAAACTCACTGCATAGGCTAGATGGGCTGGGCTGGCCAGCAGCCCAGCATTCCCCATTGTACCTTCTTCCACCGTGCTGGGGTGACAAGTGTGTGTCACCAGTCTCAGCATGTGTGGGTTCTGGGGATTGAACTCAGGTCCTCTTGCTTGTAAGGCAAGCACTTTAGTAACCATCTCCCTGCCCTAGGGTTTTTTTTTTTTCTTTTCTTTTAATTTTTATTAGCTTTTTGAAAATAAATAGTTATTGAGAGTCATTGATGATGCCCCCCTCCCCTTCTCGTTTTTAAAGTTAGTTTTCTGATGTGAGCATAGATTGCTTCATTGACCTTCTTACTATCTGGTGATTGTAGGACACAGAAGAAGCTCTTCTAATAAACCTTAGGGATAGCCAAGTCCTTCAACATAAAGAAAATCTCGAATGGAATTGGAATCTCATTGGGACCATTCTTAAGGTATGATAGAATACTTCCTGAAGATTGCTAAATTGTCTTCATTTTATTGCTTTCATTTATTATAGTTATATGCTTAGGAATTGTTAAATATATATTATTTAATGTAAGATATTATGTTTTTCTAGTGGCCAAATGTAAATCTAAGAAACTATAAGGATGAACAGTTGCACAGGTATGTAAATGCTATTGTGCCTTTAAATTTGAAGAACTGAATTTATATTGTGGTTAATGCCTGCTGAAAGTAATCATTGATTTTTTTTTAAAAGATGCTTATATTTTATGTTCAGTCTTATAATCAGATGCACCAGCTAATTTTCTTGTTACTTATATTCTTCTTCCAGCTATGATCTTTATCATAAGTTACTTAGGCTGGGGTAGCTTTATATGGGTCATGGTCTTAATCCTGACACAAGGATGGCAATAAGATATGGTGTCTGTTTTTATTGGAACACTTGTGCTTGCACGCACCTCATCTTCTGAGAGCTGTCTCTCCTTCCTAACTCTGCTTATCGGCACTATAACACATGCTGATGTCAGAGCACAGAGCATGGAAATCCACTTCACTGTAAAGCATGCTGACTTCATGGCACTCTCAACACATGAAGCTGCCACACTGTAAAGCATGCGGATGTCGTAGCACAGAGCAGGGGAAGCCACCATACTGTAAAGCATGCGGACTTCATGGCACTCTCAACACATGAAGCTGCCACACTGTAAAGCATGCGGATGTCATAGCACATGCAGCATGTGAAGCTGCTCTTTGCTGCACCTGTGTGCTTTTACTCCTGAATGACTAAACGGCTACTGTTTCCAATCTCCTTGGATAAAAAGGCCTTTACTTTGTCTAGAGAAGTCCATACCATTTCTTATATTGTATTCAAATTTAATGATACATAACTTAATGGTTATATCAGGTTTTGAAAAATATATAGAATAGACAAGTTACAGTGAAATTAAGCATGTTACTCATGATATTCTTTAAGTATAAAATAATGATATCTTAGTAAATTTGCTTTGTAACTCTTGTACATAGCTACCTCTCTGGGTTACACTGTAGTGGATGAAGTTACGGTGAATTATATTAAGTGAGCACAACAATGAAAGTTAGTGGAAAGTATGAAAGTATGTCATAAATTGAGTTAAGTCGATGTCTGTAGGAGGCTTCCTTATATCTCTCCAGCCTTTCAGTCTAGATGTGTTATCTCAGTTTACAGTTTTGTTGCTGTTGGGGATGTGGTGGTGGTTTTTAGTTTTGGACTTTTGAGGCACAGATTTGCTATGTAGCCCAGGCTAGCCTGAAACCCACTAAATGGCCTATCCTGGCTTTGAGCTATTGCTCTGTCTGCCCTTACCTCCTGACGGTTGAGGCTTTTAAATGTATGCCCATGTCTGGTTATGTCTGCCCTTTCCCTACTAGGTCTCACTGTAAAATTCTTATTCAACCAACATGTTTTCCAGTGATTCCTTTTTTAAATGTTGTGAAGTGTACCATACCAAGGTGCTTAGCAATTTTCCTTACCTGTGCTCAAGATTCTTGTCAAAATAATTGTTTGATTTCCTACTTTGTTGCTAATTTCATCTTGATTTTAGGTTCGTGCGTAGACTTCTTTATTTTTACAAGCCCAGCAGTAAACTGTATGCTAGTCTGGATCTGGATTTTGCCAAGTCCAAGCAGCTCACAGTTGTCGGTTGTCAGTTTACAGAGTTTCTTCTTGAGTCTGAAGAGGTAAGCCTTCCAGAGACTTTGACAGCACATAGTTTTTGTTGACCCTGCCCCTTCTTTTCCCCCTCTATCACCACCCTTTAATACACACTTTTTTTTTTTTTTCTTTTTAAAGAAAAGCCATACTACATAGCTCTGGCTGGCCTGGATTCACTATGTAGGCAACATTAGCCTTGAACTCAACAATCTGTCTGTCTTGAGCGCTGTGGTTAAAGTGTATACCATCACTTCTGCCCTGTTTTACTTTTTTTTCCTAGTTGGTATAGGCTCTGTTTGAAATACAAGCTTAGGCCTTTAATCCCAGCACTTGGGAGGCAGAGGCAGGCAGATCTGTGAGTTCGAGGCCATCCTGGTCTCCAAAGCGAGTTCCAGGAAAGGCGCAAAGCTACACAGAGAAACCTTGTCTCGAAAAACCAAAAAAAAAAAAAAGAAGAAGAAGAAGAAGAAGAAGAAATACAAACTTAGACCTATATTTGAATCCCAACTTAGTTCACCTAGATAAGAAACTTTAGGGAATTATCCACGCTCTAGATGGCCTGGTTTACTCTCAGATAAGATGGGGAAATGGAAAAATAAAGAGAATCTCCAGATAGTTTTTTTTGGGGGGGGGGAGGGGTTGTGGGGGGGAGACAATTTCTCTGTGTAACATTCCTGGCTATCCTGGAACTTGCTTTTTAGACCAGGCTGGCCTGGAACTCACTGAGATCTGCCTCCTTCCACCTCCCAAATGCTAGGAATAAAGGTGTGCACTACCACCGACTGGCTACTTACTTTTTTTTTTTTTTTTTTTTTTTTTAATTCAAAGGCTTAAACTCTACAAATTCAGTGTTTCTGTTACCAGTGACTTCCATCACTAAGATTTCTATGGCTATAAGAGATGACTTTCTAATTACAGGATGGGCAGGGATACTTAGAAGATCTCGTGAAAGATATTGTTCAGTGGCTCAATGCATCATCTGGGATGAAACCTGAGCGAAGCCTTCAGAACAATGGTTTGCTGACCACCCTTAGTCAACACTACTTCTTATTCATTGGAACACTCTCCTGTCATCCTCATGGTGTTAAAATGCTGGAAAAATGCAGTGTCTTTCAGTGGTGAGCAGTCTCCCATTGTGTGGCAGAGTGAACCTAAACTTTGGTCTTAATGAGTCCAGATACACAGTATGGTTTTTATTTAGTCTGTATATGTGGTAAATACTTTTCTCAGAAATATTTATTTATATAGGATTTAAAAAATGTATGCTGAATTATTTTCACATGTCCATTTCCTAAAATAGTAATCATCTAATGGATTCATTAATGAATGAATCACCTGATGGGTAGCTGTGTATCTAATCAGGTTGTCTGTTTGAAAATGCATAATTTTCTATTTGTTAGTCATATTTCAGTTAAACTGGAGAAAAATTTATTGAAATTGTTAATGAATCAACACAATAATTTGTAATACATTTTCTTCTTTTTTAGTCTTCTTAATCTTTGCTCCTTGAAAAACCAAGATCACCTGCTGAAACTCACTGTTTCTAGCCTAGACTATAGCAGAGATGGATTAGCCAGAGTGATTCTTTCAAAAATTCTCACAGCAGCTACTGATGTGAGTATACCATGGGAGATAAAACTGCAGTTTTATATCAGTCCATTCCAATATTTTAGAAACTATAGGCTAAGTCACTGTCAATTTTATACTAAGTAAACTAAGAATATGGCATGGAAATTGAGTTAACCCTAACTTTTAGTTGCTATACTTAGCTAGCAAGGGACATTCTGTGATCACAAAAATGGTTTTTCTAGGGTCCATCATTCTCAATATATGCTACCCCTGTGATTTCCCAAAATACAAGAAATTTGATGCATAATTTGTGGTAGTTTAGGATTGCACTCACATATTCTGTTCAGTAAACATTTTTTAATGCCTCTGAGGAACTCCATATAGAACCCTTTTAAGTTAAAAGAATGAGGCTGCTAGTTAGAAAAGGAATGTTAATATCAGATACTAGCTGTACCCTGAATTCAGTCCTTCTGTCCTTTGCAAGTAGAAGAGCTTTTTCAAAATGATACTAGATGTCTATGATGACTTTTAATGTGTTCCTTTATCTCTCTAGGCCTGCAGACTGTATGCAACAAAACATTTAAGGGTTTTATTGAGAGCTAATGTTGAATTCTTCAACAATTGGGGAATTGAGTTACTAGTGACTCAGCTACATGATAAAAACAAAACAATTTCTTCTGAAGCGCTGGATATCCTTGATGAAGCTTGTGAAGACAAGGTAAAGTTGAGTTGTATTGTTGTTATAATGAAACATTTAGGCCGAAGTTTATTAAAATATTCCATTTTAATTGGCAATATCACAAAAGCACAGTATGGAAAAGTGTTTTGTAACAGAATATGCTGTCCTTGCATAATTATTAACTTGATGATCATCCCTTTAGGCCAATCTTCATGCTCTTATTCAGATGAAACCAGCCTTATCCCACCTTGGAGACAAGGGCTTGCTTCTCCTCCTGAGGTAAGTATTAAGTACATTTTCTTATGGTGATATTCTCCTGGTCATGTATATTAATGTTAGATCCAAATCTGACTAGGAAATACTCTGAATTTATTTTAAATTTCTGAACCAGGCCTATTTTAGAATTGAGCTGTTCCTTGTTTTGTTTGTGTGCTTGTGTTTAGTATATGTCTCATGCTTTTCGTGAAGTTTTCTTTATTTTTATCAGGTTCGGTCTTTTTGCAAAATTTATCTGTTTATTTATCTATCTATTGTGAAATTTATTTATCTATTGTGAAATTTTATCTGCAATTGAAAAAATAAATTGGAAGGTCAAGGACAATTTTGTTAGAGTTTAAAAGAGGAAAAACCCTAGGGCAGACAAACTGAAAAACCTCAGCAGCTGTCCAGAGGCAGACAGTGGAGGAGAGAAGAACAAAAGGCCGTACCTTAATCTGGCAAGGTGGTCAGATCACCCCCATCATGGTGGGGAGGGAAACTAGAGAGAGTAAGGAAGCCTAGAATGTTGGGGAAATGCAAAGGTTTAGGAAAGAAAGAGAAGAAAGGGGAACATGGGCTTTTCTCATTCGGGTGGACATGCAAGCTATGTGGGTGCAGTGCTATGGGCTGGAGACCCAGTAATGGATTTGCGTGCCGGCTGACCTGGCTTCTTCCAGCTGAAAGGGGCGTCAGTGCGGTGGTGGTCATGGTATCCCTAAAGCATGTCTGTCTAAAAACCATTCCAGAAATGCGTCAGTGGTTTTATTTGTATAACCGTCAGATGTAGGGAGAAATGGAAGTCCTAGTGTTTGAAATTTTAATAAAGTATAATTAACCTTTTTATTTTAGACGGGAATATTCCACACTCTGTTTGTTTCTTAAGCATATTTATGTTATTTTAGATCTTTTTTTTTTTTTGACTCAGTGTTCAACTATGATTGTTCTAAATTTACAGATTTCTCTCCATTCCAAAAGGATTTTCCTACCTGAATGAAAGGGGTTATGTAGCAAAACAATTGGAAAAATGGCACAAGGTAACTTCTTATTAAATAATAAGATTTAATTTGTATACTTTTTTCTTTATGATTCAGACCAATCGGTACTACATGAGACCTTATCTTCAAACAAACAAAAACAAATCTATTCATATTGTCTTAGGCTTTCTATTGCTATGAAGAGACACCATGACCACAGGCAACTCTTACAAGCAGCAAAACATTTAATTGGGGCTGGTTTACAGTTTCAGAGATTTAGTCTATTATCATCATGGTGGGACATGGCAGCATGCAGGCAGACATGGTCCTGGAGAAGGAGTTGAGAGTCTGCAGGTAGAAGAAGCAACTGTGTCCCACACTGGGCATAGCTTGAGCATATGAGACCTCAGAGCCTGCCCACACAATGACACACTTTCTGCATCAAGGCTACACCTACTCCAACAAGGCCATACCTCCCAGTAGTTCCACTCCCTATGGACCAAGCATGGGTCTATGGGGGGCCATTTACATTCATATCACCACACATATGTAATGCTAAATTCTATTAATTTTATACTCATAATATATACTTAATCTACTTCCTAACTGTGATTTATTCCTTCCTTCCTTCCTTCCTTCCTTCCTTCCTTCCTTCCTTCCTTCCTTCCTTCCTTCCTTCCTTTCCTTTCCTTTCCTTTTCTTTTTAAAGTGCTGGATTGATTGGTTGATTGATTCTGTGTGTCATGAATGTTATAGCAGGCACATGGACATCAGAGGACAACTTGTGGGAATTGGTCCTCTCCTTCCATCATGTAGATCTTAGGAATTAAACTCTGATCATCAGACTTGGCAGCAAGTACCTTTACACGAGCCATTTTATTGTCCCTGTTTATTTTGACTGCATTCTGTTGAATTTAACTTTGATTGTGTGTTTTACTGCTCGGATTTCTTTGACACCAGTCCTTTTGTTCTTGGATCTCTTATACAGAGATATTGGTTGAAATATTAAGGCCACTGCACGTAGTTAAAAGGGAGGTTTATTTTGTGGGATAACTTACAAGTGAAGGGGGATAGGTTACAGGGTCCGGGAAAGGTAAAGTGCAGTCCAGCAGTGTTCTCTGGAGAACTCTACTTAGTCTACCTCAAGCGTCCAGGATCCAGGAACCAAGAGAGCCATTCCATCCCGATCTCGGGTCTTCAGGGGTCGTCTCCCAGCCCCGCCTTGTAGGCGTGACAGTTACTGAAGCCTTAATGGAGGTAGTACTTCCAGGTCATAGCTGGAACAGCTACCCACTACACAGACTGACTTTGCTTTAGCTCTTCTATGCAAAAATGAATTTTTCTAAATGAGGCAAGGTTGAAAACAGTTCTGTATAAGCAGATATAATTATCTACTTACACTTCATTTTAGGGTGCTACCTTTGATGAATCTGAGAGCAGACTTCCTCTTTCATAGTTGTAAGTGACAGCACAGGGAAACCATTGAACTATAGCACTCCATGATTAGAAGGAAGGTTGATTTGGAATTATGTAGCTGCCATGTGGCTATCTTTCCAGTGATAGATTGAGAATAGCCAAAGACATTCTGGGGGAGTCCAACGCTGCAATGGCTACCTCTCAGGAGGCAGAGAGGATAGCAAAAGACTGGGTAACTACAGGGTCTGGAGACATGCCATCCAGAACAGCCTGGAAGAAAGTGTGGGGGCTTGGATTTTTGTTTTGGTATGAGCTAAGAGGGAAGTAGACATCTGCCTCATTTGCTGGAAGTGGGGAGATAACGGAAGTAGCTCTTCCTCAGACAACTTAATTCAGCCCGTTTGACAGGTTTCTGAGGAATGCTGAGTGTTAGTTTTTGTCTCTCCTCCATCAGTCCTTCTGTTTAACCATCAGAGCTGAGCCCAGACTGTCATTTAGGACATTGTCAGTGGCACTGTCATTTTGGGGGTTTGGAGTTTGAGGGGATTGGGACCAATAGTGACATGTATGGCCCACAGAAGCTGAAATACTTACTCCCGGGTATTTTATAGAAAAGTTTGTCTGCTTTTCATAAAAATGGTGATTTTTGAGAGGAGAGGTATGCATAATAAATATATAGGCCATACTTTATTTCTCCAAACCTTGTAGATAATTACTTAATTAATTAATCCAGCTATTGAGTATTAACTTTCATCACATATGTCATTGACTCTTCTAATTATGATGTAGCAGCTGTTTTTGGAAAGCATTCTACTTTATAATTGCCTTTTTATTTCTTTGGTATTTTAGCTATTTATAACTGATTTTCAACAAACTGGATTTAGAAGCATAAAAGAAATTCTCTTCTCACGAGCACTGTGCCTTTCAGCCTATTTTAATTGTGATCATTTCTTCTTGCTCCTAGATGAAGTGTTAGGCAGATCCGACAGCTTTTCTTGTCAGCTAGTAAACAGTTTATCTGTTTATAAGGTTATACAGTATCCAAGTTAGCATACTATTGAAATTCTCCTCATGCAATTTTACCGTTCTTACCCAGCTCAGGCCTACTGTTGGCTTATATCAGTGGAGAAAGGACAGAGTTCATTCTTTATCCCCACCCTCATTTCCTTCCTCTATTTTTGTGTTAATTATTTTTATTATGTATATGGGTATTTTGCTTACATATATGTATGTCTGTGTACACATGTGTGCCTGGTGTGGGCACCAGATCCCCTGCAACTGAAGTTATAGATAGATGTGAGCCTCTATGTAGGTGCTGAGAATCAAACCTGGGTCCAAACAGCAGTCATTGTTTTTAGCCAGTGAGCCTCTTTCCAGCCCTTTCTTCTCTTTTTGGATTGTAAGTTTCATACCTCTTTAGGTTTGGAACAGGAAGAAGAAGGGGTCAGGAACATTCTTTCTCACTTGAGATAATCTTATGGGCTTGTTAGCTCTAAATGGGCTGATTCATAATGTTAAGTCAGTCTTAGGGGCTACTTTCATGGACCTCTCATGTACAGCTCTTGACAAGGGAGTGTTTTCTGTCCTCTGGCTGCCTGTTTACATCTCCGAGTAGTAGATGTCCACACTTGACATGGAGGGGTGTGTCTCCTTGCCTGTCCATCTGTCCTCTGCCTGTTTACATCTCGTAGTAGTAGATGTCTACACTTGACATGGAGGGGTGTGTCTCCTTGCCCTTCCAGGTCAGTATTTTTGAATTGAATCCTCGAGATAATGCCTATCAGAAACTCCATCTGTTTCCTGCTTTTGGCAATGGTGCTGACTGTTGCTAGTGTTTCCAGTTGTCACTGGAAGAGATCACTGAGTATATACCTCACAGATAATAATTAATTCTGTAAGAAGTTCAAATACTTGCCTTAATGAGGTTTTTTTTTGTACTGACGTTTTTATTAGAGGCATATATAATGATAATATTTAATTAAACCCTTGTTACTGTTATAGAGAAAATACAAAACTTCATGACCAGGAAGAGCTTTCTATGCACCTCGCAGGGCACTAAGTTAAGTGCCTGACCGACATAGTCTGTGTGGTTTACAATGCAGTTTTCTCTCCCCTCTTACGGAGTCTTCTCGGAAGATGCTGTCCCTTCACAATTTGTTTTGTATGCACTTGGTTGTGGTGCCCAGCTGTAAGCATACATAGATATATTCTTTATTCAAAATACAAAGGGATGAATTCAGTTTGCAAATGTAAATACAACAAATTTTTCATTTAACACTTTATTTTAACTTTCCAGAGCAGTGTATTCAGATCTACCTCATTCTTTTTTTAAACTGTGTGTGAACTCTGCGTGTGTGTATTTTAAGGCGAGGGAGGGAGAGAGGGAGGGATGCATGTGCTATGAGCCATGTGTGGTAGTCACAGAACGGCTTGCAGGAGTCATTCATCTCCTTTTATCATGTAGTCTCTAGAGATTGAACTGCTTGTCAGGCTTGGTAGCAAGTGTCTTTACCTGTTAAGCTAACTCACTGGCTACTACTGTATTTTTTTAGTGACTGTGTAATGTTGCCAATCCTGTTATTAATATATATTTAGATTGTGCCCAACACAACCTAATTTTTTAAATAAATGGTACTTGCTCAATATTATTACATAGAGATATGTGTAAAGATATATATATTTCATACTTCTGAAAGTATATAAGTTGGATTAAATTTTAAAAATGCAATTGTTACCATAAAAAATAATCAGAATTTAATTTCTAATAAATACGGCTGAATTGCCTTCCAAATTGGATTTACCAATTTTTGCTGACAGCTTGAAATGGAAAACTTTTGTAATAAAGATAGCAATATGATATACTCAGCCTAAAACATTGAACTGGAATTTTTTTTTTAAGGGTATGTAGGAAGTAAATTTATTTTTGACCTGATTTAAAAATATAAGATAAAGAATTTAACTCAAAAACACTGAAATTATATAATACAATTAATTTTCTTTTTTGAATTTATACTGAATATCGTCAGAGTTTAGTAAGAAGATAACTTTTTCAAGGAAGTGAGAATTCAAATATTACAGAAACCATTATTTGTTCACTTACTTGGAAAGATGGAGAAGCTGGGTAGAACACTTAAATGGAGTAGAACATTTGCCTTTATGACTCATGTTTTTCCTTTTCCAAAAATTTATGAACATACTTTTTATTTTTCCTGTATTTATTCTCCAAAGATGTGCTAAATATCTGACACAATGTAGTGATGGCCATTATGAAACTGTAGAATTAAAACAATGCTATCTTCTAGGAATATAATTCAAAGTACGTTGACTTGATTGAGGAACAACTTAATGAAGCACTCACTACATACAGGAAGCCGATTGACGGTGATAACTATGTTCGTCGGAGTAACCAAAGGTACAGTCCAGTCAGTGGGTCCATGTCCACTTTAAAATCAGCTGTTCCTAGATCATTTTAAAATGATGGAGGATTTCTGTACACTGATAGAGGAAAATCTCTGCACAGCAATGCTCGCTCCAAGTTTCCAGTGGTGTGTATTGCATGCTGTACATGCTTCGTTTTGACCCATTTAGATACACTCCATGTTCTCAGCCTAGTCTGCTTTTCTAGCTCCAGCTTGCTTACCATAAACTCTGAGACCTGACAGAACTATTATTTTTTTTCAGCGAAATCCTCATAAGTTCATACCTTTATTGCTTTATTAGAAATCATATCTTATTAATAGCTGCTTATTATTAAATCATGCTTATTAATATTTGCTTACTTAATTAGCATATTTAAGTTTGCTAGTGACTTTCTCAGTCATCTTTTATCGTACTAGATTACAACGACCTCATGTCTATCTGCCTGTACACCTTTACGGACAACTGGTACACCACAAAACAGGCTGCCATTTACTGGAAGTACAGGTAAAAACATAATACGCATTGTAAATTGTAAAAGGAGTAAAAGAAAAGTCTTAATAGTGCTAAAATAAATATCTTTGCCAAGGTTTCTTAAAAGCTGTCTTGTACAAAGATACCTGCTGTCTGGCTTCACAGTCTGTTTGGTCCACAGGAGCCATGTGGTAGAGGGAAAGATGTAATTTGTGTGGGTTTTCCTCTGCTATCTCTAAGTGTGCTGTGGCATGCACATGTGCACATACACACATAAAATATTTTAAAAAATAATATCTAAGACTTATACTACTGGATACTAAGTATTTCATATGTAAAAGATTAACTCACGAGACCTTGTAAGGCAGGTGCCATTGTCCCTTAGAGATTAGGAATTCAGGGCATGGGGAAGTTAAGTAACTTTTCAGTGGCTGATTAGTTGTGTAGAGTTAGCTTCAACTCAGGTCTGTATTCTTCACAATTTATTGAAGAAATTATAATCACATATATGAAAAAATTAAGTTGCTTTCTTCCTTGCTTCAGAGGTTGAGCTGAACCTTAATGCAGATTTGTTAGTGACAAGTCCAGAATATGTACTCAGAACCTATGCACTAATGTGGCTTCTAAATAAGCTGTATGTAAAGTCACTCTTGTAATTCTAAATGTTCACAAATGACCAAAGCAAACCTTTGGTTGACTTGTGGTACAGTATAAGAAAATATTTTAGAAGCCTAATATATTGTTATTTATTTATGTGGTACTTCTTTCTTTCTCCAGAATGTCATCACAGAACTCTGTCACAGTGTTCGTACTCCAGACTTGGATAAATGGGAAGAAATTAAAAAACTGAAAGCCTCTCTTTGGGCCCTGGTTTGTAATAAACACTTCATCTTTGTAATGTTATAGGTTTTGTTTTTTAGGTTCTTCCCACTAATAATCAATTAAAATTATTTTACTTTGGACTTGTTCTTAGATTAATATTCAAAGACCAAGGTTGTTCTTACCATTTAAAGGTTATTCTTATGCTGAGGAAATAGATGATTAAGCTATTAGTATTTTGCCTTTGTTCTCCTTCTAAGACAAGCAGCATGTTTGCTTACTCCTAGCACACCTTATTTAAGGTTTTGTTTTTACCTTGGATAGTCTGTCTCTCTCTCTCTCTCCCCTCCCCCTCCCTCCCTCTCCCTCCCTCCCTCTCTCTCTCACTCACTCACTCAGTTGGATTTAAATTTGTTTCTTGGTAGCTTTTAAAATTTCTTCACTATATTAGTCATAAATATTTGATATTATTTCTTTTAGGGAAATATTGGCTCATCGAATTGGGGGCTTAATTTGCTACAGGAAGAAAATGTGATTCCAGATATACTAAAACTTGCAAAACAGTGTGAGGTTCTTTCCATCAGAGGGTATGTTACGTACCTGAGAAGTCTTTCTAGTGAATATATTCTTATTCACAAATAGGTGTAAGGCAAAGTAGCTCATGATTCATAATTGTTAATTTAAATATGCTTTGTTAGGATCCTTTGTGCTGCCTTCATTTTGTTTTAATTATTTTTATTAAGGAGATTTACATGGTTTTTACTGTGATTCATTTATTCGTCACTAGATTTAATGTATTTTAAATATCTTCTTAAGGAACATGTAAATACCCATATAGCAGATTATTTTATAGTTATTTAAGAAATCTCACCTTGTAATTATAAACTGTTTTTACTATGTGTTTTTTTGTTTGTTTGTTTGTTTGTTTTTAACCTGTAGGACCTGTGTATATGTTCTTGGGCTCATAGCTAAAACCAAGCAAGGCTGTGATATTCTAAAATGTCATAGCTGGGATTCTGTGAGGCACAGTCGCAAGCATCTGTGGCCAGTGGTTCCAGATGATGTAGAACAGCTCTGCAATGAGCTCTCATCTGTCCCAAGCACCCTCAGTTTGAACTCTGAGTCAACCAGCTCTAGACATAACAGTGAAAGTGAATCTACACCATCAAGTGAGTATCGTGATGCATTCCCGTAAAGTTAATCTATTGGCATTTTTATTTGTGATTTCAAAGCTTACTTTGTTTGTTACATTCTAAGTTTACATTTCTCTTTTCTACTTAGTTTTTGGACTATTTGGAGATAGAGTATTGTATGACCTGGAACTTGCTAAATAGCTAAAGATTATATTCTTCCTGCCTCTGTCTTCTGAGAGTACAGGCATGTAGCTACACTCAAGCCCAAGTTTATGTTTTCAAAATAATGGTTTGATGGTGATACCCTATTAAAGGCTGCTCTCTTCTCACAACAGAGATCACAGCCTCCAGCCTAACTAGTTCTCTCCCGTGCTTTTAAGATAGCTTTTGGGAATTGTGTGCTCAGAGATCATGATAAGTCACATATCAGAGAAATAACTTCTATTTGTTTTCAGAACAAACAGATCTAGCAAGATTTTACCTACCTTCGTTTACTTAATACTTTCCTTTTTATTAAGTATACATAACTGAAGTAGAATATATTTGCTAAGAGAGTCATATCTTCACTAGATGTTACATAGTGTGGGAGCCACAGATGTAGCACAGTAGTAGAGTACTTTCCTGTTTTATGTGAAGCTCTGGGTTTATGCTCCAAACTGGGAGAGAAAAGGAAATTGGTGGAAGTGTTAAAAGATAGGATGTCAGAAATAAATGGTGCGTGAAACAAATGATTCAAGAGTTGAATGCTATATTCCACCAAGAAAAAAACATAAAATCTTGTCCATTATACTACTCCATATTCTTTTTTTATTGTAGAATATTATTTTTTATAATTCAATTTAATTTTACATATCAGCCACAGATTCCCTTGTTTTCCCCCCCTCCCACCTTCCTCCCAGCCCGCCCCCCATTCCCATCTCCTCCAGGTCCATATTCTTTATTACATGATGAAACTTGATTTTTGAGAGATTGCATATGAAAAGATACATCTTAGGAGTTCACAGATATAGAAAGCTAATGTAATATGCAAGTTCATTTAGGATTTCACTTTGTCTATTTCAAAATATATTTAAAATTCTTAATGATTACTCAGCAGAACAGTTACAAATAGAATAAATCTTATTGGTACCATTAGACACCTGAGTTCACTGATATATTACAGGTAGACACTAAGTTTGAGTTTTAGCACATAAGGCAAAATGGACAGTAAACATAATAGCTTTGAATATGAAGCTTACATGTGTGCCTTTGTTTCCTGTAAATGTGGTTATCCTTTCATATCTGTGTGAGATCCCAGATTCCCACCTCTATACCCAAATCCACTGTTCCTAAAAGCCTTTGAATAAAGTGACAAGGTTCTATATTTGACTTATATACAAATCTTCTAAATATTTTATATCATCTTTAGATCCTTTAATACCTAATCTAGATGCTCAGTAGTTAATTTTATTCTTAATTGCTTAAGAAATAACAGCAAGAAAAATATTTGTACATATTTAAGCACCTTTCCATAAATATTTTTGGTCTCTGGTTAGTTAAACCCATATATACACAACTCATTGATATAGAAGGCTGCAGTATGTTTAAAGTTTAGAAATCTATTTCTTCTAAGATGAATGTCTCCTGCCCCTGTGATGTGAAGAAGAAACCATACCCATTCTGTACCAATAGAATGAGCAACCATGCTCAAGGGATGGATTTTTCCTGCTTTCTCTTAAATTTTATCCTGAGTATTTGGAAAAATCAGAAGAAACTCTGTATATGCTGTATCAGGGTGAGTCTTATAGTTTTTCTTTAGAAAGAACAGATCCTCACATGACACAATCTTCTGTTTTATTCATATTCTAACTCTGCGCTTTAGGGGAGCATTTTTATCTTTGAATAAAGTTCCCCCAGATGACTGCTTATAAGCCGGGGTAGCACTAAGCACTGTGATGAATTCTTCGTGTTTGCGTGCTTTGACAGCTGGCTCTCCACTTACAGGCATGTTCATACTGGAGGATGAGCGGTTCGGCAGCAGCTCCACCAGTACATTTTTCCTGGACATCAATGAAGATGGTGAGCCAGCATTTTATGACCGACCTGGACCCATAAAGGATAAAAACTCATTTCCCTTTTTTGCCTCCAGCAAACTTGTAAAGAATCGTATCTTAAATTCACTTACTTTGCCCAATAAAAAACATCGCAGTAGTAGTGATCCAAAAGGAGGTAAACTGTCATCTGAAAATAAGACAAGCAACCGGCGAATCAGAACACTTACAGAGCCCAGTGTTGACTTTAACCACAGTGATGACTTCACCCCTATCTCCACAGCACAGAAAACATTACAGCTGGAAACTTCCTTTGTTGGGAATAAGCACCTTGAAGACACTGGCAGCACTCCAAGTATTGGAGAGAATGACTTAAAATTCCCCAAGAGTTTTGGTACAGAGAATCACAGAGAAAACACAAGCCGAGAAAGGTTGGTTGTAGAAAGCTCAACAAGCTCACATATGAAGATCCGCAGCCAAAGCTTTAACACAGACACTACAACAAGTGGCATAAGTTCAATGAGCTCAAGTCCCTCTCGAGAGACAGTTGGTGTAGACCCTACAACTATGGACACGGACTGTGGAAGTATGAGTACTGTGGTAAGTACTAAAACTGTTAAGACAAGCCACTACTTGACACCACAGTCTAACCATCTGTCTCTCTCCAAATCGAACTCAGTGTCCCTGGTACCACCAGGTTCTTCTCATACACTTCCTAGAAGAGCACAGTCCCTTAAAGCACCCTCCATAGCAACAATAAAAAGTCTAGCGGATTGCAACTTTAGCTACACAAGTTCTCGAGATGCCTTCGGCTATGCTACATTGAAAAGACTGCAGCAGCAAAGAATGCACCCATCCTTATCGCACTCCGAAGCTTTGGCATCTCCAGCAAAAGACGTACTGTTTACTGACACCATCACCATGAAGGCTAACAGTTTTGAGTCCAGACTGACGCCAAGCAGGTGAGCAATACATGCTTAAAAATAAGTCAACGTGATTGCGTTTTAACAGATAGAAATGTAAGACATTAGTCAGGGTGAGCACCACAGAAGCCAAGTCTCAGAACTGACCCATTTACCACAGTAGGCTGTGAGCTCCTTGTTACCTGATATGATTTGAAATGGATTCTTGCAGCTGCGAGGGGGGAAAATAAACTCCATTAGGCCCTGAAAATAAACTTGGTTGCAAGGTTACACAAGTCACAAGCTTTTTTTTTATTTATTTCTCGCTTCTGCAAGGATCGATTTTAAAAAGAAGCATGTCGGGGGAATCAGGAGCTTAAGACCTACCGTAACAAACAACCTTTTCAGGTAGGTCAATTTAAAGCTCCAAAAGTTGACCTCTTACTATTTTTTTTAAAATAACTGAAAATTTCAGTTAAATTATTTTAATTTGTTTTAAGTACATGTAATTATTAAATAGGAACCTAATAAACACTAAATGAATTCCTGGGTCCTCAAGACTACACAAAAATTTCTATTCATATATTAAATATTCCATATTTAGGTCATGCCAAACTATTAACAGTCTACAGTTTAGGCTTTTCTTTTCTTTTTTTTTTTTTTTAAATGATACACTTTGAAATTTGTTGCAAAAGTTCCCCACTTACGTTTTTGTTATTGTTGTTGGACTTCTCATAGTTGAATTATATTCATTTAAATGATTTTCTTTAAACAGATTACTAGGTGTCAAGTAGTTAGACCACTATCTGATAAAAAGTAAACACTAGCTTGCGGGATATTCTCACTATCCGAATTGGGAGTTATTTATATAATTCATCAGTCTCTCACATCTGATTTTTAGGAACATATTTAATAAAGAAGGTCCTGGTAGCAGATAGTGAATTTTGTCTCCTCTTAGTTCTAGTTACATCAGTCATTATTGTACCTCTCTCTGGCATTTTTGTGAATCCATAACAGAGCCACACTGCTGTCAGCAAGCCGTGGTGCAGAGCTACAGCCAAGCAGCAGAGCTGACAAGTTAGGCTGCTGGAGGCGAGGCTAGATCAGTGGTTTTCAACTTATAAACTCTTACTTTTGAAGCAGAGAATTTTTTTTCTTGAAGGTTTTCTCTAAAAACCCAATAAATAAAACAGTTCATATGGAGCTACAGCTGATTGAAATAGAATTTGAAAGTGAAACGCCCCCATAATTTCTCTTACACCAGTAGTCCTTAGAGAGTTTTATAGATTCAAAGAGATAGAACCATACCATTTGAAAAACATTGACTTCTTTAATAAAATTCATAGATTTCAGATACGAATATTCTTGGAAATTAGGAATTGTTTTTACTACTATAATCTTAATGGCTACTATTTAAAGTACATTTCTTTGGTGTGTTTTGTGTGAAATAATCCTTAGATTTACATTTGTACGTTTTATAAGACTTGGTTTTCCAATTAGTAATGTGAGACTTTGTTAGTGTTTCTAATATTTGACAAGGTATATAGAGAGTTAACAGTGTGTCTGTTGCATGAATAGTAATCTGTATGAAAAAAGCACATCCTATGGAGATGTCCATATGCCATGGTTATGGAATCCTTTGCCAAGAGCCCTATAAAGAAAGACTAGTTAGTATTCTGTGAGATATTCCTTGTGATATTTACAAATGATAGGATTTTACTATGGTATATGTACCTTATGTGTTATATAAATCTGGTATGATAAGAAAGCATTAATTAGCACAGAAGATTGATGAGTAATTTCATTTTTCATAAATAAATTACTTGGTGTTAATAGATACATTTTTAGCTGTCTATATTATAGCAAGTCCAGCAGACTCTGCTGACTACAAAGATAGTCTTTGAGCTGTGCCTGTCTTTAGATTAGTTTCCTTTATTACTTCTGCATATTGACATTGTTCTTACTGCCAACCTTTTCATCTTCACCTGGGAAAACATAACAATTGTTCTTTTGGTGACATTCAATATTATTGGTAATCTGTGTATATGTTGGGCAATAGCAGCTAATGTTAAAGTTCTTATCTATCTATTCTCAGCCGACTAAACTGCTTCCTGTTTGACTAGCTACTTTGATGGTGGTATAAAATTAGGGGTTTGTTTGTTTGTTTCTTTTTAATATACTTAGTAGTACAAATGAAGAAGCTAATTCAAGGTTTTTTGTGATGTTATAGGTTTATGAAAGCTTTAAGTTATGCATCATTAGATAAAGAAGATTTATTAAGTCCTATTAATCAAAATACCCTGCAGCGATCCTCCTCTGTTAGGTCCATGGTATCCAGTGCTACATACGGAGGTTCTGATGACTACATTGGACTTGCTCTTCCAGTAGACATCAATGATATATTCCAGGTATCATCCAGAGTACTACTGTTTTCCTATGAGCTGGCTTCCTGCTGTTTTTGTTGTGTTTTAATGTTCTGTAACTGCTTATTAGAACTTGTAATTTATAGTACATACACTTTTTATGGGAAAGATAGAAGTTTTTGAGGTGATTTTTCGTCTAAAAGTATGTTAACAAAAATCACACTTTCTTAGCTGCTCTGTACTCTCGCTCAGCTCTTTTGAGTAAGACATGGTTTAGTCTCAAATCTCTGGAATGTTAACCTTGTCTGACCATAATCAATTAGCATCTTGTCTGATTTATCTGTAGTCTATAGAAGTTTAGTAAATCCCTAATCATCTTTTAGATTGATGTAACTTCTTGTGTTTTAGTCATTGATCCTTTTTCTCACACAGAACAGCCACATGTGATATCTGTGTACAGTAGCCTTGCTCCCATAAGATAATACACAATTTCTAGTGGATTATAATAATACTAAGGAATATATATTCTTTTACGTAACTAAGTATTTTATTATTTATCAGTCTATTTTTCTTTGTGGGTATGTAGAGTGTGTGTGGTATGGGTGCATATGGGTGTGTGGGTCTACATACCTGCAGTGGCCAGAGGTGATTGTCAGGCATCATGCTTTTGTACTCTTTGGCTCCCTCTTGAGATGGCATTGCTCATTGAATCTGGAGCTCAGATGGCAGCCGGCAAGCCCCGGCTGGCCATCATCCTGTCTCCATCCTCCCCAGTCTTGTTTTACAAGCATGTGCACACATGGCCTTGCCCAGCATTGTCTGGATAGTAGAGGTTCTCATGCTTGTACAGCAAGCACTCAGAACCCACTGAAGCATCCCTAGCTCCTAGATACTCTACATACACACTAAAGGATTTGACTACCTCATTTAATTCACCAAGAACATGGTTAAGAGACTAGTTATTTGGTTATGTTTTGGTAACTTTAATCTTCTTTAGTAAACTTTGCCTTAGAGATTTGTATGCGACAGTAATTCTATTTCTGTTGCATTTCCCTGAATTTTCTTAACCTTCATAAGATGACTTTCTCTGTATGATGAAACTGACTGTGCTTTGTATGCATTTTAGGTAAAGATATTCCTTATTTTCAGTCAAAGCATGTGCCTCCTCCAGATGACCGAGGTGCAAGAGTGTTTCCCCACGATGCAGGAGGTAATGTGTGTTCTTGTTCTGCTGCAACTCCTTACCTGAAAAATGAAGTTCTCTTTTCTGCGAGCTAACCGTCAAAATTAGGCGCACTAAACGTTGGGGTTAGCTTAAACGTTAAACCAAAATAACTCAATCAACTGAAAATTAAAACAGTTTTTCCAGTGAGGCTTCCAGCCTCTCAAGTTGATAAAGCCCAGAATAGGTTTTTCTTTTCTTAAAGTGCAAGAGGAATGTTAAAACCAGTTTCGTGGGTCAGAGGTATAGCTGTTTACAGTGAGGGAAGATTGGGATTTGCTTACTTATATATGTTATTCCATGCCGTGAACTGTTATATTTTAGTGAATGTATGCATATGAACCATAGATTGATGGTTTTATAATCTTGTTTTAACATATACCTCTTAGAATTACTGATTTTGTTTAGGCAATTATTAGGACTAATTGAAATGATATGTTAATATAACCTGTTTGTTTTTTTTTCTATTTAAAAAAACAAACTGATGGGGTGGTGGTTGTGCACGCCTTTAATCCTAGCACTTGGGAGGCAGAGCCAGGTGGATCTCTGTGAGTTCGAGGCTAGCCTGGTCTACCAAGCGAGATCCAGGACAGGCACCAAAGCTACACAGAGAAACCCTGTCTCAAAAAACAAAAAACAAAACAAAACAAAAACTTATTGAAATAATAAAGGTATATGTACTATCTGTTTTTATTTTTATAATTTAAAACAAATTATTCTCTTTATTTCCTAATTAAAATTAAATGTTGGGTCATAAAGAGTTCTAAATTTCCACCTTAAAAAGTATTATTTTAAGACATCATGAAAAAGATACTAATGGTGTCTTTATTGGATTGTATTTTTATTTACTTAAACACGCAGGTCTTCCATCTGGAACTGGTGGTCTTGTAAAAAATTCTTTTCACTTGCTACGTCAGCAGATGAGTCTTACGGAAATAATGAACTCTGTCCATTCGGATGCTTCTCTGTTTTTAGAGAGCACAGAAGACACTGGACTGCAGGAGCACACAGATGACAATTGCCTTTACTGTGTCTGCATTGAAATTCTGGGCTTCCAACCCAGTAACCAGCTCAGTTCGATATGTAGTCACTCAGGTGAGTGATGGTGTCCTTGGAGATGAACCCGCTCCAGTTACAAGCTGTTGGACAGCCCTCTGATGAGGCCCTCTTACTCCATCTCACTGCCTCAGACGTCGTCTTCCTGTTGCGCCGTTAGTATTTCAGCCTCTAAGTTTATTCTCCCCACTTTATCTTTTAGTATATTATTTAAGATTAATCTGTTTTGAATTCTTTATTGGCTCTGTAGCCCAACACATAAGATTCTTTGTGCTCTGTGGTTTTCATCATTCTCATTCTTGTAGTTGGTAGACCATGCCTGACTTGAAGTTATCAACAGCTGCTGGGAATGACAACTAGTTTCCCTGCTCCTCTTCCTTATCCTTTCGGGTCCCCCACACAGCCTTGCTCTTACATAAACACACATAGTCTCTCTGGAGCATCTGCCTCATCCTCAGTCTCATGTCTGAGAAGTGTCCTGATTCCTAAGCCAAGGGTGGAAGCTCCTTCCTCTTGCTCTTCCTGTCCTTTGTACAGAGGTTTCTTGTAACTATGGTTGTTACTCAGTCACCTTCTGACCTTACCATGGCGACTTCCTCAGAGCTTGTTCCGTCCTCTCTTCATTTTCGTGTCTGACATAGCTGCTGCCTTGTGCACTGGGCTCTCGGTGTACATTTATTAGAGAGGGAATAAATAAGTGGTCAGTTTCCTAATATGAATCACACAGGTGTAGATATTAACAGTTTCAATTGGTGTTTTAGTGTTCGTTTATGTACCTTTTCTTGGTAAATATCAATCAGCTTCCCTCAGAGTTCTTAGTGAAGACCAGAGTTCTCTGATAACTCTTCTGAAGTTCCCCTAGGATTTCATAACTTCCCAACTGTGGACTATGCCAGCTGATGGTGCTGGAGAGACACCTAGTCAGGAGTGTGCTTGCTGTGATTTGCCACCAATAGGTTGAGATTGTGCTTAGAAACTGATCCACATTCTCAGTGATTCCATGTCTCAATATGGGCCTGGACTTGACAGGTTTCACCCTCTGAACCCAGGGCCTCCATATGCTCAGATTTTTTTTTTAAACAAACTTGTGTTTATTGGATTATTTTTTTGAGAGTGAGTTAGATGTGCTACACACCATACTACTACACCATCTTAGATCAGTTGGCAATATTGTTTATGATTTAGGGCCTTCAAGTTCTTTTTATTTACTCACTCAGTAGTGTGTGTGAAGCACTTAGTGTTGAGCTCTGAAGTTATAAAAAACACAGATGGACCAGCCACCAAAACTGTCTTAAGCGAAAAGAACAGAGCCAGTACAGCCAGAATTACACACCTGACATCAGTCCTTACACAGCTGTACTGATCCTAGCAGCGTATGGTCAGCATTATACACAGACACAATCAGTCCTGACAGAGCTGTACTGATCCTATTAGTGTATGGTCAGCATTAAACACAGACACAATCAGTCCTTACAGAGCTGTACTGATCCTATTAGTGTATGGTCAGCATTAAACACAGACACAATCAGTCCTTACAGAGCTGTACTGATCCTATTAGTGTATGGTCAGCATTAAACGCAGACACAAAAACTGGAGGAGCTAGAACCCATCTGTGTACCTCCAGCTAACTGATCTTCCACAGAGGTGCTAAGAATGCCTGCTGGAGAGAGGACAATATTTTTGATAAAGGGAAAACTGGATAGCCAAAGTAAATGGGATTAGATGTCTCTCATTCTGAACAAAAGTCAACTCAACATGGGCTGTAAATGTGAGCCTGAAACTGAAAGTGCTGAGGAACTGCATTGGAGTTGTCAAATGGGTGAGGATTTCTTGGAATCCTACCTGCCACCCACTACATGCTCTAAAAAAAAACAAACCAAAAACTATAGGAAAGAAAAGTTAGGATGTCCAAAACTATTAATAAAACATTTTTTACAGAGAAAAAGAAATGAATGAAAGAACATAGAAATTGAACAAATACTTGCAAACTACATATCTGATAAATTAATATACAGGTTGAGTGTAATGGCACACGCCTTTACTCCCAGCATTTGGGAGGCAGAGGCTGCTTGGTCTACAGAGTGAGTTCTAAGATAGCTAGGGATACACAGAGAAACCATGTCTGGAAAAGAAAAATTAATATACAGGATATAGGATTAAAATTTGCAGTAGACTTAAAAACACTTCTCAGGACACAAAAGTAGTCAAATGTAAAAACTACCATGAGCTATCAGCTTACAATAACTAGAATACTTGTCAAAATGCCAAAGGGTAACACATGCTGGCAAGGACAGGAAGAAGAAGAAATCCTTGCACATTGTTGGGTGGAATGTAAATTACTACAGCTACTAAAGAAAGCAGTAAGGATCTCAGAAAAACAAAATGAAACAAGCCATACAACCCAGCAGTCCCATCACTTAAGAGAGAGAAAGGAAGTGAAATCAGTATGCCAAAGACACAGCATCCTTAGTGAACTGTAGTACTCTTCACAGTAGCCAAGAAGTGTAAGCAAATACCTAATTGATAAATGAATGGATAGAGAATGTGGAGTGTGTGTGTGTGTGTGTGTGTGTGTGTGTGTGTGTGTGTGTGTGTGTGTAAAAAACCAAACTGAAATAACTAGGTAACGATATAGGAGGACCAGTTGTTAAAACTGGAGGAGTACCTAAGACTGCAGCTGAAGGACAGAGGAGCCAAGAGACTGGCTGGTTGTTAAGTTATTTGCCTCTCAAGAATTAAATGCTTTAAATGTTAGAAGACCAGTGCTGTATGAAGGAGGGTGTTGAGGAAGCATGAGGCAGAGCTCTGTCCACTTGACCTTCTTCCCAAAGGTACAGTGACTGAGGGAATGCCAGGAAGTCCAGGATATCCAGCCAATAAGAGCACAAGTGTAAATAGCAGAGGCCTGGGTCTCAAATACCAGGGAGACTGGTACAAAAACCAGGCTGTTGTCCTTGTTGGACAAGGGAAACCCATGAGGCCTCAACCCTACACCAAGAACTACAGGCAACTGAGGAATGCTGAGATCAGGAAAAAGAGTCTTCCTCAGGGAGAACACACTGATTGGTTGTTATCTAATAACAAATGGTCAGCCCTGAAATATGTACATACAATTAGCATTTTATGAACTGAGCAGTTAAGGGTGTGTGTGAGTTGTGTGCACATATGCATATAACAATGAAAAAGAGGCCATGAATTTCAAGCAGAGTGGGGAGGGGTAAATGGAAGGATTTGGAAGGAGGAAAACAGAAAATGATAAAATTATAGTCTCCAAGATTAATCTTAGGCTTAATATCTGTACTTAATACTTACCTGTAATACTTTAGTTTGGGTTCTAGTTTAAGCCTCTGAGTGAGAATAATACATTACAGTATTTTTTAGTCAGACTAGGAATCAGTAACTATTCCATGAATGGTAACTTGTATAAAACTTACTTAGTTCTGATAGTTAGTGATGGTGATCTAACTGTAGTCCTCACACATAGCTTCCATCTGTAAGAAAAGTTGAGCATCTCCATGTTCCTTTCCTCAGTTCCAACAATGTATAGTTCTCTGTTTTGCTGGTTGTCCATATTTTGTCTGAAGTTTCCAGTTAACAGCAGTCATGGTCTTGTTTAAAACTTTATCCGCATGATTCTGCACATTTCACAAGTGACATCCTACAGAGTCAGAGCACAAAGTACTTTACATCTTTAGAAAGCAATGCAGTATTTTTAAACCTTGATTACCTAGAGGAATAAATGCTTAATTAAAATCACTGACCTCTTTAAAAATAGGGTACCGTTCCAACAAGATAGGGTACGGAGTTGTCACCGGTTGAAGATCAGGCTGGGCTAAATTAGTTCATTACTTTTCAGAAATATGTCAGCTGGAGGAAGTGTTGCTTTCTTACTGTTCTTTATACTGTAGTACTTACCACCGAACCCTAAGTAGCTCATCAAGTGAGTGTAAAATATGTATATGCCTTTTTTCATTGGGACTGAGGAAAACAACATGAAACATTGTTTTAAATTACATCTTTGATTCCAAAATATTTTCCTTGTGGGCATGGCCAACCAATGACTGGTCAAAAGAGACCTATGCCACGAGAGGGAGCCCATGACAGACACTGCTTGGAGGGCCAGGACTCAGATTCTGGATAGCCCACAGACCAAGGATAGATCCAAATATGACTGGAATGGGGGGAAAAAGTCAATGAAATGACTCTTGGTGATACTCTGTTATACTCATAGACCAGAGCCTAGCATAATCATCATCAGAAAAGCTTCCTCCAGCAACTGATGGGAGCACATGCAGAGACCCACAGCCAAACATTAGGTGGAGCTCAGGCTGTGGTCTTTTGACCAGTCATTGGTTGGCCATGCCCACAAGTTCTGTACCACCTTTACCCCAGCACATCTTGCAGGCAGGACAGATTTGTATGTAGAAGGTTTTGTGGCTAGGTTGGTGTATCCCAATCCCTCTACTGGAAGTCTTGCTTGCTTACAGGATATGGCCGGTTCAGGTTACCTACCCCCCATTATTAGGAATCTTTGCTAGGGTCACCCTTGTGGATTCCTGGGAGTTTCCATTGCACGTGGTTTCTACCTCACCACTGAAATGTCCCCCAATTCCGGTTGTCACTCCCAGTACTCTCTCCTCCACCCACCCATCCCTCATGTAATCCATCCTGTTCCCATTCCCACCTGCCCCCAGTCTACCCACGAAATTATTCTGTTTGCCCTTCCCAGGGAGAGCCATGTGTCCCCCACTTGGGCATTCCTTGTTACTTAGCCTCTCTGGGTCTGTGGATGCTTATCCTTTACACTTATAAATGCATACATACCATGTTTGTTTTTCTTGGTTTACTTCACTCGGGATGATTTCCTGCAAATTTCATGATTTTTTTTAAACATTGTATAAATGTACCACATTTTCTTTATCCATTTTTTGGTTGAGGGACATCTAGGTGGTTGGTTTCAAGTTTCTGTCTGTTACAAATAAAGCCACTATGAAATAAACATAGTGGAGCAAGGGTATATGCCCAGGAGTAGTATAGCTAGTCTTGAGGTATATCAATTCACAATTTCCTGAGGAATCTCCATATTGATTTCCATAGTGGTTGTACAAGTTTGCACTCCCACCAACAGTAGAAGAATATTCCCCTTGCTCTGCGTCCTTGCCAGCATGAGCTGTCACTTAAGTTTTTTATCTTAGCCATTCTGACAGGCGTAAGATGGAATTTCAGAGTCATTTTGATTTGCATTTCCCTGATGGCTAAGGGATTGAACAATTCTTTAAGTGTTTCTCAGCCATTTGAGATTCCTCTGTTGAGAATTCCTTGTTTAGATCTGTACCTCATTTTTAAATTGGATTATCTGGTTTGTTAATATCTGGTTTCTTGAGTTCTTTATATATTTTGGATTATCAGCCCTCCGTCAGATGTGGGATTGGTGAAAATCTTTCCCCAGTTTGTAGGTTGCTGTTTGACCTGTGGCCAGTGTCCTTTGCCTTACAGAGGCCTTTCAGTTTCATGAGATCTTAGTTTCTGTACTATTAGTGTTCTGGCCTAAGCCCAATCTTATGGAGGCATTTTTTTTTTTAATTGAAGTTCTCTCAGATGACTTAGTTTTTATCAAGTGACACAAAACTGTCTAGCACAGCAGGCATGGAAGTAGTAATCTGAGACATGCTTGGAAGTGGAGTAAAATGTAGGGCAAAGGTTATTTTGGGGGAACCAAGGTTGAATGAGGTTGAACCTCTTTTCTTCCATGTTGGTATCTGGGGAGACAAGCCAGCTTTTAGAAGTCTTACTTTCTTTCTTTCTTTCTTTTTTTTTTTTTTTTTTTTTTTTTTTTTTTGGTTTTTCGAGACAGGGTTTCTCTGTGTAGCTTTGCGCCTTCCTGGAACTCGCTTTGGAGACCAGGCTGGCCTCGAACTCACAGAGATCCGCCTGCCTCTGCCTCCCGAGTGCTGGGATTAAAGGCGTGCGCCACCACCGCCCGGCCAGAAGTCTTACTTTCTAGCTGAATGTTTATCTTCTCTGTCTGAGTTATACTTTTTTCATAAGGGGAATGAATACTTAACTAACTTCCACTGTGTTGTATAGTACTAAGCTTGTATGATTTTTATAGGATGTCCAATGTTCCTTCCTGAAAGGATAATCAACAGCTTTTCCCATTTGTTTTCATCATTGATTTTAATACCTAGGTTTTTTTTTTATTTACTTATTACATTTTTTTATTTGTTCATGTGTTTGTGTACTGTGCATGCACATGTGTGCCAGTGTGCATGTACCACAGGACCCACTTGAAGATCAGAGGACAAATGATTGGAGTCAGTTTTCTCCTTCCACCCCGTGGGTCCTGGGGTTGAATGTAAGACCATCAGCAAGCACCTTTTTAACCCATTGAACCATACAGCTGGTCCATGCCCAGGGCATTTTTAAACCAAAAAAGTATTTTAGCTTAGATAGTAGGTTGACGTCAAAATCCCACCATGGGATCCTTAGGAGTGCATGGAGAGAAGAAAAAGAAGGAAAAATTAAAATAGGAAGAGGTCTGAAATAACCTTATGCTTTTAATTGGATTTACTGTTGGGTGAGGCATTCAGATAGAGGTAGAAAGGATAGGAGAAGAGAAGATAAGGTGTGTTCATCTGTACGTATTTGTTTGAAATTTAATGACATAGTCACACATTAGTACTAGGAAAATCAACTCTCTAGAACATAGCAGGTTCCCTTGTTTGAATACTCATCTAAACAGTTTGGATTTACTTTGAAAATCTTCATGAAAAGAAATTGTTAGAACAGGGAAGTTCTCTTAGAGTGTGTATTCCTAGCACAGGAATGGAGCTCTAATCAAATGCTTTTACCTTCAGACCTTCAGGATATTCCATATTCTGATTGGTGTGAGCAGACGATCCACAATCCTTTAGAAACGGTTCCTTCGAAGTTCTCGGGGATTTCTGGGTGCAGCGATGGTGCATCTCAAGAAGGCTCAGCCAGCAGCACCAAAAGCACAGAGCTGCTTTTGGGTGAATCATCAGGTTCGGTTTCTTCATCCGTAATAGAACTGTGTTCAGTTGATTTTGCTTGTTAGCATATGTACTATAATTCCTAGGAGCTATGACAGCAGATCGGTGTTAGAAGTGTAGTAGACTGCACCTGTGTCAGCCATTCACAGGTTCTCTCTCAGTGGTCTACTTCTTCTAGGTGATTGGCAGATTATGTGCCGTTGATTGCAATTTTAGTTGCTTATATAGTTTCAAAACAAATACCATGAGTTGTTATTGTTCGATGTTGTGATATGATAAGTGATCTCATACTGACATCTTCATTTCAGGTGTGAAAACCATTCCAGATGATACACCAATGTGCCGTATCCTGCTTCGTAAAGAAGTGCTAAGATTAGTCATTAATTTGAGTAGTTCAGTTTCTACCAAGTGTCATGAAACAGGGCTTTTGACGTGAGTACATTGTAGCTAGAGTTTTCCTGCCTTGCCCACAGTCAGGACAGATCTTTGTCACCCGCCAGTCCCACAGCCGCTCAGACCCAACCAAGTAAACACAGAGACTATTATTGCTTACAAACTGTATGGCCGTGGCAGGCTTCTTGCTAACTGTTCTTACAGCTTAAATTAATCCATTTCCATAAATCTATACCTTGCCACGTGGCTGGTGGCTTACTGGCGTCTTCACATGCTGCTGGTCATGGCTGCGGCTGGCAGTGTCTCTCCGCGTCAGCCTTCCACTTCCCAGAATTCTCCTCTCTCCTTGTCCCATCTACTTCCTGCCTGGCCACTGGCCAACCAGTGTTTTATTTATTGACCAATCAGAGCAATTTGACATACAGACCGTCCCACAGCAGTACCTACCTGCCTGAAGGTTGACAGCTTGTTCTACTGTGTGAGGTGCAGAAAGATACTTGCACTGCTCAGAGTTGCACAGTAGTAGCAGTCACAGACTCCGTTTCCATCTGCAGAGCAGGGCTTAGGTGCTATGCTGTGGTACCTCAGTCTGAATTGCAGATTGAAGGCAAAGTGAGAGAGAATCCATCCAGACTCTGAAACAAATCTGCAAAAATGGGAAACTATCTAAAGCAGGGCCACTCTTGCCCCCTTTTTTAGCCTTGGCAAACTTTGGGGTTGTTTTTAATTAAATAACTTTTTAAAATTTTTTTAAATTTAAACATTTTTTTTAAATTCCCAAATTCCAGTTTCTGGTGTAATTATTGGTGGCTATAACTCAAATACAAAAACCAGCTTTTTAGATTTCTCAATCATTTTTCAAGAAAGTGAGGAAGACCTAAGACCAAACATGTGAGAAGCAAGTTTAAGTTATAAACTAGTGGGATTTCCTGATTTTTATTGTTTTTCTAAGTCAGAGCAGCCTGATAAATGAAAAAAATGATTTTGAGTGAATCATCTTTATTTGCACTGTTTAAAGTAGTTGTTCTTAAAAGAAGTGTGAAACAGAAGTGGTTTACAGTAAGCCAGGTGTGCAGGCCTAGGCCTGCAATCCTGCACTCAGGAGGTCGAGGCAGGAGGTTCTGGAATGCTAGGGACATGGAATCATGGTCAAGCTGGCCTGGGCTATGTGAAATCCTGTAGCAAAAAGGTAAAAAGGAAGAGACAAGCTGACTGACTGACTGACTGTTGTATATTATTAAGCCACCACTCCTGACATTCCATCCAATCAATATCTGTAGAAAAAATTAGCAGAACATGTCATTTTGGAGGGTCAAATGAATAAATTCTGGTTATAATTTTTATCACAACATAGTCTGTCTTTTCATTTTAGGATTAAAGAGAAGTATCCTCAAACATTTGATGACATATGCCTTTATTCTGAAGTTTCTCATTTGTTGTCACACTGCACATTTAGACTTCCATGCCGGAGGTTCATACAAGAGTTATTTCAGGATGTACAATTTTTACAAGTAAGTAAGACTCTTTTTCTGGAGTTTGTCTCCTAGAATTATTCTATACTTGAAGTAAGTTAAAAGAAAGTATATCTACATTATATGCCATTTTTATTTTTTAAAAAAATTAACAATTTACCACTTTTTCCTAGATGCATGAAGAAGCAGAGGCTGTGTTGGCAATTCCACCAAAACAACCTGTAGTTGATGAATCTGACGAATCCTGACCTCATATTTATGATGTTTATAGCTAGAAACTATATATTTATCCATCCTTGTGGATTTCCTAAAGGCCTCACAAAATACTGACTGGCTGTCAGCGAGACAGGAGTATCTTCTGACGCTGTCCCAGCAGTCACTGGTACAGAACAGCTGTAGCTGCTGACGTCCCTAACCAAGCCAACTTCCTCTTCCCTGTTGGAGATTCATTACCACAATTTTAATTCAGTTACTATCATATGCAAGAGCCAAGCACTGAATACCTACATAGGTTTTCTATTTTTTTAATTTGAAAAGCATAATGGCAGTGGAACAAAAACAGGACATGAAGAAGCACCCTTCACACAGTTATTTCTGAATGCTTCTTAATTAAGGGTAAATCTAAAAGATGCCTTGTTTGTTAACTAATTCATGGAAACCAGGAGTCACCATCTCTGAGGCTGCATCCTGTTATCTCGTAGGCTGTGATGTAACTGCTGGGATCAGAGGGCTTTGTTGGCCCTTCCACATTTCCTTAATGTTGTAACACTACTTCAGAGGTTTCTGACCTCAGAGCAAAAGAAGAGCCTCACCAATTGGAACTGAAAGGTTATTTTATGTTGCTAGACTGCATAAAGATGCTTATTTGTCTCCATCTCTTCAGGTTTGTTGCAATACGTTGTTGAAAGTTACTTGTACCAATTAAGGTTTTTCACTACAGTTGATCAAAATAAATAGTTCAGTTGAAATACTTCCCATGTCTAGAATGCATGTATATGCCCAGTGGACTTCCATCCTCATCAGCTCCTCTCATCACCGCTTGAAACTGATTGAGCAAGTATTAGTAGTTTGGACCCAAAGCAAAGGAAAGCATTAAATGATACTTCCGACCTCTTAAAGAAAAGACAAGTTTGCATGAAATTTACACATTCCATGTAAAAAAGAAAAGCCATATTTGCTTTTAAAAAGTTATTGAGTCTCATTAAGATTCAAAATTGTGGTGAAAAGCCTTAATTACTAAATGTTAAAGCAGCGATAATGTAATTTTTGTTAGTGTTCGTGTTTTGCACAGAATAATTGCAGTTATAGGTGAGTTGAAGAGTAGTCATTGCTTTTATCACATTTGTGAAGTTGATGAAGGCAAGGTTTTGTCTGTCTGTCTGTCTAATTTGTGTATGTATAAAGATATTTGGAAATCTTTACAGAAATTAAACATATATGCAAATTTGTACATAAAGTAGCATGAACATCATTACTAGATGCTTGTAAGTGAAAGGGTTGTCTTTTTTGAAATCATATATCTAGAACAAAAACATCCAGCTGGACTGACTAGGACCCTTTTGTAATGCTTTGTGTAGCCCATTTTTTATAGTTACACATCAGCTTTAATACCATCATAGACATCAGTCCATATTTTCCCATGTTGTACACCCTTTTCATACCGGGCTTGTTTGCGAGGTCTCTGTAAAGTACCCTGTGAACAAGGAAACATAACTCACAGAGAATTTTTTTTTTTTTTTTTTTTTACTGGCACTGAAAGTTCCCACTAGGATGAAGCATTTCATCTCCTTCCTAACTCCTCTTTGACTGCACTTCAGCAAGTTGTTCTTACATGCACTGTGTAGCAACTTCCATGATGATCAAGCAGACAAGGGCTCGAAGCTGCTGCTCACATTACAACACAGTTCTTCTCATATGCTCAGAAAATACTTTATCACTGAACCCAAGTGTTTATCTAAATGTCAACAGTACTTCTAAGAGCATTGCCTGTCACCTTGGTCTTTGGTCTTGGATAATAAAACTGCCTTTCCAGAGAACCAAATGTCAGAGATACTAGACCAAATAGTGGTTACAATTCCAAAGGACATAATGTAGTCTTACTCATAATGGGATTAACATTTTAGACATTCATTTTAAACACTACCTCAGTTAACATAGAGTATAAAATCTGTGGTTTCATCCCTCAAAAGTAAACAATAACTAATTTGTTTGTTTTTCATCACACAAAACTATCCCCATCCTTGCGCACCTAAGTCAGCCATCCTGAAATGAAGGCTGTGCCTAGTGTCCTAAGCAGGTGTTTTGTTTTGACTTTTGACTGTTACTTTGAAAGGGGTGTGTGTGTGTGTGTGTGTGTGTGTGTGTGTGTGTGTGTGTGTGTGTGTGAGAGAGAGAGAGAGAGAGAGAGAGAGAGAGAGAGAGAGAGAGAGAGATCGATCATATCTGCCTATAGCACTTACTTTGGGAAGATATCAGAGCTTTGTGATTTTCAGTATATTGGAGGAAATTGTCAATGCTTAAATTTATAGTGCTGTCTGGTTTAACCATGGTTTCACCAAGACGTGTAATACATTTCCTTTAAGTACTTACTTGTATAAAAGTAGACTTTCATGATGAAAACTACATGCAGTGCCAAGTGATTAGCATAGGTGTTTAAGACTATTAAATTATAGCAGAAAAGGTTAGGAATGATGTCAATGGTAATAGAAATCATTGAGAAAGTTATCTATAAATAATAGATATTACCAAAATAATGTCAATACTGTAGTTTTTCAAGAGTTTAGAATTAATCTTAGTCATATAAATTTGTACTATTGGTAATTATTTAATAATTTGGAAGGGTTTGAATAGTTAAGCTGGTTGTAAACTGTGAATTTCTAATTGTAAATTGTCATTTCTAATTGAATTTTTTTCAAGAACAGATTTCAGTTTCACCTACTAAATAAATACTGACAAATGAGAAATTTAGTATTTATAAGGAAATAGGCTCTAAAATTTCTTAGCCTTTTCTTTTCTGTTTGTGCTTAGGGTGTATTGGAGGAGAAAGTGTTCTCCCTAACTTAAGTGTTTCTAATACAGAGAAATGAATAGACATCCCGTAAGACAGTGGTTTTACAAGGCTGTTAGAAAGTGCGGACATTGTTGCTGTGGTGACGTATCCAAGTCCTAGGAGCAGTGGCTTCAGCAGCATTCTACTCTTGTCCAGAGCTTGAGGTGGTTAACACTGGATTCCATGTCACCATGGCCAAGTATTCAAAGTGGGATGTCACTGTTCATTTAAACTTGTCTACTGCTATTTATAACCTTTTTATTTCATTCCTTTCAGAGGATGCCTTTTATGCCCCATATCAAAGCACAGATCATTAAGCAATAAGAAACAAAATTGTCTGTCATTCAAATTATAATTGCGATTATTCTCGTGTGGTAAGAGTGAGGTGCTAATTTTGTGTGAGAAGAATTTGTGACCACTTTGGAAATGTATTCTGGAAGTAAGGTTTTTTTTGTCCCTCCTTTAGACTTTTACTTCCATTTTGTCTCAGATTCACAGTCCATGAAAGAAAAGTAGAATTGTTTGAAAGACTTCTAAGAAAAGCTGCTTGCAATGAACATTTCAGATTTTCCTAAGTGTGGGCTGGCAAAGGGCTCCATTTTCTCCATATTGACAGAGTCTATTGTTCCCATCTTAACTTCAAGAGTGTCACTACCCCGAGTCCCACATCCAAACGTGCCCGTGAACTTGAGGGCAGTGCTTACGAAGGACACACAAGTCTGCGCGAGGCTTTGCAGGAGCCATTGTCTTTTCATGACAGGTCCCCAGGGGGTTCATTTCTAGCACATTTGTATGACTCACCGAATGTGGGACTCCTCCTCTTTGGAGTATTTTTATAGTTAGGTGGATGACTGCCACAGATGCATGGATTGCACATTCTGACTCGATAAGATACTTAATGTGAAAATTTATGCCAAAAAGGAAACATACCTTACAACTTTCCCATTTAACTAAGCTGGTCTAGCACAAAATGCTAACTAAGTCTTGGGGCAGAGAGGGAGTAGTGAAAATTTTTTATGTATGATTGTTGAAAACTCTTCCATTACTGGCCTGTCAGAAACCCTAACAATGCATTGTGAAACAAATGATGGAAATTCAGTTAGCTTTGAAAAGTGGTAAGGGATCGAGAAGAGAATCTCAGACTCAGTGCTCTCTGACCACATGACCTTTTTTTATTTAGTAATACGCTGCTACATTTTTGGAGGTTCTAGTGTTTGTAGGTCACTGAACAGACATTGAAATCTGATTTATATTGTATAACTGTAACATAGAAAGAAAAAGTATTTATATATTTTCCTTAAGAATATTTCATTGAGTTGTGTATAATTTAAATAAGATTTGTCCCCAAATGGTTTTGCTCACCTTGATTTTTTTCGTTGTTGTTGTTGTGGTTTTATTGTTTTTGTATAATGTGTACAGTTTATGTTAAGGGCATTAAAGCCTCCTGAAACATAATCTTATCAAAGGGATTCATTCTTAATAAAATGTACTTAAAATTCTTAAACTTGTGGCGATGTTGCTTTATTTGAAAATGGGTGTCGCTGGGCCTTGACTTGAATCACATGATACTGGTGTTGACAGGTGTGATTTCCAATAAATGTGACTTTTCCATCCTATAGATGGGGATGGTCTTGTGCCGTGAAAAGGGGCTGCCCCCAATTTTAAAGTAATTATACTTCCTTGGCATTCTTCAGAATTTAACATACTTACATTTTTTTTTTTTGGTTTTTCGAGACAGGGTTTCTCTGTGTAGTTTTGCGCCTTTCCTGGAACTCACTTGGTAGCCCAGGCTGGCCTTGAACTCACAGAGATCCTCCTGCCTCTGCGAGTGCTGGGATTAAAGGCGTGCGCCACCACCGCCCGGCTCATACTTACATTTTAATGTCAAATAAGTATTGTAAAGGATTTGGAAATAGAAATGTCTTTAGAACAGCTCTGGACTTCCTGAGGTAGTAAGGAAATGACCTGTAAGTGGAGTGTTGCTCAGTTGTTCACACACTCTGGCCTGAGCAGAGGCCAGCCTCGTTCTACCTTGTGGCAGGATAATGCACCACAGGAAAAGAGCCAGCTGAGAAATTCAGTGTGAAAGCTTAGGTCTGTTAAAGGTGTTAAAATATATTCCCCACCTTAAGCGAACTTGGTTCAGGTATTTGGCCTGTGGACACCTGTTTGTGTGTATCATTGTTCTCACCCTGTACCGTGTTTTTATCAGAAATGTAAAATGAAAAGCATGCCTAATTTATCATAGTTGAATAAGAAAATGATAGTCTATATTTTTTAAATTTTCCATACAGAAATATTCAAATAGCTGAAGAGAGCTCAGTGATTAAGAGCACTGGCTCTTTTCAGAGGACGTGGGTTCAATTTCCCAGCACACATGTGGTTTTTTTAGTGCTTATTTGGAGTCCTAGGCCAACTTTACACTTAGTCCTCCATGTTGGAGATAACTCATTTTACAATACTGTTCAGTTCTACATAACAGCCACAGATTCCCTTGTTCTCCCCCTTCCTGCCCCCCTCCCCTTCCCCCCAGCCCACCTTGTTTGCTAATTCTGAAGACTTTTCATCTCTATTTTTATCTTTTAGGGTTTTAGAAGCACTCCATGAAGTGTCTTCTAAGCCCTTTGAGACAAAGCATGCATAACAGCTTGTAGATGTGACCTTAAGTCTAATTCAGTTTGGTGTTCTTATAAACACACTTTGCAAATGAGAGTAACCATGAGAAACAAACACACACACACACACACTGACTACACGGACATCTTTGTACATGTGGAGGCCAAGGTCAAATATCAATCATTCCACTCTTTTTTTTTTTTTTTTTTTTTTTTGAGATGGGGTCTCTTGGGTGAACTTAGATCATATTAGGCTATGGCCGGTGAGCTCCAGGAATCCTGTCTCTCGGCTGATTGTTTGCTGTGCAGGGGCATGTAACTCATGTAATTCCATCTATCCGTTCGTGGAATCGTCTCCTCTGCTGTCGAGTCCTTTTCAGAAAGTGCTTGCCAATGCCTCTGTCTTGAGGTGTCTTGTTGATGTCTACTAGCAGTTCCAGAGTTTCGGGTCTTCCATTAGAGTCTTTGACCTGTTGATTGATTCTTGAACAAAGTGAAAGAGATGGGACCTAATTTCAATCCTAAGGATGGGAAACTCCAGTTTTCCCAGCACTGTTTACCAAAGAGTCTGTCTTTTCATGTGTATTTTTTTCAGGTTTTTTTTATTATTATTTTATTTTATTTTACAACACTATTCAGTTCTGCATAACAGCCACAGATTCCCTTGTTCTCCCCCTTCTTGCCCCCCTCCCCTTCCCCCCAGCCCACCCCCTATTCCCACCTCCTCCAGAGCAAGGCCTCCCCCGAGGACTGAGATCGACCTGATAGACTCAGTCCAGGCAGGTCCAGTCCCCTCCTCCCAGACTGAGCCAAGCGTCCCTACATAAGTCCCAGGTTTCAAACAGCCAACTCATGCAATGAGCACAGGACCTGGTACCACTGCCTAGATGCCTCCCAAACAGATCAAGCCAATCAACTGTCTCACCTATTCAGAGGGTGGGAGCAGTGAAGGGCGAGGGTCGAGGGAAAGAGAGCAGGAGATCCCAGCTGGATCAAGAACAGAGAGGGAGAACAAGGAATAGGAGACCATGGTAAATGAAGACCACATGAGAAAAGGAAGAAACAAAGTGCTAAAGAGGCCCACAGAAATCCACAAAGATACCCCCACAAAAGACTGCTGGCAATGGCCGAGAGACAGCCGGAACTGACCTACTCTGGTGATGGGATGGCCAAACACCCTAATAGTTGTGCCAGAAACCCCATCCAAGGACTGAGGAATCTGGATGCAGACATCCACGGCTAGGCCCCGGGTGGAGCGCCGGGAGTCTAATTAGCGAGAAAGAGGAGGGTTTATATGAGCGAGAATTGTTGAAACCAAGGTTGGATAAAGCACAGGGACAAATAGCCAAACGAATGGAAACACATGAACTATGAACCAAAGGCTGAGGGGCCCCCAACTGGATCAGGCCCTCTGAATAGGTGAGACAGTTGATTGGCTTGATCATGTGTATTTTTTATGCCTTTGTCAAATATTAGGTGGCTGCAGCTGTGTGGGTTTGATTCTGAGTCCTCTGCTGAATCTCAATAGTCTGTGTCTCTTTGTGCCCACATCATATTGTTTTTGTTTATTTGGCTTGGAGTATATAATAGTTTATGGTCAGGTATTGTGGTAGCTCCAGCTAAGACTTGCTTTGGGTATTCAATCTTTTTTTTACATCCATATGAATTAAAGGATTATTTCATTCTGGTTCTTGAAGAATGTAGTTTGAATTTTGATGAGAATTCCACTGAATATGTAATCACATTTACTAATGGCCATTTTTACAGTATTTTACTAATCCAGGATAATGACAGGTCTTTCTCTTTCTATATCTTCAATTACATATTTGAGAGATATTTTACTCCCTTGGTTATGTTTATTTTGAGATTTTTTAAGTTAGTTATGAAAGGTTTTTTTTTTTTTTCTAATTTCTTACTCTACTAGTTCACTATTGGAATATAGGAAAGCTGCTGGATTTTTAGATGTTGAATTTGATTCCCACAACTTGCTGAATGTGTTTATCAGATCTAAGAATTTTCTCCTGGAGTCTTTGGAGGTTAATATCTAGAGTATATAAGGAACTTCAAAATTAAATCATCTAGTCAATAAATGGGCTGATGATCTGAGTAGACAGACATTTCTAGAGGAGGGAAAAACTACCTGAAAAAGGATACAGTAACCTTAGCAATCAGTACAAGGTGAATTAAAAAGCTTTGAGATGCCATCTCAGGCCAGGCAAATTCCTGCTATCAAGAAAGAAAAACACGTTGAGTATGAGGGGGAAGAGGAACAGGATACAAAATCGTTTGTATTATTAGTGAAAATGTAAATCTGTACAGCCACTATGAATGTCAATGTGGTGGTTCCTTAAATTAAAAATAGACCTGCCATATGACCCAGCTTTACCACTTCTGCGTGTACACCTGAAGGACTCTTAAATCAGCATAGCACAGTATTTGCACATCCACGTTCATTGCCGCTCTGTTCACAATAGCTAAGCTAGGGAACTAGCTGAGAGCCATCAACAAATGGATAAAAAAAAAAAATGGACTTGATCACAGTGGAATTTATTCAGCTCTAAAGAGTATAAGACATTTGCAGGAAAGTGGATGGAACTGGAGATCATTATAGTACATGAAATAAGCCAGACTCGGCAAAATATCACCTTTCCTTCAACATGTAGGTTTAGTGCTGTTGGAGTTTATAGTGTTAGAGTAAGGACTGATACAGGAACATAGGAAGGGGACCACGAGAGGGAAAGAAGGCACCTTCGAGCATGTGAATCTGTCCAGGAACTGATGAAATGTGTGGATTCCAAGTTAGTGCTGAAGAGACCCTTTTTAGCTTGAAGGGGTACCTAGAAGTTTACATTTCTGTTAAATTTGTGAGGTGATTTATTGGCTACACTCAATAATGTAAGTTTTCATTCTGTTGAGGGAATTAAAACAATGTGATTGTGAAATGTTTCAAATTAGGCTTTATTGAAACAGCAAAAATAATGTTTTTTTTGAATTTATGTTTTGTGGATTATCTTTTAAACAAACAAATGAAAGAGAACCTTTACAAATCAATGTCATTAACATTTCTGGATACAAGTTTCCAGTGAGAAATACATTGACAGAAAAACAAACGGTATTGGCAGTACTGACCAAAGTCATCTCCAAGTAGACTCTTCACGACAGTGCCTGGTACTAGGTTAGGGCAGAACCACTTTCTCTATCAAAAGGCTTGGTTGTATGTAAAGAAAAGACTGGAGACCTTTAACAGAACATTTTTGATTGGTGTTACTATGTTCTAAGGCTACCTGCTATATGGCTATTGCTGTAGTATTGGTAACAGCCATGCATGTGCACAAAGTCGTCATTCCCACCGCACTCACAGCAGACAAGACAAAGGGACCCTCTCTATCGTATTTTACAATGTGACAAACATCAACAGGAAGAAAGTGATGAATTGAACATCTGTGTTTGTCCAGCTACCATAGAGCATCTTCCAGAGATTGTTTACAGGAGCTACGCTGCTACCAAGGTCCATGGGAGTTCAGGCCTTACCTAAAAATAATATTGTGTATAGTGGGTATTGTGTGCCATGTCCTAATACCTGATGCATGTAAGTGCTATGGAAATTGTTAATACTGTATTTAAGTAATCGATGAGTTTGGTACAGACATTTTTTTTCTGATTTTTTTTTTCCTGGAGGTAGTTGGATCTTGATGTTATCTTAAAAGACCTACTTTGGGGCCAGCGCCCAACTAACTTCTAACTCCATGGAACATTTTAAAGTTAGCGATAAATTGAATCCAGTCCTGAGGCTTTATTACTTTAGCATGATAGGAATGTGAGTGAGACAGAATTCTCTTGAACCAGACTATGTGTGGAAATAGGTTATTTAGATACAGCTTGGGATGGGGCAACGAATGCAAAAGGAACCACTCAATGAAATGTCCTGTTTTCTATTCTGAGGTAGTCAAAAAAAAAAGGAGGAAGACTGGAGTCTACTGCACAGGCTACTGTCACCTGGATACCAAGTCTGGAGCTTTTTGCAATCCTGTTTTACTATAGTAAGCTAGATGGCAGGAGTCCTGTGAAGACTATTCCTGTCTCATTCCTACATCTTACCTGTTGGTTTGGTTCAGTGTAGACACCAAGAGAAGTTTTTTTTACTGTATCAGTGACTACAAATTCTCATTTCAAGGTAAGGCCAAAATCTAGTTTGTAACCTTTCAATGAAATGTGGTAAGTCTACACAATAGGAGTAATAAGTCTCTTGTAGCGTTAATCAAAACATTTGATCCAATGGCTTTACCCTTACATATTATAGATTAGGTCAAGTTTACATGAAGATGTTTTCTCATTGCAAACCAAAATCCTAGGACACAGCCACTTTGTCAGTCCTGAGTAGATAGAGTTTGTGAAATCAATGATGAATATCCTATGTCAAGGTCAGGGGTACTCTGATAAGGGTGAGCCTGGAACAAATAATAACAAGGTCAGCATGCACCATTTCTAAGGAAGCCTTCAGGGCAAATGCCAAGTTGCACAGCTCCGGTCTTTAGTCTGTCAGCCTGTAATGATCTTTTATAAATCGGTGCTGCAGATAGTGGATGTTCCTGGAATCAAGGGCCAGGGCACGTTGTGTTGGCATGGTACCAACCATATCCCCAAAAGTGCCTGTAGTGTATGAACTGGCTTGCTGCTAGTTAACATTACTGTTCGTCCTGACCTAAAAGGATCATTGAGGTCGGGCTGTTATCCTCACTCAGAGCAGGTGGTGCGAGGCTCCCCGGAACTGCCATTTGCATTTTATACTCTGAACAGTGCACTGGCATGGGTGGATTTGTGGCAAGACTGTCCTTGTCTCCACACATGGGTGAAGCCAGCTGAGACACATAAATCAAGCTAGTTTCTTCAGTCGGGCTTTCCTCCAGGGACTTCATGTAGTCTTTTTCTAGAACATTTAGTAACTTGTTAGGTGGGGTCAATAGTCCAAGTTGATGTGGTGTGTCTTTTAGGGGTCCTGAAACGAGCCCGTGGGAACCAGAGTCAAAAGCTGACTGATCGTAAGTAAAATTCTCAAAGAAGACGCAGGGCACAGGGCCAGAGGAACCGCTTTCTATTGGCACGGAGGGAGGCTTAATGGATACATCTTCAGCGTGTGGTTTCCCAGAGCCTACACACTGTGTCTTGGGGCCTTCTACCTTGTTTATAACTTCAAGGACATCTGGAATGCAGTCTTTGACGTTCATTATTAAGTGGGGGTTCTTCTGCAAAGGAATCAAATATACATAATATATAAATGCATATGTAGGAGTATCCAAGTGCATTGTGTATGTAGTGTGAACTGAGGGCTCCCCATTCCTTCCTGGCCACGGGTTAACTCAAAGGTTGTAACAGAAGCCAGACGATTCACCAGGACAGAACAGAGCATTTTTGTCTTAGGAGTTCTTGTCTGACTCCCCATTGGAGAAAGCCTTCCTGTCTCACCACTGACTTTTCTAGTAGCCCACGATGAGAAAGATGCAATCACCTTTGTTTGTGTGGCTATGTTGGGATCCAAACTGGGCCTTACTCATGCTAGGCAAGCAAGCACTCTGCCGCGGAGCCCGTACCCTAGTCCATCCAATTGCCTGTCCCGTGGCCTTGTTTGTGTCTCTAATGTATTGTCTTTTCCTGAAGAGGTCTAAGAACTATGTAGCATGGAGGCTTAGGACTAACTTTATAGACCAGACTAGCCTCAAACTCAGTAAGGATCCCCTTACCCTTTATCTCTCAAAGGTAGGGATTGCAGGCATGTACCACAGTGCGGGCTCGATCAGTCCTTCACATGTTACACATACCACATCCCCACATTTACCTTGGATTTTATCAGTGACAGGATGCTGCTCTTGTATGGATTTGGAATGTCAGGGTAGCACTTCTCCTTCACCCTGGAAGGACAGTGAAATTCAGACTGAGTGCACAATTCAGTAGAATGGTTAGGAGTGAGAGCTCTGCAGTATCCTCTGTGAAGCAAATGACTTAATTCTTCCTTGCTTTAATGCCCGAACCATGGGATCCATGAAGATAACTACAGTACTTAACAGTATTATTGCAGGCACTCTATGGCTCGTTCTATATAAACCTTGTGGAACGCTGCCAAGCATAAGGTAGCATAAATAGTAGCTGTGGCCATGGAGCAACTTTTGAAATGGTTCTTTTCCCCATCTATTGACCCAGAAGGCACAGTTGTCAACTGAATGACATATGCTCACCTACATTTCTTTAACCTTTGCCTTTTCAGCATTCTTTCCCCGTATTATTCCATATCATTTCTGTCCCACAGTTTGTTTCTAACTCTCGGATAAAGGCTTCCTCTGCACTTACCACTGGCTTTTCCAGTAGCACGCAATGATGATGAGCAAGACACAGAAAGTCATGGGTAATAAGATCTGCAGCAGCATGTGGGCTAAAGAGGAAAAAGGAAAGGAATTATTTTCTAAGATTTATGTATTTATTATGTATACAGAATAGGGTGCCAGGTCTCATTACAGATGGTTGTGAGCCACCATGTGGGTGCTGGGAATTGAACTCAGGACCTCTGGAAGAGCAGCCAGTGCTCTTAACCTCTGAGCCATCTCTCCAGCCCAAAGTTTATTTGTATTTATTTATTTATTTATTTATTTATTTATTTATTTATTTATTTGTTTTTTGAGACAGGGTTTCTCTGTGTAGCTTTGCTGGATCTCGCTCTGTAGACCAGGCTAGCCTCGAACTCACAAAGATCCACCTGCCTCTGCCTCCCGAGTGCTGGGATTAAAGGCATGTGCCACCACCGCCCGGCTGAATTATTTTCATATATGCATTGGCCTCCTTGAAAGGATAAAAGGTTATGGTAGTGAAGAATTTTCCATGCTTACAGCTCTTCAAATATATGTATTTATGCAAGACTCAGTATGAGTTTTTAAATGAGTTTAATTCTGAAAAATCACTTCTCACAAATAAATAGGTCTTATTTATTAGATTTATAGAAATTTAACTGGATGAAACTTACAGGGAAAGTTCATTCTGGCTCCTGCCTGACTCAGAAGAAAAAAGGCCAACTAAGCTGGGTATGATGGTACATGCGTTTAACACTCCTAACTCCAGGAGTTCAAGGTCATCTTCCACTACATAGCAAGTTCAAGGCCAGCCTGGGCCATATGTATGGGACACCAAGCAATGCAGGGGGCCTTTTGCTGTGATCCAGCATTCCATAGTTCCAACTCATTAAGTCTGATAGAATAGAGCATAACTGTCCAGTTCCTCACTCGCTACCCTAGCTCTGTGGTAGGTGGGAGTACCTTCCTGCCTCTTGCCTGGGAGCTTGACCACATGCCTGAGTTTGGCCAGTATGATGATGAATGGATGGGTCATAGCTGTGGTCTAAGTAAGGGGTTCATTATGCTACATACTCATCCTCTTTCATCCACCGTGAAAAGAATATGCCCAGTATACTGCTGCCCTTTAATAGGAGTGCAAGTGACTTTATATAAAATATACCGGCATCAGACCCAAGCCTGGAGGTCAGCGTGGCCCAGTCAGTCAAACCATGCTGACGTGGGACCCTTGATCAAAAGACAAATACCTGTTTGCCACTGAGGTTCCAGGGTTGCTTATCATACATTAAAAACTGGCTAGGTTCAGGAGTTCCTACCTCTTGATATTGTGACAACATCGTCACCTACAAAGTTCACACTCAGGAATTATTTTTTTGGAGTTACCAAAAAAAAAAAATCACATTAAAATGTCATAATATTTTAAGTAAAGTGTGCCACATTCAGAACTGCCCTGGGGTATGTGTGTGTTGTGGAATACTTAAGATGCGTTACATTTGTTTATCCTGTGGAATATTAGATTTAATGATGCAAAGATGTGTTGCATTTTTTTAAGTTGCATTTGTTTAACTCTGTGATGCTGTCTTACTGTGCCTGCCTAAAACTCCTGATGGTCTAATAAAGAGCTAAATAGCCAATAGCAAGGCAAGAGAGGGATAGGCGGGGCTGGCAGGCAGAGAGAATAAATAGGAGAAATCTAGGGTCCAAAGAGAAGAGAACGTGAGAAATGAGAAAAGGAGAAAGAGAGAACACCAGAGGCCAGCCACACAGCAACAGCCAGCCACAGAATAAGAAGAAAAGAAAGAGATATAGAATAAAGAAAGATAAAAGCCCAGAGGCAAAAGGTAGGTGGAATAATTTAAGTTAGCAAAGCTGGCTAGAAACAAGCCAAGCTAAGGCCAGGCATTCATAAGTAAGAATAAGTCTCAGTGTATTTATTTTGGAGCTGGGTGGTAGGCCCCCCAAAGAGTAAAAAACAACCAACTACACATGTGATTTGTGGACTGCAGACTGGACGTGGAGACAAGACTTCTAGTTAGTCCTACATTAGAGTATCCGTGTCCATCTTAACCTCCTTTAATAATTCTGCTTCATTTCTCAAATGTATCAAACACTACTATGTTTTAAAATACTTTGCTTGTTTTGGTTGCTTGTAATTCAACTAATCGATCACTCAGCTATGTATAAACAAACTCCTAAGCAAATGACTTGGAAGGCTCTGAGGACAGTATACATGGACACATGGTCCTATTCTACCTGTGCACTTCTCAATCCCTTCTCTCTCCTTACCCAGGACTTCCTGGACTAGAAAAAAACAACTGGATTTGGGGACATTGGATGTTGGTTTGGGGATACTGGGTCTTGGGTAGTGCTAGAGTTTTGGAAGGGAGCCTGCCCTCAGTAGAGACCAACACTGGTCTGGTGAAGATACCTGCTCTCAAGACAAGCCCTTTGAGTGTTACAATCAATTTTAAAATTTGGTAAAAGTGTGAATTTACGTATTTTTTATTGAAGAATAAATAGAGGACAAGTTCCATTATCAGAAATGCTTGGAGCCAGAGGTTTTTAGTGTTTCAGATTGCTTTGAACTGGGGAATATTTGCATATTCATAGTGAGATGTATGAAGAGAGTCTAATTACAAAATTCATACAAGATTCTTCTGTACTGCATAGCCTGAAGGTAATTTATGCAGTACATTAAGGGTGGCCAGAAGTTGAATTTTCCTCTTATGGCATGGCAGCCCTCAAAATGTTTTGATTTGGAATTTAGAATTTCAGATTTATATTCAACCTGTGTGTGTGTGTGTGTGTGTGTGTGTGTGTGTGTGTGTGTGTGTGTGTGTGTGTGTGTGTGTGTGTGTGTGAGAGAGAGAGAGAGAGAGAGAGAGAGAGCGAGGAGGAGGGAGGGAGAGGTGAGTGGAGGGAGAGACAGATTAGAATACAGCCCAATGAGTTTTCACTACCTAGACATCCCCATCAAATCAGTGTACAGATCAAGAGGAGCATCACCCAGGGAACTCAACCACTCTTTATCTCTAAGAATCCGTAGGCTGGTCTTTTCAGAGTGTGATGGCATTCTCTCTCTGCACTCTGTAGTAGGACCGCACAGCAGAACTCACACCTGTCTTTATTCCTGTGCAAGTTTCAGCTGCATTGTTTTTATAACTGTAGAGATTTTGTTTTCATTACTCTATGATACTCCATTGTGTAACTATAGCAGTTATTTATCCTTCCCCGTTTGTGAGACTCATGAATGTGGGCATTCTAATACTTGTCTGTAGGTGGCTTTTTTTTGGGGGGGGTATACAGATATTTCTTTAACCTGTATAAGAAATATATATATTTAGAATATGAATATATATACATATATATATATATATATATTTAGAATATATATATATATTCTAAAGAAAGTTTTATTTAGAAGACACTAATGCTACTAGTTTTCCTAAATTGCTTGTATCAACTTTTTCCCTACCTATGGACAGCCAGGGCTACACAGAGAAACCCTGTCTTTTTTTTTCCCCTGTTGTCTAATTTTTATTCTTATCATATTAGTAATACTTACACAACTGAGAACTAAGAAACCCTGTCTTAAAAAAACAAAAGAGAGGGGAGAGGAGAGAGGAGAGAGAATTTGATTATTTTTTCCATTTGTTGGAGTTCAACTACTTTCAGGTCGGTTTTGAAAAAAAAACCTTCAAAACATAACCTTTCTATTCTGAGTGCTGAAAAGTTACTCATAGTTCTGCATCCTGACAAACAGAACGTAAGTTCTAAGTGCTACAGAAGATGCATCCCATGCACTCGGCCTGCTAACAGCCAGGCTCCCGAGCAGCTACTGCAGAGTGTGCCACTGGCCACCCTCTGCATGGGCCTGGCTGTTGGAGCCGTGGCTCGTGCCACCATCCAGCATTTCACCAGCCTGGGAAAAAAGATCAAAATGCAAGGAACCTCTTCTTCTGAGCTTGTCCTGCTTTTACACCTCATCAATCCAAAGGAATCTGAAGTTGAACCATCATTTGTAGGGAAACACCTGAGGCCGGTGTGCTTGTTAAAGCCGGGGGAAACATGGCTCCAATGTCCAGGAACAGAGGCAGAAGTGGTAGCAGAGACTGGGCACCCGTGAGGTCTCCAAAAAGACTTCTCGACCACTCTGCCTCATCATCTTTATTTAGCAAGCCAGTTGTTGTTCAAAGAAAAAGGACCAGCTCACAACGAAAGGGACCTGCTGTTAAAAAGGTACCACAAAATGGGCAAAATTTCCACACAACTTGGAATTTCAACACTACGTTTCTTGGGGGTATTTTTGTTCATGTTTATTGTTTTATCACACCAGTCTCCTTCTGGCAAATGCAAGCATTTCTCATTCCCATTTAACAAGGACTGAAGTGCAGTTGACAGTCACACAACTTTCTATTTTGAAATGTACAAAGTGTCTGTCAGGGAAGTTGTAAATAGTTGAAATACTTCCTTATTAAAAACAACCAATGTAATTAATAAAGCTAAAGTCATAAGGTTTACCACAAAGATTAATAAAATCTTGAAAATATTAAGTTATTGTTTTGGGTACATGTATGTGCACAAACCAAATGAATTCTAAAGGTGGAAGAAGATAATATAGAAATGAATTTAAAGCTCACTCTAAGAGTTGGTCATGGTGATGCATGTCCACAATTCCAGCCCTGGGGAAGTGGAAGCAGGATCATGAGTTCAAGTTCATCCTTAGCTCTGTAGCCTGAGTTATGACACCTCCATCTCAAAAAAATCTCGCCATCCAGCAAAATTACTTCAAAGTGGTAACCATACTCAAGTACTGTGAACTGTTGACTCAAATCTTAATGTGATTTGAATTCTGGACATAGGCTTGGAGACATCAGATCATGTGTTAGTCCCTCAGGCAGTTATCACTGCTGCAGCTGTGTGTGTGTGTCTGTGACATCAATTAGGCACTCCAGGACTACCATCCTAACTAGTGTGACTGTCCCATCCCAATAGCTCAGATCTCAATGAATGGATGCTGCATGGAGGATGCTGGGAATTTCTAGCTTGAGCCCATTTCTTTCTCAAAGATGAGTGCCTTCAAGGTCTCTTCAGCCTCGTTCTTCTGTGAATTCTTGAATGGAAACCACACCCTCACCTCCAGCACACACACACTCATCAAATGCTCAAAATCTTAGTGCAGCAAGGGGTGCCTCCAGAAAGACTTCCCATCATCTTTTAGAGACCGCTCAAAACTGGATCTTAATTTCACATCAAGAAAAAATGTCAGGACGAGCCAGTTGAAGCAGAATTGAAGCTCTTCAGGTTATTTTATTATAGATTTTAAGCATTGGAATTAAAAAAGAAAAGTGTTTGAGAAGAAAGTAAGAGACACTCAAGAACGGTGGTGCAGGCTTCTCTAAGGGGAGTAATCCTAAAACATTCTCTGCTTCACCCTCTATCGGATTACATTTCCCCCCACCTTTCTGTCAGTGGCCGCCAGAGTATATGATGGAAACACAGTTCCTACTATGTCCCTTCCCCTTTTCCTCCTCTCTGTCTCAAGCCAAATGCATTTTAGAGAGACATATCTCTTCACCTGACCTCTTCCCCAACAGAATCCACAACCACAGAGCTGGTGATGTACTGGCCTGATCTACTGAACACTGCCAGGCTCAGACTATCCTTAGACCCCAGCAGAGCAGAAAGCCACCAGCCAAGCCAGGAAACCAGACAGAAGGAAGGCTGAGGCAGAAGGCAGCCCACGATCGCCCATGCTGGAGAGAGAAGCTCCAGCTCTTCTGATGTCAACTCTAAAATATGCTGTGGTTTTCAAGTCTCCCCAAGACTGACTTCTAGAGACAGACATCCAGGGTCAGTGAGAAAGATGAGAAGAAGGGTCTAGATTTTAATTGGTCGGTTACTGCTGCTTTTACCTGGAGTTTGGAACAGGATTCTAGATAACATTTATGTGTGGAGGAGAGAGGAAGGGATGGGGAGAAGAAATTATTAAAACTTGCTGATCTAGACAAAGTGTAGGAACTTGATCTCAAGGAAAACATTTGATTTGGAGAAACTCACAGTGTTCGTCCAGAGTCGTGACCTTCGTGAATGTTCCATTGGGGCCTTGGCCAGCACTGGTGTACGGAGTGACGAAAAACTCATAGAGGGTTTCTGGCTGAAGGTTTTTCACAGTGAATGTCTTTTGCTTGAGGTCTTTGATGTCATATTCACAGACCACTAACTTATCAGTGACTGAAAAACAATGTTATCAAGAAAATCATATTAAGATTATAGAAGAGGGACTGCATGTGGCCAGTTAGTGGATGCTTGCCTTGAATGCACAGGCCCTGGCTTTAATTCCCGACACTACACACACTGGACATGATGGCACATGCCTGTAAGTCCAGCACAAAGAGCAGAAGTTCCAGGTCATCTTCAGTTACATAGTAAGTTCAAGCCAGCCTGGGGATACATGGAACCCTGACTTAGTAAGAAAAAGAAAGTGTGTGGCAGAGACTTTGTGGGAAAGCCAGGAATGGATAGATAACCCAGCTGTCTCAGTACCATTAGCATTTTTAAACCAACCTCAAATCAAATTGTAATTTTTCTGATTTTCAAGATGGGCCACAGTCAACCAAACATCCACTAAATGGGGGATGGTAATCGTACAGATACAGAACTCTGCCAGATCCTGTGAGCACACACAAGGGAAGAAAAGATACCGATGCCAGAAATGAGGCTTACAGACAGACTTCTTGCTCATAATACGCAGAAGGCCCTGGGTTTGATCCTCAGCACGACAAACAAGTAAATAAAAATAACATTTGCCAAAGTTTTGTTGTTGTTGTTTTGTCTTGTTTTGTTTGTTTAAGGAGGGGCTGGGAAAAGCAAGCAAGTTTTCTAAGTGGACGGACGGACTTCTTAAGGGGCTGATGGCCAGGCCTGCATTAATTTTGAAGTGAATTAAAATACCAATCCCTATACTCACACTCCTTTTTGTTTGCCTGTTGATTCTAAAATGACATGGGAAGAGCATCAGCCTGGTCCCTAGCCTGGCCTGATCACATAAGGGACCTTTCCTGTGCTCTTCCCCAGCTCTGGGGAGCACTCGGCCTGGATTCCATTGCTTTCTGAATGGTGTGCTGAGTCTAGGTGAAGAAGAGCAAGCATCACCTGGAAGCCACGTCTTTTTCCCCTGTGGGTGGCACTGCAACTCCTTGGATTTCAAGTACACACGGTACCCTTCTACAAAAGCAGACTGGAAGTCGCTGGCATAATCCTGCCAGTTCAGGGTGATGGAGTTGGACGTAAAGTTAACTCTTACCTCTGGGTTCTCCAGAGGAGCTAGGAAAGGAAGATGGGATAAGAACAAGTTATGATTTGGGAATGGTCTCAGAGCACATATGCAGACTAAGCAGACCACAGGTAGGCCTGGACATGAACAGCTTCTGTCAAGTTAAGGAGTTGTAGCTTTTCCCTGATAATGTAGACCCAGACACAGGGAGAGAGCTGGGAAGGGGCTGTGCAGTTGTCTCCTGCAAGGATTTCATAGATGAAGACCTCCAGACCCAGAGAGATTAAACAGTTGATAGACAAGTCACGGGAGGGAAAGTAAAAACAAAAGGTCTGTCCTAATCTTGATTCTGGCCTTGAAGTCTCAACAGTGTCTTCTGAATCTGAGACTCTACAGACCGGAAGAGGAAGGGACAGGAGAGGCAAGATGTGTTCACAGATGTGAGCGGGGATTTGAAGAATCCAGTTCTCAGGACAAGGCAATGCATGTTTTCAGACACTCCAGGAATGTACAGGGTGAATCCTAACCCCTGTCACTTACACACACACACACACACACACACACACACACACACACACACGCACGCACGCACGCACGCGCACGCATAAACATTTTTGCCTACTGTCTGCACACAGAGATACATTCACAAATGACATGCCTTCTCCTTTCCTCTCCGCCAGCCACAAATACTGGATCAACTCCCCCAAATGATGAATTTTAGAGTCAGTCTGATTGGTGAGACAACCAAGAGCTTTCAAAGTCCAGAGACCTAAATGCCAAGCATTCCAGTGGGAGGAGTGAACAGCCCCATTCTGGTGGTGGGACAGGTAAATATCCAGAGAAGGTGATTTCACAGCAATTCTAAAAGAAACGAGTAGCGTATTTCAGAAGCTGGAGAAGCCCTTTGACCCAAGGATTCTGCTTCTAGAATTCATTGAAAAACCATCATCGCAGTCATGGGGTGATAGCTCACTCAGTAAATGCTTGCCTTTTAAGCATGAGAGTCTGAGTTTGGTCTCCAGAACACATGCAAAAAGCGGAGAGTGCTGGTGTTTGCTTGAAAGCCCAGTGTGTATGGGAGAGGAGACAGATCGATTCTTGGAGCTTGCTGGCCAGTCAGTGTAGCCGACTTGGTGAGCTCTGAGCCAGGGAGAGACAGATGCCAAAAGCATGGTATAGGGTATCCAAGGAACAATAGAGGCAATCTCCAGCCTCCACCTGCATCTGTGCCTGCACACACACACACACACACACACACACACACACACACACACACACACACACAGAGAGAGAGAGAGAGAGAGAGAGACAGAGACAGAGAGAGAGAGACAGAGATACAGACAATGACTTAGCTAAAATCAAAGTAATTCAGACTAAGCACAAGAAGGTGGACACAAAAAGAGAGATTTACAACTTAGACCTACAAGATATTTGAAGATAAAATTTACAGTTTCTCAGTGAAAGTCATTGTCATCATTCTAAATTGTCCAATGATAGGTGACAGGGCATGCACAGGGAGTGGGGGTGGGGCTTTCTAATCACAGAAGCAGCACTGTGGCCAATTAATATTTTGTGGCATTAATTAAGAAAGCAGTTAATACACTTTGTAGAGTAAGATCTTATTTTCATTTAAAAGTGTGTATCTGTATAGAGAAATGGGTATCAGTGTATAATAAAACACCAACTGGATATTGGCCTTTTGGGTGCTAAAATTAGCAATGATTTCATCATCTTCCATGTAACATTTTATAATTTAAATTAAAAACATTTAAAATTTTAATGTAATTTCTAAAATAAACGGGACCATAAAATTAAGCTTGGGAAGGAACTCTTCCTCAGCACAAAGCTCGGCTAACTCGGAACAAGTCTCCATGAGGCACACCAAACGCCGCCTACTTACCCAGTTCCTGGGTGTACCCTGTTTGTTTCTCTAGTAACTGAGCATTCTGTTGCGTAGATCTTCCAAAAATTCTGAAGTTGTAACGGACCCCTGGTTTAAAAGCATCTGGAGAAGAGAAGTCAAGGATTTTTTTAACAAGACAGAATGACATCATCATCTGAGTTGAAAAGAAAGAATGACCGACCAATGAGTGTGCACTCCCCTAGAAGTTTCTTCCTCAAGATCTTTCCTTTTTTTCCCTCTACTGCTTCCCTTCTTCCGCTAGACCTCAGAATCTTCCATGTTTCAAACATGGCACTGTCCGGAAAGTTCTATACAGACTGCCATGCACTCTGGAGCCAGGACCCTCAGCCTGCCCTCATCTATGTGCATGGAGCTGGTGCAGAACCAGGCCAGACTCACAAACTCCTCCAACGCTGTTTTGGACATTGAATGTCCTTACACTATTGGTCTTCAGTCTTTCCATTAAAACTCAGAATCTTGAAAGCCTGACTTCCCCTTCCTTTCTTCCTCTTTCCCAAGCAGCCCTGTAGTCTCCCTACCAAGCTCTTGGGCCCCTGAATCTTGCAGGGGCCTTCTATCACTTTCTGGATCTAGACAATTTCCACATCAGTCCTTCAGCCTAGTAGATGGTACACCTGTGCTTCCTGCTTAAGCAACTCACTGGAGCCTCTTTGACTTCCCTAAAGCAGCAGCAATCTTCAAGTTGTAGATTCAGTTAAGGAGGTAAGAGTTCATGCCTACAAGGTTATTGAAATTGAAAGCCAATATTTTGTTTCCAACAACTGTATGCCCTAAACATGTCCCAAATATGCGCTGTTCTCTGCATCTGCAAAAGCTTTCTGCAAACGGTTCCAACATCCCTCTAATTTGGGGGGGGGGATTATTAACATCTGTACTATGGGTGTACATTTACATACTTTGCTGTTGTAGGTTTTAAGCCCAAAGGTCAGAATCTATTCTCACAAAATCTGATCTCCAAGCAACCACACTGGATTTGTCATTTCAAAATCATTAACCCAGCACAGAGTACTTGTAGGTTAGAAGAGAAGTCTAAGTTGAACCTGCTGCAAGGGGGATGTGTAGGGGGAGTGTGGAAGTTCTCACCTGAGGTGATGATGGTGCTCGTGGTATTGGGACCTAGGTTCTCCCATTGCAAATCACAGTGTTGGTCCCGGGAATGTGCACACCAGTCCACAACGTAGCCTACAGCATCTCCAGATAAGGGGTCCCAAGAAATATGGAATCCATCCTTTGTCCCATTAATTCTTTTTTCATGGACCTCTTCTGGACAGAAACAAACAGAATAATACTTCTGATTCAGTTCACTGTATTTCTTTTACAATTTCCAAGGAAGAAAATAAACCAACATTTGCAATGTTTGTTTATAGTTTTGGTTTAAAATGTCTCTTAAAGGCTTCCATACCTAAAACCTTGGTCCCCAGATTGTGGTACTCTCTGGAAACAGAGAGACCTTTCAGATGTTGACAGTGGAAGGTGGAAGTTAGGTTACTGGACATACTATTAAAGAAGACATTGGCACTCTGGGTCTGTCCTCTCTTTGCTTCCTGAGCACCTTAGGTGAGCAGCTTTTGCTCTACCAGAAGCTACCCACCATGATTCTCATCCTCCTCACAACCCAAAAAGCACCAAGTTAGCCAACCATGATACTGGTCTCTACAACTATGAATGAGGACACACTTTATCTTCTTAAAGTTTGTTACTGTCATGTACTTTGTCCCAACAATGGGAAGTTGACTTTCTCATAGGTAAGAACCTCAAGTTGCTATATAGGATGAGTGCAGGTGTTCCTCACTATCTCCATTCTTCAAATCATGTTTGTGGCTTCAAGACACAGCTTGCTAAGCGTTAGGACCCCAAGTTTGGAATGTCTCCTCTAAAGGTTCATTTGTAGTGTATTTGTATGGTTCATTTTCAAAAGTGCTTCCAGCAAGCTTAGGCGCAGCTACAGTGAACAGACAACATTGGAACCTTGCTGACAGCCTGCTAACGACACCCCTCCCCACCACCAGCCAAACTAAAAGCATAGAGTAGCAAATTACTAGGAGGCAAGCTTGCCTGAATGGCCATCCACCTGATACATTTTAAATAAACAGTATGTAAAACACCTAGATGAATCCAGCACAGGTTTTGTTTGGAAAATGACAGGGGGAAATGTAAGACCCGGATGGTGTGTAGGATGGCTCCCCTTCTGCTCATTGCTCAGCCAAAGAGGAGACTTGTGTTAGGGTTACACAAACTGTTTCCATGCTCCATCAATGGCCATTCTGGGTTCACACCCAGTTTTGTAAAGTCATGAGATAAAGCGCCTTGTTCCCACCACTCTGAGTTCTCAGTGCTCTTCTTACGAAGCACATTTCTCACGTCTATGGATAAGTGAAGGGGAAATGTCAGTTTTGATGTGAGACAGATTTGTTTCTTTGATGGAGGAAGGCGAGAAAGCTGTGTGGGCAAACTTCTGGGGGGAACCAGCACCCTGAAGGAACCATCTCAACGACCTTTACCTTATGCTGAGAGCTGTACAGCCTGTTGGGTGCTCCTGCTATATAACAATGTAACCCAGGAGATGAACAGCACCTCAGTTTCATGCAATATTAACTAGTAATTAGAACTGCCGGCTGACACGGGATGCCCAGAGAATCTGAACTGCAGTCTTCTGTGTGATCCTGTGGAAATGGGTAGTTCTTCAGCCTCGAGGTCAACGTGTGGCCCCACTTCAGAGCGACAGAAGGGGTTTCACCCAGGACAGTCCTTTTTATAAATAAAATACCTTCTAATATGGTTCACTTAGCTTAAACTTCAACTGAACTGGAATGGAACCACACAATCTTTCACAGCCTTATGAGCCTGGCACCCTTAACAGCAAGAACTGAAGGATGGCATTGTTGAAAGGTACATGAATGACCTCAGCATGTCAACTGCTTTTGCCTCTTGTCCACATGTGCACCGTTTCAAAGCAGGTGACGGGGGATTTACTATGCCAGGATTTTTCTGTGGCTCAGTCAAGAAGGTCATTAACGTCACTCTTGGTTTTAGATGTGAGATCGCTTCCACTTGGCTCACTCTTTAGTTGGCTGAGAGACCTGTAGGTTATCATTGTTATTCGACAAACTTGGCCGAATTCCAGTGTCTCCTGAAGGAGAACATCAGCTCTCCTTAGGATGTCCACGGGCTCCTTTGTCCCACCACTGTTCTCCTCAACATAGTCTCACTGTGGAGCAGAGGCTGACCTCAAACTCATGATCCCCCTGCCTCAACCTCCCAAGTGTTGTGAATATAGGCATGCTCCATCAGCATGGCTTTTCCATAAACTCTTTACAGGTGATGAGACTGGGCAAATATTGGTTACAGCACAGTAAATATGGCCTATATCCCATAAGCCAAAAATCTCTAGGGTACTGTCTTGACTCTCAGAGTGAATTGCTGTGAGACTGCATTTACTCAAATAAATTTTAGATCATTCCTTAAGTGTGCATCCAGGGACAGAGTGTGCTGGGTCACTATGAAGGCACCATCACATTACAACCTGTGGATACGCCCAGCTCCAAAGGCAGTGCCTACGTGCACAAGGTTGCCTCAAGCTCTGGTTTTATTTGTTTGTCACTACTTGGAAACATCACCAATATTTTCCTCAAGAATGTAAGCCAAATTGACCAATGCTGACTCACCACGTCCAGAACCATCAGAGAGGGCTATCACTGACTCAGGCGATGCACCCACGCTGTTGTTGGCTGTGACGTGAATCTTGTAAGAACTCCTCGGATCGAGGTCCAGTTGTGTGCCAAGGGCTGGTGCCCAGACAGAGTAGTGTTCTGACTCAGTTGGCCTGTCTTGATTTTCTACAACTATATTATAGGATATGATTTTGCCATTGGCCTGTGATTTTAATAGTGGCTGGAAAAAAAATGATAACCCTTTGAAAATGAGCTTTACTCTAAAATTACTCTGTAATTACTTTTTTATTCCCTCCATCTCTTAGTTGCCCAATCCACATACACCTAAGAACATATCCACTCATACACATACACACACCTATGTGTACACACACACATACTAGCACATTCACACATGCACACATATAAACATATTAAAACAAATGTATATGTGTGTGCACACACATGCACACACATACCAGCACGTTCACACAGTGAAACAGAGAAATCATCTCAACACCAAGTTTAGAACTGGGTATTTCAATCTAACTGAAGAAAGCAGAGACAAAAACCACTCAGAGATTATATTAAAGATTTATAGTGTGTCCAGAGAGCAGGTACTGAGTCTAAAGTCAAGAGGAATAGAGACTCCTTCGATCTGGAGGACATAAAATTTGGAAGGCAGCTTAAAGAAGACCCAGGAGTGGAACCAGCACTCTGAAGCCCTTGTAAGAAGAACCTGCATCCTGGCCTCCCTTTACCTAGTCTTTTCTCACCCTGACCACTGCCATCTAGCCCATACTCCCTCTTTTAGAAGACACTCATGGTTACAGAGAAGTCCTTGCCCTTACAGTCCCAGCATCTGTCAGTGATTCCTGAGGTCTGCTCTCCCTGGGACAGGCTCTGTGTACCCCTAAATTGCACGCAGATCAAGCAGCAGCTGTCTCCTCGGGATGTGGAAAAAACTCAGACATAGGCTCGGTAGAGTCAACATGTATATGCAGAGCCCTGGAAAACTGTGCCAAATCAAGGGGAGAAGAAAAGCTGGAGGGCTGTGACCAGGGGCCAACCATCTCCTCTCCCATGTTTTGGTATGAGACATTGAGGAATCTCAGAACCCTGAATATAAAGCTGGCCTTCCAGGTTGTCATGTAGTGTACTGGTCCAGGCAGAGGGATAATGCTGATCTTCCATTATAATTTAACAGCTTGATTTGAAACTTTTGTATTTACATATAATTAGGAGTCAGGTATGTGACTATAGACATAGTCCCTTGTATTCAATCTTGCAAAATGTTGTGGCGGGCCTGAGTTGAACATACAGAGAAGGTTCTAGCAATCAGAACCAACCATCAGCCATCAGATGGGCTCAGGACAATTGTAGCCTGAGCACAAAGACACAGGTATGGAGTGGGTCCTTCTACCTGATAACCAGCCCTATGAGCCTGACATCACAGTTTCTCCTGGCTGGGCAGAACACTGCTGTGCAGAGGCAGCAGGTCAGACCTGGAGCTGCACGACTTACCTTCCAGTGTAAGTTCAAAACACGACTTCCATTCTCTAACCGCACTCGTCTCCATACATCAAGAGCCTGTGAGGGAGCTGAAATTAACCAAAGAAAAGTCCCTGGGTCATATTTGTGTGCAAAGCAGGCCGTACTTCCCATGTTCTTCTAAGACAGAGGTTCTCCAAGTTCCTAGTGCTATGCAACACCTTCCCTGTCGGGGGGTCATGACCCATAGGTTGAGGAAAATTATTCTAAGCCATGGCGATTACCTGTCCTTCCTGGGGCCTCTGTCTATGGGTCCACAGCCATACTGCTCACTAACCATTCATAGTGTGGGCTTTAAATATTTTCACTGTCTATATTCATAGTACATGATGCTATATTACATTGAGAACAGTCCCATGTACGTTTATAGGAGCTGCTTTAAAATCAAAGACCAACTGCTCTTGAACACAATACCAAACTAGAAACTTACGTCTTGGCCCAGAGCACTTGAAGCCACCAGAGAATTTTTATTTGTAAGAACAATTCTAAGAGGAGTTAGGTCAATCTCCTCCTCCACCCCCCACCCCCACCCCTGTTTCCTAGACAGCACCCATTGCCATGTGCAAGGCTGAGGTAGAGACACACTAACCTAGGCCTTGGGGGCAGAAAGCCTAGGGGCTCTTCCTGGCTTTCATGATTTCCTCCAGCTGGGCCCTCATTGAAGTCACAACCTGAAAATATTTCTTCCCTCTGCTTCCTGATCCTGTCAACTATCTCCTGTGGACACACAGGGGACCTATTGCCTGGTCCCCAAGTCATGGCACCATGTACTGCTTCCAAGAGTCCACGCTATGGTCTCTGAAAATAAGTTGGAAGATGAAATCAGTGCAGCCAGGTCTTGGCTCATCCAACTTTGAAACCCTAGTATCAGGCTCTGAGCCCAGGGTCTTAGGGCAGGCTCCAGAAACACTGTCTGAAGAGTGAAAAGTGAAATAAAACCCAGAAAGCAACCTGCTTAAGCATTCCTGCCTTGTCTTGCTGTACCTCGTTCAGAAATTTGTGTAAAGTGAGAGTTGACTTGCACTGCATCTGTGCTTACTCTACTGATGTATTAGGAGGACTCACTCTCTTTCCATATCTATCTATCTATCTATCTATCTATCTATCTATCTATCTATCCATCCATCCATCATCTATCTACCTATTTATCATTTATCTATCTATCTATCTATCTATCTATCTATCTATCTATCTATCTATCAATCATCTATCTATCATCTATGTATTTATGTGCCTTCAATCTGTCTATCCACTTTTTATCTATCTATCTATCTATCTATCTATCTATCTATCTATCAATCATCTATCTGTATTTTTTTTTTCAGTGTTGGGGATTGAACCCAGGTCCTTGAGCATACTAGGCAAGTGTTGCATGACTGAGCTGCACTCCCCCAGCTGGCTGAGCCAGTCTCTTAACCCAAGACCACTCTGGGTAACTCCCTAATTAGGGGCAGAACTAATATATATACAACAGTAGGTAAAATGTATAGAAAGGTAATTAGGTGTCATGCCCGTTCCAACTATTTTAAATATATTAACTCATCTGCATTCCTGTGGTGTAGGTGTTAATATTTACTCCATTCTCTCAATAAGGGAAATAAGGTTCGGAGAGACTAAGCCAACTGCTCACAACATGCAGAAGTCAGAATGAAGCCATTGGAACTTATGGCTGACAAGTTCTCAGCCATGACATTATTCAGGAAATTGATGGTCACTTTCAGGTTTAAGTTACCGGCCCAAGTTCAACAAAGATGCTCAAAAGCATGCCTCTGCAGAAAAATAACATCAGTGTGATTTGTTTTAAACTTTTAAAGAACTGCATTTTTCGTTGTTGCCTTTCACTTTTAAAAATGGATGGAGATGCTACAAATAGCTATGTCGCTTTTAGTTTGCAATTCATTTTGCTTGATATTTGCGTCAGACTGTGTACTCTACTTAGAACCAAACTTTCCATCGTATTTTTGCGGTCATATTTGGACATGAATAGGAGAGTAGAACAATAATCAAAAAAGAAAATACAGGCTCCCGCAACTCCAAGGGCTGCCAGGTATGTCTGCTGAGAGCATCGTTGGCATCTTTTTGGCTAGTTCCTGGAGACTCACAGGCGTGGCTTCATTCTATAGCGAGACCCTACAGGCACAACTCATACTCAAATGCATTCTCAAAAAACCTCTACAATCAGCCTGTGAATGGACTGGAATCCAATCTTAGCTGAGTTTTCCTCCTTTAAATGGTCCTTCTAAAATGGCACAGGAGATTCCCTGTCTACATCCAGACAGCAAGAAGGGACAAAACATACACATCCCACCTTTCTTTTGACAGTAACATAGCTAAGGCTCGAATCCACATGATATCAAGAGTGTAATGATACAACCAAGGAAGAGCATCTCTGCAGTCCTGGAGCTGCAGAGCTAGGCTGCTGGGAGTGAGTCCCAGTGCAAACACTCCCTTGGCCTCTCTGCCTTTGTGGTCTCCTATACAACATGAGAATCAGCACAGTTCCTGCATATGTCATAAGGAGTACGAAGCATCGCGAACAATCACAGATGAGCTGCTATTGCTTTATCGAATGTCTGCTGTTCATTAACACTAGAAACACAGCCAAATCCCTCCAATCCTCAGGTTCAAGTTGCCTCACCTTGAGAATGGATAACAGCCATGATTTACTATTTTGAACTGGAAAGGTCTGAGAGCTGGGCAGGCCATTTTATCTCCTGACACCCACCCAAGTCCTAGGACATAGCTCTTTGGAGAATAGCGATATAGACTCAGGACTGAAGAAACCTTAACTACCAAAGACAATCCAAGAGGACCCCAGTGTACTAGCACTGGGATGAATCCCTTACTAATAAAGATGACTGTCCCAAAGACCATAGTATTCCCAAGGACAGTCTGATGCTGTGTGGTATAAGGCCAGTGCTTTCCAAGGCACTGACACAGCTTTTTCTCCCCAGTCCTGAGTCAAAGATCCACACCCAAAGCCAATGCAAACCCAGCAATAGCAAAGAAACTACTTGAGAAAACATACACTAGAAATAACACTGTTATCAAATTTCTTTTCTTACTAAGCATTTAATCTAATTTTAAAGTATGACATTCCCTTTGTTTTAATACTTCCCTCTCAGCATTTGGCACAAATGGGAGCTCTGAAGGAAGTTGTCCCATGCATATTGTGAGACTTAGACTGTGAGTTCTAATGCCAGGGAGCCCCACATACCAGCCTCGGGTGTGCTGAACTCCTTTTGAGTCCAGTCACTCCATTTCCAGAAGTGGTTGGCATCTGCACAGCGCACACGAGCCTTGTACTCTGTGTCTGGCTCCAGATCACTGAAGAGGTAGCTCGCACTCATGTGGACAGAAACATTGTGCTCCTGAGTCAAGAAGGTGAAGAGAAAACAAAGACTATAGCTGCATCTGTGTTGCAAAGCCAATCAGAACACCACCATCTCTGACTTGGAGTAAGACTGGGTATTCTTCAGGAGGGAACGCTTTCTCCCTTAAGGTTTTCTTTTCAGTGTTAAATGTTTAAATCAATTTCAGGATCCCCTTTCAACAGATAATCCACACTATGAACTAATGTTGCAATAAGGACCTGATTGATCGATTGGTTTCTCTTATTTTTAGGTTGTTCTTTTTGATTTTGGGTAAGGTCTTGTAGCCATGGCTGGCTTGTAACTTACTATGTACTTGAGGCTGGCCACAAACTTGTAGTAATCCTCCCGCCTCTGCCTCTTAAGTGCTAAGATTACAGTTGTGCCCTAGGACGTTTGGTCTAAGATAAGACGTTTTTTTCCTGTATTTTGGTTATTTTTTCAGATAGTCTCATTATGCAGCCAAACCTAGTTTCAAACGTGTGATTTCCCAAGTTAGCCCCCTGAATGCTAGAATTATACATGTGTGACACCCAAGTTTAAAGAAAGAACAAAAACAAAAGCTTATTCAGCCATCTCTCTGATTTGGTACATCAAAAATGTTTAAGATAGGAGACAAAGCACTGTTCTTACCTGTATCCCTTCTCTTTCATGTTGGAGTTCAACCTGACACAAAAGTGTGTAGCTGTCTCCACGGGAGTGCACCTTCCAGGTCATGTTGGCTTTTGTAGCACTTATAGTTTCAAGGGTGACATCATGGGGAGCCTTTAGATGAACTGTCAATAAAAGGAAAAGGAGCAAAAAAGAACATTCAAGCAGATCCCAAACAGAGTTCAGTAACTAGGCAATTCATTTTGTCACTTAGCTGTTCACCAGCACTTTTTGTTTGTTTAAGAAACATAACATGCAAACAACGCCAGACTTGGTGACAATATGTATTATGTCAAGTAGACAATCTTTTTCACTCACTATTGCCTTATATATTTTGTATGTATTAGACACTGATGCTGTGGATATCACTCTGTATAAATAAACCACTGATTGGCCAGTAGCCAGGCAGGAAGTATAGGTGGGACAAGGAGAGAGGAGAAGCCTGGGAAGGGGAAGGCTGAGTCAGAGAGACACTGCCAGCCGCCACCATGACAAGCAGCATGTGAAGATGCCGGTGAGCCACGAGCCATGTGGCAAGGTAGAGATTTATGGAACTGGGTTAATTTAAGATATAAGAACAGTTAGCAAGAAGCCTGAGCCATTAGGCCAAACAGTTTAAATAATATAAGTGTCTGTGTGTATATTTTATAAGTGGGCTGTTGGACTACCAGGGCTTGGCGGACCTGGAGAGAAAACTCTCCAGCTGCACACTGAAGTAAAATACAAAAAATAACTACACATGGACTCTTAAAATTACATAGTAGATAGATCAGTCAGGTTGTGGAGGAAGAGTCAAAACTTAAAGAAGACAGCTAATGGAGGAAGGCTATAATGCACCCTAAGTCTAACTACGATAATATTAACAGTGTCAAGGAAATAACCCTAAACAATCCAATGTACAAAGCATCCCAGAATAATGTCACCAACTGCCGAAGGCAGATGCCTCCAATGACCCGCATGATACAACTGCTACACACGAGTTTGAAATAGGTCTATGAGCTAAAGCCAAACGGATGAGATGCACAGAAGGAAAACAGTTCTCAGCAGATGAACTGAAACTAATAAAGGGGAAAATGAAAGAGGGAACAGTGCAGATAGAGGAAGGTGTAAGTGAGAAGAGGGATGCTGGGGTATGACCGGGGGAGAGCATGGTGGAGAGTTAACTAAGGATGTTTGAAAAGCCATATAGAAAACCCTATCTTATAAGCATCATACACACATTTTTTAATTTAAAAGAGTTTAATTGGAGTTACCCTACACAGGGACTATTCTCATTCCAGGCACCATACATTAGCAAATAAAATGTCCAGCATATCCACTCAAATTGTTGATCAGAGGTGTCCCAGAGACCGTTAAAATAGTATAGGCTATTGCCAGCAATCTTGGTTGTCCACTAGAACTTGATGGTAAGACCTTATTGCTGAAGACACCACACACATTAGTCACAGGATATGGTGACAGGAAGCTTCCTACTGCTAGAGAGCTTTCTGAAAGGTGCTATACAGACTGTCATGGGAGGGCTGGAGTCAATCAATAATCTTACCAACTGTGAACCCTGTGAACTATAATAATGACCGGGATGGTAAGATGCTCATAGCTACAATAGTGGTATGAAGACTACAGGGGTAACCAACAACTTTTTACTTGGATTTATGGCCCACCACAGAGGAAAATCTAGCCAAAAACAATCACTGCAATCATGGGACCCAGGAATAAACTCACTACTGTCATTCTGGGAAATGAACATAGTATCAAACTGCCCTTTAAATGTCTATCTCTCTGCTTATAGAATAATGTTCAGAATGAAGGGCAAACTAAATAATAATGGCAAAAAGTAAATAAAGAACTAATTGAAAATTTTAGAACTGGAAAGTACACTATGGAAAATGAAACCCTGGCTTGGAGTCAGCTGAGAAACATGGAGAGTGGCTATAGACTATAAACATCACATGGAAAAATCAGAAAAATTTAGACTTTTCTGTGGTGTTGGACAGTGGACCCCATGGCACAACATTTCCTGGTTGCTTGAAGAACAACTAAAGCTGATGACCTCAGGCAGTTAAAGAACACAAGTGATCCCTGGTATTCATCTGTTTATATGCCTCTGGGTCATGCCATTTTACTGTTGGGCATGTTATAGACAGAGGAATATGGACCACTCTTAGCACACAACTTTACCTCCATCTGTGAGGAGTGTCCCCATCACAGCTGAGACTTTGAACCACAGAATGGACATGTCTATTTGTGCCTGTTGTCTGAGTTATAGATTATTCAGTGAGCACTGTCCTGCATAGGGAGTGGAGAACAAGACATTGCCTTGTTTATATGGGACTTAACACAAATTAAAAAACTGTTTCAAACCGCCCTGTGACAACCAAGTCAACTGCTCAAAAAGCTCTTTGTTGTTGTTTGAGACAGCGTTTCTCTGTGTAGCTTTGCGCCTTTCCTGTATCTCGCTCTGTAGACCAGGCTGGCCTCAAACTCAGAGATCTGCCTGCCTCTGCCTCCTGAGTGCTGGGATTAAAGGCATCAAAAAGCTCTTCTGAGCATAAAGACAAACAGGAGATTTCTAATAGCAAGTCAAATTCCAGGACCATATAAGCTAAAAGTCAAAGGAAAATCTCAGAAAAAAAAGTGGTTGTTCGGCCTGATTAGCCCAGTAATAAGAAGGAGTTAAGGGACAGGTGAGTTTCTCTCAAGACAGCATACACACAACCTCTGTGTCATTTAGGCCCTCTGCATCAAGGTGATGAACAATGCCACTGACTGTAAATGGAGTTTCCTGCCACAGGATGCCTTGGAAGCCATTCACCAAGTCATGATCCAACCCTCACACCCTCACTCCCAGAACCTTTAGAGTCTCCTAGCCTCACGCAGTCACAGATGTTCAGAACCTCTGAATGTACTGAGTAGAGAATGTGACGACGGAAAACTGCCACTAGGTATACACGACTCTCAGATTTGAGGCATGTGAATTGACACACACACACACACACACACACACACACACACACACACACCCCGTCCCACTCTTTCTCCTTCCTTCCTTCATCCTGAGGTCTTACTGGATTACAACAGCTAGGCTCAAACTCATGATCATTTGTTTCAGCTCCCCAAGGGATGGGACTACCAGCATGGGCAGCTCCTTGCTTGCTGCTGGGCACTGCTCTCAGACCAGGCATCAGATAACCACAGCTTTGCATGTGACACTATGGTGTGAGCTACCAGTTCTTACTTGGATTCGTGCTAATTATTATTACCAGTAAAATGGGACTGGGTTAACAGAGCTTGATAATTCAATGAAATTGTACATCTAAGATAGGAACCAATCACCCCATGAACAAATGCCTCGCTTACCAGAAGGTCAAGTCACCCACTCACCCATCAGTGATGCTTAGGCTCTTCCCAGGTTTGTATGGGGAATTAAAGCTTCTGATTGACCATTTAGCAAGGTTTACTGATAGCTTTGTCAAAAAACAATGGAATGAGGGCCGTGGCTGCAATCTGGCCAGTAGATGGCAATCTTTTGACTAAAAATGGGCATGGATAGTCCAATCTGCCCTTAGGCCAAAGTAGGCACCTTGGTGATAGTCACATGGTCTCTCCTTGCCACCCTTTCTTACTATATGAAGACAGAGGTGGGGGCTGGGGCTGGGGCTGAGGCTGACACCTGCCCTGATGGTCTGTTTGCTACAGGGAAGGGTGATTAATTACAGTTCTCTGGGGTGTCTGGGTCTCTATCCTCAGATTTTCCTCACTTTAGGATTTGAGCTGACAAGACCGGTGTTGTTCTTTCATCCTTCTCCTGACATTGACGGCCCAATAACACAGTAGATGCTTGCCGAGGGATTCAAGTTCGTGTGCTGAAGTAAGGAGACAGCCAAGCCTCATAACTTGTCAACAGAAACTCAACAAAGTGACTTGTAAAGCAAAGCAGCAGTGGTATTAGAACCATCAGACCAAGACCTTTAAATAATTACAAGAAACTTCAGGAAAATAAAATCTTACTATTAGTATACAGAACATGCAGCAATTTTAGATGTGAACCTGATTTTAAAATCCTCAAGCTATATAAAGCAATAGAAACACAATGAGAAATCAAACAATAGTACGTAATGAGGACTCATCAGCCAACTCAAGGATGTATAGGTCCAAAGAACACAGCTAACACCCTGAACTAACAGACACAGTTAACCGTTCCAGTGTTAATCAATTCCATCCCTAGATTATGTTCCCCAAAGCTTCAGGTGGCAGATGCTTTCATGCAAGACAACATGCTGACAGTCAGGTTCAGAACCCTCAATCCAACCACAGAAAGTTTAATGAGCATGTATGGAATAGACACTGATGATTAGAATAAGGTTCTGTCAGAAATTAATATCCCCAAATGTCTTCTATTTGGGAAATTTGAAACCCAAATAATCTGTGGATTAGTTTATGGATGGTGTTGGGAACATCCAAAATTCATAGTGAATGCATTAACATGTCAAAACTTTCTAGACCGTTTTGGATGTCCCTAACTGACTTTTCTCTGGGGGTTTGGCTTTACATATCTTATTTGTGGGATGGTCAGAAAATAAAAGGAGCAGCAGACTAAATTCAAGAAAGTAGAGGAAATCAGGTTATAAAGGTAGGGTGAAAAATCAACAACACACAAAGGATGTCATCAGACACAGGGCACATGAAAAACCAAAAATTGGTTTTAAAAACAACCAAGATAGTTGAACTTCTAGCAAAATTGAACAATGAGACAAAGACACACACAAACTTAGAGTCACAGGAGTGAGTATGCATGACAGGTAGCTTCTTGAGCAACTGGGAAGTAAAAGGAATGATCTTCTAAAGTAAGAAGAATTCAAGATGAAGCGGCACATAGTGAAGACATGGCATACGGATAACTGGACCTTCTGAAGAACACTGTAGAAGGGGGCTAACAAGACTGTGCTTCGGCCTTTAATCTTCCCTAATGCTTATTGTCTGGCAATAGGACAGATCCTTGAGCAAATATGGGAAACTGTAACCCAAAGATCTTTCTTAAAAATGTTTTTCGGAACCACATGCTCAAAAAACATACCATGATACTGAAAGTATCAACCTATAACAGACAAACTCTCATACAATTGGTGGACTTTAAAGAAAAAAAAAACCTATGATAACTAGGCCAAAAGATCAAGTGTTTAATAATGGGAAAAGGCACATAGCAAGTGCCTTTGGACATTCATTTGTGTTCTTTATGTGAGTAGGGAGTGGAGCAATGGAATTCATTAAACTCAAGGGAGATAGCGTTAAGTGATTTTATACCCACTCAAGCTGACTTTTAAATACAAAGGTAAGAGTCCAACTTTGACATTCAAAGAGTCATGCGACTACTGTTCCATCAGCCATTTCTAAAGAAGCCCCTAGAGAGACAACTCAAATAACAAGCCTGTGTAGACAAACTTTGGCAAGAGAACTAATGGTGAACAGTATAATATAGTTATTCATAAGCTAAGACAATCCACCAATGTTTTTAAAAGGGAAAATAAAACATGCAAACATAACACTGCAAAATAAAAGGAGAGAAAAAACCAGAAAATAAAACATAAGCCAGTTTTAGAAATGGCTGGAGTGCTTATGATTTCTTTAAATGTTCAAGGAATATACACGAGAAAAATGTAAAGTTTTATGAACAAAGGCCTAAATAAATGTAAGAATTACCATGTTCCATGCATAGGAAGACTTAGTTATCACAAAGACACTGATGTATCCAAGTTACATTTGTAGATTCAATGTAAATCCAAAAATACCAGGAGAGATTTGCATGGAATTTGGTAAGTGAGTCCCAGGGTTTATATAGAAGAGTATAACAACTTAGAATGATAGGAATCCACCTGGAAAAGGGCAGCAAGAGACTTAGCTTCATCCAGACCCACTGCAACTGAAGTCCACGAAATTAGAGGGGTATTAGTATGAAAAGAGACAAGCTGCGCAGCTGCACTAGGAGTTTGTAACTCCAATACACTGTCGTAACAGGAGGGGTTGGCGTGTTAAATCAGTAGGGAAATAAGAGCTACTCAACAAACAGAAATGAACAAGTGGTTCTTCCAAAAACAAACAAACAAAAAAATCCTCAATGTTACATCCCAACTTTATTTGGTATATAAAAATCAGAGATTTAATTTTAAAAACACTTTAAAACTCATTAAAAAAAACTTATGAATGACTGCATTTCTGATTTTGACCTTGGAATGAGAAAGGATTTCTTTAAAGGATTTGGGTACAGTTTTCTATGTTAAAATTGAGATCTCTTGTTGTCAGTCGGCATGGATGAAATTAAGAACTACCAACTGGGTGAAGATATTGGCAGCCTAGGAACCAACAACAAAGGATCTGCATTAAGAATGTATGGAAAACTCTCACTAATGGGAAAACCATAACAACCCACAGGAGAATGAATGAATAATAGGAGCAAGCACATCATAAAAGAGAGAATGGATGTGTTTCCAGTACAGGCAGAGATTTTTTTAATTGGTAACCATCAAGAAATACCATTTTATGCCCAATTCAATTGGCAAAAATAAAAAAAGTGATCCAACAACATTAGGGATAATAAGTAAATCCATTGAATGGGAGTATAACTGGAAAACTACTTTGGAACACTGTTTGAGAGGTAAGCATTCAGGAAGACTATGTCACCACCAATTCCATTCTTAAGTACATACTAAAAAAGAAATGGAAAATCCTAATATTAATTAAAACACTACCCAAGTAAAACATGATACAACTTGCAAGCCATTGAAAGAGATGAATGAATAAAACAGTGTACATTTCCATGAAGTGCTACATAGTATAAAAGAGACTATATCAGTGTTCCCCAGTACAAGCACATCACGGCAACTTAGTATGATACAAAAAGTCACTACTAGATTGCTACAGATGGCTGAGATACAATAAGGCCCGGATCTTTAGAACAAATAGGAAATGAAAACATAAATCCACAATCTTACTCACAATTTAAAACAAGGGACCATTTTGGTAGAAGAACAGAGAGAGAGAGAGAGAGAGAGAGAGAGAGAGAGAGAGAGAGAGAGAGAGAGAGAGAGAGAGACACTGGAATAGACCATGAAATAAGTATATGTCAGGATGCTAGTTTTAAAGTTTGTTAGAGAGCTCATTGATACTTGAGATATGATCAAAAACAAGTGCTTGGGAATGCATGCATCCATGAGAGTAAGTGTGAACCAAGAAAAGTACAAAGATTCGCTTCACTTGGGCTGTGAACTAGGCCACCATCCACAGAGCGTTCACGGAGTCTCACTGTATAAAATGGTATGTGATGGCCATCACGGGCTTATTCGTCGCTGTCTCACCTCTGTGGGTCAGGTTGAAGATGATGTTGACACTTCTTTTCCTTAGCTTGTTTTCAGTTGTGAGTGTGAAGTTGTATGTCTCCTGTGACTCTTCAGTGATTTGCCAGGTATGCGAGTTCCTGTGGTTAGAAAGCTCATGTCTCCCAGAGAACCTTAAAAAACGGAACAAAACAAGACAGCACAGACAGGGTTTAAACACTTTCATCAAAGCAAATGTATCCTGATCTTTTGGAACTTTTAAGGCACGAATCCATTATTCTGTCACCAATGGATACCAATAATAAAAACATTTCAGTGAATTTTCTGAATGTGATGAAGGGTGGTATAGACATCAACTAATCTAGTTGAATATTCTTAATAATTTAGAAAAATGAGGGAAAGTCATATCAACAGATAAGACTATGATAATACAAAGATACACAATCAATTATTCTTATTTTTATTGTACATGTTCTTTCAGAGCACAGTAGGTTGAAGGCTCTATACCCCTGCACTAAAAGATTTTCTTGTGATTCCAGCAGGCAGTTGTGAAATAATTGTATACATTTTCTGCAATGTCTAGGTAAAGTTCTCCTTGTACTCCATGTGTTCTTTTGTGAAGCGGAGTTGGACATTTTCTAAAGACACTTTGACATATGCTTAACTCTGAAGGGTAGGAGAAAGAAGTACATCCAGAAGAAAGAAGACGCACTCAAGAGGATGTGTGTCTTCTCTAAGGGGGGCGGGGCGCTTCTCTAAGGGAGAATGACTTGTCACGTGATGATTAAACAAGAAAGAACCTGGAGATGATGTAACCAGAGTAGACTCACGATTCATATAAAGTGTAGTTTTGAGAAGCTTGTTGAGACCAAGCCAAAGCAGTGTCTACCCCAGGTTCCCACGAACATTTCAAAGTCTTAAAGTCTTGGGTTTCACAGGAAAAACTCTTGGGCTCCTCGAGTACTTCTGTCCGTACAAAGGAAAAGACAAAAGAGCTAATTAACCCCTTTCATTGAATGATAAGTCAAAAAGGAAGTTTTGCTTGGGGTCTTAAGTCATAGTCCCTCAAACCAAGAAGGGATCAGGAGGTAAACGTCAGCAGATCAATAGCCTCAGAGATGCACATTTCAGGGGCTTCCCATGTGAATCTTTCCCCATTCTGGGATATCTTGGGGATGGGTAGTCAATCTTATGCATGAGGTTGGCACCTATGTCTATATGAAATAGGTTTGGTGTTCCATTTTGAGTCTGTGGCTTGCATTACAGCCTAGGGATGTCAGCCAGACTATGAACTAGCTCAGTTCTGCAGTGGGGAGCAGAGAGTCCCAGGAAGGGCAAAGCTCCTTGAAGATGTGGGGCCACTTCTGTTCCCAGAGCCTACAGTAAGGGATTCATGACAGAGGCATCCAGGCCTGGAATTGCCTTCTTTGGCAGTAGAGAGTGATGTTTCAGATACCTTCCTGTGGTTTAGGGTGATGGAAACCAGAGGGCAGACATAGAAGGCCACAGCATAGGAACACTGCAGCCTACAGAAAAGTCAGCATGCTCCCACTCCACTGAAACAGGCCTAGGAATTAATTCTCCATCCAGTTAAGAACAGTATTGGCCACCATTGTTGAACTAATACATTGGGGCTAGAAGCCACTCATATTCATAGGTCCTGTAAACAAGCACTATGCTCGCTCACAGAAATGACCAAGAGGACAGGCCTAGCCAGGAGACAGGGTCAACATAGGACTTTGGACCTCTGTGAAAAACCCTTCTGTGGTTGGCTGGTCTACAGCACCACCCCCCTCTCCATGATTCTGACAGAATTCCAGCTCAGTTGAGTTGAGGGAAAGAATATTTTCTCAGTGGTCCAGGTCATATCCTGAAATTTCCCTCCTTTAATACTATTAGTTCTAAGAATAAAACTGTTAGCAATAAAGCAGGAGCAACAGGGAATCCTGGGAGTATTGCTTTGGGTATTATTTTCAAAACCTCTTTTGGAAGACTTGTGAAATCGAAGAAAACTAAAACCACATGTAAACATATTTCCTTGCTTCCTGGTACATGAGATCCAAGGTGTCTCATACGAAATGAGAAGAAAGGAGACCTAGCTCTTTAATACAGTGGTTCTTAACTTGTGGGTCACGACGCCCACAGGGGTCACATATCAGATATCCTACATGCCAGATATTTATATTACAACTCAAACCAGAAGCAAGATTACAATTATGAAGTAGCAAGGGAATAATTTTATAATTGGGGGTCACCACAACATGCAGAACTGTATCAAAGGGTTGCAGCTTTAGGAAGGTTGAGAACTGCTGGGCTAACACTTACTTGAGACAAAAAGAACAGTACCAAATGGTTTTTTAGTAGCGTTCATGGCTTCACAATTGATGTTTGTCCCTGTGTTGCTAAGGAACACAACATTATTCAACTTCATTAATGACACGTGTGAATCAAGCTGTTCTCCATGGATTGGCTCATCTTGCAACTTACAGGACACATTATAGAGATACTGCCCGTATACCAAACAGATGGTGACGTTGGAGCCTTCTTCCAACAGTTTGTTTTTAGGAAATATTGATAATGCATTAGGTTGAACTGAAACTTGTACTGCAAGACAAAAAGCCTTGGTTAGAGTCTTACTCAGATTTCAGGACAAATCCCCTCCCACTCCCTGTAGTTATTATAGTTTTATACTACCTTGTTGGGAAAATGGCAGCCTAAGCTTCCACATGATTCCCGGACCTTTTGGTGGGTCCAAACCAATCCTTTCCATATCACCTTTTGTCACACAGCCTCACTATCATCACTTCCGGCTATTGTGATGCTGCAATTGTCTGTAGCTGCTCTTTGTAGAGGCTCCATCATGCAGGAGGCACTACATGAAGCGTTCAGGTTCCTTATCTCAAGTCAGCCTCAGGACCTCTCAGCAGTGGGATCCGTAGGGAGTCTGAGCTGAGTTTGCTCAATTTGTCAGCAGTAAAACCATCTCCTAGGCCTCTGTGATTGTCAACTTGAGATTCAGAGTCCTAGGAGATGAGTCTCTGGCCATGTCTATGAGTGATCATATTGATTAAGGTAATCAAGATGAGAAGACCTTCTCACTGTGGGTGGCACCAGTCCCTGGCTAGGATCCTGAACTGTCTGAAAAGGAGAATGTGAGCTGAGCACTAGCGTTTCTGTTTCCTGATTGGGGGTGAGATGCAAGCCCCTATCAACCTGACCATCCATGCCATCGTGGACCGTGCCCCTGACTTGAGAGCCAAAGCAATCTCTCCCTTGAGTTGCCTAAACACAAACTAAAACTTGCCCGGCTCCAGAGTCATGTGTCTCTCCATCATACCGAGTCATGTCTCCTGCCCCTTCCCAGGGATGCTGCTCATTCAACTTCCATCTCCTTCTGGTCCAGTCTTTCTCTCTGTGTGACCTCTGATATATCAAAATCCTGAAGACTCTCCCTTTTTGAAGGAACTTCCTCCACCCTGCCACCTTCTCCAGTGTCTGCTTCTTGGTGGCCTTCTAGAAGCTTCCCCCTAACTGCCACTCAGGCTTTACTACCTCACCTTTATCTTCAGCCTGATGTAGCCTGGCTGGTCACCTATCAGGACACTAGATATTGCTGACACTGGCCTTACCTGTGCCAAGTGCCATGTGCATAGCTCTTCTGAAGGCTTTCAAGACCTCTAGATGAATCTACTGAACAAGCTCTCCGAGGATCAGGATTTTCATTTATTCTTGTATACATTTTACAGTTACAGTCTTAAGAAGTCTAGTCTATTTTACCAAAGTTGTTTATGACACATTTACTTCTTTTTCTCTTGCTGTTGTTTGCTTGTTCTGAGATGGGATTGCAATATATACTCTTGGCCAGCCTTGAACTCGGCTATATAGTACATTCAATTTATACAATGAATTTATATTAACCTCGGACTTGTCTACTGAGCACTGATTATGTGATAACAAGCATGGCTTTTTTAAAAACTATTTTTCTACATTTCCAGTTTCTTTCTGCATATATACATATCTTTCACCAGTAAGATATAGTTGTAAGTACAAGGCTTATGTAAGTTCTTTACCTTCCCTGGACCTCATTTTCTGTATCTGTGAAGTAGGAATAAAAATAAAGCCTATTTTTTTAGGATTAATGTGATGGCTAAACCAGTGTCTAGTGTTTAAAACATTAGAATGTCTACTTAATTTTATTACTGTCAATGTATGCATTAAGTAAGCTATTCCTGGGCTAATAGGTTGCTAGTTTCAGTTAATAAACTTGCATCGATGCTTGGCAAAGGAATGGTTACATTAATAGAATTTCATATAATATGTCTGGACATATAGTGAGGAATAAAAATACTATTGCTGTAGATCTGACCTGTAGCCAAGTAGAACATGAGAAGCTATGACAAAGCCCACTCTAAATTTCACCTACAACAATGCTCAATGATTAAAATTAAAGGATAGTTAAAGTTATTTGTCCACAATTCCACACTGTAATGAAAAGCTGCTTTCCTTGTCCCTGTATTGCTCCCGGCCTCTAAATTGAGAATTGGTGAACCACAGCCCATGAGCCAAGTCAAGCCTGTTTTGTAAATAAGGTTTTATTGACACACAGCTGCCTTCATTTGTTTACACATTGTCTAAGGCTGCTTTCTGAAGACATAGTACCATAGTCTCATAAGAAATTGTTGGGCCCTTTACAGAAACATTCCCAATACCTGTTCTATATATATATATTTGCTGTGGATATCACTCTGTATAAATAAACACTGATTGGCCAGTAGCCAGACAGGAAGTATAGACAGGACTAACAGAGAAGAGAATTGAGGGAACAGAAAGGAGAGGGGAAGACTGCCTGGAGCCGCCGCCAGGACAAGGAAGATATAAGGTACCAATAAGCCACAAGCCACGTGACAAAGTATAGATCAATAAAAATGGGCTAAATATAAGAGTAAGAGCTAGACAATGATAGGCCAGAGCTAATGGCCAAACAGTTTAAATAATGTAAGAGTCTGTGTGTTTATTTTATAAGTGGGTGGGACTTGGTGAGAGCTGGAGAGAAATTCTCCAGCTACATATTTGTGCTGCTTTAATAAAAACACATACACAACTTTAGAGTAAACATATTTTTGCATATTTGGAAAATGAATACAAAATTATCTGACTCACATAATTAAATCAAAGAAGGTATTCAGGGGTAAAACTTCAGACATCTAGATCTCCATGGGGAATTTCAAAACCACTTTTTAGTTCTCTTTTGACCAAATGAAAATAATGCCAGTGTTACCTCAGAGGCTTTCAAAGGGAACGGACTATCCTTCAGTTGACTACTAATCCCTGAGTTATACTAAATCTGATTATTCCGTGACCACTTCATTTGTAACCATTTCACTTCTTACCACTAACTTCTTTCCAGGAACTCCAGTTGCTCCAGGAACTCTGGGGAGGGTACTTGGCATCATTTACCATAGCCCTTATTCTTAGGAAATGTGTTACACATTCCAAGGGGATCTCAGACTTCCAGTTCCAATGCAGAACTTGGTTCCACTTCACAGTGGTGTTGTAATTCTCCTAAAAATGAAGGAAATGTTTGGAGATACACAGTCATTACATCCTGGAAACAGGTCAACCTGAATCATTCTAAAGTACAAACTTCTACCCGACTTTGACTCCACCACGATGCTAAGTCCCATGGCTCCCTTGCTCTGATGTCTTTGCATCGGCAGCTATGGCCTCCTGACTCCTCAATCCCTGTGACTGTCACATTCCCTGGGGGCCCATATAGATCAAGTGAGTGAAAAGAGGTCATTCAAGCCTTGAACCAAAGATCTGAGACAGATATTCATCCATGCTGGATTACTTAGACTCTGCTAAGAAATTCTAGAAATCTAATTAATTGAATGGTCCTTTTAGAAGTAAGCTGTGTCTACTGGTATTTTAAAATATTCATTTTAGCCAGGGTTAGATCAGACTAAATAAATTTGGGCAAACATGGCAATCTTCCATGGCATCCTGGGAATACCAACATCTCTAGAAGTGGCTATTGTTTTTCTCTCGTCTTTTCAGATGTGGTGGCCAGATGGACCACATTCCTCCACCAAACCTCCTCTGTCAGAGTCATTGACCCTAGAGACACCAAATAGCATTCCTCACACTACTCTTTGAGGCCCCTACTCAAGATGAATTGATCTTTCTAAGACATTGGCATCTCTAGCCTCAAATTTGATTAACTTCAATGGTGCCCTGACATCTTTCTCTACCTTTCAAGGCTTCCACAGTCTGGTTTCCACTAATCTGCAGGATCTCTCTCTGGACCCACTAGTCTACCCAACACTTTTGCCGGTGTTCCAGCATCTCAGTGTCTGCTCATGAGGCATTGCTGGCTTAGTGTCCTCCACTTCACTCTGCGTTATTGAAGTCCAGGTAATACTCCATCTCGAGACTTCATGAAGCCTTCAGTGTTGAAGATGGAACCCCGTGCTTTGCACATGGTTAGTGAGAACTCCCCTGAGCTACACCTCAGGTTCCTATGAGATTTCCTCTGCTCTTTCCTTCAAGTTCTTCCCATCTCCAACCATTCTACCTGTGACTCTGGTATGGACCCAAGAGAGCAGAGACCGTGTTTCCTTCTTCTTTGGATAGCTTCAGGAAGTCACTTTCTTTAGTGTGCCCCTCCAGAATCCCTGCCCTGTCCCCAAGTCTGTGCTGGATAATTTTATGTCAACTTGACACAAGCTAGAGTCATCTAAAAAGAGGGAACCTCAACTGAGCGCCATAAGATCAGGCTATAGACAAGCCTGCAGGGAGTTTTCTTAATTGGTGGTTAATGCAGGAGGGTCCAACCTGTTATGGGTGGTACCATCCCTGGTCTGGTGGGCATGGTCCTGGGTTCAATAAGAAATAAGGCTGAGCAAACCATAGGAAACAAGCCACTAAGCTGAACTCCTCCATGGTCTCTATATCAGCTCCTGCCTCTAGGTTCCTGCCCTGTGTGAGTTCCTGTTCTGACTTCCTTTGATGATAAACAGTTAACTGTTTATGGATGGGTAGCAAACAAAAACAAACAAACAAAGAAACAAACAAAACCCTTTCCTCCCTAAGTTGCTTTTGGTCACAGTGTTTTCATCACAGCAATAGAAACCCTAGCTAAGACACATTCCTTACAGCACCTTGAGTTTCCTGGGGAGGCTAATGTGAGTGTGACCCATGCATGTACTTTAGTACAAATGACAAGTCCTCAGTATATGGAGCCCAGCAGTCGCATGTCACACTTGTAGGCAACAACTCTTCACCCTGCTCAGATCACCAATCTTAAATCACGGAAACAACAGATACACACAGCTGTGGAACAAGAACACTGTGGTCCACCCAGGTACATTTAATTGTGGGCCTCCTTACTACTCCATATAGAACAGAAGTTTTTTTAAAAGTGCTCATATTTTATATCAGCTTATTATTTTGCTTTATTCTTGGATCACAAACCATCTTTCTGTCTGCCTGTTTTGATGTCCTGACTCAGGTAGCTTTCATTATTGAATGAAGAGCCTTAAGACATTACATTTGAATATTGTTAAATACCAAGTAAACACTAGACAACAAAAGAAAAAAGAACACTGAAGTAGACAATGATGGTGAACTCACTATGCTGTCAAACAGGCCACGCAGTTGGGGTTCCCCTGTGAATCTCCCCAGATCCACCCATTCCTGCCCTGGTAGTCCCCTGCAGCCAACGCTCACATCTCGCCACACCCCTTTATCTTACTGCTCTCGGGGTAAATGCATCTGATTGTTCTCCCCGTAGCCCTGGGTGGTCTTGCCCTGCACCTGCCTGCCCCAACCTGTCTGCCTGTGCTCTGAGCCCACACACTGTATCCTGCCTTCAAATTTGGTAGCTACCCCACACCCTTCTCTCAAGGCCTCTGATGGCTCCCATTGGGTTTTCCAAGAGATCTCGGTCCCACCTTTCATGCTAAATTAACTCCAACTCCTCTTTCATACACTGGCTCAAAGAATCTTTCACTCAAATTGTGGGAGAAAATTAGGCCTAGTCCCAACATTCACAAGTGACCCTTATCCCCTACACACACTTAGAACATCCCATTTGTGTGCTCAGCTTTTAAATCCCCACACTTTGCACACCCACAGTCCAACATTCTAAGCTAATTTAGTCACTTGATTAATATGCAGTAGGTCATATTTCCCTAGACACTGAATTTGATCTAACCTCAATTTATGCTCTGCAGTCTTTATAGCCTTGTCAATGAAGAAGATTAACTTTGAGTATGTCAGTCAAATAAGTGATTTTAAAAAATGTGATAAATTTGATTTTTTAAGTCATTGAAGTGGAAATTTGAATATAGCCCTTGCAGACACCAGTAGGTCACAGAACTGGCATACACACTGGCATAGAAATACATCTGAGGTCAATGACTCATTGCCGAGGCATGAATCCTATCCCTAGATGATTCACGCCCCTGGCATCTTTCCAAGCTAGAGCTGCTATTCTGCTTCTCTTGCTGTTAACAAAAGAGTACAGAAAATGTCCTAGAGGAAAGAGCAAAGCTTGGCCCCGGGCAGCATCATGTAGTGTGGTTGTCAGCAGGGCTCTGCGTGGCCAGCATTGTCAGGGAGGGGTCCTATTCTAGCTATGAGCACCTAGGTCAATGTGCGTTTCTCCTGGCTTGTTAGAAGTACAGTGAATGATGAAATTGTATGCTGTCTCCCTCAGCATAAGTGGTGATGGGGTTCCTGGCTTGCACTACAAGGAACTGTCCAAGCAAAGAAGAATTTCCAGAAGGAAGTGTGTTCTCTCCCTTAATGGAAGGAAGATCTCATGTCTCTCCTCAACTTCAGGTACAAGAAGAGTCAGACAAGGGTGTCTCCTAGCCATAGCATGTGCCCATCTTCCCTGTCTGGCCATGGAGGTGAAGAATGAGGATATTCCGCTGCCTCTCTCTGACTGAACTGCAAACAAGTATCTGTGCGTTGGTTGTTGTCATGGCTGTACTGAGGCTGGAGCTACATGTTTTGAGTTCAATGAAATAAATGGTTGGTGTAATCATCCACCCTTGGGGATCTTAACCCCTCATCAATTACAGAAATGATTTCCACATGCTGCTTTCCCATTCAAAGAGATGACATTCCGTGACTCTAATAGGGAATTGAATTTAAGAAAACAAAGAATGGGATCCGCTTGTTCCATGACTAACACTACTTGCTTTTCCTGACATGAGAACTGATAAGAATTGTCTTTTGGAGAACTACAGAATAGGATTCCCTTGTTCTACACTAATGCTATTTTGTTATGGTGATAAGTATTAATGCTCCAAATTCCCCCTAGTACTTCTCCTGATCTTAGGACCTTTGTTGAATGTTTCCCTAGGCCCAAACCACCACCGATACCCATCACAATCCCAACAATCAGGTTTCCTAGTGTAAGGTGGAACAATGGGAAACTGTGCTGACGATGGGAAATGGACAGCTAATTATCACACATATCTGTTACTAAGGTGATGTCACACATTCAACAGCTACCACTGTGGGAGACTGCCCTTTAGAGAGACAGCCAAGCAACAGACCTGCTATAAACCCTAATGGACTTAGTCAGATTTTAGTTACCTCAGGCCGCTTGCTCAGACCTCATATGTGGTAACGGATATGGAAAAGAACTGAAGACATTAGTGACAGTCTTAACTGGAAGGACAGACATTCTTGATGCCTAAGAGAGAAGGGGGACCTCAATGGGGCTGATGGGTCCTCATCTCAGTTCTCTGTATTCTTTGCCTCCAGAAGATTTCTAAAGTGTCTTGATAAACTGTCCTGAGACATCTCATAACATTATCTAATCCTGGGTGATACTGTCGGACACAGTAGACACATCCATTACCCAAAATCAAGATGAGTGAAAATATACCCCAAATGAGTCAAAGCAGAAAAAAAGTTGAGGGTTTTCTTTCATTTGGTTTGATGCAAGGGCTCATGTAGTCAAAGTTGGCCTTGAACTTTTTCTGTAGCACAGGGTGTCTTGAACTCCTGATCCTCCTGCCTCCACCTCTTAAGACGGACTTAATCAATTAATCTATGTATTAGCAAACCCACATTCCAGGGAACAGAAGACACTAAGTTATTGTCCATTGCAGTCCATGGGAATGTCTGTGTTGGCCAGATAGTAAATGCCGGGACTTGCTTCTCTGTGTACTCACACAGGGCAAGTAAAGGACACATAAGAGTCTTTATTGTTTTAATAAGTCATTCTATCTTATTGAGGACAACCCAACTTTCCTGGGTGATCCTGGGTAGACAGAGGAGAAAGAGTGAGATAACTCATCTGCAGGGAACATGCAGACCCAAGTGTCTACAAGGACAGACCCTGTGACTGTCTTAGGGCAAACAGCAGAACACGGAAAACTTTCTTAATAAATCCATCAAACCCAATGGGCCATATTACTTGGGTTTAACTCAGCAGTTCTCAACCTGGGGGTCGCGATCCTTTCACAGGGGTCATCTAAGACTATCAGAAAACACCGATATTTACATTACAATTCACAACAGTATCAACATTTCAGTCAAGAAGCAGCAACAAAAATAACTTTAGGGTAGGGGTCACTACAACATGAGGAACTTTATTAAAGGGTCACAGCTTTAGGAAGGTTGAGAACCACTGTCCTAACTGAAAACACAGGGATGCAATTATTTAGGAAACCTGTATTAAGAGGGAAATGTTCTGGAATAATAAGATTTCTTGAATGGTATAAAAAACATATCATGGCACAGAAAAAGAATTTTTAAAATATTAAGTCAAAAAATACTTACCACCCAGATGATGTTGGATGTTTTAACTCTACTGATCTCTATCTGAAATGTCATTTTTAATTCTTGATGAGTAAGATTTGGAACAGTCCATTGTAAAGTTACTTGCTGAAGTTTAGACTGAATAGAGACAGCAAGTATCTCAGGCGTCAACTGGAAAGGCTCACCCAGGACTGAAAGACCAAAAACAGGTAAAACTCTCAAGGGGGCATGATTGAATAGCCACACATCTAATAGAGAGACTGTTCACTGTGTTCACGGGGAAGCTTTGGAAAGTATGTTTGCATGTGCATCCCATCACCAGATACTGAGAGGATCTGGGAAGGAGTTAGAAGTTACATCAGCAAAGGAAGAAATTAAGACCCTTTAATTAAGAAATTAATGAAGCAGAAAACTTGCTCGGCAATGCAGAGCTTATTAATAAGCTGGCCAAAACCTGCATAAAATGTCTTTCCTGGGTAATCTAACTGATTTTAATTCATAATGGAGAGAAAGAGATTTTATCCCTAAAGGTCTCATATTCTAAAATTTAAAAATAAAAATCAGTTTTTTTGGAAATTCAAGGTTCCATGGCTTATTAGAAGATCTGAAAGTAGAAGCATATCATATATAGAGACATGGTTCCCTGTATTTCAATGTGCTGAGCTTAAATACCTCCATCAAGAATTCGCTGAACTCTCTGGATGAGACAGCAATAATTATAGGCACTTAATGTGAACTATTAATTGGACAATAACTAATAAATAAAGGCACAACAAAACACTTGTGACAAGGTGCCCCAATCAGAGAAGAAGCCTAATTGGAGAGACACAACAAAATCATAGAAATAATGGAGTTTGCAATCTTAGAGCAACGAGCAGTGTTGAGTCTGTAGAAGAACAGGAATTCAAACATGAACGGATTTGTGCAGGTCATTGACCCCTAGGAGTGTCCAGTGTCCCTCAGGCTGTCTTTAAACCCTAAATACCGTCACAACCATAGCTTGCACACAGAAGCATCAACTATGATACACTCTGCTACAGGGGAGAGTATGGGCCTGGGCCCACTTGGGTTACTGCCAATTCCAGAGAATAAATTGCTGACTGCCACTCAAGAGAGGGAAACACCATATGGAATTGAAAGGAATTGTGTATTGCTAGTTCGGCTCTTCCAACTGTTGGGCCGAGGGGGTCTGAAGTAAACTGGGGATGTTACAAAGGTTTTGAAAAGATAAAGACTCCCTTCATAAATTCAGGTGGTGTCTGCTGAACCATCTATAACAGACATCTGCTTCTTGGCATTCATTTTCCTAGTTTTTATGAAATTGGTGATCCCAGAGCTTCTTGTAGCACATTTAAAAGGCAAGAAAGTGTCTAAGGGAGGAGTAGCTTGGTAACAAAATACACACTTAGCATGAATAGAGCCTTAGTTCAGTTCCCCTCCAAACTCTCCCCTCCACTAAAGCAAGGGAGTATCTTCCTAATAAAAATGTTGCCGGGCAGTGGTGGCGCACACCTTTAATCCCAGCACTCGGGAGGCAGAGCCAGGCGGATCTCTGTGAGTTCGAGGCCAGCCTGGGCTACCAAGTGAGTTCCAGGAAAGGCGCAAAGCTACACAGAAAAACCCTGTCTCGGAAAAAAAAAAAATGTTAGCAATCGGCAAAATATGAAGGTTCCCCAAATCGCTGAGCATAAGATAATTTTTATTATAGATAAGGAAATTGAAGCTCTGTGAGATTAAATCACTTACAAAAGCTCTGTGAAACTTAAACAGAGATCTCCCTGACATGTGTCCCCCTTTGTTACACTGTTTCATGACATGGGAAGATAGAATTGGTCATCTGACCCATGCTCTCCATGGGATGGAATGCCTGAGAAGTATGCTTCATGGCCTCAGCAGCATCCAGGATACAGCCTGGAGAGTCAAGATGGAGCCACAAAAGCTGAAGCGAGAATGAAGTGCTTTCATGTGACTTTTCCACAGTGGGGGACTTCACATCCAGATAAGGCATTGTCCTCAGATGGCAGGAGACTGCAGATATAGATTCTTTGGAAGTAAGACTAATAAGAACACCCATAAAATGAAAACAGCCATTGACAGGTTACCCATCCTGCGTGACATTTTCACAGATACACTGTGGGAAGGATGGATGTGCTCATTGCGGGCACCTCAACTTTGGATTTGGCAGTGGGTCCTTTCATATAACATGAAAAGCATGAGTAACAATAGGAAAGACAGATAAGCTAAACTTCAGCAAAATTAAAATTTGTCTATTTAAGTGTTGCAAAGAAGATAAAGACTGAAAAATGGGGGAAATATTTGTAAGTTGTGTGTTAGATAACTTTCTAGTATTCCCACTATATAAAGAACTCTTACAAATTCACAACAGAAAAGCAACACAGTTAAAAATGGATGTATGACTTGGAGGACATTTCTCCATATAAAATAAGCAAGTGGCCAAAAAAGCAACATGAAAAGATGCTCATTATCCCTAATCATTAAGAAAGGAAGATCAAACCCAGGTTGGCATGTCAAATGAGATTCCACTGCACACTCTCAGGGAAGGTTTCAGTAATAGTAAAAAGCATGGGAATAGCACACATGGGCAAGGTGTGGAGAAATTTGCAGTTCTTGTACACTTCAGGTGGAATGTAAAATGGCCTGTCACTGTTGGAAACATTTTGGTAATTTTTCAGAAAGTTACAGTAGAATATAGTGCGACCCATAATCCTATTTCCTAGGTCTTTATCCTGCCTACATCCTAAATTAAACCAGGGATTCAAATAGATATTTGCCAAAGAATGTTTGGAATAGCCCCATTTACAATCATCAGAGGGTAGAAACAACTCAGAGTCATCAATGGATGACATTCACATTGAATGTTGTGATTTCTACATACAGAGGACTATTTGTCAGTGGTAAAAAGGAATAGCGTGCTGATCCATCCTACAAATTAGTTAGAACTCAAAAATATGAGAAGTAAAAGAATCCAGACACAGAGTTACATATTGTATGGTTTTACTTATGTGAAATATTCAGAATAGGTAAACCCACAGAAACAGTAAGTGGTCTGGTAGTTGCCAGCATGGGGAGCGAAGAATCAGGAACTATTGCATAATAGATATCAATGTTTTCAGCAGCCAGAGACTGTGTTTCTGGAGTTGTTAGGTTGTCTGGGCCCTGGCAGCATTAAAAAGCAAGGCTCTACCATTCATCCTCAGTAGGTCAACTAAATATGTGAATAATAGTGTACAGCAGAGAAAGCAGACTTATTTAGTTTGTCTACACTGGGAAGAGAAACAAAGAGGCCCAGTGACTCTCTAAGTCTATCTTGAAATGAGGTACAGGTTTAAATAGAAGGCAGGAGGCATGCATCATCATAATCCAGCAATCCCAGTCAAAGTCTGGTCCTGTCCATCACTGTCTCAGCCCCAGTCTGTTATGGAATATTACTTCAACTATGTAAAGATGCATTACATTTGTTTATGCCATGGAATATTACTTTAACTGTGTAAAAGTGTGTTACATTTGTTTCTGCTGCACTTCTTTGACGATGTAAGGATGTGTGTTTAATTATGTAAAGATGTATTGCATGTGTTTCACCTTGCCTGCCTAAAGTATCTGATAGGTCTAATAAAAAGCTGAATGGCCAATAGCTAGGCAGGAGAGGGATAGGTGGGGCTGACAGGTAGAGAGAATAAATAGGAGGAATCTTGACTTGAGAGAAGAAGAAGAGGAGGAGGAGGAGGAGGAAGAGGAAGAAGGAAGAAGGAAGAGGAAGGAAGAAGGAAGGAGGAGGAGGAAGAGGAGGAGGAGGAGGAAGAGAATGATGGAGAAAGAGAGGGACATGCCTGGCAGCTGCCACACAGATAGACATGAGAAGCAGTGAAAATAAGATATACAGAAAGAAAGAAAGAAAGTTAGAAAGCCACTAGGCAAAAGGCAGATAAAGAGAAACAGGTTAATTTAAGTTAAAGAAAAAACGCTAGTCAGAAACAAGCCTAAGCTAGGCCAAACATTCATAACTAATACTGTCTGTGTGTCATTATTTAGGGGGTGGTTGGTGGCCCAAAAGAAAAAGCCTGGTACACCAGTCTCTCCTGCAAAGAGGTTAAAACAAGTTGTTAGACCAGGGAAAGCTTCATCTTGGCAAACAAGCTTCTTCTCTGGCTGACACTAAGCTTCTTTTCTGTCCTCTGCCCTGTGACTCCCAGGGAAATTCCAATTCCTTGGGGAAGAAATAATCCCACAGATAAAGGGAGGGGCACAAATTTAGAATATCGCCACTCCCACAGGATAGTTACAGTAATATTACAAAATATTAAATATTACTGAAGATTGTCTCACTGTAACCATAAGGATACTTAATTTTATGTTATGTAACTGTTACCTCAAAATTTTCAAGATATATGGTTATGATAAAAAAAATAATAAAAAGCTGAGCTTCTAGAATCCTGTCAACTCCACGCTCACTACACTGTCAAGCTTAAATCATGTGTTTTGACTTTAATTCTCCCACATTGTTGTGATTTGTATATGGTTTAAGTGTCCGACAGAGGTTCTTGGAAACTTGATTTTGGTGTGGGGATGGTCAAAGGTGGTAGAACTATGAAGAGGTAGGGCCTGAACAACATGCCAGTGGGAATCAACAGCTGGCTGATGAGATGTAAGGCCCACTGGAAAGGAGGAAATCACACCTGGTATGGGAAACCTAGCCCGCCTCCCAGGGCTAGTGAGGTCATGGGCATTAGAAAAGAATCTATTACAGCCACTTTGCTACACCAGCATAGTTCTTTACTCCATTTTAATGTATCCTATACCCACAGATAAGTGTATCTGCCACCCTGCATCAAAGAAGCTTCTATTCAGAGCCAATGAAGACCATCACAGAAAAACACATTCCTGGGGAGCCCAGCCCCGATGGGTACATCTACATCACGGCGCCAAGAACATCTCAGAAGAAAGGGTGGGTCTACTATAAGAGGTGTAATACCAGGAAGTCTGTGGTGAAACAGTCTTTCCTAGAAATGGGTGCATAAACAAGACGGGAACAACAGCAATATTAATGGACAAAATAACGTGGAAGGGGGAAATTTCATGGGCTCCTACCCTTAGACCAAGAACTACAGACAACTAATGATTGCTGGGAGAAGGGGAATTAGCGTTCCCAGGGAACTAGGCTCTCCCAGGGATGAGCCCCTTATTGGTGGCCTTCCCTGAAACCATGTACACACAAACAACAAAAATGGACTCAGCACATTGTATTTATATGCTTGTGCATACACACACACACACACACACACACACACACACACACACACACACGTATGTGACAATAATAACTCAAGAAAAAGAGGCTACCAATTTGAGAGGAGGGGCATGGGGGAGTCGGGGGAAGGATACCTGGGAGAGTCTTGAGGGAGGAAAGGGGAAGGGGCTGGTGGTGATGTAATTCTATTCCAATTAAAAACATTTCTAAAAATAAGTAAATAAATTAAAGGAGGTAGGGCCTGGTGAAAGGTGGTTAGTCATTGCCATGACTACTCTTGGATGGTATCAATGTGTCCTTTGGAACCCTGGTTAATTTTCCCAGTTTGACTGGATTTAGAATCAACACAGAAGCACAGTACTGTGTATGTTGATGAGGTGTTTCCATAAAGGTTTAACTGAAGAGGCAAAACCCACCATGAATTTGGGCAGCAACATCAATGGGTTTGTGGCTTAGATTGAATAAAAAGGACAAAGCCAGCTTCTACCGATGCAATGTGACCAGCTCCACCACGGTCCTGCCTCTACACCTTCTCCACTCTGGCGGCCTGTGTCTCAAGCTGTGAGACAAAACAAAACCCTACCTTCAGCTGCCTTTTTCAAGTATTTCACTTTAGTAACTTGAAAGTAAATAATCCCCTTGCTCTCTCTCTCTGTCTCTCTGACCCATGGCTTTTCTGATCCTAGCAAGTTGTAGTAGGCTTCTTTTCTCCTGTGGGTTGTGACCGAAACAAGAGCGTGACTAAGTCTTACTTAGCTCAGGGAAATCAAGATGAAGGACACACTGTGAGTATAGACATTCTACAGCTGATTGACAAATGAATGAGTCAACTCCCTGTCTAACCTTATTTCTGGAAGCTCTACCCACTTGCCCTATATTGTCTCAACCAAAGGGAAGCTCCTGAAATTAGCATATGTTATCAGCAAATGTGGAATGACTCAGGAATTTGAGTAACACCAGTTAGAAGTAATGTCGAGGGAAGAGCTGAAACTCCAGGATGAAGTCAGAGAGATCAAAGGGACCATGGAGATGAATACATCCAAGCCCGCTGTTTTTTCAGAGAAGCTAGCTGAGGGAGGTTGAAAATGGAGATGGAGGACTGTGGCAAGACTACATACCAGACCAGACCCAGGACTCTGGCTCCCAGGCCAGCTCTCATGCCATAACACTGGAGTGTGGCTCAGGAGGCCATCGGGGACTCCATTCTGGGCTTAGTCACAGACACCATCTCATTTTTCCCACAGTTTCTCTGACCAACCCTAATACTGCTGGAGGAAATAATGTGTGGTTAATTCCCAGAATGGATACCATGTAATAGTAATTAAAACAATGTGATTCCAAGAACATTTGACATCCAAAGGAAACATTCATCCTACTTAATGACTTAAATTTAAAAAAAAAATCCCCTGGAGATAGATTATTCTCTGTTTGTATATATACATAGATGTAATTATATTTTTCTCTATATAACACAATTTAGCCTTTATTAGAGTGTATATTGGAGGAGAGCAAGGTGGCTCTGTGTATAAAGGTGCTTGCTGCCATGCCTGATCATCTGAGTTCCATCCCTGGAACCCACGTGGTGGAAGGAGAGACAGACTCACACAGTCTGTCTTCTGACCTCCACACATGTATTGTGACATGTGTGTGCATGTAATTTCTATACACACCCACCCCCACGCACATCTAAATGAATGTAAAAAAGGTAAAAATCTCCACATATTTACATTTTGTATAAATGCCCAAAAGACAGAAAACTACATCAGAATGTTGCACTCAACTCCTCTGGCTGAAGGAAACATGTGCAGGGCTAATGGAAGGGTCTTTCGTATGTCCTAGTGCTTGGAAGAAGGTAGGTCGGGTTATTTGAGATGCAGTCTCTGACCTGAGCCTGGCTAGTTGATGAAGTGGTGAGCTCACTAGTTTGAGGGAAGGTGTAATAGGCAGCAGACATTGAAAAAAGTCCCCCACAGTTCCAGTGAAGACAAAGATCTACCAAGGAAGCCATGTTTTGTAAAGAAAGTTGGAAGCAGAAATGGAAATCTGGTTGCCAGGAAATTAGGGAAACATGTTTGATCTGAACAAGAGAAACTAAGCTATAAAGACTGATGTGAGAGCAGTATGTTTCACCTGCAGAAGACACACTATGAACAGTCAGGTTCCTATGATTTGACTCTGCTAAGGGTACAAGCTAAGGCAAAAGCGGTGTGAATGCTGGGGAGTACCTCCGCACAAGGACTCGGTGCGTTAGGCTGTCTCAGAACCAGAGGCTCTGACCTGGGCCGGAACAGTCTCGATGCTCAGCCTCCCTAATTCGCTGCAGCTGATTGACTCCAGTAGCAAGAGAGACTGAGGGAGCTACATATGCCACCAGGGAGAGAGCGTAGTCACCTGGCAGCCCCAGCTCATGAAAGAGCTCAATTAAGTGATATTTCAAAAGCCAGAAGAAATAGTATATTCCCACATTCCCAAACCCAGATCTAAATGATGTAAGGCAGAACCTGAACTATCAGCAGACCTAAATCTCCCCCTTTTTCCACCTATCTTTTCTTGCCGTTTTAAGAAATAAATGGGGAATTCTATACATATTCTTTGCAAATGTCATTTTCACAAATTCATGCATGGGACTATATCTGTACTCTTTGTTAAAAAGCAAATGCAGAAAAGAATAAGTGCAGGAAGAAAAATGTAAAGCTTTATACAGTACGGACAAATGCAGGGAAAATTCATGAGTCAATAGAAATTCTTTCAAGTCTAAGACTCTATGTTTAAATAAGTTCAAAGTAATAAAGTATCCATATATATTTTGATGAAGTATTCACATGCACGCACATTTACAAAGTTGATTTGTTCCAAACTATGGTCTTCTGGGGGGAATTAATTGACAAACCTTTTTTTTTCCTCTGACTGTAAACAGATTTAAGCACTTAAGACGTTACCTTTTACAGACTTGAGAGAGTTTCTACGGCTTCATAGACTCTACTTGCTTTCAGCCATAGTTTATGAGCCTAACAGTGCTCAGTAAGTGTGCCTAAGGGGCATCAGAACTTGTTCTAACCTGGCCACCAGAACTAGTCTGGGCTGTTCCATCTCACCCAGCAGGGTTCAGAAGGAAATACCTTGGCAACGATCTAGGTAAAACAGAGCAATCCTGAAGCTCTGTGGTCTCCGCTCCACTTACAACCACACCAATGAGCAGAGCTCTGAGCAGGAAACCAAGGCTAAGGTTTAGTAATGGTGCCGTCAAGATGAGGGAGGCCACGCCCAAGGCAACTGTGGCTTCCAGAGATTTACCACATCTCATCAACGCCAAGGGAAAGGAAATTGTTCAGCTTCTCTCCAAAGCACCAGTTGTTCATCTTTATGTGTTCTTCACTTCTGTTCCAGCCTCTTACCTTCACTTAGGGATGCTCTCAGGGGCAGTACTGCCAAGATGAAGGCTGGATGAAGGACCGCAGAGAGAGCCATTGGTCTGACTGTCTGAAACAGATAAATTATGAGAAAGGGGATTTTAGTGAGCTCTAACTCCTAGTAGGTTTCTCAGGCCAGCTGTGGTCAGTGAAAGGACTAAAATCTCTCATTCTTCTTCCCTTGTATCCACGTCATTGGCCTTTGGAGGAAGAATTCACATTTCCTGTCTTATGAAATGTTCCTTAGGTCATAAATGAGGTGCAACTGACAGAGTCAGAAGCCTAGGCCCCCAGGGACCTGTGTGAGCCCTGAAGACTTCCTCTATGTTGGGTTACTGAGGCGTGGGGGGCAAGAGCTCAATGGTTAGCCAGTTCATTGGAATCATCTAAGCAAAGCCAGAAAAGCAAAAAACCAACTTGAAAATGAAAAACGCTGATTAGAAAAAGGACAAATCTAATCTCAAAAGGGCTAGAGAGATGCTTCCAAGGTTGGGAGCCCCTGCTGCCCTGCCCTTACAGAAGACCTGGGTATCATTTCCAGCCCCCACTTGGTGGCTCAAAAGCCCTCTGTAACTCCAGTTCCAGGGATCCAGCACCCTGTTCTGACCTCTGCAGACACTAGGCACAAATATGGTATACAGGCATATCTGCAGGCAAAATAACTATACAAAAAGTAAAAGAAACAAATTATTTAATTTTTGTAACAACTAAATTAAAAGACTAAATAACCCAAGCCATCTCCACACTTCCCTTTTCCTCTCACTAACATTCAACCTGGGAAACGTTAGCATATTCCAGGAGACAGTCATTCTCATTGTTCAATACAATTTCCACTTTGTTTTGGTTTCAGTGTTTTTTTGTTTTGCTTTGTTTTGGCATTTTGCCTCTGAAGAGAGTTGCAGATTGCAGGCCAAAAGAGTTCCACTGATTTGTAGGGTCCTTTGATCAGAGGACAATCTGAAGGAAAAGAGAGTAAGGATGGATGACCTCAGAAAGACCAATTCGTTTCTAATTTAATAGCAAGCCCATTAGTCAGGGGAAGCGGTACTTTTCACTTTTCTCTTCAGGACTCTGAGTCAGCAGGGAGATTCACAGAACCATTCATAGAAAGTCGATTTCTGTCCTGGTCCTGTTGCCCAGATCTCATCCAGAGCTAGAAATTCTGTGAGTCTGTCTATGAGTTCTCCCTGCCACCGTCTCTGTTCATTTTCCAATAGTGTGTTACAGGTAAATTGGAACCACAGCAAAGACAAGGACTGGGTAAAGTAAACGACTCTCTGGTGGTCAACAGTGCCTGTGTGCTGAAGTAGTGGGCAGCCTTCCTCCACAGTTCCTGTCAGCGCTGTGTTCTGCTCTTGGCAAACACATCAGTTCATTCAAACCTGATGTCTACTTAGAACTGCGTGGTCTGACTGAATGCCAAAACCAGGGCGAGAGGGAAGTCAAGGAGAAACTGTACGTGCGTGCGTGCGTGCGTGCATGCGTATCAGGAAGCAAAGGAAGAGGCCCATTGGGAGGTGTCTGCCACTCTGTTGAGAGTGACTTCAGTCCTGGGTCCAGACTCTTACCACTGTCTCCTCCCACTCACTCTTGGAACACAAAAGGGGCCACCACAGGCAAGAGACCTCTCTGGAGTTGGTGGGCACATCAAATGGTTTCTCCATGACTGGGCTATTTAAAATGTTTCCAAACATATGACGTTACCTCAAGAAGTTAAAGCCATGGGCACAGAAATACTCGGCCGAGAAAATCAGAAATAATGTTAAGTAGAAATCAAAGGCTAAAAGTAATGCAAATGGAAGCCATGAGTAGTCACAAAAGGCCACCATGTAGGTGTCATAGGATTGTGCAAGCAGCTCCCACCCGCTGCTCTCCCATACCTGTTGGCTTGAGAAGCAACAGCAATGATTCTCATTTCTTGTTATCTACCTGAGGCCCATCACTTAATGCGCACCAGACAGGCAGCGATTGTGACGCAGCGATTGTGACTCAGCAGTCACTGTCCCCACCTGAGTTCAGTGGCTATAGTAATCCCCTTTTCTACTGTTTCGCAGTCCTCGCCTTTGGGTCTCTCAGCCAGCCACTGTCTGACAATGCAACTGGGGACATTCCAGAAATGAATTGTACGTTTACATATGTATTTACAATTATTTAGTGTGTGTGTGTGTGTGTGTGTGTGTGTGTGTGTGTGTGTGTGTGTACACTCAAACTGTGGTGCATATGTGGAGGTCAGAGAACAGGCCCAACCATGTGGGCTCCAAGACCAAGCTCAGGTTGTTAGGCTCTACCCTGGCTAATAAGTTATAAATGGCTTCTACTTCAGTCTGTTGTTACATTTGTTCTGTGCCATTGGGGCCGTCAGTGTCTTACTGTACAGTCAGTCACGTGCAATACAGGAAAAGACAGCACATACAGAGTATGCCTCTACCATGCCTTGGGTTATCCTAGACTGTGCTCTCGGCAGATATAGAGGACCCCTGCATAGATTGTAGTGGCTTCACTGGACCACCATCATCAACCCAAGGACCATGGGCAGCAGGACCATGACTCCTCACTGTTGTCTGGAAGCCTCCTGGCAAAACCAATAACGTTCTTGAAAACGGGCCGAGTGGGAGTTGGCAGCTGTAATATCTCAGAGACTCAGTGGAGCATTTCTTCAGAAACCACCCAGGAATAACAGTCCAACAGCCAGAAGCTGACAACGTGTGGAGAAATAGACACCACTTACTTGCACACTCTGGGGGACAGCATTATGCGGTGTAACAGGGCCTGCTTGAGTTACCCTAGGCTGAGGGTGTCACCTGTTTCTTGATGGGACCATGAAGAGCGAGAGTACCCAGCAGATTCAAGAACCAAAAGGAGGCAGGTATGGCTGAGGGGAGGGGAGGAGTGGGGAGGAAGCCCAGGGATGAGATTGAGGGTTTGTGGAGAACAGAGCAGAAAGAGCAGGCATTATATTTGAATAGCTTGGACTGCCATGGTGAAGCCCTAGAGAGATTTCACAGTATACTGAGTTGATGCCCACAGAACAGAGCCCAGAGATGGGGAAAGAAAGTGGGGAGAAGTAGAAGGAGAGATGGAGTCAGAGCCAACAGTCCAGGTGAGAACAAAGGACAGGGTGTGGACTGTGAAGGCAGTGAGGTGTGGTGGGGTCCGTCAAAGATTTCAAAAGCAGAGCTGACGAGCCAAGGAATGGTGACCAGATGAAACATCAAGAATTTCAGCTCAAGCCCTTTGAAGAGCAGAATCACCATTTAGCAAGGCAGAAGCCTGGGTTAGATGGCTTGGGAGTCTATCAAATGTAACACAAATTGCTAAACAGCCTTATTAATTAAAAAAAAAAACGGAGCCGGATATTGGGGTGAATGCTGAAAGATCAGAGAACCAGAACAAGCCACAGCCAACCTCACCTCGCCAACTCCTCATCTGATCCTGTCTCCTCAGACTGAAAGCCTCTGAGTCCTCACCAAAAGGTTCTTAGTTGAACTGCTGCTAAAAGCCTCTAGTTCCTGCTCCTCATGCTTCTTTCTGCTTCCTGCCTTCACTTCCTGGGATTAAAGATGAGTGTCAACACTGCCTGGCTCTGTTTCCAGTGTGGCCTTGAACTCACAGAGATCCAGATGGATCTCTACCTCTCGAGTGATAGGATTAAGGCCACCGCTGTCTGGCCTCTATGTCTAATCTAGTGGCTGGCTCTGTCTTCTGATCCCCAGATACCTTATTAGGGTACACAGCATATTGGGGAATACAACATATCACCATAATCAAAAGCTCAGCTCCATACAGAAGTGTAAGATACTTGTTTGATCTGCAAGAAAGACCTTAAGAAGCCAGCTGAATACATGAAATTCCTGTCCATCAGCAGAAGAATGTTAGGTGCACATGGGACTATGTGATGGCCCAGATAGGAATAAAGACAGAAAAAGGACAAGTCCAAGCCCAGAGCTTTGGGATATTCCACAGACTACACTATCTCTCCTGATCACACATGCACCATACAGAGACAAATGGAAAAATGGGGGTAAGCTTGGCTTTCAAGCACTCTCAAGGATGAGGGCTGTGGGTGGGTGAGTGGGCTGGTAGATCAGTATCTACCTATGGAGCGGAAATTTTCCATTCCTCAGGACACGTCATGTCCAGGCGCCCAGCCTCAAATCCACTCAGCAGCCTCAGAAGATCCAAGGCTCTTAGTGAGCAGCATTCTACTCCTGATTTCCAATAAGAAAAGGAAGGCAGGGGTGTGTGTCTGTCTGCTCTACCGAGTCCTTTCCCCAAATCGGTTCTTACCCGCATCTTATCATCATTGAATAGACTCTGGGCCACTAGCGAACACAGATCTGAGTCTCAGATACACTGTGCAGAGTCCCAGGACATGACTGCCACCCAGGAAACATCTGGGAAATGAAGAAAACTGGATACCAGTGTTCACCTAATCTCTCCTCTTTGCTTTCAACTTATTTTAATGGAAACACAAATTAATTCCCTTTCAGGTGTTTCATTTGTTTTTGTTTTTTTTTTCCTGTCACCAAACATTACCCAGTTCATAACCTTTGGCACAAGTGGAGTTGGGGAGCTGGCGAGAAAAACTGATACCCGTTTTGTAATTTATACTCTACTTGTCCACTCACTCCTGCCTCTCCACTTGTTTGCTCATCTCTGGGCTCCATTCGGTGTCTATCAACCCAACAGTCCTCTGTGAAAATCTTGCTTGCTTCACTGTATTCTTTGAATGTCATACCTGCTCATTAAATCTGGCCTGCAAGCTCCTATTCTCACAGAAGATCCTCTGACTACCCTTCAGCATGAATGTTACATGCATAATAAAATGCACTTCTAAGGAACATGTAGTGAGCCTTCCCTTACCGGAATTTCTTGTTCAGCCATGACTAAAATATTTATTCCTGGGAAGTCTCTCTACCACAGATAATCCTCATGAGACAGTCAGAGCGATAATGGCGTGCTTCCCTAAACCTGGGTATGTTGCCAAATTCTTCAAAACTGGCTGGCTGACCCCTGCTATCATAAGCCAATGACATTTAAAGCAGTTTGTGGATGGTGTGTGTGTGTCTCTCTCTCTGTGGTGTGAGTGTGTGTGTGTGTGTGTGTGTGTGTGTGTGTGTGTGTGTGTGTGGTGTGTCAAATAAAGTTCTGTTTTTAGAATTGAACAGTCTCCAAGAGAGGTTATGGTAGACCACATGTCTCAACAAATTTCTAACAATTGAAATCATAGCAAGAATTGTTTTCAACCTCAATGAGGAAAAACTGGAAATCAATAACCAGAGCTCTGGGCTGCAGTGTAGAGGGCCATGCATTTGGGCCGGTTCTTCATCATCTCCTTTTTCAACTGCCATTAGGGTTGGCGAGCCCCTCTGAAGGGTTCTCACTATTTCTGTATATGATCTCCAGTTTCCCTCAGGTTCCCTTCTCCTCAGGTTCCCCCACCAGGCCAAACGCCTCTTGAAGGTTCTAGCATTTCTTCCCCATCCCAACTTTGCATCCCTCCAATGGATAACATGTGTCCACCAATTTCATAAAGCAAATCCTGATGTAAGGAGTTGAATCAGTTCCTGTGCAACTGATTTCATTTAAAACAACGTTCAGTTAAACGTTTCTGGGATGTGTGACCTCAGTTTCAGTTAAGGTTTAGTCTCTGAGTGATAGCTGAAGCCCAAAAAGGAAAAAAATGGTAAAATCAAATGCAAAGAATATTTGTGATTAAAAGAGATGCAGAAATATCCTGTATGCTAAAGGTTGTATCTGAATCATTTGATAAGAGATATATTGTTCCTATAAATGATACTGGAACAATAACCTGGGCCTCATGGGGTGTCTAACATGCACTGGACTGTGATAGGAGACTTGGGGTCAAGCTCCACTCTGGTAGTTAGTTGCTATATAACCAAGCACTAGCTCTTTAAGCTGCCTCTCCCCTAGGTGAGAATGGAAGAGTCTGTCAGAGTATAGGCAGGAGGATTAGAGAGATTAAGAGCAGTCTCACACGGTAAATATAGTGAGTCTTATCATCATTGCTACTGCTTTATCCCTTCAAGCAAAATATAGTCCAGATACACACAAATTCGAAATACAAATCACCAAAAGCACCTTAGTAAAACATAGTTGCAATTTTTTAAAATGTAATCTGGCAGCTATGATATAAAGCCCCAAAGCAGAAAAGATAAAAGTTGCTATCCTGACTATATACACATTTTTTTTTTTTTTCGAGACAGGGTTTCTCTGTGTAGTTTTGGTGCCTGTCCTGGATCTCTGTCTGTAGACCAGGCTGGCCTTGAACTCACAGAGATCTGCTTGGCTCTCCTCCTGAGTGCTGGGATTAAAGATGTGCACCACCACCGCCCGGCCCTATATACACATTTTAAAGAAATTTTAATACTAACTAGAAATATGTGGCAAAGAGTTGCTGTCCCCAGTATATAAAAATCTGCTAAAAATAAGATTAAAAGGCAAATAGCTATAGAAAAATATAAGTATGCAGTCCAGCAAAAGAAGAAAAAGCACATACTGAAAAAGAAAAAAGAGATTACTTGGATTAATGAAACTCAGCTTTAAAGAGCTTTGTGCTGATGTCTGTTACACCTGCACTTGGGTGCTGTTCCTTGCGAGCTGTCCACCTTATAGTCTGTCATTAGAACCAGAGGTTAGATGATGTAGGCTAGGATGGCTGGTCAGTGAGTCCCGGGGATCTGCCTCTTTCCACTTCCCCAGCACTGGAGTTAGAAGCCTTTGCCATCATGCCTGGGTTTTTTCTTTGCTTGTTTTATATTACATGAGTATTGAGGACCAAACTCGGGTACTCATTCTTTCTCAGCAAGCTCTTTATTGACCGAGCTGTGTCCTCAGCACATACCATGTAACAGTCCAAGAAAACGACTTATACACCATATCAATCACACACATGGCAAGTAGAAGGTATGATTACTGGCAAAATAATTTAAAGTATGGACAAAGGACTGACACTAGCTGATAGCTTGTTGGAAATCATGGAAACCATGCTACTGTTTGTTAGGAGTGAAAAGTCTCTGGACCACATTTTAAACTTAATAGAAAAATCTGCACGCACACACACACACACACACACACACACACACACACACACACACACACAAACCTCCCACATCCTCAACTGATTGAGTAGCACGTGGATGTTTGAGAATTACATGTAACATTTATTATGTACTTGCCTTTCCTAGAATACTATCAGTAAGTAAAGGCAAGGGTGGGTTAGTTCCCACTCTCAACAAGGCACTCGGAACAGCCCAAGGTAGGATATACAGGGAAGTGTGAAAATAATCACAGGTTGTGTGTATTGGAGGGCAATTTTCTTCCTGGTGCTTTGCTGCATGGCTTATAATTGCAGCTGAATTTTTCAAAAGCCTTCTGGAAGAGAGTTCATTACTATCCCTGGAGGCAGAGGAGGACACGAAGGGTAGAGTAGGTCGAAGGTAGCTTCCCCTGTGACACAGCCAACCTGCTGTAAAGTCAGTTCTCGAAACCAGGTGAGTCACTCCAGTCCAACCCCTTCCCGTATGGCATTGCCTCTGCTGTGCTTGGACGGCGAGGAAAACCCCATCACTGATAACTGCAAACTCAGGAGAAACCTAGATGGAACTTCATTACATTAGACAAGTTAGAAACGTCACAGGGAAAGTAAAATGTAGAAGCATTTTTAAAATTTGTTTTTAAAAAAGTGTGAATATGTATTTTAGATCCTAAAGCATACTATTAAGGCCCCAACCCTTAACGTCATGGTATTGACGTGAAAGGGACCCCAAAACCAATGGGAAGAACATAGACCAGGGATGAAGAGGGATTGATTTTGTGATGGAGACCAAATTTCATCTTGAGTGATGGTACACGCCTGAAATCCCAGCACTTGGGAGGGCAGGAGAGTTGTGAGTTCAAGGCTGGTCTGGGTTACATGGTGAGCCTTGGTTTTAAATACTCCTCCCCAAACAGTATAAACTGAGTTTCAAATGATAAACCATTAAATAAATGAATAGGATCAGTCATGTAAAAATTTAGAAAAAAAAAAGTTGTATCTCTACCTTCACTTTATTTTTCTTAGAAATGTGATGTGTAATGTTATGATATTAAAAACCAAACTAGTAAAAGCATTAGCAGAAATAAGACAATTTAATGTAGATGACCAAGACTTTCCCAGATTAGGCAAAGTACAGAAATCGTGAAATCATGCTGACGACACAAGTATTTAGAGTTTCTGTGCAAAAAAAGGATGGCTAACGCCAGAAGCATTATGAGTCAGGAGATAGGATATTCAGACAGTGGAGTATCTCCATTCTCAAAAATGCAGGGATGATGAACAGCTGCTCCAGCAGGTTTTTAAAAATATGACACTAGCCGGGCAGCCGTGGTGCACGCCTTTAATCCCAGCACTCAGGAGGCAGAGGCAGGTGGATCTCTGTGGGTTTTAGGCCAGCTTGGTCTACAGAGTGAGATCCAGGATAGGCACCAAAACTACATGGAGAAACCCTGTCTCGAGAAACAAACAAAAAAAGACACTAAGTGGGACAGCCACAGGAACACAAATACTGTGTGACTCCGCTCATACGATGGGCCTTGACCAGTGCAGTTCAAAAGACAGAAAGTAGACCAGCTGATGCAAGAAAGGGAGACGGGAACAGATGTCACAAATTCGTGACACAGACTTGCAGTTCTGAAAAGTGGAAAGAACTCCAGAGTCACTTGCGGGAGAGTTGTGAGTACACTCAATGACACCAAGCTTTTTACTTACAGTGGTTTCGGTGGAAACTACTATGATAGGTCCCTCACTCCACAATTGAAAAAAAAAAAAAATGAGAAAAGGCAGCATTATGGGAGAAGTGGTTGCATTACCTGTTACACACAGAGTGTTACGATTTGGGACAGGACAGAGTTTCTGCAATGCATAAAAATGAAACCAAACAACCACAGACCAGAAAGATAGCTCAGTGGCTAAAAGTGCCTGCCTAGGACACCCACATGGTAAAAGGAGGGTACCAACTCCCCTAAGTTTTCCTTCAAACTTCCCCTGCCCACTGTGGCATGAATAATGCCCCCCAATGCATAAATGTAATAAAAATCTATTGAAGAATAAGAGAGACCAACTCAATGTAAGAACAAGTAACGTCATGAACAGGTCGTTATAGAATGATGCCTAAATATATAGAAATATTAAATTGTGGTAGTAATTAGCAAAATGCAAATTAAAATGCTGTACTGGATCTCAGCCACTTGCAAGTTTGAAAATGCATATATTTGTATTAGCCATGGTGAGGGGTGTCAGAATTTCATACATTGACTTGTACATTTACCTACGAAGTAGGGGTGTGTGGTAAGCCTGTTGCCCCCAAACAACTCTCCTGGGATTCTACTCCCAAGCAATGTTCACATTTCAGTTCAAAGATCAATTCATTATCTTCCTTGAGGCATTGTTGCTAATTCTAAATAGTTTTTTAAAGCACAATACCCATCAATAAGGGAGAGGGTGGATCAATTCTGTTCTGTTTCTGCTTTAGGTTAACATGAAGCCCTTGACCAAAAGATCTATGTACAGATATAGAAAAAGCTTTCCAACCTGGATGGTAAGGAAGGAAGCTGCCCACTACAGATAGCAAACTTACATATTTAAAGATACTTCAAATACTTTGTGTGTGTTCTTCCAATCTTTATAAATGAAAGTATCTTATAGTGATATCTATCATATGCTATGACTTGAAAGTGATGTTGGGGTGTCAAGCTGGTACATGGTAAACTCATGAGAGCTAATCTGCGTTGTCAATGTGACTGAACTCAGAATCACTTTGGAGACGCATCTCTGGGCATATCTGTTCAGGGTGTTACACCAAGGGGCAACTGATGAGAGATGACCCATCGTTAATGTGGGTAAGACTATCCCGAGGCTGGCCTCCCATATGGTATGAAAATGAGAGGGGCTTGAGGGAGAGAAGCTAGCAGGGCAACAGCTTTCCTCTCCCTCCCCTTCCTAATTGCCAACACATGACCAGCTGCCCTATGGTAGACTATATCCTTTCAAACCATGAGCCGAAACCAGCCTTTCCTTTCTTAAGCTGCTTCTTGTCCAGTGTTAGTCCCAGCAGAGAGAAAAAATCATACACCATCCTCCATGTTCAATCTAGACTGGCAACAGCTGATGATGACAGACTACATGTCTTTGTATCCACTTCCCTCCTGTTAGAATAACAGCAGCCGGTTGTTGTTGGGTTACTTCAAAACTTCACAAATCAAATGCAATGTGAAGTAAGTAAAACCTGGGACAGCAGGATAATCCAGTGTGGAGGGAAGGGAGACTGTGAGGCGGGGGGGGGTCAGCCACTGGGAAAGGAAACCTCAGGTAGGGAGGGACAAGGAAGTTTGCTTCAGGGAGGGGCTTGCTCTGGAGAGATCCTGATACGCGGTGTGTTTTGTTTTCGATCTCACACGCTATGCTGTTTGTTTTGCTTTTTTCCCCTCCTCTTTAAGAAAGGTTTCCTGTCCAGAGAAGAGGGCCAAAACCTGCTGTTCCCATAAATGAGTTGGAGAACGCACGCACACTGTGATTTCCTTCCAGAGGCTGCAACCACCCAGCCCAGGTCATACACAGACCTTTCTCAGTCACTCAGAACCACGGCGGTGGGCCTGACTCGGTTCTTTTCTCGTACAAAGGAACACAAAACGTCAGCACCCACGCACCTCTGTGTGCTGGGGATGATGGGAAGAGGCAGGTGACAATGGCGTGGGGGTAGAGGGATGGGAACGGGATGCCTCTGGTCACCTCCAGCCCCACTCCTAAAAACCTCTAGAACTGGAAGTACAGCAGAGACTCTGAAGTGAAATCACTTAACTACTGGATCATCATCCAGTCACTTTCTCTCTCTGAACCTCAGCTTTTCTCATTGATAAAATGAAGCACACAGTTCTTCATTAAAAGTAGTAGGAAGCATTATTATTATGCAAACAAGGAAAGTGAGACTAAGCCATAAAGTGTAACCTGCCCCAGGTCTATTTACACCAGGGTTTGGACCCGTTGCTGTTGCTCCGCCCCCACCCCCGACTCCGCCCCCTTTAGCAGGGTGCCTTTGGCCTGCACGGAGCTTCCCCTCTCAATTCTATTTGCTCTGCCTAGGTCCACTCTCACATTCAGGTGTCTTGAGGGGAAACAGCTTGATCTCCACGTGCTTTCACAATGTGTTGCAGGCAGCTGCCGCATCCAGCCTCTGTCTGAGAGCAATCCCCATCCAGCGTGCCTCTGGTCACTCACATGCCAGGCAGGGCAGGGGGCAGCCCCGATGGACAGTGGGGTGGACAAGCGGCCAGTCAAGAACTGTTCAAGGGAATCGCTGTATCAAGGCTCGGATGTCAGCATCCCACTGCTATCTCTCTCCAGTCTCAGAGACACTGACCCATAGAGCCTTAGAGCGTATAGCTGGGCATCCTTGACTGTGAATGGCGCCGCTTTCATCCAGCTTGGGAAGAGGTACCTGCTCTCTCCACCATCTCATCCAGGTGCTCTCCTCCGAGTGGAGAGGGCAGCCCCTCTTCCCAGAGAAATGGCAGGCCGGGGTGGCAGTTAAGGGTTAGAATGCAAGAGAATGAGGGCAGCCCTCAACTCCTACAGGATATTTTGGGAGAGAAGCCAAAACGGCCCAAAGGGGAATCCTAACTCAGTAAACATTTCCCTAACCACTGGAGAGAGAGAGGCCCTGGGATGGTGAAGCTCAAAGCAGGCCTGGATTCGGTGGAGCTCCAGGGACTTGGACTCCGAGAGGATCTGGTGTTTTCGAGTTAGCCACTAAGTAGGCGGCACTGGTCTGGCACACCTCCCGTGGCTTGAGAGTGCCGTCTCGGGAGGCAAAACCAACCCAGGACAGGACGGAGGCGGCTGGGCTGACCGGGAGCCCGGAGGCTGCGGGTCATCAAAGCGCGGGGCTCGCCCGTCGGGGAAGCGGAAGGAGACCGGGGCGCAAGGGCTCCTAGGGTGCGCGGGGCCGGTACTCACCCGCCTGGCGTCCTGCTCTCCGGAGCCCGGCCGATCTTCGGCCTCGCAGGGGCGCGGGTGCGGACGTCTGTCCCGGCGTGTGAAGGCGGCCCCGCGCCCCGGCTATGAATCAGCTGCGGGGCAAGTGTCCAGGGGCGGGAGTTACGGGAAGGCGGCCGAGGGGAGGGCCGAGGGGCCCGCACTGTTGCAATTTCCCGTCTCGCTGAGCACTTTTGGCACTCCTGGGACCCACAGGAATCTGCCTCCTGGTCCCAGGGGTATGTAGGGGGGACAACCGGGACCCTGCAACGGGCGCTGTTCCCGGGACGGGGTGGGCGGGACCGGTAGGAAGGGAAGTGGGAGAGGCCTGGGAAGGAAAAGCTGCGCCCGGAGCACCCCGCTACTTTCGGAGGGACACGGGAGTGGGGGGTGTTGGGGGGAGCCCGGACCCTGTGCCCAGGGCCAGGTGTTTATGCTCGGAGCCACCTGCGACGCCTGCAAGACCCAACTCCGAGCGCGAGCGCGCTGTCAGAAAGTTGACTGAAAGGACAAACTCGTGAGTCAAACTTCTGATAGTGTTCAGAGCAAGACAAACGTGTTGGAACAGCGGTCTACCCAGCGTCTTTCCCCTGAACAACCTGGAAAACCTCCTGTCTGACCATGCCTCCTGCCTCTACAGACCTGAATGCTTTGTCCACGGAGAGCCGATTTGCTTTCTCTCCTTAAAATGCGGTCCGATCTTTATCTGCTCAGGCGTTTGAAAGAGATTTTTTGACCTCTCTTTGTGGTTATATGGTAGAATGTCGGTAGCCAGATTGACTTTGGGAATTGGCATGAAGCGATCGCCGCACGTGTGGCAACTTGTTCCCTTCTGGCCAGGCCCAGAAGATGGGAGTACCGCCCACCTGCACATTACACCTTGCTCCTGGGCAGCTAACACCAGTTCAGTGTGCATTTGGAAACCACCTAAAAGTCACACATGAAAGGGAGCTGAGGGGAACTGTGATAGATCAGGACGCGTGGACCACGAATGAGCTCTTAGAATCAGTAACTGAGTTAATGGTACGTCTCAAAACAATGTAAGAAATATTAGTTATTACAAAAACCTTTCTTCCATGTCCGTGCATGCTTTTTCCTCCTCCCTAATGACACTTCAGGGAAGAATAATTTTTTTTTTTTTTAAGATCCAAATCCTCTCATACCTAATACCTGATGGTGCCCCAGAGACTGGAGTGCACAGTAAATATTTGAAGACAATCAGGAAAAGGTACAACAATTCCAGTGAATAAATGTGTGGTCCTTTGCCACACCTTTCATTACTTAGTTTTAAAGAGTCCATTAGTGTGGCCGTGTGAACAGCCTTAGGAATACCTTCAAGCCAAATTCTCACCCACTGAGAAGGCTTTCTGATCTATTCAACTAAGAAAAAAAATGGTGTGTGGGTGTGTCAGTACCTCCTTTATAGGAAGAGTTGAGGGAGGTGTCTCTTACAGCAGAAGCCATATTAAATAAGAGCCATCAGTGTGGAGAATGCTTTTAGTTTCCACTCACGTATGTGGAGCACATTCTCCCTAAGATCTCCCCTCCTTCTGCCATCCACCAGTGTCCCCCAAGCCAGTTATAATTCTACTTCATGGTCATATATGAATGCATGATTTTATGTATCTGTGTAAAAAATGTAGGAACCACAAACAAGGGGGGGGAAAGCTGGTGATATTTGTCTTTCTGAGATTGGATTAATTCACTGAGAATTACTATTTTAATTTGTAGTCATTGTCCTGTAAGTATTATGACTTTGATTGTGTGTGCATTCACACTCCTTTTCCTCACCCGTTCCTCTACTGTTGGACATTTGTGTTGGTTCCATAATTCAGCCACTGAGAAAAGTGCTGGTATAAACATTGACATTCAAGGATTCCTGTGGGATGCTGACTTTGAGTTCTTTGGGTAAATACCTGCTTTATTTGGGCTCCTATTAATAGTATTGTTGAAAGAGACTAAAATGTCAAATTTTAGTAATGATGTATGCTTTTAATCCCAGTACTTGGAAGACAGGCAGATCTCTGATCTTCACAATAGCCTGTTTAAAAAAAAATAGTGACTACATATAATTCATTTACTTTTGTCACATTCTAATTTCTTAAATATGTGCCTTTATTGAACATTCTAGTTCCATACACATTATACATTTGTGCTTCTACTCAGAGAACGGGTGTAGTGAGTTGAGTCTTATCCTCCCCAAATTCACATCAAATCTCAGAACGTGACCGTATGTGGAAACAGTGGTCTCTTGGGTTTAATTGAATTAAGATAAGGTAACTGTGGATTAACACAGCAATGGCTATGTTTATAAGAAGATGTAAATCTGGACATAGATAACCAAAATGAACACTGTATGCCTGTGAAGACAGAATCTGAACCTATTGCATCTCATACCAAAGACAGACGGGATGGCTGGCACCCACCAGAGAGAGGCGAGTAACAGATTCTCCTGTGAGCACCTGAGAAGGAACCTATATGCCAGCCACACCTTGGCTTCATTCTCCTGGCCTCCAGAGGTGTGAGAAGATGGACTTCTGCAGATAAACGCTGTCCAGTTTGTACTGCTTTAGCAGCCTAGGAAACCTGTTTGCAGGTTATGTGTCAAAGATTAGGTTTTTTTTAAGTGGCCTGAAAATAGCCGAAAAAAAAAAAAATGAAAATGCCAGTGATGTATTACGTTGAAGGTTGTAATCACCATCCTTGCTTAGCACAGATACAGATATAACTGTACTGCAGAAGCACCAATTTTTCTTCTCTTGGTCCTCTGGCTACCTCTTGATTTCTGTAGGGAAACCCTCCCTGCTCTTCATTTACTGTGTCTCTGACCCTCTCACCCATCTTTGATTTTTTGAAACAAGGGTTCTCTGTGCAGCCCTAGCTGTCCTGGAACTCACTGTGTAGACCAGGTTGGCCTAGAACTCAGAGATCCACCTGCCTCTGCTGAGATTAAAGACTTGTGTCAACACACACAGTGCTTTTCTCTTTATTGCCTTGTTTGGTCTCTTCTCACTTGCCCACAAGAACTTGATCCCCTCCCATCACTGATGGTTGCCTCTTCCTGCACAGTTTCATAAATTACCACATTCATGTGTGATATCAGGGAACACTTGTGTACAGACGACCCTACAATATTCTTTTCCATTGCGATGACTTCATCTGCACTTCAGACCAATTTGTTTCTACATCACAGTCAGTATGCTCAAGTTCAAATTCTGCATCGTTTCTCACTTGGTTTTTACAATAAGTGAATGTTCCAACTTTCCATCATGGTTGAAGTAAGAGTCCAGCCTTAATTTAATATCTCTTGGAGCCAAAATCCCTACAATGGTCCTGAACCTATTGTCTGTCATTGATTGTCTCCATTAGAGTCATCTGAGGAACTGTTATAAAGGAAGCACACACATGGAATGGACTGCTGCCATATTCAACTTCCCCGAAGAAAAGCAGATCTACTGCTATTGAATTACAATATAGACATGTGTATTTCTTTTATATATATAAATTTATATATATATACACATACATACATATATATATAAATTCATGTAAATTGTAAAATACTGCTATGATTTTTTCAACTGTTGTAAATACCTATAATCTCACATTGGATGATATGTCACCAAACTGATAAATTTGAAGGAATTGAGAGTTTTCTGAAGAAAGTACCTTAATGGTTGATAATTACCTTCATCTATAAGAATTTATTGTTTTCACTTTTGATATCGCATAGATTGTCTTTAGGGTTTCAGTGAAGCATACTTCTATATTTCTGATCAGTGGTGATCTTGACTTTTTTTTTGTAATAAAACTTAATGGAACTTAAATTATGATTTCATCAATGTATCTGTCTACAGTGAAAAAATAATTAGGCTTTCTCCAAATTTTAAAATCTTAATATATGGCATAAACTGTAGCTATAGGACATCTACCTCTTCTAAATATCCAAGAGAAGAGCTCCATATGGCAAGGGAAGCTGTTGGGTGGGAGGAGGCCACACGGAACTTCTTAGTCTTTCTTCCAAAATTTCCCTACAGAAACCAAGAGACAGTCAGAGGACCAAGTCTGAGGGCTGAATAGAGCTGAGGTAAATTTAAATGAGGGAGAGCATTACTTTGTAATTCTCAAAAAGTCCCTCTTGTAATCATGCTCACATCTTGTTTTAGAGATCACTGGAAACAAGACCATATGGAGAACTTTCTGATATATTTCTGTTCTTCTCCCATTACCTTTAGAAAAAATTGTTAACTAGATGTTTAGACAGCTGTGTCTATGCTGTAGGCCTTTAATTATGCGACTTAATAAATAGGAGTTCAGTAGTGAATGCTGGAAGACAGGTCAGTGGTACAAAAAAAAAGAAGTACTTTTGAGAGAATTAGTTGGGACCTCAGGGGACTTGCAATTTTGACCTTAAATTTTTCCCAAAGACCATGTGTTGAAGACTCTTTACCAGCCAGTGATGCTGCTGGGAGGTAGTGGAAGCTTTAGAAGTTGGCATCAACTGAAGGAAAGGAAGTCACTGGTGCACACCCTTGGACTATTGGGACCCTGGTCCATTCCTCTCTCAACTTTCCAGTCGCTATGAGATGAACATAGACCTTCTCCACCATGTGTTGCCATAGTAACATGATGTACTGTGCCACCAGAGCCCTGAAGTTAACAGGGCCAAGTCAAGACTGAGCTCTTTGAGATCCAGAACCAAAGTGAATATTTCTCTTTTGAGTTGTTGATTTCAGGTATTTGTACCAGCAACCGAAAGCTTAAAAACACAGGTCTACAATCAAATTTTTGAAATCTGTCTCTCTTATAGACAATATGTAGTTAGGGCTTTTACAAACATCTATTAATAATCTCTGCAATTTAATTTGATAAAGATTTTATTACTCTTATACTTAAGGCCATTGTAGGTACACTCGTATTTTGCCCACTATCATTATGTGTTTCTTTTCTTTAATATTTTTCATTTGTTTTATTCTCTCTGGTTTTGTTTTTCTATTCTCTCCTCTTTTCTTCTCTTAAATTTGAATTAAAATTTTTTTTCTTTCAGAATTCCACTTTACTTTTTCAATATGCCTTGTTACAACATGTATTAGAATTTCTCTACAGATTATAGCATATCGTCTTCATGTTCACTGTCTGCTTTACATAGTATTGTACTGTTTCACATGATAAATACATTTACTCACACCCTGTATCCTTTACACCATAGTTGTAAAATGTGTTACCTCGATAGACAAGATAAAACAACACGTCAAGTTTTTAAAGAAAATGAAGGCGGTAGACAAGATGGCTCAGTGGGTAGAGATGCTTGTTGTCAAGCCTTACACCTGTGTTAGGTCTCTGCAGCCCACAGAGACTCTCAGATAGCCTGCTGTTGCCCCGAGTCACGGGGATCCTGCAGCTATGGGTCTGGAGAGACAGCCCTTTCACGTGCTCTAGCACCTCCCAGATGGGGAAGATGTTGGGATAGGCCAACTCAAAGCCCTGGATCTGGACCTGGGTGGTAGCTGAGTTGGTCAGCCTGCCAGCTTTCCTGCACCCAGGCCACCAGAGCTGGCTCTCCCTCTGGCCAGGCGAGTCGGGTTTGGGGAGGTGGGGATCAGCTCTCTGGTCTCCCATGCCTGTGCCTCTGAGGCCAACTCTCCTGCATCCTCATAATAGAATGGTCTGTTTAACAGAGCTGTCCAGCTGTGACTGGGGTGCCCCTCCCTACACTGTAATTTGATTTATTAAGCATCTTTTAGTAGGAAGGTCTAGCTCTTTCCTCTTCTAGGTTAGATTTCCTTTAAGTCAGTTTTTTGACTTAGTCAGTTTCCTATTACTGGAACAAAAATCTGAGGTAGTCAACTTATAAAGAGAAATAATTTGGATGTTTTAGTCTAGTATCAGTGGGTTTAATTGATGATAGGTCCTGGTGGGAATGTGACTAAGCAAACCTCTCCCATCTGGGAAGAGATTGAGGGGAGGGAGTCCCACAAGGTCGTGTTCCCAGTGAAGTAAAGGCTTCCTATGAAGCACTAACTATTACAGGTCCCAGTATCCCAATACTGTGGAATCAAGCCTTTAATGCATGGATTTCTAGGGGACATTTAATATCCAAACAATAGCAGGAAATAATAGCCTAGCTTTCTCTTTCTTTTTCAGACATTGGAATATATTTACCTTGTACTTAAATATGAAAGTAGATCAGAGCAAACCAAACAAAAACCTGCTGAAATCATGTAAGGTTAAATCCATATAGCCAAACAGCCCATTGCAATGAAGATTAATAAACATTAAAAGCACTGTATTATAAGGGAAGCACTTTAAACAAAAGAGGGGAGAATGAAGCAGGTCCCATTTTCTCCACTGAACTCTGTGTGAGTGCTGAACAGTGCTCAGGGAGTCACGAGCTACCCCTGATCTCTGTGATTCCGTTTATGATTAAGTTCATTAGGCTGCAATGCAAGCTTGCTGAAGCTGTTCCACTCTCTACTGCATCTTATCCGCCTCTTTTATCCGATGTGAACACAACAGCAACTCTTGTCCATTGCAGAGTATTGCTATGTGATGATGCGTTTAACTTTGATGTTACCTTGGGTAATTTGCATACTCTCAGCGGAAGTGTGTGGGAAACCAGCCAGGGAGAAGTGCTAGAATTTAGCGTGGTCCAGGCTAAAAAGGCACACCCAAGAAAGAGGAATGCCAGGCCATCCATCTTCTTAGCTTTTGCAAAACAAAGTGATCCTAATGTTGGTTATATAAAGAGACAGCAGGAATTAGGGGTGGGGGCATGGAGGATGGACCTTTCCCTTATAATCAACTTTGCCCATCCTTGAGATTTAAGATACCAAATGAAAAAGTGGAGACATTAGGGCTTTGTCGAGGTTCATTAAGGGAAAGATACTTTTTGATCAAAAGAAAAAAAAATAAATCTGAATTCTACTTCTGGCCTTTGGTAGAGAAAGGACATTCGGAACTCTCAAGATTACTTAGTTTTATCCCCTCTCTTAAGAGTTAATCCAACTGAGGCCATCATTCACTTGACCATGAGACCACCTTTAAGGAAAGCTCATTCACCTAAAGACATGCGAAGGAGATGAGAGGATAGTTATCCCCTTAATTTGATGATCTACGTTCACCCCTTTGACTCCCCCTTCAATACAGCTGCTTACAAATCTTCATTAAGGTTGCCTGCTCTGCGTTCTTACTCGAAGGGGGCAGGTCTTCCTTTTCCCCTTCCTCCCTCTTCTTGGTCATGAGACAAATCCTTAGCATTCTTGCCCTGACACTCAAGACTCTCACTCTTTCTCCAAAGCCCAGCCACCTACCTCCTCCAGTTGCTTGGTGACCTCCATTGCTGAACCTGCCTGTTATTCTTGGATCCTAGTTGAAAACAGCATGACTTTTTCTTTTTTTTTTTCTTTTGCACTGAACATTTTTTTGTTTTGTTTTTACCTCCCAAAGTTTCCCCTCCGTTCCCTCCTCCCAATTCCTCAACCCCCACATCCCCATCCACCCCTCCTCCACTGCTTCTTTTCAGATACAATTAGGCCTCCCATGGATTGTAGGAGCCAGAGGGGTCAAGGATACCACAAGAAAAACCACAGAACCAACTACCCTCGGCTCACAGGGGCTCATAGAGACTGAACTGACAATAAGGGGGGCTGTATGGGTCTGACCTAGGCCCTCTGCATATATATTACAGTTGTGTAACATGGTCTTCTTGTAGAACTCCTAACAGTCGGAGGAGGGGCTGTCTCTGACTCTGATGCCTGCTTTTGGGATCCATTCCCCCTACTAGATTGCCTCATCTAGCCTTAATAGAAGACGAGGAGCCTAGTCTCACTGCAACTTGATATACTCAGGCTGGCTGATATCCATGGGAGTTTTTCTCTTCTTATTCACACCCCTTCCAGCAGTTGCAGAGATTTATAGCTTGCTTGCCCTGTGGTTTCTCTCTCAAATGCCAATACAATGGTCCTCAAGCTTCCTTCTGAGTCTGTTTTTAAATTCTTTGACTTAGGAGATTATGAATCCACAAACTGGAACACAAATTCCTTGTTAACAGTAAGAACATGTCTTCCTAGAAATTACTGGACCATGAGCCTAAAGATCAAGACCTAAGTGTTTCCAAAAAGCATGATTTTCTTCCGAATACTTTCCTTGTTCTCAGAAACAAAACTGAAGAGTTGTTTAGTTTACTGAAGATTTAGGCTTACAGGAATTCATGCTTACCAAATCACAGCTTTTACATGCACACAGGTGCTTATCAGAATAATGTTGTTTATAATAATAACTCAAAACAGAGCTTCTGAGCTTCGGGGAGAACACAGCATCCCAGCACAAACAGTGCTATGGTCCCCAAGCCTGGAGGCAGATGGCACACCTCAGCTCAGCAGACGTCGGTGTTAAATGGGCTCTTGAGAGCCAGAGAAGACCTGGAGAATCCTCTTCAACTCTTAGCTAGAGGGGCAGCCATTCCAGGCCCAGAGAAAGAGCCAAATTCTGTGAAACAGAATTTACTGGAGAGGCAAACCCAGGCCTGGCTGAAAAGCCCAGGTTTTTGGAGAGAATGAATAAACTTTCATAACAAACAATGTTTTGGTTTCTTACTTTTTTTTTTTTTTAAACTCAACAATTATATTTTAAAGATTTGAACAGTTTTTTATTTATTTGTACATGTGTGTCTGTGTCCACATGGGTGCTGGTACCTGTGAGGGCCAGAAGAGGACACTGGGCCCCCTGGAGGTGGAGTAACAGTCATTTGTGAGGTCATGAAAGTGGGGACCAGAAACCAAAGTCAGTTCTTCTACAAGAGCAACAACACTCTGAACTTCGGAACCATCTCTCCAGCCCTCAGAGATAGTAACTTTTCATTTGAGGGATTTCCTGGGTAATTCTGTCACTGCCCATGGACACCCCCTCAGTTTCTCCAAAGAGGAAGTTCAAGATTTCTCTGCAAGATAGACCATTTGAAGAGAATTGATGCTTAATCCATTGAGCTATGCTATCCATTGAGCTACACTATCAGGCTACATTTGTCTTGTTTGAGCTTCTTTATCTCTGCTTAAATTAAGGACTTATGGAGGGCAACTTCGAAGTGCAGAGGTGTCCAGGGTGGGTGGACTACCTGCCTCAGGTGACTGGAGCTGCAGGTCATTGCCCACCCACACCTGTGAAATGAGGCTGCAGCCTTTGAAGCATGCCTGAGTTTCCCCAGTCCAGCAAGTGCAGTCTTGGGTCCTTACTGGCAGAGAAAGTGCTGGGCACCAGCTTCACCTGGGTCAAGCTGATGGTGGAGAGTGCCAATTCTAGGGTACCAAGAGCACTCGGCTTCTGGATGGATGGAGAGGAAAGCCCGCAGCGTATACAGTAACCACCTCAATCTTCCCACCCTAGCGACACCATCAATCTATCTTGTGCTCTCTAGGAAAGGACCGCCAGCACACAGCTGCTCCGGGGAGACCCAAGCCATTCATTCCTCTGCCGATGTCCTGAATGATGCTCTATTTAATAAATATCAGGATGAGATGGTGATTGTGAAGAAGAATAATATTTTTTCATGTGTGAACACTAACTTGCTCCATTTGCTGCACGGATCCCTGCGATGGCTAATATCGTTTGTTAATTCACTTAGATCTGGAGTCAACTAGAGACGTGCTTCTGCGCAGGTCTCTGAGGGCATTTCTAGGAAGGAGACCTAACCTCTCCCAGGGGTCACCTTCCTGAGGGTGGCTCAGATACAAAAAGGTCTGAGAGAGCCGTAGTGTTGCTTGATTGCCCTGCTGTGGCATCTGGTTGCTGAATGCTTCTACATTGATGCTGCCGCCGCCAACCCGCCGCCATCAGAATCCAGCTTCTTCCGCCTCCTTCACCCCGTTTCGGTGTGAATGGGAACTTAATTCCTAGCCGTGGAGTCTGTTCAGACATCCCTTATAGAAAGCCAACTAAAAATAACTAGCCAAGGGGCGAGCCCTCTTGTCTTCTTGGCACATTTCAGTGGCAACATTAAAGTGAACTGCCGGCCGCATAAGAAATGAACACCCACAGCCACTGGGACGACCGAGGTCACTGGCAAGGAGTGACTGCCACCCTATGGTCATCAGTTTCATTAGCAGAGGCGCATGGGGCGCCGCACTGTTTCCCCCTTGCAGTGGAAAGGGTGTGATGTTGTCGGGGTTAAAAAGGTCTGTGCAGTGTCAGCGTTACTCTGTGAATGCCAAGTCCCCCAGGCTGGGGTTGTTTATTAACCTCCAGTGACATTTTATTTTGATGTAGTTCAGTTCTCAACTGCTTTGCAATAGCATTAGTGTCCAGGGGATAGCTGCGTTTTAATTTTATTATGAGTAAATATATATATATATATGTATATGTATATATACATATATATGTATATATATATGTGTGTGTATATATATATATCTTCTCTTCATTTGTAAAAAGAGAGAGAGGGCTATTTTTTGTTTTCTTTTGTTTGTTTTTCGAGACAGTGTTTCTCTGGATCTCGCTCAGTAGACCAGGCTGGCCTCGAACTCACAGAGATCTGCCTGGCTCTGCCTCCCGAGTGCTGGGATCAAAGGTGTGCGCCACCACCGCCCAGCCTGTTGTTGGTTTCTAATGTGGGTTCTAGAGAGTGAGCTTAGGTCATCACTGAGTTTCCCTAGAGACTCTTCTACCTCTCCAGCACCCTCCATCTTTTAAAATTCAAGTAAGGGAATCAGTTCTGAAATTGTTAATGAGCTTCTCATGTCAGCATACAGGGAGGCAGGCATCTGACCCTTGGTCAAACTACTGCACCGTTTTGATTGTGCGTGCCTCAGCCTTACTTAACACCACTGTTTTCCCAACAGGGGGCTCTTTACTGACGCTGCAGATAACTTAAGTCATTTCATTTTCCTTTCAGAAGTTTCCTGGGACTTTGTGTGCTACGTGAAAATGCCTCACGTAATTTCTTTTTCTTATATTAAAAAATAATTTTCTCAGTAGTTCCAGCAGCTTTTGAGGGCACCCATCTCTTTCAGGTCTGCAGATCCCAGCTTCCAGGGGCCTGAGAGAAGCCAGCATGAGCTGAGGTGGCTAGCATCAGGGTTGGGTCCACTGGTAGGGACAAGCTGGGCTGTAGGTTGTGTGTGAAAATGCACTAGGGTTTCATTTCCCGCCTGGCCCACATGGCTCCTGTCTTCAGTTAACCCTGTTTGATGGTGTAGACACTTCACTCCATATAGCTATTGCTTCATTAGTATTTACCTAAAGATTCCCTCCAGCGGCATAGTGTGAGCTAAGTTAAAACGTAACAGCCCAACTCCTTCAGGAAAGCAGATGATTATCCCACAGACTGAGTCACTCGGTTGACCCAGTGATCTTCACATGTGCTCCGAACTGTACAAAGGCTTAACTGCAAGGCTTGCTCTGACTGTGCTTGTCCTATTTCTACAGCTTGAATGCCAGTTATGATGGGGGAAGATGGCAGAGGTGGGTCCGTTGTCTCCGTTCTACTCCTCCTTGGCATTTTCATAGTTGGCATTTCTATGGTATTGTGGTGGTTCATTTGAAGCTCCTCTTACAATGTAACCTGGCATGAACATTAACTAGCCCCTTCATATTCGGATGTTTTCCTGTAGAATCCTAATCATCCAGCTTACGTTTAATATTTTCAAGTGAAGGCAATCACGGCCATTCCATCAGAGGGTCAAAGGTATTGTGAGCTCTACACTCACCGCTTTGAGACTATTTACAATCTGTTGGAGCACCCCCCTGCTCTGTGCCGTCTAGAAATGGTGGTCTTAAAATGTCTGGTGTGTCCACAGGCTACAGTCTCGTTGGTTCGTGAAAGTAGCAATAGCACCCCTGTCCCCTGCTCTTCTCAGCTACAGCTCCATATCTGTGAAACGGAGTCCATTTGGGAGAATTCTTAAGAATTCGATATACTCCAACACACAATTTAGTTACTTTTTTTGAACTTTGTGTGTGTTCTTGGGATCCATTCTGTTTTAATTACTGAAGTGTAGTGTTTTGTTTTTTTTTAAGTTTGATGCCAGCCACTCCAGCAGGTCCTGAATGCCATCTGAACAGACGGCACTAAATTCTGCAGGAAATGTGACAAGCTTGCTGTGTCACAGAGCATGGGATTGTTTTTAGAAAAGAAGGACAGAGTATACGAACGAATAAAACGTTACTGAGTGAAGTAAGTTAGTTTTCTTTGGAGAGGATCGTGGATGACTAAAGGTCAGGGGACAGTTTCAGTTCTACTTTTTTATCTATTGAATTTTGATTCACGTGAAAATAATTTTAAAATTATAATCCAGGCCTGGTGTAGAGATGTAATTTGGTGTTAGCATGTACAAAGCCCTGTGTTTGAATTCCCAATATCACATAAACCATATGTGTGCCACATGTTTGCAGTCTCAGCCCTCAATACTCAGGAATCAGAGGCAGGAGAATCTGATGTTCAAGGTCATTTTCCACTATGTAATGAGTTTGAGGCCAACTTGAGACCCTGAGACCCTGTTTACAAAAAATATTACTCTGGCCCTAGATTCTTAGTTGGCTGAAGTGAGACAATTGTTAGTTTGAAGGCAGCATGGACTATATAGTGAGATCCTGTCCCTAAAACTAATTAAACCAAGCAAAAGCAAATTTGATGGTTGTCAAAGGCCGGGTCTGACTTACAGTGTTATATGCTGCATGGGTAGACTAAGTTTACTGACAAGTGGGTTCCATGTGACATAGGGAGATCTTGGGTGTCAGAGAGGCTAAGGTCACATCTGATGTGGGGACCTGCCCCACCAGGAACTTAGGTCACCTGTGAAGAGGTGGCCTGGAACCAAGGAAAGGCAAGTGTGTGCCACGCTGCTCGCCCGTTTCCCAGCCTCCCTCTTACCCGAGATGATCAGATGCAGCGGGGACTCAAGTCAAGCAAGAACTCGTTTATTGATAGGCAGTAAGCTTCTTTTATACCAGAAAACCTCCAAATCCTAGGAGGGGGTGAAGGAACAAACCAATCATTTTAAAGGGCACCCTATTTACAAGTTGTTTATGCCCTGACACTATCTCTTGTTTTTTAGTATCTTATCTTAGCATAAATAACTTGAGCTGACTTTCTTTCTCACCTTTTGTATCCACTCTCTGCCTAAACACCGTAAAGCTTAAGCTCTATTTATCTGAATTTCTCTCAGCACCCTCTTTGCAGCCCATGTATGCCCCACAATCTGAGCTGTGCAGCAGCAGTCCGAAGATTCTGGCCCCAGGTCCCGATCACAGTTCTAGAAATAATATTCACAGAGCATGCTGCATCATAAGGGACCCACTGCCCGAAGCTTCGGAGACGCTCACTAGACACGTTTTCTTGTCTCTCTCCACTTCTATAGCAGTTTTTTTTAAAAACATATCTCTGTAGAAAATGATAAAAGTTTATGAAAACAGAAAGAGGAGAATAGTAATTTTTCACTCAAAATAGGAAAAAACAACCCAATTACTTATTTATCCTAGCACCCTAAGTGGAAATAGACAATGCAATACTATTCATTTATGACAAGGAAGGTTTGGGGACGGCTTACAGGACGTCCATGAAGTAGATTGACATTACTGGGCTGGGTCAGCAGTACACAGACAATGTCGCTTTCTCAGGGTAACGTCTGATGTCCTCTGGCAGGTGGTGGCTGAAGGAGCTAGTTGCTTCTATACTTATAGACATACCATCTAGAACAGGTGGCCTTCAGAGTCGGGAGCAGGAGGTGAGAGGGTAGGAGGCTGGCAAGAGTCATCTGAAGGCTTGAGTCAGTCATTGTCCCTCGTATCTCATTGACTGGAGCACAGACAGCTCCAACTGAGCTGCAAGGGAGTCTGGGAAATGGAAACTTTCTGTGTACCCCCCAAAAAACCAAAAGTAAACAGAGTGAGTGAACACACTGTCTAGACAAAGATGGAGCTTTGCTAGAATTAGTGATACATTTTTAGTAGTACAATATAATTTATTCATAAAACTATGTTTCTGAAGTGTAGTTAATGACAGAAAAATGTCAACAACAATTGAAAAGAGCAAGAAATAGACTCCTGTCATTCTAATTTTGGGAAAGAAGAGTATCTTACCTGCACATGCATGCTTATTAATAAGAAATAGGATAGAATATAAAGCATACAATTTATGCTCCTTTAGATGGTGAGGCTATATGCTAATTTATGTATTTTATGCTTCCAAAGAAATTGCTAAATTTTCATGAATAATCACATTTCTTTGAAGAAAACCCAGATTTTCTTTACTTACAATTATTGTGGTGTATGTGTGTGTGTGTGTGTGTGTGTGTGTGTGTGTGTGTGGTGTGTCATTGTGTATAGAGGCAATAGGACAAGTTGTAGATGCTCCACTGTGTGGGGTCATGAGATCGAACTGATGTTGCTATGCTTTATGTCACTTGTCCTTATCACTGAACCATCTTGCTGACCTCCAATTTTTGCTTGTTTGTTTTGCTCTCCCCCCCCCTTCTTTTCATCTACCACACACAGGAATAATTGGCCAATGCAAAACAAACTCGATATTTTTGTGGACTTTTTGTTTCACTTTGCTTTGTCTTGTTTTGTTTTTGTAAGTGAAGAATAAATCCCCAGTGATCCTGGAAGCCCAGCTGAGCTGACTTCAAACTCCTCTAAGTAGGAGGTAGGCATTTAGCTAGATTGAGGAACTTCTAGGCAGCTGGAAGTGTTCCGTCAGCAGAGGGCAGCACTTAGCTTCAGCGCTCCTCTTTCAGAACGTATCTGAATTAACTTGTACACTAACTGTGCTAAGAATCACAGATTAGACGCATTCCTCCAGAAATTGAAGCCAAAACCTACGCAGGTCACCGTCAGGGGCAAGAGTCTGGATTGTGTACATTTTTTTCTGAACAAAGCAAGTAAGCAATCAGGTCTGGCCTTTAGCAGGCTTTAATTGAAAGCAGACAAGAACCAACCTCCACACTGGGAGCATACAGCATAGGAGCACTGTTTTAGCAAGGAGACAGCCACGTTCTGATTGCAAGAGAACCAAGGACCAGGCCAAGGGGATTGTATAGTCCAATATGGAAGTGCTTTCCAGAAACCATGTTTATTTGCAAATTGAGACTGCTGATTAAAAAAACATTAAGTCAAAATTTCTATACCGGGCAAAGAATTGTGACAGATTCTCAGCAGGCAAACTATAGTCACCTGATTAAAACCAAGAAAATTTGCTAAAATTGTCTTCATAATTCAATGTATTGGAACAATTTCTAAAGATGACCATGTCTAATGTCGAAGAGATCCTGTGTTGGCAGTTAATTCTCCAAAGCAACAAGTAGGAATATGAATTAGTCAGCCTTTAATCAACTTACGCTTTTAGTGTGTACTTATTTTAATGGGGAAATTGTGCACTTCCGAAGCTCCTCTGCTCTCATTCAGCAAAGATACTGTGGGCAGGGTAGAGAAGCCCCTGTTCCCCCCCTCCCCATCTCACAGCACGGAGAGCAGGGGATGGAAGAGGAGAGGAGAAAAGAGCCCCCTAGGGGCTGCTTTTTAGAAAGCAGGCTACTGAAGGAATTTGCTTTAAACCTGATTATAGAGAACAATGGTGCTTAGCCACCTATCTCAAGCCCCTACTCCCAGGGACAGCCTCTGGCTTGACTTTGCCCCATAAAAAAGCATTCCTGGGGGAGTATTCTTCCATTTCATTTTGATTAATTGTGAAAGAACTACATACTCATTGATATTTGCTGGTGAGTAAAGACAACAGTCCCGAATCATCAAGACAGGAATAGGGAGCTGGGCAATGGGACTATGCCCTGCAGAGGAGAAAGCAGATTCAGCTCCTAATACAGCATGGAGAAATGGAGCTCCGCGGCTAAGATGAAGAGTGGGGTCAGTGGATGGAAAACTCCTGAGGAAATAGCATAGAGTCTTGCTAGACTCTCCTCACAGTGCTCTTGCTGACGACAAACCTGGGTGAGCAGCGTTACCTGGCAAGGAAGAGACAGGCACGTGATCAGATAGCCAGGCACATGATCAGATAGCCAGGCACGTGATCAGATAGCCAGGCACGTGATCAGATAGCCAGGCAGATCAGCTGCCGAGAGTGGGCTGTTGTGCTACAGTAACTCAGCAAGATTCTTTGGTCAAACTGGGTTTTGCAAAGAAGTACACATGTGCCAGGGAGAAGGGCCATGGATTTGACTAGAGTTTGTCTAAGAGTCTTTATCACAGTGCATGGATACAGGTAGTCAAGGACCCAGGCACACTCCTCACAGACGGCATGTTATGTGGACCCTCTCCCCTATGAAAAACAGAATGCACACCCCAAATTAACTTTTAAAATGACCTCGAGTTGTAAAAGATTGGGCAAACATGGAGAGTCACGCAAATAAAAGAGAACTGAGGTCCCCGAAGCAGCCTCTACAGCCGTGAAGTGCTTATTGTGTGATGGTGATGACCATTCCAAATGACAGCGGCAAATGCTGGGCCACTCAGTTCCAAGGTACCTTCATCAATGTTAGCAACTAGTGGGTGCCAGGCTCAGCGTGAAGACAGAGGCTTCACGGTCCAGAAATCCCGTTTTCCTATGCGTGCAGCTGTAGAGACACACTACATACTAACCTTGGTAGAGGTGCCCACAACCACTGGGCAACTGGGCAACTCTGAGTTCTTGCAGCTTATCAAGCACCTATCAAGGAGGATGGATGCAGGTAGAGGTCTAGCCCTTGCTCCTCTGGCCGAGTTCTAAGCCTAGGCTGTTCTGGAAGTATGGTCTTGGTGTAAAAGGCACAAAGGTACGTATGATGGTTAATTTCCAGCGTCAACTTGAGAGCTGAAAGATGAGTCCCTGAGCATGCCTGTGAGGGATCATCTTGATGGAGTTAGTGGATGTTAAGAGGACCCACTCGCTGTGAGTGGCACCAATCTCTGGGATGGAATTCGGGACTGCATCGAAAGAGAGCTGAGCATCAACACTCATCATTTTCTGCTTTTTAGCTGTGGATGCAATGTGGCTAGTGGCCTCAAGCTCCTGCTGCAGGACTTTCCCTCTGTGATTTCCCTCCATTGTTTAAGTTGGATATTTTATCACAACAACAAGAAAACTAGCAATTATGATACTTAAGTGCTGGTGGCCTTGTGTGTGGTGCATCACCCCCTAATAGTGCTGTGAGGTAGGCACAACAGGATTTACTGTGAAACAAATGACAAAGACTATCCCGAGATCCAAGGAGAGTCCCAAGGCTGGGTTCACACGGTTATAGTTTGTCCTAGAGATATAACATTATAATAATATAAATAGTCTACTTAAACTTATTGTTATAGCAATGTACAGGGACAAGTGCAATTATTACCACCGAGGGATGGAGACACAGCATGATTGGGAACAGCAGAACTTGGATCTGTTATAAACTCTCCGACTCTAATGGCAGATCATGGAGAAGAGGTGTGGTGGTTTGAAAGAAAATGGTACCCAAAGGGAGTGGCGCTATAATGAGGTGTGACCATGCTGGAGGAAGTGTGCCACTGTGGAGGTCTCCTGTGCTCGGGCTACACCTAATGAGACAGTTCACTTCCTGTTGCCTGCAGATCAAGGCATAGCTCTTTCTCCATGCTCAGCTCCTTCCCAGCATCATGTCTGTCTGCACACCACCATGTCCTGCCATGAAGATAATGGACTAAACCTCCCAAAGTGTAAGCCACCCAATTAAATGTTTTCCATTATAAGAGTTGCTGTGGTCATGGTGTCTCTTCACAGCAATAGAAACCCTAACTAAGACAATAGGCATATTTTTTCTAAGGGGACAAATATCTCAGGAACACTCCAAGGCACTGTGTAGTCTTGGTCCAGTGTCTCCAAATGTCGAGGGACACCAATAATAAATGTTTTTAGATGTGATTCTAGTCAGAGGAGACTGATATCAGGCAGAGGACAAATTGTGGAGGCCATACTAGGGCACCATGGTTACAGTGAAGTCACCCTGAGCTGTGTGGAGCAGTCAAGGGCAGCAGGGTATCTTGTGTTCATTGTATTATTTAAGGTTTCATCTGTTGGGGAGAGAAAGATTTTCCACTATATCCTCAGGTTCGTGTATGGAGGACTATGAGTTACACTAACAAAAGGATGGACCAACAGGAGAAAAAAACATATAGCTTTTTAAGATTGATACTTACAGACAAAGGAGTTGTTAGAAAAGAAGCAAAACTCAAAGACCTGGCTAGACCCGGGAATTGTTATACCACTTCACAGGGTCAGGTCATGAAGAAAAGACCAGGAAGTGCATGGTGGAAGTGGCTGGAAGATGAGGGCTATTTTTATAAGGTTTATTTGTGTAGATTCCTGTCCATGTCAACTCTCCATATCTGGTGGTAGAGAAAGGGGGCCCTTTACGAAAGGAACTTTATGCATCTATGCCTTGCCTTTAAGCAAAGAAAGGGAGGGCACAGACCTCTTCCTGCATCTGTGGATCTACTATTGGCTTCAGCTCAAAACACTTGCTTTACTTAGCATGTGCAAGATTCTATCCCCAATACCCCAAGGGAGAAAAAAATAAATCTTATGTCAAAGTGGCATATCCTGATCCCCTTCAAGCCTAAAACAAGATACTAGAGCTTACATAAAATCCAAATTAATTGGAGTATATGCATTATACATACACTGGGTTCACATGAAAACCTTTTCATGTAAGTATATACTACACTTTGACCATATTCTCCTCAATATGCCCATCCTCTTCCTTTTTTTATTTCCTCATTCCTGCTAGCCTACTTCATTCCTCTCTTCAATTTGCTTTTAGTTTTATGTAATTAATAAACACATACATGATTTTATGTTTTATGTAAAATCTATGATCCACAAATAGTAGAAAATGTGTGATAGTTGTCTTCCTGAGTCTGACTTAATGTTCCTAATATGATCATCTCAGGTTCATCTATTTTTCTTTTATTTTAATCGTCCGGAGCAGAGAGGTTGGGCAGTTCCAACATGCTCAACATATGTTTCCCAAGGTCTCTACAGCTGGCTTCAGAAGGAAGCGGGTAGAGTGAGAGCCTTCTGGCTCAGCCCTAACCACACAGTCCTAGCTACTTGCATGAGAAATTGCTCTATATAGATGTGTTTTGCATTTGTCCACCAGAATTTTTTATTTTTTTGTTATGGAAACTTGGTGCCCAGTAAAGTATTACTGGGAAGTGGTAAAACCTATTAGGTATGTCCTGATCACACGATGCCTCCCCTAGAATGATTTAATGTATACTCAAAAGATACTTCTTGCAAGAGAGAATTATTATTATTATAAAAAGTACAAACTTGGCCCCCAAATCTCTCCCATGTCATTTTCTGCCATTTGATTGCCCCTTTATGATATCATAGGGCATCTTGTGATGGAGCTAAATCACCCCCTGTGATGTCATAAGTCATCCTGTGATGGAGCTAGATAACCCCTGTGATGTCATAGGCCATCCTGTGATAGAGCTAGATAATCCTGTGATGTCATATAGGCCATCTTGTGATGAAGCTAGATCACCCCCTGTGATGTCATATGCTTCTTTGTGATGGAGCTAGATCACCTCTGTGATGTCATAGGACATCCTGTGATGAAGCTAGATCACCCCTGTGATGTCATAGGACATCCTGTGATGAAGCTAGATCACTCCTGTGATGTCATAGGACATCTTGTGATGAAGCTAGATCACCCCTGTGATGTCATAGGACATCCTGTGATGAAGCTAGATCACCACTGTGATGTCATAGGACATCTTGTGATGGAGCTAGAAGTCTGTTGTGAGTAGCTGGACAGGAGAAGTTTCTTGATCTTCAACTTTCAGTCTTTAAATAGTAAGGTAACTAAGTTTCTTTTCTTTATAGCCTCCAGTGCTTTGTTACAGTGATGGGTGATATTGTTCTGTATGCTGTGAATATGTGTTGCTCTGATTGGTTGATAAATAAAGCCTTTTGGCCAATGGTGAGGCAGAATAAGGTTAGGCGGGATGTTCTAACTAGAGGGAGAGGACGGAGAAAGAGCAAGGAGACGCTGCCAGCTGCAGCCAAGAGAAGCAAGATGTAAAGGTACCAGTAAGCCACAAGGCATGTGGCAAAGTACAGATTTATAGAAATGGGTTAATTTAAGATGTAGGAGCTAGCTAGCAAGAAGCTTGAGCCATTAGGTCATATAGTTCATAATCAATATAAGCCTCTGTGTGTTCATTTGGGTCTGAGTGGCTGCAGGACTGTGGGACCTCAGGTGCTGGGCAGGACCAGGAAAACTTCATCTACTTTACAGCAATAGAAAAATGAACCAATTCAGAAGTCATGTGGACTGGCTAGTTTTGTGTCAACTTGACACAAATTAGAGTCATCAGAGAGGAAGGAGCCTCAGCTGAGGAAATGCCTCCATGAGATCCAGATGTAAGGCATTCTCTCAATTAGTGATCAATGGGGAAAGGGCCCAGCCCATTGTGGATGGTGCCATCCCTGGGTTGGTGGTCCTGGATTCTATAAGAAAGCAGATTGAGCAAGCCATGAGGAGCAAGCCAGTAATTAGCACTCCTCCACAGCCTCTGCATCCTCCAGGATCCAGTCCTGTTTGAGTTCCTGTCTTGACTTCCTTCAATGATGAATAGGATAAGCCAAATAAATCCTTCCTCCCCAACTTCTTTGGTTATGGTATTTCATCACAGCAATAGAAGCAAACCCTCACCAAGGCACCATGGTATTTTAGTTTGTTGGTGGGTGAGACTTAATTTTTTTTCTTCTTTTTCCTAAAAACTGAAAGGAAAAATGTGTGACAGTGAGCTTGGCTCAGCTGGTAAAGGTGCTTGCCACCAAACTAGATGGCCTGAGTTCAACCCCTGGAGCCCATATGGTGGAAGGAGAAAACTGACTCCCACAAGTCATCCTTTGACCTCCACATGTGTACCATGGCATACCTCACCATACACAAAATAAAATGAAAAAGTGTAAGTCTAAATTTTTTGAAGAAAGTCAAGATGGGTATTGGGAGAGTACTAGCACTCTCAACCAAGTTCATGGAGCCAGGAATGGATTGAACTAGAAAAGCTCGAGACCTGATAGTTTTGAGTACAATGTGAGCATCAACATGAACTACAGGACAAAGAACGTGCCCGAGAAAGACAGACCTGCTAGGGACTAATGAGATATGGGGTTGCATGAGGCATAGAGCAAAGAGGAGTACAGATAGAGGAGGTTTGGGAAACTCTCGCACATGAACTGTGATGATCCCACAGCAAGAAGACATAAGAAGAATCTGAGGGCCACTTCTGTTGACTCACAGGAAGATTTGGGAGGCCCATGAAGATGATCATTTGGCTCAGGAAATGAGTGGATAGTGTGAAGAAGTGTCAGAGAAGGAAGACCAGCACTCTGGGCTGTACCAGGCTTTTTCTTTTGGGCCATCAACCAGCTCCCAAATCATGACTCGGAGACTTCTTATTAGTTATAAATGCTCAGCCTAGCTTAGGCTCATTTATGGCTAGCTCTTTTAACATAAATTAACCTGTTTCTCTTTATCTACCTTTTGCATGGGGGCTTTTTACTTTTCTTTCCTTCCATATATCTTACTTTCATAGCATGTTGTGTCTGCCTGATAGTGTCTCCCCCATTCTCTTCTCCTTCTTCTCTCATCTTCTCCTCTCTCTCAAGCCTAGATTTCTCCTCCTATTTATTCTCTCTGCCCGCCAGCCCAGCCTAGCCTTTCTCTGCCTAGCTATTGGCTGTTCAACTCTTTATTAGACTAATCAGGTGCCTTAGTCAGGCAACATCTTTGTGTAATTAAACAAATGCAGCACAAACAAGCATAACACACCTTTACACAGTTAAAGTAATATCCCTCAACATGAACAAATGTAGCACATCTTTACCCAGTTAAAATAATGTTCTACAACGTTGGTCGGATCAGTACAGACAGACAGCTAACCAAGGGTCCTGCACCATTACATAAGGGCACGTGGGTGGTGACTGTACCCTAGGACTCATCATGTCTACTTCCTTATCACTTCTGCATTCTAATGAAGCTGTTCCTGCTCCTCTTTCCAGATGCATTATTATGAGTGTAAGACATCTGAGTAGGCAGATATTTTACATTATTACATGACATGCATCTGTACCATCTGACTTGACATTTTCATTGTGAGCCTAGGCTCCAATGGCTAAAACCTCTCTCTAGCTGAGCACTATTTAAATTAAATGACCATTTGATTCTTCCTCACATTCTTCCTAAGGTCTGTGAGCTCGGTTTCTCCCAGTTCTCTATAGCTTCATCTTCTCATTTTCATCTTTAAATATCTCTTCTGCTCATGCATCCATGTGTTAGGAAGAGCAGAGTGATCCACTAAAAGCTAAACTAAAATCTGCATGTGCCAATCTCCCTTGTGACTAAGAGTTGTGGTGCATTATTTTAAATCATATTACCATATATTAGTCAATGACATACAAAATATGTTCAATTAGCTCTTCGGTTCTTGCCGCTGTGCGGTCTCCAGCACCGAGCGTCTGTTGCCATGCCTCGGAAAACTGAGGAAGTCAAGGACTTTCCGCTCACAGCACGGCGGAAGGATGCTAAATCTGTCAAGCTCAAGAAGAACAAGGATAATGTGAAGTTCAAGGTTCGCTGCAGCAGGTACCTTTACACCCTGGTCATCACAGACAAGGAGAAGGCTGAGAAGCTGAAACAGTCCCTGCCCCCTGGTTTGGCAGTGAAGGAGCTCAAATGAACCAGACCTCTCTGTTTTGACCATTAAAATCCCTGAAAGGTAAATATATATATGTGTGTGTGTTTAATTATATTCTCATACATAGATATACTGTAGTTTGTTCCTATTTATTGCCGTTGTACTTTTTGGCTTCTCTTCCTTCTGTCCATTGCTCCCCTTCCTCTTCCATAATGTTTGCCCTACCTTCTTGTCTGTTTTCTTAAGCTGAATAGTATTTCTGAGTGTGTGTGTGTGTGTGTGTGTGCATGTACATTTTTTTTCTTCAGAGCTACTAATGTAGCTCTGCCTTAGGCTATCAGTCCCCTAGGCTTACTTCTAGCTGAAGACCAGGGTCAGGTCTGTCAGCGGGGCTTCCATGCTCCTGAATCAAATGTTACCTTCGATCTTCCCATAGCAGAGGAAAGAGCCAGAGAGAGTTCAAACCATGGACATCTTCTACCCTTCTCAAGTGTGCTTACCTTCTGTTGGTCAAAGTAAGTCATCTGGCCATGTCCAGTCAATGCAGTGGGGAAGTATGAGCCAGGAGAAGAAGGTGAAGGTGTTTCATATTTTTTTAATTAATAAAATCATGGTCTGAGTGTGGGGCGTTTACCCACCACCCCCACAGCTTCCCAGAATTTTCTTGAGTGCGATCAGCAGGAAATATTAGATAGAAGGATTTATAGCGGAGAATCTTGTGGAGATAAACAGATAGAAAATAAAGGATAGCCTCGAGAGGGCCTGGAACCTATTCCAACGGGCCCAGACTGTCTCTGGTCCAGGGTTTTTATAGAGACGCCAAGGGGTGGAGCAAAAGACCTCCTCCCCCAGCCCAGCCAAGTGCAGGCCATCTCAGACACCTGCACTCAGGCCCGTGGTCCTGATCATCCTCTATTCGGACATGCTGGGTAAAGCCACGAGGAACCCCAGAACGGGCTCCCACATCTGAGAATGCAGCTAGCTCTATTGTTGGACAGCTTGCCCAGCATGCACAAGGCCCTGGGCAGGATCTTTATCACCACATAAGCCAGGTGTGGTGACATAGTTCTATAATCCCAACACTTGGAAGGAAGAGGCAGAAACATCAGGAGTGCAAGGTCATCCTTGGTTACAATAAATTTGGGCTATAGGAGACCTTGTCTCAAAAACAATATCATCAATGTGAACTTCTACTGTAGATGTCAAGCTACAAATATTTCTCTGTCTGGGGGACACAGGAATCTTCCTTGTGCTCATGCTGCTTTGCAGGCTGCCTGCAGAGATGATCTCTGACCTGTCTGCAGCAAGTGGTAGAGGCAATTAAGAATTACTAATTGCCAATTCACCAAATAAAGTGGAGAGGGTTATCATGGAGTGAATTGGAGCATTCTAGGAAGAGGCCAGACACCCAACTGTCTGAGAAGGCTGAGAAGGCCTTTCCAGGTAGGTGGAAATGTGCTATTTAAAACTTCTAGTGTGCTGAAGTGCATGCAAGTGTGGTGAGGGAAGTTCCAGGTTGATAAGTGCACTCCCATTTAACCAGAAGCATTGATGGTGCAACTATTGCTTACTATTATGTCTTGCCATATGAAACTTAGATTTTGTTTCTCTTGGAAATGATTAGGCTTCTTCTTCTTCCTACCACCTTTGGAAATTTTTAACCAGTCGATTTGCATTTGTGTAGTCTTAACATTATTCTACTTAACATTTAATGAGTTCTGATTGATAGCTCAACACTGTATATTTAGGATGTACAGTGTGGTGATAGTTACATCTCCCTAGACATTATGAAAATTTCCTCTAAGGCCAATCAACCCATCAATTCATATGCTTATTTTATTTTTTCATTTATTTACTCTTGCAGCAAATTTTGTTTCATTCTACTAGTTTTAAATAAAATCATCATGCTGCATGTTGCTTTTTTAGAATGTATACATTTTATTAAAAAGGTGAAAGATTATGATCTAAAGATTGTTCACACACACACACACACACACACACACACACACACACACACTGCCACAGTACTGGTGTAGAGGTCAGAGAACACCTTGGTGAAATGTTTCTCTCCTTCTACCTTTCCATGGGTCCTGAGGATGGACCTCAGGTTGTCAAGGTTACACAATAAATGCTTCACCCACTGAGCCATTTCGCTGGCCCAATCTCTTTTACTTTTGGATAACAAGCCCACTCCTTACCTCATGGTGACTTTCAGTTACATTTCTCTGATAGTTGGTGATATTGAGCATTTTTACATGCACCTTTGCCCATTTGTATGTTTTCTTTAGAAAGAAATGTCGTTTCAGGTCTCTGTATATAATCGTGTCATTTGCAGATAAGAGTGTTTTATTTTTCCCTTCTCCCTTGAATGTCTTCATTTCTTTCTCTCAACTCTTTGTCCAGCTAAGATCTCTAGGATGTTTAGTTTTGTTTATATATTTTTAAAACCCTATGTAGAATGTAAGTGGTGAGAGTGAACACTCATCTCCCCTCCATATCATAGAGGAAAGGGTTCAGCTTTTCACCATTGAATATGACTTTCGCTTTGGGCATGTCTTGTTTTGCTATGCTGAGGTACATGCTTTATATCTTGATTTGTGAGACTTCTGTTTCTATCATGAAAGGGTGTTCAATTTTGTTTAATGCATTTCCTACATCTTTTGATCTAATTTTTATCCTCTGTTCTATTATATTGCAATTATTAATTTGAGCACCAAGACTCCTATGTCCCAGAGACAGTTTCCACTTGTTCATAGTATATGGTCATTTTAATGTGTTGCTGAATTCAGATTGCTTGGGTTTTTCAAGTGAGAATTTTTGTTTACTTTCATCATGGATATTGCTCTGTGGAATTCTTTTCTTGTTCTTTCTTTTGGCTTTGGTGTCAGGGAAATTAAATAAGCATGGGAACATTCCCTTTTGCTTTTTTGGAAGAGACTGAGAAGGACTGTTATAGGTTCTTTGAATACTTTTGGTAGACATCAATAGGAAGGTTGTGTGGTCCTGGGGTTTCTTTTCTTGGGAGATATTTGGCTACTGATTGAAGCTCCCTGCTCATTACTAGTCTGTTTGGATTTTTCTTTTTCTTCAGGATTTAGTCTTGGTGGGTGTTCAATTTCTTGGTAGTAGAAACTGATGTGTTCAAAACCACCATTGCCACCCAGCTCCCAATTTCTTAGTCCATGAAACAAAACATTTTCAGATTCTTAGTCCTTATTCTTTGTTAGATTTCTTTCTTTTTTTCTTTTTTAAGAGAAGAGCTATTTTTGTAACTAAATTTTATGAGAAGGCCTAATGTGTGTGACAGGGAAATGCTCCTGTTTCTAATCTGGAGAACTATGAAGGCAGAAGGAGAAGCAATCAGGGTATCCACTGGGCATATAGAAGTCTCAAGGAATAACAAAGGCCACCAAAGGTAAAGAATCACAGAGCTGTGGTTGTTGACAGACAAGGGAAAATGCAATGAAAAGATCCTCTGAATAGTTCTCTAGGACAAATCTCTGCTCTCTTAAACAAGCAGATGAGGTGGGGTTCACACTGACCATAATTAAATACTGAAAGCCAGCCCGAGGATTCAGACAGAATGACTCTGTACATCTGTGGGAGGCTGGTTCAGATAAGTCTTGCTGTTCATTGGTCAGAAAGTGTCTTCAGTCAAGTCCCGTTGAGCTTCACTTGGGTAGAGGTGTTCACATTCACACACACAGCTTCAGTTGGGTAGAGGTGGTCACAGTCACACACAGCTTCAGTTGGGTAGAGGTGGTCATATTCACACACAGCTTCACTTGGGTAAAGGTGTTCACAGTGACACACAGCTTCAGTTGGGTAGAGGTGTTCACATTCACACACACAGCTTCAGTTGGGTAGAGGTGTTCACATTCACACACAGCCTCAGTTGGGTAGAGGTGGTCATAGTCACACACAGCCTCAGTTGGGTAGAGGTGTTCACATTCACACACAGCTCCAGTTGGGTAGAGGTGTTCACATTCACACACAGCTTCAGTTGGGTAGAGGTGGTCATATTCACACACAGCTTCAGTTGGGTAGAGGTGTTCACATTCACACACAGCTTCAGTTGGGTAGAGGTGGTCACATTCACACACAGCTTCAGTTGGGTAGAGGTGGTCACATTCACACACAGCTTCAGTAATGTACATACAGTTCATGGTAGAGGTGTTCACAGTCACACACAGCTTCACTTGGGTAGAGGTGTTCACAGTCACACACAGCTTCAGTTGGGTAGAGGTGTTCACAGTCACACACAGCCTCAGTTGGGTAGAGGTGGTCACAGTCACACACAGCTTCAGCTGGGTAGAGGTGGTCACAGTCACACACAACTTCAGTACTGACTCTTAGGCAAGCAATGTGACAGGTGGCTAGTTTCCCGATACAATGGGCATGTGGGCAGCAGGCCTCATCTTCCCAGGGAGAGCCGCTGAATGTGATGCAGGAGAGAAGGACATTTGGCTCAAATCCACTTGGAAGTATAAACAGACACAAAGAAGGTGCTCCCTGTCCTGGACACAAGAAGGATATGTGAGGAGCCCTGCTTCCCAGGAGAATCAAGACCCCACCACCCAACAGTGCTCTGAAGACATCTCCTATCACCCCACCCCCGGACCTGAGGTCAGGAGGAACATTCTCATACTGCAGATTGGCAGTATAGAAGTCTGGGGAGGCGGGTTGGCTTCTGCTTTGTTCAGAAGAGACTGAGCAATCTGGTGGCAACAGAATGCCCATTAGATTTTAACTCCTGAGAGAGAAAGCTGGGATCCAAACAAGGGTCAACACTCAGATGATCATGGGCTACATTTTGTATTATATTTAACTATACACATATTTTATTATGTATATTATTTTGTTTATATGAAAAATCAGAAACATTCCCCTTAATACTCTTAATAATTGAACATATTTATTGAGGGAAAGTCTGACATTATTTTCATTCTTTTGGGTAGTAAATATCCAAATAACTAAAAATTACTGAATATTTACTGTGTTAGAGTTAGTAAGCAATTTTCTTGCAAAAATTCTCTTAAAATCCTCTAAGATTTGGTCCCATAACCACTGTCTTTGCAGATATTTGCAAAATCTTTTGCTGTAAGATTTTTGTTGTTGTTTTTTCAAGACGGAGTTTGCCTGTGTAGACCTAGCTGTTCTGGAACTCACTCTGTAGACCAGACTGGCCTCAAACTCAGTGATCTTCCTGCCTCTGCCTCCCAAGTGCTGGGATTAAAGGTGTGAGCCATCACTATCTAGCTGTTGTAAGATTCTCAATGCAGCAAGTTCATGCTATGCTTCTTCTAATGGAACAATACCATGAAACACCATAACTTAGCTATCCAATTAGCAAAGACGCAGAAGTTTAATATTGTATACACTATACTTCCTAAGATGTAGGGATATAGGTGCTTTTGTGAGTTTTGGTTAGGCATGCAGATGGGTTGGACCCTCTGGGGTGGTGATTTGACAATACACACATGCTCAGTTCCTCAACAACTATACTTTGTGGAATTCAGCATCTGTGCATGGATGTAAATTCTCCTTGTTGAGTAGTGATCACTACAGCCCCATTTGTTATTGCCTATGACTTGATTGAAGCTTAGATGTTTATAAGTAATGAACTGATTAAATAAATCATGGTCAAATGACCATTGCAACCACAAAATGGGAAAGAGAATGACGGTGCCATCTACTAACTTGAGACTATAGCTAAGACGTAAAACATGAATAAAGCAAGTTATAAAATGTGCTGCATGCAACTGGTAGGGTATAAAAGAAAAAGAGGAAACGCCAAAACTCAGCTGGTTTTTCAGCTTGCTGCTCTGGCATCTTCTCACCCTTCTTCTTCACAATGGTCCATTCTAGGAGGACAAATTCTGTATACTGTATACAACAGCAATTGGCTAACCGTACACCAGCCTAGATGTTGCTGTGAAATTATTTAAATACATGATTGGTATTTGAATCAATACACTTTGAGTAAAGAGAAATTACTCTTCATCCTGTGAGGGGGGTTGAAGGGCTTAAAAATCATGAAGAAACTGTTTCCAGTTGGGTTCAGTAGAGAATGACCCCTTTGGAGCTTGGATAGGGTGTTTTATATACTGATGACCTTCCTCCTGGCTCTGGGTTGGAGTGACTTTGGGTCACCAAGGGACATTGCTCATATAGTTCATGCTGAACAGCTTTCACTAACACCTCTCTCTCTCTCTCTCTCTCCCTCTCCCTCTCTCTCTCTCTCACTGTTCTCATTCTCAGTTGAGATCTTGTGCTCTGACTTTCTACCCCATTGCCTGTTCAGGCCTAGAAAATGCTTCCTGCTGCTGCCAGCTTTTAGATGTTACACCAGTTCATGTCTCTTCCATTTGTCCTGTCCACTCCACTTTGAATAATTTATTCATTACTTTCCTTTGAAATTACCAACAGATGTCCTAGTTGGATTAATAGGCATTAAATATCTAAAATGAGACACGATAGGGAACACTTTGGTATTTCTTTAACCTACTTGCTCTTTATAGTCTTGCTGAGACCTTCAAAGACCTCTGAATATCAAGAGGGAATTTAAGATTCTCTGCTAATATCTATGTAATGTAATGTATTATTTTGAGGACTACCAATGAAATAAAACAGCTAAACTTAATCATGAAGCAAGTATATAGTCAGCTCTAAAAAATTGCCTAGTCCTTCATCTTACCAATGTTGGTACATAATGGCTGTATTGTGTGAAGACTGATGATATGTTTAACACAGAAGTTAAGTCTATTAAGGGATTGGTTTCAATTGGAGACCTAAGGAGATTGAAAGGGGATGAGATTTCACCAAGGGTCATGCTTGAAGGAGGAGGAAGTAAATGTCTACCACTCCCTTAGGATAACCAAGTACTAAGATAGACTATGCTACTTGTCAAACAAGCAAGGCCCTCCAAAAAACAAACATGATCTCCTATGCATTTTTTTCCAGAGGAAACTACTGAAAAGTGTAAGACACCAGAATAAGAAGATAGGAAGTAAGAGATCTCATGCAAGAAAGACAGACGGAAAGTCCTTGAATTAATGGGAAGGGAGGTTCCTTGCAAACAGGAAGTAGGCCAACGAGTCAATCCTTCTAAACAATTCCTGTCCAGAGAGCTCAAAAAGAAACTTTTTCAAGATAGTAAGATTGGCAGGACAATTAATTTGCTTGACTCTATCCAGAGAAGATTTACAGGGAGAGTAAATGGAAATAGACTGATGATAAATATGTGAAATACTAAACAAATGGAAAATCAAGACAAATATTAACTTCGAGGAAAGAAAATATGAGAGGAAGAAGGCAATTATATAGATTACATTTCTGAGCTTTATAGTTTATGTGTGGGCATAATCATGTGTTTGCTAAATGACCTAGGTCTGCTGGCTGACAGGTAGATGACAAGTATTCTTATGCAAATACTGTCTCCAGTCTTCACAGAGAACAGGCAGTGGTTGATGTCTAAAACAGAATAATAGGAAGAAAGCAATAGGCACCCCCCACCCCAGAAACATGGGTAGACTATACGAAAGGCGCTTAAACGGATTCCTTTTAGGACACTGCAAATTAGTGGACAAGGGTCTCTGCTCCTTCTCACCCAAGATCTGCAGAGGTATTTGACTCTCCTTGCAGGCTGAGTTCTGTGGAAACTAGAAGCTCACATGGATGTAGGAAGTTTTTATGCTATCAACACTTGAAGAAGCACAAGGGGGCCTGTGCCTAAAAGTCCACAGTAGAGGTGGGGTGGAGAAGTGACAGAGATTTAAGTAGATCTAAGAGCAAAACAGAAGTGTCTGCTTATGAGTGTATTTGTGTTTTGTTGTAGGAATTGGAGAAAGATGCCTTTTGTGTGATAAGATGGCACACCATTATCCCAGAATTGCTAGGAGTCATTGATTGCTCTGCCCAAAGGTGACTCCTTGTAGGAACTCTCTTCCCCAAAACAAGAGGAGAAAACCTGCAGGTTCTTGCAAAGGTAGGGTTTAAGGTTACCTGTTATATCCACGTAGATGCATTTGTCCAGAGAGCCTTTTCCAAGGCACATGAGTCTGTCCTAAAGTGCACTTTAATAGGCTCAGCTAATTAAGGATGGTTAAACTTTCTTAGGAATGCAACCTCTAATTCTGGCATTGTTCTTCGGAGGAAATACCATATCCCTGTGAAGGAGATTTCAAGAACCAAGTGGATTAACCATGACGAATTTGCCTCTACCGGCCTGGCTGTCACTGTCACATGGAAGCAAAACTAACCTACACACTTCAGCTAGAAAAAGAGAAAGGTTGGGGGTAAAAAAGGTGAATTGAGCAAAGACGGGCTTGAGTCAGGTTTGAGAGACGGGAACAGCTTCAAAGGGCCTGCAAGGGAAACAGCTTTGTTTGTTTTTAGATTAAAAAGGCATAAGGAAGGAAAAGGCTTTATCCCCAAGAGGCTGGACGGAGGAAAAGGAGCTCATTAAAGACCAGATGGGGTGGATTCTGAATAAGGCAGGCACCAGGACTGGTGTTTAGGTGGACTGGATTGTTCTGTGCTGGGAGCAGCCAGATACCTAGGAGTCCCAGATCTTCCAGGGACTTTGCATCAAAGGTCATGAGCTGATAAGTCTGATGAGGAAGGGTATAAAGGGCAAGGCAGGACTTGTGTGTTTGGATTGGTTAGCCAAGATCTAGTGCCACTCTGTGAGTCTGTCATATTTTTACTCATGTCTACTTGTGATTTCTCATTATACTCAGAGATTAATGAATCACGCAACCCTCATCAGAGAAGTGTCTATTTGCAGTAGATGGTGATTAACACGGAGTCCCACACCTGGTCAAGGTGCAGAGAATAAGAGACTATGGAATGTCTGGCTCTAAATGGGACACATCTCATACCCCTCCTTTGGTCTCAGGGGTCATTGTGGAAGATGGGGTGGAAGGGTGTAAGAGCAAGGGGAGTAGATAACTACAAGGGGACCGTCTTCCAGACACAATTGGATAGGGCTGGAGAGATGGCTCAACGGTTGGGAGCACTGGCTGCTCTTCCAGAGGTCCTGAGTTCAATTCCAAGCAACCACATGGTGGCTCACAGCTATCTGTAATGAGATTTGGCACACAGACAGAACACTGTATACATAATAAATAAATAAATCTTAAAAAAAAAAAAGAACTTAGAGCAGTTGTGACAGCATGTGCAAGACCCGATTCCACATGAAGATAAGCCACATCCAAGCATGGAGAGGAGAGCAGGGTGTAAACTCCTACCCACAGCTATTGGTAACTATTGCTGCGAGAGGGAGAGCCAGTTTCTTCTAAAATTATAGCTCCTGGTAAGTTGAGGATGCTACAGTGGAAGGACCCACATCTGAGAATATTTGGACTGCACATGTTGGTCTTGATGGGTTTTTTAAAAAGGACACAAAGTTGGGTACATAGGGAAGGGGGCTGGATCTTGGGAGAGTTTGGTAATGGGGGTGAATATGATCAAAGAACATATATATATATATATATATAATATATATAAAAAATATATATATAATTTAAAAATTTCAGTAGACATCTGTTATCAATGGCACTCAAAGAAAGAGAATATTATCTTTGTTTTTCAAACCTCTGAAATGTTTTTATTATCCCCTCCCCTGCCCCTCTTGCTAAGAGAGAATCACTACTGGATTCTAATATTCACTGTCCCTTTTACTCTGCCTTAGATGTTTACACCAGCTGTTTCTGTTCCCAAGGGATCTGTTAATTAGTTTTGCACATTCTTGAATGTGATGCAAATTAAATCACTCTGACATACTCTTTCTGTGTGTATGTGTGGTGTATGTGCTCATTTATGTGTATAGGCAGGTGTGTGTGCAGGTGTGCATGCGTGGGGAGGCCCTAGGTCTCCTAGAACCTAGATTTCATGTGTCTTCCTCAATAGCTCTTCACAGTATTTCTTGAGAATGGGTCTGCCTTAGTGTTCTATTGCTGTGAAGACACATCATGACCACAGCAACTCTTATAAAGGAAAGCATTTAACTGAGGCTTGCTTACAGTTTTAGAGGTTTAGACCGTTGTCATCATGACAGAAAACCATGGTGACACACAGGCAGACATGGTCCTGGAGAAGTAGCTGAGAGTTCTAACTATGGATCTGAAAGCGGCAGGAAGAGAGAATAGACCACTGGGCCTGGCTTGAGTTTCTGAAACCCCAAAGACCATCCCCCAGCGACACATTTCCTCCAACAAGGCCACAATCCCTAATAGTGCCACTCCTTGGTGACCAAGCATGCAAGCCTATGAGCCTATGGGGATCATTCTTATTCAGACCAGCACAGGTTCTCTCTCTCTGAACCTGGAGCTCTTTTTTTTTTTTTTTTTTTTTTTGGTAATTTGGCTAGGCTGGCTGATCAGTCAGCTCTAGGGATCTAAGTGCTCTGCCTGCCTTGCACTGGGATTCCACACACATGCCACTCATGCCTCAGGTCCCCACACGTGTGCACTGGGCAGTTTATCAAAGATGTTATCTCCCCAGCCCTCATTCTGGAATATTACACTGCTTGCTTTTCCACTCAACATGTCCTTTCTGAATTCCAACCACATTGTGAGTAGCTTTGTGCTCATTTTACTGATGTACTTATTGTGAATATAGCACAACTTATCTATCCATTTTATTTATCGGCATTTAAAAATTTATAAACGGTGCTGCATAAACATTCTTTTCCATCTTTTTCTAGAAGCCTTTCTCCATGGAATATACCTAAGGGCAGACTTATTTGGTCACCTTTTACATCTTTTTCTAGAAGACAGTGAGAGCCTTTCTCTAGGGTAGACTCTTTTTCAGGTTGTTAGGCAATAGGGTATTATATCTAAAAACAGTGTAAGTTGTGCATTCTCAACCATTGTGTTTTTTTCCTTTGGTTTTTCAAGACAGGGTTTCTCTGTAGCTTTGCACCTTTCCTGGAACTCACTCTGTAGACCAGGCTGGCCTCGAACTCACAGAGATCCACCTGTCTCTGCCTCCCAAGTGCTGGGATTAAAGGTGTATGCCACCACCGCCCGGCTCTCTCAACCATTCTTAATCCTGTGTATGGTAACTAAAAAGAGGTACTTGGTTGTTGCAGCTCTACTGTGCTCTTCTTCCGAATTTCTAGTATGATCAAACATTTTCCATGTACTTAGGGCACAGCCTTTTCTACCTCTGTAAGTTTCAGTGTGTATGACCCCCCTCACCGTTTTGACTTATGTGTTTGAATGTTTGGTCGTCACTGATGTTGCTGTTTTGAAAGGATGTGGAACCTTTAGAAGGCAGGATCTATCTAGCTGGAGGAAGAGAGTTGCTCGGGGAGGGGGGATGGGCCTTATGTCTCTGGTTCTGGCCTGGGATCTGTTTCCTGATCCTCCCAGACATAAGCAAGCAGGACCATACTGTCACTGCCACAGTTACAAGTGGCCATGAAGTCAGCATCCTTCTCCACTATGGCGATCTGAACCATCTTAAACTGTGAGGCAACACAAGCGCGTCTTCCCTTCTTTTGTTTCTGCTGGGCAGAGTCACAGCAATGAGAAAAATGGCTACTATACTCACAGCTGACATTTAACCCACATGTCATTGAGATTATTTTGTTTTTTCTTACTCATTGACAAAGTTTTTTTGTTTGGTTTAAACATGAATTCTTTATGTTGCAAGTAATTTTTCCTAAGGTTTATCTTCCTTCCCTTCCCTTTTTTCCTTCCTTCCTTCCTTCCTCCTTCCTCCTCCCTCCCTCCCTCCCCTCTCTTTCCTTCTTCTTCTTCTTCTTCTTCTTCTTCTTCTTCTTCTTCTTCTTCTTCTTCTTCTTCTTCTTCTTCTTCTTCTTCTTCTTCTTCTTGTTTTTCAATACAGGGTTTCCCTGAATAACAGTTCCTGGCTGCCCTGTAACTCACTTGTAGAGCAGGCTGGCCTCAAGCTCACAGAGATCTGCCTGCCTCTGCCTCCTGAGTGCTGGGATTAAAGGCATGCACCACCACACCTGGCTTGATTTATTTTTTTTTTTACTTTCATTGTGGTATCTTTTAAGTAATATATAAAATTCAGAACTTGCCTTGATTTTCTTTCCTTTTTTTCTTTAAATTTCTGTTATTGAGAATTAAACCTAGGGCTCTCACGTGGTAGATACGTGCATTACCACAGAGCTATAGCCCCAGGGCCGAGGAGCATAAAATTCTTATGTTTAATGGATTGATCTTCTTTGAGAATCATTTCTTTTGTACAATAATTTTATTTTTCAAAAAGTCTTTATTAACTGGAAAGGCACAAAATTATTGCCCTATATTGAACTTGAATATATTTTATAGTTATATGTTTATATTTAACTCTTTTAATACACCAACATTTTGCTTTTCCTGTGGAGGGAGGGGTAGAATTTCCTTTAAAAAATTTATAGGTGACTGATTTTCCCCAAATTCATATACTGAAAAAAATCCACATTCTCTTCAAGCATTCCCAGTGCCAGTTCCAGAGGAGAGTGCATGTACACTTGTGTGTTTACTTCTGTGCTCTGTGTTCTTTTTCATTGGTCTGTCTGGATATTTCCTATGACACACAACACCACACCATCCTAAGTGTGGTAGCCTTTAGACAAATTTTAATCTCTGGAAGAACAGTGTTCCCATATCCTTCTTTTTCAGTGTCCATTCTTGGTCCTCTGATCTTTTATCACATGTTGGGATTAACTTAGGAGTTTCCCCCAAAGCCAATGGGAACTTTGGAATTTTACTGGATACTCAAATCATATGTCTTCGGCTCACAGAATTGATGTTTGGTAGAGCACTGTACTTCACAAGGTCATTTTTGGCTCTTCACCAGCTCCAATCTGTCACAGTCTGATAACGCCATGGAAGGAGATGCTGTGCTCAGCCAACCATGAAAGGCTCCGTTTACAGAGAGCTGAGATAAAGTGAGACTACCTTAGATCTGGATACTGTTTACACCCGAGTACGTTAATATAAACCCATAAAAGCTGCACTCCCGTGGGTGCCTAGGACAAAACATCCCAACTAGACTTGAAAGCAACTGCTGTGCATTAATAATGGTAAAAACACAGCAGAAGCAACAACAAAAGGCTCTCGGCATTTAGCACAATTTATCTGTGTCTTCTTATCGGACTTTGTAAGAGGCCCCTCCCCCAATAAGGTCTGTAGATCCAACTCAGATAAGAATGATAAATATATGTGCTAATACAGATATGAGTGAAGTTGAACAGTTAGGAAAATGCCTCTGGACCCGACTTCTATCTTCAGAAGCATGTTTCTAAAAGGGCTGGGTCTTGTGACACGTGCTTATCATCCCAGCGTTGATAGGAGACATGTAGACCCTAAGGGCTCACCAGCTAGCCTAGCCTAGTTGATGAGTTTGATAAGAGATCACATCTCAATCAATCACCAGTCAACAAGACACCTAAGGTTGATCTCTGGCTTCCTGTGTGCACACAAACACACACATACAAAAAACATTTGTTTTATGTAGACTACTCTGCTCTTAAAGAAAATTAATCTTAATTATATGTTCGAAGCTTCATTAGGTCTAACTGTAATTGTCATGGGAACTCTGGTGACATTAGACTGAAGAAATGTGTTGTTTTTCCACAGCTATTACCCTAGCACAGACTCATTTCTTGGTTACGGAAGCTCAAGGAAGGATTGCGCAGTGGACTTGAGCTTTAGTTCACCTGTCGATGTGTGCCTGTGTCGTCTAAGGTAAAGTGGGCTCCCGCTGCTGTTATTCACGATGTTGACGTCTTTCTGGTAAATCCTTCGGGCGTTTGCTACATGAGACAGGCATCAGTTTGGAACTTTGTTCCTAACGTTGCATTATAATTGTATTTTTGTGAGGCGTTGATTGCGGAACACAGCATCACAGTCAATGGCAGTGGTCAGAGTAGACCCACATCTGCGTGGAGAGAAGGCTGTGTTTTCTTTTGGCTGCACAGTCTGTTCAACCGACTGATGATGGCTGGCTCTTGATCATATTAGCATGACTCAGAAAAAAAAATGTCACTTTTCAAATCGGGTGTTAATTCACACTTACATAACTGCTTTTAGTTGCTAGTGAGCGCGGAATGATAGGATCTTTGCACTCAAGCCTGAGGAAAGAAATAATAGCTCCATTCCCATGGGACCATTCCAGAAAGTTCGCGGAATCAACCAGGGGTTGGGGGGCGTGGGGGTGGGGCTTCAACAATGATCACAATGGAAACAGCTTCGATTGTCAGTTGATTATTACCTATCCCTGGCTGATTGCCAACTGGTTATCTGTCCCTGCTCCGTCAATTGTTCAGTTGGCTATGGCTGATTATCAGTCAGCTTCATGAGCTGGGCACCAGAAACCGTAACTTTCAAACACTTCTGTCTTTTTTCGTCGTGTGAGTCCCTCTTTGTGTTGCTGTGACGAACACCCGAGAAGAACAACGTGAAGGGAGGGAGGGACTACCTTAGCCTATGGTTTCAGTCCCTCGTGGGCTTGCTTCATCACTTCTGGATCTGTGACAGGCAGAGAGCATCATGGCATAAGGGTGTGGCGGAACACAATCGTTCACTTCGCGGCAGCCAGGGATGGGGATGGGGGAGTCGTTTCCCCATTTTTGTCCATCCAGGCTCCCAGCCTACAGACGGTGCTGTGTATATTCAGCCTCAGGACTCTCGCCATGTGTCTGTCCTCTCTGAGGTCCCCTTCGCAGACACCCTCAAAAAGTGCTTTACTAATCTGTCAGGTGCTTCAACCTAATCAAGTTAACCGTCAAGGTTAACCATCTCCAGGAGCCTCGGAGACTTCTTGCATGACGTCCAAACCTGTCCTAGGGAAGAAAAGGAGAACAAGAAAGGAGAAAAAGGAAAGAAACGAGAGGGGGGAATAAAATGAAGAGCACTCTGGCTCTTTACTGATTTCACAGCCTGTCCCATAAGGTGGATGCACAAACTGTGGTGTCCCCGGGGCTGGGGGGGGGGGCGGGGTGACGAAACAAATGAGAACCAGGTTTGGAGAACCCAACACTTGTCCTCCTAAGTTTGGATTAGAATTGCCTTTGGGCCAAATCCCCTCATTAGCTCCGAATAAATGTTTTTCTATCCTGAGCAAAAAAAAAGGTTTTATACAAATTCCATTTCCCAGAACTCCGTGAATGAAATGGAAACTCCCTTTTCGGGTGTTCCAAAACAACTCCCCGCTAAACCTGCCTTCTCCTTATTCCCCCAAGTTCACTCGGCGTCTGCTAGGGGGCGCTGCAGGCTTGTGCATGGGCCTCTTAGCTCCCCTGCAGGCCTCTGCCTGGGAGGACAGGCGTGAGAGAAGGAAGCCACCGCTTCCATCCAGTGGGAGATCAGCACCATGGCAGGGAGGAGACGCGCTCCTGCCAAGACTCGGCCTCTGTCAACTTAGGAATCACTGCTCCCCTTCTTCTTGGATGGATCGCAGCTGGCACTGAAGGGGCTTTCTGACCATGTGCTTTGATCGTCTTTGGGGGAAATTCTGGGGGACTTAAAGCTTCGTGAGAATGCTGTGGTTTTCTCTTGTCTGGACCTTCCAAAAGGTGTTCTGTAACTTTGGCAGGAAGGCCCCAGAGGGAAAGGAAGACACCATAATTCAAAGGTTTGGGGGGAATCAAGTTGCGCCCTGCTCTAATTGTGTAAACAGTGCCTTTCAGACTATGCTTTGCTCTGAATGATTGATTGCATTGTATAAGGAGCATTCTGCTCCATTTGGAGAGCACGTCTCTCTCTGCCTCTCCCTGTGTCATAGATACCACCAATCCACTACTGCCTACAAAGGACACACCAATAAAACTTATTTTTTAAAGTAAAAAGAGATACCACTTACAGACTTATCACAGTAGACTGGCATATATGGGCACATGGGTACAAACCATACCAGAAAACTCAGGCCCACCCAAGAACTTCTCAAGAATACCAGACAACGAAAGCACGCAACACCCTCACCTGGACCCGGTAAACAGGACACCAAACACTGAGATAGCAATGGCCTCACCAACCTGCCCACCGACCTCTCTGTGTGGGGATGACTGACAGACAGGTAGAAAGTTCCTAACTGTCTCTGGGGGTTTAGCGTGGCTCAGTACCCATCGCACAATGCAGCCTACTTGCTTTGCCGTCCATCCATCCTTACATCAGTCTGGACCAGGCCTGCCCCTTGTTTCCATGACCTCTCTGGTGCCCTACATCTGACTCCACCCTGTAGTCCACGCTCGACCCTGCAGCGGCTGTATGAGCGCTACAACAGGTTCTTTACCGTTTTTCCTAACCACCTGCAGTGGCTCTCTCTGCATCTGCACCAGCTGTCTGTCTCCAGGAAGGCTTCTTTGAACTCCCAACCCTGCTTTGGCCTTGTTGACCCTTTCGTCGCCATCCTGTAATCTGCATGAGTACAGATAACGTGCAGTGACTGTGTGAGGTGTAATGTGTAACGTAATGATGTGTGATGTGTGATCCAAGAGTTAAGGTCACTAAGATCGGAATGAAAGAAGCCGTGTTTGCCGATGGACAGCTATCCAAGGAGTTAGGGACTACTTGGCCAGTTGCCTCCAATCAAAGCAACACGATTTGTGAATTTACAGTTATTCAATAAACTATGACATTTACACACACACACACACACACACACACACACACACACACACACACGTCTATCTGTGTTTCTGACTTAGTGCTGTCACGGCTGTACTTGGAGTGGGGAGATTCCCATGTCTGTCTTTTCCTGAGTTTCCCATGCTGCTCTGCTGCAGCAGGGTCTGGGACAGCCTGCCTCATCCTTTGCAGCTTTCAGAGCCAGCCTGGTGTTGAGGTCCCAGGAGCCCGGTGTGGCCTGGAGGACCCCAGTGACTTACAAGAATCCCTTCCCCACCTTGATGAGGCCTGGAGTTTTTGAGATTCATGACCTCTTTGCCTTAAAGAGTTGACTCCTTTAAATACAGATGTGGTGAGAAGGTATTAGCCGGAGAAGCTGGAGGAAGAACCCATGGCGAGATGGTATTGGTCAGGAAGAACTCTGGGAGGAACCGGGTCTTGGTGGGGCTTGTGTAGGCAGGCTGCTGGCCCAAGAGGAGAACTCGAGGACAGATTTGCTGTCTGGGCAGAACAAGAGTACATTTGGAACCTTGGAGTCAGACCCATGTTGGCCACTGCCCAGGGGAATCCAAGGTTCAGATGCTGTCCAGTGTGCCCATAAGGGCTTATGTGCAGTCTGCGTGTGTGTCCATGTCTGTGTTCAGGCTCTTCTCATCTCCCTTGAGATCCAGTCATGCCTGGGGGACATCACAAGGTCTGTGGGTTGGATTTGAAGATGCAAGCCTGAAGAGGAGCCTTAGGCAGAGGAAATATTAGCATACATTCCAGAAAGAGGACTTCCTTAAGACACAAAGGTATCCATCCAGAGGCAGAATACAAGCTCCTACACACTGTAGAGTAGAGAAAACACCCTGGGAGACAGAGAGAAGGAAGAAATTACTACACAGCAGTGTACTAAATGTCAAAGCAGGGAGGCGGGTAAAGGTTGGGAAACAATTGCCAACAGGAGCAGAGAGGAGGAGGAGGAGGAGGAAGAGGAGGAGGAGGAGGAGGAGGGAGAGAGAGAGAGAGAGAGAGAGAGAGAGAGAGAGAGAGAGAGAGAGGGATTTATAATCACAAGAAAGTAAAGAAAAATACTAGAATTAGAGGCAGGAAAACTGGGCATAAAATGGACATGTGTGGGTTTCTGTGAGTTAGCATGTGCCTTTCTTCTGAAACCACCCTAATGATATTTGTTTGAGTCAGGGTAGGCATTGCTACAATGTCATATCCATCCCAATAATCTATCTATTTCAACCTTCAGGCATCTACAGCCCTCCCTACATTTATCTCTGCCACAGCCGTGGTACTTCTTTTGGCAGTAAACATCGGTAACCTTAAGTGCCATGAGTCATATTTTCAATTTTTAATTAAATTATGGTCTAGCTACAGTTTGATTTATTTCAGCCCAAATTAATTTAGAACTGAGTCCACATAAATTTACATGGCGTATTTAATACAGCTTGTGATTGTTCGGGTTGTAAAGTCTTGCAGATAGATACAGTCTTCCGGCAGGTAGAGCGGCAGTAATAAGGGTGAGGTTTACCTTACTCTTGAAATGACCACCATAGAGGAAATCTGCTGGACTCCTAGGAAAGATGATAAGGAGAGCGAGCCTCCAAATGACCATGCTCTGTATGTCGACACTCTAAAAGTTGTAGCAATATGGTAAAGACGCATTAGAACAAGCGGGTGATGTCTCTCTTTCCCAGAATGTTAAGAGATTGTAAATTTATACAGTAAGCATCCAGGAAAAGAATCCCATCTGCCTCACGAACATGTACTAAATCCTATTTTAAACAGCAGGCATGTGACTCATGCTGATACGGCGTTCCTAGAATTCTGATTAAAAAACGGAAAAAAAAAAAAACCCATCACGTTAATTAATGTTCCTGAGAAAGGGTCACAGCTTACAGGAAATGAATTGGAAGGTGACAGGAAGAAAGGGTGGGGACACAGAGTGCTTTACTAAAGACAAGTGACAGCAGCCATCAGAAAGATCTGACCAGATGGGAAAGGCAGGGGTGCAGGGGTAGGGCGGGAGGAGGCTAGGAGGCTACAGGGGGAATGGTGAGGGGTGGTTGGAGGGTTGGAGGGAGCAGTGGGAGCTGGGTCAGGAGACAGGGCCTGGGGAAGAGTAACAGAGTCCTTCCTTCTGCTTGTTCGCGATCCAGGTGACTTGTACGGTGGAGTTTTCTCGAACTCCTGAATGTTAAAGGGGTCTCAAGGAGCAGAACTAGCGATTTGGTTTAACTCATTTGACTCTGCCCACACAGGATCAATCTCTCCCAGGGGAGAGTTCTGCAAAAGGCCGAAAGGAATTGGCTCCATGCATGTGAGCTGGAGTTTGGACGTTTGCTCTTCTGTCGCCTAGAGGACAGGAGTGGATAGACTTGCGTGCGCCATTTGGGCTGATACGTCCTCTTCCTCTTGCGGGTGATTTCATGCTGGGTTACAGACCCTTCATTTCTGCACAAACCAGATACAAAGCGCCACACAGGATGATTTGTTTTCTGTTTAAAAAACAAAACAAAACAAAACATCACATTGATTTATTTGTGTGTGTGTGTGTGTGTGTGTGTGTGTGTGTGTGTGTGTGTGTGTGTGTGTGTGTGAGCATCAGTGCCACAGTAGACTTGTGGGAATCAGAGGACAGCTTGCAGAAGCTGGTTCTCCCCACTGTGTGGGCTCGGAGTGCTACACTCGGGTCCTCAAGCTTGGCACCAAGTGTCCTCAACTGAGCAGTGTCTTACCAGCTCACTTATTTTTCACAAATGGTTTGATAATGGGAAACATTTGCAAAGTTCTACAACTCAACCAACCAACCAACCAACCAAACAAACAAAAACTGTATTCCTCTACCTAATGAATTTATTTGTCAGAAAGAATTCAGTGTTCTTCAAGGAAACCCGGAAGGAATAGGTTCCTACTTCTATCAATTCCTGAAAATCCTCATAGATTATTAGTGTTCCTGGGGGGTGAGGAGGGCTATGAGGATCCTTGTGGGTGGCAATATGGGGAGCATTGGTAAATTCATCTCCAGAAGGTAGAGCTGGCTGCTGCTTTTAGAGGGCTTTTGCCATACCTACTGCACTGTACTGGGGAACTGAGGAGCGGAGGAAATGACTAGTGTACAGTTCAGTAAGGGGTCAGGCATTGTAAACACCTAAAGGCTGGGGCAGTATGTGCCGACCTGAAGGAATTGGACATATTAGCAGAATCCTCTTCTCTGCTTCATGCCTGGCAACTGAGGATGCCACGGTGGTGGATGTGATGAGGAGAAGTACAGGGTATCTGAGCATTATCTGCCAGCCCATCAGGAAACACTGGAAAGTCCCTCGTGCACGTGATACTGTTTTGGTAAGATGAATGGAGGAAAGGGAGGTGCCAAGAAAACTTGAGTAATGCTTAGGAGGTGTCATCATGGGAGTCAAGACCTTTGGAGGCACAACTAACTAGCTGTTGGGGCTTGGACCGTTCATGCTATTTCTCAGAGTCTTGGATTGGCAGAGAGACTGGGCTACTTTTATCTGTTTATATTCATAATCAGTGTAAGCCTGCTTGATTCCCATCTATCAGCCAAGACTTCTAAGTTTCATTTCTTAAGTTTTGGATCCACCCTAACAAGGAAATGCACAAGTAAATGATTCCTGCCCCCCCCAAGTTTGACACTACTATTTATAATTTCTTGATTGAGAACTCATGGTAACTTATTACCTCTATGCTCTCTAGTAAAATTCCCATTGCCAATGATGTCATCTTGGTCTTGACATTTTCAGATCTAAGGAGGATGTAGAGTCATTGTTGGCACTAGTCAGTGAATATTAAGAATAGACATTGTAGTCTTTGTTCCCTGAAGCCCAGTCCTCAGGATCCTTCCTATCATTGCAACAGGACACCAGCTGCAGCCCCCATCCATCCATGCCTTCTGGGATCTCACAGACCCCCCCCATCCCCCCATGGATGTGTCCCATCCCCTACCTGGGACGGACACTCTCGGCTCAACCACACCTACCAGAAGACCAGGTAAGCTGCCCAAGGATCGGACCTTATCTCCTCTCTCTGTTCCCCCAGACCCAATCCTCAGGGTCGTCCCTAGAGCTGCAACAGAACACCAGTTACGGCCTCCCCTCCCCCCTCTCCATACCTCCTCTGGATCCCACAGACCATACCCCTGTAGCCCCCCCTTTCCCTTCCCCCAGCCTCTAACAATAGCAAAGTAGGTACTCCCCCTGAATACACCTACCCAGCAGGTCAGTAAAACAGGCAACACACAGCCAACATACCCTCTGAAAAGCCAAAGAGGAAACAGAAACCAAAGAACAAAACACCCACCTCACAAAGACAAACCCAGAAATCAGCACCTAGACCTATTGTCATCCCAAACCCAGATGCCTAGATGCCAGCATAAAAACATACTAACAGCCAGGACAATATGTCTCCATCAGAGCCAGGTTCCCTACCACAGAAGGCCCTGCACATTCCAACATAGTTGAAGCACAAAAAGAAGACCTCAAAACGAATTACATGAAGATGGTAGAGGTCCTCAAAGAGGAAACGAATAAATCCCTTAAAGAAATCCAAGATGAGAGTTCTATCATGACAGTTAGGGTGTTTGGCCATCTAATCACCAGAGTAGATCAGCTCAGGCTTCCTCTCGACCATTGCCAGTAGTCTATTGTGGAGGTATTTTTGTGGATTTCTGGGGACTTCTCTAGCACTCTGCTTCTTCCTGTTCCCATGGTGTCTTCATTTATCATGGTCTCCTATTCCTTGTTCTCCCACTCTGTTCCTGATCCAGCTGGGACCTCCCGCTCTCTTAAGCTCTCTTTCCCCCAATCCTTGCCCTCCATCACCCCGCCCCCATTTCCAGTTTGCTCATGTAGATCTCCCTGTCCTTAGTGCATGAGCTGGCTTTTTGAAACCTAGGGCCTATGCTGAGACATTTTGCTCAGCCTTGGTGTAGGGAGGAGGGGACTGGACCTGCCTCAACTGAATCTACCAGGCTGAGCTGAATCCCCAGGGGAGACCCTGCCTTGGAGGAGGTGGGAATGGAGGGGCTGAATTGGGGGAGAAAGCTGGGGAGTGGGAGGAGGGAGGACAGGGGAATCCGTAGCTGATATGTAAAATTAAATTAATTATAAAATACAATTAAAAAAAAAGAACCCAAATTAAAAAAAAAAAGAAAAAGAAAAAGAAATCCAGGAAAACACAAACAATTGGAGGAAATGAAGAAATCCCTTAAAGTCAAGAAAAAACAAACAGTTGAAGGAAACAAATAAAACTGTTTAAGATCTGAAAATGAAAATAAAAGCAATAAAGAAAACACAAGCTGGGGGGATTCTAGAAATAAAAATTTAGGAATATAATCAGGAACTAAATAGGCAATCATCACCAACAGAATACAAGAGATGGAAGAGAGAATCTCAGGCATTGAAGATATGGTAGAAGAGATAGTATATTGGTCAAAGAAAATATTAAATCTAAGATGTTCCTGACAAATCATCCAGGAAATCTGGGACATTATGGAATGACCAAACCTAAGAATAATAGGAATAAAGGAAAGAGAAGAATCTCAGCTCAAAGGCCCAGGAAATACTTTCAATAAAATCACGGAAGAAAATTTTCCTAACCTAAAGAGGGATATGCCTATAAAGGTACAAGAAGCAAACCGAACATCCAATAGATCAGACCAGGAAAGAAAGTCTCCACATAACATAATAATCAAAACACTAAGCATACAGAACAAAGAATATTAAAAGCTGCAAGGGAAAAAGACCAAGTAACATATAAAGGCAGAGCTATTAGAATTACACCTAATTTCTCATTGGAGACTCTAAAAGCCAGAAGGGCCTGGACAGATATGCTGTAGACTCTGAGACCTAGATGCCAACCCAGATTATGATATCCAGCAAAATTTTTAATCATTATAGTTGGAGAAAATAAATTATTTCACGATAAAGTCAAATTTAAACAATATCTATCCACAAATCCAACACTTTAGAAGGTGCTAGAAGAAAAATTCCAGCCCAAGGAGGTTAACTACATCCGTGGAAACACAGAAAATAGATAATCTCACACCAGTAAAACCAAAAGAAGTGAAACACACACCACTACCACCATTGTGGTGGTTTGAAAGAAAATGGCCCCCAAAAGGAGTGGCACTATTTGGAGGTGTGGCTTTGTTGGAGTAGTTATGGCCTTGTTAGAGGAAGTGTGTCACTGAGGTTTCCTATGCTCAGGATACCACCCAGTGTCCCAGTCACTCAGTTGACTTTCTGTTGCCTGCAAAATGTATGAGTCTCAGCTACTACTCCAGCACCATGCCTGCCTGTATACTGCCATGCTCCCCATCATGATGATAATGGACTTAGCCTCTGAAACTGTAAGCAAGCCATCCCAATTAAATGTTTCCTTTATAAGAGTTGCTGTGATCATGGTGTCTTTTCACAGCAATAGAAACCCAAACTAAGACAACTACCACCACTATCACCACCACTAAAATAACAGAGTTAACAATCACTAGTCATTGATATCTCTCAATATCAATGGTTTCAATTCTCCAATAAAAAAAAAACACAGACAAACGGAATGGACAGGAAAACAGGCTCCATCCTTCTGCTACATACAAGAAATACACCTCAACATCAAGAATAGATATCACCTCAGGATAAAGGATTGGAAAAAGATATTCCAAGCAAATGGACTTAAGAAGCAAGCTGGTGTAGCCATTTTAATATCTAACAAAATAGACCTCAAATCAAAATTAATCAAAAGAGATGGGGAAGGATACTACATACTCATCAAAGAAAAAAATCCACCAAAATGATATTTCAATTCTTAACATCTATGTTCCAAACACAAGGGCCCCCACTTTAATAAGAGAAACACTGCTACATCTTAAATCACACATTGACCCTCACACACTGATAGTGGGGGACTTCAATACCTCACTCTCACAAATGGACAGATCATCCAGACAAAAACTAAACAGAGAAATACTGAAGCTAACAGACATTATAAACCAAACATACACAACGGGTTTATAGAACATTCCACACAAACATAAAAGAGTATACTTTCTTCTCAGCACCTCACAGAACTTTCTCCAAAATTGGCTAGATACTTGTTCACAAAACAAGTCTCAATAGATAAAAGAAAATTTAAATAACTCCCTGTATCCTATTAGGCCACCATCCATTAAAGCTGGATATAAGGACCAGAAGAAACAACAGAAAGCCTACAAACTCATGGAAACTGAACAACTCCCTACTGAATGACTACTGGCCAAAGGCATTTGAAAGAAACTAAAGGAATTCGATGTAAATGAATGTACAACATACCCAAACTTATGGGACACAATAAAAACTGTGCTGAGAGGAAAGTTGATAGCACTAGGTGCCTATAAAGTGCAACAAAAAGTTGGATAGATCTCATATTAGCAACTCAATAGCACATCTGAAAGAACAAAAAGAAGTAAGCATACCTAAGAGGAGTAGATGGCAAGAAATAACCAAACTGAGGACTAAAATCAATAAAGAAGAAGCAAAGAGAACAATACAAAGCATCAATGAAACAAACAGTTGGTTCTTTGAGAAAAATCAACAAGATAGACAAACCCTTATCCAAACTAGCTGAAAGCAAGAGAGAGAGATTATCCAAACTAACACAATCAGAAACAAAAAGGGGAATATAACAACAGATACTGAGGAAATTCAGAGAATCATAAAGACATACTTTAAAAACCTGTACTCCATAAAATTGGAAAATCTAAAAGAAATGGATAATTTTCTTGATAGGTACCATTTACCAAAGTTTAATCAAGATCAGATAAACAATTTAAATAGACCTATAACCCCTAGTGAAATAGAAGTAGTCATTAAAAATCTCCCAACACCCCCAACAATGCCCAGGCCCAGACAGTTTTAGGGCAGCATTATACCAGAATTTCAAAGAAGAGTTAACATCAATACTCCTCAAATTATTCTACAAAATAGAAACAGAAAGAATGTTGCCAAATTCTTTTTTATGAGGTCACAGTCACCCTGATATCCAAACCACATAAAGACTCAACTAAGAAAGCAAATTACAGACTTATTTCTCTTATGAACATACATGCAAAATATGCTCAATAAAATACTTGCAAACTGAATCCAAAAACACATAAAAAAAATCATCCACCATGACCAAGTAGGCTTTATCCCAGAGATGAAGGGATAGTTCAACATAAAAATCAATCAATGCAATCCACTGTAAAAATAAAGGAGGAGGGGATTAGGGGTGTAAGGGGGAGTAGGGGAGAGGGCCTGGAAGGGAAGGATGGGGGGGGGAGGCTGTGGCTGGAAAAAAAAAAGCCAGGTGGTGGTGATGCAGGCCTTTAATTCTAGCACTTGGAAGGCAGGGACAGGCAGATCTCTATGGGTTCAAGGCCAGCTAGCTCTAGGACAGCTAGGGTTATACAAAGAAACCTTGTCTCAAAAAACAAACAAACAAACAAAAAACAAACAAAAAACCAAAAATAAATAAATAAAAATAAAATAAACTGAAAGGAAAAAAAAAGCATATGATCATTGCTTTAGATGCTGAAAAATCCTTTGACAAAAATCTCACACCCCTTCATGATAAGAGTCCTGGAGAGATCAGGCATACAAGAGACATGACTAAACATAATAATAAAGACAATTTATAGCAAGTCTATGGCCAACATCTGATCCTGAGTCTGTGGTTCACACTGTGAATTAGAGACAAGGCAAGCTGCCTCACTCCTGTGAACCCAGTCCTTCGAACTTCTATGTCTCTGTGTGCCCACACACTGCTGCCCATCCTTGGTTGTCCTCTGTCTCTCTGTTTCTCATGGTCCTGTTTCTCTAAAGAACTCTATGAACTTTCCAGTTTCACTCCTCTCTCTCCACTCTTTATATCCTGCAGCTGCTTCCAAGTTTTCACCCCTTTTGGTATTGTCAGGGTTGTCCTTCACGAAGCTCAGGACTCTCTGTACGCCATCTTCTTCAGCGCTCAGCACAAATGAAGCGGATTTAGAGCTGTATCAAGTCTACTGCCAGCAGCAGCTCAGTGGAGGCAAGGAGTCCTTCCTTGAGGTGGAAGCTGACTGGGAAATGTTCATATCCACTAAACCTGTCCACTAGAAGACATTTTACTCTTTATATCTTCAATGTTAATCTAGATGCTTAGCTGAAAGTAGGACTGCATCTCTCCGGTTCTCTTGCAGCTAGGTGTGGCTGTGTGATTCTGGTTCTGTTGTTAGCACAAGTGTGTATGTAAATTCCACATTGTGTTCTTAGATGGAAAGGCATGAGCTCCTTCCCCCCACCCCCTGCTGAAAGTAGACATTGTGAATTGGGCACTACCATCCCATCCACTCAGATCATGAATTATCCTTGGGAGTGGCTGGGCATAACAAAGACAGAAAAGTCTCCCTATTTGACAACCTTCAGCTGTTTACCTCCAGGCCTCTTGTACATGAGAGAAAAATAATCTTCTTGCTTGTTTATGTCACCCCCTATATAGAAATTATGTTCCTACAGATGAGATGAATTCTGAAAGCCTTTTTTTCTTTCCTAAGGTAGAACTCATCACTGTATACACCCACACTCAAGCCCCACTCCATGCTGTTTCTCATCTTTTGAAGCCCCCAGGCATCCTCATAGCCTATTGTATTTTCCTTCTAAATAAAGGCACATGATTAGCATGAAAAACTCATATTCCCCATCTTACTCACATACATTTGATTATTTCATGCAAATTAGTGTTGGAACCCTTTTAAGGGGATTCAGTCCTTCCTTGCCCCTGGGAAATACTGCCAAACATTAACTGACAGATGCTGAACTTCTGTCCAGTTGCCTTTCCCAAACCTATGAGCACACACTGGGGCTAGCCTAAATTTCACTTCCATTTATATTTCACATTCTAGAAAACCAGAACAAAGGCTGAAAAGTGGCAAGTGTGGGTTGGGAGAAAAAGAAACAGTGGGGAGTGGCAGGTAGCAAGGTTTCTTCAGGACAAGCCGTGGACAAGCTGTAAGGTAACCTTACACTCTTTGCTTCCTGAACTCGATGCCCAGATCTTCTTCCCTGAGAAGGTGGCAGTCATGTATTGGCAAGGCTTTAGGGGACATGCTGCCCTCAGAGTGTGGGTGGATGATGGGAGGGACATTACTGAGACAGGCTGACAGAATGGTGACATGAGTTCATAGTCTGGTTCTGCTGGCCTGTGTTTGACTCTGAAGCCTCACAGACATTAACTGTGTCACCTTGGACAGGTGACTTCATCTCTTCAGGACTTAGATTCCATGTCTATAAGATGGGGCCCATTATAATCCTGGCTAATGGTTCTATTATGTTGGGTCAATGAGGTAATAGGTGAAAAGTGGCCAGTCTGGCACAATAAATACTTAATCAATGACAGCTTTGAAAACAAAACAACATAACAAACAAACCCAACTTAATAAAGAAGCAGAAAATTTATCAAGCTTTGGTTTACCAAAGTATTTGTGATGCTTAAGAGAAAATCTGTTCACCTGTTTAGAGTCGGAATTTCCCATTAAAGTGGACAATCGGGCTAACATAGAGTTGTATTGATGGGTATCAACTTGAGTTGATAGAATGCATGAAATCTTGGGTCTGACCTCTCGTATCCCACAAAACTGAGGACGGTAGTACATGCCTACTATATACTCTCAGAACTTGGGGGCAGGAGAGTAGAGATAATAAACTCAAAAGTTCAAGGCTAGCTTTCACTACTAGGATACAGGACACCCTGAATCAAAACAAAACAAAACCCCCAAACCAATCAACCAATCAAACAGAAATGGGGGTAAAGCTCACAAGGCTTCAAAGCTACACGAAGACAGGTAACTAAGGGTTGCTGAGAGTGGGATGGTCTTCTCGAGGGAAGAGCACACCGATTGGCTATCCAGTTCCAAATGTATTGGACAATATAGCCCTGAAAACAATACACACAAGTTAGAAGTAACATTATACAGACTAAGCGATAGTATTTGTGTATTTAGGAACACATATACAGGTAGCGATAATTAATTAAAAAAAAAAAGCCATGAATTTGAAAGAGAGCAAGGAGGGATATATATTGGAGGCCTTGAGGGAGGAAAGGAAAGAGAGGAATGATGTAATTATAATGTCAAAAATTTTAAAAACAATATTGTTTTGAAATGTAGGTGATATTATTCCTACCAATGACTTTCTTCTTTTGCTTGTAATGGAATTCCCTCCAGAAGATTGAATCTGTGCTGCTGTTTGGGTCCCACCTTCGAAGGTGGACACTTAGGCATTCAGCTGGTCTGATGAAGTATGACCTAGCCACTAGGATTTGGAAATACCCTCTAGGAGAAGCTAATGTATTTATTTCCAAGCTTGAGAATCCTGGCTTTGTTCTTTTACCTTATTTATTTATTCATTCATTCATTTATTATTTGCATCCTTGAAGAGTATGGGGCATAGGGAATCAAAGCTGCTAGACTTGACCTCTCTGTTTGCTTTTGCCTAAAGGCCTTGAGACGCTGGGCCATCATAAGACTGAGCATTCACTATGGATTGTTGCAACTACTTTGTACACATTAGTTATTCATTCTTCTCTTCTAGGGAAACAGGCTCCATGATTCTCCTCAGAGCTAATATCATATAGAAGTCAAGTAATGGGGCTAAGGTCATTCTACTGTGCTTCTAGTTGAGAACCCAGGAGATCTGAGCTTCATGAGCCAGTCAATTCTCCTGGCTAATATGAGGCTGGTCTTAATTTTATTCATCACTAAGTGGAGCTTGGCTGGTCTCCAGTTCTGCTGGCCCAGCAGCATCTAGCAGAGACATTACATGGTGTGTGGTGTCAATATGAATTTGATTGTAAAAATCTGAAACCAAGGAACATATCAGAGTAGATTGGAAACGCCAAGACAAAGAGAACAGGCAGGCGGCAGCCGTGACTGAGGAGCATGGCTCTGCTTTCAAAGGTGACCGTGTTAAAGGGACAATGTAATCATCATCATCAACCCATCCCCCAATCTGTTCTATTGGTCTTCTGTTTGGCCAAGCAAAGGAGCACATGGATTTGTTAAAGTCGGTCAGAAAAAGGTAGCTCAGCCTTGGAACTGAAGAGCTGAATTTCTGACACAGACTTTGGTGAAGCAGAATGGCTGTTGCCACAGAATGAAATAATAATAATTTCATCTTACTGGAATTTTCATTGGCTGCTGAATTTCAGGAGGGTGATATCTAGTTTCGATCTAAACTTGATGCCTGTGTTGACCAATAATTCTCAAGTAACAAAACCATCCATCAAAATCTATGACACGTACAAACACGAGGCAGACGCTCCCAGGACACCAGAAGACAGAGAAAAATGACTTTGCGATACCCACACTTGCAAATGAACAGATGTCTCACTAACAACTGCCTCAAGCTGTCACGCTCCCAGCCACCTGGAGCTGGGAGGAAGCCCCCAGAGGCTGGTCCCCAGTGACTCAATCCCATTACCAAGAAGCCCTTGCTGTTGCTGCTTCATCCAAAAAGGTTTTCAGTTACCTTCAGATCAACAGGAAATTAATCACCAAGTACAAAATTGAAAGAGTATCTGCATCTCACTGTAGGAGTCATTATAATAAAAGCAGATTTGGCAAAATGGCTGTTATTTTAATCTTTCTCCTATCCGTTATTTAATAAGTTGAGGATTCCAAAGCTAAAAGCCCTGTGAATAGAAGTTCCTTGGAGGATCCAGTACATACTGTACCAAGACCTGTACCCCTTTTACCATCCAAACAGCTCCCCAATTTGCTTGGTTGAAAAGCCCCTGGAAACCCCCGCATGCTCTGACACTGTCTATTTACAATTATCTGAACTCATCTCAAACCACAACATCTTTGTATTGAATTGTTTCAGGTGCCCCCACACTTGTTTTAAAATGGTGTCACGTATCACTATAAGGCTGGGTGGAGACTACACTTCCTTATCACACGATGGTGTAGAAATAGTAAATTGTAAAACCTGGATAGAGCAGAGAACATAAAACCCCTCATCACGTAGTCTTTGCCCTGCCATGGTCAGTATCGGGGGGAAGCAGCTTCTCACTGTCTTCCTTGTTATAGGAACTGACAACCAGAGAGCTAAATTCGAGATGAGATATATGGAATGAGAGTGAGCAATGTTTCCTCATTCTCTGCCCACAGCTTCGGGCTGTGTGTGTGTGTGTGTGTGTGTGTGTGTGTGTGTGTGTGTGTGTGTGTACGTACATGCATGTGGGTGCACTTGCCTGTATGTGCTTATGTGGAGACCACAGGTCAGCATTGGGTGTCTCCCTCTATGAATCTCCACCTTAAATTTTGAGACAGGGTCTCTTTACTGACCCCAAAGCTCACTATTTCAGCAAGACTGAGCAGCCAGTAAATTCTTGTCTCCTCCATCCAGCACTGAAGTTCCTGGCGCTGGTTTGTGTGGGTGCTGGGCATCCAAACTCATGGCTTCATGCTTGTAGAGCGAGCAGTTTACTCACAGAGCCCTCTCCCCAGCTCTGGCTCCTTGTTCTCAAAAAGAATTCTCCTTTCTTGTCTCAGAGTGATGACGAGGGGCCAGTGCATCTCATATAGAATTGTACTTCGGACCCTTAGAGGTGCAAGCGGCAGACTGACCACAGCAGGCATTACCAAGGCAGGGGTTGATGGAAGAAGCATGGGAGTTTTCACTGACCCTAAAAGGCTCTCTTTTCTCTCCCTCTCTCTCCTCCTCTCTCTCTCCTCTCTCCTCTCTCCTCTCTCCCTCCCTCCCTCCCTCCCTCCCTCCCTCCCTCCCTCCTCCCTCCCTCCTCTCTCCTCTCTCTCTCTCTCTCTCTCTCTCTCTCTCTCTCTCTCTCTCTCTCTCTCCCTCGTGTTTCCACCTGGCCCTTGTTTAACATTAGGTTTCTATATTCATGGATCTGGTGTGTTTTGTTTCCTGATGGCTCACCCATGCTTAGAACTGTGACTGACATAGAGGAGATATTTACATTATATTCCTTACGTGTCCTGGTTTGCGTGTGTGTTGCTCTGATAACACACTGACCAAAAGCAACTAAGAGAAGGAAAGCGTCTGTTTTAGCTTATGGTTTATAGTCCATCACTGACAGAAGTCACGGCAGGTACTTGAGGCAAGAACCTTGTAGGAGACACAGAGGTCTTTGTGCTCACAGAAAAGCACCAGGGGAAGCTGGAATGTCAAGCACATGGGGTTGTTCCATCAAGGGAAGGAATGCAATACCTGTGATCTGCCCAGAAGGCTGGGAGAGGACATGGTTTCTAGCCTAGTGACATTTGTGCTTTCTGTGTGGCCAGCGACCACACTGGGCCCTCCCCTGGACCTTTACGGTAAGCTTGTTTTACTCAGTCAATCTATAGGACTCATCTTTCGGGAGGGTGTCACATGTACTTTACCAAGAGTTTTAACGTAGCCACATCCGATCTTTATTTAGTTTACTTTGTTCCTCAAGGAGATTTGTGTATGCTTTGTAGCGCACATGGGACTGAGTCAGTTATCACCGGGACAGTTTTCACCAAGTTGTGCTGGCCTTAAATAAGCCTAAAATAAACCACTCAGATCAGATTCCTGAAGTTTGAACCAACACCAGCTACTGAGTCGTGTTGAACAGAACTTCCTTCTTGCCTTCTTCAGATCATCTCTCTACATCTTGTGAATGTCTCAGAGCCCCCCGCCCCCAGAACAGGAAGGATGAAACTGAAGCAGAGATGGGGGTGGGGTGGGGTGGGAGAAGGACACTGCTTACTGGCTTGCTTCCCCTGGCTTGTTCAGTTTCCTTTCTTATACAGCCCAAGCCCATATGCCCAGGGAAGGAACCACCCACAGTAGACTAGGCATTCCCACATCAATCAGTGATCAAGAAAGTGCCCCATAGACATGCCCACGAATCAACCTGATGGAGGCAATTCCTGAAATGAGGTTTCCTGCTCCCAGGTGACTCTGGTTTGTGTTAGTTTAACAAAACTCACCATCATATTGTTCTTACTTTTTGGCAGAACAACTTCCTGTGTACCCCTATGAACACAAAGAAAGAAGCACACCCACATTATCCACATTTCCATCTTTGAACTTAAGGCTGACATCAAGCAGGTGTCTGCCCCATGTCAGTCACCTATGGCTAGTGAACGGGACGATCTAGAGACTGAGGTAGAGCTGCCATTTGTATGGAAAGAGAGTCTTTGGAGTTAGCAGACACTAACACAAGTTTATAATGGGCGGGTAGCTATGATAGTGCAGGCGAGTGGTAGGAAGTGGTACCTAGAAATGTCTAAACACAACCACATTTTAATGAATGTGGCAAATGCACTGAGACTCCCATTGTTCCTATACCATGAAATGCTCTGGCAAATTTGATGGTATTTTTACAGTCAATCCCTATTTGGACATCTCCAAGAACAAAAGGAGGATTGTTTTCCAAGAGCTGTTGGAATCCATACATATGTCTGCCTTAAATTTAGACTCCATTGGCCTGAGTTCTACTTTTTGGTACTAAAGAGAATCGGATTCTCTTCTATAAGACTACCTTTCAAAAAATTAAAAATAAGATTAGATTGTGCTGGGTCTTTTGCTGGAGGTGTGTGGTAGTTTTGAATGAGAATGGCCCCCATAGGCTCATTTGTTTGAATGCTTAGTCCCCAGTTAGTGGAACTGTTTGAGAAGGATTAGGAGGTGTGGCCTTTTAAGAGTAGGCGTGTCCTTGTTAAAGGAGGCATGGCTTTGGGAGTTCAAAAGCCCACATCAGGCCCAGTGTTTCTCTCTCTGCCTGCAACTTGCAGACAGATGTCAGGTCTCAGCTACCTCTCTAGCACCATGCCTGCCTTCTTACTGTCAAGCTCCCCACCACAAAGATAAGGGATTCACCTCTGAAAACTATAAGCAATTCTCCAATTAAATGCTCCACCCCCCTCCCATTTTTTAATAAGAGTTGCCTTGGTCATAGTGTCTCTTCACACTAATAGAACAGTAACTAAGACAAGGTAAGACATGCTTTTGTGTATTCACTGTATTGTAGATCTAGCATGGCCTTTCTGCTGTTCCTCAAAACTGATAATGTCAGTATGCTGGTTTGAATAAGCTGTCTCCCATAAATCTCAGGCATTTGAATACTTGGTTCCCAGTCGGTGGCTGTTCGGGGAGTGTCTTGTTAGGGTTTCTATTGCTGTGATGAAACACCATTACCAAAAAGCAACTTGGGGAGAAAAGGGATTATTTGGCTTATACTTCCAGATCATAGTTCATCATTGGAGAAAGTCAGAACAGGAACTCAAGTGGGGATGGAACCTGGAGGCAGGAGCTGATGCAGAGACCATGGAGGAGTACTGCTTACTGGGTTGCTTCTCCTGGCTTGCTCAGTCTGCTTTCTTATAGAAACCAGGACCACCAGCACAGAGATGCACCACCCACTATGGACTGGGCCTTCCCACACTGATCACTAAAAGAGAAAAAGCCTTCCAGCTGGATCTCATGGAGTCATTTCCTCAGCTGAGACTCCTTCCTCTTTGATGACTCCAGCTTGTGAGCGTCGATACACAAAACCAGGTGGTGCCGGGAGGCTTAGAAGGTGTGGCTTTGCTGGAGGAAGTATGTCACTGGAAGAGGCCTTTGTGATTTCAAAAGGCCATTTCAAGTTAGCTCTCTCTGCTGTCTGCTTGCAGTTTGAGATGTGAGCGAGCTCGCAGCAGCTCTTGCTCCAGCCAAAAGCCCTTACTCTACCACCAGGGACTCTAAGCTCTGGAACAGTAAGCCCGATTAAACTCTTTCTTTTGTAAGTTACTTTGGTTGTGGTGTATTATTGCAGCAATAGATAAGACATTAAGTAATCAATAAGTTAGCTACAGATGGGCAGTGGGACCAGACTCCATACTGTCTAAGCTTAGTCCCTACCTGAAAAGAAAGATTTCATATGAGTTCTCATGGTATCTTCTTTAAAAATATTTTTTTGTTTGTCTTCTTTCGTTTTTGAGATGGGGTCTTCCTGAGTACCCTAGGCTGACATTGAACTCTAGACCCTCCTGCCTCAGCCTTCTTGGTGCTGGGAGTCCAGGTGTGTGTCACAAAGCCAAGTTCAGGGTATCTTTCTTATTAGTTTAGGGTATCTTTCTTATTACCCTTTACAAGTACAGTGGTCTTCATCAGTGATCCCACTTACCAGGTAAGTGGCCAAGGAGCTGAAATGTACCAGTTGGTTACTCTGGACCAATCAGCACGGTCAATTTGGCAGCCTGTGGCTTGTTTGCCACCTCAACAAAGTGTCAGATTTTTCAAAATTAAGCTCATTGTTATTTTAGAGACATTGAACTTGTATCACTTCAAAACATTTGGAGAGCACAGGCTACCTGTAAGGAATTGTGTGCGTTACTGCAATAACAGAAGACTGAGATTTCTACTATCAAAGCATTCAAACGAACTCATAGCTGTGTGAGCACATGAACGTGACACAGGCTAAGTGCCGTCTGAATACTGAGACGGTGGAGGTCCTTCTGCCTACTCAGGTGGAGATACTTAATCATGGAGTGGCAAGAACTTGGAGCTATGTTGTCAGGCAGTGGTTGAGATGAGTCTTGAAGGGTGCACAGGAATCAGCAGGATGGAGAGCCGTGAGTGATAGAGGCCGAGAGTGGGGCCTGCACGGGTTTTGCATTTTTGAAGCTATGCAGGATCGACCTATGATTTGTTCAAAGCCTAGCCTAGTGTGGAACAGGAGCACCAGAATGGTGAGACAAAAGGTGTCTGGACAGGTGTACGTGTGACTATAACAATGGCTTTTTGCTCTATAGCAAAGCATCTCCAAAACTCAGTAACCTCAAGACAGAAGTTCTTTGTTAATGTGCATGAGTCAATCGGTCATCTGCAGGATTCTGGCCCAGGCCTGCCTGATCACTACTGGGCTTGCTTATGTATCAGATATGGGACTAGTCTTGGATAGTCTTACTCATTGGCTGACAGTTGGCTGGCTAGCAGTTAGGTGTGGAGGGAATGTGTCTCTCATCACATGGTGGGGCTAGCCTGAGTTTGTTCATATAATACTGTCAGGGAGAGGGAGTTGAGAGCCGCACACATTAAGACCAAGTTCTGAAGCTGCCATGCTATTACTTCTGTCATAGCAGGTTGATCATAATAAGTCATATGACCACTTAATATGTAAGCGACAGAGATGTAGGCCATGCTGTGATGGGAGATGCTGGTGAGGCCTTGGTTCAGCGATGTGTGTGCACGAAGGGATGGGTGATTGCAGCTCTTCTTGCAATCAGTCTTGCACAGGAACCTTAGATAATTTTATTTTGACAAGGATGGGAACAGATCAACAATCTAACACATTTTAAAAGTTACTTTTAACTTACACATTAGGCTAAAGTCTCCCCCCAGAAGGCATGTATTGTTAAGTGGGATGAGATAAATAATGTCTCCTGGGACACCCTATCCAAATCTCACTACAAATTGCTGTCAGCCATTTCCCAACATGCTGAGCCTCTCCTGGCTCAGCAAACAGAAAGGTGCACAAATCTCTGCCTCTTGGACCCTGTCTTCCTCTTCTTCAAAGGGAGATCAAAAAATAGCATTGCCAACTACTTCATGAAACCTAGATGCACACGCATTATTGACTTTAGCCTTAGAAAGCCTGTCAGAAAAGATGACGAAATTAGGCCAGTTCAACTGGTTCTCTCCATTCCCCTTTCCCATTACTCACATCTTCTTTACTAACCTAATCCAGAAACTTCTTGTAGCTTCACTCTATAGTGAATTTTTGGACCACTCACATCAACTCCCTTTTGAGAGCTGGAATCTACTTTCCTTCCATCACCAAAGTTCCTTAAATACAATGAGCAGCATTTGGGTAGTTTCATTCCTGAGCCCTCTTCTTCAAGTTCTCAGAGATAAAAGGTAGCATGTCTTCAACAGGATTTTATTCAGGTCTGCCAGATGCCTATATCAGCTCTTCTCTTGGCTGAATCTTCAATGCTTTCAGGCTGTGAGACTTGGCTTTCCTTCTTGATAGGAAGGGAGAAGGGAGGGAGGGAGAGAAGAAGGGGAAAGGAACAGAGGAAGATAGGAAATGATAGATGATAGATAGGTAAATAGATAAATAGATGATAGGTAGATGATGATAGATGATAGAATAGGTAGATAAGAAATATAGATAGATAGATGATAGATCATGATAGATACATAGATAGATGATAGAATAGGAAGATAAGAGATATAAATAAGTAGATAGTTAGACAGATAGATACATAGATAATAGATGATGATAGATACATAATTGATAGATTATAGATGATAGATAGATACACAATAGATAGATACATGATCGATGATAGATAGATAGATAGATAGATAGATAGATAGATAGATAGATAGATAGATAGATAGACAGATAGATGATAGATACATGACAGATGATAGACAGACAGACAGACAAATAGATAGGTAGATGATAGAGGAAGTCAGAGGACAACCTCAGCTGTTGGCCCTCACCTCCTACCTTGTTTGGGATAAGGTCCTTCTTGTTGTTTACTGCTGTGTATGCCAGGGTAACTATCCCATGAACCTTTAGCAATTCTTCTGTCTCTCATTCTGTCTCCCCAGAGGGGCATACTGTGTCTGACTTTACATGGGTTCTGGGAATCTGGACTCAGGTTCTGCAAGAACTTTACCAGCAGAGGCGTCTTTCCAGCCCCTTCCTCCACTGTATGTACTTTGAAGATAAAATAATTGTGCAGAAAAGTTGTGCTGGTTAGTGTTTGGCCAACTTGACACAAGCTAGGGTCATCTGGGAAGAAGTTTCCTCAGTTGAGAATATGCCTCTATAAGATTGGCCTATGAGCAAGTCTATGGTGGGTGGGGGTTCGTGTTTAGTGATTGATGGGGGAATGCCAACAATCAATGCAAGTGGACCTGGAAAGTGAAACATAACTAAATGAGAGTCCGGGGAGCACACCACTAAGCAGCATCCTTCCATGGTCTCTCAGCTTCAGTTTCTGCTCCAGGAGTTATTGCCTTGGCTTCCCCTCCCAGTGGACCATAAGGTCTAAAATGAAATAAAATCTTTTTCTTTCCTTAGTTGCTTTTTGCCATGGTGTTTATCACAGCAACCTAAAGCAAACTAAGATAGAAATTATGCAATGCATGTAAAGCCACACGACTGTAGTTCCCCTGGATCTACCACCAGTTTATTTTCTGACCTATAGCCCTACTTTCCCCTTGAAATGATGACTTCTCCCTTTCTTTATTATTATTTTTTTCATTTTTTAAATTTATTTATTAAATTTAATTTTACATACCAGCCACGGATTCCCTTGTTCTCCCCACCCCCCCTGCCTTCCCCCAGTCCACCCCCCATTCCCATCTCCTTCAGGGCAAAGACTCCCCGAGGATTGAGTTCAATCTGGTAGATTCAGTCCAGGCAGGTTCAGTCCCCTCCTCCCAGGCTGAGCCAAGTGTCCCTGTATAAGCCCCAGGTTCCAAACAGCCAGCACATGCACTGAGGACAGGTCCCAGTCCCACTGCCTGGATTCCTCCAAACAGTTCAAGCTAATCAACTGTCTCACTTATCCAGAGGGCCTGATCCAGTTGGGGGCTCCTCAGCTATTGGTTCATAGTTCATGTGTTTCCTTTTGTTTGTATATTTATCCCTGTGCTTTTTCCAACCTTGGTCGCAACAATTCTAGCTCATACAAACCCTCCTCTTTCTCACCAATTGGACTCCTGGAGCTCCACCTGGGGCCTGACTGTGGATCTCTGCATCCAGTTCCCTCAGTCATTGGATGGGGTTTCTAGCATGACAATTAGGATATTTGGCCAGGTGGCCTTCGAATACTTCAGAGATCTATTCAGAGGGCCTGATCCAGTTGGGGGCCCCTCAGCCTTTGGTTCATAGTTCATGTGTTTCCATTCGTTTGGCTATTTGTCCCTGTGCTTTATCCAACCTTGGTTTCAACAATTCTCACTCATATAAACCCTTCTTTCTTGCTAATTGGACGCCCGGAGCTCCACCCGGGGCCTAGCCGTGGATCTCTGCATCCAGATTCCTCAGTCCTTGGATGGGGTTTCTGGCATGACTATTAGGGTGTTTGGTCATCCCATCACCAGAGTAGGTCAGTTCCGGCTGTCTCTCGGCCATTGCCAGCAGTCTATTGTGGGGGTGTTTGTGGATTTCTGTGGGCCTCTCTAGCACTTTGTTTCTTCCTTTTCTCATGTGGTTTTCATTTACCATGGTCTTCTATTCCTTGTTCCCCCTCTCTGTTCTTGATCCAGCTGGGATCTCCCACTCCCACAGGCTCTCTTTCCCTTGACCCTTGCCCTTCATTACTCCCACTCATGTCCAGGTTTTTCATGTAGATCTCAGCCATTTCTCCATCATTAAGCAATCCTCGTGTCTTTCTTGGGGTCCTGTTTTCCAGGTAGACTCCCTGGTGATGTGAGTAGCAGTCCAGTCATCCTTGTCCCACCTCTAGTATCCTCCTATGAGTGAGTACATACCATATTTGTCTTTCTGAGTCTGGGTTACCTCACTCAGGATGATTTTTTCTACATCCATCCATTTGCCTGCAAACCTCTTGATGTCATTGTTTTTCTCTGCTGAGTAGTATTCCATTGTATATATGTGCCACAATTTATTTATCCATTCTTCAGTTGAAGGGCATCTAGGTTGTTTCCAGGTTTTGGCTATTACAAACAATGCTGATATGAACATAGATGAGCAAGTGCTCTTATGGTATGATTGAGCATTTCTTGGGTATATGCCCAAGAGTGGTATAGCTGGATCTTGGGGGAGATTGATACCCAATTTTCTAAGAAAGCGCCATATTGATTCCAAAGTGATTGTACAAGCTTGCATTCTCACCAGCAGTGGAGGAGAGTTCCCCTAGTTCCACATCCTCTCCAGCATAAAGTGTCTTCAGTGTTTTTGATCTTAGCCATTCTAACAGCATAAGGTGGTATCTCAGAGTTGTTTTGATTTGCATTTCCCTGATGATTAGGGATGTTGAGCAATTCCTTAAATGTCTTTCAGCCATTTGAGTTTCCTCTGTTTAGTTTTATAGCCCATTTCTTAATTGGACTGTTGGTCATTTTGATGTCTAATTTCTTGAGTTCCTTATATATTCTGGATATCAGTACTCTGTCAGATGTGGGGTTGGTGAAGATCTTTTCCCATTCTGTAGGCTGTCGCTTTGCCTTGTTGACCATATCCTTTGCTCTACAAAAGCTTCTCAGTTTCAAGAGGTCCCATTGATTGATTGTTTCTCTCAGTGTCTATGCTACTGGTGTTATATTTAGGAAGTGATCTCCTATGCCAGTGCATTCAAGACTACTTCATACTTTCTCTTCTAGCAGGTTCAGAGCAGCTGGATTTATGTTGAGGTCCTTGATCCACTTGGACTTAAGTTTTGTGCACAGTGACAGATATGGATCTATTTGCAGCCTTCTACACGTTGATATCCAGTTATGCCAGCACCATTTGTTGAAGATGCTTTCTTTTCTCCATTGTACACTTTTGGCTTCTTTGTCGAAAATCATATGTTCATAGGTGTGTGGATTAATGTCAGAGTCTTCAATTCGATTCCATTGGTCCACATGTCGGTTTTTATGCCAGTACCAAGCTGTTTTTATTACTGTAGCTCTATAGTAGCGCTTGAAGTCAGGGATCGTGATGCCTCTGGAGGTTGTTTTATTATACAGGATTCTTTTGGCTATCCTGGGTTTTTTGTTTTTCCATATGAAGTTGAGTATTATTCTTTCCAGGTCTGTGAAGAATTGTGTTGGTATTTTGATGGGGATTGCATTGAATCTGTAGATTGCTTTTGGTAAAATTGCCATTTTTACTATGTTGGTCCTGCCTATCCATGAGCATGGGAGATCTTTCCATTTTCTGACATCTTCTTCAATTTCTTTTTTCAGGGACTTAAAGTTCTTGTCATATAGATGCTTCACTTGCTTGGTTAGTGTTACCCCATGGTATTTTATGTCATTTGTGCTATTGTAAAGGGTGATGTATCTCTGATTTCCTTCTCAGCTTCTTTGTTCATTGTATATAGGAGGCTACTGAATTTTTTGAGTTGATCTTGTATCCTGCTATGTTGCTGAAGGTGTTTATAAGCTTTATCAGTTCCTTGGTGGAATCTTTGGGGTCACTCAAGTATACTATCATGTCATCTGCAAATAGGAAAGCTTGACTTCTTCCTTTCCAATTTGTATCCCTTAATCTCCTTATGTTGTCTTATTGCTCTGGCTAGAACTTCAAGTACTATATTGAATAAGTATGGGATAGCGGACAATCTTGCCTCGTTCCTGATTTTAGTGGAATTGCTTTGAGTTTCTCTCCATTTAATTTGATGTTGGCTATTGGCTTGCTGTAAATTGCCTTTATTATGTTTAGGTATGTTCCCTGTATTTCTGATCGCTCCAAGACTTTTATCATGAAGGGGTGTTGGATTTTGTCAAATGCCTTTTCTGCATCTAGTGAGATGATCATGTGGTTTTTTTCTTTGAGTTTGTTTATATGGTGTATTACATTGATGGACTTTCGTATGTTGAACCACCCTTGCATCCCTGGGATGAAGCCTACTTCATCATGGTTGATAATTGTTTTGATGTGTTCTTGGAATCTGTTTGCCAGTATTTTATTGAGTATTTTTGCATCAATGTTCATGAGGGTGATCGGTCTGTAGTTCTCTTTCTTTGTTGTATCCTTGTTTGGTGTAGGAATCAGGGTAATTGTAGCCTCATAGAAGGAGTTTGGTAATGTTCCTTCTGTTTCTATTATTTGGAACAATTTAGAGAGTATTGGTATTAACTCTTCTTTGAAGATCTGGTAGAATTCTGCGCTGAAACAGTCTGGTCCTGGACTTTTTTTGGTTAGGAGACTTTTAATGACTGTTTCTATTTTCTTAGGGGTTATTGGACTATTTAAATAGTTTATCTGTTTATTTATTTATTTATTTATTTATTTATTTATTTATTTATTTATTTATTTTATAATACTATTCAGTTCTATATAACAGCCACAGATTCCCTTGTTCTCCCCTTTCCTGCCCCCCTCCCCTTCCCCCAGCCCAGCCCCATTCCCACCACCTCCAGAGCAAGGCCTCCCCCGAGGATTGAGATCGACCTGATAGACTCAGTCCAGGCAGGTCCAGTCCCCTCCTCCAGATTTTGTCAAGCGTCCCTGTATAAGTCCCAGATTTCAAACAGCTATCTCATGCAATGAGCCCAGGACCTGGTACCACTGCCTAGATGCCTCCCAAACAGATCAAGCCAATCAACTGTCTCACCTATTCAGAGGTCTGATCCAGTTGGGGGCCCCTCAGCCTTTGGTTCATAGTTTATGTGTTTCCATTCGTTTGGCTATTTGTCCCTGTGCTTTATCCAACCTTGGTTTCAACAATTCTCGCTCATATAAACCTTCCTCTTTCTCGCTAATTAGACTCCCGGAGCTCCACCCAGGGCCTAGCCATGGATCTCTGCATCCAGATTCCTCAGTCCTTGGATGGGGTTTCTGGCACAACTATTAGGGTGTTTGGCCATCCCATCACCAGAGTAGGTCAGTCCCGGCTGTCTCTCGGCCATTGCCAGCAGTCTTTTGTGGGGTATCTTTGTGGATTTCTGTGGGCCTCTCTAGCATTTTGTTTCTTCCTTTTCTCATGTGGTCTTCATTTACCATGGTCTCCTATTCCTTGTTCTCCCTCTCTGTTCTTGATCCAGCTGGGATCTCCCGCTCTCTTTCCCTTGACCCTTGCCCTTCATTACTCCCACTCATGTCCAGGCTGTTCATGTAGATCTCATCCATTTCTCCGTCATTGGGTGATCCCTGTGTCTTTCTTGGGGTCCTGTTTTCCAGGTAGCCTCACTGGTGATGTGAGTAGCAGTCCAGTCATCCTTGTTCCACCTCTGGTATCCTCCTATGAATGAGTACATACCATATTTGTCTTTCTGAGTCTGGGTTACCTCACTCAGGATGATTTTTTTCTACATCCATCCATTTGCCTGCAAACCTCATGATGTCATTGTTTTTCTCTGCTGAGTAGTATTCCATTGTATATATGTGCCACAATTTATTTATCCATTCTTCAGTTGAAGGGCATCTAGGTTGTTTCCAGGTTTTGGCTATTACAAACAATGCTAATATGAACATAGCTGATTATCTGGTCTTGATTTAACTTAGGCATGTGGTACCTATCCAGAAAATTGTCCATTTCTTTTAGGTTTTCCAGTTTTGTGGAGTAGAGGTTTTTGAAATATGAACTGATAATTCTCAGGATTTCCTCAATGTCTGTTGTTATGTCCCCCTTTTCATTTCCGATTTTGTTGATTTGGATTCTCTCTCTGTGTCTTTTGGTTAGTTTGGATAAGGGCTTGTCTATCTTGTTGATTTTCTCAAAGAACCAATTCTTTGTTTCATTAATTTTTTTGTATTGTTCTCTTAGTTTCTATTTTATTGATTTCACCTCTCACTTTGATAATTTCCTGGCATCTATTCTTCCTGGGAGACTTTGCTTCTTCTTGTTCTAGAGCTTTCAGGTGTGCTGTTAAGTCACTAGTGTGAGATTTCTCCAACTTCTTTATGTGGGCATTTAGTGCTATGAATTTCCCTCTTAGCACTGCTTTCATAGTGTCCCATAAGTTTGGGTATGTGGTGCCTTCATTTTCATTGATCTCTAGGAAGTCTTTAATTTCTTTTTTTATTTCTTCCTTAACCCATTGGTAATTCAGTTGAGCATTATTCAGTTTCCATGAGATTGTAGGTTTTCTGTAGTTTTTGTTGTTGTTGAAATCTAACTTTAAACCATGGTGGTCTGATAGAACACAGGAGGTTATTCCAATTGTTTTGTATTTGTTGAGATTTGCTTTGTGGCCAAGTATGTGATCAATTTTAGAGAAAGTTCCATGGGGTGCTGAGAAGAAGGTATATTCTTTCTTGTTAGGATGGAATGTTCTGTGGATATCTATTAGGTCCATTTGGGTCATGACATCAGTTAAGTCCTTTATTTCCCTGTTAAGTTTCGATTTGGGAGATCTGTCCAGTGGTGAAAGTGGGGTGTTGAGATCTCCCACTATTAATGTGTGGGGTTTTATATGTGGTTTAAGCTTTAGTAATGTTTCTTTTACATATGTGGGTGCCCTTGTGTTTGGGGCATACTTGTTCAGAATTGAAACTTCATCTTGGTGGATCTTTCCTTTGATGAGTATGTAATGCCCTTCTTAATCTCTTTTGATTGATTTTAGTTTGAAGTCTATTTTTGCTGGATATCAGGATGGCTACACCCGCTTGTTTCTTAAGACCGTTTGATTGGAAAGTCTTTTCCCAGCCTTTTATTATTAGGTAGTGTCTGTCTTTGAATTTGAGATGTGTTTCTTGTATGCAGCAGAAAGATGGGTCCTGCTTTCATATCCATTCTGTAAGCCAATGTCTTTTTATAGGTGAATTAAGTTCATTGATATTAAGGGATATTAATGACCAGTGATTGTTCATCCCTGTTATTTTTTGGTGGTAGTGTGTTTGTACTTCTTTTCTTTGGGGTTTACTGCTGTGGCTTTATCTATTGCCTGTGTTTTGAGGGTGTATCTGACTTCCTTATGTTGGAATTTTCCTTCTAGTGCTTTCTGTAGGGCTGGGTTTGTGGATAAGTATTGTTTAAATCTGGCTTTGTCTTGGAATGTCTTGTTCATTCTGTCTATGATGACTGAAAGTTTTGCTGGGTATATTAGTCTGGGATGACATCCATGGTCTCTTAGTGTCTGCATTACATCTGTCCAGGTCCTTCTGGCTTTCAAAGTCTCCATTGAGAAATCGGGTATTATTCTGATGGGTTTGCCTTTATAGGGTACTTGGCCTTTTTCCTTTGTTGCTCTTAATATTCTTTCTTTATTCTGTATGTTTAGTTGTTTAATTATTATGTAGTGAGGGGACTTTTTTGGGGGTCTAGTCTGTTTGGTGTTCTATAGGCTTCTTGTATCTTCATAGGCATTTCCTTCCTTAAGTTGGGAAAGTTTTCTTCTATGATTTTGTTGAATATATTTTCTGTGCCTTTGAGGTCTTCTTCTTCTTCTTCTTCTTCTTCTTCTTCTTCTTCCTCTTCTTTCCCTATTATTCATAGATTTGGTCTTTTCATGGTGTCCCAAATTTCTTGGTCATTTTGGTTCATGACTTTGTTGGCTTTAGTGTTTTCTTCGACTGATGAAACTATTTCTTCTACTGTATCTTCAACGCCAGAGATCCTCTCTTCCATCTCTTGCATTCTGTTGGTTATACTTGCATCTGAAGTTCCCAATCATTTACTCAGATTTTCTATTTCCAGCATTCCCTCTGTTTGTGTCTTCTTCATTTTTTCTATTTCCCTTTTCAGGTCTTGGACTGTTTCCTTTATTTGTTTCATTGCTTTTTCATGATTTTCTTTCAGTACTTTATTGTTTTCTTCCAGGACTTTATTGTTTTCTTCTAATTTGTTTGGCCTTTCCTCTAAGTGTTTATAGCGTTCTGACTTCTCCCTTTCTTATGACCGTCTTATAAAATGTAGGGCCATGGCAGAGCATCTTGAACTACCACCTAACTCTCTGGACACCTCTTACAGTGTTGGGTCACAGTATACAGTGAAAGTTCATACCTAATACCGATACTTCTCAAAAATCTTAGGGGAGCATCTTCCCAGTTGCTAGTTTCTTAACCAACTAACTTGTACTAGTTAGCAGGCTAAACACTGGTGTCCTTATGGCTTTTTCAAACTTCTGTGTGATGGAATAGCTGTGAGCTGCACGAATTTATGGCGTGTGTTGCTCTCAGCTGACCTTACCCCTTTCTTACCACATAATAAAGTGCTCCCAGCCCTGCGTTCTGCTGGTCTCTTTCAGTCTTGTTTGTTTGTTCACTGTTAACCACAACTAAACTCTAAGTCTGGGAACAGTTTCCAAGTTTCTGGAAATAGCAAGTAAGTGGCTCCCCATCTTTCTGTTGTTACCGTCCATCGATTTAGAAAAGAAATTCCACCTCAAAGCCCTTGGTTCCTCCCTTTTACCCAGTTTCTGTCCTCCGTATTCAACTAATGACTGCTGTCTCCTCAAAATACCTCTTACATCCTACTTTCAGAACTATTTTTGCCGTGGTCAAGACAAGTTCATGCTTTGAAACCTCTTGGCCTAACTTCTATTCTGGACTGACCTCCAGACAGATTCTCCTTCAGGTAGCCACTCTACTGGTCAAGTGCATCTGCTTCTCTTGCCAGGGACTGGCTCAGGAGTGGGCATGTCACCCTACTGTGTATGAAGGCTAGTGATGAAGCATTTCCTATGTGCCAGACTCTGAGAAGATTATTTCCTTGATCCTGAAAGTTAGCACTTGTCTCCCTGCTCCTGTGAGAGTGAGACATCTGCATATGATAGCATTGGATGCGATATGAGTAGGGGTGAGAGCTCAGGGCATGAGAGCCAGCTGTGTGAGCTGTGGGTGGGAGGGGTGTAGGTGGGAGGGCTCCGGGCATGAGAACTATGTGAGTTTGTGGGTGTGAGAGGTGCAGCTGTGTGGCTCCGGGCATGAGAGCTGTGTGAGCTGTGGGGGTGGTGGGTGTGGGTGTGCTACAGTGAGGGCTCAGGGTGTGAGTTGTGGGTAGGAGGGGTGAAGGTTGTAGGGGTGAGGCCTCCAGACATGAGAGCTGTGTGAGCTGGGGGTGTGAGAGGTGCAGATGAGTGCTGGGGTTACAGGTGTATGGTACCATACTTAGCTAATATTATTTTTATGCTCAAATTATCCCAAATTTGGCAGCATGAAACCCTTCACACTTCGTCATGTGCCTTTATTCCTTGAGACTCTCCTTAAATTATTCCACAAAAAGACATCCTAGGTTCATTTACTTTTCCTGCTCTAGTCATGAAATTAATCATTTTCTAAGTGATGCTGGTTTCTTTGGTAAAGAATGGTGGGTATTTAGAAGCCAAGCCCTGGGCACCAGATTTGTTGATTGCTACTGGGGATCATAGCATCTAAGCCTTCTCAGTGGCTGATACACATACATAGCATCTGGATAGCCACAGATGTATAGAAATAAAAGTAAATGTGTGTCTAGTTCTACTTTCTGTACTTAGAAAACCCAGGTATCTATTAAGTAGACTTAAGATATCATTTTATGTAAGTGTAGTTTTAACTATGAGTTCATACAGATGCCTCCAATTCTAATGCAACATTCCTTTCTTTGAGAAATCAAGTGCTGTTATCCTCAGGGGGCTTACTCATCTAATCCCAGGATATATCTAATCTTAGGATAACAGATTCATAGTTCTGCTCCATGTGACTGCGACATAACTAAGCATATATATTTATGCATAGCTTTTGATATCTTCAATGGTACATGATCACTTTACCATAGTACTTTTCAGTAATTGCTTCTTTGCAGATGTGTCCAGGCTAGAATATAAATGTATTAATGGCAAGGACACAGTCTTATTGTTCTTCAACTTCCAAAAACCTAGCAATGGGCCAGACACATAAGGTACTTCATCAGCATTGTTAAATTAAGTGATAATGAATGAATGAATGAGTGAATGAATGAAGCAGAGGCAGACTTCTTTCGGCCATTGAAATCTTTTAAGTATTTTAACAGGGGCAGCTTTCATCTGTGGTGGGCTGAAGAGATAAATATGGTCCACCCTGTCATCTGGTGTCTGTAATGTCACCAGGCAGTCTCTTCTTTAGCGTTGTTTCTGCTCACACCTACTTGTCTCACAGAATTCTCCTTTGACCCATCCTACCTGGAAAGGTATTTAAAACACCAAGTCAATGCTACCTATCTTGGAGTAAGAGGTCAACTCAAGCACCATTTTCACTTTCCCAGGCTCCTTTGAAACTCCCTTCATGGTTTAACAAGATGTAAGAGCTGAGCTTTTATGAGTTTTATCAGAAGCCTCACCTTCAAGGCCAATCTACACCTACCAAAATATTATAAATTCCAGACCTCAGATCTGAAGACAACACTCCTGGAACACTTTTAGTGTGCCCCCCCCACCCCACACACCCAAACACAATGTTGATTATAAATTTCCCAGAAGGACAAACATTCCCTTCCTCAATGTGTTTTCTCTTTTAAGCGGCCAGTTTTCAGTCTACAACACTCAGGCACATCTGTTCAATGTAAACTACCTCCCCTTCAGGGAGAAGGGAATGGCTTACTACAATGACTTTCAGCTCATCCCTCTGTCAACAGAACTAATCCATCCTGGGTCCAGTAACAAGGAATACATAGCATGCTTCAGAACACATCCCTGCTACACAAGGAACAAGATCTCTTCCTAGATGCAAGATCCATTTTACAGAGAAATGTAAATTTTAACTGCAGCCAAAATGGAGATAGAGATAAAAATACTCATCTGTTCATTTATCGGGGAGCAGCATCTCTCTGTCCTTTAGAGAGTATTCTTGCCAACCTGAGTGAACTCTCCTTGCATCTTGTGGGTCTAACTTTGGCCAGACACGGTCCACAGTGCTAAAAACAAAAACAAAAACAAAAACCAAAACCCAAAAGAACTAAAAAACAAAAAACTCAGCCATGAGCATCATCCTCCTGTGCCCTGTGAAAAAGCAGCTCAGTTGCACCACAAATGATTCTCAGCCTAACCTCACATCTTACCAAATTTTCCAGCTGGACGGACAGCCTCACGAGGTTAAGCAATGGACCCCCAGGTTAGCCAGTGAGTCAGTTGCTCAGCTATGCTATAAAATACGGACCTAGTCCCGGTCCGGGACTTTTCTCTAGGCAGCAGACCACACGGTCCCCCTCCTGCAACAGGATCAGCTTGTCTGCAGAGAAATGGAATTAAGCTATTAGCAAGTGGTTTCTGACTTGTGGGAGCACCAGCAACAATAGCCACCTCTCCATAAAGTTTTAAGAGAGCCGTTTGTTTTGGCAGGACTTCACTCTATTACACATTCCTGCCACTTAATTTTCCTTGCAAAGATAAACAATGGCCTTCTGAAGCAGAGCAGGGAGCTGTATAACAGCCAACCAAATGTTTGTGAAGTGGGGTGGGAAATGTGGTTTGCTCCGTATATATGGCTGTGCTCTGAAATGGCTCCATCTTGTTCATGCAGCCAGCCATTTCCTGAACTTCCATGGACCTCACCTAATACTGCCTTCTGTCCTGAAAGAATGTTTATTTTATTATTTTTTAAATTCTTGATTCCCTTATTATCAAACTGATCTTTTGACCTTCAGATTCGTTTGGCAAATTCAAACCTGATAAACAGCACAGCATCCACATGTTTTTTTTTTTTCCTTTAACTATAACTCCTATCATTATAATGTTGCTGATAAAGACAGCGAATAAACACCTTCAGATATCTTATTGGATATTGACCGAACACCTTTATCACCTAGGAGCCGTATGGAACATGGACCCAAACACCTGCTGTGGCATCTGTTTTGGCCAGGCTTAATCTTTCTAGCAGCGCGTGTGTGTATGTGTGTGTGTGTGTGTGTGTGTGTGTGTGTGTGTGTGTGTGTGTGTGTGTGTTTGGCATGTGTGTTATGTCTCATGTGCTGTGGGGAGGGGAAAGAAGCTCATGAACTGCAGAGCAGGTATTGTGTGAATGGGAGCTTGTTGGAACAGGCATGGGAACATGATTTCCTATCCCCAATCCTCAGCTGCTGGTCTTCTACTAAAAAATACTGACCAGACAAAAGCAGGAAAATTCACACTAACGTAAGTACCACCAGAGTACTACCAGACAGACAGTGCAGAGGAAAAGAAAGAAAGATGCTGGATAGTGCAAAGGTCCCCTAGAGGAGCTGAGCAGGTGTGTGTAGCACTCATCCCCTCCACTAGGAACACCATTCTTTATTTGACTCACTCTGACAACCCTTTCAAGTTCTCCCAGATTCCTCTACCCGATCTTCCTCTCAGCCTTGCATATTGTTTTAAACCACCGAGTCCAGCTGTCGTTTCTCGTGTGTGCATGGATGTAGGGCCGTCTACTGGAGCATGGACAATGTATTTGGGGGAAGGAAATGGATGCTCCCTCCCCCAGCAGCCATCAGTTGCCAATAGCTCCTCAGCTAGGGATGGGACTTCAGGAGGATTTCCCCCTCCATGTTGGAATTGGCTGTGCCCTGATTTATACAGGTCTGTGTGTGCAGCCACAGCCTCTGTGAGTGGCTCCTCCACCACCCCTGCCTCTTACAGTCACGCTGACCTCTGCTCTGCAGTAATCCCTGGGCCTTGAGTGGAGGGAGATGTAACGTAGATGTCTCATTTAGGCAGAGCATTCCAGTCTCTTCTTTTCTGCACTCTGACCAGTTGTAGGTCTCGGAATTAAGCTATTATTTTTTTTTAAAATTAAAATATGATCCGCCTATTGCTTAAAAAAAAACTGGGACAAAGTTTTCACCAGGGGCTACATTTATTTGAGAGTGCTCAGATGCCTAACTAAGTACTGTGTTTAGCGTTCTGCTGAAGACAGTCCCGGATTCTTGATACTAGTTTAACAGGGAGTGACAGAGATACAGACCCAGTCTCTGGAAATAGAACCCAAGGTGACTGCAAGAATCATGAGTGGCTGAGAGGTCCAGCATCCGTTGGTGGGTCAGAGGTCCTGGAGTGTGAATGGCAGGAATTCTGACCGGAGGTGGGCAATGGTGAAGCTGAGGGGCACCGTTTGGGAGAGCAAGCACTTGGGTTACATGCACAGCCTGGGGGCAAACACCCGCCAGGTCCTAGTTCCATGGAGAATTCCCTCAGAACTCTCTGATGGGCACCACTTGAGTCCACGCTGAGCCGGGAGTTACCCTCAAGATAAAACCCTTTCTTTAATGTTTCCATTTCTCCCAGTTCCATCTAAATGTGCCTGCTCTGCCTCAACATTGCAACCACTCTCCTGTGATTTTTGAAGTAGACTCGGCTCATCTGACAGGCTGTTTACTAATTTATATGAGATGGGCATATTTATAAAATTCAAGTCCCTACTACCCAAAACACCAATAAGAAACATCTCAGGAAGCTTTGCTAGAGGCTTCTAGAGCACAGCACTCAAAGTAAGCTCAATTTGTGAATAAAACACCTGTAACTGAAATTTTTACTTTCTAAAAAGTGAGCTAAGTCATAAAAACAATGGTAAAATTTGTTGACCGTATTTTATGGAGAACATTAATTCAGTTGTAATATAACCTGAAATTCTATCAACATTTATGTTGATAACCAAATACCTGCCTGGAGAAATCTTACCATTGAAGACATAGTGATTTTACTCTATGGAGTCAGATGATTACAACAATCAAATGAGAACAGCTTTACTGGAGGCCAGGCTGGTCCTAGGAACCCCAGGGAAGAGACTGTCCACTGCCAGTAAACCCCTTTAGGCTTGTCCAACAACCCCAGACTGCATCCCTACCCCTGGGCTCCATATCCTGGCCTACTACTTTGGAAGAAGTCTTTGGCTTTACCAGAGGCCAGGCAGGATCTAGGAACCTCAGATGTCTAAACGCCAGTACAAGAACAGCTCTCCAAAAGTGGCTGTGACTATTTCTTTTTTTTATGATTTCCCTTATTGTTCATTTATTTGTTTGTTTTCACATCCCAACCAATGTCTTCCCTCCCTCCCTTCCTCCCAGTCCCTCCTCCCCCATTCCCGTCCATTCCTCCTCCTCTGCTTCTCTTCAGAAAGGGCGGGCTTCCCATGGATATCAGCCAGCCATGGTATATCAAGTTGCAGTGAGACTAGGCACCTCCTCTTCTGTTAAGGCTGGATGAGGAAATTTGGTAGGAGGAAAGGGTCCCAAAAGCAGGCAACAGAGTCAGAGACAACCCCTGGTCCCACTGTTAGGAGTCCCACACGAAGACCAAGCTACACAACTGTAACATACATGCAGAGGGCCTAGGTCAGTCCCATGCAGGCTCCCTGGTTGTTGATTCAGTCTCTGTGAGCCCCTATGAGCCTAGGTTAGTCTATTCTGTGGGTTTTCTTGTGATGTCTTTGACCCCTCTGGCTCCTACAGTTCTTCTTCCCCCTCTTCCACAGGATTCCCTGGTGAGCTCCACATAATGTCTGGCTATGGGCGTCTGCATCTGTTTCCATCAGTTGCTGGATGAAGCCTCTTTGATGATAGTTGGGTTAGGCACCAATCTATGAGTATAGCAAAATATCATTAGGAACCATTTCATTAACTTTTGTTTATCTTTTTAAATTTTTAATTAATTAATTAATTTTTTTTTTTGCCATTCCTGTTTGGTTCTATCCTATGTCTCGGTGCTATCTTACCTTTGGGTCCTAGCCCTCAAGGATGAGCTCTGTCTCATGGATGGATCTCAAGCTGGGCCAGTCATTGGTTAGTCACTCCCAGAATTTCTGTACCACCTTTACCCCAGCACATATTATAGGTAAGACAAACTGTAGCTCAAAGGTTTTGTGGCTGGTTTGGCAGGCATCCCAGTCCTTCCACTAGAAGTCTTGACTGGTTACAGGAGATGGCTGCTTTGGGATTCATATCCCCTATTGCTAGGAGTCTTAGCTAGGGTCACCCTCATAGATTCCCATGAGTTTCCATTGCACTAGCTCATCCCAGAGATGCCCCTGATTCTAGTTGTTTCTCTCAGTACTCTTTTCCTCCATTCCCATTCCTTCTGTTCCCATCCCTATGCAGACCCCTTCCCCCATACAAAAGTGGTATCTATTCTTTTCCCCATTAACAGTGAGATCCATGTGTCCTCCCTTGGGCCCTCCTTGTTACTTAGCCTCTCTGGGTCTGTGGATTGTAGAATGGTTATCCTTTACTTTAAGGCTAATATCCATTTATAAGTGAGTACATACCATGTTTATCTTGCTGGGTATGGGTTACCCACTCAGGATGATCTTTTCTAGTTCTATTCATTTGCCAGCAAATTTCATGATGTCATTGTTTTAACAGCAGAGTAATACTCTATTGAGTAAATGTACCACATCTTCTTACCCATTCATTGGGTGAGGGACATCTAGGTTGTTTACAGTTTCTGGATACTATGAATAAAGCTGATATGAACATAGTTGAGCAAATGTCCTTGTAAAATGATCAAGCATTCCTTGGGTATGTGCCCAAGACTGGTATAGCTGGGTCTTGAGGTAGATTTATTCCCAATTTTCTGAGAAACCGCCATATTGATTTCCATAGTGTCTGTACAAGTTTGCACTTCCACCAGCAATGGATGAGTGTTCCCTTTGCTCCACATCCTCATCGGCATAAACTGTTACTTATGTTTTTGATCTTAGCCATTCTGACAGGTAAAAGATGAAATCCTAGTGTTGTTTTGCATTCCCCAGATGGCAAAGGATGTCGAACATTTCTGTAAGTGTTTCTCAGCCATTTGAGATACCTCTGTTGAGAATTCTGTTTAGATTGTACCCCATGTTTTAGTTGGATTATTTGGTTTTTTGATGTCTAGCTTCTCGAGTTCTTTATATATTTTGAATGTCAGCCCTCTGTCAGATGTGGGGTTGGTGATGAGCTGGGAAGGCGTGGGCTTTGAGTAGGGTCTTTGTGAGTGGGGCAGTTCAGGTGGCTGGCGGGGTCATTTACCTTTTTTTTTTGTTTGTTTGTTTTTTTTTTTTGTTTGTTTGTTTTAAGATCTAGTATGTATAGTGTTCTGCCGCATGTATGACTGCACACCAGAAGAGGGCACCAGATCTCATTATTGGTGGTTGTGATCCACTGTGTGGTTGCTGGCAATTAAACTCAGGACCTCTGGAAGAGCAGTCAGCGCTCTTAACTGCTGAGCCATACTTCCAGCCAGGTTTGCTGTGGGAGGCGGAGGCAGGAGGATCACGAGTTCAAGGCCAAACTGGGGTCACCTTTTCTTCTGACTGGTGTGGCCTGTGCCTGAGTGGAGGAAGTCTGCTGGGGATGGGGGCAGGGCCCAGCAGAGGGAGGCAATGAGCCAGATAGGTGTGGCATGGTGGTGGCTGTGTTGGCTGGTGTGGCCAGCACGTAAGTGGCGAAGGTCCGCTGAGGATGGGGTTGATGACACACTGGGATGATGTGGTGAGGATTGTGGGAAGGGTCTCTGAGGACAGAATCTAGGGAGTGGGATAATTCAGGTAGCAGGTAGTCACTCACCTGTTCTGGCTCTAAGCTATTATTTTTAAGGGGAAAAAAAAAGAAAAGAAAAAAGAAAGGTATTTAAAAAGGAATATACATTTTGAAAAGACCTCAAAAATGACAAATGTGTAAATGATGTATATTGATAAGGAAAAGGGGTCTTTAAGAGAATTGTCAAGAAGTTAAAAAAAATAAATGCATAAATGAAGTAAGATGAAGATATTTTGCACTAAATTAAAAGCATTTACAAGCACAAGTTTGAGGAGGGAATAGAACAAATACATTGTGTATCAAAGGAAGACCAAGACTGTCATGTAGGATATGAGGCAGAGAGAGGAACAGAGTCTTTGAAAAGTGACAGCTGTTAATGTGGCTGTGAGTTGTATTCCTCCATGTCTTCGCTGGTTTTTCTGCCTAGTTATTGTATTAATTGCTAAAAGATGACTGCTAAAATCACAACGATATTTTGTGGACTTACTAGTCTTTCTAAAAGTATCTAAATACACATTTAGATTTTTTCCCCCTCCACACGAAAGAGCTGCTATTAGCCTTCACTTCAGTGTCCAGTCTGCTGCCGATGAATTCGTCTGGTTCTCTTCTATTTGAAATGGTTTTTTAATGAATTTTTCATCTCACATTTCTCTGACACTCAAATTCTCTGACGATGATTCAGCTTTTACTTACATTCCTTTCCCTGGTATATAATGGGGAACTTTCCCCCCATGGCGGTCATGCTGGGGATGGACACGAAGCCCCGGACGCACTGGGCAAGTGCTCTACCACTGAGTTACTTCCAGCCCTGTCTCCTCCTCCCGCCCCCTCTTTCAAGAATGCTAATGTGTTTTAATGTCAGAGTCTTTGGGTTTATTATAATTGGTGTTGACAGGGAATGTTGAATCTTTAAATTTCGGTCTTTCAACAAATTTAAGAAATGTTTGGCCACTAATTTTCTTCTTTCCTCCCTTTCTGGAACTGCGTGCATGTGGAACCAGATGACATGATCTGACAATTTCCTTGTTCATTTTTCCCAACCCCATGTCTCTGCTCCTCTCCTTAGACGATCTTACTGATTTATTTTTGAGTACTTTCTTCCAAAATCTCCATATGATAGCTAAGGTCTTCTAATAATTTGGCAGTTTGGAGATTCTTGTGTTTTTCAGTTCTAGAATTTCCATTTGATTATTTTGATTGTTTAAATCTCTCTCCTGAGTTTTCTTCCATGTCCATCCATCAAGAACATATTTTGCTTTATTTTATCAGACGTACTCAAAATTGCTGCTTTGAGATCCTTTTCAGACAGTTCTAACATTGAGATCATCGCAGAGTCAGCCATGGTGGACATTCTTTCCTCTTGAAAATGTGCCGCATCTTCTTGATTCTTCCTGTATCCAGTTGTTTTGGATTATCTCTTTCCTTGTATGGAAGTGAAATATGAAGACTCTGATATCTGCTAACTTCTTTGCTTAAACAAGCCATTTGCCTAGATGAGCTTGAAGTATAAGTTCTGCTTCTCTGGGCAGCAGCCCTTGACTTGATTCAAATCATTTGCTCAACTGGGCACTTTTGCTCTGTTTCATGCTTATAATTCAGAAATCATTCTGAGAGTGAATGTACATGACTTAGAGATCTGCTTTCTGTCTCTTTCCTTTTCCTCTGCAGGACTGTTCTGCATACTTTAGTAGTTGTTTCCCTGCTTCACTTTTCTGATTTTGCTAACCAGAAAGCCTGTGGATTTTTTTTTCCCATTAGTGCCCTTATTCCTGGGTTGCTAAATGCCAAATGGAACTGTGCTTCAGAAATGGGGAACTTACATTATAGCACTGCCCTTTGTCAAACATTCAGTCTCCATATTCCAGGGACTTCCGGCAGTGGCTTTTATCTTGTATCTCTTATCACTGCTTCTGGGTAGGGTAGGGATGGAGAGAAAGGGGCGTTCTCTGAGAGGAATTTATTCCACCACTACCAGAAATTAGGCTTCTGTTTGCCTGTAGCATTGTTTGTAACTCTAAAATGTTGGAAACAACTTAAAGGTATCACATGAAGGATATGACCAAAAACACTGCACCATATTACCCTTGGGGTTCTATGAGGCAGATGAGGAAAATAAGGCTATCCTAGCTCCTACTTTAAATTTATTGCAACTTTCAGAACTCTGTGTCCAGCCGAGAGGGGTACTATACTGAGCTTGCCAGATCCTCCCTTCAAGATTACCATACTCATTTCTCCAGTTGTCAGGAGCATAGTCTCCTAAAGGATCAAAGCAAAGTCTCTTTCTGGGAATTGTCTCTGGCTAAAGGCAGACATGTTTTCTAGGGTATGCCTCCTCCTCCAGCCAATGACCGGTTAATAAATACGATGGGCTGGGCTCTTGCCTCAGTTTGAGTCAACTCAGGAGAACTATCCTAGCTTTGTTGCCCATGAGAGTAACTGAGACATTGGCTGGATTTGTGTCATATTTGAACTTGTTCTGCCCAACCCTACTTCTCCCTCTCTCTTCCATGTCTTATACCAGAAATATTCCCCTACCTCCCACTAAATCTGCACATGTCTCTCCATCTCAGAGTCTGTTTCCCAGGTAATATGCCCAAAGGCAGCCCAATACTTTTCAAGAAAACAAGCAAGCAAGCAACTCATAAACCAACAGAACAAGGATATGCAGATATATGTGCTTTAAGGGTAGACCAAGCTTTGCAAGAATGCAAGTAAAAGCAATAATAATAGTCATTGTTATGGAAGAAATATAAGGCATGAGTTCATCAACTGTGACAAAGAACTTGGGAAAAATAGCTTAAAGAAGAAAAATATTGTCTGGGCGTATGGTTTCAGAAGGTTTAGTCTGTAGTCATCTGACTCCATTGATTTTTTCCCCATGGTGAAACAGAAACATCACAATGGAAGGTCATGATGAAAAGTCATGGCAGAAAGAGGAAGAAAGGGAGGGGCCAGGAACAAGATCTAAACCTCCAGTTTGTACTTCCAAGGATCCATTGATCCATTGATGAGGTCAGAGCCTTCACGATTGAATCGCCTCCCTAAAGCTCCACCTCCAAACACCACTGCATTGAGGGGTCAAGCCTTTAACACATGATCTTTGGGGGCACCTTTCAGGTTCAAACTGTAATGATGGAGGAAGTTAGTCAAGAGATATGTCCATTTGTATGTACTGGTGAAACTTCTCACAACTCAAGTATATTTGCCTTTCTGGAACCGAAAGCAAATAAAACATAAAAGTCGAAGTACAACTCCCAAGCTGCATCTTTATTCCAGATCTTGAAAAGCTGGGGCACAAGGGCTACATGTCCAATTGCATAATGCTGGACCTCAGAATTTTCACACCAAAGCATCCCCAACACAACCTAGAATCTACTCCCTCCAGGTTTTCTTCTGTATTTGCTGTCTCCGTGAATAAGAGAATCACCCACCCAGATGATAATACAAATGGGAGAGGTGAGAGTCATTTTTTTACCTTGCTTTCTCTCTCCTTGCTACACTTCCAACATGTTAAAACCCTGTTGATTTTTATCACCTTATCTCTCAGGCTCCTTCCAATTCTTTGCCATCATATTATTTTAGTTTCCCATCTACGTTTACCTTGCTTATTGTTTACCAGTCTTGACTCTTTCCCAGGACCCACTCTTGTTCCTCTTTGATCTATTTACATTCCAGCCAATCACTCTTTGCAAAACATTAAGTTGTTTAATCGACTACTTTTCCGTGGAGATATATAGCCTTCGGGAGATTCCAAAGTTCCTAGCATGGCATGTAAGGCCCCATGAATCTGTAATTATTTGCCACATTATTCCTCTGATTCATATATTCTTTACTCTGTTCTTGTCTACATCATACTGACTAGTACCTCTTAAGTATTCTTTTAACTCTGGAGTCTTCCTAGATTTGTACCTTCCCCGAATTAACATGCTAACCAATTCATCTCTCCGTCATTGCTCCCATTAGACTTCTAGGATCAGCTAGGTGTTGCCTCTTCCCATGACCACATTAGGTCCCTTCTTCTGTCAACCAAGTCAGCCTGTGCCCATCCTTCCACACCACTCAGGACACTGCACAGCCACTGCCTGTTTGAATGTGAACCTCACCTTGAGTTCCTTGTTGCTTTATTCTCTCACCAACCCTTTTATTCTCAACATCTGATATATAAGGTTGTCTGGTTTAGAAAAAAAAAAACATACCTGGCTGAATATCAATTTTAGGTAAACAATAAATACTCATTTTTATTACATGTATCACAAAGTATTGTGTGGAGGTATATTTGTTCAAGCAAATTATTTGTTATTTCCCCAATATTTGAACTTAACTGGCTATCTTATATTTTGTCGTACAGTTTTTTATATTATCATCTTCAGACAAGAGCAACCGCTACACCTTCCTTTCCTTTTCTCACTCAGGCATCATGCCACTTCATCTCCAGATAACTCAGCATGTGTCTTCAATTTCTATCAGTTTTCAAAAACTTTACATGGCCACCCATGCATTAACAAACCTAACAAAATTAATAGCAACTCCTTAATGCATTTAATCATTAGTCTAAACCGGCGCTCTCTCTCTCTCTCTCTCTCTCTCTCTCTCTCTTCTTCTCTTCTCTCTTCTCTGTTGTCTCTTCTTTCTCTTCCTCCCAGGGCTTCTGAAGCCATTACATACATCACAGATGCTCTTCAGATTTAAGAAGAGATGTAGTGATAAAGGGCTAGAAAGATGGCTCAGAGGTTAAGAGCGCTGGCTGTTCTTTCAGAGGTCCTGAGTTCAAAATTGTGCATCCTAAATATTGTTGAGACAGAATACCACTAGATACAGACAGAAAATTGCATACACCTTTAATCTAGCATCTAGAGGTCAGAGACACACAGAAAAGCCACTATGATACACACGCAATCCAGAAGTATGCAGAAGCAGAAATAATGATGACAGAACTAGAGCTGGTTAAGCTTTCAGGCTTTCGAGAAGCCGTTCAGCTGAGATCCATTTGGATGAGGACACGGAGGCTTCCAGTCTGAGGAAACAGGATCAGCTGAGGAATTGCGAGGTGACGTGGCTGTGGCTTGTTCTGCTTCTCTGATCTTTCAGCATTCACCCCAATACCTGGCTCCTGGGTTTGTTTTTTTTTTTTATTAATAAGACCCTTTAGGATTTGTGCTACAGAGAGACTAGGAACAAGGGTCAAAGAAAGGCAGTGACTGCCCAAGGAAAGAATTTTAAAAATCAGAAGGTCTCCAAAATTTTCACCCACACTAAGGCTGTTCTTAAGGTAGAAAGGAGTGTTGTGAATGCAAGGGTGAACTGCCCCGGGTGTGAATGGCCCTGGGCACCAGGCAGCTGATTTGTATGAGTTGGCTGCCCTCTCACTAAATGACTGCCGTAAGAACATGAAGGAAGGAAGGAAGCATCTTTGGTTCCCATCCAAATCCAGAAAACCAAAACAAAGCCGACAATGTGGCAGGGACAGGAAGAGCCATGACATGCACAGAGAACATTGAACTGGACCTTCATCCAGTTAATTCCGTGACTTCAGTGCTCCTCTGGCAGGGTATGATCAACTAGTTGTACCCTTCTCTCCGACATAAATCTTCATCGCTTTCCCAGGAGGAAAGTCTCCACTGCCAAATGCTGGTTTTCATAATGAAAGTCTCAGTGATTTATTTTTCCTCCCAAGATTCTCCAAACATGAGAAACTTAATTGGACTTGTCTAAACACTGTCAGTCACCCATACCCTTGAAGACCTCCTTTCTCTGTGCTCGGACCATAACGGAAATTAATGACACGATAAAGATGCCAAAACTCTAGTCCAGTGGAGGCAAGAGGAGAAAATGAAAAGTGATCATACCACTTCCTAGTTGTGCCAAATTGTAGATTAGTTTCAGGGGAGTGGAGAATAAAGTTTTATGGAGAATGGGAAAACTTGATAACTTTGATCATTTGCTTATGACACTTACCTTCTGCATGAGTCCCCAGGCCATCCTGGAAGCAGACTAGGGCAATTTGAGTCACAAAACAGTTGAAATATTTGGGAATATTAAACTCTGAACCACTAACAACCATTCTGCATTTGCAAATTGTTTTACCTCGCCCATCAAATTATCAGAAACTGCCACAGCTTGGCTGAAAACAGCCCTGGATATTTCTTTTTACCTGGAAGTCTAGACTACTCCAGAATGTGTTTCTTGATGACTTTCCATGAATCCTGAGTTTCTCAATGCCACTATGTGATGGTTAATCTACATTTTTAGCTAGACTGGGTCTGAGTGAGTTAGGAGATGTGCCCCTGGAATATTTGTAAGACTGTTTTCAGAGAGGTTTAATCAAGGAAGAAAGACCAACCCTGAATATGGATGGCACCATCCATGGGTTGAAGTCTTAGACAGAATGAAAAGGGAAAAGAGGAAAGCCACCCGAGTGCCTATGTCCCTCACTCTCTCTTTCTTGATCCACTGAGATGTCAAGATGTGGTCTGCGTGCTCCCATCAACATAAACTATACCATGATGAACTATATTCTTAAACTGTGTGCCAAAATAAATTCCTTTTCCCTTTAGTTGTGTCTTATCAACTATTTTCTCACAATTATAAGAACGATTACTAACACCGAAAACTGGTATCAAAGAGGGTTTGTTCCTGTGATAAATCTGACCATGTGGTTCATAGGTTTTTGGAAGTAGTTTATAGGAGGAATGTGGAAGAATTTGGAAATACAGACTAGAGAAACCCTAGAATACTGTACTCAATATTCAATTTATCATTTTGGTGAGAGTGTGGAAAACTAGAACATAGACAGAAAGGTGGATGGTGGACTCCAGGCTCAGTGAGCTTCAGAACAATGAGAGAACTATCTGAGTAACTGGTCTATAGATCATTCGTGTTCCATTCTGGAAACGTTTCTGTCTGTGTCCTAGTCATTTGAGGTATGCTTAATTTAAAAGTAATGGTTAAGGTTCTTGTGGAGGAAATTACAAGACATCCTAATATGCAGATTGTGGTACATGATTATTGCTCACTGAATTTATTGAGTCTTAGAATGTGAATTTAAAGCAGAAAGATATGAAAAAATACATAGTTCTGTAAGTAAAGGAGACAAATGCAGTTAAAACTGTGATCGGAGCAGATAGAGTGTTGACAGTGTGGCTGTAACTGTTGAAGAGATTGAAATATTAAGAGGAGAGCTTGAGAGCTGGAGAGATGGCTTAGAAGTTAGGAACACTTGATGTTCTTCCAGAGGACCCAAATGCAGCTCACAACCATCTGTCACTCAAGCTCCAGGGAACCCAGTGGCCTCTGAAGGTACCCTACCCCCTACAGATACACATAGGCACAGACATATTATAAATGAGGAAGAGAGGGGAGAAAGAAAAGGAGGGAGGAAAAAGAGAAAGGGAGGGAGGGAGGAAGGAAGAAGGAAGGAAGGAAAGAAGAAGGAGAAAGAGAAGGAGAAGAAGAGGCAGAAATTGTTCATGTTGTCTCTTTGTACTGGGACAATAAGAAATATTCCTTGAGGGCAAGACCAACCATCCTAGGCTTTAGCTTGTAAAAATGCAAATTATTTGAAAAGAGAGAGTCTGAACAGAGAATGCAACCACAGGAGTTTCCTGCTTCAAAGCGCAGTATTTTCCCAGGTTAGCAGCAAACACACCCATATGTCACCACAGTTGTGGTCCAAGGAAGCTAGGAAAAACTTTATCAGCCAGCAGAGCTTCATATCTTTCATACTGTTCTGTTTTTTTTTTTTTTTCAGGCATTCAACATGCAAAAGTTATTAGGTCCTGGAAATGTGTATTCAGGTTTCAGAAAGCAGATAAAGAAGAGACAATGTATAATTAGTTGACTTCCCTGTATGAACTCTGGAGCAAGCTGTGGATGAAGCTATGAAGGTAAGGCCCATGTTTCTTATATACAGACTCTAAGATTCTGGAGATGGCAGAATGGCATGTTTATCAAAAGCTACTTAGGCACTGGTTCAAACAAGCCTAAGAAAGAAACTACATGTGTCATAGGCAACTGAACTGGATGAGCACAGCTGCCTAAGATGTCGGAGCACAGATAGCATCATGAGTCGCAGATGCTGGACATCATGGACCTGTAAGGTCTGGTGTTTACTCCATTGTGTTTTCATCCTTTCTTTTCTTGCTATGTCCTTTTTCTTTCCAGTTGAAATGGTACTGTTTACTCTGTACCATTGGGTTAATGTATTAAAAGAATGTACCTTGAAAATTTTGTTTTACAAAGGCTAACAGGGGATTGCATTGAATCTCAAAAGAGACTTTGGGCTTTTGGACAATGTTAGAACTGTTAAAGATTTTGGAGACTTACTGATAAACATTTCATTATGAGATCACCATGAAAGCCAGGGTAGAATATTCTTATTTAAAGTGCTGTTTGGCTATCAAGTTGGCAAGGGGTAGACTTGTGAAGGCTAATCTTCACTGTTAGACTAGATTTTGAAAGACAATTTAGCTGAAGAAGAAATGAGGAGTATTAACTCCTTTTCCTGACTCCCTCTGATTTGGAACAGACATGAAATGAGGATATTTCCAGAGTTGTTCAGTTTCAGCTGGAAGACTTTCTTTGAATGTAAATAGAATCGTCTCCCAGACTAGGGCTCCAAACTGAATAAAAGGAGGGAGCAGAGTGCCTGTCTGTCTCAGCTCCTTGACTGCAGACACAATGTGAGCATTGGCCTCATGCTTCTACCCTGTAGCTTTGCCACCACGATGGGCCGCATCACGTGGATCTGAGTCAGATTTAAGCCTATACCTCCAAAGATCATGCGGTGGTCTCCTTAATCTTATCAATTTCTTACTATATATTTGAATCCATGAAGAGACCAAGAGAAAAGACCAGGGTTCCACCTCTGCTCTACTGCTTCCAATGGCCTGAACTGGCTAAGGCACACTGTGCCAAGACTCAATTTCCTTATCTTTAATACAGAAGTGGAAGTGGACACTTGCCTTTTTTTGTTTATAAGGCATAGGAATAATTAAAGGAAATAAGGGTCATTTAAAACTAAATAATTGTAGCCACGTGCCATATCACAATAGCTCCATCAAAACTAGTAGCCCAGAAAGACTAAAGTAGAGGTGAACAGTTCCGATTACCTAATGATGTAGGACTACTGTAACATCAGTGCGACATACTACTCAGGTGTTTGTGTGATGCTGGCTACTGCTCCGTATGTAAGTTTAACACATGAAATTAAGTGTAGCACACAATCTTTGATAATGAAGATGACTATGTTCCAAGCTTATGCATTTATTATTCTTCACCTTTCATCATTTCTGTAGTACATATTCATTTACTTATAAAATGTTTACCTTGAGACAGTAGTGTACCACGATGGCATCAACCTCACACCTCTCATGTCTTATGTCTCAATTGCATCAAGAGGACACATGATATAATTGACTTATACCATCACTCTGTGATGACGACACAGTAACAAAATCTAGCAACCAACTTCCCAGAAAGTAACTTCGCAATCAGACAACACATAGCTGAACTGGGGAGGTACTGTTGAGATTATTTGTGTTAACTAAGGTTGCTTCCAATTATGACCTTCAGAAAGTCTTTATCTTGTCTTGTCACAATTTAGCTGAAGAAGAAATGAGGATCATTAACTCCTTTCTCCAACTCCGTGTTTTGGAACGGACATTATATGGAAAGTACTGTAAATTCCAGGTGTTACTGCGTCACTCTCACCAATTACAGCAACAGGAAAGCCGGAGACTAGTCAGAAATAACTTTCCTCACAAGGAAGCATCGACCTTTATCTCTCAGAAGTCATCGATGTATTCTGAGTACAGTAGCGTCTTAGCTCTCTGCCTGACAACTTGGCTGCCTAGAAAAAGTCAGCTCAATCTTCCTGCTAGTCTCTCACAAGCGCCTCTCTAGCATCCCCACTATCCCATGCCCTAGGACATAACTTAAAGCTCAGTTTCTGTGTGTCTATTCTTCAAGAATACCTTTTCTTCATCTATCTTCTCCTCTAGATTTCAGCTCTCCAAAAGATGAATCAGTTAAACAGACTGATGTGTTTTATGATTTAACAACGTCTTATTTGAAACTAATGTATATGACTCTATAGTATTCGTGTTGCACGTACAGATCTAAAAACTCCAACTTAGAAGTTGTTGTTATGTTAAATGTGTGGTATATTTTTTAAAGGTTTTTTTTTTTCTCTTTATTTTTTTAGAAGTCCTAATTGGGCTTTTGATGTCCTCTTCTATCAAATGTATTCTCTAGAGGTAGAAATGAGTTACTACTTTCATAAATGTGCTGTCAGAGAACAAGGAAATAGCAAAAGGCTCTGGGAAGATTGTTCAATTTAACTTTCCAAGGTTCAAGGAAGCATATCTAGCTGGTAAACTTTCATTCAAAGTCAAACTCTAGCTGCAAGGGAGTCTGAATTGGGAACTTGAGTTTTTCAAATTATTTTAAAGTAGCTTTATTCAATTCCCTTGTCATCTCATCAACTTGGCACAACTCAACCACACCCTCTATTCTGAGGTCCCTTTCCTGTGTGTTCGAAGATTGAAAGATCTCCTGAGTTTCTGTCTTTCTTGACGCCTTCTTCTCCACTTCTTCTTTTCTCCTTCTTCCTCTGATTTTCCTATAGTGATGATGATCCTTGTTTGTTTGCCCCTTGCATACTTTATTTCTCTGCCTGCTTTTTTTCCTACATAATTTCACTTGTGTCCATGTCTCCAAATACCATTCACTTACTGTTGACTAATACACATTGCTTTTGTTATTCTTGGTCTTGGCTAAGATTGAGTATATTACTCTTATGTGTCTTATAATATGTATAGCCACCCACTACACACACACACACACACACACACACACACACACACACACACACACACACCTAAAACTGTGTCCCAAATATAAAGAAAACTCAACATGTTCTGTAATAAGTCCACTCTATTTTCTATCAAAACTTATATTTTTATATGATTGAACACCCACCCATCCATCCTGCTAATTAAGACTTTGATATCTGGTGGTAAAAATCTGTGTTTTACCTGGTAGCTGGCTCCCAAGAAGCAGGAAGCAGAAGTTTCCTGGTTAGTCAAGGGCTATGCCTGTAACTGATGTATTATCACTTCTGTGAAATTATATTGCTCAAACTAAACACAAGTCTCACCAGATGCAATAATGTGGTAAAATTGACTATATCTTGATGGAAGAGTAGTAAGTTCATATTGTGAAAGAAGATGTGGAATGGGGTAGATTATGAACATCTTTGGAAAAAAAATGAAATTTGCAATGGCAGCAACATGAGAAATCAAACCCAGACTCTAATAACTCCAGGGCCAAGTGCTTAATCCTGAAATGGTACTGCTTTATATGTTCAGAAGAATGCTTCTTTCACTTTTGGGAAAGAAAGACATACTTGTGCCTCTCCATCATTAGCTACTTGTTCACTGATTTATTTACTCACTATCTACAGACGCTGTAGTTTTCCAGTAAATGAAACAAACCAAGGTGCTCTTTGCATGCATATAACAGTAAGCCACTAGCCTCAGGCATCTACAATCCGTTCTTCCACTTTCATTTTGAATAATGGAATCATAATTAGTTGTCATGAATGGTAGAGAATGATTGACTTCTGACCATATAGAATGGTGGACTGAAGCTCTTGAGGTTTGCACAGAGTTTAAAATTAATACTTGACCCACAGTTTATCGTTTTACAAAGTATTTAGCTACTTGGTGTAGCTTGTATACAAAGAAGACTGTAAATTTTTAAATATTTACAGCTGATAATTATGCTTCATTATATGACAGCACTTGACACATAACCACTTACAGGAAAAAAGTCTTGAATTTAGTAATCAGGCCAATTAATTTCACATCCTGTCCTAAGGTCAAACTGTGGCTATGTGACCAACAGTTGGTAGGACAATGGCCAAGGCAATCAGTTGGGTCACTGTGCAATTGAATTCCCTCATCAAATCCACTGAAACAATAGCAACCAAATCAGATTGACTCTGTGGCAACCTAAGGGCTTGCTTCACAACCAGATCTTGCTAATCAAATTAATTTAATTCTATATGCTTTGGGTACGTGACAAAGGCACAATCTGCACAGTGACCTGCTGTCTCCTCTTATGTTGGCATAACATGACGTCAACATTTGAAACCATTGGTAGGGAATATTGGGTGCTGTGCATCTCGCACTGGGGAAACAGTATGGACAGTATACAAAGGCCCAGATCAATGTGGCCTGTCACTCAGGACTGTTATTAGACCTATCTAAACACATGGGAAATACACTTACATTTTGCCCATAAACTGAAACACACCATGGATTATGTATTCTCTGGTAAACAAATCTTCCCAATCAAATGGCCTTGAAGCAAACCTCATTTCTCGTGTATACTATATGCTTGTCTGAGTCATCTGGGAACTGGGTCCAAGCTGTCTTCATCCCTTCAGGACACTATCTGGGACTTGTCCTGTTGCTTCAGAGGAGTAGTCTATGGATCTCAGTGTGTCCTTCTGGAAGTGGCATCTGCCATTTCCATACACATTTTATTGGTCAAAGCATGCCATGGAAAGCCACTTGTCTTCAAGGAGAGGTGCCCTACAATGTGCTCAGAGTAACAGGAGTACTTGGTGATCCGTAGCAAATGGGAATGGTAAAGAAGGGTGCCATATCCATAACCTTTAGCTTGAAAAAGTAAGTCTTCATGTAACCCACATGCAGCCACTATAATGTTAGTTATATGGAAGAATCAGAAGGCAAAGTACACTTGCCTGTTATGGTTTTTATCTCTGGATTTGTAAGTTCTTCCAGTTCAGTTACTTTATCTTTCACCATCAGCCCAGGGGATTTCTGTTCCATCAGGTTTATCAGCTGGAGTTCCCCCTTGTCCCTCATGCTTATCACAGTACATTGTGTGAGAAACTGAAGCCACTAGATAACTCATTGGAGTAAAGGATCTTTAGGTCTTCCACAGTCATTTTTACAATTGTTTCACATATTACCAGGAAAAAAAATGCTTAATGACTTGCATGGATCAAATAGTTGCAAAACATTTAGTTTTTAATACCCATTGTTCATTGTAAAATATGTCCAGTGTATAGACAAAAATCTACTCTTGTGTATTAATCATCTACCACCTTCTCAGCTTTGTTTTATAGAAACAATGACTGAACTTCATTTTTGTATGCATGCTATGCATATCCAAATATTTAATTAGTGTATGTCATTACACGTTACTAAAGATATAAACAGGTTGAAGAACACAGCAACTGAAATGGTACTAACCGAAATGTAGGGGTATGCTAGAAAGCATATGAGTTGGGAGTTTCAACACCCAGAGTCAGACCATTTTAAATAGAGTGGTGATAATCTGGCAAGATTATCAAATTGCTTTAAACAAGATTTTCTAACTTTTGGTGGAATAGTTCAGTCACACTGATTCTGGCCCAATATTTTCATATTTTTCTTAAATTCTGGAAACCCAGAGCCTGTGGATTACCTAAATGAATCCATAATTAATCTCTTCTTTTGTTTACATTCATAAGCAGCTTAGTAGATTGGTTAAAAACGTCAGGTCTGTGGTTCTCACATTGGGAAAAATAACAGAGGTTACTATGCAAAGTCCCAGATAAATGTGGTATGTTCTGTCCTTCAGGAGTGTGGATAGTGTGTGTGTGTGTGTGTGTGTGTGTGTGTGTGTGTGTGTGTGTGTGGTGCTTGTTTGTGTGTGCATGTGTGTGCTACACACACACATACATACACACACATGTGCAACTGAAACAGGCTTTTACTACATAACTGAGGCTGGACTTGAACTAACTATGTAGCCCAGGATATCCTGGAATTCACCACATAAATGAAACTAGCCTCAAACACATGATTCTCCTGCCACCAGACTGCTTTACACATACTACCACAGCTATGAAGACTATGTATTCTGACTCCAGAGCACGTGGGTATGAAGCCTGGCTATGTTCTGTGGCCTTTGGTATTTCTCAACTCCTCTTTCTTTAAAATGAGGGAAATGTGACCCACCTCATATGACTGTTGTGAGGCTAAAGAAGATAATAGATGTAAGTAGTAGATAAATGTTAACTTTTTATTTCAACCTCCTGAGTAAGTGCCCTGGGGCATCAATTGCTCCAAATACCACTGAAAGGTGAGTAACAGCATAATCACATCACTTGCAGTTTGGAGACTAGAGTGAGGAGACAGGTAGAACGTCAGCAAGTTGTGAAACAATTAGTTATCCTTCATCTGTACATTCTGTAAGGAAATTTGGGGTGGATAATGAGCCTTTCCTCTCCATATCCTCAGAGATTGGTACAGAGTCTGTGTTCAACATATGTCCAACAAAAATCTTTCAGGAATTAATCAATAAACATGTGAATTGCCCAGAGAACATCCCATGGCAAACGCATGGGATGTGGGGGGGGGCACTTGGGAACTCCTGGGGGCACACACAGTTCTGAGGGGTTCAGCTTTACTGGGCATTTTTGCTTCCCAGACTGCTTCCACAGGATGTTCTGGAAAGGCAGTGGCCAGTTTTAGCACAGTTGATTCATCTAAAAGAACTTCTCCAGATGGAGTTATGAAAAAGAGGATGGCTAATTCTGATATACTTTATTTTTCCTACATACAATAATATTTAAGATACATAAAACAAGACAACTCATGAACAGATCAGCATTCATGCTCACCCATTCATTATTGGTGTTGATGGATGTCATAGGGCAGGACATTTAATGTTGGGAATCTTTGCTGTATAGTGTTCAATACGCACTGTCATGTGACAAAATGTTTCCTGGGAAGATGCAACACACACATCTCTTCACTCCAGGTAAGGAAGCCATGACAGACCAAAGCATGGAGACCACCGGAGACCGACTTGGTGAACCAGAGTTTTATTGGAGTTCCTTACAGGAATATGAGTGAGGAATTATTTACAGGATCAGAAATGACTCAAAGATAGACAGCTACAACACCAAGGCCCACCCAGGCATGGAAGACAGGTCACAGAGCTGGAACTGGATCACACTGTACAGCTTCCAGGCAGTGCAACAGGTTGGAGAATGTCCTTTCCCGGTGCCTCCGTTGTTCTAAACCAATTCCAGGCAGCTTGGCTGGTTTCTGCTTTATCCAGGCAGCTGCTCTGGTCTCTGAGTGTTCTTCACAGCTTTTCTCCTCTGAGCATCTGCTTTGTAGCTCAGCTTCACTTTTGTCTGTGGGGAACTCTCAGGTTTTGTTGTGACTTTGTCCAGGAGGAGCTCGTGGAGCTGGTCAGTTTCAGGGACTTCCTGAACCTCTTTTGCTTACCTTCCCGCTGAAGGAGCATCCCTGCAGGATAGAATATTTCAATCTCACAGGAAAGTGTTACACAACAGACACAGATGTGGATATTTGGCACATCTGGCTGTTTGGTTATTGTCAACAATTAACATAGATAACTAGGTTTTAGAACATCTGTTCATCTGTGTTGTAGATTCTACTGTTTCCTCTGAAAACTCTGGTGTCCTCAGGCACATTCTGTTTTTGGTTTTTTTTTTTTTCTTTTTTCTTTTTTTGCCCCTCTCGGCTCTTGTCTTTTCCATATATCCCTCTGTTTCCCTTTCTCACATTCTCTTCATTTCTTTCCTCTTGCCTCCCCTTCCCTTCTCCCCTCCCCCCTTCTTCCCTCTTTTAGTGCTTTCCCTTCATCTCTTTCCCCAGTCAGCAGAAATCTACACACACAGCTTTTGATCTTTGCCTCCGGTTGCGCTAAGGCTTACTCACAGGGCTTCCCTGAGGTGTATCTCCTAAGCATGCCAACTGTTTAGGATTCCAGATCTGGAGATAGGGAAACTGATTTAAAAAAAAAAAAAAATCAAATAGGAGCTTCCAGACAAGTCCTTGACAACTTGCGGGGGGTGGGGTGGGGGTAGGGGCCTCTCTTGAAGAGGACGCAGTTGATAGCCCAAAGCAGTACAGCAGAGGCGCCTAAAATTCCACCCGGCAGCCTGAACGGCGGAGCAGAAGAAAAGACACTAGGAGAAGCTTCATTGAAAACTTGGCAGTTTAAAAACACGACACTGGATCTGGGAAGAGTTGATGATAGCTAAACTAAGCATCAGAGAGTAGGTTCAAGACTTCCTGTGGGATCCTAGGGTTGGCCCGCCTTCCCACTGTGGACTCCGTGCCAGCGAACACATCTCCTTTTCATTTGTCAGCATTCTGTTTCTTGTTAGAGACTGGGATTCCCGGCAGAGGGAGAGACCATCCCTGCTTGATATGCAGGGCAGCCCCTGAATAATCTCTGCAGGCTCAGAGCCTCACACGGATGCTGCAGCCAGTGAACCACGGCTCAGGGCTGTCTCAGCTCCCTGGGAGGTCGCTGAATGTACTGCAGCGGTAGGTGGCACCTAGACCAAACCTTGGCCTCTCTTAAGAGGGATCTTCCTGAACACCCACTACATTCTTGTCTTGAGCCACTTTCGTGATTCCTGACCTTGTCTGAGACACCTCTTCCTTTGTGCACCGTCAAAGGATTAAACTAGGGCTCTGTTCCTTTTTATGGGAAGGAGCCTAGGGTGACTGACCCGGCAGGAACCTGGAGGAATCTCCTAGAGTCAAAGGTGTTCAATCTTTTGGTCAGGGTGGTGGTGGTTTGAATTTATGGTAAGAGAACACTGACTGTGTTGTATATTTAACACTTCACAGTTTATAAGCTGCTCTTTAGGAAGTGAACAAGGCTTTCAGCTGCCATGGAGTCAAATCCTGTTAGGGTTGTATGGCCTCTTGAAACAGAATTGGCTGTAGTATCTGATGCACAGGTGTTTGTGTGAATAAAATGAACAGCTGGTAAAGTTCTTGGTATAGAGTTACATCTCAGTAACAGACAGCAAGGATCACCATTCTTATTTGAGAAAAGCATCCCCCCACACATAGTCATGAATACAACTTCATTGATTTAAAATCCCTCTTAGGCCATGGGAGCATGAGGAGACCATCCTTCAAGGCCTTAACTCAAAGGTGTGACTCACGGCGGGGATTTCTGGCTGGGAGTTGGGGGGTAGCAGACGAAAATTAATGGGCATGGGATTGGTGGATGATGCTTAAGTTATACCAGCTGCGCAGACCCAGTCACCTGGCCCTTGCTTGCAGACTGGCCTCCTTTGCATTTCACACTCATTACAGACTCATTCCTTGAGGCCTGAAGGCAAATTTGCAATGAATTCATTTTTGGCAAATAAACTCTACTCGCGTGCAAAATGTAAACTCTTGATCTATCTGCTCTAACATCAATGTTGAGAGACTCAGCTATGACTAATGGCATTGTCTCAGCTCTGTGGTGAAAAATTAGAGCCTTCCCCCTTCCTTTCGAACATTATTAAAGCCCGCTGGACTACGCTGTTTTTATTACTCCCCTGGAAATGGCTGGGCCCCTAACACTTATCACTTGACCTCTACTTTACATGTAAGTAACTGGAAACTCAGAATCTCAGAGCACTGTGGAGTCTTAAAGATTAAGTGAAACCTCACGTTTTCTAGATAAAGTAGGAAGAGAAATAATTTGCACAGAGTTCATTCATCTCCCAGAAGTATCTGTTCAGCAACTGTGTGCCAGGACTTGTGGGAAACCCTAGATTACATAACCTGGCCCGGAAAATTTCTTCTAGCTCTCCCAGGAGTCTCACGAGTGAGACAGCGGCTCTTGACTTAGGACTGCGTGATATGCACACTTTCAACTTGGGTAGAACAGTGACGTAGCAGGCAGGAGGGCAGGGGTGCTGAGGTAAATAGTCACGGGCCAGGTAGGTGCCTTGGATACTGCTCCTGCAATCCGTGGTGGGGGGGTGGGGCTTAGGTAAGACTCAGAGGCTCAGAGCCAATGCTAAGTGGAGGGGCTGGCTCTCACTACTGCCTTCCAACCTGTGGTGCTGTGTGTAGCTCTTGGGGACAGAACCTCTGCCCCCTGACCTTCAGATCTATAGGCTGTCCTGCAGAGTCCTTCCATTGTGAACTCAACCACTTAAGAGTGCTCCAGAGATCAATGGAGCACACAAGTGAACTGGTCCTACTCTCCAAAGCCCATAAACCCGGGACATTTGAGATTCGTATTGTAGAGCATTAAACTCCATCTAATCAACCCACATGGATGTGGCCTACACGGATCAAGTAAAAGCCCAAGAGTCCCGAGGTCTACAGCAACTGGAGAGGGGACATCTAGAAGGGACAGTAACAACTCGGGTCCATAGTTTCCCATGAGGCACTAGGAAACCAACATGGCCACATCTTCATATATTCTAGGCAAGCCATACATTATGTATGGTTTGTTATTTTTATTTTTGTATATGTGTATGCTTTAGTCAGTTTATGTACAACAGGTGTGTGCAGGCCAGAGGACCTTAGATCCCCTGGAGCTGGAGTTACAGGCAGTCGTTAGCCACTTGATGTGGGGGCTGGGAATTAAACCCAGGGTCCTCTGTAAGAGCAGCGAGTGCTCTTAACTTGTGAGCCGTCTCTCCAGTTCCATGATCGAGTTTTTGTTGTTTAAAAAAGATGATGTGTCCTAGTTTCCTTAACCACTCTGTAGGTCAAATCGTCATTATCACTGCTGTCATCATCATCATTCATTACTATTATTATTGATACAGAGCCTTACGTATTGCTGGCTGGTTTTGGTCTCTCTAAGTAGCTAAGAATGTCCTTGGATTCCTGATCCTGCTTCCTCTCCCTTCCCAGTGCTGGTACTATTGATACATATGTGTCTATAAGACTATATGTAGAACTACATTTAGTTTATGTGGTTCTGGGAATTGAACTCAGAGTCTCATAATAGTGGGAAAGCACTCTACCAACTGAGCTATATATCCCATGACCATGGATATCAGATTAATAAAACACATTTGTGGGACCCTAGATTGCTTAATTTCTCCTCCAACTATTACCCAAAAGAGTGGCGCAGATATATTGCCTTAGTCTGTTGTAAGAACCAAGAACCACAGACTGGGAGCTTATAAACATCAGGCATTTATTTCTCCGAGTTCTCCGGACTGGGGGAGTCTGAGGCCAGGAGACAGCTTGGCCAGGTTCTGGTTAAGTACCTTCTTTTAGTTGCAGGCTCAGTTCTCTTTGTGTCCTCACGTGGCAGACATTTCATTTGCAATAGCATCTCCTTCATTTAGCATCATCCCATATAGTAACTTTGGGGGATAAGGTTCCAGCATGCGACTTTTGGAAAGACACAAGCATTTATTCCATAAGAGATTATTTCAAATTCAAAAGTGACAGAATTAGGAGGAGCTGAAAGCTGTTTGAATATGGAATGTCCTTCTACCTTAACTTCCAACCTAGGAACCACAGAGCCAATATAGCAAAAGGAGCTTTGATCAAGACGCAGAATTCCAGCTTCAGACACTCACTTCTACCCTTGGCAAGGGATGTAAACAATCTGAGCCTGGTTTCTTTCCTTGGCAATGCATGCTGTCTCGGGGACTTGTCAATCAATCAAAAGAATGTCATTGTGTCGTTCCACCCGCTCCTTCCCTCATTCAAATATTTATTTAAAAAACAGCTGTGCAGTAAACATCATGCTGAGTGCTTAAAATCTGCCATGCAAGGCACTCAAGTGTCAACACAGACCTGGGAAGGGAGGAAAAACAAGGGAGGAAGCAGGAACAGTGCAGAGCGGTGAAAACCCTGAAAGATCGGCAACTGCAGTAGGCACTTGTAACCTGGCCTCTGACTGGCCCCATGCTATCACTGCTCTCCTGGCTTGCTAGACCCTTGCTGTGCTGGCCTCAAAGCTGCTTCCCGAACATGCCAGCCAACATGTGTTCCGTCCTGGCATCTTTGTGTTTGCTGTTCTCTCCGCCTGGAATGATTTTTCCCAGGATGTCTGTAGGCCCACCCACTTCCGTTGTCTTCCAACGACAATAGCAGCTCTAGACATTTCTCTAGGCTCTCCCACCACTCGGCTTTATTGCTTTTGATAGCGCTTGCTGCCATGTGCCACTGGAGCGTCTTTCTATTGCCCCCCTGCAGTGCTGGAGATTGAACTCAGGCTCTGGACGTGTTCAGAGAGCCCTGCATGACTGTGACACACACCCCTGCCCCTGTCTGTCTTCCCCATGGGAATGTTAAGTTTGATGAGAAACTGGACTTTGGTCTGTTTTGTTCATTGCTATATTTTCAGTTCCTAGAGCAAAGCCAACATGTTGGTTGTGATGCTTTCAACATTGGCTAAATAATGAGTGTGAGAAACACAAGGAGGAAACCATGTAGGTTTGGGAAATCCTTCCTGCCAGAGATGTCTAAGTCAATGAGTTTGTTAGGTAAAGAGGAGTGCTTGAGTGTTTTCTGCAGGAGATGTGGCACGGAGTGAGTCCTGGAAATATGTCATAGCTTGGAAGATGTCAAGTTCCAGTTCCACTGTTCCAAGAATGACAGTGGAAACACATATAGGAGAAAATGTGGGGGGCCCTAGAAAACCTGGAAGGGGGTAGGACTCCATCCTACCAACAAAGGAATACAAGTGGTACAGTCATTTGGAAAATAGCTTGGCAATTTCTCACAAAGTTAAATACACGCTTACCAGGCAACCCATAGATACTCCTCCTAGTATTTACTCAAGTGGCATGAAGACTTTAACTCACACCAAAAACTCTGCGTATTTATGATTGCTTTATCTTAACTACTCAAAAGAATAATTTAACATTTTTTCATATGGAGGTGGTTATATGACTATATTTGTCAAAATAGGCACAAGCATAGATTCAAGTGATTTCTTTTTTTCTAAATGAGTATTACTCTTTAGTTAAAGCAATGATGGGAAATCAGAGAGTTTTCAGTAGTTGAATCACTCTGTCAGATTGTTTCCATGATATCACTCTGGCTACGGTGAAAAAGCATGAAAACCAGCGAGGACTTCCCACATCAGAGATAGGGCTGAAGCTTGGAGGGTGCTGGTCCAAGAGAGCAGGGAACAGAGTAAAGCAGTTGAGAAATATGTAGGAAGTGGAATCAGCAAGACCTGGTGTAGCATGAATTGTTAGAAGGTCTTGTTAATAAAACAAACCTGGAGCCAGGTATTGGGGTGAAGCTGGAAGATCAGAGAAGCAGAACAAGCCACAGCTAACCTCACCTTGCCAATTCCTCAGCTGATCCTGTTTCCTCAGACTGGATGCCTCTCAGCTGAACTGTGCTGCTCAAAAGCCTAAAAGCTTAACCAGCCTAAGTTCCTGGTCATCATGCCTTATATACTTTTTTGCTTTCTGCTATCACTTCCTGGGATTAAAGGCTCTTGTTACCATGCCTGGTTGTTTCCAATGTGGCCTTGAACTCACAGAGATCCAGGAGGATCTCTGCGTCTGGAATGCTAGGATTAAAGGTGTGAGTACCACCATTTTCTGGCCTCTATATCTAGTGGCTGTTCTGTTCTCTGACCCCAGATAAGTTTATTAGGGTGCACAATATTTTGGGGAACACAATATCACCATAACCTGGGAACTGAGTAGATATGGGAAATGAGAATGGAGAAGGTATCCAGAGTGAGGTCAAGGGATCTGGCTTAGGGGCAGCTGCGTGGATGGCGGCACCACTCGCTCTGTCTCCACAGAGCATTCTGAAAGGCAGGCTTCAGGAAACTCTGGTAATGATTACAGGACACAGCAATGGGTTGGAACACACCGGGAATGCCCCTGATGTTTTCCTCTATTGACTGTTTGGTTTAGTTGGTTTAGCGTCTCTCCACATGTCTAGGTGCCTCTTCGGAACCATGACCCAAAACACCATCTGTTTTATATACTGAGGTGAAGACCTCGTGACCTGGTAGTAACAGAACACTTTGACCTTCTAAACATGGTATTTTCTGTTTAGCTGATCAGGTCACAGTGACCAACCCACATAGGGACAGCCATATCATTAAGGTAGTTACTTAGTGTAATGATGAATTTTTTTTTAACTGTAGTTCTAGGCATCAGCTTTGGAAGACAGACAGACACTTGACCAAACAAGCTATCTTCCCATCCTTATCATCAATTGTTAAAGAATGCTAAAAATTAAGAAAAAAAAATAATTTCAAAGAAACTTAGTATCAAATCCTGAGCGAAGAGAGCTGTCTGCTCCCCCGATGCCTTCAACACCTGCTCTGGAATGTGGCCTGTGTGATCTGGGGGATGCAGAGGGATATAATGAGCCCCGACACAGCCCTGCGCAGGCTCAGCTCCTTTCCTTCTCTGGCCTAGATAAAGCTGGCTTGAGCATCCCTGGCCAAACCACCCTCTACTGTTTTCGTGTGGGCCCAGATTCTTGTGGTCTGGCCTGGCCAGGAGGAGCCCAAACTGAATGAATGCAGTTCATGGCCTCTCGATTGCAGGGTTCTTTCAGAACATTGTAAATTCCCAACTAATGTCATAGTATTGATCCCGAAAAGATTCTTGTGAAGTTAATTGGAAACTCTAGCCTATACTTATGAAACAAAGAGCTATCCTAGTCAAATCAGCCAGGCTTCTAAATGCAAAAATGGCAAAGGATTGTTTTCTTGACCTTGCCTTGGAGGTTTTTGCAACTTTGAGATTTTGAATGTCAGATTCAGTGAAATTGCTTTATAATGGTTACCTCTTACTGGGTGAGATTGATGGATGCTTTTGGTTTTTTTTTTAATGATGGTTTTCCTGTCTTTTCTGTAATAAGCATGTATTACTTTTATAGCTAGGAAGATGAAAAGAGCCATTAAAACTGGTATACATTATGTGAGCCCCTTTTCAGACAAGTATATGAGAGTATTCCTGCAAATGTTGCCAGAGATCATGTCTGACTGAGAAAATGCATGATTTTCCTTTGATTCCTCATGTTTTCTGTGCTTCCCATCTTCTATGATGAACATGAATTGCTTTTGTAACAAACAAATAAATACACAAAGCATTCCTTTAAAAAAAAATGGCACAGAGCATTCCTACCCTTGAGATTGTAGTGCTCTCTGAGGGAGAGCTGCCTTTTAGACATGGCCTTGACAGTTGCTGGCTGGGAGACTCAATGAAAAATCTCATCCCCAGCAAGTACCTGTTGTCAGGTCTTTAAGCAGGATGATGGAAGTGGGACCCGCCCCTGATTGGCTCTAGCCACTGAATGACAGGAACAAATCACGGGATAGAAGATGCCGAGCAAGTTCAACACCAACCCTTCTGTTCTGCAAATGTACTGCAAAATATTGTTGAGGGGACATGTCGTAATTTAAAAGCACGTTATTTTTATTTTGAGGGAAAGACTAAATCACAGTTATTAAGGCAATCTCCTGTGCCTTGGCACTTGGGCTGACTGATGTCATGTGAGAGAGGAAGGAGAGAAGCCTTGTCCTTCCATGGCTGGGCATCCTGCCACCACGCTGGCTCAGAGGCCATGTCTCCGGGAGGGCTGTAGCACTCTGGGGGTACAGCCCTGGAAAGGGCTGCCTCCCTTGTCCCGGTAGCAGCCTAGTTTGCTCAGGAATTCTGGGAAGGCTCCAGCCAGCTGCCCTCCTAGCCCTGGTGGTAACCAGACCTATATACCAAGTCCTCCAGAGAGACAGAACGTCAGACCCTGTGACTGCAGGCTGACAGAAAATCTATGGCTGAGTAAGTCGGGCTCCATCCGAGAGCCGAGGCCATTGTTCTCTGCCAGTGAGAAGTCGTGTAATTATCAGTGTTCAGTCATATAGTTTTATAGCTCTGATGATTCACACAGACTCTCCGAGGGAAACAAGAAATGGCGCAGGGGAAGGGCTTTAGCATAGACCTCTGTGCCGTACATCAAAGACAGGGAGAGATTTATATTACTTTGAATTTGAAGTCTCACTGGCATTTAAAAATATATTCTCATGGTATTGCCCTGCCTTCCCCTCCCTGGGGGGGGGGGGTGGAAATGGAAATCATTGAGTGTGGGAATCCAGCTTAATTCATTGCAAGTTTCTTGTGGCTAAGCACTATTGGAGGAAGGGAGGGCTGTTTCCCATGCTTGTGTTCAGATCGCCGTTTTGCTAAGATTTCTGCGTCATTAAATGACTAGGATATCGGTGGAAGGGTCCTGAGATTGACTGTCTGTATGACACCTGGCTTATGTTTCGCCATAGTCCTAAACAAAAAAAAAAGTACTTTTCCCACTTCTAAAACAATTTGGGAATTGCTTTTAATTGTCAGGGGAAAGTAATGCAAGCTAAATTTATGAAAATTAAATCCAAATGTTGGGAGAGATCGAGGAGAATGGATTGCTCTCAGCATGGCTAAGCAGGGCTGCACTTAAGTCAACCTGGAGAGGTGGCTGCCTCTGAGTTCTGTCACAGGATGTCCCACAGATCAAGTCGTGCTTCAGACACAAGTCCAAAGTTGAGGTCCATGAATTTTCAACTGGACAAATGTTTAGTTAAGAAGACAGAAACCCTTTTGAACATCCTAGAGAACCCTACCCTCCATCTTTACCTGCTTATGGAGAGGGGCAACACCCATGCAAGTTTCTAAGACAGGGCTACTTTGTCTGCACTGTTTCCTCCCGCGGTGTGACTCAAGTCACGTGCATGATGGGGGAGGGGAAGGGGAGGAGTGTGAGGTGTTGACCCGAGGAGAAAATAAATCCAAGTCTTGCCTGCCTATCCCTAAACCTGTCACTTGCGTAACTGCAGAATCTCAATATTGCCAAGATGTCAGAGAGTTCTTGACACAGTTCAATCAACCTCCCCACCCCCCAGTTTGGGAAAGGTACAGGGCTTGTAAAAATTCAGTGGGGGAAAGGTTGATGGGGCTACCCACTGGTAGGGCTCAGAGGGGGATCCCAAGGGATTCCAGATAGCATCTGTATCTGAGGTGGGCAGCAGTGGATACCTTCAATAACTCAGAGAGAGCTTTAAGGGCTCGTCAATCTGACAGGACCCAGCCCTGCCAGACTCTGTGCCTACAGGAATCAGACAAGGGCCCGAGAGGGCTGTGAGAAGCCAGTCAGCAGACACTGCTCTTCTCAGGGTGCTGGCCCCTTCCTGAATGAGCTCACCTCCAGTGCAGGCCAGACCAGAAGTGCTTGGAATTAACACAAAGAGAAGCAGTGGAGGATAAATACCCCACCTCCTGGACTTCTCACTAGCTCCTAGTTGAAGTGCTTTCTCCATGGTTGCTAGAAGGATCCCAGGGGAGGTTGTCCAGAACAGCATCTCACTTATGCACCCAGACTTAGCCTTCCTGCTCTCAATTCTCCATTCCCTTGTTTCTTCAGACCATGTTTCATATAAACTCAAATTCTTATTTAGAGAGGACCCTTGGGGAACCAAACCCAAGACCAACCTTTTGTTTTTTACGTGCAAGTCTAGTAGATTCTTAACATTCTACGTTACTCATTTTTCGTACCAACCATCATTCATAGGAGGTGAGGAAACTCACAGCAGGTGCTCAGGTACATGCTGGTTTTAAACTTTAGATACTCTCCACTTCTAACTCTCCCTGCATCTTCAAGAGCTCATCATTGGATCAGCGTGCTCAACGTTTTAGATAGACAGATGGCTTCCCTTTGCTTCAGTATGTCCATCCAGAAGACTCCTAGGCTCCATCGTTGTTGATCACTACTGTGATCCTAGAGCCAGCTGCAATTTCTGACAGTTGTTACCCAGTGACAATTCTGCTGTCTTACCAACTGGAGCCCTGTTTGTCACATTAAATCAGAGCCCTGCTTGCTGCCAGTTCAGTCCCAAATTCTCAGAAAGCATCAGAAATATTCATGTGTTACATATTTGTATGTATTAAGTGCATCCTCTAACATCTGTGTTGAGATCAGCCAGGCTTGTGTTGTCTAATAAGGTATTAATTAAGCATAAGTGGCTACTGAGCATGTGAATTATAGTGGGCCAAACTGTGATATGCTGTGAATATAATGTGCACACCAGAGTTGGAAGACCCAGTAATGACAACAACAAAGAACTGTCTCATTATTCATTTTTTTTATAGTTTGGATATGTTGGGCTAATTAAAGTACATTATTAAAATTATTAGAACATTTTTAAGCTATGCATGTGGGTCATATTCTATTACTGTTGGACTGTGCTGGTCTAGAGAATGTTCTAACCCATCTATGTTTGTGATCGCTCTTTCCTGGCTGATTTTTATGGGTAGCCATGGTCTTGTCATCTCCTGAATATTGGATGGTTGATCTGTGCTGAAACTGGATCCTAGAAAGCATAGCACTGCCTGCTGCTTGAGGTTAGGGGAAGGCGATAAGTAGTGAGGAAGAATCATTGCCCCCATAGTCAGTAGTTGCCTGCCAGCCTTATGCATATCCTTCTCGGACCCCAGAGATGAGGTGAAATAGTAAAGATCACATTAGTTACAATCACCAGAATCCAATGCCTGTGTTTATGTTGGAACATCTCTGTTTTTATTTTACTCAAATGACTAAATTGAGAATTTAGGGTCTGGAGACAGAGATGTAGCTCAATTGATAGCGTGCTTCCTAGCATGCACAAAGCCTTGGGTTTGATCCACAACACCGCATATACTGGGCATAGTACATACCTAAAATATTGTCACTCAGAAAGTGGAGGCAGAGGGATAAGAAGTTCAAGGTCATCCTCAGCTGTGTAGACTTTCATAATCCAGCCTCCAGGATGAATTCCTGAAATTATCTCAGTTCAAGGAACTACAGCAACTTAACCCCAGAGGGGTTACATATCCCAGAAGGCATCTGTGGCTGATGAACTATTCTTCTTCCCTTGGTTGGGTCTCAACAGAAAGTCAAGAAAGAATAAAGATCAGAATAAATGCCATTATTTAATGAGCTTAAATAAATGTCAATATGACATATTGGTTAATATAATAATTATCCCTATGGGTTTGTTTGTTTTTATGGCTATGCACGCATTTTCATTCTTGGGAACCCCAAGGAACAAAATGTTATTGGCATCCTCTCCAGAAACAGAGAACAGCTGCATTTGTTTGGGACATTTCCCAAGCTGCTCCTTCCTCCATGTGTGAAGGAAGGATGATGTTTAGTTTGTCAGTCCAACATGGATGGGGGAGAGTGGATTCCCACCATTCTCTTTCACATCCACCCACTCAGTGCTGAGGATGCTCTATCAGTACTTATGGGTATCTTATAACCCCACGGCAATAACTTTCAGCAAAGGTAGCACTTTTTACATTGGCCTGTTTCCTACTTTACATAGAGGTGACCAGACCATGGAACCACAGTAGAGAAAAGTTCTGGAATGTTACTGCTTCTGTCAAAAGAGTCTCATTTTGATGATTGCTGTCTTGTATGGAGGAATCAGACTGCTTCTGCTGGGAAAGTCTTGAGATCAGTGCCCATTCAAATCTTGGGGAGATTTCGAACTTACTTCTGACATCCTGATTTAAGCAAATTAAAATGTGGTTCTGTGTGTCTGGTACTCTACAAAAGCTCTCCAGGGCTTCTGTATTTGGTCTAAAATGAAGACTAGAAGCCCCATCTCTCAATTTCTCGTCCAGAAAGTTGTTGAGAATATGGGCTTCAGACTCAGCGTCATGGTAATTTTTAATTCTGGACCATTTGCTCATTAACTAAGGCCTTGAATGAACTATTGAGAACATCATTTTCCTTGCATCAAAATTGGAGAAAGTAACACTTATCTCAGTGCATTTTTGGGAAAATTAAGTGTCTTATTTCTGTTTGCTCTACTTTATTGTAAGTTCTTTGAGGTTAAAAACCAGCTGGTAACACAAATCACAGGAGCTAAGTGTCAGGAACTATTTTAGATGTAGCAAGTGCAACGACATATTATCTCACAAGCCACATGAAGCAACTGCATATGCAATTCCATGAGATTAAGAAAATAAGACATAGGTGAGTGGATTGACCATGTATGCCCAGCATCTCAAGGCTGTAACAAAACTAGCATTTGAGCTCAGGTATTTAGGACTCCTGATCTTTATCTTAGCTGAAACATGGGTGTCTCCTTAGCATGCTAAATGCTGATATACCTAGCAACTACCATGATGGGCACCACACTGAAGTTAGCCAATAAATATTGAGTGAGCAGATACATATGAAAATGTATGACTGGGTGAATGAAATTCCTCACTTGCATTGGACAATCAATTAAGGTTGAGTTTTTTCTCTATTGCTCTCTGTTTCTCCACTGAACTATCAGATTAAGAGGGGTTATTGTCAATAAAGGCAACACAGTAAGCAAAATTGTAGTGTGCTTGATATCATTGCCATAGCAAAATGAGAGACTACTCTAGGTCGATTCTAGTCTTCCAGCTTCATGGCAGGATATGATTTTTAACTTTGCGCCAGTAAAGAAACATGTTCATCTTCATTATTGAAGTCAGGGATGAAGCAACTTTCTGAGTCAGCTTGTGAGCAGAATTCATCCTGCTTCTTTCTCTATATATTGCTTTGTCCACAGGCTCAGATCATCCTATTGGCAAAAACACTTTGATAACTTCTGTCTTTATATCAGTATTCTTGCTTGCTTTGATAGCTACAGGTCAGTAAATCAAATATCAGTTTGAGCCAGTTTCAGACTGTGATTGATCTCCCAAATTACTTTTGGGAGACTGGCTGTCAGAACTTTTATGTATTTCCTGTGTGTATCCTGAACACAGCTGTGCTAAGGATCTGAGAACTTATTTTAACACATCAGAGCAGCTCAGAGTCATTGGAAATGCATTTGTAGAGTCAGCAAATCTGAGTCCAGGTTTTAGCTATTCACTTACCAGCTGGGAAGCTTTAGGGCCAAACATCTCAAATGAAGTACTCATGCCTTGGCGGTTTGAGACACTGTGCTTCTGGGCCTCAGAGATTCAAGATAAACACAATGCATTATTTTTTCATTCATAAAGGAAACATTGAATGCTAGGCATCATACTACAAGCAAAATTGATAGCATCCAAGGTTCTTGTTAGATTCTTCAAAGAGACATTAAGTAAGATCATTTAATGTACAGATTAGTGTCAACAATGTTCTTTTTTGCCATTTAGTTTATTGTATGTGTTTCGTGTATGTGGTTGTGTGTGTGCATCCATGAGTATGAGTGTACACTTGCCTGTGCATGCACATGTGGAGGCCAGAGGTTGATGTTGGATGTCCCTTATTACTCTCTACCTTATTGTTTTAGAGTGGTCCTCTAAGTGAACTTGGAGCTCACAGTTTATGCTGGCCTTGCTGGCCAGCAAGTTCCTGGGACATGCCATCTCTGCTCCCTAGCACTAAGGCTACAGATGTGCACACCACACACAGCTTTTGTGAGGGTGTTGGGATCTGAACTTGGGTCCCCATCCTTGCACAAGAAGCACCTTCCCTGCTGAATCATCATCCAGCCTCTAATGCCATCACTTTGTGAAATGATATAAATCCAATTTCGAAAGCCGGATAGCATAACAACAGGTCACGAAGAACACTGGCTACCAACTGGAATATCCTTTCCTGTTTCTAACAGTCTCCTCTTCTCAACTAGATTCCTACTATTCTTAAACAGCACTAGTAGGGCTGCCGTGGTTGGTTTAATCCACGATGTTCAACTTCCCATTTATCTACCATGCTCAAGAAACCGAGGCAGTCCCACCAGACTCTAGCATGCAATGCTTTTAATCAGAAGATTATTTTTCTGCTTTTCCTCACAGAACTAGAGAGTGGTGATGCTAAGGGGACTTTCAGAGCCATTTTGCCAATGGGATGGAGTGAGCTTGTGAGTGAATTAGCATAGAGGGAAGGATGCAGGTGAATGAACCCCACATGGAAGTCAGCAGACTCCTGAGTCTTGCCCCATCTCTGACTTCAGTTATAAAAGTGAATGTATTTCTTTATTGCTGAAGCTGATTTGATCCAGGCCTTCTGTTTATTATAGATATCAAACTCTCTAGCTGACACAGGATCTGGTTCCAGGAGTGGGATGCTATTTAAGTGCAAACCTCAGTATGTGGACTTGTCTGAACAGAGGTCAGTGACCCATTGAGATTCAGACTGTGAGCCTACAAGGTCCATCAGGGAAAAGGATATGAGAGATTCAGGACTTTGGATTATGAGAAAATCCTAAAGTAAAGATAAAACTTCAAAATGGTGTAGCCACCTAAAAGCAAAGCAGGAAGAATGTACAGCTTTACTCAGGGAGACCCTTCTCTGGCATGGACTGCAAGCCAAAATGACTACATTCTAGAAGTCAGCAAAGATCAAATCCCCCATTGCCAAGGTAAGGTTTAGACGAGTAAAGCCAGAAACTAAGATATGGGCAGAAAACAAACCGACCTCCTCCTCCAGCCATTCCCTAATATTTTCCACTAAGCAGTCTCCATAAGACAAAGCAAACGAGGCAGCTGTGAGGAAACAGGTCAGAGAGAAACTCGCTCTTCTCCAGATGACTGTCAGAACTTCCCAGAAACAGAGGCTGATGTCAAAGCAGTAGCCATCACACTGAGGCTTTCAGAGATGATCATATGACAGAGCCTGTTGTGAGACAATAGAACACCTTGATACACCACTATCTACCAGAATACACACCCCCATTTCTAACAGTCTCCTTCTCTCCATTAGACCCCAACTATTCTCAAACACCAGCTAGTCAGGCTGTCTCGTCACTGGTGGTTTTAATCCACACTATTTCACCCCTGTGGTTAATGATCAGAGAGAGGCTGTGTCTGTGGTTCCTATCCTGGAAGAGTGACTAGTCACTGGTGATGAGCAAGTCTATAATGGATCTCTCTTGCTAGATGTCTTAGTTAGGGTTTCCATTGCTATGAAGAGACACCATGACCACAGCAACTCTTTTTTTTGTTTGTTTGTTTTTTGTTTTTTGTTTTTTTTTTTTTGTTTTTGTTTTTTTTGAGACAGGGTTTCTCTGTGTAGCTTTGCGCCTTTCCTGGAACTCACTTGGTAGACCAGGCTGGCCTCGAACTCACAGAGATCCGCCTGGCTCTGCCTCCCAAGTGCTGGGATTAAAGACGTGCGCCACCACCGCCCGGCCCACAGCAACTCTTATAAAGGAAAACATTTAATTGGAGTTTCAAAGGTTTAGTCCATCATCATCATGGCAGGTGACATGCAGACACTGTGCCGGAGAAGGAGTTAAGAGTTCTACCTCTTGATCCATAGGCAGCAGCAGGAGTCTGTGTCACACTGGGCATAGCTTGAGCATAGGAGACCTCAAAGCACACCCCCACAGTGACACACTTCCTCCGACAAGGCCACACCTACCCCAATAGAGCCACACCTCCTAATAGTGCCACTATCTTGGGGGGCCATTTTCTTTCAAATAGATACTAGATAAATGACTCTGACATAACCAGTCTATGAGTAGCAGGCTCTAAGAAACTTCAAGTCCTTCCAAGTCATACTCACAGAAAAGTAGATGTTCACACTATGCAGTCAAGTTAAAAGGAAATTCCACACGTGACTGTGGAGGTCAATGGACAAAGAAACAGCTCCCAGTCAAAATACCTACCTACCAGTGCAATAGTTGTAGCAAAGGAAAACCAACATTATATACAATAGAGAAACATGGCAGACACTGCCCTTTAGTGATCAACATTCCCAGAACAATGAAAGTTAACGTGCCATCACATATCCTTGGCAATAAGGCACTAGGATAGATGGGGGGTCACCCCTCACTACTGTCCCTAAAATTTATAACTTGATCTTAAACCACAAGCCATCAGACAAACTCAGGCTAAGGACCACTCTACAAAATAAGTGAGCAATACTCCTTAAAAATGTCAAGGTGGTGGCGCACGCCTTTAATCCCAGCACTCAGGAGGCAGAGGCAGGCGGATCTCTGTGAGTTCGGGGCCAGCCTGGGCTACCAAGTGAGTTCTAGGAAAGACGCAAAGCTACACAGAGAAACCCTGTCTCGGAAAACCAAAAATAAATAAATAAATAAATAAATAAATAAATAAATAAATAAATAAATGTCAAGTTCCCAAATCACAAAACAAATGACTATTGTACATTAAAGGCAACTTAGCAGGACAGTTTTCATGACGTGGGTCTTTGAACAGAAAGAACATCACAGGACAGGACAATTGGTGTTATCTGGATTTTGGTTTGTTGGTTTAGGTTTGGGGGCAGTAGTAGGCATTGAACCTATGTCTTCAGATGTAAGGGCTTTACCAACTGGTGATATTTAAATAAAGTATAGAGATTAGATAACGCTACTACATCATAGAAAATTTGATAGGAGTGATGCTAGTTGTTAACATCTAGCATTTTCATAAAGAGCTTCAGGCATTCCTATTATCCTTTTTCTTTGTTCATGTGTGAAATAATCACAGAATGAAACATGTTTTAAAATTGAATTGGAAGATAAAAACACCTCTAGCCCTTAAAATGGTTCCATGATTATCCCTTCTGGAAAACTCTGGCCCCTCCTCTGTAACTCTGTAGTACATTTATACCTCTATTATAATAGCTTCTAGTGTGACTCAGAGGCTCATAAATCGGCAACCTATGAGATAATTAGCCTTCAGTTTTGGGGGGGGGGAACTGGCTGTCACAAAGGTCCCCCTCCCCCACCAAATCAATTTGTCACAGTTCCCTATCATGCCTCAAACTGTCTCAAACATGAGGCTGGCACTACTCATTTAATTAGCAGACTGACCTCTCTCCAGCATTTTATTTTTTCTTTAAGTAGTTTAAAATTTTCTACCCCAAATCTCAAAATCTTGTGTGACAACTTCACATCTATTTCCATAGATAGCTTGACTCGGGCTCTGTTCAAATGACCATAGTTGCTGATTCATGGGGTCTGAGTTAATACTCACTTGACTTTTATTACATCATGAAAATAAATGCTATTTCATTTTTGACTCAGAAATAGCCATTAGTCACCGAGTCCTAACATGATCTTTGAGGTTAATAGCAGTTTAGATCAATCACTAAATATATGAAAATGACATTCTGAGAGTTTCTGCATTTATTTCTCATTTCTCAGAAATGTGGTGGATTCTTGGTTTAAGAATTGTATCATCTCTTCCAGTATTTCCCACTCTGTAATTCAATCATCTGGGGAGCATTTATAATACCTAGACCCCACTCCCAGAAATTCAGATCCCCCCCCGCCCCCGCAAATTACTAGTGTGGTATATGTGCATGGGCACATGGGTTTATGTGGATGCACTTGTATGTGAGCATACACTCGCACACATGTGTAGGCCAGAAGTTAACTTCAGGCATTGTCCCTCAGATGTTGTCTATCTTGTTTTGTTGTTGCTTTGTTTTTTTGGGGGGTTGTTTATTCATCTGTTGTTTGTTTCTTTGAACCCTAATTTCCATGTGGGATCAGGGACCCCAACTTGGATCCTGTGTAAGAGCAGCTAATGCCTTTAACCCCTGAGCCATTTCTCCAGACCCTCCCCCGATAGGATTTTCTTGAGCGCCTAATCTGAGAGTCCTTGGTTACGTTGGAGCTGACTGTGCACCCATTGCCTACCAGGTACTTTAATTACTCGACTAAGTTTGTCTGCCAGTACCACGAATGTATGGAGCTAATCACTGCAAATCACTTGGAGTAGTTTGTTAATGCCAGGGTCTCTAGGACCATACCTCATAGATTCCCACTCAGTATGTCCACTAAGCACCTAGTTAATTCGTTAGCCACCCCACCAACAAAGCATGTCTGGCTCTTTCTTGTTTATTTCTGATGACTCATCCTAACTCATTCTTTCATCCCCCCATTTTATCCCATAAACTTCTAAAGGTATCATCCATGCTTTGGTTTCCATCTTTAATTTTCCTACTGGACTTAAGTCGTGGTATTTTCTTCTTCCTGGATCCCAGTGACCATTGTCTCCCTCTACAAATTATTTAGCATGAGATGCTGGCTTTCATTCACACCTGGCCACACTCTTCCTAGACATTTCTCTACATGACTGTCACCTCCCCCTCTGTCCCCTGCTGGATGTACTCCTCTTTGGACCTTTGGTTAGCTTTTGCTGCTGCAAAAAAGCACCTTAAGATGCAGTGACTTAGTACATCAGAAGGATTCTATGGGATATAACTGGTGTTTTCTTCCAGGTTGGTCAGCGGGTTATGGGTTACACGGCTTTCTGTTTGTCTGGGACCACTGAGGCCTTTCTACAAATAGCCCATTGTCTTCCAGTATGTTTGCCTGGGCTTGTTCAGATGGTAGTGGACGGACTTTATGGAAGGAGAAGGCTAGAACAAGCTCCAATGAAGCTTTTCCTTAAGCCCTTGCTTGCCCAATATTTACCTTGCTCCCCTAGCCGAAATCAGTCACACGGTGACTGTGGAAAGAATCATGGCTCTAACCTGTTTGTTGCTTTATTTTGCAATCATTTCCCCTGAGCCCCATTTTGATCCTCTTAATCACTAATCTCCAAACTTCCAGTTCTGTCCCTGTCATTGCAATGAAACTCTTGACAGAAACAACCTGAGGAAGGGAAAAAAGAAGAAGGGAGGGAGGAGGAGAGGAGGAAGGAAGGAAGGAAGGAAGGAAGGAAGGAAGGAAGGAAGGAAGGAAGGAAGGAAGGAAGGAAGGAAGGGGTCAGTTTGGGCATGCAGTTTTAGATAGAGGTCACTTGGCTCTGTGTGCTTGGGCAGAGCATCATGGCAGTGTGAATGTGTGGAAGAGGAAAGTTCTTACCTCTTGATAGGAAGGAAGCCGTGTATGACAGGAAGGGACCAGGGGAAATATATTCTCAATGACCCCCTCTAGCTAGGCCCTGTATCCTATACAGTTTTCAGAATACCCCAGATTGCACAGCCAGATGGGGTCTATCTTTTGAACAATGAACTTTTGGGGGCCTCTTCATGTCCAAACCATAGCACATAGTCAACAGTCAATCCGGCAAGGGGCTACCCAAAGTCAGCTGTCACCACAGTAGACCAGTCTTCCTTTTAATTCCTCCTACGCATGGCTGTTTGTAGCACAGATATGCTTGTTCCTCTGGGACTCCAGTGAGTTGCATTTAACCATAGCATTGAGATCAAGGTCTAATTAATTGGCTTGGCACCTCTGGATTTAGAGACTAATAAACTAAAAAAAAAAAGATGTAAATATGCTTTGCACAAACCCAACTGACTGATGAGTCAGGAAAAGAACAACAGAGAGATTTCCTTTGTAAAGGAGAACAATTCCTAAGAACTCTGGAATCCTACAAGGCACATCATGACCAAGTCCTCACTGAATCAGAAAAATAAATATTTTATTTACTGATGTATTTATTTACTTACAATGAAAAAGCCAAGAGAAGTATTTTAACTTTGGAGCTAATCGACTTTGGTATGTATTTTTATAGTGTTCCATGAATTCCCTGACTGGTTTTAACAGAGATAAATGAGAGGAAAGTGTTCTTCACCAGACATGTCAAATTATAACAGTACCATAGACTCCCTGTTCCCCTGAAGGTTTGTAATCATTGACTTTTATAACTTTGCCTTCCTTTTTAGAACTTATTAGAAAAAAATTAGATCTCTTCATTTTTATTTGCATCACTTTAATTTTTAAGTACCACAATCACTTCCATTTTAATTTACCAAAACTAATTTTTTTAATAAGGTCAGTTCCACGCCTGAAGTGTGAAACTTTCATTAGATCCAGCTGCAAAAGCAAATGATAATAAAAAATAAATAAAATAAAGAGCAAACCATAAAAAGTTAGGTGTTTTTTCCTGTTCTGTGTTTTGTGCTGCTTTACACACACACACACACACACACACACACACACACAGAGAGAGAGAGAGAGAGAGAGAGAGAGAGAGAGAAGAAGAGAGAGAGAGAGAGAAAAAGAGTGTGTGTCTGGGGGTAGTCCAGAGCTTCTGAGGCATTCCATTTTGTCAGCAACTCCCACTCCCGAACTCCTAGGGCTCTATTATCCTCAGCAACAGCTTTGATCTCATGATCAGTATCCCAGTCAGTAGCCTGGAGGAGGAGGAGCAGCTTCCAATGAAGGGCCTTCTTGTGAGAACGCATAACCTTTGTGTTTATAGCCCGGTGGCCAGTACTTAGTTTTATTTCCAAGATAAAACTGAAGATAAATCTGTATGTCATGTAGATGAACAGTCTCAGCAGCAGACAGTTGCTTCTATTTTCCAGTAGGGCTGAGGGGAAAAGCTGGCGCAATTCAACAGAGGGAGGAAATGGGAACTGAAGCCAAGGCTCATGGGACAAAGAGGTAGGTGTGTGGCGGTAGGAAAATAGCATCAACATGAAGCCTGGCTTGCTCTGGTCCTGGACTCCTCCCCAGGTCTAACTTGTAGACCTTGTAACTTGTCCCTTGTACAGTTTCTTCTTCTCCATCCTAGGTCCTAAATGTTTCCCAAGCCCAGGTCACACCTCAAAGCCTCTGCAACTTTTGAGCAGAGCTGAACCGAGCACAACATGTGAACTTTGACACCAAGAAGGGTCTTGCTGGCAATCTTTCTATATTTTAAATTTGTCCAAAGAGATTTCAAATTATGCAAGTCGTTTATAATGGCTTATGTTTCTCAATGGTCAGCTTCCTTCATCAATCTAACTTCTCATATTATGTTACCTTAACTTAGGGATATATGATACTCATGGTTATCCTGTCTGATGGAATCTGGTGTTTAAGGGTCAGTGAGTATGATTCACTTAAAAAAAAAAAAATCATGTTATTGTTTATACCACCAGCTCTTACGTTTTTCTATTTATTTAACAAAAAGTATGTCTTAGGATAAGAACACTTAATAATAAGATATATTTTTGTTGTTTAGCTTTGATTTTCACAAAGCTTATAAATAGCCCTGAGCCCTCAAATGTTATATCCCTGTAAATTATTGCATGTAGCTTGAAATCACACCCTAGGCCAGTGGTTCTCAACCTATGGCGCTCACACCCCACGGGGGTGTCCCACACCAGAGAGCCTGCATATCAGATGTTTACATTACAGTTTGTAACAGTCACCAAATTACAGTTATAAAGTAACAACGAAAGTAATTTCATGGTTGGGGGTCACTACAACAGGAGGAACAATAGTAAGGCGTCACCGCATTGGGAAGGTTGAGAACCACTGTCTTAGAATAAACCAAGTACACAGAGAATCGGGGAGTGAGGCGCAACAGGTAAGATGAAAGAACACATGTCCTATAAAGGGAATGTTTGCTCATTTGCTCACAAATATGTGATGTATGCCACGTGCCTGCTTCCTACAAAACCACAATGTCAGATGTAAGGGTGGACACAGAAGTAAGGCCAGGATGCAACTTTGAAGATGTTTTTAGCCTTGTCAGAAAGAAACAGGATCATAAACGTTCGTCCATAATCTTTCTTTATCCCCTCACTGGTATGTGGGCGAGAGAAACTCCACTAGCAGAAGGCACAGCTTGCCTTGGGTTGGTCAAGAACAAACAGGAGCCCTTGAACTTGTCCCAGGATTACCGTTCAATTCATGGTCTGTGAATTTGGGCAAAAGACACATTTCTCATTTGTAAGGAGGATAACAACTCTGACATCATACTCATTGCATGTCTTGTAAGTCCATGGGAGTTATTAAAGATTTTGTTACGCATAACAGGCTGTAATGTAGCTAATAGCTTTATTAAGCAGGCTATAAACTATAGCTTGATAAAATTATAAGTGAACACATCTTTTATAGCTACAGAATTACTGCAGATCACTCATTCAAATGGGTCACCTGGCTCTACTTCCAGAAAGTTCTTGGAACTTCTTGGATTGTCAGGCTGAGGCTTGAAGAAGGAGAAACCTCTGGATTCCTGAGCCATGGTAACCTGAGGGGATCCAGGTGCTTGGGAGTTCTCGTTTCTGCTTGCCCGTGGAGGAGGTTGCTCTGCCTATGGTACCTCACTAGGAAGGAGGGGAGGAGGAGTGTAGGAGGATGGGATGGAAGATGTTTGGACAAGAGGGTAAGAAGATGAGGAGGCATGCTTCCCTCTGATACATTGCCTAAGGTCAGTCTCTTCATACCTGCCTGTTATGGAGGTCTATCCCTCCTCTCTTCCTTTGGTCATAAGGGAGAGCTGGAGCCTGAGAGGTCACCATCTTCTTCCTTCTGTCCTCCCAAATTGGTTTCTTCTCTTGGCTCTGGAATTCTAAAGCTGCTGGAGTGAGTGGGAAGCAAGAATAGGTTCTGGTGGGGACCACCAGCAGGGCTCTTTGGTTCCAGCTGGAGCTGTTCTCCTGTCCAGGCATCTAGCGTCTTTCAGTTCTCCACTTTCATCAGGACCATACCTCAGCAAGTCTGTTCCTTGTTCTCTGTTTCTCTTTACAAAGGCTTCATCTTCTGAGCTATCGTCGAGATCAACAACCCCACCAAAACAAATGGACAAACAAGCAGAGAAACCCCCATCAAAGTTGAGTTTGAGATGCATTTCTGGTTGATTTCTGTAGGAATGGACGGCTGCTGAAGCACAGGAACCTTCAGACACTAAAGATAGAATAGCCACTCGATCCCGAAGCCCTGGCAGGAGAGGAGATATCCTAAAGAGAGACACTTCGGTGTCCCCACCTCTTAGCTTTCAAACTATTGGGACAACGGACCTCAAATAATTAAAATTTCCCCAGGAATTTCATGCTGGGGAGGAAAAAAAGGTTGAAGCCCCAGCTCTAGTCAGAGAAGAGACTTGCTTTTCACGCGGCCCTGAGAACTTACTGCACAGTTAAATTAGCATGTGCATATTGTCTTAGTTGGAGGTTTTTATTGCTGCAATGAAACACCATGACCAAAAAGCAAGTTGAAGAGGAAAGGGGCTTATTTGGCTGACACTTCCATATTGTGGCTCATCGTTGAAGGAAGTCAAGAATTCAAACAGGTCAGGAATGTGCAGGCAGGAGCTGATGCAGAGGCCATGGAGGGGTGGTGCTTACCGGCTTGATCCCATGGCTTGCTCAGGCTGCTTTCTTAGAGAACCCAGGACCACCAGCCCAGGGATGGCATCACTCACAGTGGGCTGGGTCCTCCCCCATCAATCACTAATTAAGAAAATGCCCTACAGGCTTGCCTACAACCTGATCTTTCAGAGGCTTTTTCTTTACATTGAGGTTCCCTCCTCCCAGATGGCTCCCGCTTGTGTCAAGCTGACAGAAAACTGTCCGGCACGATTGACCCCTTGTCAGTTTGACACACAAACACATCACCATTAAGCAACAACCTTTCCTTTCTCATTCATCCCCAGGATCTCACATTAAAACTACAAATAGCTTTAAAAATCCCACGGTCTTTACAAATTCAAATACATTAAAAGTTTAGTCTCCTTTAAAATCCAAAGTCTTTTAAATGTCAAAATCTCTCAACTGTTGGTTACCGTCAATAAAAAACAAATTAAATATTTTCTTACTTCAAGAGGGAAGAACCAGGGCACAGTCACAATCAAATCAAAGCAAAGCCAAACTCCAAAGGTGTAAATTTTTACTCAGCATCCAATAGGTAGGATTCGCTTACGGTCTTCTGGGCCCTTCCAAGGGGCTGGGGTCACTTCTCCAGCTCTGCCCTCTGCAGCACACACAGCTTGTCTTCTAGGCTCCGGCTGGTTCCACTCCAGGGCTGCTGCTGTTCTTGGCAGTCATCCCATAATACTAGCATCTCCAAAATGCTGGGCTCCTCTGCTGCAATTGGGCTTCACTTTCACCAGTGGCCTCTCACAGTCTCTCTTCATAATGCCAAGCCTCAGCTTCTGCATGACTCCTTCAATCCGGGGTCTTTAACGGCCAGTGGGGCTGCACCTTCACCAATGGCCCCCGGCCTCTCAGAGTGCCAAGTCCCAGCTCTTCTCCACGACTCCTTCATTCCTTCAAATTCAGTGTCACCTGGGTGACTTATACTACCAAGTTCAGCTGCCAGCACAAGGCACAACCTTGTGGAACTCTGGAACACAGTTTGTGTGTACTGACTCTCAGGAAACACTCTCCAGAAGATTTCATCTCAGCAATGCTGGTCTCTTCTTAATGGCTGCTAATTTCTCAGCTCTAGCTGACCAGCATCGAGTATCCCAGCAAAGCAAAGGTTTCACTTTAGTAGTTCTGGTATCTTGTTAATTATAGCTGATTCTTCAGCCTCAGATAACCAGAACCACAGAATCCTAATTCAAAATAACTAATGGCTCCAATGAAGTCTTTAAACTTCCCTCTGAGACCTCATAAGCCAGACCTCCATCTTCTGCCTTGCCTTCAACATTCTTATCTTCCAAGCTCCCACAGAATAGCTCACCAAGCATGGAATACTCAATGGCTTTTCTTGCACAAAGTTTCAAAGTCCTTCTACTATCCTCTCCAAAACATGGTCAGGTCTGTCAAGTCATACCCCACAATCCTGTACCACAACCCTGGTACCAACTTGTCTTAGAGTTTCTATGGCTGCAGTGAAATACCATGACCAAAAAGCAAGTTGGGGAGAAAAGGGTTTATTTGGCTTGTACTTCCACATCACTGTTCATCATCGATGGAAGTCAGGATAAGGGACTCAAACAGGGCAGGAACGTGGAGGCAGGAGCTGATACAGAGGTCTTAGAGGGGTGCTGTTTACAGGCATGCTCACCATGGCTTGCTTAGCCTGCTTCTATAGAGCCCAGAACCACCAACCCAGGGATGGCACCACCCACAATGGCTTGGGCTCTCCCACATCAATCACTAAGAAATTGTCTTTCATACATCTCCCGATCTTATGGAGGCATTTTTTTTAATTGAGGTTCCCTCCTTTCAGATGACTCCAACTTTTTTTAAGTTGGCATAAAACCATCCAGCACACATATTTCTTGGATTTTTGTTTTCTCTTCTCTTTAAAATCATGACTACTACAAGAAAGGCAGAAAAAAAACTAGAAATTTTTCTCTCCACGGATTTGACCAAACTGTAGATAAGTCTATCTTTTTCTCTGTCAATTTCCATTCTTATCCAGTTTGTTTGTCGAAGTACCCTTTTATGAAGACACTACAAGAGGAGAGAAAGAAGTCAGGAAGGATGCTGGAGGCTAAGAACTGGGAGTATCTCCCCTACTTTCCTACCAAGAAGCAAGACCCTTAGAAGCTGTCCACCTCCCGTCTGTAAATGATGCATCCACATGGATTCAGATGTTAGCCCCACATCCTACTGTGCTATAGTCAGAAAGATCAGGGCCCAGGATGTCGAGGATCACTGGAAATTGGTAAAGGAATTACACTTTAGTGCAAAGTAGAAGAACAGTTTATTCAGTACATTGCTAAGAGAGCAATGGACATGGAGGTCAAGAACTGCTAGGGTATGTAGGGTAATGGGCAGTAGGTGAGGGAGAAGGAAGGGTCTCCATTTAGGGGTGTCTTCCTTTGGTTAAGATGAGCAACTTTCCATGAAAATTCTTAAATGCCATTTCCACTATGCCAATGAGGGAAACTCTATAGGACTAGGTCATAGCAAATTTTGTTCGCCATGCCATTTTGCTGTCTGGGTTGAAAGAGCTGTGGTGTTTTTTGTTTTTTGTTTTGTTTTGTTTTGTTTTGTTTTTGTTTTGTTTTGTTTTCTGTTTGGAGTTTTCTTTCTGGACCAGGTTTGTACTAGGGCTCTAGTCCCTTTATGATTTTGCATTCATGGCCTTTTCCCCACACTCAGGACTGAAGTTCTCACTGAGAGCTCTGCTAGGAAGACTAGGGGTCATGGGAAAGGGAGGACAGGACAAGGGGACTTGGAGTATGAAGACCATTCTAGTCAGCCTACTGAAGTGAGTGAGGGCTGTAGACTTCGGGCATGAAGAAATGGAGAGTGGAGTGAGTGTGTAACATCACGGGACTGATAAAAGGGGGTCCCTGGGCAATGCGCTGCTGGGCTGAGCAAGTGTTATCAAAGAAGAGATGCATAATGGGTAATTTTTAAAGAAGCAAGTTCAAGTCTTATGTGTGTATGGCCCTTCCCTGTGTTCATTCTGTGGAAGAACCTTGGGGAGTGTCATGCTCATACTCTTTCTCTGTTTCCCTTCTGTGGTGGCCCTGGTGGCACTTTCCAAAGGGAAGTCCACCAGAGGCAAAACTGCTAAGACGCCAAACGAATGTTTGAAATATTGGTGTCTGTGTCTCAGCTACATATTTGGCATTGATTTCAAGTAGGAAAAGGTTACAGACTGTAACTGCAAATGAAAGCAGGCTACGTGAGAATATTTAATCAAACCCATGGAGAACCTTTTTTCTTTTTTTTTGAGTTTTTGCCAAAAAAAAAAAAAGATGATCATGTATTACAAATCCATATTCGCTTTTTAATTGGGAGGCAGTGCCTTGTTTGCATTGACTTTTCTGTAGGTCTAGTGATCAAGAGCTTCTCTGCCTTTTGCTGACAATTGTCACAAAATGTGGTTGTATTTGACGACAAAAAATATTCATCCAATTAACCTCACCTAAAAGGCTTTTTTCTTTAGTGGTGTTAGTTGTTATTTTAAAATTTTATGCCATAATTTTATTTCACCCAATTATATACTGACACAAATTACAATGATAAGTCAATCTGGAGTATTTAGTGGCATTCAGAGTCTTATAATGGCTAGTAAATTGTATTTCCTCATTTTTATATTAATAATAACCAATAAATAATCTAGATAAAATTAAATGCATAAAAATTTCACTAAAATACATATTTTGCTGTCTAGAATTGATATGCTAACCTATAAATGACTATCGAGCATAGAAGTATATCATACTAATATAAAGTTCTATGGTTAATATGGAATAGAAATGAGTTCAACAAGGGAAAAAGTGAAAAAAAAACTTTTTTAAATAAAAAGTTTGTGAGCTTTTTGAGTAGCTAATGGTGGCATTTCTGTACATTGAAATGAGCAAGTTATATCTTTTTCAATTATTTAAACTTATAAACTAATTATGCATCTTAATTTTAAAACGTGTAAGGAGAATTACACAATTTCTCCACAAATTCTAGGACGCCCAGAACAGAGCCTTGTGTAGCGCACTCCACCTTGGAAAGGAGACAGGAGTTTGGAAAGGGAAGGGCAAGAGAGGGGGTACCAGTCTCTGCTGCGCTGTTGCCTGGGGACGGGATTGCGCCTTCTCTGGTCTGGTCCTGCCTTGTTGTCATGGTGACTCGTCTGGCTTTCTAAGAGACTGTATAGCAGACACCTCTCCCCCCAAGTGCAAACACTACGTCAGACCTGCTCACACTGATGTGACAGTGGATGACAAAAGTGCACCATCATCTCTGTGTCTTGCAGCTTACCCTGCAAGAGAAAGGATGGTGGGAAAAACTTTTTTTAGCCGGGCGGTGGTGGTGCACGCTTTTAATCCCAGCACTCGGGAGGCAGAGGCGGCGGATCTTTGTGAGTTCGAGGCCAGCCTTAAAACAAACAAACAAAAAAAAAACCAAACTTTTTTTTAATTAAAAAAACTTAAATCAGAGAGATGACAGAAGAGGAATACAGAAATAGGACAGTCGACCAGACATCCATTCAACCCCCAATGCTAAAACCTTGGTAAAGCTGCCATTTGGATGAAAGATGTAGTTTTACAAAAATGCATGCTGGTCTGTGTAGGACACCTGATCCATCCTATCACCTGTCGTTTTTCCAGAGCCCTCGGAGACACCGAACAGAGTCTAGCCTTTCCCTGAACCAGATTTCCAGACACCCGTGGGCCTCTCAGTCCCTATTGGTGGAGACGGTTTCCCCTCTGACCTCAGCCACTCTCTGTTAGTTCTGCCTACTGGGCACCGTTCATCCTCGCTTCCTGCGGGACCCCGCAGTCTGGCCCTTGGTACCGTGTTTTTGCCAGCAAAGTGTTGGACAGAGAGTACAAAGAGTTCTCTGGGCCAAATGAAAACCCTTACCTTCAGATGTCAGTTTCTTCCCAGCTACCCCAGAAGTTATTTTCCATGGTACCGTTCTCACAAGGACAGGCTGTGCCTTGAGTGTTGGCTCCGGGACTCGCCTGGCAGGAACAAGGCAGGTGGGAGGAAGTCCTGAGGTCCCCCCACTCCAGTGACAGACTGCTGGCAACCAACAGGGCACATGGGAAGGAAAGGAGTTTGTAGGAGTAGCCTTACCCATGTAGCTCCCATGGCTCTGAAGGTCAAAATGAAAAGTGTGACAGTGTGTTTTGACATCTTGAAATGAAAAGAACTTAGTCATTTTGCCCTTGGCTTGATACAATCTTGAGTGCCCTGTGTGATGGAAGGGTATCCAAGGCTTTGGATCCGCAGTCTTCAAGGAGAAGTCTGAGGTCAGCAAAGTCAAAGCTGTTTCCATTTGGATATTAAGTTGTGTCTCTCTTAAGTGTACTGTTGCATTTTCCAGAAATTCCACGGCATATGCTAACATCTTTGTCCTGATGATCTCAGCTTTGTGTTATTCCAACAAAATACCTGAGATAATGTAAAAGGGGGGAAGATTTGTCTGGGCTTACAGCTCTTTAGAGGGTCCAGTCCACCTGGGGTTAACTAGTCCTGTGGCTTTGGCCCGGTGGCTCAGAGCTTATTATGTCAGGACCAGTTGGTGGAATAAAGCTACGCAGCTCACAGCAACTAGGAAGTAAAAATAGAGAAAGAAATTGGTGCATTCAAAGACTGAAGACCTCCACCCAGACTCTGCCTTTTGCAGGTTTCCACTACCTTCCATGAGCGCCAAGCTGAGGGCCAAGATTTAGCCCATGGGTCTGAAGGGCATTCCAGACGGTGACAGATGAGTTTGTATTTGTGTGTTACGTTTCACCCAGCTTCACTGTCTACTAAAGTAAACATCAACACAGTGCTCCTCTCCTACCAATGGGGCCAGTGTTTTGAACCAGTAGACGCCTGAAGCCACATTTTGTGCCAGGACCTATATCATAGCCTCCCCCGCCGCCGCCACCCCCCCCCATTATACATAAACAGCATTGTTGAAATTGAAGTCATACATTGGGCATTGTAAGAAATTAGCAACGACAATGAATTAATTTGACTAATTATGTACTATAACAAAAAAGACACAAGATTGTTTCTGGTGTGTCCCATTAATATTTTTTGGACAGTGGGTAACTGAAACTCCAAACAAAGCTATAGATAAAGGAGTTGGGGGTCTGCTGGTGCTACAGCCCAATAGACACAATGGGAGATAGTTGGGGCTTGGGGCAATTTTTAAGTGTGTAAAAGAATGCTGTCACTGAAAAGATTTTGTTTTAGAATAAAATTCCGAAAGAGGTAAGGGAAATCACTGAAGGTCACACAGAACTTAAGAATGGAGGTCACTCATCCCCTATCAGCTTCTCCCTTGCCAATCCACCCCAGGAGAAGGGGTCTGTAGAATAAAAACATCGGAGGCAGCGCTATGGTAATTCTCCATAAGGTGCTGGGCTTCATGCTGACATGCATCCCTGGCTGGAGCCTGCAGCAGGGCACCCTTGGTCAAATGGAGCTGAGGCTGCAGCAGCAGAGTGAGGCAGATGGGCCAGCAACAGGTTCGCTTTGGACTTAAAAACAACCCCATGGGAATAGTGAGGAGTTACGAGTTACGTGCCGCATCTCCCGGAGTCCAACTGTGATCCTAATCTTTTACGACTAAGATTATCTTCTTCCGTTCACGGGATGCTTCTAAGAGCTTCCAGACTCAGAAGGAAACAGCAGCCTGTGTGCAGGAGTCATACAGTTGCCTAGAACATGTGCCGATTTGTCAGTCGGGTTTGCAGGGAATTCGCTGATTAGCCCGCACAGATCTTGCCTGGGAGTGCAGCATTAGCAAGACAGACCCAAGTTCTCTCCTGGGATAGTCTTATCTCTCTTTTTCAAATGTGAGGGCTAGAGGGACGATGTGATCTTTTTAAAGTCACATGGCCAGTGGGAAACAGAATCATCTACTATGTGCCCATTCATGGGTCGGAGTGGCAGGGGGCATGTCGAAATAGGTGGTGCACTATGCCAGCGAGGGTACTGTCTTGATAGAGATGTGAGATTTATGCCCAAGGATCAAGGAGAGTGCAAACACATTTTTCTAATCTCTACCTCCTGGGCAGATTTTATGTTTCAAAAATATTACTCAGTGGGCTTGTTTCTGCAGCCCGTCCTCATTTATCTCATTATAATTTAGTTTATCAGAGATACACAGGTAAAGGCCAATGATAGTTAGCCCTGCTAAAGAATTAAATTTAAATTAGGATTTCCACCCCATGCCTGTGATTTCCATACCATGGCAAAGCTGCAGAACAGCAAGTAGAAACATCAGGAATCAGAAACAGTCTGTGCGTCCCTTGAAATTCTTTCCATCCAGAAATACAGGGTGCCAGCACACTCGTTAGAAATCCAACAGATGTTTGAGGATTTAAATAAGAAATAAAAATGAGAATGTGGACTGAAGTGGAAAATTGGAGTAGAGTTTGGGTGTTTGAAAAAATTTTAGCAGCAAAGACGGTATAAATCCTGGCAGGGGCGGTTAAGGCCAAAGGAAGAATTAGGTAGGTGGATGGGAAAGGAACAAACCCAAGAATAACGAACAATTTTATTGAGTGCTTATTATGTGCCGACCTCTGGTTAATGGTTTTCTATGAATTAACTAACTCCAATCCTTGAACCATCCCTGCATGAGCAAATGGAGGTCTAGAGTTGTGAAATCATTGATTGTTCTGACCTGTGTTAAGTCAACTCCAGTGTCCCATTGGTATGCATGTTTTCCTTCAAGGTCTGATGTCTCTTCAGCAGTCAGCCATACCCAGAAGGGCCACTTCCCTCAGGTCCCAGGCTGGTTCTACTGTCCCTCTGTTGACTTCTCTCTCAAGTCATGAGGTGACCAAGTGGCTTTTGTAGGCAAGGTGCTCGTTGGTGTAGCTGACTGACAGCAAAATGAAACCAAACTTCCAAAGTGAAATTGAGGGGCACGGTTTTGTGCCTGTTGGCCAGTCAGTGTTTGGCTTTTTGCCAGATTTGTGTTGACAATTTATTGTCATGGTAACATACACCTATTAGTGACATTGTTGAGGGACTGCCATACTTCTGATTGACAAAGGTTGCCAAAATCTACTAATGGCTGAGGGCAGCCCGCTACTTCTCCAGGTTCCAAGGAGTCATGGGTGCGATTCATTCCCAGGCCACTTGCCTCCCTGCTTAGCATGCCACAGCACCTCTGGAAGACAGCTGAATAGAGATGTTAATACAGATGTTAATACAGATGTGAGGGTTAATAGTATCAACCTAATAGGATCAAGAATCACCTAGGAAACAACATTGCAGGCCTGTCTGAAAGCATAAGCAGTGCTGGGGGGTCGGCAGGTGTGGTGGAAAAGTTATGGCCACGGCTATGACTACCAGAGTTAGAAAGAGCTTTATGAGAAAGAAACCAGGCCTGGAGAGACAGAAAGATGGCGGGAGCAGAACAGAGAGGAAACAGAAAGAGAGACACAGAGAGAGAGCATGGGGGTCCATGTCCGGCTTTTAAGGTGTTACTTAGTCACCCGCTGATGACATAAGATGCCAGACAAGACCCCGAGCTCCGCATGTACAGAATCCTAACACTGTCTATGAGAGAGTTTCTAGATCGGGTCACTTGAGGATGGGAAACCCACCCTAAATATTGGCAACATCATCCCATGAACCGATGTCCTAGACTGAGTAAAAAAAAGGATGAAAAATTGAGCCCCAGCGGTCATCTCTGCCTCCTGACTGTGGACACAACATGACCAACCACCTCATTCTTGCTGCTGAGCTTTCCCTGCCGTGATGGACGGCATTCCCTTGACCCGTGAGCCAAAGTCATCCTTTGCTTCCAAAGTTGCTTTTGTATGATGTTTCATCACAGCAATGAGAAAAGTTAATAATAAAATGGGCTACTGGAGTATTCATGAAAGAGCAGGGGGCTCAGGAGAGGGGACACGGGGTAGAGGTAGAGACATCAGTGTCTAATTCCTTATAGTCAGGCACGGGGAAGGAGGAAGCTAATGGGAGATGATGGAAGTTCCTATGCAGAGATGAAGGGGGAATTTCTAGCTCAGCTGTTCTCAGTCTGTGAGTCATGACCCCCTTTGGCCGCATAGCAGATATTTACATTGCAATTCACAACAATAGCAAAATTACAGTCATGAAGTAGCAACAAAATAATTTTATTGTTGGGGGGTGCACCACAACAAAAGGAACTGCATTAAAGGGCTGCAGCTTCAGGAAGGTTGAGAACCACTGTTTTAACTGGTGAGTTATATTTCCTTGGAGACGTAGGATCCCAGGGCTTGGACTGAAAGTCAAGGGTGTGAGGTTCATAGAGGCTCAAGTTCAGTGATGGTGAGAAGAAAGCCACTTTTGTTTCTCCCATGCATGTGCTTAGGCCAATCTGGGCTGCCTGGGGCCAGATGTGTGGAGCTTGTCAGGGGAGGCGCCTTGGAGGCTGGGTGAAGGAGACTTTGTCCTCGTCTCTGGTACCTGCCAAATTATGGAGATTATCCAACTGGAAGTCTGCCTGCCTTTCTATAGAACTGTGAGGGAATATCAGAGAATAAGGACCCAGTAGACAGCGCCATCCACTCAGTGGGACTCCAGAAGTCTTTAAGGAGAAGATGGTGGGTCCCTCCCCTGGTCCTTTCCAAAGTGTCTTAGAGAGTCCAGGCAGCTCAGGGTGAGTTTTCAGGTTTCCCCAGGGCAAAGAGTAGCACAGTGAGGTCTGGGGGAGACAGAGAGACTCTGCTTTTGTTTCTCTGCAGAAGCTGATAAATAATTCAAGGCAATGTTCAATCGGCCAACTGTGCCAGAGCAGCCGGCTTGGAGCAGAACTAGAAGACCATCACACTGCGTTGCCGTGGGAGTCAGTTCTCAAAAGCAGGGTCCTCTCTTCATTTTGTGCATTCCTGGCACTGGCCTCCAGGTCTCCCAGGGAGCTGGGCTGCTTGGGGATGAATATCTGCTACAGCCGGGCCCTGAAAGAACTGCAAACCTCGGCGGAAACCAACACGAGGAAAGATGCCAGCTGGCCCTCTCTTGGGCATTTGCACTCTCCTGAGAGAACAGATGAGGAGTATTGCCAAGGGGAAGGAGAGGCAGGAAAAGCAGCCTGCTTAGCTGGGAAGTCCCAGGACCTGGATGAGCCGCTCAAAACTGCCTGTCCCCAGCATGACCATGTGGCTTTCTCTCCCACTAGGACACAGTCTCTTCCCTAAGGGCAAAATCCTCTTATCAAACCCAAGTGAGCAGAAGCTCACTTCGGCCTAGTTATTGATTCTCAGAAGTCAAGAGCCCTCAGCATGGCGGATGCCCATCTCCAGTAGGAACAAGGCCTCTACACTAGTATATCAGCTATCTAGATTGGAGAGATAATAATCAATGTGTCTGGACTCTCTCGCCTCCAGATCCAGGCATTCAGTGTATTAGCTCATGATACCACGAATACCAAGGGCTCCTGTGTTGTGCCACTTCCCCAAAGAAACAGCTATTCGAAGAACCTGCTGTCACAGAACCTTCTCCAGCAGAAAGCAGTCCTATCCCCAGGTCTTGTCACCCAACCAAGTTCTCTCTCGACTTTCTTCATCCTGTGAAAGAATGTTCTGTGAATCACACACCACACCAGGCTAATGAAAAGAATGTCTGTGTCAATTAAATGAAGGATCAGAGAATACTATGTTCGGACTGTTTACAGCATGGATGCCGTTTGATAAAGTTTTGTAATCATGGCTTAGTCATTAGCTGAGCTGAGAAATGCCAGCAGCCCAACCTGGATCTGTCACAGGACGTGGATCCTCATCAGTCTGGGGTGACGTTCTCCCAAGCACGGCACAAGGCAATGGCCGAGTGTATGCAGAAGCTTCACAGTGAGCCACCCTTGGCGACCAGGCTCATTCTTAAAGTCAGCTACTCTGACCATTTAGTCACTGGAAGAAATTTAAACATGTGTTTTCATTACAACACATGGCTTCACGTTTGTTTTGTGATCAGGTATTATTTCCCTTTGTTTTCCTAAAACCATGCTTTTGAGGGCAGAGGAATGGTACCAAGGAAATCATTGTGTGTGTATTTGTCTCTGTGTGTGTGTGTGTGTGTGTATGTGTGTGTCTGTCTGTCTGTCTTTGTGTGTGTGTCTGACTGTATGTGTGTTTTTGTTTGTCTGTCTGTGTGTATGTCTGTGTGTGTCTGTGTGTGTGTCTGTGTGTGTCTTGTGTGTGTGTGTGTGTGTGTGTGTGTGTGTGTTGGTGATAGGGACTAACTGACTGTATACATACCTTTCAGATTCCTATGTTTAACCCCTTTGCCCTTCTGTGACGTATTAGGAATTTGGCAATGGCCAGGTTAGGTCACTGGGACAGAACCCTGTGAATGGAACCAGTGACTTCTCAGAGCAACACAAAAGGCTCTTTCACTCTCTTCTTACCACACAAGGACACAGCTAGACAACAACCTGCAGCCTGCAAGGGGTTCCTCAGCAGAAGCCTGTTATGCTGGCTCCCTAATCCCTGGCCTCCAGCTCTGTGAGAAACTCCTCTGCTGCTGCTGAAATCCATTTACCTCACAGTGTTTCTCACAGGCTGAACAGACTGAGACAACGGGGGGGGGGGGGGGGGACACGACACGACACGGCCTGGAAAGAGTTACTGCCTACTAAGACGCAGTATTAAGTAATCCCATAGGCTCACTTGGCCATTTATCAGGCAAAGTTCAGGCACCCCCAGTGTTGGTGGGACTTAAGAATTTGATACAATAATATAAAAAAATAGAGCTATTCTGTGACTAATGTCTATTTACTCCAAGACTTTTTTGGGGGAGGGGTTGCTTACTTGTTTCTTATACATTTTGGAGAATGTGTAATCTGAGGAAGAACACCATAGATTCAGTCAATAAAATTTTAGATAATGTAATTGCTAGTATACTGACAAGAAAATTCACGAGTTTCAGATAAGGGTGGTAACTGTGAAGCTGTGGAGGGACACAGGAGAGACTCTCTGTCTCTGTCTCTTCCTGACGGCAGCTCCACGGTGAACTCCTTCAGTTCAGAAGGAAGTAACTCGTCTAAAGGTCTACTGCTCAACCCACCTTCAGGCCATCATGAAATGCATTATGTGACTGGGTGTTTCCATGGAGATCTTAGGATGCCTGAGGTGACCTCTCCAGGCTTTGTCCCGGCTCTACTGTGAAGATCTGGTTGGGCCAGGGGCTGCTCTTGCCTAGGGTTTGTGAGGCAAAGGGAGACAGAGGTCTCCGTGGCTGTGGTGCCTGGTGTGCGAGGGCAGCAGATGTGGGGATGGCCAGAGCCACCTCAGCTTCGGGTTCATGGCATGAAGCGGTGGCGACCCCTGATTACAATCGCAGCAGCAGCCGCCTCCTCCTCCTGTTCTTTGGATGTGATGGACAACTTCGCCTTGCGACCTACACCCTGTTGGCAACTCTCCTGACTTCTTCTACCTCGTCTCTGCCAGCTGGAAATACCCGGAGTGTTTCTATTTCCTGTGCTGACCCCTAAGAAGCAATGCCTTGGCTAACCAATTAAGAGCCATAGGTAAATAGCACCATAGGAAAATGGCAGGTCACTGTACTCTGCACATCCGTCCACGGTGTCTTCTTGTCAGCCTTTGCAAACCAACCTCAGTGCCATTCTGACAGACACATCTGTGGGACACGAAGACTCTGTCCTTGCTGTCACATCCGTGCTTTGACATGTCACTTTCCACCAGTAGCAAGGATCCTTTCATCTCTCCCCTTTTTACAGCCACCCTTCTGCCTTTTCCCTTGGAATTCTCTTTTCTAGCCCAACCCACCTGCCTACCACATTTGGCCCGCACATCCACGCTTTTGCTTTCTTTTTAGGTAAGGTGGTTTTTCCTCTCTGTTGTTATTGTTTGATTATCAGTTAGGAGAAAGGTCCTAAAATCAATGTGAAGATGGGTAGCTTGGTGCACCATGAGGGAATTTGCGGTTTAGCCAATCCCGTACAGCATGGCACAATGCCCGTTCTAGGAAAGGAGTTCAATAAAGGGTTTTGAGAGGTGGTTATGGAAAACCAAGGGGGTTCATGCCACTTGGGAGCTGGGCTAACAGCACATCAAAGTGGTCCACATACCAGCCTTCTTCCCACCTACCTCCAGCTCTTGCCTGTTTACCTCATTAGAAAATAATCTTTTTGTCTCTTTTCTTGGCCCCATCTTCCGAGGCAGGAGACAAGCTGCATTAAGTCTCATAAACTAAGAATAGTTCTAGAGATTTAACTGCCCAGGGCTTTGGAATGAAACTAGATGAAACAAAGAAGCAACATTGGCATCTTCTGAAGTCTCTGAGAACGTCATGTAAAGAGTCCTTTCAGCATCCTGGAGATGTTTCCATGACTTCCTCCTCCCCTAATTAAACTTGTTATTCTCTGAATACCAGCCTCCTTCGAGTTATATGAGCCTTCCAAAAAACAAATTCTTATTGGGATTATTGTTTTTATGCTGAAGTAACATTACATAGAGAAGAATTTTCCATAACTTATTCTTTTACAATTGCAGTCCATCTAATAGGCAATTATGATTGAACTCTTACAATCACTGTTGATTCCACTGTTTCTGTAGAGAAGCAAATTAAGTTATGAAGAAATGGGGTGGAGTGGATTCACAGTGGCATGCTGTAATGCCACCAACTTGCCCTTAAGAGGAAACTGGGGAGTAAAGTATGGGAGGTTCATTCTGAGACGTAGATTTAAACAGCCTGCGTCAAGCTGGGCATGGTGGTACACACCTGTAATCTCAGCCCTCAGGTGGCCAAGGTTGGAGGATGAGTATAGGTTCAGAGTCAGCCTGGAATACATGGAAAGACCCTCTCTCAAAAGCCAACCAACCAACCAAACAATAAACAAACAAGTAAATTTAACCTGAGTGGATGTGGTACAGGAAGCAGTTGTGCAGGGCCAACCTGTGCCTACTTAATGGTCACTCAGACTGAGCTATGCTTAGTCACTGAATTATAGAAGCATGCCTTTTCCTTCACGTAGTGCAGCCTGGCCCAGGGCACATGGCATGGGAAGAGAAGCATGGATTAGAGCTCTGTTCCCACCCACTCTCTGAGCAGGAGCTTAAGAGCAGTGCTCCATTTGGACAGTTGTATTTGGAATACTGTTCAGTTATCCAGAAAAACTGGTTCACGCAGTGCCTTGTAGGATGCGTGAGTCTCCAGAACCACCAAGCTGCGTAATCTGCATAGATAAGAAGATGACATTGAAAAGGACTCTTGCTTGTTATAATCTGCACCCAGATTATCACAAGAGAAGCAGTGTGATCAGGAGTCAGGGAGAAAAGTCAAGCCACCCTGAAGATGGAAGAGAGAGAAATGGGATTGGACAAAGCAGAGAAAGACAGGAGAGATAAAGAAGAGAGAGGAAAGAGAGGAGGTGAAGAGAGGAAGAGACGGAAAATGGAAGAAAAGAAAGAACGATAAAAGATTATTCCATAAAAGTAGAAGTTATTTTAGAAGAAACACTCACTAACTGCTTTCCACATTTTTGGAGGATTGTAAGAGAGAGGCACATGGGTCCTGGCTTAATCAGTTCACACTAGGAAAAAAGGAGGGCATAGCAATTATAGGGATAGATACATACTTGCTCGTGTGTGTGTGTGTGTGTGTGTGTGTGTGTGTGTGTGTGTGTGTGTGTGTAAGAGAGAGAGAGAGAGAGAGAGAGAGAGAGAGAGAGAGAGAGGTGTGAGAGAGATGTGTGTGTGTTTGTGTGTGTGTGAGAGAGAGAGAGAGGGAGGGAGGGAGAGAGAGAGAGAGAGAGAGAGAGAGAGAGAGAGAGAGAGAGAGAGAGAGAACTATATGTATAACTTCTAAACCTAAACAAAGAGTGAGAAGCCTGTATTAAGCACAACAAATCAAAGCTTCTGTGACTTAGCCTAGGGCAGAAGCAGGAGGAGGAAAGCTCCAGCCAGCTCCAGTTTCCAGGAGGAGCCGCTCCGGGGGTGTGCATGGCTTGCTTTTGCAGCCCACTGCACTGTGCTGGTGCTGGCATCCTGGGCCATGAAGAATCCATAACTAAGAAGACATTGATTTTGAGGCAAGGTCGAAATGAAGGGATGGGCTAGGGCCAGGATCTCAGACCTTGCGATATTTTGCCTTCTGGGCGAGTGTCTGTAGGCTGATGATAATGATGACAGTTGGCCCTGAGCCTTCGCAGATGCATTTCCCAGGCATTTCCAGACTTAATGAGTGCATAGAGCCTCCCACGGGTCAGAGCTGTTGCGTTAGTACTAAATTACTACGGTAAGGAAATGAGGAGAGTCTAAGTGAATGATGGAGACGCACGAGGCACAATCTCAGTGTGAATTCTCACATTCCTGACCTGGAATGGTTCATCCAGGTGAGGCAGGGCAAAGGGTGGCTTCCAGTGTGAGATTTCAGGGAAGAGGAGAGGATGCTCCAAGTGCGCCTTTACTTTCCTGCTCTGGTGCCTGTTTAACACCTGCTGTCTGCGTCTGCCCCCTCCACCTGTTACTGCAGGTGCTTGCCATACCCTGCAGCTGCCCAGGACTGCCCCTGTATGCTCACGAGACTCAAAGCCTTCAAATGTATGCATCCTGTGTCTCCAGAAAGCAGGCAGATCATTCCCCCAAACTCCAGGCACTGGCCAAGCCTCTTCAGATGTTCCTGGGACAGACGTTGACTTTAAGAGTCAGGCATGGTGGCATAAGTTTGTTTGTAATCCCAGCACTTAGGGGCGAAGGGGAGTGGAGGCAAGAATATCGCGAGTTCAAGACCAGCCTTGGCCAAATGAGTTTGAGATCAGCCTGGATTACCTGAGACCTTTTCTCAAGGAATCAGTCAGTCAATAAAATAAGACTTTGATTTGGATAAAAACCTGTGAAATGAACACTGGGCAGATTTCTGAGTGGGGGTATTAAAGAGAAAGTACTTTGTAAAGGCAAACGATATGGGCGTGTCCCAGGGATTGTTCCATTGCTGGCCTATAACAGCAGGGCTGTCCTGTGACTGTGACTGGGGTGTCTTGATCTATTTGAGCAGACTCCCAGCTATTGTATCTAGTAACCAAGACAGTGAACACAACCGAGTTTCCTCCCACGAATTTTATTGTTTGTTGCCAAGATTCAGTAAATAAAATAAATATTTTATTATAACATGTTAGAGACCATTTGGAAAAGAAAAAAATGTGCTTCTCCTTATTTTTTTTAAACCAAAGTTATGCAGTCTCTGAGAAACAGTAATACGTGGAGCCATCTACCTGGGTGCACCCAGATTAAAGCCAGCCCTGGGTTTTGGATTCCTAGGTCGGTGATCTCTGTTTGTGGGTGTTGTTTGTATCCATCCTACCACGAAACCAGGCCTTTGTGAGAAGAGTCATGTTTTAAGTTAGATTCAAATGATCCAGGACAGTTTTGAAGTGTACTCAGTACCGGTCATTAGCAGACTCATTGGACTCAGCAAAGTAGCTGTAGGCAGGATAGGGAAGGCATACTGGCTTCAAGGGCAATAACTAAAGGTCTCTGAAAAAAACGCAGTAATCAGGATAAATCAGATAATTGGTCATGAGGACTCATGCCAATAATCCTACCACTTGGGAGTCTGAGGCAGAAAAATCGTCATGTCTTCAAGACCTGCCTAGTCTAAGAAGTCCCAGGTTATCGTGGGCTATAGAGTCAAATCCTGCCACAAACAAACACACAAATGGACAAAAAAAAAGAGTTTAATCCAAAATTTTATATCTAAAATTTTTATGTATTTTAGTTCAAACATCAAAATTAATGCAAGATCTATGATGAACAAAACAGCAAAAAATTAGAAAAATCAAGATCAATATTACTGATTTTTTTCCCCCTCTTGCCTTAGACTGATAATCTAGTTACCTACCCTCTCTCTTCAGAGAACGTGTGCATTGCATTTTAAAACAGACTAACAGCACAGATTAAGCTACCTAACTGCCCACTCGGGTATTCAAATCTGACTCTCTCTTCCTCCTAGTGTGAGCCTTCTTCCGCAAAATACACGCCAGCATCTTCCTGGGAGCATTCCTGAGCCCACAAATTTGGATTAGATCAGAATCTCCATGTCCAAACCTGTCTGAATTTTGTAGAAATATTAACTCTGGCTGAATCTCTAAAATAACAGAGGGAAGAAGGCCAAATTAAATACAAAGAGACAGACAATCAAATTTTCACAAACCTCTGGGCAGATGGCCATCCAGCGACTGTGAATAGACGCCTTGGTAAGTCAAGGATAGTGTAATTAACTTCATCTGACACTTTGCGCCAGAGGCAGAGTTAGCTTTTGAAACAGTTGATGTTTCTTGCTTGTCACAATCCCTGTGAGGTAGGAACTCATAGGAGGAAGTGACATTGAATGACATTCCTTGTTAAGAAGGGCAGAGCCACACAGCACAAGCCTGGCCAGAACCAATGCCAGGGCTGGGGGCTTTTTTCTGTACAAAGTTCAGAGAGCCGAACTGTTGCCCCCAGGGACATCTTGAACGCCATGAAGCTTAAGGACAGGCCTTCCTAGCAGGCTGTTGAGTCCAGCTGGACCGAAGGATCCTGCTCCCATTTGGTGAATTGAGAGTAGGAGGAGAGAAGGGAGTGAATTTCAAGCCCGCAGCCCCTATGTAATGGCCCAGGGCCACGTAACAGTATCTACCATGTTGTGAAGTTTGTCCAGTCCCCAAGGATAGTCTCACTCATGTTCATTACATAATCCTGGAAGCTCTGCCAGGCACACTCTCTCGAAAAGTTTCCTAGTACAGATGGAGAAACTGAGGCCCAGCTACATCATTTCAACAGTGAAACTGGACTAGACTCAAGTTTTCCAATCCTTAATTCTGAGTCTTACAGTTATACAATGGAGATTTCATACGCCACATTGTACATGTGCTAAAAGTTAGCTTCATTTTTCAGGCTGGGAGACCTTCCTTCTGCAGAGGGTTTAATGTGAAGACCAGAGGTCAAAAACAGCAATTTGAGAGCCAGATCTAGTTTTCAGAAATGTTCTCCCCACTCTCAATTTTTCAAGTGTTTGAAAAATTTGAACTTGTCAACATATTTTATGATAAGAATTTTCACAAGCAAATCCAGATTTCTGGCTTTTCTCAAAAAATTCCATGATCAGAACACAATGGAACCATTTTCATACATGACACTGATGGCTTAGAGCAGGTGGGGTAACGGGCTCTTGCAAGACGATGAGAAAATGCTCAGACATGTTGTGAACTACTCGGTGACATTTGGGACCCTGAGAACATCCACTGTGGCATTACTTACACCACTGGCAATGGCCAACGTCATAAATCTGCCTTTATTTCTTTTCTTTTCCCTTCTCTCCTCCCTTCCCATTCTCCCCACCCGTCATCCTTCCTCCTTCCCTCTTTCTTTCTCGCAGGCCATCATTTGCTTTTGGTTTTCCACAGTGCCACTTTACTGGTATGCCACTTGGCTGGAGCTGTGGACAATCAACACTGTTTAGAAACACACTGTCCCAGCCTTTTTCCTTGTTGGCCGTCTGAAGGCAAGATGGGTCACCAGCAGCTCTCCTGGAGTCACCAACACAAGTTCACCCAGGGTTCTCGCTCTTGCGAAGTCTGCTCTAACCACCATGGTCTGATCCAAAAATATGGGCTGAATATGTGCAGTAAGTGTTTCTGTCAGTATGTGAAGAACATGGGCTTCATTAAGTTGAGACTAAGAGACCTTGGATTATAAAAGACTGTCTACCCAGTGAAACAGATCATGCTAGACTTTGTATATAAATAATAATAATAAAGTGAAGATGGGGGAAAAAAGAAAAGAAAAACACACTGTCCTTAGGGCCATGTTTATTCCTTTAACTTCCTATCTAGACAGGAAGCTAAGTTGGTGTCTCATACTATGGACCATGAATATAAATGGTAGTCTCTCTGAAACAAACTTGAATATTGTTATTGGACAAGACAAAGGAATCGCTCATCGTAAGTTTTTTTTTTCTAATTCATTTAAAAACGTGTTTATTCCAAGCACAACACAACTGACCAAACTGAAAAGATTAACTCAAGGAATTATTAAAAAGTGAACATGATTCAGCAATATCCACTTCAACAGATAGAATATTGACTATATGCTCAAAATCCCTCTGTAATGTTCCACCTACCCATCACTACCCTGTTCCTCTTCTCAAAGGTAATTGATCACCAGATTCAGTTTTAGCTGACTGCATATGAACTTTCCATAAATTGAATATAGAGTGTATAACCTTTATGTTTTTAATTATCTATTTAATTTTACGTGCATGTTGGTGTGGCTGGGTATACACATACATACCATGTGCATGTAGAGAATACTGAGATCAGAATATGGGGTAAATCCTCTGAGTTATAGAGACTTATAGATAGTTGTGAGAAACCATGTGGGTCTTAGAAAGTGAACCTGTGTTGTCTACATGAGCAGTAAGCACTCTTCACTGCTAAGCCATATTCCATTCCTAAGTATATAACTTTTAATATCTGGCTTTTAAAAAGTAATACTTTTTATTTATTTGTTGAAATTTGCATACATTTATACAATGTGTTTTGATTCTGTCTACCATTATCTCCTTCTAACCCTCCTTATCAGTCTTCAGCCCATTTCCCTCCCCATTTCATGTCTGCTCTTTTTCTTTGTTATTAATAACTACTCCATGAGTCTAATTAGTGTTTCCCATCTATGCATGGCTGTGGGGCTATCCATGGAGGCACGGGACCAACCACTGTCCATGTCTATAAAGGAGAATGACTCTCCCTCATCCAGAAACTACCAACTGCCAATGGCTGCTTTGCCAAGGATGGAGTCTTGAGTCCCCTTCCCCATTCATGCTGGAATTTTTTATTGGCTTAATCTTGAGCAGGTAACCACAACTAGTGGGAGTTCATTCATTCAAAGCCACATTATACCCATAAGTCAGCATTTCATATTTCTCCTCCTCATCTGCTTGGCTTATTTGATTTAACTTTGTATTTATAGATCCATCCCTATTTAGAACAGTTGAATGCAACATTTCTTTCTATGAATATTCCACAATTTATCTACTCATTTTGTTTCCAAATCTGAGTTTTCTTTCTTTGGGGTTTTCCGCATAGGAGAGCTTGAGAGCAAGTTTTGCCTGCTGACAATCTACGTGGGAATGTTTTCCCAGGCACCAGGAGAGCAGAGCAGAGAGAGTGATGTGGAAGAGAAGCAAAGATAGAATGTGGACATGTGGTTACCAGCATTTTGTCAGGGGACTTAGGAAATGCATTTCAGAATGGCCTATCAGGGAGAGCAAGACATGGAAATGTTTATCCATTCTCTATCTGTTTCTATCCCTCAACAGTCAAGGACACTACCACAAGTGTAGACTCTCCATGGTGCTTGAGTTTTCCTGAAGAATTCTAAGTCCAAAAGGCTGTACTGCAGGAAGTTTCTAGAGCGAGGTGAGCCCTAAAGGGTTTTGAAGCTGTTCAAGAGAAACACCAGTGCATTGACTTTTTTGAATAGTGTGATAGTTTATAGCCAGACACTTTTCTCTGTCCTGGCCCAGTCCCATATTCCTACAGCCACTTTTAAAATAATCACACAGAAGCTTAATATTAATTACAAATGGTTTGGTTTATGGCTCAAGCTTCTTGCTAGCTAGCTCTTTCATCTTAAATTAACCAGTTTCTATTAATCTATGTTTTGCCACATAGCCATGGCATTACCTGTGTTCCATTACATCTTGTGCTCCTCCCCATGCCCCCACAGCACAGCACTCAGCCCAACTAGCTCAGTTGGTAGAGAATGAAACTCAGTCTCAGGGTCATGGGTTTATGCCCCACATTGGGCACCAATAGTTAGCATTCTTGTATGCTCCTCTTGGTGTACATGTCTGTATATGTCTATTAGATGTATTCATAGGAATCAAATCAGTATTTCATAAGGGAGTCACATGGTCAACCTTAGGAGAAACTGTCCAACAGTTTTCTAAAGTGATTGTAGTTTATCTACACTCACATCAGACTCATAGGAAAGTTACAGTTGCTTCAACATTTAATAATGTCAAATACCTTTTTTTAAATGATACTTGAAAAAATATGGATCAAGCAAATTAAATACAAAAGCTTTCCTGTTATTTTTTTTTTTTTAATAGTTTCAAATGGCAGAAGATTGTTGGCCAGATTGTGTCTTTCGCTGTTGGGTTCATTTAGCTCCACATTGCACATCTGGTTATTTGATTGCTATGTCCCAGGCACAGATGTGCTCTTGGATTTTGGACTATGGGGGTGAGAACAACAACTTCACACTTGACCCAAGAGGCAATCCAAAGTAAATAAGGAGAAGGGAACAAGACAGTAAAAACTGCCATAATTAACGACATGTCATATATCAGGCAATCATCCCAAGACTTTGATTAACTTGACTCCCTGTTGTGTTACAGGATATCTTCTTGTGTGGAATGTCCTGTAGTTAATGTCCTAGGACACTTTACTTTCTCTGCTCCAAGTCTCATGGTCCAGGATGTCTGCAGCAGAAACGGAAAGAAAGGAGAGATCTCTTGCTAATGTCTGTCCCCCAAATTCCCTTTCTCCTTAGTTCCACTCCAAGATGAACCCCACCTGCCTCCACTGTGACACCTCACAGCAGCCTGATGCTCCCTCCAGAAGTTCTTCAGCTACTTATTGTCATGAGAAAAGTTGCTTGCTATTGGTTAACTTGGCCTTGTTCTTCAAGGAACACCTCCTAGGAGATACGCCAAATCTAGAAAACCATGCTCTAGTGTCCATGCCCTCTACCCACCTCTTCTGAAGACAAGTCCGTCAAGTTCGAGGAATAGAAAATAGAAGGAATTCCTACTCCAGAGGCCCGTGGAAGCTCCCTAGGTTCCTCTTGCTCTGTGGCCTTCAATGGCCATGCCACTCCTCAGCCACTGGAAGTGAAGGTTCTCCAGCCTCAGCCCTAGACTTGGTGATACTCCAGCCCACCTGACATCTGACATGGGCAGTTCCTGGCTCGCTGTTGGCTCATCCTGCCCAGCAAAGCTAGTCCACCAGTGCCTGAGCCCACTGTGTGGTGTGCTAGGGGAGAGTCCTCCTTCCTAGATACTGTTCTTTCTTAACTATGGGCTCAGGGAGGGCAAATGACCCCCACATCTTGCACTGATAGAAATTAGAGGTGTCTTTGGGTACCACCAGGATTTTTACATTTTGTAGATTCTAAACCTGTCGACTCAATTGCTTGTGGGAGATGGACAGTGATGAGGGTGGGTGCTACATGGCAAAAAAATGTATCTGCAAGCCTGTCTACTGTAAGAGCAGCCAGTATTTACTGCTACGCTTTCAATGTCAACCAATTGAGCACTCTCCAGCTTGTTCATGTAATTCATGTATCGTTTTGAAGCAGCTTCGCGATTTGGCCTGTTTTACACCTATGCCCACGAATCCAGGATTGGGACATGATGACCTGATGGAGGAGGCATCCAAACATAGGCAGTGGGCTTTTAGAGGCCAACCTCTTACAGTCACCAGGTTCCCATGCCAAGGCAGTCACTTGAATGTGGATGCTCGTTTCTCAGCAACTGTTTTCTTCATGGTTCTAGCTCCCACCTTGTCTTGAAATATGACATTGAGGAATGTGGTGTGGACTCATCCAGATCCTGTGTCTGCTCCCCAGGGTCTCCACAGACTGCAATCAGAGCCCTTGGAGTATTTCAAACTGTCAGATAATATGGAGCATAGTCCACATGGGTACTTGTGTTTTCCAGCCTCCAGTCCAGCTTCATCACTTAGCAGATGAGAATTACTTTTCACAAGGCATTTCAACACCCCAAGGTTCAGGCTCTACATCTGAGCCACAGTTTAATGATAATTCTGTTTAATAGAGATTTTTATAGGGTTAGCTAAGCTAAAGAAATGCAAAAACAGGGAAGGGTAAGATGGGCCAGGTGGCTTTTATTTGTTATAGAATCCTTGTTTTATTTTTGAAACCTCAAGGTTGGAAAAAAACAAAACAGATTCTCTTTTGTCTTCTCTGAGTCTTTGCTCACTTCTCTCTCTTCCACTCACTATAAGAGATGTCCATTGTCACCATGTAAGTATGGAGCCCACAGCATGGCTGAGTAGGAAGGCAATGTGATGCGTTCTTTCCTCTCATCCTGGGTTTCCACTAATTCATCCTCATGTGGCTTACTCTTCCCTTCTTCTGCTTGGTTTTGCTTTTCAGGTGCTTGGAAGGGAGCTGGGAGATTTAAATGCCCTACATAGAATGGGTTAGGCAACATCCTGAGGCTAAAAGAGCTCACCTTTCCAGAACTAAAGCCAGACACACACCTGTTTCTGAGCCTCTGTGGTTAGCCCTTTATGGTTTGTCCTATCCACATGACTGAGGTTCAATCTCACACTTCCATCGATACATTGGCTCTTCTTGGGGAAACATCAGAATGGCCTGTCTAGGGAGGCTTCTGAAGACGGCGTTCCATCTCAGAAGCCTGACATGAATTAAAAATCACAGGACCTAGGATACGGATAGGGATTGTGATTCTGAGACCATCACCCCTTACAGGCTCTGCTGTCATCTATCCAGGCCAAAAACAACCATTGCAGTGGAAAGGCATCCATCCAAGTGAGCGGTTCTGAAAATGGAAGTTTAAAGATCCCAACGAGTCACACTTCTGGAAAAAGCCATGCATTCTGTTTGAGCCCGAATATACGATCCTTCCAGAACAGCTTCCTTTCACGTAACCGGGAATTGCTGACTTTTCCTCAACAGTCGTCATGACTTCACTAATGTCTGGCCTTCTATCTCCTACATCCCTGATGCAGCATGCAGGGCCCAGTGATAACTAAGTACATACAGAAAGTCAAAAGATGGAGCTCAAGATGAAGCCAGGTCTCCAGCATCACACCAGCTTACTCAGCAACCCCGTCTTTGTCTGCAGAGGTTACGCGGCCGTGCACATAAATGAGAATGAAAACATCTCGGCCTTGTTCCTTTCAACAGCTCAGCTCGGCAAGGACACAGTCAGCCATCCATTTCCCCTGCAATTCCTTGCCGTAAATCTGCTTTTAAAAGACATTCTCTTGCAATGTTGTCAATGGCCCTTGCATTAAAAATGAGGAAAATATGGAAACATGCATTAAAATGTTCAGCAACAAATGGCTTCTTTATTGCATAAAAGCTCTCCCATGTCTCAAAGGTGTCAAGAAATAGAATAATTTATCAAAAAATGAGATTATTATTGCTGGGAAAAGCTCTGTTTTAATGTCAGTTTTCTTCTGAATTAAACCAGACCATGACAGTCTACTGGGGGTGTTCAGAAATATGTAAGACAAGTATTTAAAAGCTTTAAGTGGGAGATGCATGCTGACCCAGCAGTGCTGGAAAAGACAGAACACACTGTTGTTTTCATCTCTGGAGGGTCAGCTCTTGTGTCCAGAATGGAAAAGTAAAGGCCATAATTTTTCTGTAACCAAGACAGGGGTTTGAAATGTAATGTTGAGACCTTGGGCTGCTGACATCCAAGGCTCTAGCTTCTGGGTGGCATCCAGTCTCAAGGAAACATTCTGCAAAATAAATATTGTCTTGAGAAAACTTCACCCTGCTGTCCTTTCTGGCCTTGTTTTGCAAAGAGATGAATGGAGCCCTCAAAGGAAAACTGAAACTCTGGAGTTAAAAAGAGAGCAAATGGTCTTCTGAGTTAGCCAAAAAAATAGTTCCGGCTAATATGCAGCAGAGATTTATGGCCAGCTTTCAGAGGCTGAAAATGTGAGCCAACGTGTTTCTCATGAGGATGACACTGAATATGACTAGATATGTTTGTTTGTTTGTTGTTAGCGTGGGGTCATCCCACAAATCACATCACAGGAGACTATGGGAGCAGAGAGTTGGTCATTACCATGTCATTTACACCAGCTGCTGCCGACCAGTTTTAATAGAGTAGAAAAACCCAAATTAGTGCCTTAACCCGTGGAGTCTAAAGTCCTAGGGAAGAGAGGGGGTTCACTTTTCTTTCTTATGGGTATCTTTTCTTGCTGGTGTGTATATGTATGCAGAAGCACATACATGTTTCAGCACACACACACACCTGCGTGCATGTGCATGTTGCCAGAGTCAACCTTCAGAGCTTTTCTCTGTCATTCTCCATTCTGTTTTGTGAGATAACATCTGGCGGTCCCCCCAGAGCTCAGCCATTCAGCTAGTCTGGCTACCCTGCAAACTTCAGGGATCTGCCAATCTCTGCTTCCCCAACCCTAGGGTGACAAACTCCCATTGCTGAACCTAGATTTTTTTTACAAGTGGATTCCAGGGATCGAACTCGGGGCCTCATGTTTGTGCGGTAATCGCCTTACCAACTGAACTCTCTCCCCAGCCCCGAATTCACTGCTCTAGGAACTTTCATGGAAGAATGCAAATGTGATTATTTCATATTTCCTATACTTAATCGAGGCTTAAAAAAAAACATTATTAGCATTGTGGTAACAAAAGGGGGAAAAGCCTTGCAAATAGCTATCCTTCCTTTTGTATTTTCATTTCTTTATCAATATCCTTTATCCATGTCTTTTTTTTGCACATTTCATTTTTCATCCATGCCCTGCTACTCTGCTATAGGGATCTGGGCTTGAAGCTAGAGACTAAAACCATTGTATCTGACTTTTATTTGGGATGGAGGAGGACAAGAGTTGGGGAGCGAAGGGCCCTGGGTTGGAAGCAAGGAGCTGGCCGGGAGGAAGGCTGGCTTGAGGACAAGCCCCTTCAGGACTGACTTCCTGGCAGTCTGTCCGCTCATCTATCCTTGGAAGTCCGCACTAGAGTTGTAATAACAGTCAGCATTTATTAAGCAGCTCATCTGTGCCAGGATCTCTGTATTATCTCCGTTAGCCCTTGCACAATCCAAGAAACAGGCACCACCGCCATCTCCATTTTACTGGGGGGATGAGTATCCCCACATGGGTTGTGTTCCCACACCCATATGTCATCGAAGTAACTGATCCAAGTTCTGTCTCATGCCAGAGTTCCACCTCAGACCTCGCTGACCCCCACCCCCACCCCCATCAGCTCCACGAGCTGTAGCTTCCGATTTACTTTTATTTCCTTCTGAAGGTTATCAAGACTTCAGGAACCAGGTTCCAAGCGTCTTCCCTATTCTTCATAAACTATTACAGGACAAAGTAGTAGTTCCTGGACCAACACTCATGGAAACCCAGATTCTTCCTTCTCTGTAGTCACCAAGTGTAGATGGAAGGTTCCTCCGGTCCCACCCAGCCCTATGTTCCCGCAGCCATTCATAAAATAATCATTTAGAGGCTTAATATCATTTACAAATTGTATGGACTATGGGAGGCCTCTTGATAGCTAGCTCTTATATCTTAAATTAACCCATTTTTATTAAGTTATGTCTTGCCACATGGTCGTGGCATTACCTGTCTGTTGGCATCTTGGTGCTTGGGCAGCAGGTAGGTGTCTCTCTGTCTCTCCTCTCCTTTCTTTTTTTTTATATATCTGCTTAGATTTTCCACCTGCCTCTAAGCTGCTTTGCCATAGGTCAATGCAGCTTTATTTATCAACCAATCAGAGCAACACATATTCACAACATACAGAAAGACATCCCACAACAACCAACTCTCTCTACTACCATAACACTGGACCATTGGGCCTGTTTGTTTCCCATCTGTAAAATGAGAAAATGAGACTACATGGTGTCTTGAATGATTTGGCCTCTGGCTTTGGGTGCTTTCTCAGCATCTAGGAGGGGCTATGAAACACAGCTCCTGGACTGTGCTCATCTGGGATCTGAGGGAGTGGTACGTTGTTCTCACAGGTCCAGGTTAATTCCCAACAGGGGAGCTTATTCTAAGGAAGCAAGCCTGACTCTTGTCTCCTGCTTTCTGTATGACCAAAAGAATTCTTCCGTACAGACTGCTCATCTGTCTCATAAATGGTCATCCATCTCACATGTAATCAGGTTATACTCCAGAGGTCCTCAAATACAGCTGCCTGATCTTGGACTTTCAGCCTCCGGCGTGAGCTAAACAAGCAACTTTTCTTCATATCAACCTCAGCTATTTTCCAATAGCAACGCAAAATGAATTCAGACATAGGGTGGGGCACATCAAAACTTTGTGTTTTCCTAGCTCTCTTTTGTGACCCAGTTCCTGGACTTCTTTGTAACAAGCCCCAGTTAGCAAAATAAACCCGAGAATGGTGTCTTTGTCCTATTATGAAGGCATTCCCAGGGGTGTCTGATTTGCACATTACATACATTTGCATATTGCCTTTTGTTAAGTGGTACCAGATCCCCTTTGAAGCAAGATATTCTATCAGTTCAGTGTGCATTGTCAGTCAGAGCAAAGGTAGGCCACACACAGGAAGTATGTTTTTACATCCTTCCCACATCAGGAGAGAGAAAACACAATTAAGCAAATTTGCTATGGTGAGAAGCCTACTTTCCTTGCCTGTAATGGGGATAGAGCTTTGCGCAAAATAGTGCCAAGTTTTATGTGATTCTTCAATCCTTCTAAGTGTTGAATAATTGATGCTTATTTTCCTTCCATTCTTTCCCACTCCCTCATCTCCTCTCTCCATTCCATACAGATCTTTGACACCCTCTCTGGAATTAGGAGATCTCCAGCTGTTTACAGAATCAGAGATTTAAGTCTAGCTTAAGGAGAAAGTTAGGTCAAACAAATAAATCATGATAAGAAAAGCAGACATGCTGCTTGCCTAGGGCTAGCATTCTAAGCTTTGGTCTTAGCAGCGTCAAGAGCATCTGTTAAACATTTTTTGGTGGACTCGTGAAAGTGGGGGTGGCTGGTGAATATTTATAAAGCTGGATAAAGGGAAAGCAAATTGAAAAACGATACCAGCCCCTTCTCAAGAAGGAATCCATTGTGCACAGCACCCTACCCCAGACACTTGGATTTCTGCCCTTCTGTGCTCCTCTTCTCTGCTTTGTGTTATCTTGATGTTGGAGAACTGACCCCACACAGCCTGAGAGGGATCTCGAGGGGGAGGGTTGTGCATCTTTGTATGTGGTGGATCTTGTGTCTGGGATAGATGTTCTCAACCCTCTGCCTCTCCTACCCGTCCACCACGGCCCTGCCTGCCTGAAGCAAAAGCAGCCATGGATTCCATAAACCACTATTCCATGAGAGGGAACTGAAGAGATGAGAGCCACACTGTGAGCTGCCATCCACTACCTCTTCCTAAACCGTGAAATAGCACGTGATGTGCGTACAGAGGGAGGGAACGGATGCAGCAAGCTAGATTTGGGGAGCTGCCAGGATGAGGGGCAAGCAGGCTGGACAGGCATGAACAGTGACAGCCACTGCAGAGTTAGTCGTTTGTTCTTGACAACAGCCAGAGGAGTCAGAGAGCAAACGAAAAGGCAGGTTCCTTGGCCGTACCTCCAGAAATTCTGATTTGGTCCACGTGGGGCTGGTCTCAGGTAATTCAGTGCAGAAAGACTAGGTTCAGAAACACAAGAGCAATGGGCTAGTTCCCAGGAAGTCTGAGCCCAGGAGGAGTCAGCAAGAAGAAAGGTGAGACACAGAAGTCAAATTTAGATTTCAGTCTAGGCAACAATCCTACTTCATCTTTGCGCGTACTCTTCCTTCAAATCACGAAGTTAAGAGTAGATACTAGACAATGAGTTCTTGCTTAGAACAAGGCTTGGCAACTCATAATGGCCCTGTCAGGGAGATATATAATCCTCATTTAACACACCAGGAAGCTGAGGCACAGCCTGAGTGAGTATGTGGATTATCTAAAAGGCCACACAGTGTCGGTGCGGGGATTTGAACCTGGAAATCTGCATTTGTAGAGTTAGGGGAATTCAGCAAGGAGGCACATAGGAAATATTAAGTCTTTGATTAATAGAGAGTCTGTGTCCTTCCTTCATGGTGTTGCTGAAACATGACCAGCTGCTGGCCTGTGTGATCAACTGCCTGCTCTGGTAGAATTCTACTGTGATTACTGGAAGGTCCGAGTGGTGATGGGAAGACTAAGAACACTGGATTTGAATACCTTATTCCTTGCCTCAGTTTACTTCCTTCTAAAATAAAGGCAGTGATGCAAGTCCTGGTATCAGAGTGTGTGATATTCTAAGGAGAGAATGCATTAGAATGAATAGTATTTTGAAATGATAAGTTCTGTATCAATGACCATTACTAATTTCAACACCTACGGCTCAAGTCATGATACAGAGCAGTGGAGAGTGCCTTCTCTACACACTATTCTCCTTTCTTTTACTGGCTCCCAATTGTGACAGGAGAAATAAAAAGGTGTGCTAATTGATTTTCAAATGGTGGCATAGTCTTACATTCCTAATGGATCATTCTCTCATGGCTGGGAAAATCGAGATATCTGGTAAGAGCGCTGAGGCTGCCCTTGAGGAACAAAATAAAGACTTCATCCCAAGAGGTCAGAAAGCTTAGTAGCATGTGAGGTGTTGCATGCCATTCCAGAATATTCCATACAGTCCAGAAAGTGAGAAGAAATTTTCAGCAAATATTTACAGTCAATATTTGAGGTTTCCAAGGAGAATCTACATCCAGATACCTGGCCCTTGCTGTAGTAAACACAATACAGGCCCAAAGCTGGTTACCTGTGGCTTACATGTTTTCTAACACCTTTAACTCACACATGCTGGGTGTTTTTGTACCAGCCAATGGCCGTTTTGTTGACCTCTGTTTGTACCATGTGATGCTTAATAGAGAACATGTTTTGAAGGAGAGTCAATCAAATCCATGGATAGGAATATGGGTAGCCCTTAGTTTAGACTAAACATCAAAGCAAACCAAATAGACACTTACTCTGTGTTACTGTGGTCTTTTTCTAGGAGTCCTTCTTGGGTCTTCCAAAAAGAAATAATACATTTGCCTATGAAGAGAATTTGCAATCAATCAATCAATCAATCAATCAATCAATCAATATTTTGTAGTGAGTTAGCACCTATTCATTTCCTTCTGGGGAAAAACAAAAAAGACAATATTCCCTCTGGGAGAACTCAACTTTTTTTTTCTTTTTTTTTTTTTTTTTAAGAAAAAAAAAATCAATCTTTCCCACTTTCCTCTGACAATCTGCTCCCATTTGTCATTTTCATCCTGTCAGGTTGGCATTCTAATTTGGCACTCTCTTTGGAGGAGAGGGGTTGAACTCATCCCTATGGAATTAGTTCAGTCACTTGCTATTCTATTCTATTGCTCTCAGTAGAGTGAGAGAGAGGCAATCTAATGAGGGGAGTATTGTGTGTTGTGTGACAATCTTTTTGTACACTGTGAAAGTGTGTCTTTGCCAAGGTGCTTTCTGATTGATTAAATAAAAAAACTGAGTGGTCAATAGCTAGGCAGGAGAGATTAGCTGGTATTTCTAGGGAGAGGGGGCAAGAGAGGAACTTGGGATGAATCTAGGTGTGTGGGAAACACCAGTGAGACTTGGAGCACAGAATGGAAGAGAGCTAAAAAGCGCATATTAGAACATAGATTAGCAGAAGCGAGTTAATTTGAGTTGTAAGAACTAGTTGGGAATAAGCCTAAGCTCAAGGCCAAGCTTTCATAATTAATAGTAAGTTTCCATGTCATTATTTGGGGGCTGGTGGTCCTGATGAGAAAACGCTACTATGATTGTGTGCTGGGGAACCTGGTAGTTACTAGGAGACAGAGCGGGAAGAAGTAGGATTCTAATTCTGCCTTTCTGAATCCCTGATGGAAATGGGCATCCCTTGGCTAGATGAAATAGCTCCCTCTTAGCTCTATGGGGATGAAGAGAGACCAAAAAAATGAAAAAAATATGGTACATATACACAATGGAGTACTACTCAGCAGAGAAAAACAATGAAAGCATGAAATTTGCAGGCAAATGGATGGAACTAGAAAAAATCATCCTGAGTGACGTAACCCAAACCCAGAAAGACAGTCATGGTATGTACTCACTCATAAGTGGATTCTAGATATAAAATAAAGAACAATCAAACTACAACCCATAGAACCATGGAGGATATATATATATATATATATATATATATATATATATATATATATATATATATATATAGCCTGGAGGTCCCTAGGATGACTGTGGCTTATAATAAATTTTTGTTTTATTAAAAAAAAAGAGAGAGAGAGAGAGAGAGAGAGAGACAAAATTCTGCCAGGCAGTGTTGGCGTATGCCTTTGATCCCAGCACTCAGGAGGCAGAGGCAGCCAGATCTCTGTGAGTTCAAGGCCAGCTACAGAGGGAGTTCCAGGATAGCCAGGGATACACAGAGTAACTCTGTCTCAAAAAAAACATAAATAAATAAATAATTAAAATAAGAAAAGAGGACAAAAAAATATCTTCTACTCACAGAGCATCCGTCATTCAAAACAGTGGTTTAAGTTATATGTTCCAACATTCAGTGATCTGGTTTCGCTTCACCTTCATGCCTTTATTACAGAAAGGCACCGCTGGAGATGGGTTTTTCTACTTGCTCGGTTATAAAACAAAAAACTTGACTTTAACGTGAAAAGGCTGAGATTGCACCAGCATTGTTTTAATCCCATCATTCTGTGATTCTGAAATCTGGTACTACGTTAGTTCTTGCTGCATTTTTTCAAGTCCTCCAAAAAAAAAAAAAAATCACAGTGATGATGAGGAACGGTGTCCATGCCAAATTTATTAGAGTTTGAAAACAGAGCTATGTTTTAGCTCTTTGGAGGCCAAGAGAGAACTTTGATATTTTTTTGCAAGTGTGAAAAATCTTTCAGCTGTGCCAAATCTACTCAAAACATCTGAGTGCTCGGCCTTAAAGTTAGAAGTGTTTCTGTTAGCCTCCGTCTTCTAAAGGAACTCTTTTCCTAGATGTTGTCATTGGAGCTTGGGGAGCTGTAGAAAGGCCTTAGCAGAGTGACAGTTTCTGGGCAGGCTCAGAGCCAAACTATTGTTCTTGCTATGTCTCAATAAAGAAAGGAGAAGTGTTTACTGAGTATCCCTGGAATCTGCCAATTAGTCTGGAATCTGAGGGATTTTCCTGCTGGACCTTGGGGCAGCCATGGAAGGGCTAGAGGTACAGGTGAAGATGTTTAACCCTTCAGTGGAAAGTTGGATTTGTATCCTGCTTCACTCTAATCCATCCCTCATGTGTCCTTACGGAACAGCTACCTTCCCCAAGCTAGGTTCTCTATCTGACATGGGAGGTGACATGGAAGTGGATTGACCACTCTACACAGAACAGCCCGAGGGCAACATTCTTAGAGAGCATGGCACCAGTCCAGACTCTCAGGCTCAACGCTGATGGTGTGACCTCTTAATATGTCTGTGGGTGGTGAGGCGGATCTGTGTTTTAATAGTCTGAGGTGACCCTCATGAAAATAGTAGCTTGACCGCCCCGGCTACATAATCCTCTGATGAAAATAAAATGTATATACCCACAGAGAATAGCTAGTCAGTGATTCAAAAGAAAATGGCCCCCACAGGAAGTGGCACTATTAGGAGGTGTGGCCTTGTTGGAGTAGGTGTGGCCTTGTTGGAGAAAGTGTGTCACTGTGGGGGTGGGCTTTGGGGGTCTCCTTTGCTCAAGCTATGCTCAGTATGACACACAGTTCACTTCCTGTTGCCTGTGATCAGGTTGTAACTCTCAGCTCCCTCTCTAGTACCACATCTACCTGCACGCCGCCATGTCCCACCCCAACGATACTAGACTAAACCTCTGAAACTGTAAGCCAGCCCAGTTAAATGCTTTCCTTTATATGAGTGGTCGTGGCTATGGTGTCTCTTCACAGTAATAGAAACCCTAACTAAGACAAGCTATCACAACAAAATCCTGCCTCTTCTAGAGTCACAAATAGAAAAGGAGTGGCCAAGGTGCCTGGCTCTTATGGAGTTGCTGGAGAGGGAGGAAGAGAAACCTCCTTCAGACCTGACACCCGCTAGAACCAAGAAGACCACATGCATCAAAGAGATAAAGGGAAGGTGGACACGAAAGTGACAGAATGGTGCTGGCTGGGTGGTGGCAAAAAAATTCAGGAATATACCAGGTCCCAAACGTGACCTTGAGTGTGGGAAGATGTGGTCAGCCAGCTTTCTGTAAGGAGAGACTCAGCTTTGGAGATCTGGTGTCATACAGGCTGTGGCTGACGTGTTAATGAGGCATTTCATTAAGTAGCTGCCTTCCTGAACCTCAGTAGGGAAGGAGACATAAACAAATTATTAGGAAGCTGAAAATCAATTTTTCTCTTGATAAGAAGTAAGTAAGTAGAGAGCTATGGAAAGATCTCAAGAGGAAAGGTATTCAGGCTTTCAAGTTCTGAGGTAAATGAGAGGGATGGAAACATAATGGGGTGGTGAATGTATATTATGGATCTGGGGTGGTTCAGAGATTCACCAGTTTGACAGTGAATAAATTTTAACTAATAAGAGGCTTTATTAAATACTGGCCAGGACTATAGATACTGGCCAGGTCCATACCTGAGACTCATGTTCTGAGCATGATTCTAAATTACATTAGTCAGGGGATTATAAAGGCAAACTTCACAAGGCTACATACTTCCAGACTTTCATCCAATCAGAGGCAAGCATACATTCTAACACACTTCTTGTCTGCATGTGACCAAGCACTCATCCTGTGCCATTAGGGCAACCAAGCTTGCTTACAGAAGCAAAAACATGAAGACACATGACTTATTATCTTACATGAACAACAGCCCCCAACATTCCAAGAAGTTATCTGTCTTTGGGCAAGCGGACTTATGGCTTAGAAGTATTTTTGTTTTATAGATCACGTAAGCATGGTAATTTCAAACATAACATTGGCCCTCACAGCGAGAAAGGTGAAAGAAGCTGAGCTAAAAATCCAAAGATTAGGAGGAAGGGACAAAGAAATACCAGGAAGGAGAATGTTCTGGAAGGCTTTCACAATGGCCAGGCAAAGAAGGGTGCTGGCAGCCCGCCATTCTCTTCCCAGGATTGGATCTGGGTTAGAATTCTGAGGTTCTGTCATCTTGCCCACAGAATTTTATCTTCCAAGAACTGTAGCCACCGGTTTGAGGCTTGGTACCCTGACCAACTCTGAATAGCTCATAGGGAGAGCTAACTGGGGCTGCCTTTTAGCACCCAGCCTGAGTTGACAGACAGTTTTGGAGAGCTGTGTGAATCTGACATAGAGGCCTGACTCTGGCTTGCAATGTTCCCTTTGTGGCTTCCAATGGCCAATTTTCTTATCTCTGGCTCTTAGCTAGCAGAAGGAAGCCAGCATGTAATGAGCACAGGAGGTCAAGCCATTGTTTGACCTGGTTTTGCCGAGGGGAGGAGGGAGATCATGGAATCTCAGCTGGCTTTGGCATATAGTAGAAGTGCCCTCTACTCCCTGAGTTCATAGCCTGACTGTAGGAGCCATGAAGGCTGTGATTATCAGGCTGGCCATAAATGGGACACACTGTGGCTTTGTTAGGGACTGTGGGGAGTTTGGGTACATTTAGAGCCCCCTATAAAAATATTTGGGGATTCAGTGATGCTGGCTCAGCCTTCCTGACCACAAGGCCACACTTTCTTTTCCTTGAAGATATGTATGGTGGCATTTTTACCTCACTGGCCTGGCCACAGATTCTCAGTAGCCCTCCCAGACCTGGTGGGCTTCTGGTGGCAGGACACAAACCAGATGGTGTCCATGTCTGAACAAGTGGCCTCTTTCTCTCACAGGCTGAGCTTCCCGGTTGCAGGCGAACTGGGGCTGGGGAATGTTGGTTCCTGGAAGCTCACAGGGAGTCCTCTAAAGCGGTGAGATCTGTTTATTTAATTTCATTTTTTAAATATTTTCATAGAAATGAGGATACTGCGCATAATCAGAGCCCCGCTGTTTTCTCCCAGGTCAGTAGAGGTCAGAAGGACAGAACTGGGTAGAAGCAGACCAGAGTCGCTTGCTCCCTTAGACCAGGGCTGGGAAGTCAACTTAGGTTTCGTGTAGACACGATCTGGATGGGCCCTACTCTTAGGCTCGGTGTGGAGTCAGAAATGTCTCCTGCAGTTCCCATTGCAGAAATAAGAGAGGAAAGATCTCACGTCTGTTGGTTGGATTAAGCAAAGATGTGGCTCTGGTTGGCTCCGGTTCGTATGTCGTCACCAAGCTCACAGGTCAGCTTGAGGAACTGCAGCCTTCAGCAGGCATAGCTCTCTCTTGGCGTTGTACCAAACATCCAGCACCTTCTCCCCGGACATTGCTAGAGCCTGGTCTGTGGTTGGGAGCCACTCATCACCTGGCTCCATATGATGTGCACGTGGACTCAGAGCTCCTAGTGTGGAAGCTTTCTGGAACATATGCCTGTTAGAGCAGATCCTAGGCAAGGAACGTGTCCTTCAGGGCATAATGGTCTGAGCCGTCCCTACTATGAACCTAACTGGGTCATTGTGTTGCCCGTGAGTCAGGCCTACCGCCATGACGTCCCCTAATTCTTATTTTGCTTCTTGTCTAAGGCCAATGCACAAATGTGGAATAATCGACTGTATCAGGCAAGGTGTTTGCTGCATGCTGGTGTAGTCCCGTGATTTGTAGTTTCACTGTCTGCTTTTCAAGGTACCTCACCATCTGTGGTTTCCTTTGACTTTTAGTTTTTTTTTTTTTTTTTTTTTTTTTTTTTTTTTTTTTTCCAGAGCTGAGGACCGAACCCAGGGCCTTGCGCTTGCTACCACTGAGCTAAATCCCCAACCCCTGACTTTTAGTCTTGCTGAAGAGGCAGGTGGCAAGGGCTTCATGAGCTAAAAGAGATGGACAATGGGTATCTGATGTCACAGAAGCAGTAAAGGGTAAAGGAGAGATGGCAGTGGAGGGGGGGGGGGTGGGGGCAGCATCTGCAGGGAAGATTACTCCACTGTATCTCATCCACTTTGAAGCTCACAGCTTTGAGAGTCACTGTGCTTGTGAGGGGCTCTGAGACATCAGAGTCTAAGGCTGAGAAGATGTGTTTGTAGACCAAGAGTTAGAGCTAGGACTATGAGTCCATCCCTCTATACTTACTATTCCCCCTAACCCTAACATCTGCCTGGTGGTGACCAGCAACAGTTAAATGTAAGATTCTGAGTCAGATCCTGGCTATGTAAATGGGGCTACTTAGCTTCCCAACTGTAAAACAGGCCTAATAAAAATTCTTAACACAGATGGTCACGAACATTTAGGGAGTCCATATTTGCATAGTCTAGTGTGTGACCTATATATGTTCTGTCTCAGTAAGTACAAATCTTTGCTCCCAAGCTGGACTTGAATACTTCTGGAGATGAGGGTGTGGTGAGGCCATTAGCAGTTCCGTCAGGCATAGCTTAGAGGGCAGCAATCAAATGCAAGCAGGCAGAGATGATCAGCCTCGTCCTGATCATGCAGGGCTGTGTTGGAATCAGTGCGTTCTGCCGTCAGAACTGTCAGTGCACTTGGAGGATTTAGAGAAAGTATTTATAAGTGTTTATTGTACTGGAAAGTCAAGTGAGCAAGGAAGGAGGCCCAGACCTGGGGGCACATGGCTGGTTTGGCCCAGGATGCATGGTTTTATATATAGATCACACAATGCCTCATGTAAAAGATGTTAATGACCAACTCATCCACCCAGCCTCTCCTCAGCAGATGAGGAAACCAGTGTTTAGAGAGGGAGGCACTAGTTAATAAAACCTCTGGATTGCAGTATCCTGTTGCCCAGAGTCCTGACTTTTAGAGACTGACTGGTTGTATTTTCTCCTAACTTGGGGCCGATTCGGAGCCAACTCTAAAGATCTCAGGGGACTCGGGTATCCTGGTTGGGTCTCTTTTTGTCTGGAGCACCGATGGTATCTCAGAGAGCACAGGGTTTGGGTTCCGATTTCCTCACTCTCCCTATGACCCTGTTCCTCCTGGGAACTAAGGAGGCCTGTCATAGTCTAGGAGGATCTTATTAAACCAGCACTAAGTTCAAAATATCCTGGAGATCATGAGAGCTCAGGCAGGCCATAAACCTCACAACCCCTGGTCGGTATATAGTTCAGTGGGCTCAAGACAGAAGCAGATAAACATTAAACTATACTATTTTCTTCTTCATTATGACAGTGCCTACCATACCGTCACCCACCTATTGTACACACACACACACACACACACACACACACACACACACACACACACGCCCATTACATACTCACACTTATCTCTAAGTACTTATAGAGTTATTCAAATACCAGGGGAAACACTGTGTTTCATAATCCTAATGAGAGCCCAGAGTGTTGTTAAGAGTGACAGCTAACATTGATGTTCATTGTGAGTGAAATGTTCTTATTATTCCTGCCTCACACAAAATTGGGTCTCAGAGATGGTATAGGACATTCCCAGAATAATATAAACAGAAAGATGCAGAGTTTGGGTATACAGGATGCCATGGGGCTATTTCGTCTCAACTGAAACATTTCCTCTATAAGACTGGGAAGCAAATGAAGCTGACCAAACTCAGGAAGTGAATGAAACCCACAAGTCTCAGGAAGTTCCTGAAATTGCAAGATTCATAAGTTCTCTCCCCTAGTTAATATATTTAGTAATAACTCCTGGAAGGAAGGATTCCCCCACCAACTGAGTTTCCTATAATTCAAGCAGGGAGCTCCAGGGATGCTACTTTCATGGGATATTGGTGATGCAGCTGTCTCCAATTCATGCGCACTCCTGTAAGTAACTGGGATAAACTCACTGATTCAAGGACCTAGACTTGGGTGGAATCTTTGGCTTGTTATCAGTGCTTTATCTTGGATGTATAAGACATTTGTTCACACTACTCCCGGAAAAGTCACACACACACACCACCAGTGAAAGCCCGAGTAAGGACTCTTGCTTTTCAGGTTGCACTCCACTTTGGGAAGTGTGACAGTCCACCTGTCACAGCAGATCGGCAGTGGAACGCAGCACAGAGACCTTGGGAAGTCATACTTGGATGGGGTGAGGAGTGAAAGGCGGGGGCAACAAAGAGAAAGGGAGACCCCATTAGACACCAAGTGAAGAGGAAGCATAATGCCAAACCAACTGAAAAAACACCAAGGTAGGACAGGGACTGTGAAGGAAAAGGGAAGAGGAGAAGAAAAAGCAAACAACCCCCTCAAGGTGGGGGAGGGGCGTGGGAGGCCTGCCCTCCACAGCAGTCCAAACCTCCTTTGAAATAGCTTTTATCTTTATAAGTTATAGCCGGCTGCAGCCAACTGTTTGCACAGTGTGTAGACGGAACAGTTTATGGCTTTATAGATGCAGTAAAACTAAAGTGATTAAAGGCAGGAATGACACTGGTGTCTGCTCCAGGCCTTTCCTGGAGCCAGGAATGTTAATCAGAGAGCAGGAATCTTCTTCCTACACTTAGGCTGGGAAGAGGGAGCAGGAGTGGATGATGAAGAATGCTGAGAGTCAAGATCTAAGAAAGAGATGATGAGGGTGTGGGTGTGGGGGAAGCAGAAATGGAGAGGCATTATCAGCCCACCCTGGAAAAGCTGACGACGCAGAATAGGCCTGACCTCTGACAGGAGAGATATGGGATCTGAAACACATAGAGGGTGAGATGGAAGACATCTTGAGCACTCTAAGATAGGTGATACGTCTAAAAGGATTAGGGAAGGAAGGGTGCTTCTTCACCAGCAGATGAGCATTCTCCCCAGGGAACTATGAAGGCCCGGGTGTCCCAGGCAAGAGAGTGTGGGAATTAGCTCTCACAGTCAGAGTGGCTGGTCAGTTCCAGCAGCTGTGGACAACAGTTGAAGAGCCACTTTTACTATGGAAATTGGAGATCTCAGCTGCCAGCATGACAGTCAAGAGCTGGGCTGGATGCTGCAGGCTGGAGGAGGAGTGGACAGAGAATAAGGCTGCAAAGACAGCTGGGAGAAATGCCTTCATGATGGATTTTATATCTTCGTGGGAGAGCGGGAACACCAGTTCTCACGTTATATGGCGCACAGTTGTGGAGAGAGAAAATGTAGGCATTTTAATGTCTTATTGGAATATGGAGGGATTCAAGGAAGGTTTCAGAGATAAGGTGAACTTTTGAGGGATTTAGAAGGGTAAGAATCCTGTGTGAAAGGAATTCCAACATCATAACTCAGACTATCTGAAATACCTCTATCTAGCTGAAGAAGACCCAGGAAAGAAGGAGAAAAAGTTGGCCTGCCTTTACCAGGCCAAGTTGAAGACCCTCTACCAGGACACTGTCACGCTGAGCAGACTGAAGAAGAGTCACACTGAGCAGACTGAAGAAGTGTCACACTGAGCAGACTGAAGAAGTGTCACACTGAGCAGACTGAAGAAGTGTCACACTGAGCAGACTGAAGAAGTGTCACACTGAGCAGACTGAAGGACACTGTCACACTGAGCAGACTGAAGAAGTGTCACATTGAGCAGACTGAAGAAGTGTCACACTGAGCAGACTGAAGGACACTGTCACACTGAGCAGACTGAAGAATTGTCACATTGAGCAGACTGAAGGACACTGTCACGCTGAGCAGACTGAAGAAGAGTCACACTGGGCAGACTGAAGAAGTGTCATATTGAGCAGACTGAAGGACACTGTCACACTGAGCAGACTGAAGAAGTGTCACATTGAGCAGACTGAAGGACACTGTCACACTGAGCAGACTGAAGAAGTGTCACACTGAGCAGACTGAAGGACACTGTCATATTGAGCACACTGATTGAAGAACAGTATAGTGTTTACCAGCCTCAGTCAGAAAAACGGTGTACCTATTAAGTCTGTGACTATCCTGAGGAAAAAGAAAAAGCATCAGACCAAAAGGCATAAGGAGAATGTGAACAGGCACCAGCCATGTGCTGCTAAGAAATTTGAATTTGAAAAGAGAAGAGAGAAAGAGAAGAAGCCCAGAAGCTCTATAAAAAGAAAAGAATGAAATCATTTGAAATGCTGGGCAAAAAGGCTAGAAAGGGCCAGCCTACGTTTACAAATGGAGTATCTTCTTCAAAAAATACAATAACAAAAACGGTTAAAATAAACATTTTGTCTTCAAAGATGAAAATATTTGGCTGATGACAAAATAAAGCAACGATAATAAAGACCAGGACTTGCTGGGGGCGGATAAGGAGAGAGCTGTCCTGAAGTGCTTTCTAGCAGAAAGTTGAATACAATCCTAGAAGCGTTGGCTACTGTTCTGGAATCGGGAGTCATCCGGTGTTGATGGCTGCAGCCAAGGGGCGGGTACAGTTACTAAGTATCAGGTGAAAGGAGATGATAGACAGACTTGGGCAGCAATCACATTGCAGGGATGGGCAGAGGAAGGGGCAACTGTGGAGGATTCCAGCCAGCAGGGGTTTGAAACAAGTGAGATAAACCAAGAGAGAGGTCCCATGAGAAAAGACGGAGTTTTGGTGAAGACGAAGAGGTCAACGTTACAGGTTAGAGTCAAACAGGAGAGGAAGCTGACTCAATAATGCTAATTTATATGGTACTGAATGTCTGTAGCCTCGGAAATTAAACACATGCATATATTGTCAATGTTGTGGCCAGAAAAAAAAAAAGTTAAAATGATAAAGAAAAAACTAGGAATTAGGCTACAGCTCTGTGGCAGAAGACATGCCCAGTGTATGAGACTCTTCAATCTCTAGCACCCACAAAAGCCAAAAGATAAAGGAGAGTTAGGCATGCATAATGGTATAGGAAGCAAAGCATTATGGGTTGGGTAGAAACATTCTTAAAAGCAAGGCAATAAAATTCCAAATGCACCATCATGATATTTAACCCCCTCCCCACTTGGGGAAGCAGCTTGGTGGGAGATGGAAGAGGAAATAATACGGGCAAGAATAATCATTTCATTACTGAAGAACTGGCATTCCAGCATAATTGGTGGGAATTTTGGAAGCCACTACATACAAGACAGAATTTAATACAACGAATGAACATAAAAACGGGGGTGGGGGTGGGGATGGGAGTGGCACATTAAAACTTAGAAATGGTTTGTGTTTTTCCTGTTTGCTTCTTTGTTTGAGATAGGGTCTCATGTAGCCCAAGCTAGCTTCAAACTCACTATATAGTCAAGGATGACCCTGAACTCCTGAATCTTTTGTCTCCACCTCCCAAACAATAGGGTTATAGACATGTATATGACCATGCCTGGTTTTTGCAGTTTTTGGGATCGAAAACAGGGCCTCAAGTGTGATAGGTAAGCATCTAGCAGTGTACCAAATGAGTCACATTCTCTAGTTCCAGAAATGTTTTTGTGGACATTTTGAAATATGTTTAATGTGATCTCCCAAAAAAAAGTGGAGTAAATGTAGTATTTAGAATAAATGATGACTGCTAACACAACAAAACCATACAACAGTGAAGTGCCTTCTGCATACAGTGTCTGTAAAGTATGTAAACAGCAACAGCAGAGGGAGACTGAATTAAATCAGACCTCTGTGTCTAACCTGGGGCTGACAGGAGATAAGAGGGAAAAGCATGGGAATGGAACTGGCTGAATCCAGACAGAGCATGGGGATGGAACTGGCTGAATCCAGACAGAAGGAAAGTGGGGAAGAACAGCCCAGGTTTTCCGCATTCTGCAAAGATGGCGTACAGAGGGTGTGAAGGGTAGGTTACCAGACTTGAGACACATTCACAAGGAGTATAGTTTAAGTGACTTTGAGCAATAACTGGATATTTTGTGACATTAAGGAATCATTTCTGATGCTTTAAGATATTAAAAAGAATCATCCTTTACAAGCGGGAATATATATGGATGAAAGGGTTGCCTGGGAGTTGGTAACTATTGAGACTGGATGTTTGCCTCATGGAGAGTCAGCACATTGTTTTATTTTATATATGCTTGAAATTTATCACACTGAAGAGTTTTTTTTTTTAAATAAACAAATAAATAGGAATATACCATGACGTTCTTTCAGAACTATATGAGGATTCACATACATTTTAAATATTACACCAAAATTATAATTTTCTTTTTATATTGAATATCTACTGGCTTTCAATGTTCCTAATGAAGGAGTTTTTGCTACTTCTTCTTTTTTAAATTTTCATGGTGTGTGTGTGTGTGTGTGTGTGTGTGTCACACATGTTTTGGCAAATATGTACATGCAGGTGTGATAGCTAATCTTGGTTGTCTACTTGGCTCCCTCTGGGATCAACTAAATCTCAAGTTGCTGGGTGCTCCTGTGGGGGATTTTCTGCCTCAGATTGTGTAAAGAAGGAAGATCCACTCTAAGTCTGGACTATGTTTGAGGACAGACTAGACTATACAATGTGTGCCAAGTCATCCAGGGATACATAGCAAGGCTCTATCTCAAAACAACAACAACAATAACAAAAAAAAGACTCACTAAGACAAAACAACAACAAAAACAGAGAAAAAGAGTGAGAACACACTGGGCATATACATAGTTTTAAGAGAATTAAGAAATGAGTACTAATTACAAGTCTAGCATTTCTATGGAGATGCTGTCTGTACATAAAGCCTAGATTCCTCCCATATAGACCACCACCACCCTTGCATCCATATGGAATCCATTTGTCTTCAGCTCTGCATGTGAGAAACCTTCTGCCATGTTCCTCCATGATGCACAAGGTTACCAGACTCACGCGAGTCCCGGGAGTCCTGACATGGCGGCTCCATTTCTTCCACATGTCATCATCCAGCTCTCCCTCGGCCTTGCAAAGTGTGGGCTCACTCTCCATTATTGTAGGAGCATTCTCTTAGTTTTGTGTTAATGATGGAGTCCAGGAGTATAATTAGTGCAGGAGATTTGTATAGACATTTGTCAAGACTTCCTGACCCTACATGTCATGTGATAGCAATGAAGAGTCCAAGAGGTTTTATTGCCCTCTTTATTTTAACCTAATAAATGCTTTTGAAAGTGCTGATTGATGATGTTTTGTCATACACGGCCGACTGAATGATTTGGGGGAAGGACATCGCTCTGGTTCCACAGACCATCTGCTTTCTGACATATGCAGTCCATCAGCATGCATCGTCACCAGGCAGAGGAGAGCTTGGATTTAGAGAGCTGTAGAAACTGCACATTGTCAGCTATTAGAGTCACAGCTGCAAGGCCAGCGTTTCCGCTTCTTGCTATCCCAGTGGCAAAATGATTCCAAGTCACTTTAAAACATCAGGCCAATCCAATCAACATTTCAGCATGAAGAAGGAGGAGACCCCACCCCTGAGAATTTAATGACAGTTAATGCGGCTCCAGGAGGAGGAAAAGTCAGTTTATCTCTAAAGTCATGGACCCTGGCAAGTCAACTATTTTCTAGTGAATGACCCCATGTTCAAGTCTATATGTGGGCAGCACAAATTAGATTGCGTGGGTTACTAAAAAAAAGACATGAAGTTGAGAGGCAGTGGACAGGTCAGGGGTGGATCTGGGAGGACTAAGGGATATGAATATTACCAAAAACATCCTAAGATATCCTCAAAGAATTAATAAAATATTATATTAGAATAAATAAAAATAAAAGAAAACATTAGTCCAAGATTACAGATGCTTTGGAGGACCTTATTTTGGACTTTAGTCATCTGATCTTGGGTGTCCTGTTTATCCAAATCAGTCTTAAAGATGTAACGGTTAACACGGGCAACTGTAGTTACAGCATGGCTCATAACAGACCCTAGATCCACTCAAGACAGGGTGGTACAAAATACATATATGTAACACAAATCTTAAGAGGCCTTATAATAAAAAACCCAGAGACACATATTGGGGTAAAAGCTGAAAGATCAAAGAGGCAGAGCAGCAAGCCATTAGGTTTTACCTCTACAAAATCCTGTGCTGAAAGAGAGCGAGCGAGCGAGCACCTCTCTCCACCTCGCCTTATCACTTCCTCTCTCTGCCCAGCTTGATCACTTCCTGTCTGTCTGTACAGACCTCCAGACCATTATTGGTTAACTAGTGGCTGGCTCCTCCTTCTGATTTTCAGGCAAGCTTTATTGGGGTACACAATGTATCACCACACATAGGCATCCAAACTTTAGACACAAACTCCACTGAATATGGACCAAAATGCCATGGTCACATCTTACACCGTCCATCTTAGATAGCTTATGTTTAGGGTTTTTTCCTACTGCTGTATGGCAATATGAAGGTTTGATCCTCTACTGAAATGCACACATATATTGAAAATTACTGTGAGTCCTTCATCACCATTGAGCTAAGACCTGCAGAGCTGTGGAGAGGAAAAGAAACTGATAGACACTCTGGGAAGTAGAGAGACTTTGTTCAGCTTGATTCGGTCACCTCAGGCATGGAATATTTGGTAGCTTCAACCAAAACAGCTACCTGCTAAGGAAATAAACAGAGCAGCTCTGATGATGCACCTCCTCTATCCTATGTAAACTAATTTGAAAAATGACTCTCAAATGGTCTTCTAGTATATAGAGATAGGTTCCTAGGGAACACATTTTTTTTTCTGGTGCTATTTCTATTTTTCTTTCCCCATCCAGCTCTCTATCCTTTTTTGCTCATTGTCACCAATTAGACACAGTTTTCACCAACGTATTTTTCTAGCAAGTCCTTTTTCTCTTGAATACAACAACAAATGGAAGTCCTACCTCAGGTGACCTTTCTGTTCCTATTTTCTGGCTTTAAGCTAGACATTCAGTACAGGCAGGCATCCACTATAGGGGCAGACACAAGACTACCTGTATATTTTCTCCAGGATGCTAATAATGAGAATTCTCACTCGGGGATTTGGGCATCAGAGTCCTTAGTGTACTATTCAGTTATCTATATCTATATCTATATCTATATCTATATCTATATCTGTATCTGTATCTGTATCTGTATCTGTATCTATATCTATCTATCTATCTATCTATCTATCTATCTATCTATCTATGTCTATTTTCTCAGTTTGCTCAGGCAGGTTAGTATTTATAATGTCTGCATTGCTTGGTTTGGAAGCCCATCTTGCTGAGTCACCATTAAGATATAACACAATAATATGGCACAAATATATTATGCAAGATGACTTTTAACAATAGGTGGCCAAAACTGTCATCTTCTTCTTAAAATTATATGTAAACCTTTTAACTTATTTTTATGTGCATTATTACTAGCAATTATATGATTACAATTATAGTGAGCATTCCAAATTCATGATCTCACAGATACAATGGCTTAGAAAGAGGCTTAAGTACAATTAAGAAGCAAGGGCTAGAGAGGAGGCTCAAGGCTTAAAATCACAGAGTGCTCTTCCAGAGGACTGGAGTGCAGTCGTTAGCACCCATGGCAAGTGTTTACAACCACCTGTGACTCTAGCTCCAGGGCACCTGACAACCTCTTCTGGACTCCCTTGGCACTGTACTCACAACTCACATGCACATAACACCCCCCCACACTCATATATACATAATTAAAAAATATATTTTTAAAATCAAGACGCATACAAAAACCATATAAATGTGTGTGTGTGTGTGTGTGTGTGTGTGTGTGTGTGTGTGTGTGTTGTAATTATGACAGATAAGCAAGGTAGTGTCTTCATCGTTTATGGGACTTAGCAAAAACAGAAGAAATTAATCATCTGAAGACTTTATGGGAGCTGAACAAAAGTATCATTACTCTTCTCCAGACTCCCAAGTTTCCTTACATACAAACTTTTATAAATGGTTGCTGGTGTTTTCCCACCACCAGGCACTGTTCTAGGGTGTAATGGTATAGCAACAAACAGAAGAAAGTCCCTCCCTCTTGGGCCCACATTCAGATGGAGGAGCAAATATAAACCCACAAAACAGCTGGACATATCTGATGTGATGGTGTCCAAAGAAAGCTTTAGAAATCTGTAAACCCTCTAACAATGTCTGGTATTGTTCAAATGAGATGCCAGAAATGAATGAGGACTTAATTGGAGACAATCTAAAAAATGCCTGGAATCATGGGATATTCCCTACAAGCCTTTGGTCAGGGAGGCCACAAAGGTCTCCAAAACAATACCAACTATCGACATTGCTCTTAGTTACCCACCATAACTATGTGGGAAGTCCCTATTGCTGAAGACATCACATACTTAGGCCACAGTGCATAGAAAAATTGATCTCAAATGTACCAAAAGTTTCCTCTCTCCTGATTAGCTTTCATAGTACCAAAAGATGCTATGTAAGGTGCTGGGGGAGAAAATATATCAATGATCTTACACAGCATTGGACCCTGCATGTTATAATAGCAACCTTCCAGGCAAGATGTGCCCACTGGTCCAATGGTAGCATGATTGTTAGTGGGGTAACCAATCACTTTCTGATTAGATTTGATTCCTATTGCATGGGAAGGATTCATGTCTGGTACTATAAATAAGGTCAAAAGTCCATGCTTGGAGGTCACAGACCCTAGGTGGGAAACTACTGTCATTATTTTTTAAATGTTTATGGTATCAAACTGCCTTCTAAATATTGATATTTATACTCACAGACTTAGTATTCTCTCAACCTTGATCAGAGAAACTCCTTTTTATGGTGGCCAGCAGTCAATACAAAGACTCATAACTGGTCAAAATGCTGAGATAAATGCTTATGGGTGCTCAGCCCAAAGTGGTACATCTTTATCAACCCCGTCCCAGGCTCAAGGAATAGCCTTTTAAGTGGAAAAGAATGTAAGAAGCTGGGAAGAAGTGCTATGAAATTCTGTCTTCTAGAGATGGCGTGGATTTGCACGCATGAGCTCCTAGGGGATGCAGTTATTTACATAAGATCCCTACAGGATCAAGTCACCCAAAATTCCAGCCAAGATGGGGGAGGAGCTCATGATGCTTCACCTCTAAATTAGGAGCAATTAGCAGCTATGAGCTACTGACTTATGGGATACACTAAATGAACTTTCAGTAGGGAAAGGAGGAGGAGATGAAATTGGGAGGTGGACACATGGAGAGAATTCTGTTAGAAATTAGAAAAATGGATTGTGGCTATGATTATATTTCATTGTACATATGTATAAAATTCTCTAGGAATTTATTTTGAAAGACAAAATGAACTGAAAACAAAAATAAAAAAGAAATGTCCGGCACAATGCAGGGAAGTGTACAATGTGGGCAAATGGAAATTGTTTTGTTTCTGTTGGGTTTTCCTCTGGGGGGAATCATCTGAAGATAACTTGCTCAACTCTTGCGCAGTGAAAGGGCTTATCACAGATGCCTAATGGGAATCTGACAAGCATCACATTGTGGCCATGCATTATAGACCCCGCATATTCCAAGCAGCTTGAACTAACTTAGCCACAAAAGTATTTTTGTAATTCGAACACTCTTCTGAAATCCAAATATGTAAACCAAATTTGTTCTCCTTCATTCTTTAATTTTGAAGAGCTATCCAAAAAATTTAGCAAATTTCCTTGGCCTCGATTTCTCTTTCTAAATCCCTAAGGTAGCTTATTTCTTAACTTGTTCAATTGCCTTCTGCCTGCGTGCATTGGCTCCTTCCCATCAATTCACAGATTGGCTACCTGACAACAGTTACAGGCCAGCTCTTCTACTTAGGAAACTACTGCCTTAGTGAACTTAGTAAATAACACCCTCGTGAACCAAGAGAGTTAGGAGAAGTTTCTAAGGCAGAGTCACGTCCCATCATAGAATGATTTGTGTCTTGGGAGACTGTCAAATCATAAATCAGTAACAAAACAGCAATTGAGCAAAGGGTCCAAGCAGAATCTGATACATGCAGAGACTATAGTATTATAGGGCCAAAATGTGAGAAGAAAGTATTGTTAACCAGGCCTATGACTGAGACAAGTCCATGTAAATTTAGCTTTCAGACCTTCTGCAAGTGAATAACGAGGAGATAGCAGTCCAGTAATTCCCATGCTGCCATGTGCTGCTAGTCAGGAGCATTGGTTGTGTGAGATGAAGGGATAGTTTGGCTTAAAAATAAATTAAAAGAATATTGAGCTTACTTCACTAGTCTTATTGACATCCCCAGATTTATAAATCATACTGCCATTCATTGGTCTCTACAGAAACAAATAAGCAAAAGCTTATGATTTTCTATTTTGATTAACATAGTGTTTGTTAAGTGTTGACCAAGCATGAAACTCATTGCCAAACAAGACACAGTAATATAAAATAGAAAAGATAATTCTCGCAGAACTGGGAGCTCAGAGAACGCTGTCTTTTCCCAGCACGTCCATGAGCGGGAGGTCATTACACTTACTCTCACTATGCCGTGTTCCCTCTAAACATTTGGAACTCCTCTTGTGGAAATGTCTTCAGAGCCTCTGGATCCTATTTCATGCCAAGTCTTCATCCTTTGGGGTGGCGTGGGGGTGGGGGCCAGAAGAAGGGAGTGAATTTAATGATTTCTGGAAAGAGCCATAAGTCATCCAGAGGCTAATCTGGTAAATAATGTGATTGTATCCATTTGGGGGAAAAAAAGGAAAGGAAAATGTCTGTATATCAAGTGTAGATCCTGACTGGTTCTGTGAAAGGATTCCTTAAGGGCAGTCTTCCAAGCAGCACTGGCCTATGACTGACATTCTTTGCCTAAAATCTTCCAGAACCTTCCAAATGGGCTGCTTTGGATATAGCACAGAAGGATAAACACTGACCAAGGATGTGGAATCAAATGAAGGTCCATCAGGTAAACACACTTTCTTGATGTGACCTAGAAAGAAAATATTTCGCTGTGCATAGGTTCCTTGTTCTTCTGCCTAGAGACTGACTCAGGACTCAACCATTGTTGATGGGCTACCATATACTCACTAGAATAAGGCAATATCAAATCTGACACAGCCATTTTCCAAATAAACTCTCTCTTCCCCTCACCAGGAAATTCAGGGATACATCTAAAACTCATAATTCATCTCCTTATAATTATTTAGTTATAAGTATATTTAAATCATTTTGTGTATCTATAAAGCACACCAGTATAAGTTTGAATAAGTATATTGTGTTATATTTCATCTAAGTATCTAATATTGTATTTGATACTTTTCCACTATGATAATCAATTTTATTCTAAGCCACAACATTAAGAAAGCTGTTTTCACTCCCTCTTTCTAAAGTTGCGTGTTCTCCGTGACCATCATGGAACCACTTACAGTAATACTTGAAGAAGCAATCTTTAAAAGGCTCCCTTATAACAAGACCCATCTTGAATGCGAGGCCGTTCACCCAGTGAAAGAATAATTAAATATTTATTGAAGTTTGCCAGTTCTGCTTGGAAGCATCAGTAGCAACCCCCACTGTGGTTATATCAGACATCCCCTTGAAGAACTTTCTTACTCAAAATTAAACAGCAAACAAAACACTCCATGGCAGGAAATGATGAAAATAAGCCAATCCCTCCTTTCCAAAGGACTGATTTTGCAGGTACAATCTAACCCGGTGTTTTTTTCCTTTACAAATACACCTCATTTTTTATTCATCATTCTTACATAGTACACAGGTCCTCCACGTTGATGTAGATATATTCACTCACTCATACCATATTCACTTATGTAGATAGACTTTAAATCAATGTACAATATGTATTTAAATATCTTGATGATCTGAGTTATTGATTTCAGGTGTAACTGCTGAGTATCTGAAAGCCTCAAATTTATAGTATTCTATGACAAGGAAAAAAGTTGATACAAAATTAAAGTGAGAGAGCTTTGAACGCCAAATATGTTAATAACGTTCTCAAAGTCTCATGTTGCTAAAGTATATTAGTGAACTGGGGAAAATATTTAATTCAAGCATACCTGATCATTTTGAAGAGTCTTCAGAATTAGCAACTTAAAATAATTTTTGAAAATATGCATCTGGGCCATTATTCCTCCCTGCATTTAATATTTCTACTGCTGTCTAACCTGGTGTGTGGGTTACTTTTTATTGCCAACTAAACAAACATAGAGACTGGAGAAGAGGGAATCTCAAATGAAGAATTGTCTTACTCAGATTGCTCTGTGGGCATATGTGGAGGACATTGTCTTGATTGCTACTTGATGTAGGAGGGCCCGGCCCACTGTGGGCGGTAACATTCCTAGGCAGGTGGTCCTGGATTGTATAAGAGAGCAGCTGAGAATAAGCCAGAGAGCAGGACAGTAAGCACTGTGTCTCCATGGTTTCTCCTTCCATTCCTGCTTGAGTTTCTGCCCTGACTTTGTTCAGCCACGGACTGTGATCTGGTAGTCACGGTGCTTATCATGGCAACAGAAAACACAGTGGAACACCTGGCATTTAAGTGTACACAGTCCATGATTTGCCTGTCGCTCCCCCAAACTGAGCATCATTCTGTGTTTTCATTTCCACTGAAAGAGCTAAGACTGACCACCACAGAAGTCAGAGTCCAGGGGGAGAAATTAAATAGAGAGGCGTGGACGGGACAGAGATTTTCTTTTGAATATGTTTGATTTTCTTTTGGCACACAGCAGGGTTAAAAAAAAAAAAAACACAGCCCAAATGTTTGCCCCTGGAGAAGGGAACGTACACATTGGATTACAAAGCAAGTATCAAAAAGCTCTGTATTTGTGTTTGTGAAACAAAAACCAAACAACAGAAACTCACTGAAGGAGACAGGGACTAGGGAAGTCAGCCTGAAGGGCAGGAATTCGTTAGGTAAATAGTGCTGCCACTTTTACCAGGGCGTCATAAACACCTTGGCTATATGTTTTCAAAAGACTTTTGGCTTCCAAGTTCTGGCATCTCTCTCGATGTTGAACACCATCTAGGTTCACACTGTGTTTGCTGTTGGGGCTGAACCTAGGATTCTGGTCCTGAATGGGCCCCAGCCTTGGTGACTATTATTTGTTCAGAATAATCTCTGGTGTTGACTCCGTCAAAGGGACAGCTGTTTTCAGACTGCTTCCTGCCTTAGCAGCAGCCTGCTGGCCTCCGCATTTTGAGTTTAGAGATAAAGTAATGAGGGAGCCTTTCTGGGGACCGGGTAGAGAGCCCTGGTTTTCAATGTTCCTCCTGTTTTTGTTTCACGGGAATGATGACTTTCGAGGTAATGACCCGCAGCCCGCTACTGGCTCAGCACACTGAACTGGAGCTCTGCAGAGAAACAGAACCGACATATAAAGAGATTTATAAGGTGCTGGCACGAAGTTCAGCAGCCTGAGGAGATCCACAATCTGCTGTCTGCAAGGCAAACAAGCAGGAAAGCAGATGGGGGAATCTGAAGGCCTGAGTGCTCAGAATGGATTCCAGTCCACATCCGCAGGTATGAGAAACCAGAGCAAGGGTAGGAGACTGGTGTCCCGATGGATGGGCCACACAGTAAGACAAAGAGCAAATTCAACTCTCCCTGCCTTCTTGCTCTACTAGGCTCTCAAAAGACAGGTTGTTGCCTACCCAGGTCTGCAGTACTCCAGTCCACCAACTCAAATGCTAATTTCTCTGGAAACACATTGAAATACACACACACACACACACACACACACACACACACACACACACACACAGAGAGAGAGAGAGAGAGAGAGAGAGAGAGAGACAGAGAGACAGAGAGACAGAGAGACAGAGAGACAGAGACAGACAGACAGAGAGACAGAGAGAGATGGAGAAATCCCACTTAACCACTGTTCCAGACATCCACAGCCCACTCAAGATGAAAAATAAAACTAACCGTCATGTATACCCTGACATGTAATTAATCCAATTTGTGATTTCTCCTCCCTAACTCCATAAGCATGTTCTCTCAGCATTTTGGACAGCTATGGGCCTGATTTGGGCATGCTATTAAATCCTTTCAAAAGAGCTAATGTGGATAAATAGCCTTTGCTGTTCTCTCTCTCTCTCTCTCTCTCTCTCTCTCTCTCTCTCTCTCTTTCTCTCTATCTCTCTCTCTCCTTCCCTCCCTCCCTTTCTCTCTTTGTTTTTCTCACACTATTGTGAGAAATATTGGTGGACTCACGGATTTAAACATGTCTTATATAAAATTTTCTTTGGGGCTGGGGTGATGGCTCAGAGGTTACAAATACTCACTGTTTCTCTAAAGGGACCTGGTTTGGCTCCCAGCACCCCCACAGTGGCTCACCACTGCCTGTAACTCCAGTTCCACCGGAACTGATGCCTCCTCTAACCCTCCACACACCTGCATATATGTGGTGCACAACATACACACACACACACACACACACACACACACACACACACACGCACACACACACAAAATAAATAGCTTTTAAAACATATTTTCACTTGTTAACACTGTACTTACATAAATATTCCTTCAATTTCCAGCAAAGTGAGTATATATGTGAGCCCAAGGAGGATATGAACAGTAGCAGACAAGATGATGGAATAGTGAAATGAATTGTGTATTCATCACTCCTTCCTCTCATCTCTGTACCGTGGACACATCACACATCCCTCTTATCAACCTGCCCCATCTGCACGAAACGGGAGTTGACTCATTTGCCTCTGGGATGGTCAGGTTGGAGCATGTTACTTTTCCACGTAACACTGAACAGTCTGAGCCACACTGTGTGGCAATGGAGATGGGCCACCGCTTTCAAATGGCTCATCAAACACAGAAGGTCATGAACATTCCCAGCCAGTTAAGCAATGCCCCAGAGTGCAATGCCTCTTCCTTTGATTGGATTCCAGTTAATGAAATAATCTATTTCTAAAGAAGAGAGACAGAGATACCAGAACACCGAGGGACAGAGTCATCGACAAGAGCTTACAACACACCTGTTCCTTTCCTTTCATTGTCTGGCCTGGTCTTCAAGTTCATAGACTTGAGTTGTTAAAACAATTCAGGGGCTGGGGGGATAGCTCAGTGGTTAAAGCACTTGCCGTGAAAGTGTGAAGACTGGAGTTAGTTCCCAGAGCCCACACAGGACGTGGGCTGGGCACGGCAGCTGCCTGGAATTCCAGCTGAGGAAGGTAGAGAGAGATGATCCCCAGAGTGAGCTGGATAGTGAGATTAGCCATGTTGGCAATCTCTGAGTTTGGTTAAGCGAATAATCTGCTTTAGTGAATAAGGTAGAAGAGCAATAAAGGATGATTCCTGACATGCACGCTGGCCTCCACATGCCCTTGCGCCTGCACATACACACATGTGCAAGCCCCCACATGTGTGCACACATAGATGCAAGCATGCACAGACAGCACACAGAGACACACATTGAAATGGAAAAGAGAACAAAGGAATAAAACTCTTCGTGGCTAACTATGGATGTTTGTCCACAGAGACCCCTCTGGTTATTTTCATGTTGTCTCCTGCCTGCCCTTATCATTCGCCAGCTCCTAGCTCACCATAGCATCTTTAATCTTTGTAATCCGTCTCCTTTGTGTTTAGAAATGTCCAGGTGCCTCTGGATTGGCAATGACAGTTTGGACATGTACAGATAAGCCCATCATAAGCTCATCAGAGCGAGTGTCGAGTATCGGTTGTCACATACACCCCACCATCCTGAAAGATACAAAGTCTAAAAACCCAATGTCAACCATTGCAGTCAGGATCCAGGACTGTTTGTATCCTTGAAAAATAATGCCGGGGCTGAAGAAATGACTCAGCGGTTGAGAGCACACTGATTGCTCTTGCAGAGGACCCGGGTTCAATTCCCAGCACCCACATGGCAGCTCACAACTATCTGTAACTCAAGTTCCATGGGATCCAACACCCTCACACAGACATACATGCAGGCAAAACACTAATCAATGTACATTGAAAAAAAAAAAAAAAGAGGAGGGCAGGCCTTGCCCACCTCTCATCTCTTTCTGTTGCCAGGCGGTAGTGGCACACGCCTTTAATCTCAGCACTCGGGAGGCAGAGGCAGATGGATCTCTGTGAGTTCAAGGCCAGCCTGTGCTACAGAGTGAGTTCCAGGACAGGCACAAAGCTACACAGAGAAACCCTGTCTCGAAAAAAACAAACAATAAACAAAAAAAAAAAAAAAAAAAGAAAGAAAAGAAAAGAAAAAGAATGCCATTTTTGTGTCCGTATTTTTTATTTAGATGAACAACATCCTCTCATCTATTTTCTTATTTGATTCCTCTGCAGTGTATTTTGAGACTTGATGCGTAGTCCTGACAAATCTTGTTCATTGCATTCATTACATGAGAGTATTCTCATAGGGTTGTCTCAAATCATATACCTTTTCTTTATAGACTTTCCTTATCAGCAGACATGGAAGTTGCCTTCAAATGCACAAACTACCTGGTGAGAGTCCTCCCCATTGTCTTTGTATCCACAAATATCAAATTTCATCACACATACACACCCACACCCTTAAAGATTAAATTATCAGAAATAATGCATATATGCTATGAGATATAACTCTGTGTGTGTGTGTGTGTGTGTGTGTGTGTGTGTGTGTGTGTGTGTGTCATTGCAAGTGCCTACAGAAGCCAGAAGAGGGCACTGGATCCCCTAGAGTTACAGTTACAGGCAGTTATGAGCAACCTAATGTGAGTTCTGGCGACTGAGCTCAGCTCCTCTGCAAGAGCCATACATGATCTTAATCAGTGAGCCATCTCTCCAGTCCCACATGTATGTATTCCTACCTGTTCTAAGTATGGCCAGGTTGCTTTTCAGAAAGGTTGTAACTTTCTTTTTAAACTTCTCCACAGCATGGGAAAGTCATGATTCCCCATGTTCTCAATAGTGTTTGTTAGTTTATGGCTTTGTAAATTTTAACAGTTTCCATATGGTAAATAGAATATCCTTTTTGTTTATTTGCTATTATTACCATTATTTTATATTTTTAAGACAGAGAGTCTCACTTTGCCTCCCAAGCTGGTCTCAAGCTCCAGGCAATCCTCCTGCTTCAGATTGCCTGGTTTCATTTTTATTTTAATTTATATTTATTTGGTTGCCAGTGAAATAAAGCACATTTTGGTTATTATTCCACTAGATTTCTCTCTTCTGATTTTTTTTATTCACACCGCTGCCCTTTTCTTTTCTTACTATATTTTCTACTTTCCTAGCCTTCATACTTATGACTTTCTATTTCATCTAATTATGAAGAGTTATTTTCATATTTTTTGCTTTGTACTTCATTTTCAAAACTGACTTTAGTGAATTGCAAACATTCCTTTGTATTTTTAAAAACTTAATTATGTTTCCTCCCAGACTGCCACTTCTGTTGGTTTTGTCAACACAGATTTCCTTCATTCATAATATGCTTTGATATTAGATATATCTTCCTTTTAGACTTCTTAACATTTTTCTTTGTGAATATTTTTTTTGCACATAAACTTTAAAGCAAAAATTTAAGATAAACAAGCTGTCTGGTGAGGCTTTGACTTTTATTGCATCGAATCTAGTGAGTAACCCCTAAAAGTAACCATAAAAAGGGAGGGCAGGCTTTTAACATGGTATTTAATAGTTTTTTTGTTTGATTGATTTTAGTTTTGCTAGTATGTACTTTTAGTTTTCTTTTCTTTCTGTAAAATCTTGGGGATTTTTGTTTTGTTGTTATTCATGTTCATCTTCAGTATGGGTTTTGTTGCAATTATGAAAGGTATCTCCCACCATATTTCTACTAAGTTATTTCGTACTCATAAGAACACTGTTGGGTTTTGCATATTAATTTCATATCCAACAAATTTGCTTTAATTGCTTACTGGTTTTCTTAGGTTTCCCATGCATGGCATTATGATCAATATTCATAGCCATTTGATCTTCTTCTGTCCCAGTATTAACACGTTGACCAGGACTTCCTATCCTTTGTTGATGTGTGGAAGTTACACCCAGGCATACATGTCTTCTTCTAATTTTAAAGGAAATTGCATGTAAAGATTTGATACGAAATTTGATGACTACAGTAGATCATTGCTACCATTGAGGGTTTTCACTTTAATGATGAGAGTAAGATTATTCTACAGAAGGTTTTGTCTTCTTGTACTGGATTTAGTATCAAGATCTCATAAGCCTCACAAAATGAGGCGCATTCCTCCCTTCTTGAAAATCTTACTATATAAGACAGAGATTAACTGTAGAGCAGCTACCCCACCCCCAGACAACCACGCAAGAATAAATGGCTGCCAGTTATCAGAACCAGAGCGTTGACGCCTGCCTTTGTTTCACACCCGTATTTATTTCTGAGCAAATCTTATCAGCTCTACTTTCACACTGTATGTCAAGTCTAGCCAAATACAACTTCCAACACCCCACCCCCACCTTCATCCAAGCCATTGCCACCTGTGAATGATGCCACAGCTGCGTACCTGGTTTTCTTGTTTCTATTTTCCTTTGTTATAACTCATGCTAACCAAAAGCCAGAGTCACCCAAGACATACATAGGATTATGTAGCTTACATTGTTTCCTGTTCAATCCACCGATGGGAGAGAGATTACCCCGCCTCCCCCCACAAAACCATCATGAACATGGCTAATGGTACTCATAGCCAAGGAATAGCACAAAGATACCATATATGCCCATACATGCATGCTCCTGGCAACAGGTGAAGCATCAGATGCAACAGAAGGCAGGATTTTAGTATCTGTAGGGTACCATCTCCCTCCTGCTCCCGTAAGAGGATGTGATGTGTTGTTGTGATATATTGTAAGAATAGGTGACAGGGTTGTTGCGATTATGAAAGGTATCTTCCACCATATTTTCTACTAAGTTATTTTTTACTCATCAGAACACTGTTGGTTTTGCATATTGATTTCATATTCAACAAACTTGCTAACCTTCTTATTAGTTTTCATTGCTTTCTGATTTTTCTCGGGTTTCCCATGCATTCATGGGTTGTGGTGATGTATTCTGAGAGAACAGAGGCCTGCTCCCGGTAGAAAAATCAGAGTCCATTTTATGAGAGCGTTGTTTGCTTAGGGACCGTTCATGTGGAAACAGAGTGGGGAAGAATTTGGAGACAGGTCATTTGAGGTTCTTCTCCTTTCTTCCCGGATGGTGAGGCTGAGCATTGTATCCAGCCTTATAATGTCAGGCATACCACCACAGATGCCCTAGTTAAAACTTCCCAGAGCCAACTACAGACCCTTCATAGTCTGACAGCTGGTGGCTTCTCTGTCCTGATGTCCTATCCTCTTCCTCCCCAGCACAATCTACTTCAGTTACACTCTACTCAGTCAAGGACATCACATGTGTCTTGACTGAGCTTTAGGTACTAGCTTTGCCCCATCCCTGGAGCTCTACCAAACATCTTTGTAGCTTATTTTCTCCTGGACTTCAGATCTCTGCTCACTTCTTTGACATACAAGTGCTAGTGTTTCTCATGTGTTCAAACTTTCCCTAAGAGATATCTTGCTATGCGTTGTTTCTCTTTATTGTATTTTTGGCATGTATCTAAATTGTTGCAGTGAGCCTGTTTCCACTGTACCTTTTCCATTCTGCGAATGCAGCAACATTTTGCTCACCTCACCTTCCAGAGGACATTTGTTGTCAAAATTTTCTCAATCGTAAACAATGCTTCAATGTCCAGAATAATTTTTGCAAGGTCTGCTAGAAAGTAGATGACATTTTACCCTAGGATGGATGGATTTAAAATGGGCAATGGATTGATGGTCAAAGGGTGGGAGGGGCTTGTTGGGAGCTGGTCTCCAGAGGTAGTGTTGAAAGTTGTACACAGACTTCCTCCTGATGAATAGTGCACAAACTTCTGGAAAGAACTAGGGGCTCTGAAACCCAAGGAAGGCACTGACAAAGTAAGTGTGAACAGTCGTCTCCATGGCTCCCTAGAGGAACATCTACTGTTGGAGAGAGTCATCTCTGGATACTGCCACAGGCCACCCTCTGTGAAGCATCTGTCACCAATGACAAGGAGCAGCTGTGACAGACGGTTAAGTTTAGAGAATGTTAACTCTTAGATAGTTGAATTTCCTCCCTGGGCCTTCCATAAGTCACTTTTTACCTACAGGGAAGAAAAGAGAGGAACCAGCCTTTGTTGACAGCCCTCAATGTGTTGGGAGACTTACAACTTCCAACGGGAATTTTTGGTAAGATTTAGGCCCTAGAAATGGTGGGAAAAAAAACTCAAAACAGCTTCAGAGCTCCTGAACTAATAAAGCCCAGCTTTCAGAGTTCCAGTGTGGGTGTGGTCCAGCAAAAATGGCTTTGTTAGCATGTCTTGGGTTTGCTTTGTATTCTCTGTCATCACTGCCCCCCCCATTTTCTTTCTCTTTTTCTTATTCTTGACCCTTTGTATATATGTCAGATTTTCATGACCCACCCACTTTGGGGGTCATGAAAAGGAGAACGAGAAGGTCTAGTGCTTCTAGAACCTATGAGAATGCAGAAGAAATCCATGAACACTGGACTAGCTAATGCCCTTCATCTTGGCTTTCATCTTGGCTATACAAGGCATGTTCTCAGTGTGAATGTCTGGGTGCATTGTGGAAATGATAGTTCATTTCAGTGATGTTATCATCCGGGTCACAGGACCTCATAAAGATCCAGAAGGGTAGCATCATGGTCTAGTTATGAGTCTAGGATCAGATTGGTTTAATATTTCTCAATATGCAGCATCAAGATACACGTAGGCCAAATTTCTTCTGACACAGAAGTCAAGGCAACGCGGAATAAGGAACACAATATCAAATGGCAGCTAAAGAGACAAAATCTGCCCCTGCCGTTATCTGTTTGATGATCTTAGAACGCTGGCTTAACCCTGTGGACTTCAGCTATTCCATTACAAAATGACAACTTGGAGGTGGATGGATATCTACGTCAGGTTGTGGCAGACACATTCCCAGGCAGATTTTAGTTCTACACTTCCTTGACATTGGAAGGTATTACACTTTTTTTTGTCCCTGTGTTTGACGTCACTTGAAGTATAATCCCTTAACAATTGGAGTTATTTTACAGCTGCTGAGTTACTCCGTGACAGCCTGATTTCTCAGCCCTGAGTCAATTCCTGAGATAGGAGGATCTCTGTTTTCTCATCTCTGCAATTACTGCATAGCTGTGGGATGGGACGTGCTCTGAGTCTTCTCGTTTGATGTGTCTTCCTGCTCCTGGCTGACTTCCCAGGCACGTGCTTTGGGGAGCACAATCTTATTGGAATTAGATCAGCTCTGTCTTACCCTACCCACTTTTCATCCCTCTTACCCATGACTCAGGGGAGCGTGCCCCAGGCCTACCATTCTGCACCTATTAGGAGGCCACAATCTGCTTCAGAGCTTAACGGAGAAAGGCCTTGTTTTAATTAAGTATTTCTATCTAAATAAGGACTGGAGTCTACTGCTGTGGCTTCCCAAAGGGCATTTTCCACAAATTTAGAAGGAACATTCCATTAGAAGACACTAGCAAAGGCATTCTACTCTTAGTAACCTTTTTTGAGAGCGGCCTCCTTCTTGTCTATGGCTGCAACACTTTACCTCACCAAAACATCAAAATTCTCCTATCCTTCCCTGCTACCAACCCCTACTGTCTTATAAAATTCCAGTTTGTTTACCTATTTCTTTTTGATTTTTTTTTCCAAGGAAGATTTTCTAGTCTCTGGCCCTATCTTGCTTTCTTATCCTTAGTTCAGCTCTCTATCTGCTACAAGTTTTTCCTATTCTTCAATAAACATATTTCTACCTTTGGGGGAGAGAACAGACTAACATTTATTTGATTACCCACTAAGTACTAAGTATCATCTGAGATATTTTCACACTTGATACTTGATTTTAAAGCCGAAGAAATCAAGATTCAGAGAGATGATGATATTATCCAGGTCGTGATGGGAAAGCTGGAGTTGTTCTAGGGTCTATTGGTCTATAAGTTACTCTTTGTCTCCACTGAACATACTCAGTCTAGGGGTCCTACACCCCAGTTGGCTCATCAACAGGACTGTTCTGAGAGTCATCCGTAGCTGACCAACCCCACATCTGTTCCTCAAGCCTTCCTATCACCATTGTAGGCAACTATATCCTTTTGTTGAAGTTATTTCTGCATATATAATGTGAGTAACTTCTGAAGCTTGACACAGCTTATGCTGGGGGAATGTTTTTGTTTTGATGACAGTGACATTCAATAATCTCAAAGCTTTTTGCCTTGAGTCTTCATTTTATAAGTGAGAAAACTGACTCAAGCCTGGAGGGGTAAAGAAAATTGTTCAGAGTCATCAATCTTTTTTCTTATGTGAGAGTATATGGGTTAATGAAAAATTCTTTATTGTTATACTAGTCATTGGTTAATAGTGTTTTTCTCTTAATTTGAAGTTACTATTGAGTGGGATATATTGCAAAATTTATAATAATTTTTAAGTTCTTTTTAAATGAGAGTTAAAGCTTTGCCTTCAATGTGAAGATCTAAGTCATATGGAGCTGCCAGTGTTTCTGATGTCCAGATACACACAGTGCGAGGATGCTCTCCTTGCTCATTGAATGATGGAGCCAGCTAGTGACAGGAGACTCTCCTTGGAGGCAAGTAACACATCACAAAGAGACATCTCTTCAGAAGGGAACTGTTGCTGTACACAAGTTACCATGTAAGGAAATGTGTGGATTTTTCAGAAATTCAGATGACATTTCAACAGAAATATTATTGATAGCATTTCTGACTCAGGCCCAGACAGAAAACAGCACATTCCACATAGTAACCAGACATTATTTTAAAAGGAACTGTCTGTACAGGTATAGAATTGGAAGAGACCATGAATCACCATGGGACTCAATGAGTCATCCCTTGTGACAGTGAATGGCCATTGCCACTCTTGAGGGCTTGAGGGGACAGGAAGAAAAATGAGACTTGCTGGAGACAGCAACAGCTGTCATGTGGGAGAGGAGGCTTCTGCTTAGCATGTGACCATGGGGAGAAGAACATCGCCTGTTGCTAGAGTTTTTCTGCCTTGCCCACAGTCAGGACAAATCTCTGTCACCGCCAGTCCCACAGCCGCTCAGACCCAACCAAGTAAACACAGAGACTTATTTTGCTTTCAAACTGTATGGCCGTGACAGGCTTCCCGCTAACTGTTCTTTTATCTTAAATTAACCATTTCCTTTTATCTTAAATTAACCATTTCCTTTTATCTTAAATTAACCATTTCCTTTTATCTTAAATTAACCATTTCCATAAACCTATTCCTTGCCACGTGGCTGGTGGCCTACCGGCGACTTCACATGCTGCTGGTCATGGCGGCGGCTGCAGTGTCTCTCCGCCTCAACCTTCTGCTTTCCTGTCCTTTTATTTCTCCTCTCTGTTAGTCCCGCCTATCCTTCCTGCCTAGCCACAGCCGATCAGGTTTTATTTATTGATCAATCAGAACAACTTGACATACAGACCATCCCCCAGCACAGCCAAGTGCAGACCATCTCAAACACCTGCACTCAGGCCCATGGTCCTAATCATCCTCTATACGGACCTGCTGGGTAACGCCACAAAGAACCCAAGAAGGGCTCCCACAGGACATACAGAACATCCCACAGCAATCGCCCCTCAGTCCAACAAAGATGGGAGTCAAAAATACCCTGGCATCTCTTTTTTTTCCACCCCATCATCTCTTACTAGTACCCATCATCCACCACAACCAAAGAAGCGCTTTGATGTGCAAACTACATCTCAGAGTTCAGGGCAGAGCAAAGGAAGAGAGAAACAGCCTTATAGAGACAAAGGGAAAATACCCCCCACCCTCCACCCCCCGCATGGCCAGTCTTCAAGGGTAGAGCAGCATGGCATAAGCTGTGTTTTCATTCTTTGTTTTGCCCCAATTTTCCCTGAATTATCTTGAATGTGTGACTAATTCATAGCAACTGAGGGGAAATGTATCTGCCACACTCTGGTGCTGGATCAGATCAGAAATAGCCATCGGAAGATCAAGTTTAATTCCCCCTGGCAGCTCGATTCTCTTAGCTGACCAGGAGGACAGAGAGTATTTTTAAGCCATAGAAAATTCCCCAAGAATTGTTGTGTTCTGATCTTTGTATGTTCAAGTTTTAGCGGGCCTAGTAAGTGGCATTTCTATACCTTGTCAACAGTAACAGAAGTTGGTCTGCTGAGGATTTTATATGTGTGTGTGTGTGTGTGTGTGTGTGTGTGTGTGCGCGCGCGCGTGCGCGTGTGCGCGCGCACACACATGTATATATACATGTGTGTATGTATATAATATAAACAGACAGTATATATTATACAATTTTTAATATTGATGAACTGATATTATGAAGCAAGCAGGTAGGAAAGACAGATTAGCTTGGTGAAGCCAAGTTGCTGCAGAATGACCCCCATGTAGATAGAAAAAAAGCAGGAATTTGCAGGTCTTAGTGGAGGGACAGGGTCTTTACTGCTAGCCTCTAAATAGTTGAAAATACAGGCTTTGAGCAAGTGGCCAGATTCCTAAAAAAGGGAAGCAGAAAGATGGGGTGTGTCGTTGAATGGGTAGGTTGCTTGCCTAACAGGCACAAAATTCTGTATTTAACCCGCCACATCACTGGATAAACCCAGGGGTTGTAGCACGTGCCTGTGTTCCCAGCCCTCAGTAGGTGGAGTTGAGAGGAACCATAGTTCAAAGCCATCCTTCACTATATAGTGAGCACAAGGCCAGGCTGGGTTGATGAGACCCTGTCTCCCAAAACAAAAAGAAGAAACAGCAAGGCTCCATCCTTAGCTCCTTGCCTTACCCTAGTTTAAATCTGCTTTGTCTCCAGATGGAAGAGTCAGTTATCTTCTAACATTTTAGGACATTTGAAAATGGGCCAGGCAGATCTATGGTCCATCTATACATCATTCCCTTCCTGGTTGTAATACCAGTAGGTGGGATGAAGGTGAGCCATTGGTCTTCCAGGCTTAGGGAATCTACCACTTCCTTAAAAAGTAAAACAAACAAACAAACAAAAACAAAAACAAACAAGCAAAAAACTTTCTAGAACACTTATTAGATCTGGTGATGCTGATTGGTACCAGTTTTGGGGGGAACCCATGCCTCTAGATCTGATTCTGTCCTCCAGGTGGCAGGAGTACCTTCTGGGCTATTCTGCAGCCTGGGAGAGACTTGGGCCAAACCAAACATAACACTCTGTACATGCACAGGAACACTGTGTGCTTTTCTTGATTCCCAGGAAACCAAATCTTATGAAGGTCAATAGCACTGATATGCTCCATGTAACCCAAATTTGGGTATGAAGGACAAAGCTTGGGCCTTGGAACTTCCTCTGGCCAAGGGCTCTTAAGCTGTCTCTTGGGCCCCTCTAAGTCATTGTTAGTTGAGTTCTTTAAGCTCTACTTATTCAGTTCAGTGTTAGGAATTCTTGGTCAGCCTAACTCAAGTATTCATGGATAGAAAGGTACTCTGGTCTCCCAGGAGAGGAACCAGGAAACACAGGCACCTTCATGCTCAGACTCACCAACAGTCCTCTAGGCTTTCTGCCCTTACCCCCATGAACTTTTAGGCTGTGGCAGAATATCGCCTGCTTAGCCTCCGTGTCAGGAGCAACCAGCATGTCTGTGGTTGCTGACTTGACCCTGCTCCCTGGAGGTCTGAAGGTTTTCCCCTACCCTACCTTCATCTCCAGCCTGGCTCTTTGCAGGTTCCCGCTGCCAATAATGCCTCTCGCCCAGGCAGGAAGCCATGCTGGAAATCCAGGGCCAATCTCTCATCCGCATCCCCGTCGTCACCACGCCGTGTCAATGCTGTTCCCTGTGTATCTCAATTCTTCCGCTGCACAAGCCCGCCGGCCTCTTTTGCCCTGACTCTCCCACCTGCATTCACGTCTCCAATTCAGCTCCACTCTCCACCCTGACTTCTTCTCAGAATGCAAAGCCCTTCATTACCCTTCTCTTTAAACCCTTTGAGAGCCTCCTGCCACTCCTGGGAGGAAAAAGTGAACTGCACAAAATGGATCACTAGATCCCCCCACTAGCCCTGCGTGACCCCGAAGCCTCCTGCTAGGTTATTGGTGTCTTGTTAGCCATTCCCACTACCCGCCCCCCATCCCCCGCTACCCACTTTAGATTCCTGCCTCCTTTTCACCTAAGTGCCATCATGGGCAAGTACCCTCTTTGATGTCACTTTTTCTTCCCCTCTGTGCCGACTGAGACTTACACTTCCTTGGGGTACCCTTCCTGGCTTTCCAGACAAGATCCAGTCTCCCCAGGTTATCTTTCCCCGGCATTCCTGGACATTCCGGCCTCAGAGCGGTTTTTCGTAGTCACCATTTGCACACAGGTGCGGCGTTTATTATTTCCTGCCTTCTCTACTCGGAAGCATCCTACGTGGGCAAACGTGACCTGCGATGTACTCGTAACGAATAGCATTTGCATTGCCTGCCTTGCAGATTGGTAGTGTGTCTGTAAATGTGTAATTGATTGCAAAGGCAGGACCTCTCCCCTGCGCTGCCACTCCATGATCAGCTCTCCCCCTCCAGCTCAGCCTGGGTCCTCAATAATCCAGCTCCCACCCATGGGAGGCCCCTCCTTCAGCTCTGCTCTGCACCCTTACTTGGAGGGGAGGCCACTAGAAAGGACCCGAAGGCTAAAAGGATCTAACGTGGATCTAGCTGCTCCTCTGAGACTCTACTAACCCCTTTCTGCACCCAAAGCTACTTTCTGGAGTCAATTAACCATTGTAGGAACTTTCCTGTGCCAAGTTACCAAACTTCCTCCTGATTGGGCGATTCCTGCCAGCGAGTGCTCTGCCGGCTCTTTTTTGCTACAGAGGGCAGAAATCAAAGCTGTAGTTTTGCCTTTCTTGCTGTGCATCTCCCCATGAACCATTTTCTTGTCCGGTAGGACTGAAAACCCAAGCCTCTGCTTCACAACCGGCTGGGAGTAACCAGGTCCACGTGACAAAGCAGTCCCATCTCAACACATTCACAGATTGGGGAGGGAGGGGCTTTCTCTGATACACACTGCTCTGCACAGTGGTGTCTGTGCTTTCCAGAGTGTGCAAAACTCCCACAGTGTGTCCATAGTGAGAATGCACATATGTGCACATGTATATCTCCACAGTACGAATGTCCAGAATATGAATGTGCACATGTATATGTGCATCCAGTACGAGTGCATACTTGGGGGTCTTCGACGTGAGGATGAAAGCACACATATGTGCCCACAGTGGGAGTGCACACAGACAAGTGCATGCCTCAAGGTGTGAATCTGCATGTGTTCACAGCGTGGAGTCACATGTGTGTGCTGACAGCATGAGTCCACATTCACATGTCTGCTCACAGTGAGTGAACGGTTGTGTATGTGTGCATGTGTTCATGAGGTTTGTGTGCATATCTGTTTGCCTATCCCCTAAAGTATCTGGATCTGGGGCAGGGTGGACCTAGTCTAAAGCAGCTTCTCTCACACCCACAGGCAGCTGGTCGGAAGAGATTTCCAAGGAGATCCTGAGGCAGTCATGAGAAAGCATCTCACAGGCACCCAACGCTGGGGAACAAAGGGAATCCTAGCTGCTGTGACTAAGCTCACATTGTGATGAGCTGATTGCAGCTAATGACTGTGCATCAGGAATGGCAAGGCAGGCCTGATGCTACCTGGCATGGACTCCCTTGACTTCTGACTTACACTTGAGGACTACGTAATGGTTTGGATGAACTTTTTCAGACCGCACAGCTATCTGGGTCTCTTTCCCTTATCCTCTTTGCCTCTTTCTTTGACCCTGGTGGGGGCTTGCATTGCAGTCTGGTGATTCTCCCAGCATGCATTTCTCCTAATCTCTGCACATTTAATACTAGCTCCTTGGAGGCTAGACTGATATATTTTTAAAGTCATATGCTCTGGAACAGTAGTGAGGTTTAGTACTAGAAAGGCTTTCTGGCCATGCTTCTTGAGATTTACTGACGTTGAGACAAGAAAAGATGGAAACAACATTCAAAACTGCCTGTAAGCCGGGCAGTGGTGGTGCACTCCTTTAATTCCAGCACTCAGGAGGCAGATCTCTGAATTCAAGGCCAGCCTGATCTATAGAGTGAGTTCCAGGACAGCCAAGGCTACACAGAAAAACCCTTTCTAGAAAAACAAAAGCAAAACAAACAGACAAAAAAAAAAAAAAAAAAAAAAACAAAAAAAAAAAACAGCTGCCTGTATCCAGCATACATGGGTATGAGTGGGCCACATGTGATATATGTTTTTGGCATAAATTGAATAAAATGTTACTAAGAACAATCCCTAAAAGTAATGAAGCAATTTAAGCACTGCTAGGCTGCAGGACATTAATCCTTGATCCTGCTGGATTTCTTCTTAGTTTGAAAAATACCTTTATGCAGATCTTCCAGCAACCTCAGCAAGGTCCAGGATTTGCATATATAATGGGGAGGGGAGAGGAGGGGAAGGGGAGAAGTTCTGGAGGGTTCCTTCAGCATTTAATCCCAGCTCTGCATACTCATGACTTTGTGGTTTTCAGTTCTTTCTCAGGATTGGAAACCAGAAAGGAATGTTTCACTCGACAACAGACTGAAGAAAATCATTCTGAGGGAATGATGAGTAAATGGCCAGTTTTCCAGTGGGATGGTCATAGCTGAGTTATGGAAATGGAAGAGGTGTGTGGCTTCACTGTGCGACCAGGTCAAGTTGCATTCAGAATGATTCCTTTAGCTATATATGGAAGAATTTGTGTTCCTAGAGGTTGTCATGGTCTGCGTTCTACCTCTTCAACGGAGTACCTTAGACGGGGTCATTAATAATGTAAAGAACTTTCTTCCCCACCATCCTGGAGCCTGGGAGGGCTACAGAATCTGTTTGACATCTGTCCAGTATGCTCCCAGTGCATTGTCCCGTGGCAGGAGATAGAAAAGAAAGAACAAATAACCAAGAGCCCAAGAGAGTAAGAGGGAGCCTGTCTCATAACCAATCCCTTCTCTCAATAACTAACTCATTCCTATGATAATGAGATTAACCCACTGGAGGGGACAAAGACCTCACAGCTCCGCAATCTCCCCTTAAGCCCCACCGTTTTGTGAGCTCTGGAGTCACGTTCAAGCTACAGCGCATATTCTTGTAAGTGAATTCTTTTTAATCTAGGAAATGAGTGGCCAATTATTCTAATTGGATAGTGTGGGCTGTTATTAAAAATGCAGCCTTTATTGAACCATTGCTCCTGCTAAACATCATATTAGCCACATGCGTATTTCATTTAATTTTTAATTTACAGAAGACAAATTTAAGCTGTGTGATAAGATTCTGTACACTGAAGAACTGTGTTTGTACATTTAGAAAAAAAAAATTTTCTACTTGAATTGATTCTTTTTTAAGCACTGAATCCATTGCCTAATCAGTTAGTTAGTCATGTGATTCTAAGAAGGAGAATGCATGGACACATCTCAACTAACCAAAGTATGAAAAGTTAAAGAATTGGCTCTCGTGGCCCTTGGGAAGACTATTTCCCCCATCCCTTAGTTGTCTGTAGTTCTCTTAGTGTGTGGGTTTTTGTGCGCAGGTTCTGGCTAGCTCATTGACATAAGTGGGGCTTTGTCTCTAGTGAACACCAATATCTTGCAGCGAATATGGCTATGATCCTATATGTTGTGTGTCACTTGTGATTCTAGGAGCATCTTCATGCTGTTTGGAGTATGACAGTCATGTTGGTCCGTAAGAGAGTGGATATGGGTTCTAGGGTGTGCTCGAGGTAGAGCTTCTCGACTATTCGCTAATAATTGCGTGAGAAAATGCCCGAGTCAGCTCCCATAGAAATCTCGTGAGAGTGTGTCGCGCAGAGTGGTTGATACCTATAGAATTTATCGCAAACGAAAAACAGGAGGGTTTAGAAAAAGAGTAAGGTAAGAGAGGACGTGAGTTGGCGCAATGATGTGACTTAACCGCACATAAATACCTCAGAATCTTAAAAGTGTACAACAAACAGTATTTGAGAAAAGAGTCTTATGGGTTTTTTGATCATTTGGTAAATGCACATTCATGTAGTATAGATATGAAGCAGGAGTGGTATCGTTAGAGTTGGGTTGCATATAGTATGTAGTCTTGCACGCAAGTGTACAGAGATGTATTAAATAAGATCTATATATGTATACCTTTAGAACACACTGTGAAATTTGTCACGCAACTAATTTTGGAGAGTGAGGGAGGAGGTGGGTTTGGTATGTTATACTCCATATGCTTCTCCCTTTTGTCTGCCGTCAAGAAATAATTGATCTGACACACAACCAAGGAGGATGACAGGCCCACAAATTGGTGGGCGCCGCCCAATTGACATAAAAAGTATGTATAAAAAAGGATATAGATATTATAACCACTGCTCTTGTGTTTTCCCCAAAAGACTGATGGAGGCGTGGTGAGTATGACTATTCTTGCGTGCGTGGAAGTCCGCACGAAATATGGATAAAGAAATTTAAATGACTAAAAAATAAATAAAATTAAAAACAATATTAATACAGTAGAAGAGAGTTTCATGGACATAACTCAGTTTTGTCGCTGGGTTGAATGGTATTGTGTCATTAGACCTCACCTTGAATAAGTCCTAGAGTTGGGCGGCTGTTAATACATGTACCACTCCAATGTTGGAAGCAGAGCCTCTTGTGGAGAAGGATGGTGGTGTAGAATAATCCTTAGTCTCTATAGAGGCAGTCAGTTACTTATGAGACACCTTATATAACTGCATAGACATACACTGGGTCATTAAGAAGAAATATCTAATAACGACTCTACCACACTCATATTCAGATCTAAACTACACTAGAGAGAGATGAAATAAAATAAAAACTCCTAGAACAATCACACTTGGGTGTTACAACAGCTGATGTAAGAGTAATGATCACCGTTGAGTGTGCCATCAATTTCTCACTATATCGAGAAGAGGCGGAACAGACAGAATATCAGTTTACGCACACACGCACCTCCATGTCTTTCACTCATATGCAGATATACTTATATTTCTTTTATAATATTCATTCTTATATATTGTGGCTTTTACCATAGTGCTAGTTACATGTCACTCCACTTATTTTTATATATATATGTCTACTATTACATGTATTGTGTTTATATATTCGACACACTCAGTCGTAGATTCATAATTATGCTCGCTCACTTTGGGTGGGAAGCGAAGAGTTTTTTGTATATCTATATCGGCGCGGACACCCATAGAATAATCTTTCTGAGCTTCGTGACAAATCAGCTGCTTTCGAAGCCGCTAGATTTTTAATATATATAGTCAATGGACCACATGAGCACCCTAGACACTCACAACTGATAGAGCTATTTCATTATCTCTTAGGGTAAGGTAATTCACATTATATTCAGTGTATTTAGACTTATCTCAAGCTTATCCTATTCACTTCCTTATGACTACCTGAAGATGTCTGGGTAATACAGGTCGGCCATTTGGACACATAGTTTATTGTTCTTTTAGAGAGAATAAATAAAATATAACTTATAGAGATATATAAAAAAGAGAGGTTAAATCTGCTTTAATAAAATGTATTCCACATGATATGAATGCATTCGTATATATTGGAAGTATTATTGCTATCTCCTTTTACGCCTTAGTTTTACATGCGCTCTTGGAGTATATATAGGGAGGACTCTCTTGGCCAGCATATGTAGGATGGTTTTGCTACCCTCGCCACGACTCGCTCTCCTCCACAAGCATCCAGATATCTTGTTTTATACTCAAGGCAACGCTTGGCGCGCGACGTTCATGGCTAAAGTTAGCAGGAAATGTTTCTAAGTGGCTTTCTCGATACTAGTTCCACTTCGCTATATAATCCAGTCAGGACTTCGAGGATGCATGAGATTTCTTAAGTCTCGCTCTATGGCCATCCTTAAGATATGCCCCAGCACCCCATACTGATATATATACAAATGTGAGGGAGGAAGCACATTTCAAGCGTGATGAAGGGCAACCTCAAAGCTCTCGCGGGACGCAGCTGATATTAAGCCAATATAGTGTAGATTTCTATTCGATGACAATATATTTAATTGTTATAAGAAGATTTATCTTTTATAGGTGAGTGATTACTCATGTGTAATAAGAGGAAGAAGAATAATGGGTGAAGCTATGTGAGTGGAGGATTAGACTCGGAATTAGTACGCTTATGATAGAGCATGTTTATCTTTTAGTTTGTATGTCTGTCCGTAAGATTCACACGATGTGAAGGTGCAGGAATGTACTTGAAATGATAGCAGATAAGCGAAAATGTGAGTATTGATAATTGTATTTTGCGATTGGGTCATTATTAGGATATGTTTCTCATTGTTAATCTCACTGAGAGTTGTTCACAGTGATGAATCTAGTGTTTGTTATAGGAAAGGAACCTTCTCTTGAGCCCACTTTCTAAGGCTTGATGATTGTATATATAATTCCTCACACACCTCTTTTGTTAAAATGGGTATCATATGTTTATGACACTAGCATATGTATTTATAGGACATGTAATTGATATTATGGAGTAAGAAGATAACGCCATGAGGGATGTATATTCTATAGTATGAGTTGTGATTCTATAGTATATAATGAGCTCAATTGAAGCTATATTAACGCATAATTATATATTTCTAGGTATACATGGATATATTTCAATTAAGGTAGGTCATCTTTTTAAAACACTTTAAAAGCAGCTCAAGACTCACGGAGAGACTTTTGGACAGTGTAAGCATCTCAAGAATTCACTGTACGGTTGCATCCTTGCCATGCACATCCAGGAGTCTCATCTTTTTTACTGAAGGGCACGGGAATAGAATAGGACTACTGGATATATTTTATTATACTATTCTCATTATTAGATGTTTCTCTCTGACACCACTATTTCTCTTTTGTGGTAACCAAGTATCTAGCCACCTAGTGAATACAAAATAGTTGTGGGTGTGCCTTGTCGTCAGAGAGATGAGAAGTCACAGTGTTCGCATATGTATTTGTAGTGCAAGAGACTACAAGCTGGAGCTTACTCGAGCTGGAGGACCACTACACGCGAAGGCTGTCCCAACGGTCTTCGGACACTTTTGTTGTCAGTTACGCAGACTCAAGATGGTTCGCTCGAGTGTTATACTGCGTGAGGTGTGGAGAAACGCAACAGACGTTGCAAAGAGGAACACTCATGCACAGTATGAGAATTTAACTTCAAGGGGTAGACCATAGGGAAACGACATGAGGAGGTGAGTGACGCACGATCGCTAGACTTAAGACCTGGTAGGTCATGGTCTCAGTAAATGGCTTCGTCCCCACAGGGACCATATAAGACGCTAAGAAGATGTTAGACTTTCCTTTACGGAGGCCTATGATCGAGATTAGTGCCAGCCGGTGGGGTAGAGTAAGCTGACTGCTGCCTAAGTGGCATATGGCTCATTGATCTTGACGCGCGTTATAGTTGGAATGATATAGATTACTATATCGCTATGGTTGCCTGTTAGGAGCAGCTCATACAGTGTGACAGTGAATTAGGAGGGATAACCACCTCTTCTCCATGAAAGGTGTCTCTCTCTCATAGAGCACTTGTCACGAGAAGAGCTCGGTTCATATTGGCGATCTTATTAATTTTCCCTACTCGCTCTGCTCGGAAAAGATAAATTAGATATACACACCCTTACGCACCATACAATATAGGATAGATATTTTCTTAATATTACAAAATACAAATAGATTAGATACTGTACTGCAAATTTAAACTCATGCTTGTTGAGGATAGTGGTTGTGGTTTTTATGTATTGTATTGTTTTAGAATACATTGGGTGACTCGTCACGGTGCACTGACCATATTCAAAGATCGCTTCTCTCTTTAATCTAATTATAGCACTCTAGAAAAGGACGGAGAGAAAGGTTGATAGGGAATGTCTTTCTGTGAAGTTGTCACATGTGAATATATGATTTGGCTTACTCAGGGCACTAGGTGCTGATTTGGTTGATTTAGAGTAAGAGGGGCCCTCGTTTGCCTCACTGGCCAAGTCGCACATGGTTGGAGGAACTGGCAAGAAAAGGCGTCAGGAAACTACGAAACGAAGAGAATGACGACTAGTATGATGAAGCAGGTAAGATCGCAGGGAGAAGAATACTAGCTAGCCGCACGCGCATGCGAGGCAGCGAGTACGATGCTAGAGAGTATACCTCAGCCTAGAGAGTCAATTCCAGACACATAGACAAGTCTGCAGATGTCGTGATACTATCGCAAGAGAGCATACGACAGTTTACAGAAATGGGTTTACCATTTTTTTCAAGGATGTTAGGACCGAGAGCAAAGAAGCGATGACCGCCATTAGGGCATAGAGTTTTGAAAATAATATAATGCCTCTCAGTGTTCTATGTTGGGCCCTGGATGACGCCGCTCCATGCAGTACTAGGTGAGGCACGCGGAAAAAACTTCCAGCGTACAATGGTAGTAGTAATCTTAGTATTCTGCACTCTCTCAATCGGCATATACTACTGGGCTAGTTCCGCTGATTTTCACCTCTACCTTCTTTCTTTTGCTGGGCAGGCCTCACAACTCATACATCCACACCCCAAAACTGAGGGACCATAATACGAACTGAGCTAGTGTACACGAATGCCTGAGAGTAGTAGCTCACTTGACACTAATAATATAATTATATGGGTATACTACATTCTCTAAACTTAGAGCACATAAATAGGAGACTAGAAGAAGAGAAGATGAGGAATTATGTAGTGAGTAGGTAGTGTTGGAGCTCAGTTAGTTTAGTTGGAGGTAATAACGTGAAAAAGTCGTAGAGGTCTGTTCACTTTTCACTGGATTCTGTATCACAAATCTGATTCTCAAACAAAACAAAACATGTCTCTACCTAAGCAAAGATGAAACAAAACTCAACGGTTTGCGAGTGTGCGTAGTGTGCGAACTCAGAGAGTAAGACTTTGCTAATCGGTCTTTCCGCAACGGAGGTATGCCTACTAAGAAGTAGCTATACTGCTTATGTCTCTCTAAAAGGAGTATCTTAAATGGGAGGCAAGGCTTTTCCATTTAGTCCTACTCTGATTTACTCACTCGATATCCCTCTGACCTAGCAGTTGAGTTCTCTATACCCGTCGCTTATTGATGAGCATCGCACGGAGACTTTACTCATAGGTATTCAATAGACAAAGCCTATGGACTACCCTACAATAGGTTGAGATGAGTATGCGCTCCAGCACACAATAGCAATAAATTATTCCATTCTGAGCATGAATGAACCGATTTCCACTGTTGACACTGTAGTTCTCAACTATTTATTGCGTTATAGGAGGTGTCATACGCTCGAGTTGTCAGAGTAATATAGAGAAACCGAGAGCTGATACTAACACTCCGCATTTGGAAATCCTTCAAACGAGATGGTTCTACTTCAACCGCACAAAGTAATGAATGGACTTACAAGCAGACCGGTCTGCGACATCTGTTACTGAGATCCACAGCTCTGGCTTTAGCCTCAGTCCTCCTCTAGGGTTTCGACGAGCATTTATACATCCAGTGTAGAAACTAACTCTGAGAGATTTCACATCGTTTTTTCGTACGATGTACGTAATATTCTCTTAAATTAATTTTTTTGTATTTTGGTATAAAAGGTTATAATTGTTCTCTCATATCACCACTCCACTAATAGACATAGGGTTTAACATACACTCCGAGTTATAGTTTATTATTGGTTCAGTGTCTCCTTGTGTCAACTGAGATGTGGCTTTCTGTGAGGGAAGGACTATGGTGGGCGTGAGAGTAATCTCAACGTATGAGTGTATGCATGGCTTCTGTGTCTCTTGTAGTGTTACGAGGGATTTATAAGAGCTCGTGCTTCTTCCACCCTCATCAGACCCCAACGCTGACTACACCACAACTGCATGGATCCGTTAAGACCCTGGATATGCCTCTGGCTTCCCTCACGCTTGTCTCCGAACTATATTTAGACATGAGATTCTCATATATATCTCTCGATAAAATATGTCCCATAGCTACTTTATTTATGGCAATAATTTAAATTAAAGACTATACAGGCAATGTGAGATAATTTTCTTGACTTCATCTTATAGATCTCACATTTATACTCTAAAATATGTGCTTACTCATTAATTTATTCTGTAGTGCTGTGTGTCTCGATCTTAGTTATATTAGGTACAACTCTCGCAAGTTGTTAGCACGCGCTGTGAGAGTACAGAGTCAGTTAAATAGAGGTTATATCTAGATATATCGTTCTATGTGAGCTGTGCTACAATTTGGGTGCTAAGAGATAAGCATTGATTACTGGACACGCGCTGAGAATTCACATATTCTAGAGATCGAGTTCAGTTGGCAATCTTCCACACAGTATAGGAGTTGTCTACATCTTCTCATTCTCCGGACACAGCGAAGAGACAAACACTGAAATGGTGTACTAGCAGGATGTAAGTGAGTGAGATGATACACGCTTTAAGTATGTGATTAAGCGATTCAACATAGGAATATTGTAAGAGCTAGCGCTAGTAGAGCAGAGGAGTTGCCATTAACTCGCACAAGTTGAAATCTACCTAATGCGCTATAAGGAGTTTAAAAGAAGAGCATGAGGAGTGTTCTTCTATTCGGTTGTTATATATCATCACAATGTAAGGTGTGCACATATTTCTTAGAGAAGCGTTGTATATCAGCAGTATACAGAAAAACTTAGCCCCATAGTGGTGAGGTAAAAAAATGACTTTGATAGATCAAAATTCCATTAGCTTTAGATATATATTAACATTTTCAGTACAGTCTTATACATTACTCTCTCTCTCTTTTTATTTTGTGTCTACTGTATATATACAGATATGCTTATTTCGTGAGACTGATGGAGTAGTATGGAGTATAGATGACACTTGTAGTGACACTGAATGACCATTATAGTGCACATGTAAACGAGACGCTCCACGTGTTTTCGGACTCATCCCTAAAGACTGCCTGATGAGGGAGGAGGTTTAAGGAATAAACATTCTTCAAATATATAAAGGACTGTTTAGTCATGCTCTCCGTCACCGGAGATGGATATAGCGTGATCCGTCCAAGGAGGTTATTGATATGTCTAGAGGGTATGGGTCCTAGGTCACGATAAGCTGGAAGCGCAATGAATATAACAGCCTACACATAGTCTCTTAGACAGCAGAGTCGCAGACGATCCCAATCAGGTCAGGCATTAATACCTTCCTCGATACATATGTTTGGTTAAAATTTTTAAATATTAGAGTGAAATTCGTACTAATAATGCAAGTCCTACTTAAATTTTTTATGGCATGATAAATACAACACTTTACTAAACTGTCAGTGTTGTAAATTTGAAAAGGCTCAGATATAAACCGTGGCATACTGAGATCCCCCCTCACCCAGATTCAACAATCAGCAAGTTTTGACCGAGCCGGTCCATCTCTCCCTAGCTCATCTCTGACTGAGCAAGGGTCCTGTGGAGTGCCTCTCGCTGCTCTTGCTTTCTGTGTGCCTTCTACCTATGGCTCTCTTTTTCTCCCAGCCATAGTTTACGGTAGAAGCCCAGTCAATTGTCTATACACTCATCTGTTTCTCCATGGCTATGTATATTATTTGCAAATGAAGGGTCAGAAATTTTTTTTTACGCGAAAACTCACTTAGCAACCAAGAAAGATCACTAAGAGTTAATGATTTTTTTTTTTTTTGGACAGGGTTTCTCTGCATAGCTTTTGAAGCCTGTCCTGGGACTTGCTCCGTAGACCAGGCTGGCCTTGAACTCACAGAGATCCACCTGCCTCTGTCCCTAAGTGCTGGGATTAAGCACCCGGCCATGGAGACTTTTTTTTTTAAGAGAGAAAGAACAGAAGGTCTTGATTTGCCCTGGTAAGGACATATAAGGAGTCTCTTAACTGAACCACGTTTAGACCTTTAGTGCCTTCAATATTTCTGCTAAGACACTGCCCTTTCAATAACCTGGAACAAATCCCATTTGTCCATAATCCCTGTACAAGATGTAAATCTCTACACTGTGACTATGTTCTTCTTATGTTTCCTTAACCCCAGTTCAGATACATGGAGATCTGATGTCACCATCTTCAAATTCTATCATTCCATGAATATGTAGGCAATGCTGATTGTGGTAGTGGTGGACGTGGACATGGGCATGGGCTGGGCAAGAAGAAGGTCCATTTAATCAGTCATAGTGACAGGAATTTTCTATTAAAGGCAGCTCTTATCTCTCAATCTTGTGGATGCTGACTGGAGCTATGGAATAGATGGGAAATCATACTGCTTTAGTGCCTATAATATAAACGACTTTATGTTTGTTAAAAGTTGGACTCGCTGTGCTGGAGAGAGTGTTTTCATGCAGAGAAGGCTGCTCCTTAAGATGTAAGCAAGACTCCCCTCAAAGGGAGAGAAGTTGGAAATGTTGATCTGTGGCCCATAGCCACAGAGAAGAATTCCAGGAAGGAAAGAAAAAGGAAAAGCACCACTCCACCTTACTCCTATTCCAGATGATGAGATGAAGTCTGTGAGTCATCTTCCTCCACCATGGAATGTGACAGTTCCGTAGGATGAGGGACATCTCACCACTAAAAAGCTTTTCATTCAACGAGGCAGTCTGCGCGCCCTGATACCCGTTGGTCATGAACCTTCAGTTCTCTTTCTTAAGGAACTAAAATGGGACTGGGCAGAGGGTGTGGCGTTTGCTCCAGGGTCACAGTGGCCATTCTATTTCTTCCTAGAATAATGTATTCTTTGCTGGCTGGCAGAGTGCTTATTTTTATGTAGACTTGACCTTAGTTGCAACCTTGAACAACAAAAATAGAATGAACTCACTATAAGCTACTTCAAAAAGCTGGCCTTAAAAGTACATAAAAATATGAGACAAAGACAGGAAAAGGGACGAGGCCACAGCTTCAAGCCGAGACTGGCAGAGCTTCTCCAGCTCAGTTAAAGTATCAGCTTTGTGCATATTAGATTCCATCCTGTGCTTGATTATTTCTGCAGGGAGCGCAGCCTGTATCGATCGCTAGAGTGGCGTGTTGAAGAGCATTACATTACAATCTGTCTCTAAATGGCTTTTCAGAAATTTCCTGTAACTCAGAGGCAGAAATTATGCAGGGAACTGAGAGCGAAGAGAAATTAAGACAGCTGAACTGCAGCAGAGACTTTTGCATACAGAGATGGGGTAGAGCAGGTGGAAGGGAACTTGGATCGGCTTTCTTTGTGATGAAGTTCAGCTTGGGCTTGTTATTGTCCCATCCCCAGAAACTGTGCTGAGTCCCATAGGAAGGCAAGTGGACAGGGCGTGTGGCTTTGAGGAGCGCAGCATCTTAAAGATACCTGGGTACCAGAGCCTCTTGGCTCCTGAGGCTTCCCTTCCTCTCTCACTTCCATCCACACCTCCTGGATGTTCTTATCTAACGCGTACCTCCTCCACAAAGCACTTCATCCTCCTTCATTGATAACCACCTCTCTGCAAACACTGCCCTTTTTTGCTGCTGAATGCCATTGCATGTTCATTTCTAATAATTTCATACCCACTTACTATATTCTGTAAGATACCAAGGTAAGGGTATGTCTTACATACTAAATGTCTTCCAAAGAGAACTATAATAGTGCATTATGTATCAATTAGCTGCTATACATATCCCCTGACCCTAACCATATATCAATTAATCGAAATGAATAATCTTTGCTTATATGTCAGAAGATCCAGCTCAGCTCAGCTTAAACACTAAAAGGTGTTATTGGGTTTTTTTACGCTTTTTGGGGGGCCTGCCATCCAGCTCTCAAGTAAATCACACACAGAAGCTTATTCTTAATTATAAGTGCCTGGCCTTAGCTTGGCTTAGTTTCTAGCCAGTTTTTCTTTAAGTTATTCTGACTACTTTTTGCCTCTGGTCTTCCCCCATTCTCTTACTTCTGTAAATCTTACTCTTACTCTGTGGCTTGCTTTGCAGCTGGGTGGCTGGCCCCTGGAGTCCTCCTCCTTCTCTGGCTCCTAGCTCTCCTCACTCCTCCATCTCTCTTCCTCTTCCTCCTCCCAGATTTCTCCATCTATATATACTCTCTGGCCTTGCTATTGGCTGTTCAGTTCTTTATTAGACCAGTCAGGTGTTTTACACAGGCACAGCAACACAGCGTCACAGAGTTAAACAAATGCAACATACGCAGAAGTAACACACCTTAAAATAACGTTCTGTTACAAAAAGGAATGTATTTACTCGACACAGCCACAGGTTCCATTGTAGGTCTGATTCAAAGTGAGATTCAAAGATGGACGGGACAGCTCAGTGAGGAAAGGTGCCTGCTGCTAAGCCCAATGACCAGAGGGTGAGGCCAGGAACCCACACAGTGAAAGGGAAGAAGCGAGTCTCACAAGTTGTCCTCGGACATCCATGGAAGCAGCGGCATATCCATCCCTCCACCCACCCCACAAAATAATAATAAGATAAATGTAATACATTTCTTTAAAAAAAAAAAAAAAAGCAAAGCAGGGTTCAACCTAGTGCCTTAGGGATGTAAAAATGAGTCTAGTTCCTCCATCTTTCTGCTGTATTATGTATGAAGTTGGCTTATCCTGTGATTCTTTTGGCTACAGGTTGGCCGTTGGCAAGCCCAGGGACGGTATGCCCACTTTTATCCACGTCGAGACTAAAGATTAGCATCACACTCTCCACAATCCCTGCCACCACCCTCACAATCATTCTGCTTGGGGTGACTGGAGTTGTTTGCTCGCCCTTAATGATCCTGTGGACGGGAGTGGGAGTGTGTGCCCAGCCTAGCCTAACTGCTGTGGACCTGCAGATCCCCAAACCGACACTGGCAAGGTCAAGGTAGTGCATGACAGCTGGGAGACATCCGGCAGTGTTGGAACCGCACGGTCTGTGTTTGACAACTCCCACAGTCCGCCAACTATTGCGTGTCATCTAAGAAGGAGCTGTCCACTGTCTTTTAGTTAGCTTAGAGAAAAATCAAAGAAAGCAGTCCATGACTTTGGCACCAACCAGCATTAGCAAACACTAGAGCCAAATGCTTAACAAATAGTTGATGACAAAGCTGAGCTATGAATAAGGAAGCCTAAGGCTTCATCCATGCCCTTAGAGTCAAAAGAACACCACGTGACTAGTTCATTTACCTGTGCATGGGAGTTTTGGTTATTTTACATTCATGCACACTTTCTTAGCCTATATTCAGCTTCTATAACAGAATATATCAGATGGAGTAATTTATAATGGAAGTAAATGTACTTTTTACCATTCTGGAGACCCGGCCTCATGTCACTGTATCACTAGAAAACTCTTAGAGGGTGGTTATCCCCTGCTTGCCACTGTCCATCACACGCACTCGCGTATACACACACACACACACACACACACACACACACACAAACACACACACACACAAATGTACAAAAAAAATGCAGAGGAAGAAAGAAGAAATTTTTTTAAAAAGAAGAGAAAGAAGGAAGAGTGAAGGAATTGGGGAGGGGTCAAGGAGGAAGGAATGAAATGTATTTAGCTACTAAGTTGTCTCAAACAGCCCCATGACTGTACCACTCACTCAAACTAGGAGCACTTCCTAGACCACACTTGCAAGCCCCACACTACGATGTAAAATGAAGAGCTGGCATCGTTTGCTGGAACATCCTTGCAATTGCTACAAGCAGTATATATTTCTGAATGAGGGGTTGTATCCTTGAGGTGACATTTCCCTCAGATATGAAGGCTTTCAATTCTTGGTCTCATTTTTAAACTACAGAGATGCCACATCATGAAGATTTCCCTTCTGTGTTTCTATCACAGTGAGACCTAGGGTCACTCCTGCTCTCTGCTATAAGCCTTTGGCCAGTAGAAGAAACAGCCTGTGCCTGCAGTCTGTGTGATGGACAAAGCAAAACCAATGGAAAATGATGGAAAGGATGTGCAAAGAAAGTCTTTCTTCCCTGTAGTGGGTAGCCATTCCAGCTTTGGTCTGGAAGTTCCAACTCCCACTGAGGCTTCGGTAACTGTCACGCCTACAAGGCAGGGCCAAGAGAGGACCCTGAAGACCCGAGATCCGGATGGGGCAGCTCTCTCTGTTCCTGGACCCTGGACGATGGAGGTTGACCGAGCAAAGCTCCAGAGAACACTGCTGGACTGCGATATACCTTCCCCAGACCCTGCAACCTACCTATCCCTTCATTTGTAAGTTACGCCACTAATAAACTTTACTTTTAACTTCGTGGAGTGGCCTTAATAATTTCACCAATACTTCCCCAAAAAAATTTTTGCACAGTCAGGTTAGGGAGATGGCTGAGTTGGTAAAGTAGATGCCATACAAGCATGGAGATCTGACTTCGGGTCTTCAGAACCCACATAAAAGCCAGGCAAAGAGACATACATCTTTAATCCCAGTTCTGGAAGAGTAGGCAAGGACAGGCTGATTTCGGGAGCTTAGGCAGTTTAGACAAATCAATATGTCCTGGGTTCAATGGCAGACTCTTGTCTCAGAAAATAAAGTAGATCTGGGATGACACCTGACACCCTCTTATGGTTTCCACATGCAAGTGCACCTGAATGCCCAGGTGAGCATACCCACATAAACACATACCTACATACATATCACACACAGACACACAGACAGACAGACAGACAGACACACACACACACACACACACACACACACACACCCTCACAGACATTTTTAGGATAATTAAACAGCAAAATTCCTTTGGCCTTCTAAGATAGTTCAGTTCTCCACATACATTTCTAGAATTTTGCCTACTGTGTTCAAGGAGGGCAGATTCAGTGTTTGTTTCCACTTGGATAAGAACTCAGTGTGCTTGCATCACCTGCTCAGAAGAACTCTTGAGAGTGAAGAGCTCTGAAGCACACATCTTTGCAGTACCAACCACGGTGCTGAGAGATCCCAGAGCTGTGAGTGGTGATGCTTGCTGTGTGGAAGAAATCCTATCAGATGTGAGGTACAGATGTGGCTAAAGACAACGATGTTACTCAAGCGGCCACATTGCTTCATCTTCAGTGGGACTTGTCTGGGCAGGAAGAAATCTCTGTCACCTGGATGGAAAAGGGCTGCATCTTTTGGAGCCCTTCGGGCCCTGTCTTGGAGCCTGCGTAACCTGGATCGACCAAGAAGCCGTCAAGGACCGTTATAACAGCGGCTATAGTCTTCTCAAGTACCCCGGCGTGAAGCAGTTTCCACAATCTTGGTATTATGGCTTTTGAATGGTTGCTAACTGCTTTCTTCCCAAAAACAAGTATGGAAGGAGTACACCAGAATTGCAAAATCAGAAAAGTCCTTTGGCTAGCTGCTAAAAGATTATTAAAAACCTCACACCCCCCCCTTTTTTCAGTAAGTGTTTAAATTGTTTTCAGCAAAGGACTGAACACTGAACCCAGGTCTTGCATGTGCTAGGCAAGTGCTTTGCCTCTGAACTATAGCTCTGGGCCTGACTAAAAGATGATTTAAACTAAGCAGTTGTTTCTGGAAGGTTACAGCAAATTAGAGATTTGAAAGTAGGTTCTAATATGTTTTAAGTTCTCAAACAGCAAGAACAGCAACAAAAAGTTCATGACATAAAACTGACTGCACGACTGATTTGCATTGCAAGCACCCCATTCCCTTTGTGCAACCGTCTGCACAGCTCTAACAAGTAGAAATCTTGCCATCCAGATCTTTTCTTCTACCGTCACGACTCTGGAACCCAGAGAATGTCTTAAAAAATACCCAAACAACCCCATCAGGTCAAATGATAAGGCTGGGAAAATAAGTTAACAAAATAGTTGGTAAGAAGAAGAAGGAGGAGGAGGAGGAGGAGGAGGAGGAGGAGGAGGAGGAGGAGAAGAAGAAGAAGAAGAAGAAGAAGAAAAAGAAGAAGAAGAAGAGGAAGAAGAAGAAGAAGAAGAAGAAGAAGAAGAAGAAGAAGAAGAAGAAGAAGAAGAAGAAGAAGAAGAAGAAGAAGAAGAAGAAGAAGAAGAAGAAACCAAGGCCCAGGAATTATGTAGCTCAGGGAGAAATCCGAGTTATGAGTTGACAGCTTCATCAGTAAGTCTTCGCATGCGCCTTGTGTGAGTCTCGAAGGAAGAAAGTGTGCACATTAACATGGAGACCTTCCAAGATGAAAATCGATTTCCACAGTGGTTGCAAATTGTTGTTTCTAACCAGGGATCATTTACATGGAACTGTGTCTGACACTAAAGGAAGGTTTCATCTCACTCAATTATTATTCTTTTCATGGTTCTCGCATTTTTTTAAAATCCCGAGAATAACATCCTTTTGAGTAACTGTATATCCACCTTGTTCTTCCTGTGAGAGTTCCAATGTGTGATTTTTGTCCCCTGTGATTATTAATAGCCCTATGTAGATGGTTAAGTATCTCACATGGAAACAGGGGTCTATAGTTGCTGTAATGAGAAATACCACAATCTGAGTTTGGAAATTTAAATGGAGCCATAAGCTAAGCTATTTTGTAAAATGCATTTGCTGTGTGTGTGATGAGCGTGTGTATGCACATGTATGTGCAGGAGCATTTACCTGAGCATGTACGCATGGACGGTAGAGGACAATAGGGTGGGGTATCTGCCTCCACGACTCTTTGGGAAAGGGTCTCTTGGTGAACCTATAGCTCAATCTTTTATCTAAAACATTTGCCCAGTGAGCCCTGGTTCACAAGAGTGTGATACTACAGCTGACTTTTACATTGGTAGGTGCTGGGGGTCCAAACTCAGGTCCTTCTCGTGCTTACACAGGAAGTGCTTTCCCCATGGAGCCACCTCCCTAGCCCCCTAAACTGTTACACACACACACACACACACACACACACACACACACACACACCAGTAACAACAACAATATCTAAAGAAAAAGAGGCCATGAATTCTTTTGTTTTTGTTTTTCAAGACAGGGTTCTCTGTGTAGCCCTGGCTATCCCGAACTCTGTAGACTAGGCTGGGCTTGAACTCACAGAGATCTACGTGCCTCTGCTTCCCAAGTGCTGGGATTAAAGGTGTGTGCCGCCGCCGCCGCCGCCGCCGCCGCCGCCCGCCGCCGCCGCACCCCCCACCACCACCACCACCACCCATCAAGGCCATGAATTTGAAAGACAGTGTAGGTAGGGTACTGGAGTCTTTGGAGGGAGGAAAGGGGAAGGGGAAATGGTGCAAAAAAAATTTAAAAATCGTTCAGATGGCTAGGGTAATAGCTAAGTTGGTAAAGTGCTTGCCTCTGAAGGTTGAAGACTAGAATTTCATCTCCAGAATTAATTTTTTTTTAAGCTAGACATGGTGGCACAAACTTACAACCCAGTATAGGTGTAGTAGAGACAGGTAGATCCCTGGGGTCATTGGCCAGGCAGCCTATCCAAATTAGCAAGTTCTCTGCCAGTAAGAGACCCTGTCTCAAGATCCAAGCTGGTCTGGGCAGTGGTGGCACACGCGTTTAATCCCAGCACTTGGGAGGTAGAGGCATGCAGATTTCTGTGAGTTCGAGGCCAGCCTGGTCTACAGAGCAAGATCCAGGACAGGCACCAAAACTACACAGAGAAACCCTGTCTTGAAAAACCAAACCAAACCAAAACAACAACAACAACAACAAAAAAAAAAAAAACCCACAAAACAACGACAACAAAAAAAGATACAAGCTGGACAGCACCTATGGAATGACATCTGAGGTTTTCCTTTGACCTTTTCATGTGTTCACACAAGCTCACACATGCTCGCTCGCACACACATACAAGTAGCTCTTGAGACTCTGTCAGTGGGAAAAGCGACCCGGACATATGATGTTTTGCCTTGCAAATGTATGATTCGATGTCATCCCTCACATCACCCAGAGCACCTGGAGTGAGGCAAACAACCACCACTCACGGCTTGCTGCGGCCTCACTGGAAGGGGCTGGAGCAGTAACAAGGTCATGTCTTTGCTCTGGAGTCTAAAGGGACTAAGAGCTCTATCCTGTCATCTGAGCCGAACACATCAGTACCCAGAAATCAAGGCCTCGACTGTGACTCTGGGGAAAGGTCGTGTGGCCAGTAACATGTGGTCAAGACAGTTTGAAAAATGTTGTCCTAGAATCCAGTCACCAAGAAGAGCAAAGCACAGGGGCTCGTTTTCTAACCTGACCTCGGTTGGAAGGCGGCACCGTGACTGCCTTTGGGGCTAAGGATGCTCGGCACAGCTCACCAGCACCCACAAACCATCAGATCCGCTCCACTTGCCTGGGGAGTTGGCTGGGAATGCAAAAGGGATGGAAGGAACGGTGGGTATGGTCCCTAACGCAGTGGGAATGGCCACAAACCCAGTCACAGGCAGGGCCACGCCTCATCCCTGCCCAGTGATTCTATTATTTCAGAAATAAAATCAAGGTAGGAGAGATAGAGGGTGTTTTTTTTTTTTTTTATTTTCCCTGAGAAATAATTGATAAGGCCCTCACCCATTTCATTTCTGTGATCACTGGACAGAGTGAGCTGTGGGTGTCGGCACAGGATGCTGGGTTTTCTATTTCTTTAATTCTTGAAGAATTCTGAAAGGAAGATTGATCAAGATTCAAACTTCAAGAATTGAACCGTGACTGCGGCCATACAGTTCCACACATGACACCCGAGGTGGCACAGTTGTTATTTGCACTTCCCCCCAAATGGAAGCTTTTCATCTGGATTTTTATAATCTATGTGTCTGCACACACATAGACGGCACTGGGTTAATAGATAACTGACGAATAGGAAGGAGCAGTCTCCTGTGTTTAGAAAACAAGTATGTGGTCCATCAAAGTGGGCCCCATCCCTCCCTGCTTCGTTCCGGATTCTTCCCAAGACTCGTCGTCAGAAAGTGTTTAAATATATAGGCACAATAGGCTGTATTTCCATGGAAGTAAACTGGACTCTAAAAAAAAAAAAAAAAAAAAAAAAAAAAAAAAAAAAAAAAAAAAAAAAAAAAAAAAAAATGGAAACTCTAATTCATAGAGCAGAGCTGAGTCATTGTTTTTTCAGGCGCATGAATGGAAATGCCATCTCCCTTACTGTGACACACTGCCAGTTAAATTGATGTATAGTTACTTCCTCCCCACCCCCCCACCCCCAAGGGAGTAGAAAAGAAACAGCATTCCAAATTAAAACTTCCAGAGCCCCAAAGACAACTCATAAGGAACAGGCAGCCTGGGAAGTTACCAGCCTAGCCCAATGTCAAGAAACTGGCAATGTGACATTTTCCCTCTCACAGTTCAGGAGGGGATCTCTCGTTTTAATGTAAGACTCCTACTGTGTCCCATGCACAGCCTCTCCTTCACCTCCCGAATGTAAGACTCCTACTCTGTTCCCTGACAGCCTCTCCTTTACCTTCAGAATGTAAGAATCCTACTGTGTTCCCTGACAGCCTCTCCTTCACCTTCAGAGTTCTTATTTCAGTCTTTCCCAAGTCTTTAACACCATCAGTACTTTCCGCACAGGCCCACAGAGGGCCTTATCTACCTAGTATCTGCAATGTGAGAGGCATCAGAGGGGAATGCCAATGATTCCAGCAGAACCTGCCCTACCCAGTGTGGCAATCTGTATCCGTCTTTCCCTGGGCTCCAAGGGCCCAAGGAAGAAGCACTTTGTCCTTGAGTTTCAGGAACATTTTCTATTCGGGGCTAAAGACTCCATCTGTGAGGGCTATTCTTGGTTGTTAACTTGAATACACCTGTGATTAACTAAACCTCCCCCTTACCCACCCCATGGCTGGGCACATCTGTGAGGGATTTTTGGCTTAATTGGAACATTTGAAGTGGGAAGATGCTTCTAATCTGGATCTTTGAGGTGGAAAGGCTGTCTCTAATTTAGGCCACACCTTCTGGTGGCAGATAATATAAAAGACATCCAAGAGGAAGCGCTTTCTCCTTTCTTTTCCTCCTCCCTCTCTCGTCCCTTCCTCCTCCTCCTTTCCTCCTCCCTCCCCCCCCCTCCTCCTCCTTTCCTCCTCCCTCCTCCTCCCCCTCCCTCCTCCTCCTCCCCCCCCCCCCCCCCCCCCCCCCCCCCCCTCCCTCCTCCTCCCCCCCCCCCCCCCCCCCCCCCCCTCCCTCCCCCCCTCCCCTCCCCCCCCCCCCCCCCCCCCCCCCCCCCCCCCCTCCCCCCCTCCCCCCCCCCCCCCCCCCCCCCCCCCCCCCCTCCCCCCTCCTCCTCCCTCCTCCTCCCCTCCCTCCTCCCCCTCCTCCCTCCCTCCTCCCCCCCCCTCCCCCCCTCCCCCTCCTCCCCCCCCCCCTCCTCCCTCTCTTCCTCTTCTCCTCCTCTTCTCTTCTCCTTCCTCTTCCTCCTTCCTCTTCTCTTCCTTCTCTCTCTTCTTCTCTCTCTTCTCTTCTCTCTCCCCTCTCTCTGCTTTCTCTCATCTTTGCTAGCAAGTCCATTTCCTCCACTGGTAATAAAGCCTACTTCTTCAGGATTCTGGGATATACTGAAGACCAGCTGAGACATCCAGCCTTATGGACTGAATAGTTACTGGATTCTTGGACCTTCTGTACACAGGGAGCCATTGTTGGACTAGCTGGACCACAGCCTGTAAGTCATTCTAATAAATCCCCTTTCTAATGTATCTATAGAGAGATTCATTTTATAAATTCTGTCACTCTAGAGAACCCTGACTAATACATCATCCTTCCCCTGTCTTTAGGAAGTTGATCCTTTCATGTCCTCTATTGTTTTTTTCCTGTGTCTTCTACTCACATCAGAATTTCCGCGGATCTTCCCTACCTTTATGAAATTAAAACTAGAGGCCACCAGATGTAACAGTTTTCTCTAATGAGGTATCATCTTTGCTTGTTCAGAGACAGTGGCTTATGTTTTGTGTGTGTGTGTGTGTGTGTGTGTGTGTGTGTGTGTGTGTGTACACCCATGAATGCATGCATGGGTGCACATGTGTGGAAGCCAGAGGACAACCTCAGGTGCCATTCCCCGGTGTGCTCCAGGTTGTTTTATTAGTTGGAGTCACTCATTGGCTGGAGCTTGCCCGTGAGGCTGGCAGTGAGCTGCAGGGATCCTCCCGTGTCCCCTCACTAGTGGTGGCACTACACGCATTCACCACCACACCCACTTTAATTTACGTGGGTTCCGAGGACGGAAATGGTCCTCATGCTTGCGGCTTACGCACTTTATTGGCTGAGCTGTCTACACGGCCTCAAGCCAGTCGTTTAGAACAAGCAGCACCTGCTCTCTCCTCTTCCTCACTTTCGCTTCTCCCTCTTCGTAGAAAGTGTTGCCACTAAGGGCTTCCTAATTGCCCCTCCAATGAGCACACTTACGTCTTAGACACTTTTGGACTTTCCATTGCGTTGGCCACTCTGTGTTTCCAGTTGTTCTGACATTGATTTATTTGTTGGGGGAGAGGGGTGTGAGCACGCTATGGCACTCATGTGAGGGTCGGAGAACAACTTTTAGGAGTCAGTTTTATCTTTTGGCCAAGTGGATCCTGGGGACTGAACTCAGGTCATCAGGTTTGACAGCAAGTGTCTTTTCTCCCGGAGTCAACTTGCTGGCCTGGCTTTGAGTACTCCTGTCTCCATTTTCTCACCCCACAACGGTTCTGTCTGACTTCCTCCCAGTTCTTTGGCTACCGTACCCCCCCACACACACATTGCCCCACCGCCTTGTCTCTACGTCTTCTATAAATGGAGGAGTTTCCTGGGGATCCATTCTGATCAATTTTTAGCCCCATGTTTTTTTTTTTTTTTAAAGCAAGAAAGCAAACAAATAAAAACCAAAAGCATTTTCATTGAAAATATTCTTTTCATAAAATATATTCTAATCATGGTTTCCACTCCCTCATCTCCCAGATCCTCCCCACTTCCCACCCATCCAACTCCATGCTTTCTTTCTCTCTTTTTAGAAAAAACAAAAAAAAAAAGTAAAAACAGGACAACAAAAACCCCAGAATTTTAAAAAATCATAAGAAACAGATACACACAGAGAGAGAGAGAGAGAGAGAGAGAGAGAGAGAGAGAGAGAGAGAAAACCCATAAAAAAAAACCACAAAACCAGAAATCAAAATATACCAGCAAAAGACCAGTAAGATACAAAATACCCAACCAAAGCAGTATGAGACAAAAAAAAAAAATCTACAAAAATACCATTGAGTTTGTTTGTGTTGGCCATCTACTGCTGGGCATGGGGCCTACTTAAAAGTTTTCTTTGCTGTTCCCAGAGTAGTGTGTGTGTGTGTGTGTGTGTGTGTGTGTGTGTGTGTGTGTGTGTGTTTCTCCAAACACATCTAATCATTTCTCTGTCCTTTACAATTCTTCAGAATCTCTTTGCTATCTTCAGTGTGAGCCTAGTACACCTGCTTTGGTCTTTCTCAGCCTGCCCTGACCAGATTCACACAGCTGCATCTCCTAACCCTTCCTGCAACTTTCTCTAGAAATCCCAGTAATGGCTGGCAGCTACACGAGTCAACCTCATTCCTCCTTGTTTCCACATCTTGAAATAGGCTATGGATTTTGCTTAGAGCCCATTCTTTTGCTCGTCTTACCAATCAAATGCTAAGACTTTCTCCCAGCCTCGGTAAATGTGTCTATCACTGGTCTTACTTAGCAACTCACATTTCCATTCTGGTTCCATGGCTGTTTGAGTTCAAGCCAAGACTTATTTTGCTGAGTCTGTTATCGCATTTTCTTACATAGTACCTACATGAGCAATAAATTCACTTGTTTTGGAGGGTTAAATGAAGTGGGAAAGCTCATTCTCCTAGGTTCCAGGCCTTGCACCTGCCTAAGGCAAACTCAGAACACATGGTTTGTCCTCGCAAAGCTGAAGACAATTCTTCTAAGACAGCATGCCTACCCTCACAGAATGAGGAGTATCAGTTGTGAGCCTTTAAAAAAAAAAAATGGCTGCTATTGGTAGAAACATGTTTATTTTGCATTGTTGGTAGTCATGGAAATGAATTACAACCTTGGGCTAAAGGGTATCCCTCAGACAAGGGGATGTGGCATTAGCTAGTGGGGAGAGAGGGTATCCTGGAGCTGGCATCCTATTTATAGCTGGTGTTGACTCTTCCAGGCCACTGACATGCTGAACCGTGACATTGGCCTCTCCCCCTCTCTTGTGGCCCTTTCCTGACATAAGCACTAAAGAAAGATTTGCTCTTCTGTTTTAGAACATCTTTGTCTAGGTTAAGAAAAGCATCTATTGGGAGCTGGGGAGAGCTTTGCTAAGGTATCACTCTTTTCTGGGTCTGTCTGTACATCTGTGCAGTCCTTATGGGCTCAGAAAGAACTAGGTTTCTTTCTCTCATCAAATGGCACTGTGTTCAAGAGGAAGAGGTCATGACTATCTCTCTTTTTGCAGTCCCCTGGGTCGAGTTCGGCTCTCTACTATCAGAGCACAGATTAGGGGAGCTTTGTAATTATTTAGGAGTAACGCCACCAATCATAAGCTTAGATAACTTGTCTTGAGTACAAGTGTGAAATAATTGTAAAATCACCATCATAGTGTTCAGTGCTTGAAGATGCACGAAGACCCCAACCAAAGGATACAATGACAAAGCATGAGCTCTTTAAGTACAATGACATCATAATTTTTCAGATAATTTCTAGGGCTAAAAGAATACATCTTAAAATTTTAATATAAAATATTTCATTTACAATTAGAATATCATTACAATGATGAGTGCTTTTATTGAGAAAGTCATTAGACTTAAACCATATAATAAGAAAAATCGATGATTTTCAGGTCGTGGAATTTGGAATCACTTCCAAATTCTGGATGTGTATAAATCATGAACCCTTTTCAATCGTGGAGTTTATTATTAAGCTGACATGAACATTTGCTAGAAGTACCTTTAGTTCAAGACTTCTAGGTCTTTGAAATCACCCTACAGCAGCCAGTGTCCCAGATAATCCCAGGGGCCTTTGATTTCTGGTATGTCTTAATGATACGACAATGAATAGGTCTGTCATGCATAATCCACAGAGGATGGAAAGGACAGTGTATAACTTTTATTTACATTACATTGTAGCTTCCAGCTCCCTCCTCCTCTATTTGCTTAGGGGGCAACCAACTGCCTGTAACAAATACTCTCATAGAAGTCCATGGGAATGCTCGTGGGGCCAGTGATTGAGCCCTCTTACCAACAGGCACCACCAAACTACTAATGAAATAAATGAACCTTTGGGGAGGATCTGGGAGGAGTTGTGGGAGGGTGAAGAATATGATCAATATATAAATATTATATGAAAAAAATTAAAGAAAAATTAAAAACCAAAGTTCAACAACAGAAAAAGACAAGTGAACCATCTTGAAAAGTTGCTCCTCTGCTCCCACTCCCAACTTTCAGAAGGTCTCAGGCTTGGCCAACATCTTCTCTACAATGGTGTGAGGGATGTCAAGCTAGAACTAACTAGCTTCATTGCTTTTAAATGTGTGATCTACAGACTGTGAGCTAATAAATGCTTGTTATTGTGATAGCCAACAAGTTTGGGGTCATGTCTCACACAGCAGCGGCCAAAACTAGAGTATGAATGAGAAGGAATTGAAGGTCTAATGATATGGTGGAATGGCTTATTCAGGGTTGAGAGCCATCATCCAGCTGCTGGAAATACTTTTTATTAAGAATATACAAATGTGTCCCATACTGAAAACTGCTTCCAACTGAAAGGACAATGATTAGTTGTTGTTAGGATTAAAAAAAAAAAATTCTGGCTCCATTCAATTTTCCCCACCCTCAGTTCTGCTTTTCTTTTTCCTTGAGCATCTGCCTCTTTAGTGACTAAGGATGTTGAACATTTTTTGAAGGGGCCATTGGCCATTTGTATTTCTTTTGAGAACTGTCTATTCAGTTCTTTGGCCCATGTAACATGGTCAGTTCTAGTTTTTTTTTTTGTGTGTGTGTGTGTTAAGTTTTTGCCATTCTTTCTACATTGTAGATACTAACATTGTAGAAGTCTAACTGGCAAAGATTTTCTCTTGAGTAATAGAACGCATTAGGTATTAAAGTGGGGAGGGGAATGTTGGGATAGGACAGTAAGGAAAGCAGAGTGTAAGGAAATGGGAAGAAGGCATGGAAGGATGGGAGGACGGGAGGACCAACCAGCACTGTCTGTGCAAATGCCATAAGGAATCCTGTTTGTTGCAAGCTGATTCAAAACACAACAATAACTGATCTCTCAAGTAGGGCCCCTAATAAACTTTCTGCATGCTCCCCTTCTTCATAGTCTGGTTTTTCAGGTTGCCCACCTCAAACACTTAGTACCTGGAATGGACAGAGTGGATCCTGAATCGGTATGTGGTGGGTGGCCTGACTAGTTATCAGAACCTTGGAAGAAAAGATTAAGGACAAGGATGTCAATGGAGGAGGTGTGCAACAGGCCCCTAGAGATAAGCTCACATGATGATGTTTTTATGTTTTAATGCCTAGAAGATAGCATATGCTAAGGAAAAGGTTCCAAATTATAAGCAAATTGGCCAGCAGACATTAGCCAGCTTTACCATTTTAAATATTTATTATTATATGTAGATGCATGTAGGTGTCTGTGAATGTATGTCATGTGCATGTGGGTACCATGGAGGCCAGAAAAGTGTGTCAGATACCTTGGAACGGGTGTTACAAACATTTCTGTGATCAGCTTGACATGGGTCCTGGGATCCGTGTCTGGTCCTCTGAGAGAGCAGAGTTGAGCCACCTCTCCAGCCCCTGTCCCCTGTCCTTTTGTACCTGTTGTAATGGATCCCTGAAGAGTGTGGCTCTGATGTCAGAAGTGGAGGTTACACACAGTCCTGGTATTAGACTGGCAAAGCCACTGTTGCCGCCGAGTGTCCATCTATGGCCAGCCTCCAGAAACATGAGCCAAATTCACTATTTCAAAAAACTAATCACCCAGATCCAGTGATGTGTTACAGCAATGGGAAACACAGAGTAAAACAATTGTCAACTCAATATTCAGGAAAGAAAAAAAAAACAGCATTAAATTTTGAGGTAGGAAAATAGGAAAGTTCTCTGAGTTGTATTTTTTTTTTTAATCATTGCACAAAGCATTTTTTTTAAATCCTAAAATTATATTTACAAGTGAGCTCAATGGCTTCCTGGAAGAACAGAGTGTCTACATGATGGGTCACGGGGTAAATGACAAGGTAAAGACCAAGAGCAGGGGAATGAAGGCCTGTCCTAAGAGGATGACTTGACTGAGATGTGGGGTCCACTTTCCCCATGCACAAGGAACAGAGAAGGGGGCCACAGGAATAGAGGCACTGTCTGTATCCTACTGTGCTGAGGTGGGTGAGCCACGGGGACAGTGTGGGTCACTGAGGCTGTGTGCTCACAGTGACCGTCCAGGTTTCGCTGTTGCTATCTTCAGTCAAACTGGCGCCATACAGAACTTTGGTTGCTGTGACTTCTCTGGTGTAAGGATTAATTATTTGTCAATTTCCCAGTATGTTCCTGAATGACTTACAGCAGAATACCGCGCAATCAAATTGGGTACTTTTCCAGAAAGAGAAATATCAGGAGGAATTAGGAGGTTGTGGACTCAGAGACGACTGAACTGAGGGGAATCCTGAGTCTGACTGAGAAGGGCACCTTGAGTCGTCTCTACTCAAGGGGTCAGCAGGACCCTTATGCATCTGAGTGGTGCCTTCCCTCCACACTTCCTCCCTTCTGTCCGCCAGCTGTGGGACATCCCTCTGCTTTATCTGGCTCTCCAGGAGGGAAACCCTAAACAAAGGGAATTGCCAAACTGGGAATCTAAGCTGATAGGCTCCTTCAGGCAGGCCTCTAGGAGCAAGGAGAGAAGTTAGGGAGTTACTTCCTCCTTCTTGCCTCTCATAGGGCAGGCGCCCGCTGGCTGCATTTCCGGTGTGCGGTGGGGTCTCAGCAGGATGGCCCTTTCCCTTTCCCGTGCTCTCTAAACAGAGCCCCTCTCCACTGGTCTCTCTTGGCAGGGGGTAGGAACTCTGCCCAGCTGTTGTTTGCTCTGAGATACTTTTGTTTTCCCTATCTCTTGCCTTGAGCAATTTTTTTTTTCTTTCTGTTTCATTCCTAGTCAAGGGACTGAATTCTGTGCCCGGTTGTTACTGTAACAAAGGAAACATCCAGGTACATATTGCTCCCACCATCGAGGGTGGGGGTGGGAGGGTTCCAAGACCTTGCACTTGAAAAATCTAAATATCTTTTTTTTTTTTTTTTTTTTTTTTTTTTTTGGTTTTTCGAGACAGGGTTTCTCTGTGTAGCTTTGCACCTTTCCTGGGACTCACTTGGTAGCCCAGGCTGGCCTCAAACTCACAGAGATCCGCCTGCCTCTGCCTCCCGAGTGCTGGGATTAAAGGCATGCGCCACCACCGCCCGGCATAAATATCAGAATGAAGGAGGAAATAAATGTTCCACTTCCTTTCCACTCTAGATGTCCTGACCGGGCAGGAGATGTGGGCAGAAGAGAACTGAGGACTCCAAGTTGCTCATAGGGAGGGGATGGCAGGGACCCACTCTCTGAGCCAAAAGCTTTACAGGAGCAGGGCCAGGGCCAGGTCCCAACCAGGCCAGGTCTGCATCAGAGAGCCTGTGCCTGCCACCTTGCCTTTACCCCAGTGTGGAGCCCTACTTCTGGACCGCAGGTCCCCGTGGGAGGGAACTCTGAGAGGCAGGTCCATGCATGGGTCATGGCAAGATACCTTCTGTCTTCCTCCATCTGTGAGACTGCCCAGTGGAGAGGAGGATGGAGAGCATTCCTCCTGCAGTAAACCCAGCCCAGAGCCATTTGCACCCAGTGGCTGAGTTATAATCTTTTCATTATGCTTTGCATACTTGCGACCAAGATCTCTCCTGCTCTGGTACAAATAAGATTGCAATCAGCCTGCCCAAGGAGGCTCTTGAAAGCATCAGTCTTGGGGAAGAAATGTCATTTATGGACCCTAAATGTCCTTTAACCAGCGAAGCTCCCTCCTGTCTCCTTAGCTGGAAGACAGTCTTCAAGCGTAGTCACAAGAAGTGCTGGGCTGAGCCTCCTCTCCAGGCTTTCCTCAGTGGTGAGAGCAGCCTCCACCCCTTCTCACTGTATTGCTTGCTGAGTGCCAGCTTGCTTGCGCTGTTCCTGCACACGCCAGTTTCAGCTGCCATACTCAATTTTCATGTCCTAAGGGCCTCCTGGGAATTTTCTGCTTTCCTTAAGTGAGTAAAAATAACTAAGGGACACGGAGCATGTGACCCTCGTTCCAAGGTATCTCACCTGCTGCAGATATGTCTGCTCATGCCCACGAACATTTGCTTATTTGTTGGCACATATTAATCGCACATGTTAGTGGGAGTCACCGTGATGTGCCCATACATGCATTGAGTATATTCAGCACCCATGCTGCCTCCCTCTCTAATAGTATACTTTTCAATCTCTAGTAGTCACGAAGCTACTTTCAGATCACCTTTTTTTTTTTTTATTTTTCATTTTCTACATGTAAGAAAGAACATGTAGTACTTGACTTTCTGTGTCCATGTTCTTCTAAACACAACAACTTCTAGTTTCACCTAATTGGCTGCAAATGACAGGATTCCTTTTCGTGTGTTTTTTTTTTTTTTCTTTATGACTGAATAATACTCTGTGGTGGATATATACATTTCCTACACCATTTATCTGTTGCTGGGCACCTTGCCCAATTTCCTATCTCTGCTATTGTAAATAGTGTTGCAATAAACGTGGCCCAAACACATTTATTCCAAAGAAAAGATAAAGCATAAAGCAATAAACTCTCCTATCTGTTTCCTAGATCACTGGACTTGAATTAAGGTGGTGAGTCAGGACAAAAGAAGCGAGTTATGTAGAGGCCAAGCATGTGGCCAGAGGTAGACATGTGTTATGCTTCGGTTCCCCACAAAGATAGATTGAGAGAAAAATATCCAGCCAACAAAGCTAGATTACTTATTCAGCAGAGTGATGCAGAGCAGAGAGTCTCACCAAGGTGTGCCCCTATGGCAGGAGGGCTGTAACAGTGGGAACAGTGTGGTCCTGTCTCCCCCAGTGAAGATGTATGATCATGGCAGTGTTCCTTTATCCGCACAGCTGCTCCTGACTGAGATGAGCCTGGAGAATCCCTAGGTTACCCTCACCGGGATCCTGTAGGAAACCCTTGTGGGGTCCTCACTGGCCCTCACTCAAGGAGTGAGGCTGTGCCGAGCCCAGCTGTGGCCACCATGATGCCCTCTGAGGTTCTCTGGGGGCCTGTTCTGGGGAGGGCCAGAGTCAGAGAGTGCATGGCTGCTGCTATTCTTGATCTGTTACCTAGCCAGCCCTCAGTCGCCAGTGTTTCTCAAGTCATAGTTTAGCTGTGAACACCCGAGATTGTCTTCCTGTGCTGACCACAGTAGCTGCTGGTGGTCACGCCGCTTTCTGGCATAGCCAGGCAGTGAGCCAGCCACCTCAGAGTGGCAAGAAGAGGCGAAGAGGAAGGTTGTCTTTCCTTCATGGCTGAGGAGGGATTGTGGGTACCCACTGCCTGGGACGCTCAGGCTAGAATCAAGCCGAACAAATTATAGGGAGTGATCCGGGGACAAGACCCCGGGCATAGGCGTCAATCCAGACCAATGTTTTTGGAGGCCTCTGTTTTGTGAAAGGTGCTGTAGTCAACTTGCCTTTCTCTTTGTGAATGGATTCATTTGTGAAATTTTCTAAAGACAGGGGAGGAGGCAAGAAGGGGAAAAAACAAAAAAACAAACAAAAGATAGAAAACAGAGCCCACTAATGCCATCTATTAACTGCAATCCAGACCTTTAATCTCAAGGATTTCTCTACAGTCCCTACCAACATTTTGGTCCCTCGTGTTTTTCTCTTTATGGTACCAGGATGACAGTCATGGAATTCTTGAGTTTTCTCGGAGCCTTGCCACTGAGGGAAATTACCCACTTGCAGCCACTGGATAATATTTACCGAGCAGCCTTGTGCTGGGAACTCAGGAGAATCTGGTCTTCTCAGAAGTGAATCCGCGTGTGAAACTTCAGAGATTATCTGAATGCTGTGTCTCGATGAGGAACTGGATACAAGAGCAGAGCGCGGAAGACTTTAAATATAGCAAGAGGGAATTCTCTGGTGGGGATTGGAGGAGGGAAATGAAACAGAGGATTGTGGGAAATGCAGGATAAGAGTAAAGAGTCTGAGTGACTTGATGGTGACTTACTTGAATATATCATAATCGTCAGCAACTTCTTGCCTTTCACACACATTTATGTTCATCAGTTCCTTCTCACTCTCCCCCTCCCCACTCTCTCTCACTCTCTCTCCTCCTCCTTTCTCTCTGTCCTCCCCACTCCTCTCAACCAACGTGTTATCACTTCCCAATGCCTTCCCTTTATTCCATTTCCGTGGAACTGTAAACTGGCCCTCCATCACCTAGAATAACTTCTTGTCTTCATCCAGACCCACTCAGCATCACCAAGCCACACTGATTCCTCTTCCAGGAAACTTCTGCCTACATATGGTCAATACGATGTGGTTAAGTACTTAGCAGTTTCTATTGATTTGAAGGTATTTTGTCCCTCTTTCAAACGCTAAGGGCTATGGGATAAAAAATCTGGCTATCTTCCCATGGGGCAGGCATGGGAAAGATGCAGAAAAGCCTGTTTGCATTATTGGTACATGGAAAGTTCAGGGCTTTGTTTCTTCTTCCAAACTGTCACCAAGTGTGTCCTCACGTGGGCAGGCTTTTCAGTTCTTGGCCATCTCCCCTGCATAATGACCCTTCGGTGTTCTCTTTTCTGCCCAGTGGGTGAGCGTTTGCTCCTCACAAAATGTTTGCGAAGAGCCGCATTGCTCTCAAAAGACAGAGAGGATTGGGGGCCTGCTTTAGACAGAAGCGTCTGTGTACGCTGTGAAGGTGAAAAGGCACCACACTTAGGAACTGTGCTCTGTACCAGTGCAGAGGAACACAGGATAAGTGGTGATCCTCAGCGAACTGAATCAGTGAGCCTTCCTACCAGAAGAGCTGGGGTGGTTGCTCAGTATACGGGAACCCAAGGTCTTCGTTCTGGACTACATCTCTCCTGTTAACTCCTTTTACAGGTTGAGGTTTTAAGACTCCCCCACCCCCCACAGGGTCATGGAGGAAAAAGAAAATGATTAACGAAGGCCACTGTTGTGAGTGGTGCCACAGCCCTTCCTAGGAGCCCACCGGAGAAAAGACCTGGGTTTAGGATCATAACAAGATTCAAGATGGAGTCTTAGCCATGTCTCCATTGCCTTGGAAATATGTACAGCCAATGTCTGGAGGCACAGTGAACCCCAGGAGTCTTTGAAATGTGCCACAAGTGATTTCACCCTGTTTGTGTTTTATTCCAAATGATAACCCATGCTATCAATTACTGAGCAACAACAACTGAAAGCCAGCTGGGGTGTGTCCAAGATTATCCCATCAGGGAGCAACTTCTCACAGGAGAAAGAATCTCCTTATGATACAGATTTTCAAATGGAGGCTCAGAGGAGTTGAGCAAGCTTCATGAATTCCACACATATTCATTAGGAATTTACATTCCCAGACCTAATGTTGGGAAGTGGACAAAGTGGAGTCCAGACACAGCTGAGCCTGGATGCAAAGCAGAATTCTTTCCAGGGAATGGAAAGAGGAGTGTGTCCAAAGGATGGAAAGCCACTTTAGTCTCCATGTGAAGAAAAATGCTGTGGCTTCTGGAAGCCCTTTGAGCACCAAGTCAGGACTGCTAATGTTTACCAGATGATGGCAAAAAAAACACTGGAATGTGCCCTCTCTATTGTTTCAAAAGAGAAAGAGACAGCAGGGATGCTGAGGCAGGAAGATTGTGCATAGGTTTGAGGTTAGCCTGAACTACACAGCAAGTTCAAGTCCAACCTGGGCTATACACCCACACCGAGAGAGAGAGAGAGAGAGAGAGAGAGAGAGAGAGAGAGAGAGAGAGAGAGAGAGATTGATTCTATTCGTTGTTTTGTGTTTTTAACATGAGGAGGATTCAATTTGGGAAGAAAAATAAGCTAGTCCACTTTCTCTACAAGTAGTATTGGCTGTGAAAGACTCTGTATCTAATTGATTGGGCTGAAGAAATTAGCAATAGCTTTGTGAAACGGACTTAGATGGATACCTGCTATGGCTCAATATGCATAGTTTCCCCAAAGGTCTACATGTGAAAGTTTGATCCCTACCATGCTGGCAGGAGATGTTGGGGGAGATGTTGTGGGAGATGAAGGTGGACCTTATAGGAAGTCTGTAGGTCATTGGTACATGTCCTCAACATGGATGATGGGCCATGTATCTGTCCTTTTCTCTCCTTCCTCGCTCCTCCCCTCCTCTCTGATACAGTCTCATTATACAGCTCTGACTGACATAGATCACTGTTTTGTAGACCAGATGGCCTTGAACTTATAGAAATCTACCTGTCTATGTCTCTGGAGAACTTAGATCAAAGGCATGTGCCAAATTTCCTCTCTTAATCTTAGCTAGTTATTAAAATGTACAAAGTTCCATTCAAGATTTTTGCTTTCATTTTGGATCAGTTATCTATTCCTTTCCACTCTGTGGCTACATATTTTTGGAACATAAAAAAAATACCTAATAAATAATTAAATCTATAGGGGAAAACAAAACCAAAACAATTATAGGCTGCTCACGTCAGGTATTCCATTGTAGGGACATGAAGTTAACCTATGTAACACATAATCTGTGTTCAGTTCCTTGGACTCCAGGCTCTGGCAGGAAACCCACCCAGCTACCCAGTCTTCAGGACTCAGCATTGCCCTGCTCACCATTACTTGCCTGGGAAATCCATCCATGCATGCTGCTATCCTCAATTCAGACCTGAGTTTGTCTTGCCTATATTTCTGCAACCACTTGAGCTCCCTAAAGACTCTGGTCTTTCCCCTTTCAAATCCACTTGCTACTTAGCTGCCAAGAAAATACTTCTGATTTGTACATATGTAATATGCATTATGATTTGTACATATGTAATGTGCATTATGCAAATCATGCCCCATTTCTTCCTTTGTGGCTTGCCATTACTTACTCCAGGATAAAACTCAGACATTTGACCACCAAATAAAATTCCCTATAATCTTGCCTGGGGTCGTACAATGATATGAAATACATCTTATTTAAAAAACTTCTAGTAGCTGTGTTTTAAAAGTAAAAGAAATGATAGGAAATAATTTTAGTATATTTTACTTTATCCAATTTAACCAAAATATTAACTGCAATCAGTAGTCTTAAAATGAATGAGGCAGTTGCAGCCTTAGTTCTATTTTTCTAATATGCATTCTAAATTTTTAATCATGAAAATTGTGATCGAGGGGCTGAGGAGATGGCTCAGTATATAAGACCACTTGCTCTGGGAGCTTGTGGATCCAAGTTCAAATCCCAAGCACCCACATCAAAAAGAGTGGGGTACGTAATCCCAACTGCTTGTGCCCATAATCCCAGCACTGATGGTAGAAACAAGGGGAATCCCATGAACTCAGCGCCAGCCAGTCTAGCCTAAACGGCAAGCTTACAGCTCAGTGGGAGCCTCTGTCTACAGGGACTGCCTCAGGGAGCATTAACTTAACACACCTAGTGTCTGTCATTCCCTTCTGTACATCTCATGCACACATCCCCACCCCAAATTATGATGAAACACTTCATTGCGCTTACACTTCCAAGGCTTACAATGGAAAGAGTGATGATAATAGCAGCTGTATAAGTCCATGTTAGGAGCTAGTCTGTGTTTCTGTTAGTTATTTGTAAGGGTTTCATCCTAGGAAAACAAATCCAGAAGTAGACACTGCAAACTCTCACTTTCATGAGCCTGAAGATCAAGGCATAGGCAGGTTGAGAAAGTTGTCCAAATTCATAGAGCTAGAAAACAAGAGATCTGGCGTTTGTACCCAGATAGTTAAGAGTCCAGGACACAGGCTCTTAAGCAGAGGAATAAGGGCCACAGATGCCTGAAGCCCCAAAATGCTCCCTCTCTGTCCAGACTCAGCAGCTCCTTTCTGCTGCTGGTGGCTTGGGAACCGTCTCTCAATCTTTGAGAGAATGACAGTTCCCACACGGCTGCATTATTTTTCTGGTAAATGTTTTGTACTTATCTGCATGGCCTGTAGAAACAGTATATTATTAACACAGTGTCAAGGTTCATGATAAATTCCAGGGCAGAAAAAAAAAATGTTTAGTCAGACATGCTTATCAATATACTGTCGCCCTTCCAGAAATTTCCAAGCTGTTTTTCAGTTAATACTCTCCCTTTGGCCTGCCTGAAGCACTTGATGAACTTTCTGGGTTACATAACTTGGTGCAATCCAACCCCCCTCCCTCCGCTTCTCCCGCCATGGGGGATGTGGTTCTCAGAGTGCCTACGTGGAACACTTCCTGTCCTTCCTGGATAATGAAGAATGGTCCTTCCAGGAAACATGCTTTGTACAGGCTGACATTAAGAGTGCACTAAGTCAGCCTGAGAGTGGGGTGCAGTTAAATATGATTAAAAGTCAAAGACTGAAAACATCACCAAAATATTACAACAGGAAATGAAAAAGAATGAAAATTATGAGCTAGGCAGTTCTTGCTGCACTTTGACCTGAAAACGGGAAGGTGTCTGGTTACATGAGAAGGTAAAAGAATGCTCATATCACAAATCACTATTAACATCCACATTAACATGAGTGCATTACAAAAACTGAACGGGAAGAGGGAGAGCTAATTGGATTCTGGTACCAACTAATCAGCATTCTTTTCACAGCCAGAAAGAAAGATTTATACACAGCTGCCAGTGACATATTAATGACCCTGGTGAACAGTAACAAATGGTTAGGTCTAACTACCAGGGGGTGAGTCAGTTTCTTCATTGAACCTCAAAGAGAGGAGCCAAGAAAGATTAGCATCTGAGACGATGATACCACAGTCTGGCTTTAGCTCAGATGTAGACTCTAAGCAAAAGATCTGAGCACATCTGGGACCTCAAAGCCACAAGGGGATAGCTTGTGACACAAATCCAGTGATGGGGTGAAAATCGGATTTTTAGAGAAATAATATATGGGTGGGGTTGCAAAAAATTAGCTCCTAAATCTGAGGTGGAAGTGGATTCTTCCCTTTTCCCCTAATGCACCTCCATATGCCAAGGATACTCCTTTATCCACATATACTTGGGAAAAAGGAAGAACAAATATTTGCCGTGTACAGATCAGACTTCTGTTTCCAGATGGGACGGTGTGACAAAACCATAATTACCTTCATTCCCAAAACAATACCAAACCTTAAATCCAGTCCGCAAACGCTCATCATCCAGCCATTGATTGGCAGTGAGACTGGAAACAGAGTGAGTGAGTTCAGCAGCTGTCCCAACTCAACAGAAAGGAACTGAAAGATGGGGCAGAGCTAGGTGGCTACCATTCTCAGCAAAGAGTGCTGGAGTAAGCCATGAGGGCAAGTGTGAAAAAGAATTCCCTTTTGAGTAAGTATGCAACAGAGAAGAGCAGGTGTGTGGGACTGCTACAGGCTGGGGAAGAACCCCACAGAGAAAGGATGTAGCGGTCTTCTCACAGAAGGCCAGGCATCATGGCTGCTCCTAGAATATAAGCTGCAATAGTCCTGATTTATATGGAACAACGTAAGGGTCTTGCCTCTATAGTGGAGAATAATTAGTTCTTGTTATTGAACATTGAACACTTCTAATCCCATCTAACAGATACTAAAATCACATTAAAAAAGACCAAGCTGCTTCCTCATAACACTCGAGAATAAACTCAGAGCATATCTAAGGGAATACAGAAATATTTAGCATCTAACCAGATAAGAATTGTAATGCCAGCATCCAATAAAAAAAATATGACAAGAACTCAAGTTCTTGGAATGTGAAGACCACAAATCCATGAGATCACTAGCCAGTCTAGCTGGGGGGCTTCGGGATCAGTGACAGACTCCATTCAAAGAAATAAAAGGTAGAGAAATAATTGAGGAAGACATCCTATGTCAACATCAACCTTTGGCCTTCATGTAGGTTGACATGGAGTGAAAACACACACACACACACACACACACACACACACACACACACACACCAGAAGTGTGTGTCGGGGGAGATCACAGGCAAAAGGGAAGCATGGGGAGCAAAGGCAGAGATTTCCAGATGTTTTAGAAAGGTCAGATTCAACTGCATTTTTCTTGCAACAAAATCAAGTGCATAAAGAATTGAAAAGGGGGCCGGGCGGTGGTGGCGCACGCCTTTAATCCCAGCACTCGGGAGGCAGAGCCAGGCGGATCGCTGTGAGTTCAAGGCCAGCCTGGGCTACCAAGTGAGCTCCAGGAAAGGTGCAAAACTACACAGAGAAACCCTGTCTCGAAAAGCCAAAAAAAAAAAAAAAAAAAAAAAAAAAAGAATTGAAAAGGGTATACTAATTACAAGAAATTTAGGGTCTCCATATTAATATTAGACCAAATAGACTTAGGGTAAAAATATACTCTAAGACAAAAAGATTTCAGAATGATAAGTGAGACAATTTACCGGGAAGATATAATAATCCTAACTTTTAAACACCTAATAAGAAAATTGGAAAACACAAAAAGCAAAAGTTTACAAAATCCATAGAAAATCAAATAAACTCACAATTAACCAGAGAGTTCAGTATTCCTGACCCAATAATTGATAAATAGTCAGAAGATCTTGAGAAAATTTAAAGAATGTACCAACCAGGTTGACCTCAGTGACATTTATAGAACACTTTGCTTACCAACAGAATGAGTTTTTTCAAGTGCAAATAGAACACTTACCCAAGTTAGTCTATAAAACAGTTGGCCACAGAAGCAAGTGCATATTTTATGATCATAATGGAATTATATTAAAAACACAAGTCAGTGATAAATACCATTGTAAAATCCCCCAAATATTGGAAATTATGTAACATATTTAAAGAATTTATGAAATTATGTAACACAAATGAGTCAAAGATGAAATTAAAAGTGTTAGAATATATTAAAATGTTGAAACTGGGCATAGTAACTTACTCCTTTGTAGCTTTAGTTTTCCTGCCTTGCCCACAGTCAGGACAAATCTTTGTCACCCTTTTCTTTTTTTAAAAAGGAAGGTTTTAACTTTTATACATCTCCCAAGCCAGCTTGGTATATTTGGGAATTTGGGCGTAGCTTCTCTTACTACTTCCTGCTGGAGGGGGGCGCTGTATCTTATGGGGACACAAAGAAAATTTTAGGATCATGGAGTAGTCCGTGAGACTGTATCGTCTGAGCCAGTTGCCTTGAAACGATTCTGGATGTTGGATCATCTGGGCCATGGTGTCATTGGAGACCTTTCAGGTGGTCTTGGCTGGTCAAACCTGATGTATCTTAATCTGGAACAAATCCATAGCCTCTGGCTTTCTGTAGAAACAAAAGCAAAGCCTCTTTTCCAAAGCAACATATCTTTATAGCCAAATTTTGAAGTCAAGGTACCTTTAAAATATACATTTTGGCATACCTTAACAGCTTTTGCAATCAAATGTTTTTCTTCAGTTACGAATATCAAAGAGAACATAATCCAGATTCTCTATGTGGTAGCCATCTTTACGTGGCTTATGTTTTATATTACCTTGAGCCTATTGCTTTAAACTGCAGCCGCCTTAGCACTGTGGCTGCTGGCTCCGCCCACTTCAGCTTCCCAACATGGTGGTGGTACGTTTTCCGCCAGCTCTGGGAGCCATCGTGGGTCTATGCTTCTTATCAAAGCAGCGTGTAGCCCAGAAACCTCTTTTTGTTTTGTACTAGCAAAGGCTAAATCCACCATGCAGCTTAATGTGCCACTTGCAGAGGCCTCATTCCCGCCATACTGCAGGTCAAGCGCACTCGCCAGGAACCGGCCAGTAACTCAAACCGGCAGCTGCTGCTCATTTGAGGGAGACAATTAGGAAGCTGTTTTTAGCTCCGTTTTAGAATCTTTTCTCAGGTTTTAGGTGGAAACTCTTGCCCTCTCGTTGGGCGCCATTTGTAGCTTTAGTTTTCCTGCCTTGCCCACAGTCAGGACAAATCTTTGTCACCCACCAGTCCCACAGCCGCTCAGACCCAACCAAGTAAACACAGAGACTTATATTGCTTACAAACTGTATGGCCGTGGCAGGCTTCTTGCTAACTGTACTTATATCTTAAATTAATCCATTTCCATAAATCTATACCTTGCCACGTGGCTGGTGGCTTACCCGCATCTTCACATGCTGCTTGTCCTGGTGGTGGCTGCAGTGTCTCTCTTCAGCCTTCTGCTTCCCAGAATTTTCCTCTCTCCTTGTTCCACCTACTTCCTGCCTGGCCACTGGCCAATCAGTGATTTATTTATTGACCAATCAGAGCAACAGATTTGACATACAGACCATCCCACAGCACTCCTTTAATCCCAGAAGTTGGAAGGCTGAAGCAGGAGAGCTGGCCTGGAATATAGATTGAGACCTTGTCTCAAAATGAAGTGAAAAGAAGAGGACTATGTAATGAATAATAATAATAAAAAGAACTGATCAAATGTGAAGGATGTGCTGATTCAGGATTTAGAGAATTTTTCTTGGAAAAGAAAGATTTCAAATTAAATATCTCAACTTCCAACTTAAAGCAGAAAAAGAGCAAATGAAATTCAAATTCAAAATAACTTTGAAAAAGTTGAGGGTATGGCAACTGATTCTAAGATGTAGTATAATCCTATAGTGATACAACATTTGGTGTTGGCATACCGATAGACCAGCAGGTAACTAGAAACAACTAGAAAGCCCCAAATAAAGAGGAAGAACTAGAGCTCTCATACAGTGCTCCTGGGATTGTAAAGGGGTACCACAGTTTAGAATATAGTATGGCAATTTTCAGAGAGTGTTAAAAATAGCCCATGGTGGTATTCATTCAGTAAAATCCTACCTAGCAACAAGAAATGGACTACTGATACAAACATGAATTCATGAATTCATCACTAAATTGAGTTAAGACAAACAATTACACACATTAAATGTGCTTTTTTTTTTTTTTTTTTTTTTTTTTTGTCTTGATACAAGCTCTAATTATCTGGGAAGAGGGAACCTAGATTTAGAAACTGCCTTCATAAGATTGGCCCATAGGCAGGACTATAGAACACTTTTTGATTGATGGTTGATGTGGGAGGCCCCAGCCCACTGTGGGCTGCACCATCACTGGATCCTGCCATGTGCATACACTAACCAGGACATGTATGCACATAGATGTGTGAAACCATCAAACAGCAGCCTATGAAGTATACAAACTTCATGCTCTCCAGTTTTCTTTTGTCCATTTATCATCTCTTCCTTGCATCTTGCTTTTGGTCTCCATCTTGCTTCAAGCCTCATTCCATCTACTGTCTGTTGGTAGGTTACAAAAAATGGTCTGAGCAAGTCAGTAAGCAGTGTTCCTCCATAGCATCTACTTCATTTTCTGCTTCCGGGTTCCTGCCTGGACTTCCCCTGATGATGGACTCAGAACTGTAAGCCAAAAAACAAAACAAAACAACAACAACAACAACAACAAAAAAAAAAAAACCCTTCCATCCCAATTTGCTTTTGCTCATAGTGTTTATATATATGCAAGTACATACATACATAAATATACACACATCCATGTATATTACTATCTGCTTTTTTGGTACTGTGTCTGAAGAATCTACCTATTCCTAGGAATGCTGCTACTCTTGACACTTGAATGTAGAAATTATTATGGAGAACATTAGTTGTAAACTTAATTGCTAGATGGGTTTCTAGACCATGAACCTCAGTCAAGTGCCACATCTGGTTCCTTTAAGTGTTTAATTAGCATTCCCCATGAAATACAGTAAAAACAAACCAGACTGAATTGCTAATGCGATTCAGAATTGTTTGGGTTCTGGGATGATGTTGAAGGAGGCTTCACCCAGGGGCATGGAGGAGGCGAGATAAAGGGCAGGATGTTTGCAGCTACTGAGGAAGTAGAACACTGAAGGTCTTCCTGAGGCCATAGAGGGGAAATGCATCGAGAGGGCAGCAGCCTAAAGGCCAGGTCAGCTGGTTCACAGGGGTCACACCCCAGGAGACATCCCCACCCTAGCAGGGACTTGTGCTTCTAAGGATGGTAGATTACTTTACTTTAGTCTATGTTATAATTTGAAGTAGAGATGCCCCAGTATAACCATGTTCAGGGGTGGTGGATCACAGATGGGATTAGTCCACCACTGAACTCATGGCTTCATGCACTCTTGAGAAGTGTTGGAGACCAGGAGGAGGAGCCTCATTAGAAGATGTTGATCATGAGGGAATCCTTTTGAGAGGTATATCTTGTCCCAGGCTCCTTGTGCTCACTCTCTCTTCTTCCTAGCCTCAGAAGGTGAGTAGTCTGCCCCACAACACACTTCCACCATGATGTGGCCTATCACTGGCCCAGAGCTATTGGGTTAACTGACTATAGACAGAAGAACCAGAAACTATGAACCCAAATAAACCTTTCTTCCTTGAAGCTGATGTTCTCAGGTATTTTTGTCACAGTAAGAGAAAGCTACTAATTGCACCGTACTAATCGCTCTTTCCTATTGGTAAGTTAGTGTCAGTCATGATTGCACTGTGTACTAAGCACTTTGTATCTCATAAATTCTTCATGCCAGCATCATTAGGCAGCCCGCCAGGCAGTTTGCTTTTGGTTGCACATGTACAATTTAACTGATCAAGGTTCTTCTTTTTCTCATGTAACAATGGCTGTGGCAGTAACGGGCAGTTTGTTAAAGACAGCTGCCCACGGGGCAGGCCTTAGCTATATGGCACGCCTGCGCTCTCTCTCTCTCTCTCTCTCTCTCTCTCTCTCTCTCTCTCTCTCTCTCTCTCTCTCTCGGCAACCCTACTCCACGATACCTGCTTAGAGTTCATTTGCCGGAACTAGGTCCCATGACTTGCTAGTCCAGGAAATGAGTGTCTCCCCCTGGAAACATCCCTGAACTGGACAAAATCACAATACTGTTGGAAGGAAGAAAGACAGCAGTGTCACTGAGGGGAAGTGCCTGAAGAGGGTAAGATTCCCTTTACCGCTGAGAAAAATTGAAGCTGAGAAGACAGTATAATGACGAATTGATGGTGGTGAGATTTGAACCAAGCCACTGGCTTCAAGTTCAGTGTGATCTTTTAAGTGACCCACTGAAACAGAGGTGGCAGGTGTGCTGGGTGCCATACCTTTGTTATATATGTCATTGTCATTGGTAGTGACAATCTACAGCAGCAGGTTCTCAACCTGTGGGTCACAACCCTTGGGGCCGAAGGACCCTTTCACAAGGGTCACCTAAGACCATCAGAAAACACAGACATTTACATTATGATTTATAACAGTAGGAAAATTGCAGTTATGAAGTAGCAACAGAAAATTTTATGTTCAAGGTCACAACATGAGGACATGCATTAAAACATGAGGAACTGTATTAAAGGGTTGCAGCATTAGGAAGGTTGACAATCGCTGGTGTACAGAAATAGACGTGGAAAAGGTATTTTGGCCCTGTCTTTTGTAACAATGATAAATATTCATCCATTGTTTCCTTCCCTGCAGCAAGGTCAGCAAACCCACCTGTACTGTGTATCCTAATAAATGCAGTTTCTGGAATAACATGGACTTTACTTACATGTTCTGACATTTGCTGAAGAAGTGCTGGGTTTTCCCTTTCTCTGGATTTAAGAGCGAAATCTTAGCCACAGCCGTGACAATAACTTCAAGTCTGGGTTTATGACCAGGCATGTGTCATGCATGCTGTTTCTATATTGATAGAGGACTGTATCCTATCCCAGGGAAATGTGACTTGCAGAGTTTCCAACTATTTATTTATACGTGAGGGAGACAGAGAGAAAGAGGAGTGAAAGCAGTTTCCATTTGTTCTCTTCTCAGGAAAGATACCAGAAGCAAGATCCCGTTCAGTCTCCTTCTCCCAGTTTCATGTGGGTAGATAGAAGTAGGCACCAAACCTGTTCTGCCAGCTCCAGGCCACTGGGCTGGCACAGCCACACTGCGGGCACAACGCCAATTCCTTGTCTTGATCTAAGACCTTGTCTCCTTGGTGACCATCAATAATGCCAGATCCACAAGTACTTTCAAAGTCACCCTAGTCACACTTCTGCCATTGTCTCCAGAGGCCAGAGTGTGCAGATAGGCTGCTGCCCTCCTTATTAGGGCACCACACAGGTTCAGGGAGCGTAAACATTTGGGGATCGTGTATAAATAAGTGTAGGTATGTTGATGTTCGATAAAATAAAATAGTTTGCTTCTTAATCAAAGGATTGTTTTATTCTAGACAGAATCTCAAGTAGACTAAGCTGGCCTCAAATTTATCCTTCCGCCTCTACCTCCCAAGTGCTGGGGTTACAGGTGTCCGCCACCACACCAGCTATATATACTGCTAAAGATGGAACATGGGGCTCCATGCCTGCTGGGTTAGCACACTCCCAATGCAGCCACATCATTAATCCATCAGATGCTCCCAGTTATGCTTTACAGATGCAAATAAACCTGTGAGCATGAGAGAAAATACGATGAATTTTCAAGTGATGCTAAAGACACCTGGCAAAATTCCAGAAAATTCCAACCCAGAATTAGAAGTACTTTCCCTTCTCTGTTTATAATGTTGGTGTTCATAGTGATCAGGTTGGCCAGGTGGGTAGAAACTATCCCTTCACTTGGTGTTTTCTATGAACATTTGTCAACGACACATTTGGTTGGGTTTAGTTTTGTCCTTCATAATTTCCTTCCATCTGTTGAACAAGCCATGTGGAAGAGCTTGGCAGTTGGAATTGAGATATTTCTTGTCTCTGGTTTGGTCTTTTTGGACACTTTGGCAGCAAATGTTTGTATTTGTTTGCATGTTTATAAAGAGTAGTTTCTTTCACCCAGTGTGAACTTGACATTTCACTTCTCATATAAATAAATTGCAAATAGAGAAGTAGTCATTTAAACCCCCGTGCCAACCACAGTAGCTAGATACAAGGACAGAGTCTACAAGTTTCCAGAGGAGCCTGCTTTTGTAGGAATAAAGACCTGCTTTCAGAAGCACAGAGCTAGAATGGTTCAAGGAAATGACAAAGGACAAAGGTATTTTTCAGTTCGCACTCGTGGCCTCAATTGTGGTTCACTATAATAGTAATGAGACCTTTTTGACATTTTGGCCTTACTAAGTGAGCTTAGGCTAGGAGCCGATGTTCCTGGTTCTAACTTTTGTCCCTTCCCTCTCTCCCTCCCCTTGCTCCTCCACTTCAGCACACACAAACTTACTATTGGACATTTTTATACAAACAGCCTAACCTTTTTGAGATACTTTTCTCTCCTCTGTGAAATACTGATACTAGTTTGCTCATAGAGATTGAGCTGTGAATGTGTTTTGTACAGAGTCTGCAATAGAGTTTGCAGACAGTAACCATCACCTCCTCCTCTACTCAGAAGAAGGTCTGACTTTGTGTAGGGTCCACCTGTAGAGATAGGGCTCTGGGCTTCAAGGACTCCTGCGATCCCATGTCATTGCAATAAAATCCTTGACATTGTTTGAATGTAATTGAAAGTTTTCCTGTGCCTACCCAGCTCCCATGGCCTCATGGTCCTGCAGCTACTCAGACCCAAATGAACACAGAGAGGCTTATATTAATTATGAACTGTGTGGCTTTCTGGCTCAAGCTTCTCACTAGCTAGATCTTACATCTTAAATTAACCCATTTCTATAAATCCATACTTTGTCACGTGGCTCGTGGCTTACCGGTATCTTTACATCTTGCTTCTCATGACGGCAGCTGGCAGCATCTCCTCTGTTCTGCTTTTCTCCTTCCTCCTCTCAAGTTAGAATGTCCTGCTTAACCCTATTCTGCCTCACAATTGGCCAAACAGCTTTATTTATCAACCAATCAGAGCAACATATTTTCACAGCATACAAAAAGACATTCTCCCATTACTTTCTTTTTACCCTGGGTCCTCCAGCTTCTGTCACGAGTCAGCTTATCCTTTTTATTCTTTCTCCCTGCCTTTCAACCTTCTCATCAGCTGGATATTCTTTTGGTTGCCTGTGCAGGCCAGCCAGCCAGGGGCCTGGAGAGTGTTCTGTTTGTAAGGGTGTGTCTGTGGGTGAACTCTATTTTCTTAGCTTTAACCCCGCTTCTTGTGTGCAGTTTACCACCAAGATTTTGCCTCAGGAGTATGTGAATGGACTAGGGAGTAACTCACAGTCCTGAGAGAGGACTCAGGAGTTCAGAGCACTTGTTTCTTTTGGGGAGGGCCCAGCTTTGCTTCCCAGCACTCACAACTCAGAATGTCAAGGCATTGTCACATTTTATTTCCACATTCTCACACCTAGTTTTCCTCCACAACGGCCAAAGTCAGGTTTCCTGAGCTCAGAAAATTCAGAGTCTCCCTTTAAAAAAGGACAGTATTAAAACATGCCACAAACTGCAGTGTGAATGTAGTGTCTTACTGTGTTTATACACAGATAAATCCAGCTTTTCTCTAGATGTGCCAAGATGTACTCATGGTACCCATTGGGTCAGGGCTCACCCCATTTGACAGTTGACCAAAAAATGTTCACTGACAGAATTACATGCTAGCTGGCACTTGTGAATTATCTGATGTAACCATGTATATCCCTAACTAAGTGATAATATTTTCATCAGTATCTTTTCATCACTTTCTCGAATGACTCCACAGCATTATCTTCTTTTGCAGAGTGCTCAGTAATTGTAAATGGAGACATTTACACCATGTTCCCACACAACAGGCCAGACAAAACCAGGCAGTTCATCTTATGAAAGGTTGTCATATGGGGTTTTTACCTGCTTGTTCACTCCTAAATGGGAAAGAATTTACATAGGCCCCAGTGACCTCTTCAATCTACTGATAAAGAAGCAGCCTAAGGGAGTTAAAATGTTACAAATCAGGAAGTTAAAATCTTTATGAGGAAGTATTATATGCAGAGGAGAATCCAGGCTGCTCAGATTTAAGTCTCATGCTTATTCCATTACAGGAGGAGACATATGTGTCTGTGGGGAGGGTATTAAAGGTGAAGAGAAGGTGAAGAGATTCTTGGTCAATGAGGAGGAATTTTCATCTGTCAAAGCCAGGAATGATGATAAGGTCAATGCCAGATTAATTTTGCCTTGTAAAGACCCCACTGTGTGGAAGCGGGGACTCAATAGGCAGAATTAGAGTGGTCATACTTCATGGAGACGGTGTTAATGATTTATTATACTATCCCATTATTTTCACATGCCATAAATCACCTCAAGGTTTCAAATTGAGATTATTTTCTCTTTCTAAAGGAAAAAAAGGAAGCATTTTTTTTCTAAATTAAGTAGCAAGCATAGATTGCTTTATTACAGCTTTAATTGTTTATTTGCTCGCTGGTCTTGGTTTTGGTAAATATTGTTTTAGACTCAATCCCAGTTCAAGATAAGAAAGCTTTGACCTGAATCCCGAGTCCTGTTTTCCTATCTAACTTAGTCTAGCTACAACATTGAGTGTCCTGCTTAAGGCTGGCTGCCCTAAAGGGTGTTCAAACAGCAAAGAGACTAAGAAGGGTGATGATTGTTCTTTGAGGAGGTCTCTTCCCCACACTACACTGAGCAGATAGATGGCCAGGCCACAGGGTTATTAGCTCTGGCTGTACCACTCTTCTTTGGGATTAAGACTGAGACCACAAGGGCCTCACCCAAGCTGATGTAATCTGAATTCTAGATAAGTGTATTTTTTTAAAGTTATATAGAGATATAGAGATTTCCTCCCCCCCCCCTTAAAGTAGGCATCTAAAACTGTGGTGTTCAGCTCAGCAGTGGTGGCACACACCTTTAATTCCAGCACTCGGGAGGCAGAGGCAGGGGGAATCTCTGTGAGTTCGAGGCCAGCTTGGCCTACAGAGTGAGATCCAGTACATGCACCAAAACTACACAGAGAAACCTGTCTCAAAAAACAAGACAAAACAAAGCAAACAAACAAACAAAAACAAACAAACAAACAAACAAAAAACCCAAAAACTGTGGGGTTCATTATGACATCTTTACACATGTGTATTATAGACTTTGATCATATTCACCCCCATTAAATTTCTTGGCCCACTCTTCCCCTTCACATACGTCACTCTTTTTTCCCTAAGAGGCTCCATTCTACTTTCATGTGTGTGTGTGTGTGTGTGTGTGTGTGTGTGTGTGTGTGTGTGTGTGTTCCTTCAAGTTATCAAAGAAAAAATAGGATATTTGTCTTTTGGATCTGATTATTTCACTTAGCATCAAGATCACAAGTTCCATCCAGTTCTTTGCAAATGACATAGTTTTATTCTTCTTTATGGCTGAGTAAAATTCCACTGTAAAATATAAACCATATTTTCTTATTTCTTTTTTCTTTTCTTTTTTTTTTTTTTTTTTTTTTTGTTTTTTTGAGTCAGGATTTCTCTATGTAACTTTGCGCCTTTCCTGGAACTCACTTTGGAGACCAGGCTGGCCTTGGACTCACAGAGATCCACCTGCCTCTGCCTCCCAAGTGCTGGGATTAAAGGCGTGCGCCACCACGTGCACCTGGCTTCTTTATTATTTCATTTGTTGATGGGTACCTAGGATGGTTCCACCTCCTGACTATTGTGAAAAGAGTAGCAATAAACATGGATGTACATGTGTTTCTGTGGTATGTTGACATTGACTCCTTTGGATATGTAGCCAGAAGTGGTAGATCTGAACCATATGGTAATTCTACTTTCAGTTTTTAAAAGATCCTCCATATTGATTGCTGGTATTTTGAGTATTTTTTAAATGTTAAATATCATGGCCTGATTATAGCCAGAGCTCAGAACCTCCCACATGAGTGGTTCTTCTGCCCAAGTAGAGCATGCATTTCCATCCTTCCCAGTGAGAGGAGGACCATGTGTAGAGCATCCATTTCCATCCTTCCCAGTGAGAGGAGGACCATGTGTAGAGCATGCATTTCCATCCTTCCCAGTGAGAGGAGGACCATGTGTAGAGCATCCATTTCCATCCTTCCCAGTGAGAGGAGGACCATGTGTAGAGCATCCATTTCCATCCTTTCCAGTGAAATGAGGATCATGTGCAGTGTGGGAAGAATGGTTTCTCAAGACCTTTCTATTTTCTTCCAGTACTGGCTCAGAAGTGGGGATGTGAACAAAGGGATCTAGGTATGTGCCTGGGGACAGATTGTGTTTTGTGCTTTTCTGTTTGTGTTTCTGCCAGAGATGTGGAAAAAGAGTAAAGGCCTCTGCTATCTCCTTGGGCTGGGCACTGGGTCATTGTTGGGGCTGTTTTGAGCCATGAAACCTTGCTAGCAGAAGTCTTGTCTTCTGCCTGACAGATGCCAGGAACATTCTCTCTCCAAGTCGTAACAACCAAGAAATGTATCTAGACATTGCCGGTGTCCCCTAGGCTGAAGGGCAGAAATTACCCTTAGTGAGAACTATTGTTGTCTTGAAGGTAAGACCATTGGCTACTCTTCCAGAGGACTCAGGTTCATTTCCCAGCACCCATATGGCAGCTCACACCTGTCTGTAACTCCAGTTCCAGGGAATCTGACACCCTCACATCAATGTACATGAAATAAAATTTAAAAAAATCAAAAAATAATAAAACTGGTCAAGGAGGGCAATGTTGAGGAAGATATGGTGATTTGAGCCCATTAACAAGCACGGCCCTAAAGATAGTAAGTATCTATACTTGTGGCCCAGTCGAGAGTGGCAAGGACAGCCTTAGCTGGTCAGCTAGGGCTCTGGATGGAGCACCCATACCAGGATGACAGGAGGTCAGGAGACAAGGAGGAAGACAGCATCATCAGATATGCCACAAAGAGGGAAGATGTGGACCAAGCTTTGCCTAATGCTCCCTTGCCTTGGGAGGCAGAGGGTTGTGAGAGGACTTGAACCCACTTTGGAGGGACTGGTCACATGGAGAACAGGAGGTTCCAGCCATCTGGGATTGGACTGTTGAGGAGAGCTACTAGGAAATGCTATTGCAGTTAGATAGTAGGACATTAAATCAATGGAATGATGATAGAAAGATGGCTCAGAAGTTAAGAGCAGGTGTTATTGCAGAGGACCTGAATTCAGTTCTTTGCACCATTCTGGGAGTCCTGTGATTCCAGCATCAGAGGATCCAACATCCCTCAGCAGGCACCTGCACTCATATGCACAGATATACCCACATACACATAACTTTAAAAATAAAGTAAATAAATGTTTAAATTAAGGGGAGGAAACACACGCAAGCTCTGCTCTTCTCTAAGACAAGATCTGTTTGACAATGTACTTAGTGGCTCCTTAGTCATAGGTATTGACAGGACTTTAACAGCCAGGCTGCATGAACCTCGTCATATTTACCTAGCATTCTCCAGCTCCTTAACAGAATCGGAAAGGGAGGGTAGAAAGGATGAGAGGCAGCAGTTTCCAAAGCCTCTGAGATTAGTCATTACTCCACAATCTAAATCACATAATTCTTCCATTTGGGCTTGGAAGGGGCCGGCATTCCACCTGTGTTTTTTGTACAGTATTTTCCTACAGCCAGACACTGGCTGTGTCTACTCAAACAAAAGGCGTAAGGGTTCTGGCCAAACACTAGACCATAAATCTTTTCTAAGCACATGGACAGTGCAGTCTCTGAGAACAATGCTGACATACTGTCCAGAGTTGGTTACATGCCTGGTCACTGTTATCTTTACACATAAATGTTAAAACAGAAAGTGGTGCCAGATGTTATCTGGTCCTTCAAACATCTACTTTAATAAGACCTATGACCACTGAGCATGGCACATGGTCCAATCTTAACTTTAATTGTACGTGTATTTAAATGCAAAGGACGTTAAGCATTAAGTTAACTATAGAGAAGACTCTCTAGGCTCCCTTTTCCGGTGCTGAGGCAGGTGACTACCACCGGTCTTTGACCAGCTTAGGAAATGTACCGCTCACCCAGCATCTTCAGGTGATTCAATGGAAATGAACCAGTCGCCACTTGGAAAAAACTGCTGAAAGGTGTTCAGAGAACCCTACACCTCTGCCTAGCTGGTGACATTCCAGGTCTCCTATCGGGTTGCAAACAGGCTGCTTTTTAGATCAGTTGGGCTTTCTCCTGTACTATTTTTTTTTTTAAGGTCATAAAAGCTGAAGGTTGGAAAAGCAAACAGAAAAAGAGCAAAGAAGAAAAAAAAAAAAACCAAAAAAACCTAGCCCGTATTTTCTTCAGCTTAGCCATAAGCAGGAAACTCAAGGAACATGTTCTTAACAATGAGATCTCTGTAATAATACTGAATAGAAATGCAACAGAGTGACCCTGGCAGGACTTCGGCAGACATCCAGAAGGTTCTGTGGCAGCGAGTGGCTCCCTCCTTTCTGCCTCCCTTCCCTCCTCTGCTCACTGGGGAGGTAGGCAGTGAAACCAATGTCACTATGACAATATGATGGTTTTATGTATTTTTTTAAAAAACATTTACAAACACATAGATTATCACTGAAAGAAGCATCCTCCGAGACAGAGGCATATCTTGCATCTTGAGAGGTGGGCTGAAAACTAGCGTACATGTATGTCTTCAGTATCACCTCCAATGTGGTTCCAAGCTCACTGTCATCCCTACCCCTGCGTATAACCTTGTACCTTGTAAACTTGGCCCTACTTGTCTTCATCAGACAATGTTGTCTCTGATGCTGGCAGTCAATGAACTTTAGGGAAAGTTACTGGTTTTTTTCTGGGCATTGTTTCCTTGGTCTGCCAAAGGCACAGGAGGAAGTAGGTCACCTGTGCGGCTGCCTGCCAGAGCATTCAACAGTCAAAATGAGTCAACGGTATGTGTCAACCCACTCTCCCGCTCTAGCCTGCTAGAAGTAAGACTATATAGGAATGTTCCCTTAGGGTCCGGCAAAAGGATGCGCTGTAAGTGTGTGGGGATGGGGTAGGTGATAACAGAAAGACATTTTAGAAAGCGTAGGTAGAAGTGGGAACTTAATGTAAACCACTGAGGTCCTTGTTTGAAGAGGCAGTCCTGATAGGTGCAAAGACAATAATTGCAGCCACAGACCCCCCTCTGACCATGGAGGCTCTATAGAGCTGCTCCTTGGATGAGGGCATCAGGCATGGGGCAGCCATGGGCTCCGCTGGTGCAGGTTGGGACCCTGGTCTGGAAATTTGCCACTAGATGTCCCCAAGGTGGTTCGAAAACAAAAGAAAAATGAGCATTTGAATTTAAATGCTTGGATAAGTGTTAAATACTCAAAGGAAGGCAGTCCAAAGTATACTGATTATGGTAAGGTGCCTGTATATTAGTTCTAAGAACACACTTTCACAGATCATTTCTGGAATATTAGCTAACAGTTGGGGAAGTGGGACTCTGTGTGGAGAGGATGAGGAAGAACAGAGACTCATTGTTTACTGCAGTTAAAAAGAGAATCATGTCAGCTTCATTTTCTAAGGGTTGTAAACACACATGCTGGCTGTCCTATGAATCGTGATATGTGGTATATGAACCATTTTCCAGCCAGTAAGTTATGAGGATACACTAAGTCATTCCTAAATCACTTTTGCCCCGTGGAAGAACATATCCTTTGACAGGGAGAGGTTGCATATAGCAGTGGGTAGACTCGAATCTGGAGCCTGGCTCTGTACCTGAAGTGAAGCTATTGTAGCACTCAGCATTTTCATCCTGGATCCCGTTTTTCTCAGCAAAGTGTGCAAATGATACCCACTTTGTGGTTTCGTTACAGGATGGACCCAGATAACAGAAGGGATAACATTTATTGAGATTCCATCTCACTCAGTCAGAATGGCTATCATCAAGAAAACAAATGATGACAAATGTTGGCCAGAATGTGGGGAACCCCTTTTCACTGCCAATGGCCCTATAAACTGACACAGCCACTCTGGAAATCAGTATGCAGTTCCCTCAGGAAAGCTAAAAGAAATATCGCGAGGAGATATAACATATACTGTTATTCTATACATATACTGTTAATGCTAACGATGGGAGGAGAAAGACCATCATCCCGAATCACCTTGGCCAAATTAATTAAAGCAAACAGTTAATTAAAGCTAACTTTTTTATTTGTGCACATGGGCTGCCTCCCTTTAAGGCAGGGCTCAAGAGGTCAGCATTGGATATGAGGAAAGCAAGGATTTTATGGCTCAAGGGTAAGAGATTTCCCTCCTATGCCAGGCAAAAATGGGTGGGGTGACAGGAGCATAACATAACATGTGGTCAAAACAAGGTAGTCATGGGTTGTCACCGAACCTTTAAAACAAAGGTAGGGTTGCAAGATGATTATGAACACCTTTTGGAAACAAAGACATGATTGCCATTCCTGGAACAGGCGGTTCAGAACCATTTGTAGTTAAGGTTACAGGTGGGGCATAGCCCAATCCTTGAGAAACAGATTTAATCATAAACAAGAATGAACCTAGTTTGTTTTTTTTCTACAAGACAGCCTTCAAGCCTAAGATTGGAGGCTCTTCAATACCCAAAGGACTCCAAGTTCTGCCACAGAGATATTTGCACACACTCGTTTGCTACTGCACTATTCACACTAACCAGGGACTAGAACTGGCCTCCATGCCCAGCAAGAGATGAGTGGATATAAAGAATGTGGTAGATAGACAGAATGGAATTTTGTACAACCATGAAGAAAAGTAAAATCATGACATGTGCAATAAAAATGATTGCAAATGAAAAGAATTGTGCTGAGCAAAATAAGCCAGACGCGGAAAGATAAAATGTTTTCTCTTATAGGTAGGACCAAGGTTTGGAAGTGTGTGTGTGTTATGCATTTAAATTGAAAGTCATTTGGATAAATGTTCAATAAACTAGAAAGGAGTAAGGGTGGAGGAAGAGATTATAAGGGAGGTGAGGAATGGAAACACTAATGGAATGTTTGTATCAAGAAAGCAGAAGTTAGGCTGGGCAGTGGTGGCACACGCCTTTAATCCCAGCACTCAGGAGGCAGAGGCAGGTGGATCTCTGTGAGTTCTAGGCCAGCCTGGCCTACAGAGTGTCTTCCAGGACAGACTCCAAAACTACATAGAGAAACCCTGTCTGGGGGGGCAGGGGGGGGATGACCCTGTCTTGAAGAACTAAAAAAAAAAAAAATAAGAAAGAAAGAAAGAAAGCAGAAGTTGGGATTAACTGAAGGAAGAAAGGGAACCAGACGGTGGAGACAGTTGAGAGAGCAGTCAGGGAGGGGACAAGTAAGACATGTGAGGATGTCAGAGACATCACTTTGTGTCCTAATTTTAAAAGTTAGTTTAAAATATAAAAATAAGAGTCATAAAAACATTAACAGCAATGTTTTACACCCTCGCTACACAGCGCACTATCTGCCTTATCCTTCCCAACATCCTGGCTCTGCCCCAACACCGAGACTCATAGGGATCCATTGATTGATGGATTGATTGATTTCACGGGCACATGGATATTTACCACAGGCCAGGCACTCTTCCAAATCCTACAACGAGCAGTGACTCATTTAACTCATAAGAATCCTAAGAGATATGTCCTGAGGGTTATTACCCCCATTTTACAAAGGAGAGGTCTGAGGCACATAGAGGTCAGGTGATTTGCCTGAATCACAAAGCCATAGAGGGGTGAAGGCAGAACTCCAGCCCACGCAACAAGGACAGTCACTCCTCATATAGAATCCGCCTCTGGAAAACTGGGAATATCTACCCTGACATCTTTCAAACAATTGCCTTTCTGAGGAGGAATGTGTTAAGTGTATACATCAGAGAGGCTGCCTGTCCCTGTCTCATCCATGGCTCTGAGAACAAACTAGGAACTAGATTATCCTTGAGTTTCTCGAAAGAGGCAGCAAAATGATCAGCCCCAGAAGCTATGGAAAAATTCCACAGTGTCTCGGTGCATAGGATTGTCACTGGTTACTTGTGGCTGCTCCAATGAAATGGGAAGTATTCAGCTGTGCGTGGTAATCACCAGGGTGCACGGAGAAAAAGAGGAACATCAGCTTCTGTTGTCCAGGATGAAGGAAGAGGCAAAGCAAACAGCTACTGAACAGGCGGAAAGGTCTGGTTGTAGAGCCGCTCTGTGCAGGAGCTGGCCAGAGGTAGTGAAGCCTGAAGAAGAACTTGCAAGTGTCAGCAAACAACCTTGGCCAAGGGGTCAGAAGACAAACAGTGAAGAGCAGTGTGTGCCAGGCATGTGTTTAAATTGTATCTAGTCCTGGGCAATGAGAAGACACTGAGTCACAGAGTAAGATTCTCAACTTGTCACTTGAGAAAGAAAATTCTAGAATAGCCTTGAAGACCAAGTGGGAGGCTGCAACACTGGATATAAGTGACTGAGTAGGAAACTACTGGGGTGTCCAGGTGAGGGATGACAAGAGGCAATAAGAAATGGGCAGGGGAGAGGAGATGAAGTCACCCGTGGTCATAGACAAAATGGACTTTCCAGTGGAAGAAAGTGGATGAGGTGAAGAGGACCCCAAGGTTTGGTTTCTGTTGGGATGTCAGAGTGGAGGCTGGCATTGTCATCCATCAGAGAGAGCAGAACAGCAGGACTTGGTGTGAAGAGCCCGGCTTCAGTTGGGTATCTTGGAGGAACTATAGATGCACTTTCAAGTATGAAGTTAGGGCTGGAGATGCAGATTTGAGAGTTATCCATCTGAAAGGACCACCTCAAGCCCAAGGATTGGGTGAGATTATCTATGAAAATGCAAAGAATGAGTCAGGTTGCAGGACCATCAGAACAAATCTCAACCGAACCCAGAGGAAGGAGCCAGAAGGTCCCCTGGAAGAATCTAGCAAAGCCTCATGGAAGAACTGTCTGGAAATCAGCACATACATATCAAGCCTGACCCCATAAGGAGTGCATTGACCCAGGCAAGGGCCTTGCATCCATCAGAATCAGGGAGAGAGTTTGTGAGATGCCAGCAAATCTCCCTGTACTTGGCCCCTGGTCCTCCCAAACTGGCCCCAATCCTTTGAGACTGTATCCTGTTGACTGTTCCTTCATCTTAACACAGGCTGCTATTTCTAAAAGCCACAAGGGCTGGGAGTAGAGCTCAGTGGTAGTGCCCCTTGCACACACACACACACAGGGTGTGTGTAGGGGGGGGGATCCCCTCATGGTTGCACCTAATCTTAGCAAACACCAAAGCACTCAGTTCATGATGCCACTGCTTAAAGGGGTTTGGTTTCCACAGGTGAACTGGAGAGAGGAAGAACACAAGCCCGTAACCCACTTTTGAGTTCAGTTTCTCCTGCGGGTCCCCATGCTACCTCTCACACCAACTGATGTTTGCATCTTGCGTCAACCCAGGGCCCTTTGTTACTTTGTCCAAGGGTGTCCTGGCGCATGTTCCTCCCCAAGTTCGAAAGAGCTGACCTCCAAAAAACTAGGAAAGATTTCCTGAATTGAGTGTTAGATTTGGGGTTATCATTATAGCAGCCATAATTGAGACCACAGATGAGATGTTCAATGTAGAATTTGAAAATGGGGAGGAGAGAGATGAAGAAAAAGTGGAACACAAATTTGAGGGAACTCACCAAGGGACACAAGGAAGGAGTCCAGAAGTCATCTTCAAGAAAACTACACAAATCTAAGAGAGATAGGTACCTAAGTGGAAACAGGAAATGAAAGTGTGTGTTGAAGGTGATTTTCAAACTGCTAGATGTCAACAAAATGGCACAAGAGGCCCAGGGGATGTGGGCATGTGGAAGTCTCTGGAAGCTTGCCAGATAGGCATTGCAGTCACATGGTGAGTGTGGAATTCTTACGGTTAGGAGGCAGTAGGAAATCTTGCTCCATAAATACGATGGTGTCAAGCAAGTACCTAAGATGCATTTACAATGATATGTTTGCTTTCACTGCCCTCTGTCCATGGTGCATTTGAAAAGTGTGCTCTCCAGAGTCTTAGCTCCTGGGGGATGCCTACCCACTCCTTATCCGGCCAGAGTTGAGGTGAGTTTCAAGACCCAGAGGGAGCACAAAAAGATCCTGTCCTTCCTCCTCTGGAACCCCCACTCCTTTTCATGTGACAGGGCCAATAGCTAGCCCAGGGGGGCTGGATTTGACTAGAAGTACACATTCCTTCACGCTTTTGGCAAATCCTTCATGAGGGTTCAACATGTTCTACTTACGTGTTGTACTGAGAATGCTTAAGAATTCTCTGGGAACGGGGAAAATGGGTTACTTCAGCAGAGTGGCAGCCTTGGGACCCAGAAGTAAGTCCTCTTGACCCAGGATAAGCCACATGGCGCTCCAAGGTGACCCACAACCAGCAAGCATCCTGGCGTGAAGGAGTTGGCCAACAACATTTCCAGATGAGCTGAGGAGAAGCAGTAGCATTGCCTGGTCAGTGTCAGGAGCAGCCTTAAGCTGTGGCTGTGCCCCTGTAGAAGTATCTGCAGTAGACAGTCCATTGTGGAGACTCTATTCCTTAGCAACTCTAGGCTGTGTCAAGTTGATAATGAAAGCTAACCATCATGCTATCTATTTCGGTAATAGTTGTAGCTAATGCATACATTCTTTATTCCTTTCACCTGAATCTAAGTCCCATCTTTTACCCTCTTGGGAGTTATGACATGGTAATATCCATTCAGAATGAGGTCCAAGGATTGCTGGCCTATTCCCACCCACCTGTTGCTGTGCTTGGTACCCAACGTGTCACGGACCACTTTCTAACTGATTTTCTTCTTCATCCCTCTAGGGAGTGGGGATGCTGAAGAAATCTGTTGGACCCCTAGGGATGTCCTAGGCGATGAAAGAATGTTTCTGCTGTATGCCCTTAGATACCAGCAACTCCCTCCCACCTTGTTGAAACAAAGTGTGTCCAGGCTTTGCAGTGGCCCTGATGGAGTGCTGTAAGACTCTGGTTGTCCCACTTCCACCAGGCAATAGTTGTGACATCTCTTCACCTGTGGCAGTGGCTTGCACCCTTCCTAATGCTGCAACCCTTAAATACACGTCCTCATGTTGCAGTGACCCCCAGGCATAAAATTATGTCTTTGCTTCTTTGTAGTTGCGACGTTGCTACTGTTATGAATCATAATGTAAAATGACTGTTATGCAATCCCCAGAGGGGTCACGACCCACAGGTTGAGAACCACTTATCTAAGGCGCAATGCCACCCTGACTAGAGAAGGAAGTGGGGTAGGAAAATCCTTACCTCTTACATTGCAATCCTCTCACCCTACAAGCTATTTCTGTGTCTTTTCTTTATAGAACACTGGACTCTCCATCCCTGGCCTGCTGGTCCTGAGTTGATAATCTCATTAGGACTAATCCTGTTTACGGCCATTCCTTGGCAGAAAAAATCTTGTCAGGACGGAGCCTCTTTCCTTGCCACCCACGGTTCTGGTTGCTCCATTGTTCCTGGGGATCTGGCCCGGCCGTGGGTTAAGCTTTCACTGATAGGGCTTATCCTGTTTACAGGGTGTCTGCAGAAGGACCTCATCAAATACTTCCATCCCTTCCTTGAATAAATGGTCCCCTTTGATCTGTGCAGGGCAAAATAGTGTTTATCAAAAGCCTGGCTTCCTCTAGCTGGTGTGGGGACATCCTGTCCCAGAAAGCCTCCCCAAAATAACACTTTCTAGATTTCAGAATATCCACAGGTTCCTCTTTCTTCGTAAGCGGTTTTCTTTTTATTTGCACACTATCTCTTAGGGCAAGGAAAGGAAGGGCCGGGTTTTTGTTTCTGAAGCTGGAAGTCACACGGCGGGTCGCTGTCGCTGCCCAACAGGAGGACAGGGCTGATACAATGTAAACATTTCGAACCAGAACAATATACACCATTTCACCCTGGCGAGGTGAAATCCCCTCGGGCGGGCGTTGTCCATTTAAAAACGACAAGTTATCTAACAAGGTGAGAGAGAGGTCATGATCGTTAGTCCTCGGAGTAACAGCGCGGGTGGGAGCCAACTCCATGACGCCTGTGAGCAGGTCGGATGTTAGCATTTAAGACATCACCCGGGAAAGAGAAGCGTTTTTTTTTTTTTTTTTTTTTTTTTAGACATTTTTTTTTTTTTCCTGAGTCACTTGGTAGCCACTCCTCAACTCACAGAGATCACCTGCCCACCGATGCTATTAAACATCGCCACCACCGCCCGGCCAAGAAGCGTTTTTAAATCAAGCGTTTTCCAAGTGTGCTCCTGGGTCAATGTTAGGTCCTGGGAACTCCTCAGAAATGTGGGTCCTCAGACCTTACCCTAAGTACTGAATTGGAAACTCTGGAGTCGAAGAAGGCCAGGAATATTATAGTAAGCTGACCCAGTCAAGATACAGTCCCAACCAACACTGACCTGTTGCCTCCTCCATAAGGTGTTCAAACAATTCGTAAATCTCTTTCTGAGAGCAAGTTTCCCCTCTGGCTAATACCAGGCTTTAGACTTCCCTTCTCTATGCATGAGATTCCCGGGAGGTGTGGTGGGGTGGGATAGATTCTAGTTTCTTGGAATACATTGTTTTAATGGTCTGATAACCAAAATGAAGGGAAGGAGTGTCTGTTTAGAATGTCTTCGTTCCTGTCAGGCCAGTTACCCTGAGACACAGTAAGGTGGGCGTGTTTGACCAGGCCCTCTAGGTGACGTGGATGCCCTCCCCGACCACGGAGAGAACCGCTCTGCACACGCTCTGCACACGGCAGCTCTGCTTCCGTGGTCCTCGGTCCCCCATAGCGCTCAGTCCCCCATAGCGCTCAGTCCCCCATAGTCCTCAGATTCCCATAATCCTCAGTCCCCCATAGTCCTCAGATTCCCATAATCCTCAGTCCCCCATAGTCCTCAGATTCCCATAATGCTCAGACTCTCACAGTCCTTAGACTCCCATAGTCCTCAGACTCCCATAGTGCTTAGTTTCCCATGGTCCTCAGTCCCCCATAGTGCTCAGAATCCCATGATCCTCAGTCCCCCATAGTGCTCGGACTCCCATGATCCTCAGTCCCCCATAGTGCTCAGACTCCCATAGTGCTCAGACTCCCATGATCCTCAGTCCTCCATAGTGCTCAGACTCCCATGATCCTCAGTCCCCATAGTGCTCAGATCCCATGATCCTCAGTCCCCCATAGTGCTCAGACTCCCATGATCCTCAGTCCCCCATAGTGCTCAGACTCCCATGATCCTCAGTCCCCCATAGTGCTCAGACTCCCATGATCCTCAGTCCCCCTAGTGCTCAGACTCCCATGATCCTCCCCCATAGTGCTCAGACTCCCATGATCCTCAGTCCCCCCATGATCCTCAGTCCTCCATAGTGCTCAGACTCCCATGATCCTCAGTCCTCCATAGTGCTCAGACTCCCATGATCCTCAGTCCCCATAGTGCTCAGACTCCCATGGACCTTGGACTCCCATGGCACTCAACCCCCCCCCCCATAGTCCTCATACTCCAAGACCCCATTCTGAGGAAACACTCACTTGGTCTAAGGTGGACTTTAGCAGTGTGAGTGGTTCACACGATCCCAAGATGACTCAGAGGCAGGTGTTCAAAGAACAAGCCTGGGAAGCCTTGGCCTATCCAGAAAGTAGTAGAAATTTTCCACATTACCTCAGTAACCTTCTGGGTTGACTCCCTCGCATGGCTGGGATTGAGCGGGTGTCATAATTGTGAGCTCCCTTCTCACTAGTTCTGTGAAGCGGCTGCTAAGGTTACCTATTGTGGCAGGCGATTCTTCTCGGGATTACTAGAAGGCTAGGCTGGCCCCAGCCGCTCCTCTCACAATGACATCTGAAACACACTGCTAACTCCTAACCTGGGCTGGGTGCTAGCCGATGGCCTGGAAGGGAAAAAAGCTCTTTATCCCATGGCTTGTTCCTTGAACCACAATCCAAGACTCAGCTTGGTTTTCCCAGGAGTTTTGTTTTGCATAGCTGTTGCATTCCAGTCATTGCTGGGATGTGTTCCCCTTCTCCTCTTTCCCTTCAGCCTCTGGACTCTGCCATATATACAGACGGCCCCTGTTACTTGCGCTAGTCCTCGGCCTCTCCCCAAATCTGCCTGTCCTGCAGGATCCTAGCTAGACCTTTGCTGCACAGAACCAGACTGGCTGAGACCCCCCCAGCAACTCCAGATCCCAGCTCAGAGAACTCAGCCTTACAGATGGGACCGTCTAGATATGGTATGCTGGTCTTTGCTTCTCTGTTTGCCTTTTGGGTTTCTATCTGAGCTTTCATGCCGGTTCTGAGCATCTCTCGAAGCTGCGATGGTGGTTCTTCGTTCTTTGTCCCACGGAGCAGCACTCTTTGGGGGTTAAAAGTTGCTAGGCAGCCCCTTTCCTCCCACAGAGACTGGCACTGTAACGACCCTCAATAGTAATACAAGGGAGGGGCCTCTCTACCAGTTCTACAGTCTGTGCCCTGTACAGAGAGATCAAGGAAGGACGTACATGGGAATGCCAAGGCTAACAATCCAGCATGCATTCTGCTCACACAGGTGAATGAGTGGTACTGTGCTGTGGATACCTGGAAGAAAAGTGCACTATATTGTTTCTCTGACAGATATTTATACAACTGTAAGTAATGATGTTAGGTTATCAGTCGGAACCGAATGACTGTCTCTAGCTGTCACATTACTGTTTGTGCAAAAGTGTAAATTTTGAGTGCCTGAAAGTACTTGATGGGAAATAGTTAAGCCAGTTGTGATTAGTAGGCTACTTAGAGCAGTTTTTGCCTTTAAAAAAGATGAGAACAAGCATAGAAAGATCCATATGTCCTCGTCTGCCCTTCCACCCCACCTCCCAAAGCTCTAACTATTCACAGCTTGCATTAGTGTGATCCAGTCATTGCCGTTGACAGGTCAATATTAGATTGTTAGAAATTATGACCACAGTACAGGTTAGGATTCATCTGTGATGTACCGGCTGTGGGTTTGGATACACACATGATGGTAGGTAGGCACCATTACTGAATCACATGGAATAATTCACACCCAAAGACCCCTGTGTTCTACTTAGTCATGGAGTCCTTCCTCTTCTCTCCTTCCCAGGCCCTGGCAACCACTGGTCTTTGTAGTGTCTCCATTGTTTTGAGAAAGGCACATTTTCCATTTTTCAAAAAGGAGCATCTATCAGCCCAAATCTCAGGGATGCTTCTGCCCAAAGGGGGCACCCCTTTTAAAGATTAACAAAGACTTACAGCAGATAGCCAAGGCCTTTATTCCTGATCCAACCCAACTCAGGATCTTCCCAGGGATCAATTCAGCATAACCCAAGTCTCTTACTCCCCTTTACCAAGGACAGCCTTTTCTTGCTGAACGTGGCTGTCCAAGTCTGAAATGCTTGGTACCACACAAACATCAGCTGAATGACTTACACAATAATCATAGTTCTGAAGCTTGGAGGTCCAAGATCAAGGCCGCAGGCAGGTTCAGTGTCTGGTAAGGGACCTATTTCCAGGTTCATAGATGACTATCTTTTCCCTCTGTCAAAACTCATAGAAAGGGGAGTGAGTTTCTTTTATGATGGAGCTAATCTTCTTCATGAGGGCTCCCTACTTCTCACGTCATCACCCTCCCCCCCCCCAAAGATCACACCGTCTAACACCATCATATTTTGGCAGCTAGGATTCCAACATGTGATTTGGGGTGGCAACCGTGACCTTATGCACCTCTCCCATGGGTATGTCCGGTGCCTCTCCTCTCCTCTAATGCCTCTCTCAGGTGACTTCCCTCAAGGCTGACCATTTCCCCCATCTGTGCACTCTACTGAGGAACAGCCACTGGCTCCACACCACTTGTATGCTAGGAACTGGATTGCTAAGTTCTAGTTCATTGTAATGACTTGAGTCTAAACAGTTCACGTAGCATGCAGCTGCGACACTGGACGATACGAGCTTAATATTTTAACTATGCCACATCCCCCACTGTGATAGAATTCGCAAGCTTCCCCCCAACCTTCATATTTGATCTCCTCCATCTCCCTCAAATCTATTTAGAGAATACATGATGGCTCCCAACTCTAGGGTAAAAGTAACTCCCATGTTTCATTTTTTATATCAAATGGGCATATACACCACTCTTTCACACATGGTAATGTGTCTTGTAAGATCTCTTTAATATGTGAGGCCAAAGTTATTCTTCTACCCGTCTTGTGTTTTCCTCTGTTGAACATGTCTATTCAAAATGCTATATCACTAGGAAACAGTAGACTTATATAACTATATTTTTTGGTAATAGATATAAAGCTGAGGATGGCTGAGGTACCACATTGTCATACAAAAAAGGTAGAAGAGAAGGGGAAAAGCTGTAACGGCAAACTAAATCCAGGATTTAAACACAAGATTTGGCATGGAGTAGAGGGAAGGAGCTGTGGCTTGTAACTCAGACAGCTGGGGGTGCTTCTAAACACACCCACCCTTGGCCAACCAATGCGGGGCATGCTACTTAATCACTCGGGGACTCAGCTTTGGATAAAATGCAAAGGTCTGACCATATGACATATATTTAGCCAGCTTTGAACTCTCCTGAGGTCAAAGGTAGTCTTAAAAATAATGAGCTAAACAAAACGAGTTAAAACAAACTTTGGTCACACAGAATAGTTCACATAATCCCACCCACGCTCGCCGCCCCTTTCGCCTGCCTAGCAGTGTTTGTGAGGGACCCAGCAACTTTCCTGAGACTAAGACCAAAACAATATTTTAAGAAGCAGTAACATCCAGTTTAGAGTGAGTCACCGCTCCCGACTCCGGTGGCTACCCTGACCACAGACACTGGTGAGGAGTCTATAGGGTGCCCTGGAAACATCTGCACAAACCTTTTATTTCCAAGGCTTTGAACAGAAATAAACACAGTTGGTAAGCCAAGCTCTCCATTCCACAGAGCAAATGAGAAGTTAAAGCATAACTGGAGTCCACAGCCCGAGTCCACAGCCCAGGCTGCCTGGCTCTGGCCAGCATGCCTACATGCTCTCTGTCTTATGCAAGGAGTAGGAAACCTATGTACAGGAGAAGTGTGAGCTGGGCTAAAGGCGACAGCATTCTGCGACTTTTACTGTGCCTCTGACTGCCACTTAGGCTTTTCAGCTAAATGATTCACTAAGAGCAGCTAAATGTGACAGACAAACCTGAAGTAACTGAGGCCTGGTTTGGGTGACTCTTTGTCACTGATGGCCTATGCAGGCTTCCTCTTTCTCTCTCTATGACTTGCTCCTCCTGTCCCTGTGTGAAATACAAGCAGTGTTATTATGAAGATAAAATGAAACCAGAACCGGTTTCCCACCCACTCCAAGTATACAGAGGTGGGGGCGCTGTAATCCTTCAGAGGCCTGGAAGGTTAAACATTTATTTTCATCTTCCATCACCTTTTGAACACTGTCTGTCTTTGTGAGACTGGAGATTTCCACACAAACAAGAATTACCTCAGCGTGTGTTCACCCCCATTTTCTCATAGAGCCTGGCACATAGTAGGAATGCAACAGAAACCTTTGAATGACACATGTCGGCCATTTATAGTCCCTGGGTTTGGTTCCTTCAAGAAATAAGTTTCCTCCCCATGCCCAACTTTCCTCGTCTGTAAAAAGGTGACATCCAGCTGTTTCTACAATGGCACTTGGGTCTCTAGAGCACAAGGAGGATTTGATATAATAACTTAATTATCCTTTAAGTTATTATATCATATAAAGTAACGGGTTTCTTCACATCATTTTCACAGACTTTGCTCTTGCTCACCTCTCCTCCTCCCTGCCCTCCCCTGTTCTCCTGACTCCATTGTCCTGGGCTCCTTCTGCCCATCAAGAAGCCTCCTTTCCACTTTCCTATTTACTGATTATACATGTAAGAGCAGTTAGTACTTAGAATGATAAAGAACTGCAAAGCTAAACAACAAACAAGTCAATAAAATGGGTGCATAGACTAAACAGACAGCTGTCAAATGCAGGAGCACAAATGGCCGAAAGTACTTGAAAAGTGTTCAATAGCCTCAGCCATTAGGGAATTGCAAGTGGAAACTGCCTTGAAATTCCATCTCACTCCTGTCAGGAGAGCAACCACCAAGAGGGAAAAAAAAGACAACAAATGCTGGTGAGGACGCAGAAGAAGAGGCGCCCTTATTCATTGCTGGTGGGAGTGTGCTGTTGTAGGTAGTACTGAAATCCATACAAAAGTTCAACAAAAGTCCTTAAAACAAAAACAAAATCAAAACAGAACTGTCATACGATCCACCTGTACCATACCTGGTTACATACCCAAAGGACTCTAAGTCCCATCACAGACACGCTGAGCATTCGTGTTTCTTGCTGAACTCTTCACAAGAAAACTATCCGTGTTTCTTGTGAAATAACACCCAAAAGGGGAAGCAGCCTATGTGTCCATAAACAGATGAGTGAATAAAGGAAACATGGTGCATATACACAATGGAATTTTACACAACCATAAAGAAAAAGAAAATCTTGACACATACAGGAAAGTAGATGCAGTTGGAAGCCATATGTTAGGCAAAATAAGCAAGACTCAGAAAGACAAATACTGCATGTTTTTCTATGCAGAACCTAAACTGAAATGTTTGCGCATGCGCACATGGGTGGGTGAGTGCGTGTGCGTGTGTATGTATGTGTGTGTGTTTAGATTATGAAACAAGAAAGGGGATCTTGAGAGGGAAGAAGAGCTCTTAAGGGTGGGTGTGAGAAAAAGTAATGAGCTATATGTGGTATCATCCCTCTGTTAGCGTCTCATACTTCCCCTCTTGCCTGTGTGGTTCTTTCCGCTCTCTGGCCAGTCTTCCCCAAACTTTCACAGTTCATAAGTTTCCTGCAATATCAGCCTCTGTGCATCACAGCCAAAGGATGAAATCTGTTCTCACGTGTGCATAATTCATAAAGAATGTCTGAAACCCATCCTTGTATCCTGAGTGCAGGAAGGAAGAAAAAAAATCACTGGAAGTCTTTCAGACTAATTCTAGAGCCTGCATGTACAAAGTCACCTCTGGTAAATTAAAGGATGAATTGTGTCACCCAAAATTACCAACATCTGAGAAATCCTTAGTATGAGTACTACTTTCTGGGCTTGTAAGAATTTGATGAGGTATGCAAAGGACTGGTTAAAAGAATTTCTAAACCGTGAAAGGTGGTAGTCTCTCTGCTCCTACCATGACCATTCAACTTCATTGTTAACTTAATTTTGAATCACCTAAGACACAGCATTCTGGGCATATCCTGGAAGGTGTCTCAAGAGATGTTTAACAGAGGGAAAGCATCCTGTACCAAGGTGGTACCCCCCAGCTGTAGTCCAGGATGGGAGGGGAGGAGGGGACAGGAAGAGTAAGAATGGAGAGGAAAGGAAGGGAAGGGAAGAGGGAGGGGAGGGGGGAAAGAAGGGAAGGGAAAGGAGGGGAGGGGAGGGGAGAGGAGGGAAGGGAAGGGAAGGGAAGGGGAGGGCAAGGCAGAACAGGGCAGCTGAGCACCAGTGTCCATCTCTGCTTCCTGACTGCAGATACGATGTGGTCTCAAACTCAGCTGCCATGCCTTCCTATCCTCTCAAACCATGAAGCAAAACAAACTCTTGTGTCCTTAAATCACCAGTGTCGGAGATTTTTGTCATAGCATTGAGAAAAGGCACTAAAACCTCTGTTCTCAAAACTCAGTCCATTCCCGGCTTCCAAATTGATCTTAGAGATTTAGCAAGGGACTTTTTCCTCTCTCTGAAGACTCGCTTATAAACTGATGGGTCTGCCTCCCACCTGAAAACACTGCAGAAGACAGAGTCCCGACTCTGCCCCTCCCCTCTCCTCCCCTCTCCTCCCCTCCCCTCCCCTCCCCTCCCCTACACTGTCTCTCTTTGCTTCTGACCCTTGGATACACCTACTCTAAGTTGTGAATTAAATGTTATACAGCTGTGATTCTACTTCAGCATTTGTCATATACTATTCTTTAATGGAATAAGCTATCCTTAACCCTGGCCTCACTTTTTAAAAATTTAATAAGGCCATATTTGAATTTTATAGCATTTTCAGGAACAGATTTTTTTTTTTGGCCTTTTGAAATTGAATAATTTGTCATTTATTTGAGAACTGACTATTGTAAAATTAAATGATCTTTAACATGCAGAATTACTTTAACTCATTTAATTGTGTTTTACAGTTAGGGGACAGTCACTCTATGCATAGTTCTTTGAAATATACTGATACACATTGCTGTTTCTTCTTTAAACATGGTCTAAGAAGATTAAAAGCTAACCTCATTAAAAAAAAAGTGAAAGAAAAAGTTAACACTACAGTCAACATTCCAAAGAGCAGAATTTCAAAACTGAGATCAATTTCAGGGGGTCCCTCAATGATAACATTCCTGTACAGACCATAAAAATGCATTAGAAATGGCAGTTTGGTGACTTCAAAAGCAAACAAAGAGCTCGGAGCATTTTGCAGTGCTTGTTTTTTTTTGTTGTTGTTGTTTTTTTTTTTTTTTTTTGTTTTTTGTTTTTTGTTTTGGTTTTGATACAGGGTTTCTCTGTGTAGTCCATTTGGAACACGCTCTATAGACCAGGCTGTCTTCGAACTCAGAGACCCGCCTTCCTCTGCCCTCCAAGTGTTGGGATCAAAGGTAAGGCTTCACTGCCCAGCGTTTGCAGTGTTGCTTAAAGCAACGCTTCCTAGTTCTAAAGGAAAACTGTCAAGTTCTCCATGGCAGATCTCAACGGGCCTCTTGTTCTGTTGGGAGTGACTCTTTTCTGAGCATCGAAGGGATAAGAACCAGACTGGCAAGATGGCCCAGCATGTAAAGGCACTTGCTGCCAATTCTGATAACCAGGATTTGATTCTCAGACCCAGCATGGTGGAAGAAATCCACACATGCACCAAGGCATGGCCCCCTCACAACATACACACACAATACAAAAATGTAATAATTCTTAAAGAACAAGATCTAAGAGCTGCTTCATTAAAACATCAAAAGGATCTAAGAGTTGAGATCTGCCAGAGTTTGTTTCTTGCCTTTTTTTTTTTTCAAGCAAAATTAGATATCTTAATAAAAGCTCTAACCAGATGTAGAAAACATAATGAAAAGAAGCAGAGGGAAGAAGTGGGGTTTAGTTGGAACTGAAAAGTGGGTTTCCTTTCTCTGACACACTGACTTTTATGGGGCTTTTTAATAGGGAGGTAGGTAACCACTCCTGGGAATACACCCAAGGAAATCTAGGTCAGACTCTCAGAGACAGCCACATAGCTGTGTTCCCTGTGGCCCTGTTAACAGTGGGCAAGTTAGAGGATTAGCCCAGATGAAAACGTGTGGCATATGTGCACAGCTCAGCTGTGAAGTAGAATGTATTTGCCATCGACAGGAAAATGGTTGGAACTGGAGTTCCTGTTAAGTGAAATAAGCCATGTTCAGAGAGACAAACGCCACCTTTTCTCTCATTTACACATCCTAGACTTTATATAGATACATAAAATCATTATAGACGTGTGCATGCACATGTGACATGGAAAAGGACATGAGACTGAAGGGAGGAAGAAGATGGTGATCACCAAGGGGAGGACATGGGATGAATATGGTCAAAACGCATATGCCTGGATGACAATGTCGTTCTGAAAGCCATCTCTATGTACAATGGATATATGTTGATGACCGGACGAATGTTTAAAGCATGGAAATGATGATCCAGTCTCATATCACCCCAAGGGAAAAGTCTTCTCCATGTTAAGATTGTTTCCTCTAAGTTCCTTCCCTTTCTCCATCTGTGTTCTGTTTCCTTTTGCTGGGAGCAGGAACCCAATCAGAGGACACTGTTTAACCAGGAAGCCTTGACAATTTCCCTTCCAGGGAACAGATTCATGCCCTCCGGCCTAGAACCATGTACCCAGTTAACTTTGGACTAGTGTCTTGCTCCTCAGAACCTCAGTCTACTCATCCGTACCCAGATGCTGACATCGGGTTAATACGGTCAGCATTCAACCAGGCAATAGAGACAGTTTCCCTAACAAGCCCCACTTGCAAGGAAATGTCACTTTTATACAATATTGCTTTAGATGAATATCAAAATGAGTCTTGGGACACTTGGAAATGGGTCAGAAACACAGATTTCCTCAGATGGAGAGATAGCTCCGTTAGTGATGTGCTTGGCATCAAACTATGAGGACCTGAGTTTGGATGCTCAACATTGACATAAAAAGCTGTGGTGGCATGACCCTATAATAATCCTAGCACTGGGGAGGTGGAAGCAGAGAGATTCCCGGAGCTTCCTGGCTAGCTAGTCTTGCTGAATGGGTGAGCTTGAGGTTCATTGAAAGATGAAAGAAGGAAAGAAAGAGAGGAAGAAGAAAGGAAGGAAAAAAGAATAGAAGGAAGAAAGAAAAGAGGGAGGAAGGAAGGAAAGAAGGAAGGAAGGAAGGAAGGAAGGAAGGAAGGAAGGAAGGAAGGAAGGAAGGAAGGAAGGAAAGAAGGCATACAGGAAAATACTCAATATCAATTTCTGGCTCACATAAGTTCGTGTGCACCTGTATGTATACACACACACACACACACACACACACACACACACACACACACACACGGGAGGGTACAGATTCCAAGTTCTATAATAACCATTACAAAGGAGGAGCAGGATCCTTGGAAACCCCATCCCTAGTGTGGGTACAGGCGCACTTGCTTTGGAACGGTCCTTCAACGGAAGTGGTAGGGAGAGAGGCATGGTAGAGAGAGTGGGGGCATGAAGCTGCTCAGAGTAGAAGATGGTGGGTATGTGTGGATAAAGAGGAAAAAGGTAAGAAGGGATCAAGTCCCTACATTTAAATTTTCAGTCACTTTTAGTTGTCTTCATTTGGGTCAAAATCTGGGTATTTTGTTCTCTCCACATACTCACAGCCACCATCAGCTTTGATGGGCTCTATCTTAAAGACAATGCAGAGCCCAGACCTAGTCCGCACTTACCTCACCAGTCTTATCTCTCATTCCTTTTCTTAGCTCTAGACAGTAGAGCCTTTCCAGTCCTTTAGAGGCGTTACCTAACACCATGGTATCCAGTAGCATCTTGGCTCTCCGCCTATGAAGATTTTTACTATGTACACAGTACCAATTTTTCTTTGCTTGACAGCGCTTTTGATACATGTGTGATGTTTGTAGTATATGCATGTGTTTGTGTGTGTGTGTGTGTGTGTGTGTGTGTGTGTGTGTGTGTGTGTGTGTATGTGTGTAGGCTGGAGGTTGATGTTGAATGGATGTCTTCCTGGATCATGAGGTGGATATTGAATGGATGTCTTCCTGGATCACTCTCTACCTTGCTTTCTTTTTTCAGACAGGCTTTCTCACAGAACCTGGTGGTCATCAATTCATCAATGGCCAGGGGTCTGCCTGTCTCTGACTCCATCCCTAGTGCTGGGGTTACAAACACCTGCCTCCAATCACCTGGCTTTTCACACATGGAAACTGGGGATCCCAACTTCCTTATGCTTGCCTGGCAAGCAAAACATCAGCTGAGTTGTCTCCCGAGCTCCTGCCTTTTCAACTCCCGATAGCTGGGGTTAACATCTTTTCCTTAGGCCTTTCCTCCCATCCTCATCTAGACCAGGGCCTCCTACATGCACCTTAGTTCCTTCCCCTTGATTAACTCTTACTCTGTTGCAATGGTACTTACTCCATCACACTTTGGCGGCTTCAATATCTATGACAACTTGAGCTGGGCAGTCCAGGGGTTTTGGGACTACATTCTCAGAGTCTGGCCCCCAAATGATCCTAGGACTCACTAAATGTTTGCAGTTCTCCCATAAGGATCTAATATCCAACCTCATAGATTGGTGCAGACTAACAGAGATGATGTGCACACAGTGCTCAGAAATAACTCAGTCCACACTGGCTGTTGTCGATAGAACAAATGCTTATGTGATGGATGTTTCCAAATGAGAAAGTTAAAAGAAGACGAATGCACTGCCTTTTGCACCCAATTCTTCTGAACTATTTGCATTCTGGTGCACGAGGAGATGAAACAGTGTACCCGGTCTAAAATTGGAGTCAGCATAGGGAATGGCTTTGATGTAATGGGCCCAGTGTAATTGCATGTTTGCAGGAGCCTGGGGCCTGGCTGTGCTCCAGGAGCAAGCATCCATAACCCATCCATCAGTAAGATGTTACCACTTCGGAGAGTTTTCGCTTCTCCATTTTTAACAGAAATAAGGTCCTTATGGGAACCTGCATGTTAGCACTTGAAAAAATGACTGGGGAAAGTTTTTTATAAAGCACAATTTGCAAAGGATAATTACAAAATCCACTTCAAAATCTTGTCTAACTCTTCTATCTGGGTAACCAGAGGCAAGTAGACTACAGCTAGAATTCTAGGGTAGAACTTTCATAATGGGAGCCAGGTACTAGAAATCTTGGTGTAATGAACTGTATCCTCTTTGATGAATTTGTTTTATAAAAGTGGAAATGAACCTAGGGCTTTGTGCATGCTGGTAAGCACTCTATCACTGAGCTATATATCTAGCCCTCTTTTACTTTTTATTTTGAAACAGGGATTTGTAATTTGCCTAGACTTGTCAGAAACTTTTTGTTTGCTTTTGTTTTTTTAAGTCAGGGTTTCTCTATGTAGCCCTTGGCTGTCCTAGAACTCACTCTGTAGACTAGGCTGGTCTCAAACTCAGAGATTTGCCTGCCTCTGCCTCCTGAGTGCTGGGATTCAAGACATATGCCACCATGCCAGGCTAGACTTGGCCTTAAACTTTCAATACTTTCACTTAATCCTCCTGGGTAGCTGGGATTATAGGTCTGTGCTACCAGACCCTGCAAAGTATTCTAAATCAATGCGATGTTTTCCTCAACTAAACATTTTCTGTGTGTGTGTGTGTGTGTGTGTGTGTGTGTGTGTGTGTGTGTGTGTGTGTGTTTCTGAGACAGAATTCCTCTGAGTAGCCTTGGCTGTCCTGGAACTTACTTGGTAGACCAGGCTGGCCTCAAACTCACAGGGATCCTCCTGCTTCTGTCTCCTGAGTGCTGGGATTAAAGGCATGTGCCACCACCACCACCACCAGGATGAACATTCTCTTAAATTATAAGCTTTACTGAAACTCTAACCAAGGTAGGACAGCTGGTAAACATTCTTAGTGTTGGAGGAACTTTCATAAGTCAGAGGAACAAAGTTTAATGTTGGTGTGTCCTGTGTGAGCACTGATGTCTTGAAATGGAAATTTTGAATTCCATTTTCTGAAGCTCACCCAAAATTGCACGAGAAGTAGCTAATAATGGGACATTTAAAAAAGCAGGAAAATATGAACACCTTCTAACTCTCCCAAACTATTATTCCTTTACTCTGGTAACAGACAACCCTGGCTTTTCTCTGACCATCTTTGAGCCTGCATTAGCAGATTTGGTTATAAGATAGGGATGTGTTTGGATACAAGTGGCCAGAAGATGCTACAGTCGTGGCTTCAGCAAGAGGGGTTGTTTTTGACACGGTGTGGAATAGGGAGAGATGGCTGCAAGCACTGTTATAGATAATGCGGAAATCTTTCTGCTATCCCTTCCATGGTGTCCAGTCTTCTAGTATGCCTCCAGATGTCTGCTCCCGATGATCCTGCTTCATTTTGACAGGAAATCAAAGGCTTATACCAGAGCCACGAGGCACGTATCTACATCAGTCATGGTGGCTGAGGAAGTGAATATTTAGCTGGACAAGTATTTAGTGAGAAAATAGGAGGTGGATTGGATGCATAGTCAACAGTGATGCTGTATTTGACTTGATACTTGGTACTCCAAGTGTGCTCTCCTGGTTGCAGATGGAAACGTCCGGAAGAGGACTCATTGAACTGGGTAAATCAAACATTCTATCTTGATAGGAAGTGAATAAAGAACAGAAATTGACATGCTCTTTCAGGGGATTTCAAATCCACAGTGGAACAGCTAGCAAGAGATCTCATGGGCAATATGTTGCTATGTTGAATAAGGTAGACAGTCATTATAAGGTCAACTAGATGCAGGGAAATAGGAGTGGACCATCAATTTAGTGATTCTCTAGGTGACCGTGTCCCCATTCTTTGGAATGACCCAGGCCTTCTTGATGCCTAGGTTGGCACACAACCTTTCTGCCAAGTTGGAACAAGATCTGAAAAGCCCTATCCAATTTTTAGGGGCTACCACAACATTTCTTCTTCTGCCCCTAATGGGAAGCACATGGAGATCATTGAATGTTGGGAGCCCTTATGTACTAAAATTATGATTTTTTTTTAAGGAAGGGCTATGATAAAAACCAACCTCCAAACATGACCCTGGCAAAAGTCAGTAGCCTTGCTTATTCTGGCCATGTCCCTGATGTGATCCAGGGCTCTGTGAAGGTTGATTTTGATTACAGCCTCCTTCACCCTTTCTCTCTCTGACACTCATGGTCTCTTACATAACATGCAGTACAGCTACCAAACAGAAATTTTCCTTCTTGAGATAATTAAATAGAGCAATTTGTACTTGGCTTCCTTTCTTTTAGAGGATCTGGTTAAATCAGCATGTGGAATAGTTTTTCTAAGATATATAACTTAAAATTCTCCTGGAGCTTTGGATCTGACTGATGCGTTTGCTTTTTTTGCATCAACAATTTAAAAAAATGCTTAAATGTGTCTTTTCCTTTGAAATCCAGTATTTATGAGATGTTTCTAATGTTTCTTGTTGTTAATTGGGTTTTGGTTGGCTTTTGTTTGTTTGTTGAGACACAGCCCTATGTAGATCAGGTCAACTTCTGACTACCTAGCTGAGGGTGATCTTGAGCTCTGGATCATCCTGCCTCTACCACCAGAGTTCTAGGATTACAGAGAAGCACCACCACCTCTGTCCTGGAAAAAATCATTTCTTTTAAAAGTATTTGTCTCTTCCTTTTAAATAAATTTCATTATTTATATTTGAGGATTGCAACATGATGTTGTATGATATATACACATGTTAAGATAGTTACTTCAATGAAACAAATTCAGCATATTTATCATCTCACATTGTTACTTTTGCTTGAGAGGTGATAGTAGCTCAAATCTACTTATTTAACAAAATCTATGATATAATATGATTTACTAACTACAATTCTCATGTAGAATATGATTTATTAACAATAGTTCTCATGTTGTACATTAGCCCTTGTTCATCCTACACCTGCTCCATTGTGTCCTCTGACCTATGTTTTCCCAATTCCTCCTACTTTGTCCCTTATTCCACTCCTAGTGATACGCTATCTTCTATGTATGTATGTGACCTTCACGCCTTCAGAGTGCATGTATAAGTGAGAGTTTGTGATGTTTCCCTTCTGGTTTGGTAGGCTTCAATTAGCATGATGTCATCAAGGTCCATCTATGCCATAGTAAATGATAGTCTCTTCTTTAAAGGCTGAGTAATATTTACATATGTCACACTTCCTTTATATTTGTCTGTGAACACTTTGGCCATTCCTATATCTTGGCTAATATGAACAATGCTGTATTTGAAAATAGGAATGCAGATCTCTCCACAAGTTGATCACTCAATACACTTTAAAAGAGGTATTGCTGGGCCATATCAGTCCCATGTTTTGGTCCCTTTAGGACTCATCTACTGTTTTACATGATGACTACACCAACAAGCCCCCACCTACTGCTCATCTGGACTTCTTTCCTCCCCATCTTTGCTAACAGCTGACACCAGCCTTTCTAACACCTGTAAAGCCGTGTCTTGGAGTGGTTTGAATTTGCGTTTTTTCTGATGGAGAACATGACGTTGATGATGCTGATCACTTTCGTATCTTCTTTGTAAAACTGTCTGCTCAGGTCCTCTGTTTACCTTTTAATTGATTTTTTTTCTGCTTTTGTATTATAAGAGTTCTTTATAAATGTTGAATATTAACTTTGTATTGGAAATGCAGTGTGCAAATATTTTCCTAGTCGACACGGTGTCTCTTCACTGTATTAGTCTTTTTCTTTAGCAGTACATGAGCTTTTGAATTTAATGCAATCTGATTTAATTATTATTATTATTATTATTATTTTGCTTCTTAAGTATTTTAATAAGTCTTTGTGAGGACTGGTTCCCTTCCCAAAACTTTTCTATGGAACTTATATTTAACTGTTAAAGTTCACATACAAAGTCTACTAGAAACAATCCATTCTCCACTGCTCATGGGAAAATTAGCATACATTGTGTCAGATCAAAATATGCCTAAAATTGTGCCCTAACAGACTACAAAATTTACCAACTGCGAGTTTTGCCTTCAGTATAACAGCAGCTTGACTTATTAAAGCATTAATTGAGCATGTTCCTTCAATGCTGGCCTCAAACTCCAAGTAAAGAAAATTGGATGATGAAGTGCCTGTCAGTGGACTCTTGTTCCATTAAGAAGAAACAGACACAGAAACAAATACAGGTGATTGAGAGTGCACAATGGGGTTGTATCCTCATGAGCCCACATTAAGTTGAAAACACATGTAACTCTCCAACATTATGCATTAGCCACATAGCATGCTGCAGAACCACTGTTGTTGACCTTTGTGATCCACTGGGACTTGGGAATCATGGTTGACTGCCACTGCTCTGCATGACAATGGTATCATGCTAGGCATTTCTCCGCTGGGAAAAAAGTCAAAATTCAAAATTTGGGGTGTGTTTACTCCTGAATGTTTATTACTTTTCTGTCATCATAAAGTAAAAAATTTATTAACCAAGCAATCCTAAGTCTGAGACTGTCTGTGGGAAGAGACTGTACTCTGTTAGGGGACCATAACAAAAGGGCCAGAGAGAGACATTAGATAATGCCCCATATGAAGATTTTTCTATATTAAAAGGAGCCATAGAGCAGAGCAGGAGGACATCTAGGGGACAACCCAGCAGAGGGCTCAGGGACAGTTCATGGAGGAGTGACAGGGACTGAATGGAAGACCTGTTAGAGATGAATTTGCAGTAGATTGGATGTAAAACAGAGCACCTCAGCAGTTTCCTGTAGTATTTTCAAGGAAAAAACAAAAACAAAAATACAGCTCCCCAAACAAGTTACTGGTGATTCATTGAGATAATTTTTATGGTCTTGTCTGTTTCATAAATCCTCTGATTTATGGCCAAGCTTTAATGAACATTGTAAGGTATGATCTGTCTTCATTTGAATAGTATATACTTCTAGCCCAGGGCTATATGCATAAACAGTACCTTTCCAAGGTGTTTGCTCTTGGTACATAGCAACAGACTTAAGGAAAAACAAGACAATGACAGGTATATTGACAGGTATGGAGAGAAAGACACAAACTGCCTTCCTCTCTGTTCTTCTCATCACTGCTCTGCCCAAATAAAGATGTGCAGTGTTACAAATGTCTGCGTATATAGAAAGTGGTTTTTTTTTTTTTTTTTTTTTTTTTTTTTTGCTTTTTTCCGATGAAGCAACAGGCTGCTTTATTCATTCATTCTGTCAACATGTTCTGAGATGCTTAGAACTGGGAAGAGGGAAATCAAGAAGTGATCCTTGCCCACAAGAGAGATGTAAACAGATACTCTTAGTAGATTGTGATAAGCACTTTATTAGAAGTGGGGCCAGAACCCTGAGCAAATGCAGACAAGTGAGATAACTCTGCCTACTGGCAAGAATAAAACCTTAGTGCTAACAGAAGAGGGACAAACTATGGAATTTCAAATACAGGGAACTTGGGAGATTATAATATTGTTCCTAATTATTTCTTTCATCTCTCTGTGATAGGTTTAGAGTTTCTACTCCTGATCAAGGTTGAGGTTGGTCCTGTGACTTGCTTAGGACAAGAAAATATTAGTTAAAAGAGTTTTGTGCATTTTCTGAGCAAACATCACAGTCTACCAAGACATTCCAATGTTACTACTTCCTCGCTGCTATAAGAGAACTCCATCTCAGAAAGGGGTAGCTCATTTTTGCTCCCAGAATAAGGACTCTGAAATAGAGCTAAGGCAAGCCTGCAGGAGATGTGTAACTAATGCAGTAGGAACAAGACCCATACTGTTGAAACCCTATGAGAAGTGGGGATGGTTGTTAAAGCAGCATGCCTGAAGAAAGCTGACTAAAACAGATGTAATAAGTGCAAAGGCACAAAGCTAGGGCAGGGCAAAGAGTGTCTGAAGACAGTGAGAAATTCGATTGTGGGCCAGGAAATAAATTTGGTGTCTAGTGAGTAGGCAGTCAGATATTAACCAGAGATAGTCTGGGGATAGAATGTTAAAGGGTCTTAAAGATCCTGCTGAAGACCTTGAACGTTTGTCTTTAAATGGTAAAAACTAGCAGAAGCCAAGTAGTGACCTGGCAGGGTTTGTTTCTTTGGACGACAACACAAACGAGAGTGAAAATAGACCAGGATGGTAGAATCAGCTGAAACAGTTACAATATTAATAACTGCCACGTACTGTACACATACTACATAGCCAGGCATTTCATACTTGTTCACCAAAGCAATCCTCTCAACAGCCCCATGAGGTAGATGTTGTAATGTTTCCTTTCCTTTTCAATGTTTTTATTAGTTCTTTGAGAATTTAATAGACTGTAATTAGATCACATTCATCTCGCACTCTTTCCCTGGACTCCTTTCAGACTCGCTCGGCCTCCCTAGCCACCCCACAACTTCCTAACTTCATGGTTTTCTTTTAAATACCCCATCAACTTCCTCAACTCTAATGTGCTGTGTGCCAGCTCCTGGGTATAGGGTCACCCACTGGAGTCACCATGCTCAACCTCTCAGGAGCCATGCCCTCAAAGAAAATGGACTTCTCCCTCACCCAGAAGCTATCAACTGTCCATAGCTCCTCAGGAATTGGGGACCATAAACTCCTTCCTCCTCTATGGTAAAATATTGACCGTCTTGATCATGGGCCAGCAACCACAGCTGCTATGAGTTCATGAGTACAGTGATCATGTCATGGGTGGAAGACACTGGTTTTGCTCTGGTCTTCCCAGCTCTCTGGCTCATGTCATCTTCCTACTTCCTCTTGCTCCGCGGTCCTGAGGCTTGGGAAAGAGATGGGATGTAGATGTTCCATTTATGGCTGAGCATGCCACTGACACTTGACCTCTGCTCTTAGCCAGTTGTAAGGTTCCACTTTAACCACCGTCTGCTGCACACAGAAACTTCTCTGATGACGTCTGAGGGCTACTCTGGTCTATGGATTTAGGTTTTAGAAGTGAGGTAGATTGAGATTTAAGGTAAGGATTTAGAGGACAGTTGGAAAAAGGTCCATTTACCAGAAGAGTAGTAGTAGTTTTGCTCCTGGGGCCTCAGAGCTCCCCAACCATGGGTGCTTGGTCAGACTTGCAGTACCAGGCATGTATTTCCTCCCATAAAGTGGGCCTTAAATTCAATCAGAAGTTGCCTACATCTATAAGGTTCACTGCAGCTATTACCCCTATAGACATATCTTGCCCCACCTGTCTTTATTTCAGTACCCAGAGTTCCCAGCTGGGTAAGATTGCTGATGACTCCCTTCCCCCAACCCTACCTCAACCCAGGAGCCTGCATAGCACCATCTAGTGCAGACCCCACCTCACCCCGGGAGTTGGCACAGCACCTTCTCATGCTATGGCCAGCAGAGGGGATGATTTCTGGTCATTATTAACTTTATTCATGTTCTGACACCACTACAGGTGGTGTATTGATCAATAGGGACTTACCATCAAGTTCTGATGGGCAAGTGGTTTTTCCTTAAGAGATGAGAAATCTGAGGCACAGAGAAATTGACTAATTTTCTTTCTTTCTTATTCCTAAGACATTCTCTGACCCCAGGCTAACCCCAAACTTGCCTTCTGTCTCAGTCACTGTTCTATTGCTGTGAAGAGACACAATGACCACCGCAGCTCTTGTAAAGGAAAGCATTAATTGGGGTTGGCTGACCGTTTCAGAGGATTCGTCCATTAGCCTTATGGTGGCGTACAGGCAGACATGATAGCTGAGAGTTCTACATCTGAATCCATAGGCAGTAGGAAGACTGGGCCAGGCTTGGGCTTCTGAAACCCCAAAGCCCAACCCCAGTGACACACTTTCTCCAACCAAGCCACACCTACTTCAATAAGGCCATGCCTTCTAATAGTGCTACTCCCTGGTAATCAAGCATTCGAATCTATGAGCCTATCGGGGCCATTCTATTCCAAACCACCACTCCATCCTTCTGCCTAAGACTGACAAGTACTGCGATTATAGGGGGTCAGTCACCATACCTGGCTAGAGGTTGATTAATTCTGCTAGACCGCACCATAAGAAGCGGTAGAGAGAACACTCTGGCTCAAACAGAATGGGCACCACATTCTGTCCTTGTAACTATGATACTATATTCAGGACACTGGCAAATGGCATCCATGTCTGAACACAAGGGCATGTGGAGATAGAAGAGAAAGTGGCAGCTCTCATAATTCCAAGAGTACACAGGCTTTTGGGCATGCATCGGGACTTAGGAATGACAGAAGTGAAGATAATGATCATTCTTTTGTTTAAGAGGCACAACTCTGGTGACAGGAGAAGGAAGAATTGTGTTTGGGAAACAATGAAGTGAAGGTATGGTACCAGGTGACAACGAGCAATAGGAGACAGATCCAACTGAGTAAGAGGGCCAGAGAGTCGATTCCCTCACTATGGCACAGGCAGAGAGTGACTTCAGAGCATCCAGGACAGACATTGGAGGAACTCCATTGCTGAAGAGGAGATCAGGGAGGAAGACCCAGGGAAGTTCTGTCTGAGAGGCTGAAAATTTGGAACAAGACCAAGAAACATCGACAGAAACGCTAAGCTTCATGGACCTCAGGAAGAAGAGGTGTGCAGAGGTACTGGAATGGGGGTGGGGGGTGGGGGCGCAGAAAACTAGTCCCAGCAATGTCAGTGGCAGACTTCAGGGTTTCTGTGCCGATTTACAAACTACGGAGCTGCTTGTGAATTTTAAAGTCAAGTTTCCCATAAATGGAGAAACAAAGGTGCATTGCTTTAATTTACAGGAATCGCCTAATTCCAAACAGAGTAATAAAAAGGATTTAAAAGTAAAATCTTTTCTGGAACTCTCACCTACCCGGAAGAACCGGCTTTTTAGATTCACCTCATCCGAGCTCTCCATTAACACTATTAAATTTCAACAGCCTGTAACTAGTTAGCATAATATTAAAGGTATTTACACGGAATTCTCCAGGCTTTTTAGAAGACCTATTAGAATACTAATTTTCTTTTCTATTTTTAAGATGTGAGTAACGCCAAGCCTCAGTTTGTGGTGAGATAGTCTATGAGGATGGCCCATATACGCGCTTACTTGTAGAAGACAGAATTATGTCTGTAACACAGAGGCTTCCCTGGCTGGGGCAGCTCACATTGTTGGGATATATTGAACTGTTGCTCGGGAGTATCCAGTGGAAACATAACAGGGCACATGGGCTTTAACAAGCTTAGTTTTTCTTTTCTCCAGTGTAGGCCCATAGCCTTTTGCATTGTTCTACACACTACAGCTCTAGAGAGAATGTAGAGTGTAACTGGTCTACACTGATCTGGCCATTGATTCCCCTGTCTTACTTTATGAAAGTCTTGTGATGTCAGTTATATTTCTCTTCAAAGTATTTGCTGTTCCTCCCTGGTGTACCCTTTTCTGTGGATAATGTTATCTATTTTTCCTATTCCATTGAAGACAGGAGTCATCTGACCTAATTTGGCCAATGTGAGGTGGATCTAGGAAACCACTGCCATTTCTGAGTAGACAGACACCTCAAGAGCCAGCCACTGGGCACCTATTCTTTTTATCCTCTGCTCCAAAACTAGTGGTGCATAGGAGTTCTGTTTTTTTGTTTTGTTTTCATCTAGAATTCGGGTACATCTAACAACAGACATGTAAGAATGCCTATGAAAGAAACATTTGAAGTTGTTGGCTGTGGTGGCATTGTGTTCCCCAAAATATTGTGCACCCTAATAAACTTATCTGGAGTCAGAGAACAGGACAGCCACAATAGTAAACATAGATGTTAGGCAGTGGTAGCACATGTCTTTAATCCTAGCATTCCAGAGGCAGAGATCCACCTGGATCTCTGTGAGTTTAAAGCCATACTGGAAATAGCCAGGCATGGTGACTCATACCTTTAATCCTACGAAGTGAGCCTTTAATCCCAGAAAGTGAGGGCAGAAAGCAGAAAAGTATATAAGGCGTGAAGATCAGAAACTAGAAGCTTTTGGAAGGTTAAGCTTTCAGGCTTTCGAGAAGCAGTTCAGCTGAGATATATTTGGATGAGGACTGAGAGGCTTCCAGTCTGAGGAAACAGGATCAGCTGAGGAATTGGCGAGGTGAGGTGGCTGTAGCTTGTTCTGCTTCTCTGATCTTCCAGCATTCACCCCAATACCTGGCCCTCGGTTTGTTCTTATTAATAAGACCTTCTAAGATTCGTGCTACAGTTGGCCATTATATTTTGAGTCAGTTGTTATCACAGGTATATTAGCCAACACTGACTACTACACATAACCTCTAAATAACCTGAGCGGTTTACATTCTGTCTCAGTTTCCTAAATGATGAAATGTTCCTTCTTTATGTTAGGACAGCATCCTGATTAGTTTTAACTGTCAACTTGGCATACTCTAGAGTCATCTGATAGGAGAAGACTCCATTGCGAAATTGCTTACATCCAAGTGTCCTATGGACATGTCTGTTGGGGATTATCTTTGCTAATAATAGATGTAGGAGGGTCCATCCCACTGTGGGCAGCCTCAACCCTATGCAGGTCGTCCTGGACTGTGTAAGGAGGCTAGCTGAGTATATGCTGGCCTGCAAGACAACCAAGAAATATTATCCTCTATCGTTCTTGCTGTACCTCTTAGTTGTTACATGAGATCCATGGTCAGAGATAGTGTGACGTAGAATAGAAAGCAAGCCTGCCTCTAAGGTCTGAGTCAGTTCCTGCCCTGATTTCCCTCAATGATTTGCTGTAGCCTGTAAACTTAAATAAACCCTTCCCTCCCTAAACAGCAACAGAATTAAACTAAATCAGACACTTTAAGGCAAACTAGAAGAAAAAGAGTAAGTATACTACATATAAAGAATATATAAAGAACTATACATCGAACACGACGTATCACAGCTACAAGCAAAACAAACACACAAAAAAAAAAAAAAAAAAAAAAAAAAAAAAAAAAAAAAAAAAAAAAAATAAAAAAAAAATAAAAATATATAAAGAACACACATGTGCGCGCCGCACACACACACACACACACACACACACACACACACACACACAGCAATGCTACTTAAAGTCTATGTGCCTTGAAGGCACCTGGAATTTTGTCAAAAGCGGATATTCCAAGACCCAGTTCTAGACATCATGACTCAGTGGTCCTGGAATGAGTCCAAAGAATATAAATATTATTTTATTTACTTATTCTGAGATAAGATCTCATGTATCTCTCTCTGGCTGCTGGTCCCAAACTTGCTAAGCAGCTTCCACCTCCAGTATGCTGGAATTGTAGGTTTGTACAACCCCAGTTTATGCAATGCTAGACATTGAACCTGGAGCTTGGTGTATGATAGGAAAGCATTCTACCAGCTGAGTTGCAGTAAAAGCCAAGGAATGTGAATTTTAAACTAAATTTTTTTTTTTTGTTTTTTTTTTTTTTTGAATTTTTTTTTTTTTTTAACTTTCTCTGTTAGCTTTCACTTTCTGATCACTTGTACCCACTCCTCAACTCACAAATCCGCCTGCTTCTGCTCCGATGCTATTAGCATGCGCCCCCCCCAGCTTAAACTAAATGTTTTTAACCTGTAGCAATACTTCAGATTGTTCAGTACACTTTGGGAATGTCATTCTAAATCCACTTATTTGCTTAACAACCATAAGCTAGCATGCATTTGAATAAGTGCCATTTGAATGTAAGGAGGCATCATGAAGGGTCCTCTTCTACATGTATATATGAAATCACTTTAATTGCATTTTAGTTTACATTCAATACATTTTAGTGCAAAATATTTTACCCAGAACATGTGCCTATGTTATTTTTAAAAGTGGTCCTTAACTCATTCAAAAAAAAAAAAAAATCAGTCTGCTTTTCTTATTTCTTTTAAGATTATAATGTAATTACATAATTTCCCCCTCTCAAAACCTCCCTTACATATCTCTCTCTCTCTTTGAAATCCATGGCCTCTTTTTTTTATTATTTGTTGTTACATTCATATATGTAGACACATAAATATTCCTAAATACACCTGCTCGGTCTGTTCAGTGGCTTGTTACAAGTGACGGGAACAGACTGCCTTAAAAATCAACTATGTGGTGACAAAATTAAACATGCAATCTCAGAAAAATGAAGATGAGTAGGCAGGGCAGACAGAAAGACCTTCCTTCGGAAGATCTGCCTGAGGGTGGGGGGTGCCATCAGTCAGTGAGAAGGCAAGGACGATGTGTAAGTCTTCACAGGAGAGAGGCCAGGCAGACGTTGCTCTACCTCCCTCCCCCCGCCAGTCTGATGGTGGGTAAAATGATCTAGGTAAGTGATTTGTGCTAGGAAGTGCTAGGGAGGTGTGATCAAGGGGAGTCTGGGAAGCTAGAAGGAAAAGACCAGGGGTGTAGGGAGCAGGGAAGTAAGGCAGAGTAAAGTCCTCCAGCTGAACACAGTTCTTCCCTTACAGTTCAATCTAAACAGCCAAAAGACGGCTTCAAGCCTCTCCTGTCTAGCAGTTCTACATTCTTCCACTAGTGTCGTCCTCTGTAGACTTCCCCACGAGGAGCAAGATGGCATGGTGGCCGCAGTGGTTAGCAATCCTGAAGAAGGTCTCACTGTTTTGGCTCAGAACAAAAGCAATCTTGACCAAATCACTGACACCAGCAATGCTCTCTATATTGACCAGAACTGGGCCAAGTGCCCACTCTTGACTCAGAAGTGTGGCAACAGGAATGAGAATAACAAAGGTAAGGTGTATTGTGGCACTCTTTTCAGGAGAAATGACTCCCACAGCTTGGATGTAAGCCCCCAGATGTATTAGAAACATACTCTCTGAATTCAAACAGTAATTTGGGAGGTAATCAGGATAAGCAGAGACCATGAAGATGTGTTCCCCATGCGGTACTAGTGACTTCATAAGAGCAAGAGAGGACCAAACTGGCAGATTGTATCTCGTGTGCCTGCTGCCTTCTGAGTCCAAGTAGATGCTGGTCCCATTGTCTTAGACATTGCAGGCTCCAGAATTATGAGTCAAATAAACTCTTATTCCTCTAGTCTTTCTTTTCTTTCTATTACCCAACCTTAAATATTTCATTATAGCAACAGAAAAATGGACTAAGATAGAAGGTAAGAGACAAAAGTAACTGTAGTGTTCTCATTGTAGACTTGATGGTACACCTTCTATCTGGGTCACCAATGTGACAGAAAAGGAAACTCACGTGCTGTTTTTCCAAGAAAGATGCTGACCATTTGATATTGGATAACCAGTTTGTGTGGTCTTTCCTGACAAGACCATCTCTGCTGCTTTAGCATTCCCTAGTGTACTGTAGTTTGTTATATAGGGTTGAGGCCTTGTGAGCTTTCCCTCATTCACTTTGGCAATGCATACAAGTAATATACAGACTGAGCGAGTTATATCTAGGAATGTGCATGTATTAGGAATACCTATATACCTATGCATGTATGTAACAGCAACGAATGAAGAAAGAAGCCATGGATTTGAAAAAGAAAAAAGAAAAAGGGGGAGCACATGAGAGGGTTTAGTGGACAGAAAAGGGAAGGGAGAAATGACAAAATTATATTATAACCTCAAAAATTTAAAAAAGGAAGAAAATAATCTCCCCTTTGGGGAAAATACCAGAGAAAATTTTAACATTAAAGACTGCAGTTAGAGCTAATTGCAGCCATGTGAAGCTGCATTTTCTACTTCAGGGTTGCTAATGATTTTTTTTTCCAACAGATATGTTGAATGTGTGTGCATATTAACCTTGTTTTAGATTCACAATGATTTGGTTTGTGTGGAAGCCAGATTTTCCTCTCGGATGTGTAAATGTTAAGGAGAAAAGATGTTGGCAACTTCTTGTCCCTTGAAGTCAATTACTAAAGGTCAGAATCAGAGCTGTTTGTCACCAAGAGTTCTAAAAATACTACTGAGGAAGACAGAGCAGTCTTCATTATGGTTTCTATTGACTTCCACGCTTTAAGCCAAGATCCTCTAATTCCAAATCTTCTTACAGAAAAGCATTTTGAATTTTGTCCAGCCTTGCTATCTGTAGCCCATGCTTCTCTTGCTTGTCACAGTGGGATGAATTTAGGGTAAGGTGGGCACAAGTAAAGTGGTTCATTAGTTAGTGGTTCAGTGCAGGAGCAACATGCTTATGTACTGTGCTTTCACTGAAACTCTATGGAGTCGTTCTTCAGGCAACCTGGGGGCTGTATCAAGATCTAGATATTTTATCAGCAACTTGGGAAATTTCATACAATGAGGTTGTTTTTTTTTTTTTTTAAATAAGGATTTCTTTTCTGAAAATATTTTTAAAACTTTAATTGAAACAGTAGTAATTCTATATATGTATATATATATATATGTGTATAGTGTGTCCTTTAAAAAACAATGGGCAAATGATCTGAATAAACAAAATGTACAGACAAATGCCCAAGTATATGAAAATAAATTTTCAGCATCACTGATCATCAAAGGACTATAGATTATGGGCCTGAAAGATGGCTCGCTAAGTTTGCTACACAAACCTGACAGCTAGAGTTCAAACCCCTGAACCTGTGTAAACAGCTGGATGTGGTAGTTCTCAGAAGAATTTCCATCCGTCTTAAGGTGAGACAGGAGGCAGGTGAAAATGGGAGAATGACCCAGAAGTCTGTGGTGCAGCTATCCTGGGGTGTATGGTGCAGAAACAAGACACAGAGAAGACAGAACTAACTCCTGACAGTTGTTTTCTGACCTCCGGACCTGTGCTGGGACACACAAGCACAGAGTACACACACACACACACACACACACACACACACACACACACACAAGTAAATAAAAAAAAAAAAAAAAACACCACACACAAGAAATGCAAATTAAACCCACAGTGATCTAGCATCTCATCCTAGCATTTGGGAGGTGGAAACGGGAGACTGAGAAGTTCCAGGACGGTCTTAGCTACTGTCATAGTTATTTTTCTACTGCCTTGCCTTGACCAATTGCCACGACCAAGGCAAATTATAATAGGAAGTTTTGTTTAGTAGCTTACAGTTTCATGGGCCTACCGTGCTGGGTGCATGGTGGCAGGCAGGAAGCCATGGCATTGGAACAGTAACTGAGAACTTACATCTTGTCCCACAAGCATGAGGCAGAGAAAGAGAGCTAACTGGGAATGCCATGGGCACCTTCTCTAGCAAGGCCACACCTCTTAATCCTACCGGAACATTTCCACTAACTGAGGACCAAGCATTCAAATACATGAACCTATTGGAAGTCATTCTTATTCAAACCACTACGGCTACACAGTAAGTCTAATGACAGCAAGAGTGACTGACAGCAGACTCTGCCTAAGACTCAGAGGAAGAGGAACTCTTGCACACTGTTGATCAGAACGTAAATTAGTACAGCTCTCTTGGGGGGGAAATGTGATTTCCTCTTTTTAAATCTAAATATAATAGCTGCCTTTGTTTGTCAGTGTTCAAAAGAGAAAGGGGAACACAATTGAGGTTTACTTAGCTAGATGTTAAACTCTCCTTAAGTTGGAGCTTAAGTTTCAACATATGAATGTCCAGAAAAATAACACTGGTGTATACAATCCATACACAACTTGTGTGACCATGCACATCAAAAATTCTTTGACCTTTCCTACTTCTCCTTCTACAAGGTTGATATGGTCACGAGCATTCATCTCACATCCAAATCAATGAAGAAAGCATTATGGAGTGATTTGGTTAGGGTTTCTGTTGCGGCAACAAAACACCACAACCAAAAAGCAAGTTGGGGAGGAAAGGGTTTATTTAGCTTACACTTCTCCATTGTAGTCCATCATTGAAGGAAGCCAGAATAAGAACTGAAGCAGGGCAGGAACCTAGAGGCAGGAGCTGATGCAGAGGCCATGGAGGAGTGCTGTTTACTGGCTTGCTCCTACGGCTTGTTCACTCTGCTTTCTTATAGAATCCAGGACCACCCTGCCCAGGAATGGCACCACCCACGATGGGCTGGACCCTTCCCACAACATTCCCTAATTAAGAAAATGCCCTATGGGCTTGCCTGCAGCCCAATCTTATAGAGGCATTTTCCTCTAAGATGATTTCAGCTTGTATCAAGATGACGTAAAACTATCCAGCACACAGAAGCAACTAGGAAGCCAGACAGTTCTGTCTTGCCCTCCTCCAGCCTACCAGCTCTGTGAAAATGAGAAAAGGCTACCATCATCCATTAGAAAATGTTCAGAGATATGAGGGGGCTCATCAAGGGTCAATTCTTTCCCTTGTTTGTTTGCTTGCTTCCTTGCTTTAGCTTGTTAAAACAAACAAACAAAAAAACAAAAAAACCCTCCAGAAATCAGAATTACAGAGGAAGACAGGAAGGTAAGAGAGTTGGCCGGACACCATGGCCGGATGTTCAAAAACGAAATCTCAATAGTCTTTTCAACCGGTATGTCTGGATGCTTTGAGCTTTTCACAAACTCTCTTAACCTTGAGTATCTGTTTATATCATCAGTGTTAGTTCAGACCATCAATTCCCCTGACAGCCTGACGAACAAGCTTCAATTTTATCGCAGACAAATGCATTGTGGTTCAATCTATTGTTTTGCTTATGGAAGCACTTTGGGACTCTATCCAGAGATCCATTTTGAGTTAAAAACTGAATTCTCAGACTTCTGCTTTACTACGTTTCACAAGTTGGAGCCTTGGGCCACATCTGGATTTTACTTCAAATCCCTCCCGCAACAGGCATGCGGGAAAATGCCAGGTAGAAATAGTGGTTAGTGGTCTTTTCTTACTACAGAAAACTGACCATTGCATCCAGATAAGTCTCTGCTGACAGGACAGTACTGTGGCACTTGACAAAGAAGCCGTGTGATGTCACATCAATGTGTTAACGTGATGGCCAACCTGGACGCCCAGCCTCCTTCACTGGAGGTTGTTCTGCATGTTGACTCTGGGCACTTACAGTTGTTTGCTTGTTGAATGGTGTCCTGTTTCTATGGCTCAGAGTGTTGGCTCGCATTACAGTCAAGTGGAAGCAAGAAAATTCAAGCGAGCCCTGCACAGAGAGAGATGCCTGCCACAATTTCAGCTTGCCTGGTAGATGAGCAGAGCACAGGGCTCTGGCAGGACGTCGTGGTGGAGCTGGGGATGTAGACCCGTCGTGTTAGAACTGGAGATCAGGCTGACCCTTGCCTTTGGGGAGAAGCTGGGTGGAGGCCCTGCTCCTGGAAGAGGAGGCTGGAGGGTGGCCTGCAGGTCCAGTGGGAGTGGAGAGAGACAGCAGTGGGTAACAGTGACTGCAGTTTGGGGCAGGTAAGTGGCCCCGCGCGCATGCAGTCAGCACCAGGAAGTTTAGATAACTCCGGGCCAACGAGTGTCGTGGTAGATAGACTGACGGTGTTACGGACTGGTGGGAAGGAGTAAGGTGGCCAGACTCATGAGTGGGAAAAAAAATGGCACACTCGTGTGAAAATGTCATAATGAGGGCTAGTGAGTCTGCGCAGCCAGACAACCTGAGTTTGATCCCCAGAACCCACAGAGTGGAAGGAGAAAACTGACTCCTGCAAGTTGTCCTCTGCTGTCCACATGTTGGTCCTAGTACACATGTACTGCTGCCCCCTATACAAAGTAAAAGAATGTTAAAAAAAATTGTTCCAATGTCATAATGAAACCCATCATTTTATACTCCACAGATTTTGTATTTTGTTAAAGAGGTGATAGATAGAGTTCAGTAGTAGAGTACTGGTGTAGCTTGTACAAGACCCTAGGTTCAATCACCAGTAAAGCATGAACATACACACACACACACACACACACACACACACACACACACACACACATCTTTCATAATAAAAAAGACATTTTTAAAAATTAAAAAGTACAGTCAATGGGAGTCCTGACATCATCTGCTAGGAAAGGAAGGCCTTACCGTGGGCACTGAGCTTAGACAAAAGAGCTGTACAACCAAAGTACAGCGATTAGATACTGAGGCAATCAAGTTACAACTGTGTTTGGGCTAGGGCAGGAAGAAAGAGGCTGTGTGCTCATCCGCTGTCCCCTGCCTGCTTACCAGGCCTGAAATATTAGACAGAACTCATCCATTCATTTGTTCAACAAGTTTTCATTGAGAACCTTAGCCACACGGTAACAGACAGAATAGGTCAGAGGTTATGGGAATGGTCAGAGTTGATAGTGGTGGTGACATACACTAGTAGGAGGCTCTTCAATGTTCACAGCCTTAAGCTTGGTATATTATCCCAAAAGCAGAGACAGGGAAGCAGGCGCAGAGAGGAAGTTCCCCGCTGGGGAGTGTAGCTGAGCGACCAGGGTTAGGGTGTGTGCCCCGCATCTCTTCCCCTTTTACATTCCTCTGAACTTCTGTGTTCACTGAAGTGAACCCAAGTAACACAGAGATAAGCTCAGGCCAGAAGATGAACGAGGGACTTAGCAAGTTCCCCTCCAGCTCTACTACTCTGAATGTCTGGGCGAAAGTGATGGTACTGGATCACTCGGTCATCCAAATGCAGCTCTAACTGTCTCCTAAGCTCAGAACCCGGAACAGGATGAGCCTGTAGTTGGAGAGCATGAATAAGTAGAGATGGCATGCAAGAGGCATGGAGCACAATGCATTTTCTAGCTCAATAAACGGACTCATCTCACAGGCCTGAAAAAAGTTATTGAAGTAGTGAAAATATATTGACTTTTCTCTGACCATTATTTCTTAAACAACAACATACCTATCTTCATAAAATTTACATTGCCTTAGGCATTATAAGCAATCTAGAGATATATTTAAAGTGTGCAGAAGGGTGGGTATGTATGTATGTATATACATATATATTACACTCAAGTTCTATGTCATTTTACATAAAGGACTTAGGGCTCTATAGGGGATCTGGGAACCAATTCCTCTCAGACACAAAAAGATAAAGGTGACATTTTTTTGTTGGATATATATATCTAAGACAGAAAGAGCAGGGCTGTCTTGATAAGATGAAAACTAAATTATTATAGCTAACAATAAAACAAGGTACATAGATATGATTTTTAAAAAATAAAGGTTAGAATGGGTTCCAGAATGAAGGAAAAATCAAGAGCTCCAGAGAGACTATGGTTGAGGGTAGAGATGGGTATAGTTGTTTAAGCTAAGGAGAATGATGGGAGGTAGACATGTAGGCTGTAGAGACCACTATGTGTGTGGTGGTAGTGTGTTCCCCCAAAATATTGTGCACCCTAATAAACTTATCTGGGGTCAGAGAACAGGACAGCCACAATATTACACATAGAGGATAGGCAGTGGTAGCACACATCTTTAATCCCAGCATTCCAGAGGCAGAAATCCCTCTGGATCTCTGTGAGTTCAAGACCACACTGGAAACAGCCAGGCATGGTGACACACGCCTTTAATCCCAGGGAGTGATGGCAAAAACAGAAAAATATATAAGGCACGAGGACCAGAAACTAGAAGCATTTGGCTGGTTAAGCTTTTAGCTGGTTAAGCTTCAGGCTTTTGAGCAGCCGAGTTCAGCTGAGAGCCATTGGGATGAGGACACAGAAGCTTCCAGTCTGAGGAAACAGGATCAGCTGAGGAACTGTTGAGGTGAGGAAGCTGTGGCTTGTTCTGCACTGATCTTCCAGCATTCACCCCAATAACTGGCCTCAGGTTTGTTTTTATTAATAAGACCTTCTAAGATTCATGCTACATATGTGTATTGGGGTTGTGGTGGTATAAGGCATAGTATATAGTGGTGTAAGAAGTCATGAGTTTGAATCCTACTCTGCCATATGTGACTGTGCACCAGAGATGTGTCACCTGCCAGCTCAAAGCCTGCATTTAATGTCACAGGAAGTATAGGCTGTTAAGTAGGTTAAATCTACCCATTCAAGTATAGCTTGAGTAACTGCCTCTGTGTAGGACCCTGGGGTAAACAAAAGAGATAGGGCCTTGTCCTCTCGGTCATTCAGCATGATTTGACTGAGGAGGAACACAGGAAAGAAGGATCCCTTGATTGCAAATGTGATAAAGGCCTGGGGGATCTGGGAGGAATTTCTGAGACCAGTAGACTGGAGTCGGGACAAGAAGTAGGGAGCTGGAGAGGGATTCTAGGAAATGAAACAGCTTGGAGGCATCCTGGGAAGGATGAGGCGTTTAGAGTGTGTGAGGGAGGAGATGTAATAGCCACGTGTGGTGGCACATACCTCTACTCCCATAGCTGGGGAGACAGAGATAGGGAGATTCCTGAGGCTGGCTGGAGGCCATTTTAGCAGGATCGGTGACATCCGGGTTCAACTATACGAGCTATTATTTCGGAACTCAGATTTAAGGTGGAAAGCGATTGAGGAAGACGCGGTTGAAACTGTGTGAAGCAGGAGACTAGATGGCAGGGACAGGAGGAGCTTTGAAGTAATGAACTTGGTCTTGGTTACTTTTTAAGCATTTTAAGTTGAAGATAGGGGGCCAGCTGGAGAAGGGAGGTGAGAAAATTAGGTAAGCATAGGTGGATTTGTGAATCTGTATTTCCGTGTCCATCCATGAATTCATTTGCATATGAACACAATAGGATGAGGGACTACCAAGGAACTCTGGTAATGTTTGAACTTATTTCAGTGTGAGTAACTATTGAATGGATGAAGCTATTAACAGGAACTTATAAGATTATAATACATCTTGAAAAATACAATGTCTGACACTAATTCCTTTATACTTTTTTTGGTGGATTTCCATTCTAGAAACAACAGCTCATATTGGCTACAGGCTTACTGTGCACTGAATTCTGGTCTAAGCAATATACAAGAGAAATATTCTCTCTTTTTGTCATCACAATGACCTGGAGAGGTAAAGTTTATCCTTATCCCCAATATTTTGATGTGGATAGACACTAGAAAGTCCACTGGTCTCCTAGCCTGGGATCACCCAGTTAGCAAGCAGAATCAAGAATTATACTTGGGCACAGATTCTAACTCACAAGTTTTCAGTGACTACTTTTCCAATAAGAGGTCACAGACAAGAAACACAACCATCTGGCTAGTTTGAATGAATAAATCAATTGTGCATTACACATTAATCTCTCGTGAGTTGATCTGTATGACTCCATTCTCTAGGGTTCCATTCTCTTCTAGTGAACTAATAAGTCTAAGGTTGCAAACTGCAAACCCAGCTGTGGACCAAGGGCTAGACTACAGGAAAATGATGGGAATGGAGATCAGAAAGGAAGCCAAAGCTAAAATGTGCAGGTCTTGATGGCAGGCAAATACATCGAATTGTTTCCTAATGCAGAGGGTAGGGATTTGAGCTCCTTTCAAACCTGCTTAGAAAATGATGTTGAGGGTTAATAATGTTAATAATGATTATCAAGTACAGATAAGAGTATTACACAAATGGCTGGAATAATTTATTCTCTTTAATAATATAAAAGATAAGTGAGGCTTAAACTATAGCATAATGTGTTAGTAAATAAAACAATACTTTGTTTATGATAGAATATAGACACAGAATTGAACTTGGTCTGAAGTAATCATGGACAATGTCCTGCAAGCATGGGGTAAGTGACTTTGACCTTGTCCAATGCTCTGTCTCCCTTTTGAGATGTTAAAATTTCAGGAAAAGCACATGAAAAGAAACTTTAATGTTGTGTTACCCCTAAACTTTCCAGAGTTGTTTGATCATGGCATCCCACACCAACACCAATCAACACACCATATTCATTAAAATATAAATATTAAAATTCCACATATTCATTAAAATTATATCATAACACAATACTGTGCTACAAAATTTGTGATGCCTTATGTTTGACCCTGGATTGTGTGAAACTCAACCCTAGGGCAAAGGAGAGAAGATTAGAGTGAACTATTTATTTGTTTCTTGAGAACACCTCTTGTGTCATGGTAACTGGCTATGGCTATGGTAAGCAGGCTCTAAACCTGATCACTGATTTTATGACTAACAATATTTAATGCTTATCTTGTGAAAATCATGTCCTAGCCTGAACCCATATTCTAAAATGCCTTGAACTTGAACATCCCAGTAGACAATGAGAGTCTACAGATGTGGTCTACTCAAAGAGCACCAGGGCTCATTCATTTAAATAGTTTCCAATTCCTTGTTTACTATGTGGTACATAAAAGACAGTTTACTCAAATGTCTTTTGAGAAATTATTAAAGGTATAATTTGGATAAATAATTGTGGTAATTATTTGTCCTCCGTGAAAAGGTTAATTATGAGACAAAGAAGATGTTATGCCAAATCAAGATAAGTTTTAAGTGAAACAATAAGTCTTAGGCATAAACAAAATTCCTTTTTTTGTTCTGACAAGATTTAACAAGTTAGATCTATTTTGGTCCGAATTATACATACTGAAGGAAATAGCATCTTTTGGCTGAAATGGATAATGTTATTGGGTAATTCTGTCCTTCAAGAACTTGGATAAGTTAGTCTGAATTAGGCAAGTCACTTAATCTCCTTGTTTTCTTGTCCCCTGGACTAAGAAATCTCTAGGGTTGTTTTCAGTTTGCAAGTGTCTGTGAATCTATTCATTTATAAATATGATGCTTTGTGCTTTTCAAAAAATTTCCACATTGGAAAACTGCATAATCTTCATTATAAAACCAGGTCTCTGTCCAGATTGAAAGGGCCCCAGGAAAGCACAGAATTCCAGAGTGTTTTGCAAGAATATCTTCACTCATTAAAGAATGTTCCTGAGAGAAAACAAGAACCCTGTGAACAGATTTCCCCACAGAGCAGCTGTGAAAGGGCCCTTCATTGAGGTCATGGATCTCAGCAACAACAGCACTCAGGGTAAGACAGTGGGTGACTATGATGGCTGGTCACACAGGCAGGTCCTTTATATAACTAAAGGTTATACCTTTAGTGATCTCTAGCTATAACCATGTTCCAATGCTTGTCTATATGCTTATTAAGAGCAACCACTGCTCTCACTATTCAACTTAGACTAATTCACTTAACCCCAACTATTGTTATTACCATTGTCTTGGAGGTGGGCAAGGTGAAGCAACGTTTAATTTGCTTAGAGTTCTAGACCTATTCAATGATGGAACCAAATTTGAATATAAATTGTTTAGGTCTAGAATCCTTCCTTCCTATTGCTTCTCGGGGTATCTTCTAGACACTGAAAAACTGGGACGGCCCAAGACAAGCTGACATACTGAGAGGCTGCTGTGCGCTATGAGACTAGAGACTAAAGGAGAGTCAATATATTGACATGTTGCTGCTCTTACCGAACTAACAAGTCACACTGGGTGAAACGCAATAAAGAATCCAAGAAAAGCTCTGGCAAAGAGGAGCATTTGAGCTAGTCTTAAAGAACAGGATTTTGCTAAGTGGAGTAGGAGGAAAGAACCTCAGGCTGGACTCTGGAATTTAGGGTGTGCTAATGAGCTTGCCTGTCCAGGTTGTAAGATGTGTGGTCATCAGCAGGTTCCGAGCGCTGTGCTATTGTGCAGCGTAGACTTCTCTGCTCTTCTGTGGGCAATAAGGAACCACTTGGCTTTGACCAGGGGGCATGACTCTGATGATGGACTATCAGGCTGCAGGCTAAGTGAGAGAAATGAGAAATTAAACCAGGAGAGCTTCAGTGACAAATCCAAAAAGTGGCAGTGTGGTAGATGCCATGGTATGGATGCCAAGACTTCCCCTTCAAGAATAATGGTCTTACTATTTGAGTCACTGGGAAGGCTGCCAAGAAAGATCCCTCAGCTGTCAACTCCCTTCACCCAAGGCCATGCCTTCTTCCTCCGAGTGTTTGGCCAGATGATTGATCACTGTTTGGGGTATGAAGGACTCTGCCTTTCATCACAACCCAGGACAGCACTAAGGGTCACCCCAGCTGTAAAGCTCAGGCCTCGGCATGTTGCTAATGAATTTTCTAAGCCCAGTCCTGCCCCATTCCCTTTTCCATGATAGACTACACTGTACTGGGAACCCTCTCTAAGAAACCTCTATACAAACTTCTGTCTCAGAAACTATGTCCTAGGAAATTCTACTTGCCTGTGAAGAGTTATAATATGTAATCCAGCAGTAAAACCCACAGGTGAACAGGCAGCTAGGCTGGGATGCAGGATGTGAAGGGTGGGGTTAAGTAATTATGGTGTTCCACCAAGGAACCTAGAAAGATGTGCATCGAAACCAACATGATCTCTCCCTCAGACAATTGTGACAGGAACTCAATGGTTTCTCTTATATACCCTTATAATCCATTCTTCATAGATGGATGAGAAGGATTCATCTTTCAAATACTCCCATTATGTACAGAGAAAATAAAAAATCATTTTCATGCTAACAATGCTCTACCCAATCTGATCCCCAGGTATCTCTCAACCTTCTCATGCCTACTAGGCTCTAGCTAGCTTCTTCTGACAGGTCTAGAACATGCCCAACCACATGCTTGCTTATGTGCCCGATATCCCCATGACTCCAGCTCTCATATCCTCTAGCCCTCTCTGCCCCAAACTATCCTATTTGAAATGGCAGGCCCTGCCGTTATTCCTTAAATATACTTAATTTCTACTCCTAAACCACTTTCTTCAAGTTGACAATGACCTGTCATTCATGTTTATGTGTCTTGTGTTAATGTGTTGTCAGTTTCTCTCTAGAACTGGTGATGTTGTACAAAACAAGGTGCAAGAATCATGTCACCCCTTCCTTCTTTCCTATCCTGTCAGGCACATACCGAGTTCATGAGCTGAGGAGAAGCAGGAGCAGAGGTGGAGTGTGTGTTCAGTAGAGAATGTGATTGCCACTTGGAACCTGTTGAGTCTGACCCATCTTCACGGCAGTCAGCGCTTTGGGTTACAGACAGTTATCGGTTCAGGTTGCTTTGTAGGGACAGAGAGGGGGATGTTTCTTAGAGGTTGTGAACTGTGGGATATGTGGGAGATAACACACTCTAGCTGCCGTTGCTGACTTGTTCTTTTGAAAAGCTTTTTGAATAAAAAAAAAGATCATATTCTTTCAATAAAACAAAACCTAATATAGGCAGATTTAATAAAAGGAAAACTAACGACTTATCAAAGAACAAACAAACAAACAAAGGGTAAGGGGGGAGGCAGAGAAGGGTCTGAAGGATTCACTGTCTCATATAACTGCAGTCTGGAGGCTCAGGCTGGCTCGCACACAGTGATGACCCTACAGTTTAGCCCCTCCCTTCTCTACTCTGCTCTTCTCTGCTCTGAGCTGACTAAATTATCAGGAAGGCGCTTTCCAAAGGAACCCTGTGACAGGTGCTTTACCAGTAAATGCTGGATTTCTTTATCCACAAACCCAGTGCCTCTTGCTTTGGACACTGGTGTTCTGATGAGGGATAGTTCATCTTCAGATGATAACTGGTCTTTCCAATTTGCCCAGTGATTTGGCCTTTGTGGCTTGGAATTAGCCACGATGATAGTGTTGACACTATGGAAATTGGCCAGTGCTACAAATCAAGGCCCTTTTCTTTTGGAGAACTTGTCATTATATACTCTGTCCACTTGGTCACTGTGTAGCCAAGGGATGAGGACAGATCTGCCAGAGTTTCAGGGACTAAAGCCTCCCTAGGGACGGACTGGCTCTTTAAAGGGCAATCAGCCTGAGTTCCTTGAAAAAGGAGAGAATGGATTTGGGGAAAGGCCCTCCCGTGTGCAATGTTATGTTAATGTACACTGTATCATTACAGATTCTACTGTTTATGTTGTAATTAAAGAAACACTCTAAATTCAGGTTTCTGAAAAGCTTTGCAATTCATGATTTGTCTTTTGTTCGTTTTCCTCAGTGTTACCTGATCTTCGATTAAGGTTGGTTTTCTTCATAGAACTTTGTGTAACTTCCCAATGCCTTTGCAAAGGGATGAACCAGGATACAATGATAGAAAAGAAGGAAGTAAGGACAAATTACTAAAATATGTTTACTGTTGTGTTAAGTTAGTTGGGGGATTGATACTAGGTTAATCGTGGGGATTGAGTCTTCATGTTTCTTCTCGCTTGAACAGCAATTTTAAAATACAAAAAAATGAATAAATAATAGATTTAAAAAATGTTTTTCTATTTTTTTCATTTATTTGTTCTTTCTAGGGGTTTGGGTGATGGGTGATGACATTCATGTGGTGACCAGAGGTCAGTGTGGAGGAGTTAGTTTTCTTGTCCCACCACATAGGTCCCTGGGGATGAAACTGAGCCTGGGTAACTGGCAACATTACCAAAGAAGCAATATTATCAGTCCCCAAATACTGAGTTTTAAATCAGCTGATGTGTCCACAGACTTTTAACTTTTAGCAAATGAACAAGGTTTAAAATAAAAGGTACAATAAATTTCCTTAAAAAAAAAACCCTGAATATTATCTGTTAATTATTGATACCTTAATGGCCTGTAATTAATCTTGGGTCATTTGTGAAATCAAGTGTTCAGGCTTTAGGCCTAAAACTTTATTCATTGCTGATAGGAACAGAAAATAAAAGACAGTGATAAAAACCAGTAAATTTAAATTAGGTCCACGTGTTTATCATGTACTCTGCTGATCCACTATATTTCCCACATGGACCACATTTTGTCTTATTGTTTTTATGTATTTTAAAGACAGAGTCTCATGTAGCCTACACTGGCTTTCAAACTCACTAAGTAGCAGAGAATGACCCGGAACTCCTGATCCTCCTTTATCCATCTCCTGAGTACTTTGTGCTGCTGACTTGGTTACTGTTTAATGCTGTGTAGAGACACCAGGACCAAGGCAACTTACAAAAGAAAGCATTTGGCTGAGAGCTTGCTTACAGTTCCAGAGGGTGAGTTCACAACCGTCATGGTGGGGAGTATGGCAGCAGGCAGGCAGGCATGGCACTGGAGCAGAAGCTGAAAGCTTACATATGATTCACCAGCAGGAGACAGAAACAAAGACTGGGCCTGGCATCCATTAATGAAACCTCAAAGGCTGCCTCCAGTGACACACACACTTCCTCCAACAAGGCCACACCTTCTAATCCTTCCCAAGCAGTTCCACCAACTAGGGACCAAGCATTCAAATATGTGAGCCTATGGGGGACGTTCTCATTTAAACCACAACAGCCACCATGCCCATCTGATGATGTCTTAAGAGGCTAGCAATGAAAGAGAGCAGTGGCATTGCCTGTCTTGTTGACTGTCGTGTGCCATTTATAGTATTGAAAATTCAATGAATTTCTTGAATATTGAGTTTAGAAGTCTAGTGGTGATGCTACATTTTTATCCTTTTGCTTGTCCTTATGTAAATACAAAGAACACACTGGCTCACTAAAGGTGGTGAGTCATCAAGGGATGCTCCTGGCTTTAGCAGATTTTGAGTATAAACTATAAAGACACTTTCAAGCTGAAGAAAGCGGGAACACACCAAAGGTGAATAGCATCCTGAGAGTCCCAATCATGGGTAGGGGAGGGAGAAGGCCCTGTAGAGAAACAATGCTGAATTCAGAGAAGCAGCAGCCCATCTAGACTGATGCATACTAATATCTGAACCAGAGTGGGGAGACAGCTCAGTCTGTAAAGCACTTGCCATGCGCACATGGGGACCTCAGTCAGACTCCTAGCACTCACACAGCAACAACAACAATAACAAAAAACTCCAAATTACAGAAAAACAGGCATGGTGGTGTATGTTTGTACTCTTAGTGCTGAGGAGGCAGAGGCAGGAGGATCCTTGGGGCCCAATGGCCAGCTAGTATAGCCCAATGACAAGCCCCCCGATCACAGTGAGAGACCCGGCTTCAAGAAGTAAGGTGGACAGAAGGACATCTGGAGTTGACCTCTGTCCTCCACACAATGGGCATGTACCACACAAACATATAATCACATGTACACACTGAGCTACACACACACACACACACACACACACACGCACACACACACCTCTACCTGCAGCAGGAATGCACTAGAGGAAGCAGTAGACTATTAAAGGCCAAGAAAAGGAAGAACATGGGTGGTGGATGGTTGGTATTGTCAACGTGATAGAATTGTCAACATGACAGAGAAGCACCTTGGAGACAAGCACCTTGGAGACACGGTCTGGGCATGTCTGCGAGAGAGTTGGCAGGTTAATTAACTGGATTGGAAAGACCTAGAAGACCCACCATGAATCTGGGTTGTGGTATTCCCTGGGCTTGGGTCCTGGGATTGCATAAAGAGAAGAAAGTGGGCTGGGCAGCAACATTTACCCCTCTCTGCATCCTGACCGCAGACGCAGTGTGACAGCCGCCTTGTGCTCCTGCTGTCCACCATTATGGACTGCACCTCCAAACCGTGAGCTCCTTAGGCTGCTCTGTCCTAGCAATGAGACTAGTAACTAATACATGGACTAGGGAGAAATGGAAAAGGAAATCTGAGCACATCCTTTGGGGACAGCAAAGGCAGAATCCAACCTCACCAAAGCCTTACCTGTACAGGTAGCTGCTTGTGAGAGCCTGGAGAAGCTAGAAGCATCAGGAGAAGCAAGGGGCCGCCATAATAGCTCCTGGGGGAGAGTCCAGGAGGAATTAGGAGAGTGAGTCTGGGGCCAAATGCAGTGGTTTGAGTGGTAGTGTGGCCTCAGGCAACTTACTGTACACCTTTAACTTTATGAAAAATAAAAAATAAAGAGAGGCCCCCAAACAAACAAAAAAGATGACAACTTTTCCTACAATTCACTCCAGGGCTACAGGATGGGAGGAATTGGTACCTAACAGGCCACAAGTGTTCCATAAATGCTCATTATTGTTATTAAATGCTCATTATTATTTTCCAGTGACAAGAGGCCCGAGACCTGCTTTTAGCCAATGTCTGCTAAATTACTGTAGATAATGGTGTTGGAATTCAGTGGTGTATAAATCTTTGTCAATCTATTTCTTTGCGCTTGTGACTATTCATGTATGGGAAGGGAATGGTAACTATGACAAAAAAACTATCACAGAAAGAGAATACCAGGTGCATAATCTGGGGACAGTGACTGCTCATCCTGAGGTCACCCATGCAGCTCTTTTTCTTTCCTAAATTAAAGCTGGCAAGGTTAGCCTGATGGATTCAAATGGAGTTCTACACACAGTCAAGCTTGGTCCACAATTTGAGCATAAGATTTAGTGATTACACAAAACATCCCGGGCATGTCAGAGAAAAGAAATTCTGAGCTACAGACTTGTCCTCTGAGAGCAGTGACCTCAGTTACCTTACGTTCCAATGGGGAAACCAGCAACGCAAATGTCCCTGTTTACCAGAGCTGTCATAGTGATGGCCACTTTTGTTTTCCGATAGGGGACCAGGCGCTGTACGAGATTAGGTACCTGAAGAAATCCTGAGGGACATTCCTGCTATTTAAATTAATTATTTAACTCATTCCTATTTTCCAACTACCCGGTGTTTCAGTGACCTTGAGTCATGCCTGCTGGCAAATGTGTAACCATGGAAAAGTCTCCACTGTGAAGCTGCAAACAAAAGCTCACTCTCTTAGGGTTGTTTTTGGTTAGACACAGAATAGTGAAGTCTGGGAATTAAGTGTATTAGTTAGAATAATATATTCAGGGATTTAGGGAATTTGGGTCAGGTTTTATACCAACCCTACTACCTCTCTCTGGGCCTCAGCTCAATCCTTTAATCTTCTGGCTTCTTGCTCCATCTGTAAGAGAGAAGCCTCCGGCAAGGCACTCAGGGCAGGAGCTGTAGGAATAAATTAAATAATGGACTTAATATCACCACCGAGAATGGAGCAAATTGCTCTTTTGTGGGATCCATTAGCTCAACTGAGAATATTAGCACAGGATTCTGAGTGTATGATTGATGTAAGAAGTAAGATAGCATCCATTTTCATTCTGTGCTTTGTCCCGAAATGACTCTGGGTGACAGATAAAGCACATGAGGGGGACTGGAGAAAGCAGGACTAGAGGAGCATGCTTGGTGAATAAAAAGGAGGAGGGGAGTGGGGAAGGGAAGGGAGGTATGAGCTAAGAGTGAGACAGATGTGGAGACAGCAGGGAAAAGGAGGAAGAGGAGGAGGAGGGGGCTGCAGAGGTGGTGGTGACTATAGAGGCAGGCCAGAAATCAAGGCCCCTCAGTAAAGAGAAATTGGGAGGATGTGAAATGAGATTCCAATCAGACCAGTGCTCCCTGGAACCCTGAGGGAAGGAAGAAGGGATGGGGGCAGAGAGGCAGGGTTTATTCCCCAAGGTTATCCCTGCCATCCTTTCAGGGGCCTTCTCAGCCTGATCCTTTCCTCCATTGGATCTCAGTCCTAGGCTTCTGGAACAGGAAGTTGACTTTAACGACCTGAGGCAGTCAACTTTCCCCAGTTTCAGAAGATAGGAAAGAGACTGGTCTCTAGGTGCCCTGAGGTGATAGCTAACAGCACAAGGAAGTCAGGGACAGAGTATGCTGTAGGCATTTCAGCCATACCCACTCTGGCCTCACATACCCTCAAGCTTTGTCTTCTCTGGACAAGGGATTTGTTCTAACCACTCCACCTACCACCTTAGTGCTCAAGTAGGTGGGTTTATTCAAAATGAAAATTGTGACATTCAGAGCATGTGTCACTAGCTTTGTGTGAGACACATATGCCATGTATTTTTACAAAAGGAGTTTGAAGTGGTGTACATTTAAGACAAGGCATGTGCGTTGAGAAAAATACCTGGCCAAGGAAACTATAGCAAAATTGATGCAGCAATGTGTGCTTTTATAGAACTTAAGTCACTTGATTTTTTTTTTGACAATCCTCTGATGTTGCTGCTTTTAGTTACGCCCATTTTAGAGAAGGAAATTGGACAAACTAAGATTTGATGTTATGTCTTTGGTTTGGTTTCGGTGGCCAGTGTGAAAATAAAACAAAACTGTAGGAGACTCATTACTGACTTCCAACAATAGCAATTTCAAGCTATTCACCAGAAGTGTGTGTGTGTGTATATGTGTGTGTGTGTGTGTGTGTGTGTGTGTGTGTTCTGTTTGTATAAAATATTGGCTCAAAATGCAGTTGAGTCCCTCTTAACTTAGACTTTTATGTATTCCTCACATAATGATGCCCTTTGACAAGGTTCCTTACAGATTTGGCCCAGAAGGAACTTTCTCCTAAATGAGATTATGATTTCTCCCACTTGACAATGAGAGTTATGGAAACTCCCAGTTCCCCACTTCATGGTTAAGAGGAAGCTTGGAGTTCAGTGTCGGGTCCATATGCTACGATTTGACTGAACCAGGTGTTTTTATTATTACTTTTACACTTCTTAATGTTTGTCTTTCTATGTAAACCATTTTAAGTCCTTCTTGGGAGAAAGCACAGTATAAATAATAAAAGAACAAACAAAATACAGTTGTCCAGTCGGGGCTGTGCTAGGGATGTAATGACTTAGCAAAGTGTGTTATGTGACACCCTAAACTCACTTTATCTGAAAGAGAATATATTAGAAACAGGATTCTGGGAAGACCTTTCTTTCATGGTGTTTATCACTTTTTTTTTCCATGTCCCTTAAATAGCATTCCAAACCACTTTGGGGGAAAGAATATCAAATCTAGAGCAAATGAGCTGATTACTCTCATATGTCTTCTTACTGAGATCTAATTAAAGTTTTGAATCTTGTCCAAAACTGTGCTCTAAAATAAACCAATTTAAATCTACATTTATCAGTCAGACTTAAAATGGGGGATGGCTTTACCCACTTCACCCATTCGCCAGTGAATAACTATGCTTAAATTGTAGATTCTTATCTGGTTCCACAATTCTTCCAGGAATACAGCATACCTTATCTTGCTGATTGACAAACACTATACACATTAGGTCATTCATCAAGAGAAGCCTTCTGAAGGGCCAAGATGCTGTGATTCAATGACAAACCTCCCAGCATCTCAATTTCGTTGCAGATTTTGGCTCTGCAAAGAACAAAGCCTTTCAGACCCAGAATGTTCATTATGGGGATCATCATGCTTTTAAATAAATTCCTATAGAGAAGGGGGCAGGGAGAGGAGGCAGTATTTACACTTTAGTATCTCACTGCCTCGGTCCTATTCAATTTCAGCTTGCCAAAGAACCTGTACTTTTACTTCTAATTATGTGATTTATTTATTATTTATTTGACAGACACTTATGGAGATGTATCAGGCTCTTTGTAGTCTACAATTTAAGTAGCAAACAGACATGATAACATCACATGAAAATGCAAATAGTAGATGTTGTAGAGAGTGGTATTTAAAAAACAAACTGGCTCCTGAAAAGGTATATAAAAATGGGGTTCATCCATAGCACTTGCAATTGAGCTGTATTATCTATACTGGTTAGTATACATTAACAATCTATACTGGTTAGTTTACATTTTTATATGATAGATAAAAAGCATTTACTCTGGCCATCACTGATTGCAGAATCTTATCAAATGCCCCCAAATGAGTTATGGATTGGTCACATCCCATATTGCTGATGTATTTCTAAAGCAGTGAGTGGCTTTACAGCAAATATTATCTAGTATTTTATGTAAATATAAAACCTGTAATTTCTCACAGAGAAGTGTGCATACTGCAACTCTCCAAACCATTTCTCAGTATAATGCAGTTATTCCTTACAAGCTGTGATAAATTCCCAAGTTCTTACCTGTGAAATGGGCACACAAGGCAGATTTTCTGTGGTGCACAAGCTTCTGGGTAGCTTTTCTTCACCGCTATACAAGAAAACTTTGGCAGCATGTTTATGTGATCATGTGTTTTTTGTTTTTTTTTTAAATACAATTTGTAAAAGTAAGATAATTTAACCACTCTGGGTTGAGACAGAGGTCTCTTTCCAGCTGGACATCCACTTAGTCAGTTCCACCCAGTGCCGAGGGCTGCTGGAACAGGTTGGACATGCTGGTTTGTTTTGTTTTGTTTTCTCTTTTAAGAGGACCACCCAAACTGCATAAATTTCAGGCCCCACAAAACCCTGCATCCGCCCCTACATGTGGTAACAGAACCCAGTTCACAGGTGTGTTGTCGGATTAAATAGTGAACGCATGCAGGGGAAGCAAGGCCACGGAGGTCAGCATTTTATATAAGGTGCAAACCATGATGCTGTCATGTTGTCTGGGTTTTAAAATTATTTTCCATGGAAAAGGAATCTGCAGTCCTGGGCCACAAAGATATGCCATGATTTTCTTGGGCTCTAGCTATCTTGGAGTCTCTTTAGCTATTACAGATTTAAACGTTTGTGTTTGGTGTGACTTCAGTACAAAAGACAGAAATATTAGTGGACATTAAAACACTTAAATCTATTTTCTCTTCTGACTTCAAAACAAATGAAAAAAAACTTTTGTTGGCTCCTAAAAGTTCTGTGAGCCATAGGTGCTGTGTCTAATGGAAGAGACAGGATTTGCCAATGGGATTAATAAATTTCTCAAGCTGTGGGAAAGAATTAGGATAAAGAAAAGGCAATTTTGGTACAGCTTAAATGGGGGCAGGGGCAGTACACAGACTAGAAACAGTCATATGGACAGCAGGAGGCAGTTAGTGTTCAAAATATGCAATTTAATGGAGGTGGCCACTAAGACACTCTTAGGTGATCATATTTTCAAAGATATTATTGCATAAGGAATTTATTTTTCACGCAATGTTGCCCGTTTTAGAGTTACATTATTAACGGAATATTTATTTTAGAAAATAAGCTTCGTCCTGCCAATTTGTAAGTTGCTCTAGATGCTAGAGCTTAGAATTTCAGGCAAAGGTCACTCACAAACTCCTTGGCCTTGGCGCATCAGATAAGTCACAGATGAAAACAAACTCCTTAGGAAAGGTGTGTCTGCAGAGCCTTGTGACTGCGTGCCAGCCACTCTTGTCTGGCACATTTCTGAACTTTGCAAAATTAATTGTGCTAAAGAGAACACCATCAAACGCGTCCGGCACAGAGAGTAAACATCTTCAAACCACGATTCTGCGCTATAAAACACTCTCCTACTAATTTCATTTGGTGCATTACTCTGGAGGAACACCGAGGCCAAGTGAAACTGCGGAAATAGGAACAATGCACGGAGGAAAAATCTCACCCCATTAAGGGATCCGTTTCTTCTCTGCACAAATAAGCCCACCACGCCTCGGAGGCACGACTAGATGGCTCCAGGATGTTCTCAGAATGCTCCCGCGGGCCCTCCTGAGCTGAGAGAGCCCCGCACCAAGAAGGAAGGGGTCCTGAGTGTCAGCGCCTCAGCCCACGGCGCAGTTTAGGTAACTCACAAAATCGGGGGGTGGGGGGTGGGGATCTAAGCAAACAGACGTGCGCCTATGGCAGGAATGGGCGTCCGTGTGCTTTTTCGGGGCGACTTGGGTTTCCTCCTCCCTGCAAGGTTTGCAACGCTCAGTGACAGCGGTATGGGAGCCGCGCGGGTTCCCGCAGGGCCGCCTGGGCTGGGCCGGCCTTTCCGGAGGCTTTGCACCGGCAGGGCGGCCGCGCTCTCTCCCGCGGCTCTGTGACCTTGCAAGGCTGGCCGCGCGACCCGAGCCTCAGCAGAGGCACCACCCTGGGCGCCGGGCCCGCGCGCGACCGACCGACAGGCTCCGACTCACGCGCGACCTCGCGGGCCCGCGCCCGGTGCGCGCGGCAGGGCCGGCGAGGGGGGGGGTAGGGTGGGGGGGGAGGGAGAGTCCGGGGCGCGCGGGCGGGGCCTGGGCGGGGCCTGGGCGCTGCGCCCCCCGCCAAGCTTCTTGCTGGCGCCGCCTCCGGGCGCGCAGTCCGCGCCGGAGCGTCTCGGCTGTGGCCGCGGCCGTTATCGTCGCCCGGCGCTGCGGTGGCTCTCGGGGGTTGTGAGAGGGCAGCGGCAGCCCGTCGCCGGTGGCCGCTGGAGCCGACCTGCGAGGGGGACGACGACGGGGGCACCGGAACCGCGGCTGTGGTCGGGCTGGCTCCTTCGCGATTGCAAGTCCCGGGTTGTTGCAGGGTCCGGACTGCCCCCGGGGCGGCGGCCGCCTGGGATGGCAAGATAGCGGCGCGGGAGCGGTCGGTGAGTGCGGGGGCGCGGCGCGGCAGCCTGGAGCGCGTGCGGGGGAGGGAAGGGGGGGGCGCGTCCCCGGCCCTGGGGCAGCGCTGCTGCTCGGGCTCGCGCCGCCCGTGCCAGCCCAGGGTCAACCCTGCTGCCCGCGTGGGCGCGGACTGCACCGCGCCGAACTTGTGCGGCGCGAAGGGCAAGTGAGTTCCAAGGCCAGAGGTGACCAGGGGGACGGAAAGGACCTTTAAGTCCCCATTTGGAGCTGCGACCTGCCAGATGGTATCTTGCCTCTCTGAACCTCTTGCGCCTCAGCAAAGTAGTTCCTGGTCCTTTCTGCTTTTATGGTGCATTTTGACATGACCTGTCCGTATTGCTAGGTGCTTGTGTCACGCAGGCGCTCAACTTACTAAAACCCCAAGTTAAAGTGTAGGCGAGCAAAGTTGGGCTTCGTGATTGGTGGCATTCCTGATGTGTTGTCTAGAAGCACAAAGCTGGGATCGTCAATTCAGAGGCATAGACAACGGCACAGAATGTGTTGTGAGCTTACATGAGAGCTTGAGTAATGTGATTCTGGCCCCCCCGTCTTCAGCTGCCAAAACACAAGCCTTTCATATACACTTGGAATATCTTTGTGTCCGTTTTCTGTCTGCGTGTTTAAAGCAATCAGATATCGATAGGACACGTGCGCCTTTATTTACTGACATTTATATGAAAATACGTTCTTTGCATTTACTTTGTGTTCCCTTAAAGTATTTTTTTCCAGCAAAACTTTCAGTTTAAAATTTGCCATCCAATTTGTCTTCAGCTGCATATTTAATTCAACAAAATTTCTTGGAGTCAAGCTGCTGTGACTTATTTAGTCAGGGGTTCAAAAGTGGTGCCCACATTATACTTAAAGCAGCCGCCGCCCCCCCCCCATGTGAAACTAAAGCAATTGTTTATTGCGACTGATGCTCTCCCCTCCCCTTACATGATTATTTTGACACATATCTGAAGTCATACTCCACTAGGAGCAGAGGCTTCTAATCTAAGGCTGGTTGAGGAAAACAGACCTCAGCATAGCCTTTGCTTTTAAAAACACGAGATTGCGCTCTTTGTGTTTTTCTCAGACTGTTTTGTCTTATAAAAGGTGGACACTGTTCATTTGGAGGCTTCATTGGAGAATCTTAAGCTCAGTTAAAATATGAGGTATATTTTCAAGGAGGCCTGAGCAGCTATTTGCTCTCCCAGAGTTGAACTGAGGTATATTTGCTTTGTAATAGGTGAGATCACAAGCTGCTCTGTTCTCATTAGTGGAGACTTGGATTCTCTTCTGGGAACTGAGAACTGGGCGCTGTGCTGTTAAACCCAATGAAACTTCTCTGATTTAAAAACAAACAAACAAATAAACAAAAAACTTTTGCTTCTGAAGACTCATTCTTGAGGTCGATGTTAGTATAAATGATCATGTGAAGATGTTATTATATTAATGGTGGGATGTCCCTTCGTGTCAGAGAAGATTCAACAGTTCCAGAAAGTTCAGAGTAAAAAGCACACCTCTCTCCCACCACACCCTCACAGCATCTGTAAGGACAGGGCTTCCTGCCTCTTGTCTCTCTCTCTCTCTCCAAATGTAGCCAAACGCTTTGCAAACATTGTGCTCTTTCTGTTTTCTGACTGGCTGGGATACATTGCCTGCCCTGTTCTCTCAGCTTCTTCCTAAATCCTGACGGTCTCATCAGTCCTCTAGGAAAGCTGCCTTACTCTTACAGCAGCTGAGAACTCCATTAAGGATGAACCATACTTTATCTAAGTTTCTCTCTCTAGATAGGTATACACATTATTTCTCATATCTTGCTGTGAAGTTGTTGTAAAGCCAGTTTTTTTTTTTTCTTTTTCTTTTTCTTTTTCTGAGGCTCTTAAGTGGATTTCAGATATTCTCAGGGCAGGGCCCAAAGACAGCAGTGATGCTTCTTTAACATTGCAGGAAGTGGATGCCTGCTCTGCCCAGTGCACATCCTTTGCTTTTCTGACTCCAGAGTGACCCATAGGGATTTGTGGCATCTTTGCTGTGAAGTGAGAGCTTTGATGGTCAGGACCTCAAGTCATTCCCTTAATGACAGCTTGGGCCCTGTTTCATCAGCAGAATGTAACAAATGTGCAATTATAAGAGTAATCTACCAAGCCAGATGTGGTGCCTTTAATCCCAGCACTCAGTAGGCAAGGGCGGGTGGAACTCTGTGAGTTCTAGCCTAGGCAACGGAGTTCCAAGTCAGGGCTATATAATGAGACCCTGTCTTAAAAAAAAATCTTAAGAGTTTAAGTGATTTGGATATGCATGGAAGGCTCATGCCTTTTTAATAAACTGACAGGACGGTTTTGTGTTTCAGAAAATTTGCTTGTCACTAGGATAAAATCGGTGCTTTCTGTGGTAGATCACCACTTTCTTCTCCAGTGTGAAGAAATTGCTTTCACACCTTTATAGTTTGGGAAAGGATTATTGCCAACTCTTGGGGGAAGGATGCTTTTAAAAATATTTGTCCTTGGCATCTCTTAGAGTGATTTTTGAAGCAGAATAAATTGTAGAGGTTAAGTAGTGCTAATGCTTGGGCATGCTGCATTATGTAGCCTGGTGTGACCACATGTGGAGGTTGTATGTTTTGTTTTGCTTTGCTTTTTTCTTCCATAAGCTGTGAGGATCCTTTCAAAAATTTAATTAAAACCCCATTGACTCTGTTAGTATTTAGGGTGTTGCCTTTTTTTATTTGTTATTTGGGACCTAACACTGTGGTATCAATACAAAAGTGTTAATACTATCCATATTTGTTCCTAAGAAATGGGTGTTTATCAGTCCTCTGTTAATATTCCAAGCAATTTTCAGGGGAACTGAGATCCAGATGTGTACAGGATAAACAGACTGGCTGTCATGAGTTTCCATCTGAATTGTGGAGATGAGTAAAAAAATCCAGGGAACAGTGAAGATCATATCAGGTAGTGGTAAGGACCAGGGAAACAAGGCATAGCATGACTGGTTTAGAGAGGACCATGGGGAGGACACTGCCTGAGGGTTGAGGCCGAAGGAGCCTCTCTTGGGTTGGAGCTGAGGACGGAATTCTTCAGAAGCAGCAGCGTGTGATTTTGGTGCATGGGGCAGTGTAGATCAGGCAGAGGACACTGTGAGCGCCAGTGCGCTAGGTGACCTAGGGCCACCCCTGTGCTGTGCTGATGGTGGGGGAGAAGGGGAGTCTGCTAGCATGTTCTGGGATCGATGTGCTGCATATGGTTTAGAGGTGTGCGGCCGAAGTGGAGGATGGAAGATTCCTCCGTGGGCTGGGTGGCTTCAGGAGTGCAGGGCTAGTCTTGCTGTTTCCTGTTGCATGTGCAGCAGAGACCCCACCTGCTGTGGGCTTTACTTGTTGAATAAATGAGCGAGTAAATAAAGAGTTTAAAAAATAATCTGTAGCAGGAATCTTAAATGGTCTTATTCATAAGAACAAACCTGGAGCCAGGTATTGGGGTGAATGCTGGAAGATCAGAGAAGCAGAACAAGCCACAGCCACCTCCACCTTGCCAGTTCCTCAGCTGATCCTGTTTCCTCAGACTGGAAGCCTCTGAGTCCTCATCCAGAATGAATCTCAGCTGAACTGCTGCTCCAAAGCCTGAAAGCTTAACCAGCCAAATGCTTAACCAGCCAAATGCTTCTAGTTTTTGGTCCTTATGCCTTATATACCTTTCTGTTTTTGCCATCACTCCCTGGGATTAAAGGCTCACTTCTTGGGATTAAAGGTGTGTGTCACCATGCCTGGCTGTTTCCAATGTGGCTTTGAACTCACAGAGATCCAGAGGGATTTCTGCCTCTGGAATGCTGGGATTAAAGGTGTGTGCTACCACTGCCTAACCTCTATGTTTAATATTGTGGCTGTCCTGTTCTCTGACCCCAGATAAGTTTATTAGGGTGCACAATATTTTGGGGAACACAATACCACCACATTTCCCCTTTTTTGTCTAAAATTTAAAAAAGCTTATAACTAATACAAGAAAAATTATATCCAATAAGTATATACAATATACACAGTCAAGATTACATTAACGATGTCTAGTCCATTAACATTTGACAGATTCAGACAAAAAACTCCATTAATATATAACAATGTCCAGTCCAATAACATTTGATAAACTCAAAAAAATTTCATTACTTATCCTATTTAAAACAAGTAGTTCCTTTTAAAAAGTAGATTCCATAATCTCCCTTTTTTATCTTATCATATCCATATTCATTGCCCGGTTTTTGGTCAAAATTATTATTATTATTATTATTATTATTATTATTATTGGGTTTTGGAGACAGGGTTTTTCTGTGTAACCAGGCTGGCCTCGAACTCACGGAGATTGGCTTGCCTCTGCTGGGATTAAAAGTGGTTGCCACCCCCATCCAGCATTGGCCATAGTTCTTAGTCAGGAGTCTTGGTTCTGGCCCTTGACCTTACCACGTCTGTTACAGTTCACACACTCTCCAATAGGTGCTTCAAGACAGTTGTACTTCTTCTGCCATGAAATCCAAGTCAGAAATGCTCAAAACAAAACAAAGCTCTTTGTAGTAAATCATGGTGATTTCTGAGAGAGATTTAGTCCGCATTATCATGGTTGATTCCAGCGGAGTAGCCATTTACATGGGAATAGAAGTTTCCGACGCCTTTTTTTGTGGATGGATGTTTAGGTTCTTTGGGCAGGCGGCTGACTAATGGGCTGTTCAGAAGTGTGTGTTACGCTCAGGTACTTTATTCTCACAGGAGGAATGTGTGTGTGTGCCTGCTCTATTTTGGGAAATAGCAGGAACTTGTGGTATTTCCTCTTCCCCTCTCCTAATCTGTTTGCCATTCTAAATATATGTTCCTTTATATTAATTGAAAGCTTGGGAAACGGGTTTGATGCCAAGCAATTGTTGCAGCAGATGTAGTAAGAGTCCCGTCTTCCTGCTGACTGACTGCTGGGCTCCCGTTCTGCATCAGGGGTTCTGTAATCTTGCAGAACGGGAGTTTTGATCTCTTTAAATTTCCTATCCTGACTGGTTGAGGCCTGATGATCGCAACTTGCTTCCACATAAGATGACTGACTGTGTTTCCCAACTCGGTGTGGTGCAGCCTGTACAGACGCTAAGAACAGAATGGATTCTTAAGGGCCGCAGTCTTGAGCACAGTCGCCCTGGCCATCTTCATGGTTTTCACTTCAGACAAATAGCCGATGCTGGGGGGGGGGGGGGGTGGGAGTGTGGGGAGTTCAGAGGCTTAGAAATTCAAGCACTTTCAAGCAGTTGCTCTGCAGTCCTCTTAGGAGTTGCAGAAGGACAGAGTTTCAGTTGTGTGGTACCACATGCATGTTCCTTCTAGTCACATGTGGCTGCAGCTGCTGCTGAAGGAAACTTGAGTTGGCGCTAGCATGCCTTTTGCTACTCAGTTGGAAGGTGAGGAAAAATGCCAGGTGGGTTTGTTTTGTTTCGTTTTCCCGAATACTTTTGAATGGTGGGGGAAATCTTGGCTATTATTGATTCTTTTGGTTTATAAGGCTGAACAAATTGGCATCGGCGTACATGTCTCAAGTCATCTTGTTAAGTGGTAGTATCTTGAAGGGCCGCTAGGAGGCGATAGTACTTCCTGAGGGTGTGTGTGGTCGGGTGCTATGTCTGCTCCCCAAAGCAGACTTCTGCAAGGAGTCCCTAGATCGGAGGACAGTGAACATCTGGTGGGAAATAACAAGTGGTGACAGATGTAGTGCTTCCCGCTTCTAATATTAGAAAACGCTAACGGGGCAATTGAGTTGTGATCATTTTGTAGGCAGAATTGTGTGGGTTGGTTGAGCTCCAGTGCGGGTAGGATGAAGGTGAGAATCTATTGCCAGAAGTTACATGCCTTTAACCCCTGGGGCCACTTGGAGAGCCACCATAAACATTGAGGCATGATGACCAGATGCCAGCTGTTTCCACACAGCGGATCTGGAGACCCACCACTGCACCGTCCTTTATGCCTTTGTATTTATAGCATACATGTGAACAAGGTGAGAACATTCAAGAAACTTCTCCAAAGAAACAGTTAAAGTTGAGTGCATAAATCATCCGACTGGAACCTTACCCTGTGTTTACTCCTTTAAGGTACCTGGATCAACAGTTTTACTGTAGTTTAAAAACAAAAAACTAGGGCTTTAGGGGAGGGCCTATGCAAGATCTAGATAGAGATGAAAATGTAAGCTCTTAGAAAAACATAAAATTAAGGATTCAAACAACTTAGTCACACTGTGGAACTTGAGAGTCAGAGAACCCCCAGATCTCCAGGTCAGCTTCTGAGAGTCCCTAAAGGTGTTATAATTTGTCCAAGGACAGACACCGGCAACTGGCATCCCAACCTGCTTGTACTGACTCTTATCTCTAGGATTCTGAGTTCTGTTTAGGGTAGCATCTCCCTGAGGAGTTGACCGCTGTTGGGTTCCGTGTGTCCTCATCACTGGCATAGTGTCCAACCCACAGCAGGCACCCCTATATTTGTTGAATAAATAAATATATAAAAGAATTTTGAGCCTGTCAGATTGGTAATTAAGAGCATTTATACAATTACGAAAGAATATATAACTTCTTGAGTTTCTTTTTTTTTTTAATTTTATTTTTTTTTGGTTTTTCGAGACAGGGTTTCTCTGTGTAGCTTTGCGCCTTTCCTGGAACTCACTTGGTAGCCCAGGCTGGCCTCAAACTCACAGAGATCCGCCTGGCTCTGCCTCCCGAGTGCTGGGATTAAAGGCGTGAGCCACCACCGCCCGGCAACTTCTTGAGTTTCTTATTTAAAAAAAAAAAAAAAAAAAAAAAAAAAAAAAATCGAGTATGCTGCTATTAAAACCCAAACCCTAGCAGTATCCAGGTTGGCATATGAGACTGCATAGTCCTTTCTGGCTGTGAACTGAATGCTCCTGGAGTCACCCTGTCAATCTGCTAGTACCTGGTACCCTTAACATTTTATCTCTACTGTTTGAAAATGCATATACTCTTAAGGTCAAGCTGTTGCACCTTGAATTGTTTGCCTATCTTCTAAATGTATCTTATCAGTGATTCCACTGTTTTAAAACCTTATGGCCCAGTCGGAATTTGGCTGTTTGAAATCAAATCTAGCAAATCCTGCAGGCTCTGGAAATTGTCATTTCGTGATGCTCCTGGCGGATGTTTGAGTTGTAACTTTCCAGGAGGGCAATTTCGTATTACTCATCAAAAACCTCAAAAATGTGCCCTGTCCCTTAGTCAGGCATTTCTACCCCTAGGAATTTAAACCAGGAGGGGTTGGAAGAAAAAACAAAAAAAAGAGCATGTGTATAGAAACCAGCCACAGCCATGGTCTGGCCTCCACAGCCCCAGTGTGTGTGGGTGCTCCTGCTGGGAGCCTGGTCTTTCCCACAGGGATCACCAACTTGGTGGGAAGTTCAGTTAGTGGCATGTATCAGAATTAAGATGAGGATTCAGGGGAAGAAGCTGCCGACAGATGCTGAGGGCTGCTCCCCTACAATACATATACTAAAACGCCCCTGTAATCTGCCCAGACTATTTTTGTCACTTTGTTTCTACTAGTTACACACTGGAAAAAGCTTCCATGCTCAGGAAGAGGAGGGACTGTGGTATTCACATGTAATAGAGGGGCAGTGATGTAGGGGGGTGCATGGTGACATGGACAGATGCTCAGAATTGATCATTTGACAAGCCAGGTGGCAAGGTGACATGGATTGGGCGATCTAAGTGTCTGGGAGTACGTGCGTGTGTGTGTGTGTGTGTGTGTGTGTTGTGGTGAACATGTGTATGACCAAGTTCATAACACCTCGTAGAAAGATGCCAAGATTACACTCCAGACACTAGGTGGGATTATTTCTGTATGAAGCAACTGTAGCTCCATGGCTTTTTTTTTTTTTTTTTTTTTTTTTTTTTTTTTTTTAACTTCCCCAAATTCCCAATATCTGAAAGCATGTGGTGAGGTGCAGGGTAGGAGGAAGTCCCATTTCCGTTCCCAGTGCGGTGTGAACATGAGTAAGTTCTGGGTCTCTTTGGCTCCCTGTCCAGTGGGTGATGATGCCAGCCTTGGTGCTTACCAGTAGAGAGGGCTTACTAAACATACCCCAACCTGACAGGATGATGACGACTAAGTGTCCTCAATACTAGAGAATTTCCAGGTAGAATAGTTCAATACTAGAGAATTTCCAAGTAGGATAGTTCAATACTAGAGAATTTCCAGGTAGAATAGTTCAATAACTAGAGAATTTCCAGGTAGAATAGTTTTGTTTTATAAATTATGTGGGTCACAAAAACCATTCCAGGGCATCCTGACACAAGATTGTTCCTGGTCACTGGGAAATAATTTGAGTTGTTTTTTTTTTAAAGAAAAGCATTTGTTTATTTGTGTCCGAGTATGTGCGTGTATGGTGGTGCATGCCACAGCGCATGTGCAGAGGAGAGACCAGCTCCCAAGAGACTGCTTTCTCCTTCTACCCCAAGAGTTCCAGGGGTCTAGTTGAGGTCGGCAGGCCTAGTGGCACTTTTTTTTTAATTGGAACATGTTTTTTCCTTCTATAGTTGTCTAGAGTAGTCCTGCAAGCAATACTTTCTTCAAGGTTAGCTCTGACTCAGTCAGTGGTGGGTGTGTCTGTTTTTGCCAGGCACTGGATAGGCCCCAGTGCCCGGGACACAGGTGCCCTTGCCCCTTGACTGACACACAGGCGCAAACACCCCACTGTGGAGCGGGGAGGGCCACTCAGTGAGTGGTAGTCACTGAAGGAAGGTAGCAAACAGCACACCCTGGCCTCCTGGCCTGTCCTTTCCAAAGAAAGCATGCAATGTGACTTTTCAGTGAACACAAACACTGCCATCTGCTTGTTCAACCTGCTGGATGAGCAGCAGCGCCATTACGTCACCTTGTTGACTTTCACGGATGACTTATAGTAAACTTAGGTGACAGTTTCTTAAGCTACTGGGCCAAAAACTGCTACTACGTCTTCTGTGAAGGGCACACTTCTGCCACCGCGAGGGAGAGCTCATGCTTTTGCGAAATCATCTTTTGTAATAAATTTCCTAATAAATCTAGGATGCGTGGGATTTACAGGTGTTCTGAGTGAGAAATTCCAGCATGTGATCTTCCCTTGAGACAAGGACAATTGTGCCCCTACTGGACAGTATGGGAAGTGCACTAGCTCTAATGAACGGTGTGCAGAGCTTTGAACGTTGGTGGCAGTGGTGAATACCATGCGGTTTGTGGATCTGCAGTGCGCGCGCGCGCACACACACACACACACACACACACACACACACACACGTGTTCTGAGATGAAAGCAGAACCTCAATAGTCACAAAGGTCACCCTCATGACACATGCTGGCCTCACATTTCATTTCCCCATACAGCTAACCAAAAGAAGACAGTTTCATGAATCGTGGACCTGGTCGTCCTCACGGGAGGTTATAGACATAGCTAGAGGCCTCCAGCGAGGTCGACATTGTATCGTATTTCCAGCGATGCCAGCATTTCCCTCAGCCCACTTCACTCCCTGCTCCTCCTCTGGAAACAGAGGCGTTAGCTTGCTTCTGTTGGGGGTGGGGTCCCTGTCCACAGTCCCCCCTAGTGAGATGCACAGCGGTTTGTGCAGGCAGGTAGACAGTAGCTGTGCTGTATTGGCACACAGACTCAGACTGGTGGCTAAGAGTAGGATGTAGCCAAGCCTTTCCTGAAGGCCAGGCTCAAGGAAATTAGAGAGGACTCTTCTAGAAGTTTCCGGCTCACAACAGTCAAAGCCACGAATGCCGTCTTACGTCCCACAGGCTGTATTGTTGGGGTCAGACTCAAATGCTTACAGGACGGTAGAGAACTAGGTCTGCCTTTTCGTCTTGTGCTTTTGACAGAAGTCATCAAAAGCACTTTTTTAAAAATGAGGTTTTGTTTGTTTGAGACAGCGCCTCACTCTGTAGCCCAGGCTGGCTTGTCCCCAAGTGCTAGGAAGTGCTGGAATTTGCAGGTTTAAGGCACCTCACCCAGTTTTCAGTGATCTCCTGAAGCCTACAAGAAGACAAGAGTGATGCAATGTGATTTGGAGGATAATGCCCTTCCCTGTCTGCATGTTAGTCTTGGTCCCCTGGGAGTTCGGATCCCACGGTTCCTTCTGAGCTCACACCTAGAGTGACCCAAAGACCTGCCGCTAAGGCCCACATCTCGAAAGTTCCTCTCTAACACCCCCACCCCCAGGACCTTGCAGTCAGTCCCAGTGGACCTCTAGGACACATAAGCCGTCAAACCACAGCTTCCAGTAACTTTCAGATTTCTTTCCCGCATCAGAAATGAAAGGCTTTTGGTATAGCTTGTATCATTTTGTTCCATAATTGAGTAATCAGAAAAACACTTGTTCATTTTATTAGCTGCTGTTTCTTTAGTGGGAGTTGTTTGTTTTTATTCTACATCTGTACATTTTTAGAAGCTGACCTATCTTTAGGGTGTGGTAGACACACATTAATCCCAGTACTTGGGAGGCAGAGGCAGGTAGATCAGTGGGTCTCTGTGAGTTTGTTTTGCATAGTGAGTTCCAGGCCAGCCAGGGCTATATACTGAGACTCTATCTCAAGAAAAAAACAAAAAAGTGGAAATATTTTTTTTAAAATTACACAGGTAACATACTTTATAAAAATTGAGAAAGCTTGGAAACTAATTCTTTTCAAGTTTCAGTCTCCACCATCAGAGGTAACTCCATGTGATGTTATATTATGGATGATAGATTAATTCCTGTGCATATTTATACATTGTATTGGCTAGTTTGATGTCAACTTGACACAAGCTAGAGTTATCAGAGAGGCAGGAGCCTCGGTTGAGAAACACCGCCATAAGATCCAGCTGTTAGGCGTTTTCTTAATTAGTGACCAATTGGGGAGGCCTCAGCCCATTGTGGGTGGTGCCATCCCTGGGCTGGGCAGTCTTAGGATCCATAAGAAAGCAGGCTGAGTAAGCCCTGGGTAGCAAGCCAGTAAGCAGCACCCTTCCATGGCCTCTGCATCAGCTCCTGCCTCCAGGTCCCTGTGCTGGGTGAGTTCCTGTCCTGACTGCTTCTGATGATGAACTGTTATATAGAACTGTGAGTAAAATAAGCCCTTTCCTCCCCCAGGTTGCTTCTGGTCATGGCATTTCATCACAGCAACAATAACCCTAAGATAGACTTATATTTAATATCTATGTTTCCAAGCTGTGGTTAGAATATACTTACGTGTTTTTTTTTTTTGTATTATGACTTAAAAATGTAACCTAATTAATGATTTCCCATAATACATAATTATGCATAATGTTCCATTTATAAAGTCATTTATTTGGCTTATTTGACATACTTCCTCCACACCTTTTTGTGTGTTTGGTAGTTTTTATAACTGCTGGGGGCTGAAGCATTAAGGAGTTGAGGTGCGTCTCTCATTCTGCCCCTTGGGGAGCCCCAGGGCTGTAAACAAGATTCACATGATCAGATATTGATGAGTGGCCTAAGGACAGGACGCTGGGCATGGCGGTGAAGAGTGAGGACTGGGTGGGTGGGTGGGTGGCAGAACTTGCGGGAGGTCCCTAGGGGACACCTCTTCTTTCCCTGGGTGATGGGAGAAGACTTGCTGAGCAAGTGAGTTCTAACTCAGACCTGAATGATACATAGGACTTCCGGAGAGGTCCAGGGAAGGAGGTTCCGTGTAGCAGGAATGACGCACGCAGGTTCCTGAGGGTGGCCAGGCCTGGTGCGGATGAGGAACAGAAGGAGGCCCCGGTGGCTGAGAGGAGAGAGGCATGCGTGGAAGGGAATGGGGCCTGCCCGGGGTCATGGGAGAGAAAGTGGAGTGTGTTTATAAGAGTTGGCCCCAGTTTTAAATCCACAGTGACAGGCTCTGATGGATATTTTTGGATGGTGACCACGGCTGCTCTGTGCAGAATGAGTGTGTGGGGAGCAAGGACGGAGGCAGGCGCGAGGGCCGCTTCAGAGACGGATGGAGAAGGCAAGAGGCTCCCGTGGCTGACGCTAGCAGAGAGGATAAGGGGCAGTGTTCGGTTTCAGAGAGTCGAAAGCTGTAGCTGCCAGGCATGCAGAGCAAGTGGAGGCTCCTGGGCAGGAAGGGGTTAACCAAGAGTGCTAGTTTGCTTTGTTTGGGGGAAGGCTGAGACAGGATCTTGTTGTGTAGTCCTGGTTGAGTCGTACTCACTAAGGTGATCTTCCTGCCTCCCCTCTCCTGGGTGCTGAGACTGGAGCATGGACCACCACACGCCCGGCCTGTGTTTTTTGCAACCCATTTTTGGAAAGTATCTGTACCATGTTTTGATAGGGGGAAGATGAAGGAGAACAAGTTGGGGGGCTGTGCATCAAGGATCTGTTGGGGTGTGAGCTCCAAATGTCTGAGACTTGCAAGAAACAAATTGTGCTTACATCTGGAGAGAGGGCTGGCGGGAACTGTATAGACATCTGGGGAAAAGTCAGAATAGTTCAAAAATGAATGCTTGTAGGTTTTGCTTAAATTAACATAAGTTCTGTAAATTCGTGGGAGTGCTGAAGAGGTGGCCAGAATGCATACAGAGGTGGGACCTTCGATAAGCACTCTGGTCTTCTCATAGACAGTGGGGATGCATCCAGTGAACATCTTTGCAATCCCATCTAATGTCCCTTGCAGAAAAGTTTCTACAAGTGGCTAGGTTTTGTTGTTGTTGTTTTTGTTTTTGTTTTGTGAGACAGGGTTTGTCTATGTAGTCCTGGATGTCCTAGAACTCACTATGTAGACAAGACTGGCCTCAAACTCACAGAGATTCTCCTGCCTCTTGCCTCTGCCTCCCAACTACTGGGACGAAAGGCATATGCCGCCATACCTGGCACTGAACTGAGCAAATAGTGAATGCTCAATAAATGCTTGTCAGAGTTGTCAGATCGATTTGTCATTGTCATCACGGCCACCACCACCACCAGCAGCACCACCATCATCATCATCGTCGTCAAGTCCAAGGCTTCCAGGTAAAATTGCATCATAACATGACTCAGAATTCAGACCTTGGAGTCACCGTCCATTTCTGGCTTTGGTCTTTACAGGTCATGAGGCTCTAGGCAAGTCACTTAACCCCTCTGTTTTCCCGTTGAGTAGCACACGAAAGCTACCCCCGCCCCCCAACACACACCTCCAGAGCACTGTGAGGGTACCGGAGACTGTCAGAAATACCGTTGGGTTTCAGCTTCTCCACATCTTCCCAGTGGTGGCCGAGGTCAATTCTCGCTAACCTTGTCTAAACGGTCATGTGGGACTGCATCTCACATCACGTTCACAGTTTATTGTCCATTAACGTCCCTCAGTGTTGGGATTGTCTGTTTCTACTTCTGTTGAAGGTAGCCATCTCGCTTTAGTATCTTTTCGTGTTTTGCCCATTTCTGTGTTTTTGTATATTAAAACCGTCATATTTGTTGCATGACATTTTCCTTAAGGGGGAAAAAAAATCACTGTATCCAGTTTGCTGAGTAAGCTGATTCCAAGTAAGCTACTTCTGTCAACTGTAGCTTGTGTGTTAAGCTGCAGGAACATTGAGGGAGACGAGCTGGAATCTGATGGACAAGTTGGTATTTGTTAAAGAGACAGAAAAAGAGACTTGCAAAGGATGTCTTGGGTGGAGCAATGATCGACGAAGGCAGAGCCCTGTGCATTTACTGGATTTGAGCCATGGGCAGTGGACGAAGGGATGGAACAAACATGGGGTCCGGGGGTGACGCCGGTAGGAAATGGCAAAGAACTTGCGCCATGTTCAGATTGGGACTTCCTCGAGGCCAGGAAGAGCCAGGGAAGATTTCGACGTAAAAAGACTGACTGTGTGCCGTGGTGGAATTGGCTGGGGTCCCTGCAGCAAGTGTGGGCTGGGAGGGACCCAGCCAGCCTGACTCTGGACATTGGTCTGATTCCCCTAGTGCCACGGTGGCAGCAAAGTAGACAGGAATTATGATGTCCTGAAAGCTGCCCTTTGTGCTCATGTGACCATGTCCTCTATATAACGCTTCTTGAGACTGGGTGGGAAAACATTCGGCATGTGGTTGGAGATTCTTGGAGCTTACTTACCCACAATCCTTAGGGTAGATGGGACCATACACAGGGAGTAGCTGGTCCCGGTGAAGAGATGGAGTGAGAACATTTAAAAGAGTAAGGTTTTTGGTGAACTCCACAGGAACAAGCTATTCGCTGAATAGTCTCAAGAAGCTGCATGTAAAGGATCTGGGCCCACATTGTAATATGGCCGATAAAGGAACACTATAATAATTTAGGTAAGTAATTTTGTGTACTTTATCTGTTGCTATTTTTTAGACTAAAAGTGAATCTCTCCCCAACCTGTATCTGTTCATTTCTCATGTGATACCACTGTGGCCATTTTCATTGGGACCCTGAGAGTACCAGTGTTACATTTGTCTTAGTGAATTAACTTATTGCTTTGTTCGTAGTATCTTCATTACCACGTGGCAGATTTGCTGTTTTGTACAGTTTTTCTTCCACAACTTTAATGTCTGGGATTCCTTTATCCAGTACATTAATGAAAAATGTCACAGACACACAAAACTGTCACAGTTCTCTCTCTTCCTTTCATCCTGGTTGACATCATATTACATAGCACACCAAGTAAGCTGGTCAGCTGGTAAGAGGAGCCTTTAGCTCTGTTTATTCAGAGTGGTTGTCTGGTTCTCGAACATTTTTGGGACATTAGAGAAGATCTTATTCAACCCAAGACACGTTATATCTTTTTCTTCCTCTTGGTGTCCAAGAGTTTGTCAGGCCAGGGGTGTAGCTGGCCACATGACTTGTTCTGTCTTCCAGATCCCTTTCTCAAGACCCCAGGTCAATACTTTCTCAATACTTTCTGCACAGAGTTGGATCCAGGATCAGTACTAGGCTTATGGATCTCCGGGGTGGAGATCCATGCACGCCAGTTCTTAACCCTGATCCTCAGCTTGGTGGAATTTAAGATCACCTGGACAGCAAACCTTGGGGTGTAGCATGAATCTTAAAGAGTCTTATTAATAAAACAAACGCAGAGCCAAGTATTGGGGTGAATACTGGAAGATCAGAGAGACAGAACAGGCCACAGCTAACCTCACCTGGCCAACTTCTCAGCTGATCTTGTTTCCTCAGACTGGAAGCCTGAGTCCTCATCCAGAATGAGTCTCAGCTGAACTACTGCTCCAAAACCTGAAACCTTAACCAGCTAAAAGCTTCTAGTTTCTGGTCTTCACGCCTTATATATCTTTCTGTTTTTGCCATCACTCCCTGGGATTAAAGGCTCACTTCTTGGGATTAAAGGTGTGAGTCACCATGCCTGGCTGTTTCCAATGTGGCCTTGAACTCACAGAGATCCAGAAGGATTTCTACCTCTGGAATGCTAGGATTAAAGGTGTGAGTACCACCATTTTCTAGCCTTTGTATCTAGTGGCTGTTCTGTTCTCTGTCCCCAGATAAGTTTATTAGGGTGCACAATATTTTGGGGAACACAAAAATACCACCACATCGGGGCCTGTGTGGGAGGCTGTTCCCAGGGAGGTTCAGCTGATGGGGCAGACCCACCGTGTGGGGGGGGGGAGGGGTAGTACCATGCGTTGGTTGGGGTTCATTCAGGTGGGAGTGGAGATAAAGGGAAGTAGAGCAACCACAGTAGCTTTAGGCTAATTAGCGACAGAAACAGTGTGACCAGCAGCCTCCTGTTCCTGCCATCCTGGCTCCCCCACCTTGCTGGCCTGGTTCTCAAACGCAGAGCCAGAATGAACCGCCCTTCCTCTGGGCTTCTCCTCAGCTCTTTGGTCACAAACACTTAACGCAATCTGCTTCTTGACCAAAATGACCCTCTTTGAAGGGCTTCTGCCAAATGCCAATCATTTCCAAATCCTTGGGGTTTTTTTTCTGTTCCACTCTTATGTTGAAAGTGGGGAGATCCCTCCTCCCCTTCTCCCCCCTCCCCTCCTGTTCTTTTGAAAAGCATTTGTAGTCTAAACTGATGCCTATGATTTTGAGGTCTGAGAAAAAAGAGAAACAGTTCTTTGGGGGTAAATGTTTTCAGATACTGACTAAAACCATACTAAAACATTAAGGCACATTTAGGACATTATCTGTGCATTGAAATGCTAATATTAGGACAATTATATTTTAAGAGAAGGGTTTTTTGTTTGTTTGTTTGCCATTTTATTTTAAGGCAGGCTTTTTGCTGGCTCCCTAAGAAGTGTTTTGGCCTAGAAATGTGTTTTGTTTGGCTCAAATGGTGTTGTGGTATTTTCCCCCTAAATGGCATTTTGAAATAAGGAGATTTCACTTTTCTTTTTTCTTCTTTTCCTTCCTTCCTTCTTCCCTTCCTTCCTTCCTTCCTTCCTTCCTTCCTTCCTTCCTTCCTTCCTTCCTTCCTTCCTTCCTTCCTTCCTTCCTTCCTTTTTTTAAGATAGCAGAACCCTTCTTCTGGTTAGGAATGGGGAAAGCCTAGAGACACCTCCAGTGCCTGCAGGTGAAGGTGTCTACGCTGTAGACAGCAGCTTTTTCATTCTGAGTCTGTGTGAGACAAGACAGCGGTTGAGACTTTTGAAAAGCTGGAAGCTCTGTAACTAGCCGCCGGACACCCTGTCCATTTGGGGTATGAAACAGAGGCGCAGGCTGGAAGCTACAGCTCACCTGTCACCCCACTATCCTTGGTTAGCCACAGCCACTTTGCCTGGCCGGCTTCTGGGTGTGTTTGAGTTTGCACCTGCTCCGTTAGGAGCTCAACGAATCAAGAGTGTACTTAGAGTTGGAAGGAGAACACTAAGATGGAAGAAATTTTCCGTTTCGTCCCCTCAGCACAGACTGGCGGATCAGTATGTGATTATCAAGTACTCGCGGAGGCAGGTGGCATTTCCCCTAGTAGAGCATTAACCCACTGCTGGTTGCTCCAGGTTACTGACGGGGTGCCCTCCGAGAGTACAGTGACTGTAGGGCTGTGTTTGTTTCTTTCGTTTGGATGGCATGGGAAGTAAGGACAACCTTGCGTCAGAGTCCTGTCATTCCAGAGCTAAAACCGAACCTTCCGACTGTTCGCCTGTGACCTGGTCCCTGCTGCCATCATTTTAGCGACAGGGTAGGGGCTGGAGCCCTGGACCCCCGAGTCTTCTGTTGTGGATGTCACAGTTGAGTGTGGTGTTTCCCGAGCTGAGATTTGTAGGCGGGTGCTGAGTTGGGGGTCCCCAGTTCTGCCTCTTCTTCACTGTGTGACTTCCCTGTGCCTCCGTGTCTTATTGTAAAAAGAGGGAGCATGGGGACATTGACTTCAGAGTAGTTTGTCATGAGAATGAAACCAAATAGGGCATTTAAAGAACGTAGACAGGTGCCTGCCCCTTAATAATGCACATACAGCTCATACTAGTCTGAGGACTCGGAGTTCCTCATTGCCTGGCGGAGGTAACCAGAAGCAGCATTTGAGGTGCATTAGAATGATTGCATAATTGGCATTTCCCCTCCCAGAATTTCTGCAGGCCTTTATGAGCGGGGTTTCATCCGTGTATTTAGAAAAGAAATGAGCAGCAATCTGGGCCAAGGTTGGCATTTCATTTCTAAATGTATGTGGATACCTCACTTTATGTGGATTCCTCATAAAGGAATAGTGGAGGGACAGTCGAGATATCTACGTCCTTACTAAGAACTTCGTTTGAGTAAGTTTGGTCCAGTTGTCAAATAAGTCTTGTGTATAAAGTGCTCTCAGATCCAAAAGGGTCAAAAGGCAGTGTTCTGTTCAAAGAGTTTAAAAATCAATAGGAAAGAAAGTAGACGGGGGGGGGGGATATTATTTCCATATTTTGTGATAAACATGAAAAATGAAAATTAAAGCCAGGAAAGGCGCAAAGCTACACAGAGAAACCCTGTCTCGAAAAGCCAAAAAAAAAAAAAAAAAAAAAAAAAAAATGAAAATTAAAGAACAGGTGGCACTTTGCTTGAGATAGGAGGGTTAGCCTCAGAGCCAAGAGGCGTCAGTGGCCCTGGAAAGGAGAGAGTGGAGGAGATTGTGGTGTAGAGACACCAGATTGTAACTTTGGCTATAGTATCAGTCCTGTGGGTGGGCCAGCCTCCTGCTGTTTGCTCTGGAGCTCCAAAGAATGGGATGGAGAGAGCTGGATGGAGCAGAGGATGGGATGGAGCTAGGGCTTCTATGCAAAGCCCTGCATCTCAGAGGAGCTGCCTCGGTGAGGTCCTGGCTGCAGACCTGAAATGAATGAAGTACTAGATTAAGTTCCCCATGCCAGAAGTGATGGGGGTCATGGCACAGGAGATAGAGGAATAGAGAGTGGGTAAAATAAGTGGTGTTTGGGAGTGAACTCGGATATCAAGTGGGAGGGATGAGGGAGTCCAGAGTGGCTGTCTTAAGCAATCATGGATTGGCCCGGGGCCTGAGAGAACATGTCTAGAGGGGAAAGTGAATTTCCTTGTGTTTCCTCTTGGATTTTTTGAGGACTCCGAGGCATCCAAGTGCATATGCAGCATCCAAGGATTTTCACATTGCTTTGGGAATGTGCTTGAGTGGATTTGTGTAGATAAGCGCACACTTGTCTGGTAAATGGTTAGCCCGTAGCTGGGTAGGCGCCAGTTCTGTGAACCAGATTTGGAAGTCATTAGCGTATGAGTGGTGGTTGAAGCCACAAGAGTGGATAATATTCAGTGAGGGAATAAAGGGTGAGAAGAGCCAGCAATCACCCAGCAAGCTGAGGAGGAGCGCTCCCTGCTGGTGTCAGGAGCCAGAGAGGGACGGGATGGATTCTTTAACACACGTGCACAATATGTGGTAACTGGTGGGGTGGCTGAGTTTTTTTCTTGCCATATACCAAAAGTAATTTTATGTGGATTAAAGCCTGAATTGCTGAAAGTCTTAAATGTTCCTGATAGGAACTGGTCCAGGTTGCATGCTTTGGTCAGAACTGCAAAGTGTTGTAAAGTATATGAAGAGGTATTGTGCATGTTATAATAATTCTCCATCAGAAAGAAGGAAATGGTTAATAGCCAGCTACTGAGAGAGAAACAAAAGCCAGAATGAGTGATTTAAAAGAAAACATTGCAAATTTCCAAAACAAAACAAAAACAGATGAAGAGGTATTTTTATTATATAGTGAAGGAACTGGCATCATTACAACCCAAGCGTTAGATAAGGTTTTTAAAAGAGAGGAGCCTTGGTGGGAGAACACAGAAACAGCTACAGGTTAACTGTCTATAATCCAAAAGTCAGAAAGCTGAAATCTTCAAACTTGGGAACTTGAAATGTTACCATGATGCCACACGTGGGGAATTCTGCACCCGATGGTCCACAGTCAAAACACAGGGTCACCAGAAACATTGTATAAAATTACCTTTGGGCTATCCAGTGCATGCATGGTCAGTATGAAATGTAACGGAACTCCAGATTTGGATTTGGGCTCCCTTCCCTGAGGTAATTTATTTTACATATGCAGGTACTAAGGTGCAAAAGAAAGAACAGTCCAGACTCTGAGACACTCTGGTTTTACAGGTTGGATGAGGAGGGCTGGGCCTGTTCTGAGGAATGGGGCTACTCTTGGCTGGGAATTTTATGTTTATAATAATGTATGCAGGTGCACATACACGAGTGTACATGTGGAGGCCAGGGTCAACCTCTGGTTTTGTTGCTCAGGGGGCTGTCCTCCTTGCTTTTTGAAACAGTATCTGGCTCTCACCAGGACTCGAGGCTCACAGCTGAGGTTAACGGGGCTGGCCAGGCAGCAAGCCCCGGGAGTCTTAGTGTATCTGCCCCTCCAGCAGTGAGAGCATAAGAATGCCTCGCCATGCCCAGCTTTTAAAGTAGATGTTGGGAATTGAACTCAGATCCTCATTCTTGCATGACATGGACTTTACTGACTGAGCCATCTCCCGAGCCCTGGTAATTTAATAATATTTTACTCCTGTAATAAATGAAAAAGTTCATTTATTTAGTAGTGATGTCTTAATATTTATGGAGTCACTCTTAGAGCCTTGCTGAGGTGAGTAATGAGTGAACAGACATTACTCTTGACAGGGATAGAGCTTGTAGGGACACTATAGGAGACACTGTAAGGGATGCATAGGGCCATGGTTGTGGGGGATGCACTAAAACCACTTGGAGCATGTGGTAGCCAGAGAGCTTCTCTCCAGGTCCCACCAAGCCCCCGTAGTCCCACAACCCACGTATAAAATAAACACACAGATGCTTATATTATTTAAACTGTTTGGCCTAATGGCTCAGGCTTCTTGTTAACTATTCTTATATCTTAAATTAACCCATTTCTATAAATCTATACCTTGCCACGTGGCTCATGGCTTACCGGCATCTTTACATGTTGCTTGTCATGGCGGCGGCTCTAGGCAGTATCTCGCTCTCTGCCTTCCTGTTCCCTCAATTCTCCTCTCTGTTAGTCCCGCCTATACTTTCTGTCTGGCTACTGGCCAGTCAGTGCTGTATTGATACAGAGCAATATCCACAGCATTTCCCCTTTTCTTCTTTTTCAAAAAGGAAGGTTTAAACTTTAACAGCATGTCATATTTAGGGAGCTCCTGTGGTGTGGAGGAGGCCCAGAGCCAACCATCTAGAAGGGCCTTGTCCATCATATGAAACCAGCTGTGTGTAGAGGCCCTGGGTAGCCTAGAAAGGATTTTTGAGTACATTCTTGTTTTGATATTCTGGAGTTGACTAATGGACTTTTGAATTTAACAGAAAGGCCTCAATGGGATGAAAATTAGCCAACTTGACATGGAAAATCTTGAAAAATAAAAATCTTGAAGACATGTACTAAAAACTGTTCTTGGGAAGTTGAGATAGAGTAAGACAAAAAATAAAAATATTCTATTTAAATGATAGACTAACATGTTCTTTCGGGGGCTGAATATTCTACATTATTCACTCATGGTGATGAGGTTTTTGTTTTTGTTTTTGTTTTTTTTTAATAACATAACAAAAGTTAAATTTCAATGTTGTTGTCCTGTCTGCAGAATGCTGATTGAAAGTCTGCTACAGTGAACTCCCTAAGCACTCGTGTGCCCGGAGTATTTTGTTAATGTTTTCACAATGGCCCAGTCAAAAGAGTTACCTAACAATTCAAAATTGCTAGGTCAAAGCCAACTTAATAGGTTATTTATGACCTAGAACTTCAGTGACAGATTGGAGAAGTTCTGTGTGTCAACGCAAAAATAAGTCCCTGTTTTGTTCTCCAAGCTACATGATTACTGAAGTGACATGTAAACCTGTTGGGGTACTATGTAGTCTCTCAAACTTTGGAAACAGATTGTACACCACCCTCTTTCCCATTGGTACATAGATCTTTAGGGGATGGTCCTTGTGGTTTATCTCATCAGTCCCCAAAGATACACTGTCACCGAAGGACATCTAACAGGACCAGATGTGGAAGCCGAATAGTATTAGGCTAAGGTTCATAGACGTGGTAGGCAGACACTGCTTTTCCAGAAAGTCCACACGCCCCATTGTAGCCCTGTTAGTTTTCTGTGGTACATAGGGTGCCTCAGTGTGAGGAGTAGGAACCACACCTCTAATTTCCATTCCCTCTGTGTAGGCAACACTTGAGATATCATATGGCCTAATGATAAGAGCAGTATGTGCACCTGTCATTATGTTTATGGGCCACGCATCGTGCAGCTTTGACAAGGATGTGACGAGATGGAAACACAGGGACTGCTCTTTTTGTAGGGACTTGGCAGTGACAATGAACACATCATTCTTCCTGCCAGAAGTTTCGTAAAAAAACAGCACCAGGCGGTTACAGAAGTGGATGCCGAGGGAATCCACCAAGAAAGAAAACAGGTGGAAGCTGAGAGGTACAATGACTTGGATTTTGAGTTCTGATGAAGCCTAGAAGGAGATGCCTGCTGGGCATGGAGTGCAGTTTTGAGCCATGTTTTCCTCGGCACGACCCCCTCCCCCTCTACCTCTTCTCCATTTCCCCTCTCCCATTCTTCCTTTTAGTAAACTGTGTTCTTCAGAATCCTCCGAAGTGTGAGTAATGGAGGATGTACCTACCTTTTGCAGTCTTACGGTCTTGATCATTTAATACGTTTTATCTTCTCAGTCAATAGCTCAGTCTTTTTAAATGAAGTCTGAAGACAGTCATTTGTATTTTGAAAAGTATTCCCTTTAATTTTCAGTGTTAAGACGTTTGGTGTGCATTGCCCACCAAAGACTGTGATTGGAAGCATGTCCAAGTGTCTCCTGCATGGTGTCACCTGATGTGGAGATGGTGCTGTCAAGTCCCTGTGGTACTGGGTAGGGTGTGTGGTGTGTGTGCAGACTCACTCTGAGAGTTCCCCAGAGTGGTGCCTCTGGACAGAGGATACCGGAGCAGGACGGCAACCTTCCCTTGGTTTGGGTGCCTTGTGACCTCTGTGGCTGCCTGTGCTTCTGTTCTGCTGCCCAGTGGGTCAGGAGCTCTGCTCCCCCAAGCTTCTAGCTCAGGAAAGTTTCTCCTGTGACTCCTGACAAGGGAGTACCTCACCGTGGTGGAGTTGGATGATGCTCTGGGTTTGGACTGAGCAGGTGTTCCAAATGTTTCCCACAATACCGGGGTTAAGGGCCTACCTGTCCAAGGCACACAGAAGGCCAGCAGGGTATGGGAATGCACTCCAGTGACATTTCCTCCTCTCTCTGTCTAGCCCCCCTTCCCCTATCCCCTCCCAGATAAAAACAGGAGAAACGGAAACGGTCTAAATCAAGTCTATTAGGACCATAGCTGCTGGCTTAAGCTTTACTTTTCTCGACTCGTTTTTCTAATTAGCCTCAGCAGTGAGTCCAAAACCTCATGAACCTGGAGCCAGAATCCACAGTGCTGAGGGCAAAGCAAGGCAGAGTAGATGCATCATTTTCCTGGGAAGGAGCTTGAGGCTTGGGTCACATTAAGGAATGTACATTAAGGACAAATATAGACTTTCTTCTTTCCATGTAAGAGTTGGATAAGTTGATTCTATATAATAACTTGTCTTAAAAAGAAGGGTGTAAGAACATTTTAAAATCTTTTAAGATAATTATAGTAGGGGGCTGGAGAGATGGCTCAGAGGTTAAGAGCACTGACTGCTCTTCCAGAGGTCCTGAGTTAATTCCAGCAACACATGGGGCTCACAACCATCTGTAATGAGATCTGGCACCCTCTTCTGTATACATAATAAATAAATTAATCTTTAAAAAAAAAGATAATTATAGTATACATAGGACATAATCTTGCGGCCGGGCGGTGGTGGCGCATGCCTTTAATCCCAGCACTCGGGAAGCAGAGGCAGGCAGATCTCTGTAGTCAGCAGTTCCAGTGAAGGAAAGGCGTAAAACTGAGGAACCCTGTCTCGAAAAACCAAAAAAAAAAAAAAAAAAAAGGAAGTAATCTTGCAAGGTATAGAATCTGAAGGTGTTTGTTTGGTATCTAGAATGCTCCAAAAATAGGAATCAGTTACCTATGTTTAAAATTTTGCATATTTCATGAGAAATCACAGATTCCTATCCTATTTTGAAATTTAACGAATTTAGCAAAACATGCCTGTAGGCTGCCTCCTCTAAACTACCGGGGGGACCGTGGTTCCCACCTGCCCTCCCATATGCTGTCTGCTTCAGCCACCAGATATTTGCAGTAACCTTGTGGCCGCTTCAAGAGATAGCTCTCCAAACTTTTTGAAAGTTAACTCCTGAAATACTGCAAAACTGTGTTCTTCTCTTAATGGGGGTCCGGGTGGGGTGGGGTAGAACACAGGTTACAGAGAATAAATTCTAACCGTGGTTGGTTCTGCCAGAACTGAGGAGAGAGATGTTTCTTCACATCATTTTTTATCTGGAAAGTGCATTGGAACGCTTCTAGGGCATGTTGTAATTCTGATCCTCCCCAAGAGTTCATTTGCAAGTCTGGATTGGGAGGGAAGCTGAGTGTGTTGTTAGCATCTTGTGACAGTGTCCAAAGGACTTGATCCCGGGGTTCTAAGTAAGCTTGGAGACAAAGACGTCTACTTTATTCCCTGCCCATTTTAAGCTGGGCAGGCGTTGTCGATGCCACAACTGATTCCCCTTTGCCAGATCACCACCTGCTGATGCACAGGGAGTCTATGGTAGTAGGTGGCTTCACCTGTGGTAGGTCTGTGCCAGCCAGCTACCCAGCCTCGTGCCCTGCCTGTTCCTGCTGACTGACTGTGGCTGGGCTGGGCTTTCTGCTGGGGCCGGGAAACAGAACTTGCCTCTGGGCTACACTGGTGGAAGCCGAAGCCAGAGGGATTAAGTGATTTGCCCTCAGTCACACTGCTAATTAGTAATGGAGCCAAGATTAGAGGCCCTGTCTGGCAGCACCTGGTCCTGAGCCTGTCCTTCACCACCTCCTCCCAGCCCCTCTCATCCCTTCTTCCTGGCATCGCAATGGAACCCGAGTCTCCCTTCTAGAATAACCGTAGCTGGTAAGAAGGCATTCTCTCAACATACGTTGAGCCGTTTGGTGGGTAGAGTTTGTGATCGTCTGAGCCATTCCGGCACAGCTGTGGAATTCTGTAACCTCAGCGGGTGCTGCGGACATTGCATGAATGCATTTTCATGCTGATAAGTGTGCTCAGTGACATTGATATCGACAAGGAACTTGTTCACTCATCTAGAAAATAACCGAACAGGTTAGAAGCGTGTGCTTGCACCTCGAGTGTGCTTGGGTTATAATGATCTAAGGTGTCTGAGATTCATTTTTTTTGTGTTTTTCACAGTATTCAACAATAGCCAAGAAGAGAATGTTCCTTTTTCTGTCAGTGACAAGTGTATTCTCTCGAGGCTTCAGTGACTGAGAAGCCACATCTCTTTTCTTTATCAGCTCTCCATCTCTCATGCATTTTCTATTTTTGTTTCATGATTATTTAGTGTTTTCAATAGGGGTGGGGAGATGGAGATGGCTCAGTGGTTAAGAGTGTCTAATCGCTCTTGCAGAAGATTCGAGTTTTCATCCCAGCACCCACTATCATGCACCTTAAAACTGCCTGTGACTGTAGGTCCTGGGGGACTGACACTCTCTTCTGGCATCCTTAGGCAGCTACATGAATGAGGAAACACACACACACAATGATGATAATAATAAAATAAATCTCTTTTTGAATGTAACATCACTCAGTACCTTTTTAGAGCTATTTTTGTTTCCAATTACTGCATTCATGGCATGCCTTCCTTGTTCTTATGGCTGCCCCCTTTGCTCACAGGAAACTTGGTGAAGTTTTTGGCTTTCCTCTTTTATTAACTTTCTAATGAAAAAAATAAACCTTGCAAATTAAAAACACCACACACTGAAATAACCAGCCCTAAGGTCTGTAAGTCTCAGTGAATTTCTATACAGTTAGAGAACTCTGTACCCTATTTAGAGATATTTGCAACATCTTATTGCTGTTTTATTCACTTAGAATCAGCCTATTTGTCCATCCACAGATAAATTGGTCATGAAAATTTGGGGTGTGTGTGTGTGTAATGGAATACCATTCAGTTGTAAAGAAAAACGTAATCTTTAGAATTTTTGCTGCTTTCCATGTTGGCCTTGTTTCTTCTGTGAATAATTTCTGTTTTTCCATTTATCCCAAGTCTCTCTCACATTTTAGACATCGTTCCTGTGTTTTGTGGTCCTTGTTTTCTGTGCAGTGTAAAGCTGGCCGCTATTAGGTCTGAGCAGATATCAGCGCAGTGGAAGGACCTGTCAGCTGTCCGCTGTGGCTGCAGGGGGATGGGAAGGAGTGTAGTTCCTCTAGTGAATCAGTGCCGGAGTCAGCTGTGTCTATCCAAACTGCGCTGGCTCTCCCTGGGCAGTGTTCTGGAGGAGGAGGCTTCTGTTTGGGATGTGGTGTGGGAGCGCACTGGCGCTTGGCTGGAAGCAGGTCTCTGAATCCTGTGGTTTGCACCTCCTATCTCCTTGCCTGCTTCTTAGTGCACCCAGGGATGGTTTAAATCAGCCATCCATTGATTGTTGTGGAGCCACCAAGTCTAAAAGTCACTCTTGTTTTCTCTCCGCCCCCCCAACAATACACTGTGAACATAAAGCCCTGACCACGAGCTTTGCACATTCCAGCTGCTTTGCATGTGTTTAATGACTTGCTTCTCATAATGAACTTCATGGGAAAATTTACTTGCACCTCAGCTTTGCAGAGGAGTACCTAGGTACAGATTGGTTGGGGGGTCCCTTTTGAGTTGAGGCCACACAATCTAGGGCTCAAACCCAGTCTGTGTTAACATCAGTCGGTGCATTGATTAGCCTTCCTCTCTTAGCAATATTGGGGTAGAATGTGGGTGCCCATGTGTTGGGGTGTAATCTTGAGTGGGAAGCCTGTGGTTGGGCCGTTGATTGTGGCGAACACCCGAAAGCAGCCTCTGCAAGCGGCTTTTGGTGCCTGAGAGCCAGAAGAGCCGAGTTCGGCTTCTCCACTGAGGAGCGGGCAGCGCTTGGGCAGCGTGTGTCACGTCGGCTTCTGGTGTCGTGTACCCAGGGTGAGGTGTGTCTCCTGAGCCATTTGGACAGTACCCGTGTTCCTCTCTCATCCTAGGACTGACTCCGTAGCGCAGAAAATGGGTGTTTACTCCTGGTGGAAGCTGCCATCCTGGATGGCGGACAATAAAAGGATGGGAATGACTCCAGCCTTGCCCTGGCTCCTGTCAGCTCTGACGCTTCTGCATCTGACGGCGCAAGTAGATAGTCTGAAGAAGGGTAAGTAAGCCTTGCAGCAGACAGCGGGCGAGCTGCTCTACTGTGAACCATTACGTCCTGTTTCTCTACTGACTTCTTCAGGGTTCTGCTGGTTAAAACCCGTTTCTCTGCAGTCTTTTCCCTGTGTTTTTAGTTTCTCTTTAAAAATATTCCTTTTACCCCATACCAATCATAAAGCATGATTTTCACGCAGTGATATGCACTCCTTTAGTTTACAGTTCTCTGAGTTTTGACAATGCGCACTTGCTAACCCCAGGCACCACCGAGATCTGGCTGGCTGTGTTCCCGAGCACAGAAAATGCCCACTGTGTCCCGGTCGCCAGCCCTTTCCACCCCCGGCCCCCCTTCCAGCTCTCTGTCTCGAATGTCGCTGTGGAAGAAAGTTTTCTGAATGGAATCCCAAGTCTTTTCACGTGTTTCTCCTGTCTTATTTTAAAAACCTTAGCAATGTTCATGCAGATACTACCTGCCTTATTTCTGTGAAGGATGTTATCCTGCTGCCCATCCGCTTTATTTTGATAGTATTTACACAATGAAAAAGACCTTTCCCCCCAAGGTTATTGAGTAAATAACTTGGTTGTGGTAACTGCTGGTTTCTAATGTGCACGTTTCCAAGGTGTTTCTGTTTTTTTTTTATATCAGCTTATAATTTATGATAGCAGTGAATACCATGCCTGTAATACATAAAGATAATAAGCTTTTTCATAGACACTATAGAGTATGAGATCATTTTTACGCTGTTTTCCTCTCTCTCCTTTCTTTCCTCTTCCCTCTCTCGTGTTCCTCTTTTCATTCCTCCCTCTCCCCTTCTATCCTTCCTTTCCCTCCCCTCCCCCTTTCCCTTTCCCCACCCTTTCCCACCTTCTGTGCGCTCTTTCTTCCTTTCCAGCTCCCTTCCAGGGTGACTTTTCATCATGTAGTTCTCATGTCCGTGCCCATGTGTCCCATCATGCAGTGTCATGGTCTGGGTGTGGGTAGAGACTCTGAGGATTGTAACCGTCCGAGATGTTTCTTTCCCATTGTGGAAGCCCCCGCCCCCGAGAATATTTCCCATAGGCTGCTGTGAGTTCATTGTGTTTGGAGGTAGTGGGCTTTGCAGTAATGAAAGGATGGATGGTAGGTTCCCGTGGAGAGCCAGTCTGGTACAGTGAGGCAGCCCCAGCTGGGAGGGTTTGTAGACACGGTATACAGCTGGAGTTTTTCTGGATTAATTCTTTTCCTTGGCTTGCAGTCTAACCCCACCGCTACTACTCCACTACTTGGCTTTTTTATTAGTTACCTTTTAATTTCAAAAACAAAAACCCATTCCCCTCCCCGCTCCCTGCACACACACAGTTTCTCAGTTGACTGCAGTTCTCTGTCTAGGGGTGAGGCCTTGGGAGAGCTCCCTCTTCCTTGTTAGCGTATCTGTCGGTGTCTTCCTTGTTCCGGTCATGATTCCGCAGCCCGTGTGGGTGAGATCTCACGGGGGTAGCTTCTGACATTTCTAGGAGATGCAGTCTCCCAGCACACTCCCGGTGGCTGTCCTCTACAGTCTTTCCACCCCTTCCTCGGCAACGACCCCTGAGCCGCAGCTGGAGGAACGTTTCGCACCGCCCTGGGTTTCTCAGCCCTTCGTTTGGATCACTTGCGGTTTCCTTTAATGGCCCCCACCTGTTGCAAAGAGACGTTTCCTTGAGGAGGGACAAGGACTCACTGTGCTCGTCTGTGAGCAGCCTAAGGACGCACATTTAGAGTGTAGCCGGGGCCTGTGTGCTGGTTTAGCACACAAGCGGTTGTCAGCTGTCCTAAATGAGCCGGGATTTCAGGAGCAGTTGGCTAGATTTCCAGCGGCAGGCATGGTTTTCCTCTCGTGGAGTGGGGTTTCAGTCCAATTGGAGAGCTGTTAGTTCCTGCCAATGTATGTGAGAAACAGATTTACCCATGGAAGAGCATACCAAATGATTAACTGGCAACAAATGGTCGGCCTTGAAAACTTAACGTAAAGGTAGCGCTATATGGACTGAGCAAGAGATTGCACTTAAGTATTCAAGAATATAAATATATATGTGTATATACATATGTATATATATAACTTATGTATGTAACATACATATATAGCATACAAATACATGAACAACAATTAGCAACAGTTGAAGAGAGAGGGGCCATAAATTTGAAAGAGAGCAAGGGGAAGAAACTTGGGAAGGTTTAGAGGGAGGTGAGGAAAGGGGGTGGTGATATGGTTGTATTATAAACTTAAGACATTTAAAAATATATTCTTGCCGGGCGGTGGTGGCGCACGCCTTTAATCCCAGCACTTGGGAAGCAGAGGCAGGCGGATCTCTGTGAGTTCGAGGCCAGCTGGGCTACAAGTGAGTTCCAGGAAAGGCGCAAAGCTACACAGAGAAACCCTGTCTCGAAAAAACAAAAAAAAAAAAAACAAAAAAAAATTAAATAAATAAATAAAAATAAAAATATATTCTTAGTAAAAAAAACCCACAAAAAGAAGAGTTAGAAAAACAGCTGTAGGGTTGGGAATTTGGCTCAGTGGTAAGAGGGCTTGCCCAGCAAGTGCAAGGCCCTGGGTTTGATCCTTAGCTCCAGGAAAAAAAAAAAAAAAAAAAAAAAAAAAACACAGCTATAAAGTAGTATGCTATGGCTGAGGTCCTTTCTTCATAGGCCCAGTGAGTCCTTTTCTCACTACTGAGACACTCACAGTGTCCCTGAGAACAGTGTCCCCGAGAGAGTCCCTCTGTGTGCTCTGTATTGTACATGTATGTACATGTTGTTTTTCTTCCTGTAGGGGCAATTGAAGATTTCAAATGTACAACCAACAATATGCAGGTGTGGGACTGCGCGTGGACAGAACCCTTTGGGATCAGCCCCGGAACTGTTAAAGAAGTTTGTTTTAAAGACAGGTAATGAAACCCTGGGGTGCATCCAAAGCTGCAATCCACAGCTTCCTCCCTGGTTGCTTTAGACTGTGATCGTTTTGTCCCCAGATCTTTAAAGGACGTTTTTCACTCAATCTTCTATTTCCTAAAAGTCTAGATGGAAACAAAGCCCTCTGGCCAAAAGTTGGTTTTTTTTCGTTGTATGTATAATGAAAGTGGAGCGCCCTCCACAGTGTACTGATCTGCTCAGGGTGCTGTACAGGTCCACTCCAAACCCGTGTCTGCCTCTGTCACATCCAAGTCTGTGTCTGACAGAAAAATGCCAGCAACAGGGACAGCAGCTCCACATACAGAGATTGACTCTCAGGGAAGTGGTCTGGGTGTGGGCAGTTCAGGGCTGGCACAGTTGTTGATGAGCTTGTCCTTGCTGGCTGGCTCCTTTGCCATCTTTTTGCCTGCGATCTCATGGTTCAAGGTGATGCATGAGGAGCAACCCTGCATTTGAAGAAAGGAAGGATGGTTTTCTTCTTAAAAGACTCATAAGAAGTCCCACAAAACCCTTAGGCTGACACTGGCCAGATCTTGTCAGATGGCTAATAAGTCTGGCTCCTCAAGAGTCTTGGAGATAAGTTCTCCTAGCCGGGTGGCAATGTCCAGTAAGCAGTGGGTCCATGTAATTAAGGAGGAGGGTGAAATGGGTCTTGGGAGGTAGGGGAAGGCTCTCAACATCACCTTATAGCTCAAATAAATCTTGGGTGGGCTTAACAATAGAGTGAAGGCCTACACAGTGCCCCTGCTTTTCTCTAACCCCAGCCAGACAATGAATCAGTTATCACAGCAAGCTTTTCCCCAAGCCCCAGTTTGCTAACAAGTGGTCCTGATATAAGCGGACATAACGCGTTTAAACACAGTTAGATATTCTCCTTCAGTGTGCATTTTCTAAGTATTATTGCAAGCCCTGGGATGATTTATCAGTTAAGAGGAGTTGGAGTAGGTTGCAGAAACAGCGTTCAACCCCCTATGTTTTGCTCATGAAAATGAAGGGCAGTTTTCTGCTTCTGTTCTGATGTCAGCTGGGATTTCCACCGCAAGCCTCTTTGTATTAGGAGGTCGTTGGAAGGGAAGAGAAGAGGTAAAGTTTATGCTAAGTTTTAGAACTTTCTTCCTGAAGTGGGTAACTGTGACTCTGATTCAGACTTCTCTGGCCACATAAAGTCACACGGCCATTCCTTGCTCTCAGAGGGGCAGAGGACAGTCTTACCGGGAGTCCAGGGGAAGAGATCTTGGAACCCTGGGTGTGAAGGCTGGCTGTGGCACACTGGGAAGAAACTGAGGTCCTGCTCACCAGGGCCTCACAACAACTCACAGCAGTACTGTGGGCGGCTTGCTGACTGAAGCGGACCGTGACTTTCGAAGGAGCAGAGACCATGGGATGTGACAGAAAACACAAGGGCAGCTTCCTTTGCAGAAAGAGAGCACGACTTCGTACCCCCGATGAATCTAGGAGTGGTTTGGAGACTCCTGATGGCTTCGGGTCCTAAGTCAAAGAAGCGAGCCTGGAGGGTCAAGTTCAGAGTCCAAGCAAATGATGAGAGAGGGTTGTGCCCAGTGCTGGGTGAGGGCTGCAGGGCAAGAGGCCTGGGAAGTTCTTTTTTTTTTTTCTTTTGGTTTTTCGGACAGGATTTCGCTGTGTAGCTTTGCGCCTTTCCTGGAACTCACTCTGTAGCCCAGGGTGGCCTCAAACTCGCAGAGATCTGCCTGCCTCTGCCTCCTGAGTGCTGGGATTAAAGGCGTGTGCCACCACGCCCGGCGAGGCCTGGGAAGTTCTTATTAGTAAAAGTAAGAATGGAAATACGGCCCAGAGAGAAACAAGGACTGTGAAAACCAGAGAAGTGATAGCGGTTGTCTGCAAGCCTCTTCGGTCCAGAGGGGACTGGAGGCCTTTCCAAAGCCAGACCAAGTTTTGTTAGAGAAAACCCTGACTCTAGGCAGAGCCGTGGGTAAGAAGAGAGGGTGTGTGCAAAAAGGACCTCTGTGTCCAGTCTTTCTTCTTCCCCCGGCCCTGGCCTCTGCTGAACCCTCTAGTGTGATGGTCCCTTCATCTTCTGTGCTGAAGGGAACAGCATGTGGAGCTGAGGCTGCCCTGGCAAGGCTGAGGCGGGATTTGAACAGTGCCGAGACGTCAAGGTTCCTCAGAGAGTCACCTCTGCTTGCTTTGGTTCTCTGGTCACTTTTCCTCCTGTTACCATGAACTCCTCTGGTCTTAGCACTATATGCTACATACAACCCAACACTACACAAAGGTGTAGGGTATTCTCTAATGCTTGTTATGCTAGTCAGGTTTTTATGAGCACGGCCCTGTGTTTATCTGCTATTTAAAGTTCCGTCTCTTTCCTTACAGGCTCCGTTCTTGCCGTCGATTAGAGACAACAAACATTAAAATTCCAGCTCTTTTACCTGGTGATCATGAAGTAACCATCAATTACATAAATGGCTTCCAAAGTAAAGTCACACTGAATGAAAAAGATGTTTGTAAGTATTTAAAGGAGATCGTTGTTTGATTCATTATCATCACTGGCACTTGCTTTTTGTCTTGGAGATGGGAGCTTGCTATGTATCCGAGCTGGCCTTGAGCTGGTGATTTCCAGCCCCAGGCTCCGAGGATCAGGATGAGAGGTTTTTGTCTCCACGCTGGCTGGAAATTAGTTTTAAATGGAGCAAAGTCACTGTTAATGCTGGGGAGCTGGTGCAAACCTGTGATTATTTGAATTTCATTTTATGTTGCTGCTTCCGCTCACTCAGTGTCCTTGCTGAGGAAGGAAGCAAACGTGTGTTCCAGTCACAGTAGGTGACGCTGAGGTCCTTCCCTCACTCAGTTACTGGCCTGGCTCACTTTGTCTCGATGCCTGCGTATGTCCTGGCATTTCTCGGGTATGCTTTGTTCTAGGAGTGTAGCCTCTGGCTGCCCCAGAGGTGACCCCATCCCACTGCTCACTCACACTTGGCATGCTGTGGTTCTTTTTGTGTGTGTTGGGGGGGAGTTGTTTTTTTGTTTGGTTTTTGGTTTTTCGAGATGGTTTTCTGTATAGTTTTGGTGCCTGTCCTGGATCTCGCGCTGTAGCCCAGGCTGGCCTCGAACTCACAGAGATCTGCCTGGTTCTGCCTCCCGAGTGCTGGTATTAAAGACGTGCACCACCACCGCCCGGCTCATGCTGTAGTTCTTTGTGGCAATTTCTCTCAATTGAATTCATAGTCTAGTGTGTATGTTAGATGTGTACCGTGTGTCTTCTCCACAGGAAGTATGTCCTTTGAGGGAAGGGACAGGGACTTTGTGCTCTGCCTTGTGCACAGGTATTTGAACAGCTAGGACATTGGCCACCAGTACACAGGAAGCACAGAGACAACTCAGGGAGACAGATGGAACTTGACATTCACGGGTTTCTCACACGGCAGCAAAGAGTTTCGTTAGTTTGTGACCAGTGATAGGATGGCGTTGTAATAACATGATGAACCGTATAAGGCTACTTTACAGGCAGTGGTAAGAAGGAAAGCAAGCTAACTCTGACTCATCCAGACCTGTGGAGTGGTTATGTCTTGGGGAAGATCTCTGTCAACCTAGGCATTCGAAAGAATAATAAGTCGCTCTTGACTGCTGGCTGGTGGAGGTAAAGCATTTGCCATGCGGACCTGGCAATTTGAGTGCGGTCTCCCAAGTCACGGCAGAGTGGAAGGAGAGAATAGATTCCACAAGTCGTCCTCTGACCTGCACATGTGTGTTGGTCTCTGTGTGTGAGAGGGGGCAGGGAGAGGGATGCTATCCAGGACATTTTGCAATTTAAATTCCTTTCTATATGGTCAGTTCTGCGTTTTTAAGAGAGCAAGTTAAAATTGTCCTCAGATGTCTGTTTTGGTCCAAAAGACAGGTAGATTGCAGTTCATGGGGCCCCTGGGCAGCTTGCTTTGCTATTATGAGAAGGGAAGGAAGAGTGGGTTTATCCCTCTGAAATCCTTTCATTTGTAATCATGGCCTTCACTGTCTCTCAGTGGAAATAGGGAGGGTGACCTATGTTTTGCAGTCACCCACCTGCTAAAGAGTAAATTACATGGATTTCTGAGGAAAGGAAGGATCTTTCTTCTTTTTGCTCTACATATTGAAATGTTTTATTTAAAAATACTTTTTCATATGACATATTTTGATCACCTTTCTTCTCCCCCAAGTCTTCCCAGGTCACCACCTCCCTGCTCACCCTAATTCATGTTGTTTTGTGTTCTCTCTCTCAAAAATCAAAAAAACAAAAGAAAAAAAAGAAATCAAAACAAAAACAAGCGAAACCTCCCAAAGTGTACAAAAGACATGGAGTCCATTCTGTTTTGGACAACTCTTCCTGGACCTGGAGCCTGCCCTGGGGTGTGGGTGATGTCCCCAGTGACACTCCACTGGAGAACACTGGCTTCCCCCTTCCCATCCAGTATCACTTGCAAATAGCTTCTTGATTAGGGGGTGGGGCTTTGTGTCCACGTCCCCTTCTCAGTGCCGCGATCTTGTCTAGTGTGAACCTGTGCTGGTCTCCTGCATGCAGTCACTCTCTGACTTGATTCATGCTTCCGTCCTGTTGTGTCTGGAAGATGGTATTTTCTTCAGCCGGTCCACCACTTCTGGTTCTTACAGTCTTTCTGCCTCTTCTTTTACACAGATCCCCGATCCTTATGGGGAGGGGTTTGATAAAGACATCCCATTTAGGACTGAGTGCTCCAAAATTTCTCACTCTCTGAACATTGTCCAGTTGTGGGTCTCTGTGTTAATTACTATCTACCGCAAGAAGAAGCTTTTCTGATGAGCATCGAGCAGTGCTCTCATCTATGGGTATAGCAATAAGTCATTTTATTGCCATGATCCTTAGAAGAATAATAGTGGTAGGTTTTTCCCTAGGTCCCATGACTTACCTAGTCTCAGGTTCTTTGCCATGTTAGAATGCCATGTATGGGTTCCATCTCATGTTGCCTTTAGCAACAGGGCCTTACCATCTCATTATGAGGGTAACCAATAGAGTTGGCAATAGTCTGTGATGTTTGGGGTGGTGGGTGTGGGACTTCTTTGGCCAATGACTCAATAAGATATAACCCATTTCTAGCATTGGAGGTTTTACTTACTTGTTGGCCTAATATGTCTGATTGGGGCATTGTCTCCCCCATCACATGGTGGCTCCTTTTCAGTTCCATTCATATATGTTTGTATTTTTGGAAGCTTCTACAGTAATAGGTTTCTGTATGACTCATCAAAAGGCCTTTAGGGTTAGCTGTAGGAAAAAAAAAAGCATCCTTCCTTGGTTAGCACTGCTACAGTGCAGGATGCCGTTTTGTGGTGTTTAAGTTACTACACTGATACTTTGAATCACCCTTGGATGCTGTCAGCTCTGTCCTGATCATGCTGGCCCCGGAACCAGCCCTCTCTCAGCCCCAGATCCACTTTGTGCTTCTGATTAACTCATGCGCTCTCCTTCTCATGCAGCTTCTACTTCGGGGTTCTCTGTGAAGCGTGCTCCATGCCCGTGTAGTTGACATGCAGATGACTTGGTTACATAGCGCAGACTTTAACTACACACACCACAGATCACGTAGGGCTCTAAATATTAAGTCTGGTGTAAAATACTGTGGTCAGCAGATTTTAGTAAGACCAAATTTCACAAACTTACTTTTAGGCTCCAAGACTGACATATGAATAATGGTTTATTCTGCCGGTTTTTTTTTTCCCCCATGTTTGGCAGCCAGCCAACTTTACCCTAAACATTTACTCCTGCGGTTTCTCAGTTACCGTGACTTTATTTAGTGGCCCTTGGACTTCATAAGTAATGACTAGAAGCGAGAGAAGAAAGGGTATGTCTCTGGCCTTCCTCTAACTTATCTTCACATGCCTAACACTGGAGGAAGAATCTTGCAAGAACATCTGTTTCTCTGTTTCTGCCCCTGGCAAACCCAAGTTTCATAGACGAGGTCACGCGTGGACCTCATCCCCCGCTGATCTGAGGCTTTTGGTCATGTGCCGTGGGCAGGGGTTTTGAAGACATGAACATTACTTTGCCTGCTACCTCATTTCACTTACAGCTTCCCTTCACCCATGCCCGAGTTCTTGAGGTATCTTTTTACTTCCTATAATTCAGTGTGAGAGCCCCAGCCTTCCCAAACCTCCTGCAGTGAGCCCGGATGAATCCTTCCTTCTATGGGTTGCCTTGGCCAAGGTGTTTGAATCCAGCAGCAGAAATGCAGCTGTTCAAAGGATCCATTCCCTCGCCCCTGACTCTGTGCGCGCCTTCCTTCTCCCGGAGCGCTGTCTTCCTTGGACAGTTTGACACCTGCTGCTTCTCAGCTCCAGCTTCCGTGGCCCTGCATTTAGTCTCTTTGAGTTCTTTCCATCTCTAGATTCTCACTGGTGTGACCAACTCCTTGAAGGTGCCCTTGTTTGCTGCAGCCTTTATATCTGTGGCCACATTCCTTTCCGCAGCCCCACCCAGCAAGCTCCTCAGGGCTCCATACATTGGTTCCACTGGTGGTTCTCCCAGAGCAGACGTTCTGCCCGCCTCTCTCCTTCCTGGCGCTGCCATCCCTGGCCAACAGCTGGCATCTTCCCATGGTCTTTCATGCCATTTCCTTTCTGCTGCTTCCTGGGAGCTTGTGGAGGCCCTGGGGAGAAATCTTCATTATTTCTCTCTCCTCGTGGCAACTCCTTCATTCCCCTGATCCAGTCGTTTCTTCCAAGCAGATATCTGTCTTTTCCCTCATTTGACATTATAACCCATAGCCTCCGGCTCTAGCCAAGATTTCTCCAGCACTGGCCCGGCTGATGGCTGATCGGCTCGTGTCTATCTCAGGCCCCTGCACACTGTGCTGATCACCGCCGAGGCAGGCCTCTCTCGGCTCCTCCGCTGCCCCTCTTCACAGTTAGCCTTTGGCTTCTGCGCTCGGTGCCAAGATCATTAGAACAGTCTCTGGTGTTTAATGACACCCGCAGCTTGGAGCAGCCCTCCGAATTCTTTAAGTGGGTGGTGTCTCCTCATATGAGGCTGCTGGGAGACTAGTGGGAAGCAGCAAGAGCAGAGACCCTTTCCCAGCTGTCCATTTTTCTTTCTTTTTCTTTTTAGGCTCAGCCTGCCGACACCCCAAACAGGCTCTTTCACTGCCCTCTTGCAGGTCTCCTAAGAGGAGAAGGTAACACTAGAGTATTGTGGGAACCCTGCTGCTCTCTGCAGAGGGAAATGTGTTAGGTCTTTGAAACGGCCAGCTGACGGTTTTCTCAGGTTTGTCCCGTTAATCACCGGGGAGCTGGCTGTACAAATAAAAACGTGTTGTGTGTTTTTGTCCGCCCCCCCTCCCCCGCTCCAGTTTAGAAGTCACTGATAAATTGAAGTACAGTATGAAAGATCCCTTACTCACTTGACTAAGGGTTTTTGCTTTTCTTTTTCCTATTTGAAGCTTTATTTCCAGCTACTCCTGAGATTTTGAGTTTGTCTGCTGACTTCTCGACCTCCACGTTACTCCTGAAGTGGAACGACGGAGGTTCTGCCCTGCCACACCCCTCGAATGTCACCTGGGAAATTAAGGTCCTCCAGAATACGAGTGCGGAACCCATCAAATTAGTAAGTTGGGACAAAAATACATTTCCCCGGGATACTAAAGAAACCACACAGCTTTTAAAGCTTTCCAGGCGGCACCCCTGAGTTCGGAGGTGATTGAAGAAATACATCGTATATCTTTCAGGGTTCTTTAAAGAAGATTCGTGGGCTGGCAGGATAGCTCAGGGGTGAAAACATGAGCCATACAAGTCCGACTGCTGGAGTCTGATCCCTGGAGCTTATAGTGGGAAGAGAATCGAATTCTGGAAGTTGTCCTCTGACTTCCACATGTACACTGTGGCAAATGCGTGCCCACACTTACATATACACACAGATAATAACAAAAAAATAGAAATAATTTTTAAAAAATCGCTTGTGTAATAGAAAGTTTAAGAAACTAAGGGAGAGTGATTCCCCCGATTCTACCATTTGGATACAGTAAATGCCCAGCCTTTTAAATACACATGCCCTTGCATAAATGAAATTAAAGCTTATTTTCAGTTTATTTTATTCAATATGTTATCTTTGTCTACTATTATACATAAAATAAATATTTAAAACATTTACTCATAATAACAATAAAATAATAATTGAGAAATCAGCAAGCTTTAAGTTACCAGTCTGAAACATCGTTATATCCAGTACTTTTCCTTTCTAACTCTCTCCACTCACTATTTCAGTGGTTTTCCATGACTTACACTTACTTTATTCTTACTCTAAGACAGAGGAACAGGTATGAAAAGCTGAACAGGCGGCATGTGGGTACCAGCACAAGAGGAGTGCTAAGCAGTGGTGTTTCATTTAAGGCACATACTGTATACAACTACAGACAACGTTCCACACACCCGGAGATGGGTAGAGGGAGGCCGTCAGCTGTCCAGAACTGCTCTCTCCCCATTTCCCACTTGTCTCTCCTTGGGAACAAGCTTGTATTTGTATATTGAGACCGGGCATCACTGTAATTTGCAGGACTCCCACCTCAACCTTCCTACTGCTAGATTACAGCTCTGTTTAACTCCATTAGCTGATCCTTTCCATCAATTCTCCCCATTTTCCCAAATAACATACTTACATTGCCATTTCTTTATAGTTTTCAGCAGGGTTTTATTAACTGCCTCAGTGGAAGATGAGAGGCTTTTCTTCTTTCTTTTACTAACTCATCATGTCTCTGCTTCCCTGGCCTCCTGGCTCCCTGATTCCCTGGTTCCTTCCTCTCTTCATTCCCATCCCACTTTCCCAGCTTCTTCAAATATAGTTGAACTATTACAGGTAGACTAATATTCTTAGTATTAAAGTTATATAAATACTAGTTTCAACCTTACCTTTTCTGTGGAACCTCTTGTATCTTACTAAATTTTCTTTTTCCACTTAATTAATTCAATACCAATTTCTCTGTGGGTCATATGAATGTCCTTAGAATGTTCCAATATACTAGGTATTTCTTTTTTCTGTTTGTCTTTGTGTGTAAATCTATCTGCGGCCCTCCTCTCTAGACACGGATGGCATTTTTATAGCAGCAAGGTAAATCGTGGAGGCAGTGATTTTAACTTTAATTGTCCGAAGATTAACACGCCTGCTATTATAATGAAGAAGGTGACAATTAGAAGTTTCAGCTGTTGCTTTTGGAAGTGTGAAAGGCTAGCCAGAGGAAGGCAGGCACAGCATGTCTGGTGTAGGGCTGCTCGTTTAACTCAGTGGAGTTTACAGTTTGGGAAGTTTTATCAAGGTTTTGAAGGTAATACTCCCCTCCTTACCAGTGTGGATGTAGCTCCGCCCACATCGCTGAGCACAGAGGGTCTCACTACATCACTACAGTCTAACCTGTTACCCTAGGAACTCATTTTATTCCTTTGGTTTCTTTTTTCTTCGAACCTTTCTTCTTGAGGAAATGGGCCATCACACTAGTTTTCTGGTTGTCTTGTTTTTCTGGTTTCCTACCTGCCCTTTGCTCTATTTTTTTTATGTGTGGTCCTTCTCTTTGGCTTTACTTCTTCAAGATAGAGTTTTTCGTCTATGAGAATTTGGAAATCATTTCTATAGCAACGTATTTCCTTAGCTGCCTTATTGAATGTTTTGATGAGTGTCAACACCTGTATAGTAATTCAGTAGGACCTAATGTTGATAAAGGAACTTAACTGAATAATGTTTGTATTAGTCTAACTTTCTTGTTAGAGTTTATAATGGTGGTTCTCAACCTGTGGGTCATGACCCCTTTGGGATCACAGGGATCACATACCAGATATCCTGCTTATCAGATATGTACATTATAATTTGTAACAGTAGCAAATTACAATCATAAAGTAGCAATAAAAATAATTTTGTGGTTGGGGGTCACCGCAACATAAGGAACTGTATTAAAGGGTCGCAGCATTAGGAAGGTTGAGAACTCACTGCTTTATAGAAAACAGGCCATTGTACGAACGTACAGTCCATTTACCTTTGTAAGATTCCTCTGTGGGCTGATTGCACATGTCCTATGAGGTCTTTCTGTTTGTTCGTTTATCCTGGAGAAAGACGGAGCCTACCACTATTAGAACTATAATTTTGTGTTTATTTTTAGGTGTCATTCAACACAACACTAAGTGGTAAAGATACAGTTCACCACTGGAATTGGACCTCAGACCTGCCCTTGGAATGTGCTCCTCACTCTGTGGGGATTAGATGGTACATTGACTATCCTCGCTTCTCTGGTTCTAAGGGGTGGAGTGACTGGAGCCTGCTCAAGACCGTCTCTTGTAAGCTTCCTTTTATAGATCCTTGCTCCTCACAAGTTAGAAGGCTCAAGAGTAAGGGTTCGAATCTGTTCTTTGTTCTCCTAAAGTGGCTACCCCAGAGCTGTGGATTAAAGTCTGAGCCTGGCTCCAGAAGGCTGTGCTAAAAGTCGTTTGTTAACTAGAACTCTCCTGACAGATGGATGGAAAATGCTGATAGTGAGAGGCCAAGGTCATCAGTGACAATAAAATGAGGTCTAGAAAATGTGTGGTGTTCATTACAGGTGGACACTCTATGGAGCAACATCAGATAAGGAAGGACCGGAAGCAGCTGGGTAAATAAGGAGAATCTGGCCATTGAGCAAGACACTGTAAATAGAACTCAGGACAGCTGAGTTTAGAAGTAAGAGGGATGAGATGTGAGAGGAAGAATCTGATTTAGGGAGTGGGTGCTTATGGAGAGATAGAAGATGAGCCCACGGTGTCTGTTACTTTGGGTGGCTGGGGAGGCTGTTCACAGAGAAGCAAAATACAGGAACCAGTCGGGTAGGAAAGCACAGTTTCATCTTTAATATGCTGAGCCTGAAGTAGTGAAGTTGGAAATGTCAATCTGGCATCCAGAGACATGGTACATGTAGCTGGAGATGCCCCTTTGGGAATCACAAATCTGTATATGATCTGAAGGCCAATGTATCTTTTGGAAAGGAGAATTGGAAAGCTTGGAAGGTTCCACTTAGAAGCTCTCCTGTCTACAGAAATACTGAAGGAAGGCCAGTAGCCTGAGGACTAAGAGTAGCCCAGAAAGTTTAGTATGGTGGAACCCAAGAGAGGAGGGAGTTTGGACAGTGAATCAGAAGGGGTCCTTGGATCAAACATGGGACCAGCGATCCACTCTGGTAGATTAGTGGAGGTGGGAGCCAGATGGCAGGGAAGAGTGAGGGGTAGAAAGATGGCCAGAGGCCATTGTATAACGATCAGCTGTTAGGCGTGGAGCTGGGGTTCATGACCTTAACCAGCAGAGTTGTGATTAAAGAACCAGCTGCTGGTTAGGATGTAGAGTACTTCCGACTTGTTGGCTGATGAGAACTAAATCTGCTCCACACACACAGGGTAGTTTCCAAGAAATAAACTTACTTATTGAGTGCTATTTTCTGTGTGCATATAAACCCTTAAACATTAACCTATGACCATCGACAGATTGACCTGTGATCTGTCTCTGTCCCTGGATAAGTAAATAAGGCCACAGTTTCATTTCTTGTCTGTGTCTTGTTGGTTGGAAACCTGAGAGACCTGCATTATTTTCACACATCTACGATATATCCTGTAGATACTGAACTAGTTTAAGCTCAGCTTAGGAGTCAAGTATGGTGGCTTATGACCATTCAGCAGAGACAGGAGGATTACTGCAAGCGTTAGGCCAGCCTTGGCTCCATGGGGAATTCCAAGAGAACCTAGGCTACAGCATAATACCTTGTTTCAGAATAATGAAAATAAGGGGCCTGTTGTAAAGCGCCTGCCACTCGAGCAGTTCTGTGACCCCAACTTTGAGTCCTTAGCACCTAAGCTGGGCGTGGTAACATTTGCAACCCTAGTTCTCCAAGGTTGGGTACAAGCAGATCCCTGGAGCTTTTTCTTCAGGCTAGCTTTGTTGATGAGGCCCAGGTTCGGTGAGAGCCCCCGTCTCAAAAGGCCAAGTGGAGAAACGTTGAGAAAGACACCCCCCATGTCAACTTCTGCTCCATACATGCACACACCTACATGAATACATGTATCCATCACACACATATGAAAATAAGTAAGTAAATAAATAATTGAAAATTGAAGACAAAGAAAAGATGTTCTAAGGAGACAGTTTTGTGGAAAAGATGTCTGACATTCCTCTTGTTTCTTTCTAGGGACTCCTAACTCTGAGAGCATTGTCTTCCCTCAAGACAAAGTGATTCTTGCAGGCTCGGACATAACATTTTGTTGTGTAAGTCCAACGAAGGTGAAGTTTGGACAGATTGGCAGTACACCTCAAACTCTTATCCATCTTTATGGGGAAAGCGTTGCCATCCATATCCGGAATATTTCTGTTTCTGAGAACAGTGGAACAAATGTGGTTTTCACAACAGATGATAACGTGTATGGAACGGTTGTCTTTGCAGGCTGTAAGTATATCATGTTAAGTAGCTCCTTCTAGCCTGTGTGGGCCCTCGTCCAACCTTAATCTCTTTTCTGCTAGCTGATTCTCTTTCTTCTGTATTTCCTTATCATTGATGCAAATACTATACAAAGGCTCTAGAACCCTTGTATAGGAGCCTGGAACTTATTTCCTACATACTTATTTCTATATCAGTTTTGAGTTTCATATTAAGGTTGAGACATCTAGCAACTGAAGTTGAATTTAAATTCCTAACTTCATAGTTGAGTCAAAGCCTTAGTATGTGTAGTATTTAATTGGATATTGCTTAGGAATAATTTCATACAATTAGTTTCCCATTTAACCAATGTAAGCTCTTAAGTACCCAGGTTTAAATATTATGGTGATTTTGATAGCATTCTGTATCTTTCCCAACCTTTAAGTAGCATATTTGAGGACGACCTGAAGATGAAGGGTGAGAAGTCTTATTCTTCAGGTAGTCTGCCTGTACTGTGGATGCCCTTGCTCAGGGAGACCTTTGTTAAGGTGATTGATCACTCCTGAAGCCTAAAATGTGTCTGGATATTGTAGTGGTGAGCTGCTCTGCCCATGCAGCTTATGTCAGATGTCCTCAGATAATTACGTGTTTGGGACTTTAAGTTTTACCTCCTCCCATATGGTGCCACCTGCAGCAATGATGCCCTTGTTTCCAGTACTGTGAATTTGTAAGTTCTAAGGTGGGTCTCTGGGTCTCATGGTTAAAGGCATGTGAGATAGTTGGGAGAATTTTCTGATGTTTCTTTAGTCTCTTCTGGTGATTTCTCTCTTGTCACTTAGTAAACTATTGTAGCACTGCAGGGTCTTGGATATCGTTGGCTGAATGTATTCCTAGCTACTTGATGTTTTTGTATGTTACTTTAGCTTTGGTTTGGGTTTTGGAGACATGGTCTCATTGTATATCCCTAGTTGGCCTGGAATTCCTAGGTCATCCAGGGTAGACTTGAATTCACAGAGATCAGCCTGCATTTACTAGAGGGTAGGATTAAAGGTGTGTGCCACCATGGCCCCACTTAATAGCTTTTTAAAAAACTGCATTTTATGTTTGCTGCTGCATTAAAAAACAGGTCATTTGTATCTAGATTTACCTAACCTCAATTTAATTCTTTTATAAATTAATTTGTTTGATCAGGAAATCAAGACATTTCAAATATTTTCCTCTCATTTTTTCTCCTGTCACACCCCCTATTCTTTTTAATTTATTCTTATTATTTGGACTTTAAATAGATTACTTAAATGTTCACACTCCACATCCTAAAATAATCATCATTCTAAATATATTCCAGATTTCCACATGTAATTGTAATAAAGTGGTGGGTAATTTTGCCTTAGGTTTAAAATAACTTTCAAAATAAGCATACCAGTGTTTATTTAATTGTCTAATTGTAAAACTGTCAGTGAAACATTCACTAATTATCCTCAGTATTAGCTAAAATGTCATTGGAGGAGCCTGTGAAATCTCAGCAAATAAGGACACTCGCCACACAATCCTGTGACTTGACTGTGGTCCTTGGAACCCACATAAAGATGAGAGAGAGAGAGGCAGCTCCACCCAGTTGTCCTCTGACTTCTACACAGGCTCCATAGCACAAATGCCCCCACCTATCACGCACACACGCAGTATTAATAAACAAAAAAACTTAAAGCATTCCTAGGATCTCTAGGGAGAGTATAGGAAGAAATTCTGTTTTCGTTGACAACTAGGTACTACTTGAACAATTCAGTTCCTTTGAAAAACAAAATTACTGTTACAGAATATTTCACCAGGCATATACATGGTTTTTAACTCTCACAGAAAATGAGAACCATTTGTGTACATGCAGCATTAAGATAGATCAGTGTCTATTTATGTTTGGTGACATAGGACTAGAGAGATCAGTTTCTACAGTCAAGTGCCAGGCTGTGGCTTTCTTAGCTATCACTTTAAAGTTTTTGCACCTTCCTCCCAGCATTGACCTTTTTCTTTTTCCTCTGCCCCAAAGTAAAGGCAGATCGAACTGCTTCTGTATCTGCCATGACTTTTGGCAGGCTCGATACTTCTTTCTCAATCACAGTGTGTAAACAGATGGCAGATGACAGTCGTTCCAAACTGTAGATTCTGTTGACTTAACTCAGAAGACTTTGAGGTCAAGTTTAAGGGAAAAGAAATTTAGTTCATCTCTCAAGTTGCTGTTGGGAGTTTACACACCAGCCGAGTTGAGAGTCACTCTTTAGAGTATTTTAACCTAGTATTTCTAATGCGATACAAACTGTAACAACCCATCTTGCAGAAACAGCAATAATTGCTGCACTATTCAGAGGAGGAAATGTATAAACAGCAAATTATTTTAAGGGAGTGACGCAAAATCTCATTTAACATACCATGAAACTGCAGTTTGGGGGAAAATATATGTAACTACTTTGTTTTTCTTTTTCCTTTTAGATCCGCCTGATGTTCCCCAGAAGCTGAATTTTGAGACACATGATTTCAAAGAGATTATATGTACCTGGGATCCAGGGAGGCCAACAGGTCTGGTGGGCCCACGAGAAACAGATTACACTTTATTTGAAAGGTAATGGTAGCCAGGAGAGAGCGTTGGTAGCTAGAACCTCAGAAGGACCTATTGAGCGCCATAGGGAGTCTGGTCCACTGCTGCCACACAAGTGACCAGGCTGTGTTGGCATCCTCTGTCCTGTAACAACTGCAGATGGCCACCATACAGATGCCGTTCTATGCCTCCTCCGTCCGAAGCCTCACAAGAGGGGCCCTGGATAAAGGCTGTCGAGGTGGTGGCAGTATGCCCGGTCATTTTCTATATCATACATCATTTCCTTGAGTTTGTGATCAGTCTTTAATTAGAAACAAACTTCTTACAAAGATTAGTAGAAATCTGCCCATGTTTTTTTTTTTTTTCCCCCCTCCTCAATATTTGTATCTTACAATCCTGAAGTTATCTTTCTTTTTAACTGACAGCATTTCGGGAAAAATCATCATACATAAAAGACCGGACACACTTACAAATGAAAGCTATCGATTAGTCTTCCCAGTGCTTCCAGACCAAGAGATCTATAACTTCACCCTGACTGGTCGGAACCCACTGGGACAGGCAGAATCGGTAGCAATCATCAATGTAACTGAAAGAGGTGAGTCCCTGTTGCCAGCCAGTGCCTATAAATAACTACAATAAAAATAACACGTGATACGCCTTGGGACTCATGGAAAGTGACTACAGGGATTAGTGTTCATTGGTTATTTTCTTGGGAGTTTTTTTTTCACTTTTATAATTAATATATCTTATGATTTTTATCTTAAAGCATTAAAACAAATACCTTCAAATTTGACGGTTTTTTTTTTGTTGTTGTTGTTGAAGTAAAAATTTGAGTCATTTAGATGGAAACTATACAAGGCTTTGTCTACTCATTCTTGATTTCTGGACATTGTTTTTTTGAACAGTTTTTGAAAATATTTACAATATTTTTTGGCTTAGAAGTTATTGCAAAAATAAGGAATTGCAACTTTGTGAATCCTTCTATCTTTCCTCAGTGGTGACAACAAAACCAGTACGGTGGCTCTAAGGTTGTCTACGAACCTAGATGATTCATCACACTCAGTTTTGTGTGCATTTAAGAGTGTGTGTTTACACGTGCTGGAGGGGCGACATTGGCAAGTTCCTTTGCATTGCCTGGGCAGTGTGGATCTCAGTGTGATGGCGGCTACCTGTGTCTTCACACAGATACACCACGATCCTGAGCCACACGGAAGTCGTGTAGCAGTCAGCATCGTTACCACACACACACACACCTCGGAGAGATGGCTGTCCGTTACTCTTTGTATTTGTCGTTCTCCGTGTACACTACAAGTCTCCTCAACGTACTTTGATCTCCCCACTGTCTAGTAGTCCCGGCACCAGATGAACAACCTTGAGCACAGTTGGTTCTCTGAGGGCATTGGTGTGATGCTAACAGCTAAAATAAGGCTCGTGGGCTCCACACGGACTGTATTGCTTTTTGGCAGTACAGTAGTAATACCCCTTTGCTCTTCTGCCCACCACATACACATACACTCTGGTTCTGGATTGTTCTTGCTGGGGAGACCTTTTCACCCTAAACATTTACAGGCATTAATCTTTATGATCCTATTTACAGTTGCTCCTCATGTGCCTGTTTCGCTGAAATTGAAGGACATCAATTCAACAGTTGTGATACTTTTCTGGCATTTACCAGGAAATTTTGCCAAGATTAATCTCTTATGTCAAATTGAAATTCGTAAAACTAATTCAGAACAAGAAGTGGTACGTAAAATTCTCCTATAAACTTTCCTTTTTGGTTATTATGAATGATAATAATACTTTATTATATATAATATATTTATTAATAATGATAATAATAAATAATAATCCCAGTTTCAAAAATACTTAAAGCAAACTGACACATAGGAACTCTCAAAATATTTGTTACAGAGATGCACTAAATCAACAAAGACCTTCCATACAAATGTAATGGCAACGTTGTAATTTGCCTTTGAAACAATTATAAAACTGGACAGCCAAGACCATAAGTTCAACTTTTTGCTGTTCAGAACGTTCTCAGGCTGAGTGTATAATACCCGTATAGAGCTGGTATGCAGTAAGTTTTGTGATTAAGAATTAGCCTTTGACTGTAGCCTTTGACTAACTGGCACCAGAGAGTAGAAGGGAATTTTCAATTATTAAGTGCATCAGTGGAAGCAGGTTGTAATTGGTAATTATAAGTCAAAACAGGACTTTTTTTAAATACATTTAAAATAATTCGATTGACTTATACTGTACCCTTTTGTAATTTGTGGCAACTCTGAAGTAAATGGTTCTGTAGTTGAACATTAATTTGGAAATTCACTGGTTTCTGTAAAAGCATTCAGAAGTACACAGTGTGACCTGAAAAGCCACTTTGTAACAAGCAGCTGAGAGTTCTGAGATTTTCCTGGCACACTCATCCTCAAATTTGTGTAAAATTGCTTCATTTTAATGTTACTTGTTTCAATTGAATTTTTTTTTTTTGTCTATTTCCTACATGTTCAGTACCATCCTAGAGGCTTTAGGTGACTTAGGCACACGGCTAAACCATACCATTTGCCTCCAGGATGATTTCCAGTATCTGTGCAATAATGTATTTAATCCTCAAGTTCATCCCTTATTACCAAAGTGGGTTAAAGTTTAATGGTCACTAGTTATTAACTGATTACCAGTACAATGTCTGTATAATTTAACTGACCGTTATTATTTAGATTTAATAATTAGATTAAAAATGCATCCCAGTATTTTATTGACTACTCTATGTGTTAGGTCCTGAGATAAATCCTTTCTCCAGAGACTGGCATTTAGACAAAAGCCAACCTTGTCTCAGGGATTTAAGAAGATAGTTCCTCCTTCTAAAAGGGGTCATTCTCTTTATCTCTGGCAGGAGGGACATATGGCTCCTCCATTAACCTAGGACTGTGGCGCCTGTTAGCATATCAAAGTCTGTGAGCTGAGCGGGTCTCTAGACTCACTCAGTCCCTACTCACAATATCTGTTACAGCGTCATCCTGGGTGGCATGCCCCACCCCCTACCCTAAGCCTCTCTAGCCCCTGAGCTTCCCTTCCCTTCCCCCAGCTTCTCGTATTCCTAGATAACGCAGTCATTTTGGCTGCATGCTCTCTTGGCTCCCACGTGCTCTCTTTGTTCCCTTTCTCTGCTCTTCCTCTCCCAAGCCCCATGTCCAGGCTGTTCAGTCTGGCAGTGTTCCCCTCATAGCTACAGTGAAAACTTTCTCCTCAACCATACATACCCAGGAGCAGTCATGAACTCCTTTTCATTCACTGTGGAACATAATTGTATGGACAAAGTATTTCATAAGAATTAAAATACCATGCGAATACACTACAGAGCAGCGATCTTGATTCGAGACTTAAATAGTTCAGAAAAAAAACAAAAAGTCAAAAAAAAAAAAAAAAAAAAAAAAGAATTAAAATACCATGAACTCGACTGTTCTAATCGCAAACTGGTGGTTGGATTAGGTTACAAGTGTAGACTTTTTTTGTTGTTTTTTTTTTTTTTTTTTTTTTTTTTTACCAAAAAGTATAACGTGTATGGGCATATTATGTATTCATTCACACATGGTATATACATATAAGCACCCATATTTATTTACTTGTCTTCAAATAGCGGAATGCCACACTCAGAGGAGCCGAGGATTCCACTTATCTTATGGCTGTGGACAAATTAAATCCATATACTACATACACTTTCCGGGTGCGTTGTTCTGCTGAAACTTTCTGGAAATGGAGCAAGTGGAGCAATGCAAAGCGGCATTTAACCACAGAAGCCAGTAAGTTAAGGGATGTGGTTAATTACTAATGGAGAGATGGACGGCTGCAAGATAGGGAGACGCCCGGGGACAGTCTCGCGGCCAGGAGAGCGACTTGGACCCGTTTTCTAGGCCCTTGTCTTCTGTAGAAGCTGAGGGCTTAGCTTCATTTAGCACTTCTCAGTTGCTTCACTTTATAAACGGAAGCCACGTGTTAGGGATAATTCTAGCTACCCTAGAGTGAAGTTCCAGGCACCCCCATGTTAGTCACTGACACTGTCCACTGCCTTGCGGTTTGTGTCTTCAAATTCTGACTTGTAAATCTCTTCCCTAGTTCCTTCAAGGGCACCAGATACTTGGAGAGAGTGGAGCTCTGATGGAAAAAACTTAATTATCTATTGGAAGGTAAATATCTTTTGTTGCCTTAGGTGCTTACATTTTTTTGTTTTGTTTTGCCCAAATGCTTAATGTACAAGTGGTAGCTTGGGTTTTGTGGATACTTTACATTGTACTTGCTCATGTCGTATGGAGCTGTACTGACAAATGGTCCATGGAACACAAAGCCACTGAAATGTGTACAAGGAGCTGAGGCTTCCCAGACAGGCTAAGTTTGCCATCTCCCAACCCCATGTTTCTCTTCATTCCTGATTCCCCTGGTGCTGAGAGGGGGTCTTGCCTCAGTCGAGAGCACCCTACATTGATTTTTATGAGGCCCATACCACCGTGTGTGTGTGTGTGTGTGTGTGTGTGTGTGTGTGTGTGTGTGTGTGTGTGTGTGTTGTGCCTTGTGGCTCCCAGGGATTGAACTTAGATCTTCAGGCTTGGCGGCAAGCCCCCTTACCTGCTGAGCCCTCTTGCCAGCCCTTCTCTTGATTTTTGTGTATTTCCTAAGGTTCTTATAACAGTCACCTTATACGTAAAAGGAGAAAAGAATTCATAGGCTAGAACACCATGCCACGCTGCCTTGTTTCCTCTAGTAGGTCAGTCCTTCAGGCCACGTCTTACATTTTTGCTTCTGGAAATTATAAAAATAAACAGTTTTATATTATTTAATGTTTAAATTACTGTGAACTTTTAATACTTAACAGCAAGTGTGGCTCTTTTTTAGTATTTCATGCTTTTTTTTTTTTTTACCATAATCTCAGTGGATTTTAAAATTTGAGTTTCACACTACTGATGGCTTCCTAGTCTCTTGTCACTCTTTATTGGGAACTGAGCCCCAGTTTAGTCCTGATGACCTCACCCAGGCCTTGTGACTTTTGCAGGTTTGAGTGACAGAATTGTTTGTTTTTTTTTTTTTTTTCTGTTTTCCCTAGCCTTTACCCATGAGTGAAGCTAATGGGAAAATACTTTCCTACAATGTGTCGTGTTCATCAAATGAGGAGACGCGGTCCCTTTCTGAGATCCTGGATCCTCAACACAGAGCCGAGATACGGCTTGACAGACACGACTACATCATCAGTGTGGTGGCAAGAAACTCGGCTGGCTCATCACCGCCTTCTAAAATAGCTAGTACGGAAATCCCAAATGGTGAGCGCTTGGGGGAGCTCACGGGAGCAGATGGAAATGGAACGGTTGGGGTGGCTTGTTCTCTCTCGGTGCCAGCTTTCCTCACGTAACCTGCTCCTCCCATGCTCTTCGCATTTTTATGCATATGGAGGACCAAGTACGTGAGTGTCTGCCGCTCACTGAGAGATACAGTCAGCAGTAATTTTTGTTTTGTTTTGAGACAAGATTTTCGCTATGTGGTTCAGGCTAGCCTCGAACGCACTAGATAACCAGGCTGGACTTGGAACAAGCAGTCTCCTGCCTCAGCCTCCTGGGTGACCTCAGTATTGACTTGAAGCCTATAAATGTGTGAAAGATGATAATTGCTTTGTCATAGAGTAACAGAAAGTTCCAGTTGAGGATCGTAGTATTAGGAAGAAATACTCTGACTGTTTGGTCAAAGACCATTTAAACATATCTTTCCAAGACTTAAGAGTTTCTGTACTCAGTGTGTTTTTGCAGCCTGCCGGGCATGGGAAAAGACACTTGTTTTAATTGGCAGCTTTGTGGTAAATTGATAATTTTCTTTCCTTGTGTGTTTTTTATTGTTGTCATTGTTTATAATTTTCTTTATAGGCAATGTCTTGTAGAGTCCAGGCTGGCCTGGAACTTGCTGTGTAGCTAAGGATGACTTTGAACTCCTGATTCTCCAGCCTCCAAACCCAGCATAGAAATTCTTCATATTTCTATGATAAAGTTTCTAAAGGCTAAGTTAGATCATTAACAAGGGTTTTGAAAACCACAAATCCACATAATGTAAACTTAAAGGGTTTTTTTGGTGTTTTCTTCTAAACTGCACACAGATTGCCACGTGCCTTCTCAGCTTCTTCGTGGACTTTTTATAGTATATATTAAGTGCACCAAGTAGTGCGTTTGAACTTGCTATTTTCACACATACGTATACAACATACTTGGATCATCTTTACCCTCTGGCGACCTTCACTAATTCCCCACCTCCACCACCTGCTAGCCTTCCCCTCCCCTCAAAGCTTGACAACTTTCTGAGTCACCAGTAAATGGCCACGTCCACCTCTTCTTCCAGTTACTTCCTGCATTCTTTTCCTGTCCTTTCCCAGTATGGGGACAGCTTTTTATGAGTCCACTCTGGCAGAAGGAAAAACAGTCTGGTCAGGTCCTCTAAGTGTCTCTCAGGGCTTGGTTGAGGTGGTTTCTTGGTACTGACCTGGTTCATTGATTTGTCCTCGGCAGTGACCACAGAGAATTATGAAGCAGGAGTGTATAGCAGGGTTGTTTCAAAGACTTGGCCACACCCAGGCCACAGCACAGCCCTAAACCTAGGCAATGGATGCTGTGGTATGTGCAGGGAAGCAAGGGTCGGAGCAAGGTGTCCAGTGACCCCTCATTTGGCCCTGGTCCTTTTGCAGACTGAGTTATGATGTGTCCTTTTGAGTTACTGTGTTGACTCTGACGGGAGCATTCTGATCCTATATCAGAATGTAGGATCTGCATGTCCTTGAGAAGGTGGTTGGTAGATCTAACTGGTGTCAGCTCTCACCAGTTAACATCTGGCGGCCCACAGCTCTCACTCCCAGAATCAGAGGCTACACAGCCTCAGCTCACATTCACATTGCGGCTTTGTAATCACATTGAGCCAGAAAGCTCTTACATCCAAACCCTCCTATATTCTAAACCAGAGGCTCATCTTGTGTTCAGAAGTAGCTGCTTTATGAACACACATTCATTTGGAAAACCTTCCTTTTTATGGCTTCTTTTTAAACCAAACCCTTACATATAGATTAGTTGGAGAGGTCATTATTTTTTCATGTCCCTGTGGGACACTCCCCCCGCCCTCCATACTGTGCTGTTCCCCACCCTGGTCCCTCACACTTCACCTCCATCCTCCCATGTACCTTAGGCCCAGGTCGAGCAGAAAGGAAACTAAACTTCCCCCGACCACAGTGCCTGCCCTCACTCCCGAGTGTGTGCACACCCGCCCCCACTCCCCTAGTATCTCACAGACTCTGGAAAATGCCTCTGCCCACACTGGTCCTCTCACCTCACGGCTTTGCTCCATCAGCCATTTCCCACTCTGTACTTCCCCTAGATAGTCCTCTTGGGCCAGCGTTTGGGTTGGGATGCAGGAGTCCTGGACCGCAGATGCTCAGCTCGTCCATTTCTGGGTGCTCTGTCCGCATGCTCTGTGTGACTCCTTTTCCCATAGGCTCTGCTCATGATGGATGTTGAGAGCAAGCGTTAATTGTCCCCTGGCCCTTCCCCAGCCTCCTGCCTCCTTCTCTCACCCCATGTGGTCGTACTGTGGTCCTCATCCCGCTGCTAGCCCCCAGTATGTGCCTATGATTCTAGAAGCTCTTCTATTCTCTCCTCAGTTTCTGTGTAATTTATTTTCTGGATAAAGGTAAACGCTGTAGTCATTCCAGTAAGGTTAACACTGCAACACTTCTTTGCTAAACGTTGACGTCTAGCTCAACTACTATTTTAGAATTTGTGTACGCTGAGATAATTTTTATGACTACTGTCCAGTTTTCTTGAGGCTTGCCTTCTGGTATTTCTTGGGACTGACAATAAAATGTCCTTCTCTCCTCGCTGAAGACGACATCATAGTAGAGCAAGCCGTTGGCATGGGAAAGAGGATCTTCCTCTCGTGGCATCACGACCCCAACATGACCTGTGACTACGTCATTAAATGGTGCAACTCATCTCGTTCTGAGCCCTGCCTCATGGACTGGATAAAGGTCCCTTCAAACAGCACTGAGACTGTAATAGAATCTGGTAAGAAGAATTCATGGCTCTCTGAGGCCTTCAAGGGGGGGGGGGTTGGAAAAGCCACACAGATGTGACTAGATGTATGACATTCTAGAGGTATGCCCTGCTTTAATTTGATGTGGCATGTGTGTGGAAAAGACGCACTCTTGGAGCTGGGTTTTCCTTGTCCAGGAATTTACTCTGATAGGTCATCAGAGCACCATAGATTTTTCGTTTGGGGAATTGTGGGTTTTGTTTTTTGAGGTAGGGCCTCAACCCCAGAGATCGCCTGCTGCTGCTTCTGCTGAAAGTAAAAGTGTGTGTGCCCCACCACGCCCAGCTCTGGAAGTGCTCTCCATAGCGTTGTTTGTAATCTGAAAATTACAGATAAGTAGCAGATAAGGGAATCAAGGGTGGTACGTTGATAAAATAGACTTCAGTCGGAGTGACAGTTACGTCAGATGTGAAACGACGTGAGAAAACACAAACAAAGAGGACAGCATAGTGGGTGCCCCTCTGCCTTAGTTTGTCCAGGACCTAGGCCGTTGGACAGCCTCGCCGCCACCGCCAACACTTCCGTAAGATGGGGGCAGAGGGCGACTGGGATGAGCTCTGTCACTGAGCACCTCACTGCTGGTGAGTCTGATCACGTAAGCCACCCTTGATAGGGGCAGCCTGAGAAGCGTGGCACCCCGGGAGGCTTGGATCCCCCAGACTAGCCCTGCTTCTCCTTTGGAAGCAGAGACTCCCTCCCTCCATCGCCCTCATGACTTCTGCTGAAGCAGCGTGTGCCTACGCCTGTGGGGTTTTCCGGACCTAGTGGGTCCGTCAGTCACGATGCTGCTGGAGACATCAGCTCCTGGTCCTTCCTCCGTGTTTGGTGAAGCAAGCTGGAGAGTAATGGGCCCCCAGCGGCTCCTCTCCCTAAGACAGGTTCTTTTTTTGGAAGCGCTGTCAAAGGATAAAAGAGTCCCCCACTGATTAACCACACACAAGTTCAGAGATTTTTCCTTCTGCTCGGGCACTTCTGCAGTTGACTAAAGTCGTGGTGGTCTTCTGAGTTACTTCCTGTCTCCTCTGGCCACCCCTCCACCTCTCCATCCTTCTCATCCCTACACCTGCCCTTCATTCCTCTCATGTGGGGCTGAGGTGACTGAGCCTCTGGTCTCTCCCTCCTGGGATTCGGGAATAAATGGGGTACGCTGGGAAGGGGGCAATGGAGGCAGTGTTTCTGGGAGAACAAGTTGTGGCTGAGATCCCTTAGGATGGGGAGAAGCCGCTGTGGTTAAGTGCCACTGTGTGTGAGCAGGGTCTCTGTGGTGGATGGGAAGACAGAAGCACGGAGTACTTGGGAGAGCGCTCTGGGTCACACAGTTAGAGTGCAGTGGTGCCAGAATTCAAATGCAGAACTAGCCGGGCGATGGTGGCGCACGCCTTTAATCCCAGCACTCGGGAGGCAGAGGCAGGCGGATCTCTGTGAGTTCGAGGCCAGCCTGGTCTACAGAGCAAGATCCAGGAAAGGCGCAAAGCTACACAGAGAAACCCTGTCTCGAAAAACCAAAAAAAAAAAAAAACCAAAAACCAAAAACAAATGCAGAGCAACTTAGAGCTTCAAAAGGCCGGGACTCTTGACTTTTATTACCTGCCCGCTGAGCTTCTGGGCGGAATGCTTCTCTCCTCCTTCTCTTCTGCGGTTTCCTCTCCTTCAGCTCTTGTTTATGATACCTGTAACACCCACCCGGCCCCTTGAGGTGACACACTCTATTTGGTATTGATAATATGCCATTTTAACATAAAAGGAGGCATGGGTTTCTATGCAGTATACAGTCGTAACCTCATGTACACCTTTCCCGCAGTGAAGAAAGGCACAAAGTGGAATGCACTTGGCGGAGCTGAACTTTCCATCAATATTTACTTAGTACTTGGAAGCACGTAGCAAGCACTTTAGGAAAAACAGTGATGGGAGAAAAATTAAATAGAGACAGAACCGCAGTTCTCCCTTAGAGCATGGAGTTTTGAGGTGGTCGACCACCCCGCCGTGACCTGTGGAGTCGAGGTGATCTTTGGGCATGCGGTTTAAAGGACTGCCGTATTAAGCACACTGGAGTGATTGGTCCACACAGGAACTAATACCTCCTGCCTTGTTAGGACGTTGTTAAGGCATTGTCTTCAAGATGAGCCTCTTCACTGCTTTTTACCGTCCTCTTCAGAGCTCGCTTTGAATGGCTTTTTCTCATCTTCGTGGACTTGATTAGTATTTCACCTAAGACCCCACGCTTCTCACGTGAGAACCGTGGCTACTCTTGTCCTGTTTCTTTCCCATGCTTGCCGACTCCTCCATGTTGGGAACGTGGCCCTGTGCGTTTCTGTGTTTCTCACGTCTCACACGTTTTGTTGAGGTGTGTAACTGATGAGACGTTAAAAGGTGCTTCATGGATTGAAGAAAGAAGCAACTAGAAGGGGGTGGAGGGTGGACCCAAGTGTGAGGATGAACGTGTGAGGATGCCATGATGACTCACTTCATGTGCTAACCTAAAATATTAATTGAAAAACAAAACAAAACAAAACCCAAAGATAGTTCCTGTGTGTCTTGCTCAGTGAGTGTTACGAAGAGAAACAAACTCCAAGGCCTGGTTTTTTTGTCCCCAAAACTTTGAGCTAGAGTGGAGTTTTTAGTGCTCTGGGACGAGGGGAGAGATGTCTTTTCTTACACACAAGAAAGCAAAGGCATTTATTAATGCACAGAGAACTGGCTGGATGGCCTCTGGGAAGCTGGAACAAGATGTCAGCCTCAGTCACCTTTTTTTTCTCTTCCGAGAAATGTCATCCGATGATCTTGAAGCTTTTCATTGTTATAGAAGTAACGGTGTTCAAGTTTTGCTTAATACTCCTAAATTTTTACCAATTTTATTTTTTTAAAAAAGTACCAGTGTGTTTTTATAATAAATCTGTTTGCAGTTACATTTGGAAATTTTAGCATGTTATAATTTTTAATGCTTCTAAACTGAATATTCCTGCTTACCTACATAGACTTATGAAGGTTCACTGATTTTGTTCATCCTACAGATCAATTTCAGTCAGGAGTAAGATACAATTTTTACCTCTATGGGTGCACTGATCAGGGATATCAATTGCTGCGGTCTATAATTGGATATATAGAAGAATTAGGTAAGTTAAATGGGTGAGTTACTTAAAGTTTGGCTAAGATGAGAAATTATAAATGGGCAAATAGCGAGAGTTAATCCCCCAAATATATTGAATTTAGTTGTTTAGATCAAAAAAGATCAATTATTTCTATCACAAATTTAGATTTTTTTTATCATTTATTCCCCACCTGCTTGTTTATTTCAGTTTCAGTATTGACATTGAGAAAAGTAAATCATGGCTGTCAAAACCACGTGATTTGTGTTTACAGAAGCTTAAACTTGGAAATGTATTAGGACTTAACAGAGAGGAGACTATGTGTGAAGTCTGTTTGAGTGGTCACTTAGAGATGTGGCCCAGGTTGTCCCTTGGATGTGTGTGTCGTGTGTAAGGGCTGCGATTCCTTCCCGAACGCCGCTGAGTGTAGTGTTAGAAGTGTGGTTCCATGGCCTGCGGAGTTGACGATTGAGTAACGAATACCGTTTAATGCCGAGGCTGGGGAGGTTAGGTGTTGCTGAAGGCGGACAACAATCTCAAATGCCGCGACTGCCCCACCCTTCAGCAAGTGACCTCTTGTGTTGACAGCCCCCATCGCCGCGCCCAATTTTACCGTGGAAGATACATCTGCAGATTCGATATTAGTGAAGTGGGAAGACGTCCCCGTGGAAGAGCTCCGGGGCTTCCTGAGAGGGTATTTATTTTACTTCCAGAAAGGGGAGAGAGAGACGCCTAAGACGAGGAGTTTCGAGACAGGTGAGTCCCGTGCTGCGCTGGTTATGGTGCTAAAATGTATATAAAGAAAAAAGACTTTGACTAGCCATAAAATAAAGGAAAGAAAAGGCTGATGCATAGCTAAGTAATAATTTCCAAAACTATCTGAAAAGGTGTACGATAAATAGCATGTAAATCTTTAAAAGTCAAAATCAGGTATTTTTGAATCCTTTCATTGTAAGTCCCACAGAATGGTGACCATTTCTTGCTAGTGTTGCATTATCTATACCAGAGCATATTACTCATTTTTAGTGTGATTTTACATTTGATAACAAAAGAGGCAGAAAAGCAACAACAACAAACAAACAAACAAAAACCATTAAAAAAAAATGGTTTCTGAGCCCCAATTATAATCAGGAATCAAAATGGTGGCAGACTTCCCTGTCAACAGACACTAGACGGTACCACAGCAATGTCCTCAAAATACTGAGCCACTCTTATTTTCAGCCTCAAAGTCTGCACTCTGCCTCTCTGCTGGTCAGTAGCAGAATAGAAAGAAGATTTTCTAGACTTGCAAAGGCTGGGAGTGTTTCCTTCCCCTGTCCTGCCTTTCTCTGGAATCTGCTAGAAGGGAGAAGACCCCGCTTCTAGTGTGGAAAAGAAGTGAGGAACACCCAGAAGGAACTGGAGAATGGGGTAGAGTAGATGGAGAGCCCAGCATGAGCCAGGGTCCAGAAAGGAGCTGGAGAGTGGGGTAGGGTAGGTGGAGAGCCCAGCATGAGCCTGGGTAGCTAGAGAAGCAGCCCCCATTGGAAGGAAGCAGGAACCCAGGGGGTGGGTTTTTCCATATGTGGAGAATGTACTGAGCTTCCACTGAAGCATATGGGAAGAACTGAGAACTTAGTACATAGAAATTTTAAGAAAATTGAGCAAAAGAGGGCGGAAAGCAATTACAATAGGAAAAAAAATGCAAATATACCAAGTCGCTTTAAAAAAAAAATCAGTGACTAATCTTCATGTGGTCATAGCCATGTGAGCACTGAATTCACCCACCCAGTGTGGTGATGCCGCTCTGTGAATGTGGTGGGGGAGGGGCAAGGGGAGTCTAAAGGAGTTAAATCCTCATCCATCCTTTCTGAACACAAATAGACCAAGAGCCGGTAAACTCAAGAAAGGATACCTGATTTCTAAGTGGTTGTAGAGGCAAGGGAGGGACCAGGAGGAAACCGATTCGTTTTGCCTCTCGCTGTCTATTACTGCTTGGTTCTTTAAACTCCCATCCTGCGTGATTTTGATTGAGACTTTCACGAATAAAAGAGTCAAACGATCTCCACCCTTCCCTTTGAAGTGACCCAAAGGCATCCTCACAGCGTCTTCTTTTTGAGAATTCCCACCACGTGGGTCCTTTCCTAAGAAGGGCTGAGGTCATGTCCGCTGCTCTTCCTTCACCTTCGCCCTGTCTAGCCTCTGCTGCTTCCGAAGGGTCTGTTTTGGGTGCCTTGGCGTTTCAGGGCTTTTCTCTTAGTCACCGACAGGAAAATGACCTCTGTGGATTGCCTGCCGTATGCCAGGCATTGTTCTAAAGAGCACCTGGAAACTTTGCCGGTCACTGGGAGCCAAGCCGTGCTGTCCCCTTGCAGAGTCAGAGAAGCCTGAGTTTAGCGTAATTTAGAAGGTGTGACAGGCAAGGCTAGAACCGACTGTGGCCCCAGAGCCTTGGCTGGGTGTGGCCAGCAGCCAGACTTGCTTTCCAAAGGGTGCCTGGCTGGATGTCCGAGTGTTTATAAAGTGACCTTAGAATGAGTGAGAATATTCTTCGCTTTAGGTCATTCTGACATCAAGCTCAAGAATATCACTGACATATCCCAGAAGACGCTGAGGATCGCTGATCTTCAGGGTAAAACCAGTTACCACCTGGTCCTGCGAGCCTATACACATGGTGGCCTGGGTCCAGAGAAAAGCATGTTTGTGGTGACCAAGGAAAACTGTAAGTTCAACACTGCCCTAGAAACACCTTTGCCACTAAAGTGATAGTGTCTGTAGCATCTGGGGACTGCCCACAACCCTAAAATTATTTGCATTGCTACTTTATAACTATAATTTTGCTACTGTTATGAATCATAATGTAAATATTTTTTTGGGGGGGACACAGAGGTTTGGCAAAGGGGTCACAACCCACAGGTTGAGAACCACTGCTCAAATTTTCACATTTTTATGTCAGAAAGAGGACAGTGTTGAAAGGCTATGAGAGGACTTTTTATTTTGTTTTCTTGTCAGTTATTTCAAATTACTTCCTGATGAGTATATAAGAAATTAATTAATTTCGGGCATGCACTCAAAGATCTCCAATCAAATCCAGGTTAAATATTTTCCCAAGCTAGTTTGATTTTAATATTTAGGGAAATGTGTAAGAAACATTCTTTAAGCGTTAGTAAAACGCCACACCTCTAAGTCTGAGGTGGGGCAGTAGACAAGGGTAATAGCCCTTGCTGCCCCTCACCATGACAGGCAGAGCTTCGGCTCAGCTCCAGTCTTCCCCTCTACCAGGATGGAGTTCGTGTCCAGGTCTGAAGTACAGAGCCATGAGACTGTGGGGCACTGAAGCACTGTTTCCGTGGGAGGTGATTTCGTCCCCTCCAAGACAACTTGGCAATGTCTGGCGTTTTATTTTTGACTGTAACTGGAGTGCTATGGGCATCTCATGGTTAGAGACCAGGATGTGGCTAAGCCTCCCACAGACACAGGACAGTCCTTCCCACCCCTCCTCACACCAGAAACATCTGGCCTACATGTCGCCAGTGGCAGGGTCGAGCAATTCTACTCAACAGAACATTTCAGTGTCCCTGGATCACTTAGATTTTTTTTTTTTGTCTCTTTGAATAATAAATTTAAGTGTAATTCTAATTTAAGTTGATTCTATACTCAGTACTTCCAGTGGTGATTTTCAATATTTATAACTGTTTCTTTGCAGCGGTGGGATTAATTATCGCCATCCTCATGCCCCACTGTGGGCCAGGTTGGGAGTATCACTTTTTGTTGGTGCAGGCTTGGCTGTAGATGGTAGGTCAAGTTCATAAGACGCATTGCACTTTTAGCTATCGGATGAGCGTCGTTTAATTAGGTGGAATATGATGATCTGTTGATTTTATGTGATCGTGTTGCAGAATGTTTGGTGTATGCATTATTGTGATCGTGGTGGACTTCTCACGGAGGCCAGGAACTGGTGTGCACCACAGAACCGCCTCATTATTCCAGCTCATGGGTACTCACTAGTTGGTAGTGCCAACAGTATTCGCTCCTTTGATTGCTCAGCTCCAAGAGACTAAGCGTGTAGACTTAAGTTAGCATCAAGTACTATTAACTCATGGCAGACCTATGGAAATAGTTTACCTGAATCTGTTAACCCCAGCGCGAGATAGTTCAGATAGACGATTGTCCTTTGAAGTCAAGTTGTTACTAAATAATGGGTGGCTGGTAATCTGGAATCCTCGTGTTGCTGTCGAAGAGTGTGTCATTCTAGAGCTCTCATCATAGGGGCAGAAAGATGGTGCGTATCTATTGGCAGTGATTAAAGATGGAATTTAAGTGATTCAGATTGACAGCCTGAGAGGTAACTTATAAGCCAGCAGCAAGTTGTCCTCCATCCAGTTGGTACTCTCACTTACTCTATAAACCGACTTCTCCTAACTTTCTAGTAATGTGACTTGGTAGTTAGTAGAGCGCCTGTGAATATATCAAGCGCTGGATCCTCTCTTTCCAGGCAAGCGGACCTGTGCGTGAGTAAAGAATAAGGCGACATGGCTGCCGTAAGCTCACCTTGAGAGCTTTTTGGGTCATGATGCGTCTCGCTGGCTTCTTGACGATGTGAGGAGAGAGCACCACGCAGCGCAGCAGGGAGACAGGGAGCACTTGAAGAGGCAAAAGGACGAGTCAAGTGAAAACGGCCTCAGCTTGCTGGGGAAGAGCGCAGTGAGAGCAGCAACATAAGAGGCACGAATACGCGGTTTCTACGCTGAAGATGCGTAGTGTAGAGCGGAGTGTGCCGTGATGTGAGGGCTGTTCAAAAAGCAACTGATCAAAGTCGCGAAGGAGAGGGCTATACCCATGGGCATAAGCGGCACGCGTCTGAAACTAAGGAGAGACCTATGAGGAGGAGCCAGTGTGCAAAAAAAAAAAAACGAGGCTATGAGCTGGCCGAGGAAAGAGACAATGATACTCCAACATCAGAGGGACAGAGCTAGCGCCAGTGTATAGTCAAGCACAGAACGGCCGCTCAATTTCTTTATTTAGCGAGAGCGCATATTGCTTCTCACTAATAGTAGAGAAGAATATATAGTGTGCTATGAGAGTGTTTTGGGGAGCATCATCTCGTATATGCGATATAATCTTAGATGAGATTAAACATATCTGATATCAGCGCAGATGAATGAACCTCATTCTCTGTTTGCTAATCTACATTCATCCTTTCTACAAAAAATGTCAGCTTAAAAAAAAGATCGCTCTGAGCTCAGAATATTCAGCATCTCCTCTGTCAACATCCTGTACTCTATGCGGTGTCTCTTGCGCTGGAATCAGGTCTAGAATGTGCGTGACGCTGTCTTAGTTGTGCGGTTCTTGGATTATCTTACTCAAATTGGAGGAGGTCTGTGAGCAACAAGATCACAATTAGTCCACCTGGGGATGTGGATATGTCATTTTTTCATCTTGCTTTTTTGTTGGCGTTTTTATTTTTTAGCTGCAGCAGGCCCTGTCCTTGCCCGTAACCTGAGTGGTTTTGTTTGATATTATTTAGTTTCTTGTCTTAACACTTGGCTGATGGTGCGCGGGATCAGATGAGCACAAAGCAGCTGGCAGCAGCTGAGTAACCACTCTACTTCCGAAAAAATGAGGAAAGCTCTATACAAAAAGAGATGATGAAAACTAGAGACAAATATTGATAGTGAAATTTACTTTGGGTTATTAAAATGTGATAAACGCCCTACTATCCGTCTGTAAGACATTTGGCCCCCGATGCTTTTATTAGCTTGAGCACACTGCCAAGTCGCAGACTCCTGCTGCATAGAGCCCGCCGCATGATTTGTACATGACTATGTGTTTTCTCTTTATGTATATTTTTTGTATACTTTTCTGTCATACATCTCGAGCAAGGAGGTTTATCTGCACTGTTTGGCTCTAGTGCTGCATGTCGTGAGGCAGCGTATCAGGTCGTGTGGGAGCCTCCACTGGCTGTAAATTACTGTAACTTTTCACTTCACCGCGATTGCGCCACAACTCTAGGACGTCGTGTCCCGCCGAAGTTGCTTAGGGGTGGTAAAGGGTCCAGGGCGTGAATCACTGGAGTCCACATGCCAGAACCTCTAGCGAATGCCCATGGTAAAGCGAGTTGTCTGCTATCGTGCAGATGTCTAACCAGCTATTATTGGTCATCTTTAATAAAAATCTCACAGAAATAGGCCAGTGTACTCATGTCAGTAGTGATTATTACCTCGAGAGTCTTAATGCGTAAATAGTCTACTTATCGAATTCCACCTTCATATTATAATAGATTTTTACGGAAAACAGTCATTCGTTAAACCCGGCCATCGACGACTATAGAACCGAACTACAGAGAAATGGAGCGTTACACGTTCACGAGAAGTAGCATCTGCGACGCTATAAATGCGTCCGTTCATGTTTGCTTTGTACTCTTTGGACAAAAGGTCCTTCGCGCCTTCTGTCTTCAGGGGTTAACCATATGTGGTGGTGAGGTGAGTGAGCGTAAGCTAGAGAAGAATGGAGAAGGTCAGGCCTAAAGCGCTTTTTACCATTTGTTGGATGTTCAGCAGCAGCTATGTAATCATTCATTGTGCTACCAAGCTAGGGTAGTCTCAAGTTTTTATTGTTCGTGTACGTCGTCTGAGCAACTTGGAATATGCGTTAAGAAGAGTTTTTGATGCAGAAATGAAAGTGCGCTAGCGTCAACTTCAATCCAGCGAAGTGAACGAGCTGCAGAAACAATGTGTACATCATAACAGATGAGCAAAGGAAAAAAGATAAGGTAAAAGTAGTACAGTCTTTTCTAAGGAGGCTCACTGGAGCAAATGCATGGATTGTCTTAACCATGTTTTCCAAAGCTTTATTTGACCAAGGGGAGCAGACACCGCTCAGGGACACTAGTTGCTGAACATATTGGACAATAGGAGTATCGCTGTAACCTAGGAGTCGATAAGTAGTGATGGTCGAGTTTTTGGAATTCACGCGATCGCAATACGTTCGACTTCAACAGACATAGAATGATAATAACAAATCAGAGCCCACCTCCCCAGTTGCGAGCGTACCGGGGAGAGCTCGACGAGAGCAAGATCCCTGAAGAACTCAGATATGGTCTGTGTGGGTAGTTTACTGCACGCGCACCATGTGTATAGAGGAGGCAAATAGCGAACCACACGCAGAGTAGCGGGAGGGAGCTCTCGCCAGGTGTCGTGCGATACATTTGGAATGTATGCAATTGGGTCGCTCCTTTCATGTATCTTAAGCTCTCCAGGCGCATCCAGCGGAGGAGGAACAGGACGTTGACCCCGGGGTGGTGGAGCTATTAAGCCGACAGATAGCGCCTCCATTACCCTGCCGTGGAAGTACACCAAAAGCAGAAATGGGCAGATAAAGGCCAGGTCATGTTACAGACTCCTCAGGCCTATAGGCTTGAATTACGTAGCGAATTTGGTCTCTCCAGATTCCTCCGAGTCCCAACGGACAGCTCCAAACATGAAGGTCTCTTTTTGATGTTTCCGTGCTCGCATAAGATTCAGGCAGTTTTTGATTTCTCCTTAAAGAGAAGACCATGCCTAACTAAGGATGGAGGCTGGGTCCTTTCCAACAAGCTTTCAGACAACAATACGACTAACTCTATTCGAGGCAGCCTTCGTGAGAAACTGGCCTCCAGTCTCGAGGCCATCTTCACACCGCTCTGCGACTGTGGTGTTCCGGCAGTAAGCCGGGCATTTCCTAGGATGGTGACAGCAGCAAATGGTGCAAGTTGATGCTTGACGAGTACATCTTTGCTGGGCAAGCAAGTTGCTGTAGTTATAGGATTCCCTGTGTTTAAGTGTGTGTGTAGTGATAATCAAAAAACACCCTGTGACGACACGAAACCTCTACCCTCATCGGACATTGACTTTTATGAGTTGTATAAGTCTGTTTTTGAATTGGAGACCAAGAGGATCTCTCTCAGAAGCGACTTTGTAGGACTATTCATGCCTATTAATATATGCATAATGCAAGTTGGTAGCGTCCTGTGTGATTCCTGGTGTTTCTTTCTCTCGTTGTTATGTATGGGGAATTCAAGTGATCCAGGGTCCTGGGGCACTCAAACGTCGACGAAGAAAGAAGATGTCTACATGTCAGAGCCTAGTAAGTTAGTCGTGCTGACATTTACCTCTGGTCGGTCCTAAAGTGACAACACAGCCAAAGCCAGCTTTTAAAAGTTTACTGATTGTTTCCATCGGCAAAGCATTTACAAAAGTGAAAATCTAGATTTTTAAAAAGAGGGTGTATGGCGCACACTCATTGGTGTTGCTGTTGGATGAGAGGAGTGACTAGTATGTCTCGCTTGTGTCCGATATAGAGACTAATCGCATCTGATGGAGCGCGCTGATTTCTCTGCCTACTCCGTATAATGGTCTCTGTAATCAAGTTCATGGTGGAGCTGTGGGGGAGATACACAGAGTTAAACAAATTGATAACAATAATGAAAATAAATAAGTGTGAGCACTCTGGACTCAGACAGGATCAAGGAATGAACATTGTCCGTAATGCGCGTTATGGGCGTGTGTTGAAGAGCGACTCTCTCCTATCACGTCTGCATGGAGCTATGCTCACCTGTCTCTCACTCTCTGAACGCTCGCTGTGGCCCTGCATTTAGACGCTATAGTTAGGGGTAAATATTCTTAGGGAACTTAATTATCTAAATTTCTCACTGCTCTATTATGTATTGTGTTAAAGTCACTGCTGTGTGTTGCGTAGCGCAAATTCAACATTACTCTAGAAGTCATAGTCGATATCTCGCTCAAACGCAACAACTAATGCATAAAATGACTCTAAGATAGCTATAGTGAAGCTCTGCCCCCAGGTCAGTTCCCTGAGAAGGTATGCCATTAAGCAGACTGACAATAGCAGATGATGATCTTGGGGCCTCTCAGTAGCTTTCTCCACTGCTCATGAGTCACAGCCCCTCCATCCTCAGCAACTGGTGGTCCAGGCTCTCAGACCCAATCTTCAAATCCATAAGCTTAAACCTAAATGGAGATTATTTCTCCCCAGAGCAGCTAGTAAAGGATGATTTTAATAGAAGTCCTAAAAACTTATGGAATTGGTGGGGTGGCTGACTGTGGTTCTGCTCACACCGCGAGTTGATAGAGGTGGCTTTCCGAGCTATTACAGCACTCCTTTCACTCAATGCGACTTGTTCGCGGTGTGTTCTCAGGCTGATCCATGTCCAGGGAAAGGGCATCCGCTGTGTCTCAACCGAGAACATGGACACCTCACTAACTCTTAGTGTTGTGTCGTATGCTGAGGACGATCTTTTCCGAGCATTTGTACAATATTGTCCATTTGTGAGAGTTTCGCACAAGTCGCTCTAGAGCAGAAAGCGGACTCTTGTTTTGTTTCATCGACACTCCCCAAATCTCCTTTGCAGTATAGGTTTCGGACTATGTGGTTTTTTTTTCTGTTAGTTCCTACTTGATTTTCATACGCTCTGCTGTATACAAACATCTCTTTGCTGTTTCATCTCTCTTTCTGTTTCTATGTTTTTTAATGTACAGTTTTGGCTGGCCTCAACGTTCCTACGATGAAGAGGGCACTGTTCGGGTGGCTCCGCTCTATATTCTCGCAGTGATGGCATCGTCTACGGTGTCTGGAACTTCCATTCACGCTGGGACTGAGGACGTTCGCTACGGTGCTTAAGAGTTGTGATAGCAATAGAGAGTTCCACTTGATGTGTAGTTTTTTAGATAGGTCATATGGGGAGCAGCAAAAATTGGCGAGGAAGGGTAGCGGAGGGACAAAGGACAGGAAGATACTAAGAGTCATGACGAAGCGTGGCTGATGAGATGGGGCATCTGTGATGTGATGACCTCGCTAAGGATTCACTACGATGCTCGGATATTGGAAGTTTTCAGTTCTCTCAGGAAGAATTTCGAAACTACTAGTTGATTAGATTATGAGTAGAGAATTCTAGGTCACGTATACAGTATTAGGTAGATGCAATACTCTTTGAGAAAATTTCGACTACAGTACCAACAGAAAAAATACTCACCAGACTAGAGAGCACCCTGAGAGGATGCTTATAATGTGTCCGGCCTACTGCTGCACTCGTGGTTGCTACTGGGCTGCCCTTCTAGAAATAATCCTGCACTTTAAAAAAAAAACAGGAAGTGTCCTATCTAAGCCGTGGGGTTCAGACAGCAGGAGAATGCACTCTCTCTCGGTCGACAAGTTTGTAGTCTAGCTTCACACTCTCTCAGATCTCTATCTCGTATGTCCAGTCGAGCCCGTGCAGCTAGTTTCATCTGGAGGTAGCTATCAAGTCTTTTATCTACATCAGGAGGAGGGGCGGTGTCGTTGGATGGAAGTAGCAGCTGGCTAGATCTGAGTTTTAGCATCGAACTGCGACGCTGACTTTATCCCAGAGGACCTGGTTCAATTCGACATAACAACACGGTAGATGGGACATAGTGAACATAGTGCGCTGCGATGCGACTGACACTCACCTAACAGATGTACTGCAGACAACCAATGCAGCGATACGAGTTAAGCACAAATACATTGTCACACTAGAAGAAACTAAAATGAGCAGGAAGGGCGTACGGAGGACTCTCGCTCCTTTTAGGTTCACCCTCAGCCTCAGGCAGCGGCTAGATGCAGGTGTACTCTTACGATTTGAAGGAGACGATTAACACTGGGGCTAGGTATAATCGGGGTACGCGTACGAGAAGATTGTTGAGTTCAGTGTATCGGTGGTAAAAATAGTGGCATGGAGATGGCTGTGTCTCGAATAGATAAACTTATAAATAATTCACCAATTACTGAGATTATGAATAATATATAATTAAATAAACACACGACTTAATAAGCATATTGATTACAACTACTAATCTGTGAGAGCAAAATAACTGAGAATTAAGAGGCAAGTGGTGGGCAGCAGCGCAGATCAGACAGGGACATTCACGATGAGTTTGCAAGCAGTTAGTTACTTTGGACATTATCTTGTTCTCTCAACAATAGGTCTCAAAAGATCTGTGATAGGGGTGATGAAATAAGCAGTGGAGTGGAGTTTGGAAGCGTGGGCCTGCATGGGCGGATCCCCAGATTCCGATATACCTCAGCACACGCAACACTGAAAAAGTAACACGATTATTTTAAGACATAGTTAATTTAAAAGGTGTCAGTGGAAGCGGTGCATTAACTAGGCGTTCTTTGCGATGGGAATCGATGCTAAATAAGGTCGGCGCTAGCTGAGAGCTGGCGAATGAATAGCCACAGAATTAAGCTTTCGCACATCTGTCCTTTCTGAATCCCCCCCCCCCAGGTAGTGGTTGAACTCTCGTGCTTGTCTTGGATCATGGTGGAATGGCAGTACAGTGAAGCATGCGTAAATCGAGCTTGTATACGTGCACCTGTGTTTCTTGCCGGTCCGTGTGATGAGTACGGGTCGTAGGATTCACCTGACATGAAGACTCTGGGGTTGGCGAGCAGTAAGGCCGAACAGTCTCCACTCTGGCGGACTCAAATACTTCTGCTGGGTGAGGCATCAGTTCCAAGCGCCTCATGTGGTTTAAATGTTGCGATAAAAGCTGGTTGACTCCCCGCGATATAGCATTTGCTTCATTGACTGTCTGGCTGTGACATTTCGCAAAAGCTCTACAGTGCCACAACTTGCGCACTTGACGAAGCATCACTCACCGAGTGGAACACTAAAGAAGGTCGTCTCCGTAACTGCACGATGGATAGAGAGTAGACAGAACTTGAAGTCTTCATCTTCCTCTTTGTCGCATTCTTCCTGCAACTCTATATGTTCTATCGGTCTATGATATATGTTACTCAGCTTCACCGACAATTAAGCTCTAGCTCTTGTATTTTATTATTTATATAAATTCTATAAGGAGGCTCCTTGGTCTACTTAATATGTATATTTAGTGAAAGGCTAGAGAATTTCCTTCCATCGGGGAATGCAGCAATAGCTATAACAAACTCGCTCCAGTCGGTGCACATATTCATCAATTAAAGTGACTTCGGTTAGTATGCCTCACGGTGTTTATCTCTATTACAGGCAGAGAGCTAGCTAGGGACTTATACCAGGTGTGTATCTTCCTGGTTCAGCACATACATGCCCAGGTGGAGTGCATCCATCCTTGACGGTCTTCGGCTGATCTTGTTCTGTGGTACCGTGTTACAGATGTAATTTTACAGCTTTATCAGCACTTTTTTCTCGTTTCAAACTGTGTTAGAATTAGTGAAAGACTTTGAAAGTGTAATCCTTGGCTTCCCAAGTGAAATATGGGGGGAGGGTCATTAGCTGCTAACGCCTGGCACACAGTGGAAGCTCAGTGGCTGTATTGCTGGAATTCCTTTCCACTGTTACAAATTCAGCAGAATTTCGCTCGCCTCAAGTACAGCAGAAACCTGCCTCTGGTCATCCACTGTACACTGAGATCTCCAGCCCAAGTCGATTCTAGATTTAGCTTTTTATGACGAGCTTATGTCTGAAATGATTAGAGCATCACAGGTAATCATGGAGAGCGCCCAGCAACGCATGTGACCCATTTCACGCGAATATGCTGACGAGAGTGACGTTGACCAGAACAGTTATCAATAGCATGTCACCACAACAAGATGAGTGTTCTCTCACCTGTGTATCTCTTTTACTTAGCTGTTTAGATTTTTTACTTTTCATGGATTTGATAAGTAAGTACTTTACTATCTGGAGCACGGTGTTTGATATCCGAAACTAGCATAATGTTATGGGGAAAGATGCATGTTGAGTTAATTGGGAGTTTTCCATAGCTAGAATCTTTATGCTTGCGAGATATGGCTGATGTTAGATAATAGGAACTCGATGCATATTTTCTGTAGCTTCGAGAGTTCGTTTCCACTCACAGAGTCGAGTTTCTCCTTTATAGAGATACACCATGATAAGACACTCTTTTTCAGCAAGGATAAAGGTGCGAGTGAGCGTAGGGAGTCTGGAGATCATAAATAAAACTTTATAGGACATTGAATACTTTATTAAGCATTATTTATAACAAAGGATATTATTTAAATTATACAAATTCATTGTTATATAGTGCTTGGTGTTAAGTTGGCGGTGATTCATTCTGGCTACCGAGAACACGGATGCTTACATGAGTTCCAAGAGGCTATGATAGATCCTAATGAGCAGCGAGATATCAGCTTACACGGCTTCAGCTTGGCTCATAGGTCTCTCTGTGTTTGTCTGTGACTAAGGGCTCTCTCTATGATCATGTATAACTAGAGGGAGGCTTTAATCTGATTAGCCGCATGAACTCATATTCTCTTCATGATCTTTGATGTAGTATGTTTGATCTAGATGTGAATTCATGCTTGAATTCATAAGAAGTAAGCCAAGAATTCTTGCTTCTAAGAGGGGTATCGCAGACGTGTTGATCCATTGCTTGAGATGGTGTAATGTACTCTCAGCTTAGATTTCTTCACACTCTCTCTGTTTTCTTATTAAGTTCGTATTCTAGTTTATGCTGGGAGGTTACCTATCAGATGTCTATCGTTATGAATACTCTCCTCGCATTATGTCAATTTGAGTGATACTCAAGGAGTATGTGCTGTCCTCACTGGTATGTTTAACGCACAGCAGTATCGGTGCTCTATTCTGTTCGCGCTGCATTTGATCGCAATGAATACTTTCTGTCGACAAGGGCTGTACAGAGTAAGGAATGCTGTGCTTGAAGTAAGATTTCTCATTTAGGAAGGATGGTAGCGATGATCATCGATTGAACGTTTAGTTGAATACTATTAAATATTAATACCAGAAGCAAATACTGATGTGCTCACATCTTGATAAGTACATTGATAGATTTTATTATCTCATTAGTTTGGTTGCAACCAATGGTATCCCGCTATTTCACTATATATGAATAATATAGAGAGTTGAGCACATAAAAGAATGACAATTGAAATGGAAGTGTCTATTGTCTGCATTCGATGAGCACTATTGACATATAATTTTTCTTAATTGAGGAGATCTATCCTATTGTACCTGAGGTACCACATATAAGTCATTCAGTAGGAGCGTTCACAGAGAAAGCTCATTCATCACGATCAGTATTTTATTAGTCTGCTACTCCCAAGTCCATTACTTAAGGAATATTGGGGTTAATAGATCGGTTAGCTGTCTGGCGAGCTATACTTGATTTTCAATCTCTCACGTTAGTAGGTGCATGGACCTAATCTTCTTGTATGGTTCTACATCATCTCATCCATTCTTAACGGGGGGGTCACTAATTGCAGATCTTTCGCGAGAGCTCAATTCAACTGAAATAAGTTTACACAGAATAGTAGCGATAGCAGCAACAATCCTTTGTGATTCTGAGGATAATCTATCCCATGGACACTTGTACGCTCTCCTTGATAGTAGCGGCGCCTTGCCTTTAGACATTAGTCAGTTACTGGGGGGGTAATCAGTGAACAGAAACGAAGATAGGCGTGAAATAAGAGTTCCTGCCTGCTCCTGTGGCCTGTACATGTGATAGAGTAAGCGTGAGATGTGTAAAAGTCACAAGATATTAAGATTCTGCATTCGCACACATTGCTTTGCTTGCACAGTGAGTTCGTATTTGTTGTGGAGACAGGTATCCATACTACAAGACGCTCGCACCGGTTGTCATACATTATGTCTATCCATCTCTTCCTTGCTGCTGAGGTTACAGTTCATAGAGATCAGCATCATAAATATGACCCTATGAAACTGTCGTTGAAGTAACTAAATAATAGTTCACTCTTAGTGGTGGGCACGTAATGGTTAATAATGGATACCTGAGACAGAGCAGCTGCTGAAATATATTTCCATTCAGAGCTGCTATGAAAGGATTGTTCTGGATAGAAAGACAGATATCCTGAGTCTGAGATGGTTCCAACTTACGGGTGTATTCAAAGGTAAAATAAGCCGTCTAAAATTACTCAGTGTTCCTAGTAAGATATTTTCAAAATGATTTTCTTTTACCAAATCTTCCATTAGCTGATCATAAGCCATTATCTCTGTAACACTAAGAAATTGCCATTTTTTCCTTTCAGATTTGCATTACAGTGCGTTACTGTTTACAAAATACACATACTGTGAACAGATATAAGTTTTTGTCTTGTATAAGGTAGAATGAATGTTTTTTTAAGATGGTGTTGTGTTAAATATTTTTAGGTTTTTATAAGTAGTAACTGTTTACTAACTTTTGTTTGATCAGGTGTGTGTATGTGTAGCTGAGAGAAGATAGACATTGCGGTCTCCATAATTACCCCTTTTCATTTTCTGTCAAGTTACCACTACAGACATTTTTGTGTTAACACAAATCATCGGTTATGATGTGCAATACCTAAAATCATGTTTAATCCTATAAGGAGTCTTTTACAAACGCATATACAGGAAGTAAACCAAATTGATATGTGTCTCTGTGACTCACTATGACTCACAGAATTCTGAGTTGAGTATGGAAAAAAACAGCACTCATGGAGATTGATAACTGAAGTATTTCCAGTCTTGTGAAACTTTGAATATAAATTATGTTGCTGTTAGAATGGGAAATTTGAGCATTTTATATCATAATTTCCAGAGGTTAGCTTCCATGTCTTTTGGGAAACATGATTATCACAAGAACATAGAATATGTAAATAGCCTATTACTAAGACACTACAAATATAAAACTAGTATCGCTTGACTGTTAATTCTATAAAGATGTTACCTATGTCTGTTTTTAAAACATGCATGTATTTAACAATTTTATCATAGTATTGTCTTGGAAAGAAATAAATATATTTTCTTACATCTTACCCTGTGGTAGTAATGGACTTTATTGGTTTGGGGTCTTTTTCCTCATGTCTCAAAAATTTAGTAAAAATGGCTTTCACTTTTTTTTTATTTTATTTTATTTTTTGTTTTTACTCTATCCCATAAAAATCACAGTGATGCTAAAGCAATCACAGAAACTTTAGCTGTGCTCTTGGTATTTGATGACATGCCTACGCTATTGACAGCACCTTCCTTCTACTTGCTCTATTAAATTAGTGTTAATATTTGTAGAAGAAAAATCATTTAACAAGAGAACCTTATATTTTTAAATAAAATTAAGTTTTAGAAAGTGGGAAGGTAGCATTAGCCAATAAGATCCTTGCCAGGCATGGTGGAACACGCACATTTAGTCTTCAGCCAACACTAGGGAGGCAGAGACAGATGGATCTCTGAGTTCCAGGCCAGCCAGGGCTACATACTGTCTCAAAAAGGGGAGAGAGGGAGGAAGGGAGGGAGGGAGGGAGGGAGGGAGGGAGGGAGGGAGGGAGGGAGGGAGAGAAAAGTGCTGATTCTTAAAGCAAGGGTTTTAATTTACCATCTCCCAAGACAGCCAAATATTTCAGGAGTTTCTGGGAAGGCATTAAAATTTCAACTTACTGAATCTTGAAACACAGTCACTGACTTAGCGAAACTCTAGTCATTTTAAAGTATGCAGTGCCGTGAGAGGCTTATAAAGGGAGAAATGAAGTTCTTTGTCCTGTGGAGCTAGCTCAGACTCACCACGAGCAACAGCCAGAGGATGAATGGGCCTGACTTGAGCCTGTAAAAGTGCAAGTCAGTTGTAAATGAGTTGTGAAACACATGTTAATATTTAAGTGCTAGAAAAGCTCACACATATGCTCTGTACGTTGGGGAATTCTCAATGCAGAACTTGTTCCCAGAAGGTGAGTTCTGGAGCCAAAATGTATACCGCCATTACCTTCAGAAACTGAAAGGCTAAAGAGAAGAAGGATGTGCTTATTAGGAAAAAGAAACATAAGAGATGGATGAATAAATGGTAATGCATGATATCCAACATCACGGTACAGCGCTGGCTAGCAAACCTTGGTCCTTTACAAAGGAACTATAGAATTCATTTTAAATGACCTGTACATTTGACCCAGTTCCTTTCCCCATGAATGACCAGCAGTAAAACTGATTTCAAGACATTTAGTCTTTATAATCCAGGGAAATTGAGATAATGAGAGATGACTTGAACTGATTAAAAATTAAATTGGAGATGACTTTTATTCTTAGAAGATCAATCTCGGGTTGTGGGAATAAGAAAAGCATTGGGAAATGATTTTTGATAAGCTGTCAAATAGAAATAATGTTAGAATGAACGAAATCCAGTGCATTCATCTTTCTGGTGGCTAAACGCTTGAAAGGGAGAAATAATTGTAAGTTCCAGCTCAGATTGAAACCATCTGTCCCCTTATGGCTCCGGCCAGCCTGTCACCCACTGCAGACGTGTGTCAGTGTGCCAGGCAGCCTGAGAGGAAGGCATCACTGGACTCTCTCTCTTCCTCTCCATCACCCCACCCCCATCAAAGAGGTGATGGTACCGACACGTGGAGGCTGAGGAAGAAGCAGCAGTATTGAGAGTCGAATGCTTGCCCAGTCACAGTGCAGACAGCTTTTATACACCCATCAGAAGGGGACCAAGGGAGGTTGGAGAGATGGCTCAGTGGTTAAGAGCACTGACTGCTCTTTCAGAGGGCCTGGGTTCAATTCCCAGCACCCATATGACAGCTCACAACTGTCTGTAACTCCAGTTCCAGAGGAACTCACACAGACAGGCAGGCAAAACACCAATGCACATCAAATAAAAATATTTTTTTTAAAAAAGTCGGGCAGTGGTGGGGGCAGGGTACACCTTTAATCCCAGCATTTGGGAGGCAGAAGCAGGCAGATTTCAGTGAGTTTAAGTGGGTTCCAGGACAACCAGCACTGTTACACAGAGAAATCCTGTCTAGGAAAAAAAAATTTAAAAAGAAAGAGAAGAAGAAGAAGGAGAGAGGAGGAGGAGAGAGAGAGGAGAAGGAGAAGAAGAAAAGAGAGAGAGAGAACCAAGAATTTTAATTACTCCAGAACCACAGACGCTATTGGCTGGGGCTGGTTTCTCTGTTTTCAAGATTGCTCTGACGGCTGTCCCCATGTGTAAGGCTGCACAGTCCTATCCGGGTTCCTGAGCTCATCACTGGTCATCTAGACCATACTGGAGGATGCTCAACCTCTCTCACATTCCAATCATCTTTTTTTTTTTCCCGATTTTCCGAGACAAGGTTTCTCTGTGTAGCTTTGCGCCTGTCCTGGAACTTACTCTGTAGCCAGCCTGGCCTCGAACTCACAGAGATCTGCCTGTCTCTGCCTTCCAAGTGCTGGGGTTAAAGGTATGTGCCACCACCACCCAGCAAATTCTATCTTCAGTGAGGCATTTTGTTCTTTTTTGTTGTTGTTGTTTTTGTTTTTTCAAGACAGGGTTTCTCTGTGTAGTTTTGCGCCTTTCCTGGAACTCACTTTGTAAACCAGGCTGGTCTCGAACCCAATCATCTTAAAACCTGGGCCTCAATGTGTATCACAAGAATGCTAAGCCTGCTGGGCAGTGGTGGCGCACACCTTTAATTCCAGCACACAGGTGGCAGAGCCAGGCTGATCTCTGTGAGTTCCAGGTCAGCCTGGTCTACAGAGCAAGATCCAGGACAGGCACCAAAACTACACAGAGGAACCCTGTTTTGAAAAATAACAACAAAAACAAACAAACAAACAAAAGAATGCTAAGGCTATTATAGGCCAAGCACATAACATTCCCTACAAGATAGATGCTTGCTTTCAACCTAACCCTCTTTCTGGCCAGCACTGTAAAGGTGTAAATGCTTGCATATTAGTTTAGACGCACATTCCCTTGCACAGTTCAGCTTTCCAGAACTTGATAGCATACATCAAAAGCCTTAGAAGGAGACCCTGACATCTGTTTTCATGAGCGCTCTGCTGGATAACTTCTTCCAGCCTCAAGTCTCGGTGGGTTGGTTGGCTATCGTTGGGTCATGGGAGCTTCTGCCAGTGTCCTTAGGTCCTCAGTCCTTTGCTTCCTTAGCCACAGTCCTTGCATTTCTGAGGCACCATGCACCTTTCCAAGGCCTCAGGGGGCTTCATTTGGAAATCAAATGGGGCAGGGGAGGCCTGGCATTCTCACAATCCCAGCTTGGTGCAGTAGTAGCCATATTTAGAGACTTGGCAAATCTTTCGATGTGCCTTGAGGGAAGAGAACAGACAGGTGCAGTCCCTGGTGATTTTACACAGGGTGATTCCTTTGGAGCAGTCTCCAACCATGGAAAGATGAAGAACCCTCATTAAACTTCTGTCCTTGGACTAAAAAGTGCCCTGTGATGCCTATAGGCAATCCTTGATTGGATAAATCAATACCAAGGAAAAATTAGAAAGATAAAAGGCATTTATATAATCTTGGGCAATAATGACCATATTTTTTTTTTTAACATTTTACTTTTTGTCCTTTTAAACATGGTGTATGTTCTATTTGGGCACTTGGTTCAGTTATTTAATATATCTTGAAAATCTTATCAACAGTACTTTTAAGACACTGTTCTTTCATGGATGTATAAAATACCAACAGATAGAAGATAGATGGATTATCTAATTATATATAACAGATTTCTCTATATTGTCCATCATTTTACAAAATGGCGAGTGACTCTGAATGTCAAAAATATTTGGCCTGAGTTCGGTCACAGTTAGAAATGATACTTGATGCTCATACTGGAAGCCACTACTCACCTCTGTGAGACGTCTCAAAGCCACTTTGCCGTAAAATGTGGTCTTTTACAACTAATTGATTAATGAGGATTTGGATCTAATTCAGAGTTCTACTCATATGCCACTTCCTCTAAGATGTGGCCAACAGACTCCGGGGCCAGAGCTCTCCAGGGCTGATGCTGAGTGACTACTGGAAAGGGCAACTTCATGACTCAGTTTCCTTGGTCCCCAGGGTGCCAACACAAGCGCTCCACCCTGAACAAGCAGTCGTTGGAAATACATCCTTGTAACTCAAAGAAAAATAGATTCTTGTCAACTATAAATAGGAGTTCTAAAATAGATTTTTGTCTCTGAATATGAAATTTCCCTATCCTATGAGTTTCTGACTCATTGTTTAGGGAAATGGGCAAATGAGCGGGCTATTCTTAGCATGTAATAGTAAATGGTATCTGCAGGCAGGCTTCCAAGAAGCCCCTGAGATTCTTGGCACCTGGCCTGAAGGGTTCTTGTCCCAGACTGGATAAGATGAAACATTATTCCTGGAGTTAGGTTAGTAATCAGTGGTCTTTAAGTTAACAAGACATTGGTATTCAGAGTGACTAACTGAATAGAGGCGATACTATAGAAAGGATGCAACCCTTCCGTAAGAGATGACTTCCACTGGCCTTGAGAGGATGGAGTGGCCAGTGAGCGCAGAGGGTAGGCTGAGCCTCAGAAGACTGCTACCCTGAAGCCTTTGGTTCTGTTTCTATACTCTCACCAGCTTCCTGTGAACAAGCTCTCAGCAAATGATTATGACGTGAGTTTGGTTTGGTGAGGTCCCCTGGGGAGAGGTCTACAGCAAGGCCACTGAGGACCCAGCAGACTGTGGACCCTCCAACAACCTGAAGGCCTCCGAGCAAACTCCCAGGAGCTTTAGTTTCCAGGCTAGCCAGGATGAGATCACCAGGTGAGACCTCCATCCTCGGCAAATGGATTTACCCCATCAGCGTGCTTGGCAGGCTGGAGCCAACCATCACACAGACGTCTTTCATGTCTGAGGTCGTGTGAATGTGACCTAGATAAGGAGTGGGCACTTTGTCTATTAAGCAGTACCCCCGTTTTACACCTCTTTCCCATAGCTTCCTCTGACATTCCCCCTGCCCCAAGTTCAGATGGAATATGGCATGTCTGCCACAGGCACTGAGGTCCATCATGCAGGGGCCCTGGGACCCCTCAGCCTCTCCTCCCATGGTTCTATCTGACACTTCTTTTTCTCAGACTCTGCTTTCCTTCGGCCAGCTCCCTAGCAGGGTTTTCCTCAGCTAATCTTCTGGCCTGCTGCCCCTAACTTTTGTTATTAAATGAGTAATGAACGGCAAATTCCTTGAGTGTCCCTGGCCTTCCTTCTCAGAGACTCTCCTATCCAAGTCATCTTGCGCATAGCCAAGTCAGAGCTGCGGGGCCCCTTAGCAGCAGACTGTCCAAGGAGGCAGCAGCCCCAGGCTGCCCCCCTACACACACACACACACACACACACACACACACACACACACACACACTTAGAAGTGGGTAGCTGGACAACGGGGGAGACCACACTCCATGTTGGGAAACTTCTGTGCCTTCAGACACCCGCTGGATCTTAAACAAAGCAGAGCAAGAAGATAGATGAATAGCAAAGACTTCCTCCAAATGCTAAGACATGATGTTCCTCTCTGTCTTTCCAGGAAAGGGCTAGTGCTCCTGGGAGCCACGCACTTTCTAGGACAAAGATGTTTCAGCAGGGGAAAGCAGCAAACAGAGGTGAGGCTGAGAGGCGCTGCCGGCTGCCGGGCCTTGTGCTTGAAGCCAGGGCGAGGCAGGGGCCCAGGGATCGGTGCTTACCAGAAATAGTTTCAACAACTCCCCTGAGTTTTGGAGGCTATTTCTAGACGTGAAGGCAAAGGAGAAGAGGGAAAAGAATTGAATCCAGACCTAGCTGCCTGTAGAGGGGTCTGAATCCCACCCAGCTGGAGAAGCTGTTTTCACACCTGAAAGAATTCAGACAAAAGACTGACGAGGAGACCCAACCCTCCCTGTCCTGCCAGGACCTCGAACCCCAAGAAGTCCCAGAAGGCCCCTTTATAGCCCTAGGGTCCTGTTCCCAATGCAATATCAGGGTTGTGCCTCTCACTGAACCCTGGCAAGTCACCTGTGGTAGTTACTTTTCTAGGCTGTGATCAAATGCCACGACCCAAAGCAACTTGGGGAAGAAAGGGTTTCTTTGAGCTGGCAGTCTTTCATCGAGGGAAGCCAGGGTAGGCACTCAAGGCAGGAACCTGGAGGCAGAAACTGAAGAAGCCACTGAGAAGTGCTGCTTATGGGCTTGCTCTTTTGGCTTCATCCAGTCTGCTTTTTTATAGCACCCAGGACTACCAGGCCGGGAATGGTACCATCTACAGTGAAGCGGTGCCCTCCTACATCAATCATCATCATCATCATCAACAACAACAACAAATGTACCACAGGCCAATCCGGTGTGGTACTTTTCTCAACCGAGGTTCGGTTCCCTTTTCCCAAATGACTCCAGCTTGTGTCAAGTTGACGTGAAGCTGGCCAGTCCATCACCTATCATTTTGCATAGCTTTCTTCTTCCCAAGTCAAACAAAGCCTGCCCGCTCTGGCCATCTTAGGAGCACAACGGGTAAGATCAAATGCACACGGATTCTTTGGACATGTGGTTGAAGCTGATCACTCAGAAGGCTTAGCCAGAAGCTGGTCCAATTGGATTAGTCATATGCTAGCCTCCATGGAGTCACCTGTAATCTAGAAATTCCTGAGGACGGCCTGACACCTCTGCTACTGCCTGCCATCTTTGGGACCTCCAAGCTTGGCCTTTTATGGCCTCCCAGTGAGTGGGGCCATAGCTTCCGTCAGGCCCTTCCTGGTTTAGTCTGTTTTCAATGTGCACGCCCAATTACAATGCACTTGAAAGACAGTCTCCGGGTTGAGACCCCACTGTGGGACTGGACTGAAGCCACACACATCCTTCACTTGACATTGTGGTTTTGATTCCTGCTGGTGTCTCTCTTTCCCCGCTGGGCTCCCTCAGAGGGAAAGTTCCAGAGAATTAATGAACCTCACCACTCCATTCCTCTTGGCAGGGGAAGTGCCCTGGCATGGGCGGGCCAGGCTTTCACAGACTTCCATCTCATGGCCAGCTACTGTACATTCCTGGGCTGGGCAGAAGCTGGATGAGGCAGGGATGGGAAGCAGGGACTGGGAAGTAGCTAATGCTTTGTCCAGATCCCCTGTGTCCACACGTCTGTCCACCTAACCTCTTCACACTTGCAAATGGGATCTCCAAGTACATGCAGCAACAGCTGGGCCTCTGCAGACTGCCCCTGGGCAATTCCTTCCCAGGATGAGCAGCCCAATGGGGCAAGGGCCCCCGTGGTCAGGCCGCTGTGAGGGGCTGCAGGCCCTTCCTTCTCACGTTTCTTCCTTTGGGAACTCTCAGTGCTAAAAACAAGCTTTCTGAGAACCATATTTTTTTTTTTTTCTGGGTTAAAGGTGAAAAATGCAGCATTTCCTCCAAGTGGGAAGCACTCAGCCTGCCAGCTCCGGGCATATGTCCTAGATCCTTCCTCCCACTTGGAGAGGCGGGGAAGGGAGGAGGGGGGAGGTGGCGGAAAGCAGAGGAGGGAAATCGGAAGCAAAGGCCAGTTACTGTGGACCTGGGGCCCTTGGTGTGTGCAAACTAGTGGGCCTGTTTGTGTTGGAGTGGCTCAAGACCTGAATGGGACTGACCAGGAAATGAAAGGCAAATAAGAAGGCAGTGAGCAGGAAGCCAGTCAGAGCGGTGACAGACACGCCTGACAGGATTCTGGGGCCAGCGCAGGGACAAAGACAACCCCATAGACTTGCCTGAGGGAGATCTTCTTAGAGGTGGGTCTAGAGAAAATATACAAGGTTATTAAAGTCCACTTTAGTTTAAAAAAAAAAAAAAAAAGCCAGGGTATTATTGGTCTGCACTCTGCTCCCGTCCTCCCCGCTTAGGACCTGTGGAAGGTTCTGAGCATGTTTTCCCAGATTCTGATTAAGGGAGCTTTTCAGGAACTGATGCTTCCTATTACCCGTTCTCCTCAGATGCGATTACACTGATTTCCCTGACCACTCCCTGAACCTCCCTCCCAGCCAGACCTCTCAACCTGTCTTTTACCACAGCAGCCACACAAAGCCAAGGCTCTGGTCCTGCTAGTTCCTCCCCAGAAAAACACAGCTGCCGTAGATCAGGCAAGGATAAGGGTAGGTAGTCGAGCAAGACAGAGGCAGAGAAGACAGGGGGAAGGGAGAGGCCAGCGCCACATGAATTGAGCCCGTCCAGTCACTGGTGGCTTCACATAGCTCTGACGTCATCAGTCCCAAGGCTTCTGTAGAAAAGCAGTCGTCAGGGACCCCTCTCCTCCATGGCACGTCTTTCAATGACCTGATTTGCTAGGGCGAATCAACTCATTAATGGTCCTGATGTTTTCACCCCTTCTTGTATCCATGGTGACTCACTTAGTAGGTCCTCTCGCTACAAAGAGGAGTTCCCTTTTCACTGTGGGAGGGAAGCTGTCTCCCTTTCTTGAATCTGTTGATGTTATTTTTTTGTTTTTTTGTTTTTTTTTTTTTTGTTTTTTCGAGACAGGGTTTCTCTGTGTAGCTTTGCGCCTTTCCTGGAACTCACTTGGTAGCCCAGGCTGGCCTCGAACTCACAGAGATCCACCTGCTCTGCTCCGAGTACTGGGATTAAAGGCGTGCGCCACCACCGCCCGGCATCTGTTGATGTTAATAAGATGCAGGGGAAACAAAATATCACAGTTCTGAACCTGGGCTGCAAGAGACCTGACCCTGGCTCTCCAGTGTTCCTGTTCTCCCCAACTGTCGATGAAGCAGGCTTGTCTACACCAGCCACTTGTTCCCAGCAAAATGAGGGGTACATCCAGCAGATCCAAGTCACATTACCATCACAGCCATTCTGCCGATGGGGAACTCCAGCAAAGACTTGGAGAATAAGCTTGTCAAGCTCACCAAAGCCAGTAGCGTCTCCAGGCTGGCCACTCAAGGCACAGGAGCAACTTACTGCTGTGAACCATGGCCAGGGATGGGGCATGGATGTTAGTGAGGAAGCCTTATTGTGGCAGGAGATGATGGCTACACTTAGAGATCAAAGCAGCTTACCCACTGGCCCAGGCTAAGCTCTTCCCAGCTCTCTTGCCCATTAGTACCAAGGGAGGTCTGATCCCTCGGCTAAAGGTTAAAGACTTGAGCCTCATAATTATGTCTGCTATAAACTCGTTCCACAGTGCCTGGGGTTTGTCCACAGAGAGGGTGGGAGAGCCACGATCCTCTATTTCTTACTCTGTACCCAGACCCTGAGACTCCTTGCCCTTTTGAGTTCTTCCACTTCACTGTCCTGGCGCTTAGAGGACCCTTACTGCCTGTATCCCACCACCCTGTCTCTGTCACCACCTCCCCTTAACCCCATGTGCTTCCCACCCAGCGAGGTCTTCAGAGTCAACACACACTCCCAGGCCCTCCTCCCTGGGCCATTGCATAGTCCTAGGATAACACTTGGAGAGAGCAACAGCTCATCTGCAGGACAATTCCTTGGCCTCCAGTCAGCTGGATATTTTTCTAAAATCACAATGATTATCTTTTTTCCAGAGGAAACCCATTCAGAATGTGCTATAAAAGCAACTCTATTTTATCTTGGGAAGTCCTGGCCCCAGGAGCCTCCAGGCAAAAGCATTGAGTTGAGGGTGACTGAGAGGTAGTGGGGCCCACGGTCTACCATATGCCTTTTTTTTTTTGAGACTACAATCACTAGGTGACATGGAGAGGGGACCAAGGTCACTCTGACTGTTGTTAGTGATATTAATCCTTGCCATCAAAGGCTCCTAAACACAAGTGGCAGAAGGTTGTGGCATGAGGCAAAGCTTTCTGGCTTATTTGGTTATCTCTTAGAAGTCTTAATATGCCTGAAACTCTGCTTTGCACCAAGTTCAATGGGTGCAACCCAAACAAGATGCTACACAAACAAGAATAGAATCATGCTGGAGACTAATTATAGGCTCTTTCAGGAGTTGGGTCATATTTCCTTCCACTTATAGGGGTGGCATTCATCTCACCTTTCCCTGAGTAAGTCCTGTCGTGGGGACCCGCCAGGGAGCCAGTTGTCTGCAGTCACGTGCATGAATAGCACAGGGTACAGCTGATGGTTCAGAAGCTGTTCTGGGCTGAGCCCTCCGACCCTGCTGGGGGCCTGTCCCAAGCCCCACGCAACCTTGGACTCTCTAAGTAGCCTTGTTGTGCCTCTGTGGGCATGGCCTCTGCAAAATCAGTCACATCTCCACAAACGATCTCTTCCTCGTCCCCTTTATTCACGTTTATTACAGATACTCGCTCTCTCTTAAAACAATGTGGCAGTGCCCCACCTCAGGGATGCCGCTCCATTTAGTCTCTTCACTCTGGACAGCATCACAACCATTCCCTTGAATCCTCAGCATGCACTGAAAGGAAGTGGTCACCTCTCCCAGTGGCCCTCCATAGTCACTCTACCTCTTCATTGACACTACACATGGCCCAAACCTATCTCATTTGCCAGAAAACTATTAGGAAAGTGTGCCATAATTAAGGTCATCCACCTTAACTTGCAAAAGCACACCGTCAGTGTGGACAGTCTGCGGCTATAAAAATAGACACATAGAAAAGTACAGCTACAAAACTGGGGGAGGGGTGGTGCCCAGCTTCTTCGATTTGCATCATAAAAAAAGGATTTTTGCATTAGAGGTAAGCTCAGGGAAGGGGGCCACAGTATGAGCCACGGTATGATTAGGATTCTATGTATAATTTCCCCCAAACATTTATTTTTATGGACTAGTGAGAGCACATTGAGTCAGCCAGTGAGGAATGGAAGGGGTTAATCTACACAATCCGTAGGCCAAGATTAGAGTATAAAGTTCAGGGTCACACGATCAGTCTGCTAGTGTCAAAAAAGTCAGGGAAGGGCAGAAGTATTTTAATACTGTTCTGTGGGGGTTCTCTCTCTCTCTCTCTCTCTCTCTCTCTCTCTCTCTCTCTCTGACTCTCTCTGACTCTCTCTTGCTCACTCACTCTCTTGCTCACTCAGTCTTGCTCTCACTCTCTTTAACACAACATAGCCATTGAGTTACAGCAGACAGTCCCTGGAACTTGATGTGATGTATGATCTCTCACAGACTCTATATGTTGAACGACAAAGTCCAATGCTTCCTATCCACAGTAGTTCATTGGGTTTGGCCCACAGAGCGTTTGCAGAGAAGGCCATCCAGGGCCTCCAGTCTTGGTTCCCATCCGGTTGTACTTTGTCCTTGATGACAGGAACCACACCTGATTCCCAGACCTCTATGTGCAGCATCAGGCAGGATCTCTGGGCCCCTGGGATGTTCAGGATAGAGGCTATGTCCCTTGGACAAGGCCAGCTGGCGTTACTTAGCCCCGCAAGTGTTGATGTTTTTCCCATCCACAGCGTCTTCCACGAGGGAAATGTGGTAATCCGTGGACAGCGTGAAATGGGAGATGCAGCCCACGAGGCCTCGCATGTATTGTCTGTTGGTGTGAAGAGCGATTTCCTTCATCCCACCTGCAAGGAGGCAAGGAGGGAGGGAGAGAAGGAGGCAAGAAGAGGTGTCACTAGTGGGAGAGTCTTTATGGTCTACTTGAATGGCCCCTGGCCAAGGACTAATTGTCTAGTACATCACATGTATTAGGTTGATTCGATCAACTGAATATACCTCTGAACACTGAAAAGGCTGACCTCAGATGTGATTTCTGGCGCAAATGACAATCTTAAAACTAAACAGCTCTTGAACAGATTTTGAAATGTTATATAATGTCAACAACAGGTACTGTCTTGGCTGCTTTCAATTAAGCTCACTTAGAAAACACAAAAGGTATTAATTCATGCTTTCTTTTTTCTTCTGCATCTCAGATTATTAGCCATTTATAGGAGTTCCACTCATTCTATTCCGAGAGAGGACACAAAGCCGGCTCCTCCTTCCTCAGAGAGAACTCATGTGGCTAAACTTAGAAAGTTCCTATTCTATAAACAAGAAAAGCGAGGTTTTCCTGGTGGATGATTCCAGAGCACAAAAGCCATGTGAGTGAGTCCCTTCCTGCCTCCTCGGCCATGAGTCACAAGTTCAGAACATGGGAGAATGGACTATTTGGACAGCTTCCTGATTTCCAGGTATTTGATTGAACCTGTTGAGTACACAGCCCAGGGACAACAAACAAAGGTCCCCCGAGGAAAAGCCCCGACAGACTGAGCTTTAGTCAAGGTCACTTACCCACATACAGAGCCCCATTGATGTTAAGTTGCCTCATCATGCCAGGTGACTTGCCTGTTCTGGCTCCATAGTCATCCACTGTAATCTTCCCAGACTGGCCATCCCTGCGAGGCAAAGCAAACCGAAACCAAACGAAATAAGCTACCATCTTTGGTGTTAATTCCATCATTCGGATTTAGAGATATAAAAGTACCTACCATGTGCTAAGTAATGAGGTTGTGAAACACACACACACACACACACACACACACACACACACACACACTGCCAGCTTATAGAGCCCCATGGGAAGTGGGACCATGTGAAGGCAGAACTGAGAAAAGGTACCAAGCCAGACGACTAAACATAAATAAGAATTATGGGTTAATTTAAGTGAAAGAGCTGGTCAGTAATAAGCTTGAGCTAATGGCCATACCATTTGTAAATAGAATAAGCCTCTGTGTGTTTACTTGTATCCAAGCAGCTGTGGGACCGACAGGTGAGAGAGATTTGTCCTGACCCTGGGCCAGGCGGGACACAGGGAAACTTCAGCTACAGGACCAGCCCTGGCTCACTTCTTGATACTAGCTCTTCATTCATTGAGTTTTCAAGAATTCCTTTCTGCTGTGTCCACTGTCCTTTAAAAATACTTTTTAGACCTTCATACCTTGATGCTCTGATGGGCAATGGCCTTTCCCACTTTGTCTTGTTTGCCCTACCACTCACCCCCCATTACTCTAAACTACGCCCACTTGCTTGATTTCGTCAGTTATGATAATTATATACCTTCTAATCAATGGCATCTTAGACTGGAAAAAAAAGTATAGTTAACCTCTAATGCATAATTCATTGTGTTGATTACTCATTGTTTGTTGCCTCTCAGAGGAATGCAAGACCACCAAGGCAAAGTGTTGCTTTTCTTCAATGATGTCTCCCATGTTGGAATAGTGTATGGCTCATAATAACAGATCAATGAGCAAACCTTCTATGAAATTGTAATAACTAACATCAACTTCCAAAGCTATTGTGGAAACCATCTGTTATGCATGCAAAGCACAGAGCAGAGTACCTGACACACATCTTGCTCTACTGAGGCTGGCCAAGGGGCATGATGCTATGGTTACACACGTATTATCATATGATTGTTTCTATCCACAAAAATGACATAATACAGATCTTAAATTCCTATGAATATGAGCTGTTATAAAGCACTGTGTCTAAATTATATGGCATAAGATGGTGCATAGATGAGATATTTCTCCTGCTCTATTAGGTGTCATGCTTGCAAGACCAGAAGTCATCCAAAGCAACACAGTGCTCATAGCAGCCCACCTCCCTTTAGCGATTCCCTTTTTGTTCATTCTGCTGCTCTGACCTGGAGCCTTCCATAGAGAATTAAGATACCAATCCAGTCCTTCTTGCCATATGTGATAGCTATAGCTTTGACCCAGTTCCCATGAGGTCTGTCTGCTCACAACTCACAGACACCCCAACCCATCAAGCTCCTGGCCTCCTCTCCTATCCAGGCCTCACTGTAACCCAAGGCTTACTAAAAATGAGATCAATGATGTCAATAGGGAGGATGTCAATGTTGATATGTCTACTAAGCTATTCACACATGCCAAGCTTGATGATCTGGCATATGAAGTTCTTCTGAGGGAACATTCCACTGCATTGTTTCTCCCAAACATCTGAAATCCCTGTGTGTGGGCTGCATCATGAGGTGAACAGAAATGTTTTTGATCTAGGTTCTGCCCACAGCAATTTACACAGTTTTGGGAAATACATTTAACATGTTTTCTTAGATGTCTAGGAAGGGACTGGTATCCTCACCATTGTATATCTTCATAGACATAATCAAACCACAGTCACGGTCAAAGTTTAAATTCTTCTACAGTGTGTGACTATTCCACCAACCATTTTGACCCAAGGTTATAAGCAGGGTATATTCCCTGATGTTCCTGGGGCAGCAGTTGGAATTAAATGTGGTTGGAGTTGAGAACCAAAGCATTTCACATTCCTTTGGAGATGTCTGAGTGCAACCTCCATTGTGAATGATTGAGAGAGAAATGAGCCATTCCAAAGCTGAATATTTCAGAGTATTTTGAAGTTAGGTTGGACTCTGCATTTTCACTTGTTTTCTAGAAAAAAAAATGAGATCCAAATGTGTAAATATGCATTATGGAAAACATTTGTTTTTTTTTCAACAACTAGAATCAGGATTTTGTTAAAATCCCTACACATACATCTGGGCTTTGTGGGCTGCCTGGCAGCAGATAAACATAGGTCTGCTTTTGTGTCTTCAACACCTTCTGAGGTTCCAAGGCAAGCGCCGTTAGGTGCTTAGGGCAGGGGGCTGAATAAGGACGATCTTAACACAGCCTACAGGGAAGCAGAAGAGGAAGTTGACAATGCTGAGTGCCCATGGCCCCCGGGGCCTCACACTGTTCATCACCTGCTGATTGTACAGCAAGAGTTATAGTACATTTTCAGGGAGCTGCAATCAGAATCGCCATTCAGCTTCTCTTTACTTTGGGCTCATTTAACATACAGTACTGGCATTACTGATTTGGACTTGCTTTTTGATTTCCAAAAATGTATTGTGATGAATAAGGACACACAGGGCAAAATTATAAAGACATAGGAATAATCTGCCCGAGGTTGATAAAAAGTCAGGATGGCAGTTAGCTCTGGGAGGGCAGTTAGCTATGTCATGGGGGCTAGGTGAACATACGTGACTTCTCATGTTCAGATAACATTCTTATGAAGGGGAGGATTGCCTATGCAAGCACATTTAGAGCACTCTTTAATGTCTTCATGCCCTCAGATTTTCACCTGGTAAGATTTTAAGGCCCCTCTCCGATTGAGCTACCACAAGGTGTTTTCTGCACACAACAACAAATGCCAACAAGGTTATAGGCCAAGAGGAACTCTTATAGATTGTTAGTAAGAATGTAAACTAGTTCAACCACTATGGAAATTAATATGGAGATCCCCCAATAAGTCTAATGAGCCAGCTGCACTACTCCTTGGGAAAGCCCCAAGACTCCAACCCTACATGTCCCAGGGATACTTGCCCATTAATGTCTATTGCAGCGCTGTTCACAATAGCTAAGTTACAGCAACCTAGGTGCCCAGTAGCCAAAGAATGGTTAGAGAAAATGTGATATATATATGATTTTTTTCAGCTATAAAGAAAGGAAAAAGTTATATTGTTCAGGAAAATGTATGATCCTGGAGATAATCATATTAATCCAAATCAAGCTTGTCTCAAAAAGACAAAGATTATGGTTTTTTTTTCCTCTTTTGTGGTCTCTTTATTTATAGATAAATAAAATCACGTGTGGACATGTGACATGGAAGCAGAAATGAAATTGTCTAAGGGAACAAAGGGAGGGCCAATGGTAAGGGAAGGATGGACGTATGACAGGGATGTGCTCTGTGCACATTAGATACTTGTATGAAAATGTTCTTAAGTAGTAATATGAAATATGTTAAGTGAATATACACAATACAATTTGTTGAGTGTTTTCTCCGGGCCATCTCCTTCCATTCAGAGCAGATACAGGGGTTCAGGTTTCTGCCCATGGGTGTCAGTAGAGGACATGGGTGGGATACGATGGCACCATGAGGCTGCCAGGTAAAGTTGAGTTAGAGGACACTAGGATCGAAAGGAAGCTGGACACACATCCACCCTCTTGTAGCCTGGCTCTGTCCTCCCATGTGGTAGGTGCTTACCTGACCGCCTTGACTCGGTGCCACCGGCCATCGCTGAAGGAGCCATTCACCATGATGGAAGCCACACCACTGCCCAGGTTGTAGCTAAGGGTATTAGGGAAGACCAAGGAAAGAAGCAATGACACACAGACATTCAGGAAGCTGCCAATTCACGAAGGCTCTCGCTGCAAAAGCTCACCCAGAGTGCAATATCGTTCACTCCAAGTAAAAAGGCTGGCACAAAAGCGAGTCACTTTCCAGGTTCACACATGAGTGAATGAGTTTTTCAATTTTCAGTGGTTGGAGGATAAACATTACACCCACTCGCCATCTAGGCCATTTGAAGTGTCCATTTCAGGAATGTTAAGAACGTTCATGGGTAACTAACATTTCCAGTACTTCCGTCTTACAAAATGAATGCCGCAGAGAGCTAGCTCCCCCTCCCCCAGGCCCTGAACACCACTCTCCTACTTGTTGGCTTTGACTAACACAGACACCCACTTAAGCAGAATCACATGACAGCTGCCCTTTTGTGAGGGCCTTCCTTCCTTCCCAGAGTGTAAGGTCATCAGGGTGATTCGGGCCCGTGTATGGAAGCAGCCGTTGCTACAGGATTGGGACGAGTGAGAAGAGTTTATCATCTGCACTGGCTTACACAGTGTTTCCCTGAAATTCCTGCTCACCCTGAACCTTAGAATGTGACTTTGTTTGGAGAGAAGGTCTGATGCAATTAGTTAAAAATGAAGCCACACTGGGTGAGAGGGACCATCAATTAATGTGACTGGTACCATTGCTGGAAGACATTTGGATACAGAGACGCATGGAAGGAAAGGGCATGTGGTGATGAAGAGGCTGTAACTATACATCTATTAGCTAGAAACACCAAGAACTGCCAGCCAGCACCAGAACTCCGGCCAGAAACACCAAAAGAACTTCCCTTGATCCTGCCAAGGGAACAGTGCCGGCAACATGTTGAATATTGGATTCTCAGTCTCCAGAACTGTATAAACATTGATTTCTTTAGTGTTACAAAATTCATGGTCATTTATTACAAAAGTCCTAGGAAACTATGCCACATTTTCACTTTAAGAAAGAGAAAACATTATTGAGGAAGAAGCTGAACTCTAAAGAGTTGAGGAGAATTTGTCTGAAACCAGAGGTGTGATAAAGAATTGAATTTCTCTTATCCTCTGCCTCACTTCCTTTGATGTCAGCTCTGCCTTGTAGCATTTTAACTCCTGGATACTTTGAAACGCTCAAGGACTCAGAAAACATGGGCATGTTTACCAAGAGATAGCCCTCTTGACCCACTGTTCACTCAGTTATTCTAACTTAATTCAATCCAGCAAATATTTAGTGAGTGACTACTCTAGCCCGGGCAGGGAGCCAACTGCCTAGGCTTTCCCTGGGTAACACAATCTGACCACGTACTCAGGCCACCAGAGAGTGGGGTCCACAGGGGCAGCTCTGTCCTCATCCTGAGAGGGGAGTTCTCGAATGAAATGCTGGTTCCCCCCAGAGCTCTGGAGACCCTTGTTCTGAGAACAGAGTGAGAATAGAAAGCCCTTGGTTTTCCCAGAGAGAGTTCTATCGCTCATTCATTTCATAACAAAGTCTCAAAGAAACAACAGAGCCACAGCATTGAACCATGAATAGACGTTGTGGTGGCTTGACAAACCATGGGACTGCCACTCCGACCCTAAAATCTGCACCATTTTCTAGTCCACTTTCTCACATCGAGTGTCTCCTATAAAACAGCCAGAAGGTCCCCTCCATATGTCACTATGACGCACACGCATGCATGCACGCACGCACGCACGCACGCACGCACGCACGCATGCGCACACATGCACACAGCGTGGGAAGTAAATGTAATAATTTTTTAAAGGGGAATGAGCATGAAGCAGGGCCAGTGGGTTGGCCAAGTTACTGCATGTAGCTATGCTGAGCATCAGCGTGAGTGACATGTCATGGATACTCAAGTTCTACACACCTGCCTGGATCCTTGGGCAGGTCAACTTACCAGCTCTGTGACCTTAGGCGATTCACCTAATTCTATCAAGTACAGGTAAGACACTTTCCCTGCAGGACTACAGGGAAGGTTAACCAACACAGCACACAGTAGGAACTAAACAAATGATGTCACTGTACCAAAAACATGGGACTTGGTGACACTCAGGAGGTTGACAATGCACCCTGAGGAGAGGAGAGCCCTGTCGGGGAGTGGACCAAGGTGGTAAACACGTAACTAAAGAGTCAAGAATGCCCAGGTTCTACATTCAGGTGACCTGTGTGTAACTGCAGGGAACCACACCTGAATGTGCCAGTCAGTGTGCCCGTAACTAAAACATTTCCATTGTGTTAGAACCAGGTAGGACAAGGGTGAGCGTCATTCTTTTCTGAAGTCAATAACTCTCTTACTCACCTGAAGGGAAAGAACATGCTCAAGGGAGTTGAAATAGAGTTTGGCAGACAAAAACTCCAACATCGTGTAGATAGGGCAACTCAGTGGGTTTCTTGATGACCTACCTTTGCAGCCCTGTCTCAATAGTGTCAGGCCCTACAAAGAATCACCTGTTCCTACTCTCCCTGGATGGTTTGTTTTATATGCATAGACAAATATACATATATGCATTTGCAGCATACAAAACAAATATATATACATATTTATTTTTATATACATATACCAGACTGTCCATTGAGCAGATGTGCACTGCTGTCAAGTTATGCCTTGCTCTCAAGCCATAAAAGCAATGAATGAATGCTTGCCTGGTTGCTCTATCAATGTTATTTGACTCTTGCTGTGACTAGGTTCTCCCAAGCCACCTACCTTGACGTGCACCAATGACTGACAGGCTAGCCAACAAGGTGGGCAACCCAGAAGTGGCTCTGAGTCTGGCCTTTGGACACTACTTGGTCATCTTCAGGCCCCGCATGCGGTGACACTTTTGGTAATGTCCCTTTCAAACCATGGTACAGGGTACTTTACTAATGTCTGACTTCTTCCTCTTCTCTGGTGCCTGAAAGTGTTACATGGTCCAAATAAGTGTGGAGAAGGGCATCTCAAGTGACATTTATAAAGCTTCCTGACTGGTTTTGTGTTCCCACATGACAGACTAGAATGAGACAAATTACGGTAAAACTTAAAGCCATGCTCATTTTGGAGAAGCACTTGGATTTCTGTGAGCTCTAATCGACTTCTGAACTAAGGGTGTCGGGCTGAGAGCTCCATTGCCGTGCTCATTCCAGTTCTCTGGCAGGAATTCCCAGGATAAGTGAGAGCAAAGGACCTGAATTCGGGTGAGTGTAGAAAGTGCATCCTATTATCTCAGATTTCTCTCCCATCTGTGATAGAGACATTGCAACGTGAGAGTAGGTTTGTGCACCCTAGAGAACAGCGTACACTCTAGCTAGGCCTCACTGATGCAACGTCCTCAAGGCCAGAATCTTTTGTTATGATTTATTTATTTTTTTGAAACAAGGGCTCATGGAGTTCACACAGCCTAGAACTCATTATCAATCTGAAAATGGCCTTGAGTTCCTGATCTCTTTGCCTCCACCCTGGAAGAGCTGGGATCAGAGTTGAGTTCAGCCACACCTTCCCTGGTAAGGTCCGGATCTTACAATATGGAAGTGACTACATTTTTGCAGAGCTGTTGTATAAGGCTTCATTGCTAGGTTATCTCATGGAGGCCGAGGCTTGCAGAGCTCAGAAACACTCGATGGAGGTAAGAATTCACATTCTCGTCATCACTAAAGACTGGTTGTGTTTGACCATGCACTTGGGCCTCTACAAAAAATGACTTCATTTCATTTTCACAAAATCCTCCCAACTAGCCTTTTTTTTTTTTCTTTCACAGAAGAGGAGCCAGAGGCTAAGAGACGGTAAATGACTTGTGTGAGATCACACAGCCATGGGGATCAAGTGTGTGGAACCCCAAAGATCCTTCAGCCTCTATTTCTCAGGGTGTGCTTTCTAGAAGACTTGGGGATGCTCAATGCCAGTAAGATCCCAGTGCGCACCCACACTAACTCCATCAGAGCCTGGGGGTGGGCAAGGCCAGGAATCTACCTTTGGGACAAGCTCTCCAGTGTGTGCTGTTTTTGTTTGTTTGTTTGTTTGTTTGTTTTTTGTTTTTGTTTTTATTTTTAGACCACCTGCCTTTATCATAATCCTGCCTGATCCCAGCCCGGCCTAGACTTCCCTTGCATCTATGTTGGATGAATGGATAGAGTAAGATAGCCACCCAGATGAAAGTGCCCAGTGAGCAGCAATGGGTGGCTCCAGATGTGGATGCCAATCCTAGCCCCGCCTGGGCCCGGGAAGTGTACACAGAACACAAGAAATCCCACAGACAGCTGCAGTAACTCAAGAAAGAACTGGTAACCTAGGGTATGCGTCTAAGCTGGAGCAAGCTCTTAGAAGGGTGGTAGGGGTGAGAAGGGACTGGCAGGGATTCTTCCAGAGCCTGGGGTGAGAGCTGAGCTGGTGACAGCCGGCGGCCACTTTTCTCCGGTCTCCACGCATTGAATTCAGCTGGCAGTGGAGGGGGAGCTGGGCCACCCCACCCTCCACTTAGCTACTGTTTTAGTTCCCCTTTCTGGGTACAATCAAGTACTCGAGGCCCCGGGTGAGGTTAACCACAGGAAAACCACAAAGAAATGGCTTTGAAGCAGCGAGCCCACAGGGTGGGAAGAGCTCCTCCTCATCTGGCCTTTGGGCCAGTGAGGAGTGGGGAACAGTGATGGGGTCACAGGTCGAGGAGAAGGCACAGTTGGAGAGGAGGGGGGGGAACACACCCTCGCTTTTCAACGTCTGCTCTTCAGCTACGTACTACTACAATGTCCCCCATCACGGGCCTGAATCACAGAGCAGGTGTGGCGTTAGAGTCACATTTCCTTTCAAAATGTCTTTTCTTCAAATTAAACAGCTTCACGTTAACCTCATCTAGACGGCGGCGGCAGGACCTCCACTAGCCCCAGCACACAGGACAGCACACATGATGGACCAAAGCCCTGGCATCCAGTCTTCATCATGTCTGTAGGTCAGTTCTCTCTCTGTGTGTGTTATATTTCCTGTTAATTTCTTATTATTTACCGTACACCTCCAGTGGGGGTTCTCACCGGAGAGGGGGAGCACTAAGACTTAAGGGAATAAAAGCTTAACAAACAACCCCCATCATGGCGAAAATACCCAGAGCCGGAGCGGAGGCTCCCAGCAGGCAACTGAACCTCCTGGTTACAATGCAGCCAGGTCAGGCTGGGGCCTGGAGATTGACGTTTTTTAACAAGTTCCCCAAGGGGTTTGTTGCTTGGTGGCAAGCACCTTCCACAATCTTGATGCCCTGGTTTTTCATATTTAACAAGTCAGCCCCCTGCCCTTTAGAACCTGAGCTCTCACTCATTCTAGAAAAGAGAAGGATGGGGAGAAAGTGTCCAAGTGATTCTTCAGCTCCTGCGTCACCATCCAGTTGACAACTTGGAGAGCCATATAAACTAACTTAACAGAAGTGAGAACTGCCAGCCAGGCATGGTAAATGCTTTTATGTAGCATGAATCTTAAACGTTCTTATTAATAAAAACAAACCTGGAGCCAGGTATTGGGGTGAACACTAGAAGATCAGAGAAGCAGAACAAGCCACAGCTACCTCACCTCGCCAATCCCTCAGCTGATCCTGTTTCCTCAGACTAGAAGCCTCTGAGTCCTCATCCAGAATGAATCTCAGCTGAACTGCTGCTCAAAAGCCTAAAAGCTTAACTCACTCTAGTTCCTGGCCCTCATGCCTTATATACCTTTCTGTTTCCTGCCATCAATTCCTGGGATTAAAGGAGTGAGTCACCATGCCTGGCTGTTTGCAGTGTGGCTTTGAACTCACCGAGATCCAAATGGATCTCTGCCTCCAGAAGGCTAGGATTAAAGGTGTGTGTGCCACCATTTTCTGGCCTCTATGTCTGTCTAGTGGCTGTTCTGTTCTCTGACCCCAGATACATTTATTAGGGTACACTATATATTGGGGAACACAATACCACTACACTTTTATCCCAGCACTAAGGAGGCAAAGACAGGCAGCACTCAGTGAATTTAAGGCCAGCCTGATCGATATAGAAAAGTTCCAGGTCAGCCCAGACCACGTAGTGAGACCCTGTTTCAAAAATAAAATAAATAACATCCATTCACACAGACAAGCACACACACACACACACAAATACAAATAATTTAAGAAGTGAATCCTTAAAAGAGGAAGTCAGAGCTTCTGGGATGGCCTTATTTGTTCCGGCTCAAGTATTTATGAAGATCCAGGTGTTGGGTTGCTCCGTGGAGACAGGAATCTACATTTCATTGTCCTCACAGCAGCACGTGCCCTAAGGCTCTGGAGCTCAGTCAGGCAGATGGAACAGAAAGCCAAGGTTCCCTGAGGAGCCGATTTTCAGATCTTCCCAAGCTGGCCAGTGTCACTTCCACGCCCTCTAGTCCACAAGTGGGGAGCATACAGCGGGGACACACTACAACAGCCTGCATGGAATTGTTCTGCAGAGAGCCAGGCAGTAAATATGGAGACTTCCCCAAGCACTTCCCTTTGAAGCTACTCCAGTGTGCCATGGCAGCCTGAACCCAGTAAGAGACTACACACACACACACACACACACACACACACACACACACACACACGAACAAGTATGACAGTAGTCCAATTAAACTTGGAATAAATTGGCAAAATTGGGGAGTGGTGTGAATTTGCCTGACAGGCTTAGATGTCGCTGATGGGGGAAAAAAAGGAGACTCAAATGAGGCTGGTGCTTTCGACGACTGCCACCTCCAAGAGAGTGTGTTGGGGGGGTCACTCCTGCCTCACTCTTCAGCACAATCTGCACTGTCAGAGAAGAAACTTCAAGGTGCCGCTGAAGGCAGAGCTTCGGGGGAGAGTTACCTGAACACCAGCGCTCCATCCCGAAGGCCCAGGGAAATGAAGTCACTGTTGGGTCTCAAGGGGCTGTCCCCCCTCCACAGCAACAGGCCATCCTTGGCGGTTGTCTTAAACCTCATGAAGGCATTTGATCTTGATCCAGACACCCTGGAGGAAATGCACAGGGGAGCCCATGAAATCAACCACCAACATCTGTTTTGAGTCAACCCCGCCTCCCCTAAGCAACCAGATGTGGAGATACGCTTCCCTCTCTGAGTCTGTCTACATGCACCGGGCGAACAGAAGGAGCATTGCCCCTGCCAGTTGCACCATTCATAAAAAGTTCTGCATGCTCAGTGAACAGCAGTGTCTGATCCTACGAGGGGACACTTACAGAGTACGACATTGGCCAGTGTCACAGTCCCAGGCAGGTGGCCTTATGCACCAGACTTTTTCCTTTCCTGTCCTGCTACTCAATAGCTCTTGGGAAGCTGCCCCTCATTTCTCAGCAGAAAGTGGGCTTCACAGTCGCCACAAGGCTCAAATCAGCAGTTCTAATCATGTGGGGCTCTAATCATGGCAGTGGAAAGCCAGCATGGGCAGCACTGACTGCCCTTGGGGCCGTTCTGGAGTGGGAGATGGACAAAGCCTCGGGTCTCAAAGGAGGGGACTTGATGGAATGGCTGTTGGTCTTCGAAGGGTGCCATGACAGAATCTTAGAGGAAAGCACAGGAAGTTAGGAGCAGAGCAGGGGTCAAGCAGGATGGCTTCTGGGCTAAATGCATGGCTGGGAAGGAGGCTCCCGGGCTTCTGTGTGCTTATCTGTTCCTAAGGCTAGTTTAGAAAGTCTTCTGGCAGTTAATTCATGTGGCCTGAGGGTCTCCAGCAAAAGGTGAGGCAGAAGGAAATATAAGTTAATATTGCCATCAGCAAGACACTGCTAGAACCTAAAGCCAAGGCTCTTGGAGTTCAGATGTTTAGATCTTCCCAAGCTGGTGTCACTTCCATGGCTTTCACACTGCAGATGGGATATATATATATATATAGCAACACACTAGAACAAGAGATACAGAATAGTTCAATTTTTCCCTTGCCCATTCTGGTAAGAAGAGTGTGTGTGTGTGTGGGGGGGACGTGTTTTTCTTTCCATTCTCCCATCCGTGGTACCATCCCGTCTCCCTCATACCTAGTTCCCGAGCTGTAGAGTGCATTCAGTCGTGAATGCCGGTGGGACATCTGTCTAGGCTTGCCACGGGCTGGTCTAGATAGGAAGGCACCAAGCTTGTCTTCCTTATACGGGAGGCCCACCAGGCCAGCTTCAGGCACCGTAAACAGTTTCCCGGGAACCTTCTAGTGTCTCTCTCTGATTCCATGTTCCTTCCCTCCCTTGGCAATGTGGACTGGCGTGAATCAGTCAGGCCAATTCCGGTGCTTGAATTAAGAGCAGACATATAACTTATTATCCAGTTTACCAGGAGAACTCTGGGGGAAGCTTCCTTCTCCTTAATGAGAGTTCTTTACACTTCCATAGGACATTGCCCAGTTTGATCATCATCCTATGAGTGTCCTATGAGCAGCTAGGGAATAAATATGCTGTGAGTGACATGGCAGACATATAACTGAGATCGTGCGTCTCTGATGACACAGCAGATCCTCGGGATTAATCAGCCCAGCTGAAGCCTGCACTTATTATAGTAAATCCTCTCCCTGTTGAGGACATTTGAAGCTGTTTAGGTTACTTGAACCTCTGAAGGCATCAAACTGAAGTAGGTCATGAACACTTCCATCTGTATCCCTTCACACAGGTGTACATGTACCGACCTGGACACATCAGCACGTGTACTCCAGCAGAGGCTCTGATAGAAGGCTTCTCCATCTCCTGCTGCCCCCACAGCGCTAGCTCCCCTTAACGGTTGGTGGCCTCTGACTGTGGTGATATTATGTCGTGCTACCTCTGGCTAAGCACTAGAGACTGACGACTCGGACTCCTTACCTAACTCTGCTTTGGGGGGACTGAATGACCTATCGTCGGGAGGGAAGGGAAGAGAGAAGAAGGTGGACGTTGGCTGGGAACGCATCTCACTTCAATCCTCATACCAAGGCAGCAGACAGAAGCTGGGATTAGGGAAGTGAAGCAGGGTCTACCTCCTCCCCAAAACCATGCCTCTCAATCCTTCCTGAAGAGTTCGTCAACTGAGAACCAAACATTTGAACATATGAGACTATGGTGGCCATCCATATCCGAACCACTATAATACTCTGATAGGCCTACAGTCACCCCAAATGACCCAGGAAATGATCTTCCAATCAACTTTGCTTCTCAGAACCCTAAATCCTGACCTAAAGCAGGGTGGCTTTAGATCAAAGATGTGTCATCTGTTACTGGGTGCCCAATCGAAAGGGAAGGGAAAATTCTAGAACCATTTTGCTAGTGATTGATGGTGGATGAACACGATCAATGACAGAGCACCAAGGGACGAAGTGAAGTTGCCAACAAGCTTGGCTGAATAGAGGGTTCTCTAAGAGCCAGCTTCACTCCTTGCCACATATACAGGCTGCTTGAAATTCCGGCCCATCCCTGCCTCCAGGGAACAAAAGCTGTCGCTTGGGCATTTGTGTCATGCCTTCTGTCCTTGTGTCATGCTCTTCCGCCCACATGAGGAGAACTGAGCACTGTCCCAAGTGCAGGCAGAGCCACAGGAGGACAGTCGACCTCTGCTCATGAAGACATGGGTGCTGGTCTGGTGTGCAATGGCTCGGAGCCATTTGTCAGCTTGGGAGCAGCTGGGTCCTTCTCCAACTGGCTCCAGGCAGATCTGCAGGCTATGGCACAGAAGAGCCAGAGCTGACAGGCCTGCTAAGGTCATGGGTGGGTAAGGGGGGCAATGTGCTATGTCATCACACTCTGGCTGTAGGAGCATCCAATTCCTTCCGCCTCTCAAACTGGAACATTGCAAACCCCAGGGGCAAGTCACATTCTTCCAGGCCCTTTGACCAGAAAAGGTTTGGAGTGTTTATAATGAATTGGGTTGTTTGGAAGACTAACGCCTTCAAGTTTAGTTTATTTGTTTTGTTTTGTTCTTGTTTCTATGTTTATTTCTTGTGCTCCCCCTCCTCCCCAGCCCATGGGGTGGGGGAATTACTATCTGGCATTGAAGATAAGGATAAGTGATGATGAGAAACTGACATCCAGGGAATAAACAAGCTGCTGGGTTGGCCCATTACCTCTTGAGGATATTTGGATTGTCATACGTCAGGTAACTGCGGCCGATAAACTGTGGGATCTCGATGGCTTCTGTAATAGCTGAGACAGAACAGAAAATGAAGGTTAGGAGGCGTGTGGCCCTCTTGACCTCTGCACCCATACACATGTCAGCAACATGGCAGGAAAGCTATGCATGGAATGTGACATTTGACAACTTGTCAGCCCCTTCCTCTTGGCAGTGCATGTACTGGCCTGGCTCGGGGCAGCCTGGCCTGGCAGCCTGGCAGTGGTTTCTCCCCTCGCTCCCTTCTCTGGGAGCTGGCGGTCACTGTCACTGGCCTCGCACTGCTGAGATGGCTTTGCAATGTGCTGAAACTTGAACTGTCCCCAGGGCTTCTTGGAAGCTGGAGGAGAGCCTGAGCCATGTGGAGAGCAGCTGGGGATAACCCCAGAGTGTTGCCAAGGGAGGCAGAGAAAGTCATCCCCAAACAGACCCAGAGGAGTTCTTTATTTAGGGATCATCTACTGCACCCCTACAGCTCTGATGTGGAGCGCAGCGTGTGAGCTCCGACTCTTCACTCAGACATGCGTGCGCTTACAAAGCCTTTGCCCCGAACTCATGAAGAAGCATGAAAAGTGAGGCAGGCCTGGCCATCTCCATTTCGGCATGAGGAAAATGAGCCACAGAAAGAAGCTCCCCGGCTAAGACCACAGCAGACCCTGAACCAGAGTGTCTTGCCTCCTTCTGGCTCCTGCCCACCCCTTACTTTCCAGTATTTCAGAAATGAATTTCCTTCCTCCCAACTTCTCATCACTTGGTGTCCCCGAGGAATCACCCTTGCACACACATCAAAAGAACAGGCGTGTGTGGTGTCACAAACTGGGATGTCACAGAGGGGATTTCTGCTAGAGAAATAACCACACGACCTCCTTCCTCTTTGGAAAGATACAGAGGTAACAGCTTAAAGAGACCAAGGGTAGAATGAATCTCACATCCAAAAAACCAAACCAAACCCAAACCCAAACCCAAAACCAAAAAAAAAAAAAAAAAGTGTGTAAAATGAGATAATAATTGGTTGATGAAACAATTATAGCTTCAAGGAGATGTGTGGTTGATACAAAGAAGACATGGTGTAAGAACGCCACACCCAGGAAAGAAAATGTGTCATTTGATGCCTTGGACAATGGTGAGAGTTTAAATTTGACTTTTAAATATAAAACAGTGATTAAGAGAGAAAGGTTAGTTGATAGACAGGCACTGGGCTAGGAAAAGGGGAGACCTGTGAACCGGGAAAACAAAAGGGGGGAAGTGGGAAAGAGAGGATGAGCTGCCAGGGCTTGGAGCAGCAGTGATGGGTGAAGGAAGGAGGGAGGGTGCAAGGTGGAGGAAGAGGAAGAAGAGAAGGAGGAGGAAAAGGAAGGGGAGGGAGCTCTTGGTAGAGGGACCAGACTTTTATTTCAGGAACTGTGTGCTGATAAGGAAGTAGGAGGAGAGTGCCCATGCTGACTGGCACAGGACCAGTGCCCAAGCTGTCTGGCATAGGAGTCTGACCCTGGCCTAAACATAACCAAGAAGGCCCCCGTGGGCCCTGCTCACTCCAGGGAGAGAGGTACAGCTAGGCTCCACTGCTGCTGCTGTTGGCCATGTCTGTGGGCCTGTGACCGACAGACATCCTGTTCTTTGGACTCCTTCAAATGGTCATAATGTGTTTGTCACAAGTCAGCTCTGCAAACAGAGCCTCAGGGGGCGTCTGTCTGTGGGGGCTAAGTCCAGCTGCCTGCCAGCTAGGAACCCCCCACCCCCTCCCCAGCTCAGCACTCTCTGAGACACAGTTAGGAGAAAGCCAGCTGGAGGGCCCACTCTGGAAGGCAGCTCCTTGGTACCTTCGTGGGTGTGTCTGATGCCGACTCCCACTCACCCCCACTGCCCTTCATGCGCTGTGCTCATGGCCTGGCCAGAGCTGGCAGGCTCTGGCAGGAGCCCATGTGGTTGGTTCAGTCTCTCCCAGGACTTACTGTACTTACTATTGAGACAGTAGTTCCCACACTCTGCCAGGTGCCAGCATGAAAGAGAAAGGGAGAGTCAGCACTCAGACATTGTACTCTGCACGGATCACTGGGAACAAGACCTGCCTGTGTCACAAAGCCCTTTTGTGGTCCAGACCGGAATGGGCTGCTGCAAGAGCCCCTGGAAGTTTCTCCAGGGCACGGCTGGTGCTATCCCACCCCCTCCGCCCCCCGGAACTTATTGCAGAACTAAGGATACAATCAATACGTTTATCATAAGCTCCCACGACTCCACCGTCAACCCATCTTTCTACCATACCTGGAAAAAAATGGTTCTGTGCTTGTTACTGTTCTCTAGCTTCAGCCTGCACGTAATCAAGGAACAATAAGCCAGCCAGCCACACATCCGTCTGGTGCCCTTTGCGGGATTCTGGAGCCTAAGCTTTCTTGTGATTAACTAACAGCGAGGCATTCTCCAGAAACCACACCATGAAATACCATGGCGGTGCCCTCAATTTAGTCAGGGCATGCAGGCATGCAGGTAAAAAAGCCGTTCCATTCAAAAACACCAGCTCTCGGAGTGACCATCAAGCCGTTTCTCAACTTTCAAGGGCTAAGTTTTATTATAAACAAGTTTATATTTTAACCTAACCTTTAGACCTGGCCTTTTCTGGGTTCTTCCTTTTGTGGCTTGACACATGATGAAAATGTCTTGGCGTCCCCTCACATCTATGTGCTAAAGCACGTGCCATCAAGTGGTGCCAAAACTGCCAATGAAGAACAGCATTCCACATGCAAGTTCCATGCCCCCCCTCCCAAGAGAATCTTTATCTTGAAAGATTTATAGTTTTTGAAAATGAGTTGAAAGAACAGTTCTCTCTTACAACACACTCATGTGAAGTCAAACAGAGAGGACCATGAGGGGGGTCATAGTCTCACCCGTCTCAACATCTAGGAGGGTAGTAGGGAGCCCTGCTTCTGGGTACACCTCAGGGCCAGGAAACAATCAGACTGGTCAATTGATTGACAGTCAGGGCAGAACACACCCTTCTAGGGCAGTTTACTTGGTACATAATTCTTTGGTGTACAGGCTGAGCACATCCAATCCCCATAAACCCTGAAGCTTTTTAAATGCCCACACCTGGAAAGTTCCACACTCGAGACTATGGCATGGGTCAACACTCAAAAGGTGGGCACGCTAACAATGCTTCAGAAAAGTGCTTCTCTGTTCTACACAAAGGGTATTTATTGGAACCACAAATATCTCATATTTAGATTTGGGTCCCATCGTCAAGATATCAATCACTTCATGAATATGTAAATATTCCAAATTCTAAAAACGTCTGTAATTGGAAATGTTTTTGGTTCCGAGCACTTTGGATAAGGCTTATACAACCTAATTTAGTATCTACAATATATAGAAACAAATAAAACCTTTGTCTCTCCAAATTGGCCTGAAACTAACTGAAGATCAGTGTAGCTCAAACACTCTTGTTTTTCCAGTGTTTAATGATGTACCAGCCTAAGAAAATAAATTCCCAGCAGCATGCATGACTTGTGTGTTTTAGTAGCAAGTTCTTAGGAATAGCCTTTAAAAAGTGAGGTTTATATCTACTGAAGCAGTTTTCTTACACAATGAAACCAAAAAAAAAAAAAAAAAGAAAAGAAAAAAAAAAACTTTTAATCACCCAAATCAGCTCTAGCAATATGTGAATCTGCTAAGTCAAGCATAAAACATCTAAGCGCTGATCTTGTGTTAAATCAGCATTGCTCAGGCAAGATGAATCTTTGAAGACCTAGCCTTGCTCAGGAATGTTATGCCTTAGGCCCAGGCCCTGCCTCTGAGGTTGTTGGCTTTGTGGGATGATGAACAGCCCACTTGCTATGGAGAAATGGCCCCATCTAGTGGCCTGCTGGATTCTGCACCACCTGCGTCGGAGCCATACTCGGGACAGGGATCACAGCTAACAAGTTATTTTTGGGGAGTGACCTGTTCCCTGCGGGTTAAGAGAACCTCAAGAAAAACAACCATGTCCTGTGTTCACCCCCACTCCCCAAAGGCACTTCAAATACAGAAAAGGCTCTGAGAACTCCCACGGAAAGAGAGAGCTGTGTGAACTGAAGTTCCCTTAAAAAGCAAGCAAACACTGCACGCCCCCCTCCCCAACACCTATGTAAAAATTTCTGCAAGGCTGATTGACAGATCAGAACTTCTGACTGTGGACAACTGAAATGTTGCAAACCCAGAGCCAAATCGTCTGATGCTATCTTTAGCCTCCTTAATTGCCACCCATTGTAAAGTCTTCGTGACTATCACATGAAACCCTGGGATGCGTTTACAAAGCTAGATGCTAAGATTGCCATCAGACAACATCTGAGACAGATAACATGGACTTCCCTGCTTTCCTGTAACCCACCTATCTGATATTCCCACCAGTGAATTTTAATTGGGCCTTGACTTATCACCATTTCCCCCCTATAACTATTAACACCTCAGGAAACCATTAGTACATTGGAACAGGGTATTGGAGGCAGTCTGAATGTGTGTTCCTGGCAATCTGAATTCACGAGTAATGCCACACATATTTGGCTCCAAAATAAACTATTTCTCATTCCCTTTGAGGCGAGAACTGTGCGTTGAGTTAATAGCTGTTAACTGTTTAACTCAGATTCATCCGAGTTTATCTGACCACAGATCCCAGCTCCTGTCTTGTTCATGAGAAAGCACCTGTTTGGAAGTGTTGGGGAGATTGTGAAGGGAGAATTGTATGAAAAAAAAATCAGTCATTAATCGACCTTAAAACCCTTTCCACACGGTTTGAAAGGCTGAGCTCTAAATTATTGACAACTTACTTAGACGCAGGAACCTGGTGGGACTGAGAACTGAGGTGGGTAAGTGTGATGGGAATTCAGAAAAAAGGAAAGAAAGGTCCAGTGATGGAGACAGCTCTGGGGTTAGCCTTGCTGACCTCCCTCTTGAGACGAGAAGGGATCTCACTATAGCAGCATTGCAGGAGGTGCTGCAGTTCGGTGGGAAAGATTTCAGAAACAGCGTCTTCAAATCAGCGGTGAGGAGACCAAAGAAGTCTAGCCTTATGGTTTTGTTGACACCGGAGGTGATGGCTGAGGTAGAGAGGGACCTCTCACTCCGCTAGCTTTGTGGGGTCTGAGGTTGACACTGGGAGACTTGATTCTGTGCAGCTCCAGATGCTACAGAGGAACCTCGGCCTGTGGATCTCTTAGAGGCTATGTGAGCACTATTGCTGCTCCCTCACACCTCACAAGGAGGACAAAGCGTGCGTGCGTGAGTGAGTGAGTGCGTGCGTGCGTGCGTGCGTGTGTGTGTTGTGTGTGTGTGTGTGTATGTGTCTGTAGACCTTTTTCTTACCCCATCTTCATATGATGAGACATGTCAGATGTTCTGACTACAGCCCTGAGGAGTACAGCAAAAGCAGAGAAACGCTCTAGAAAACCATCTTCCTCCTGGAGGAAGTGCTATTTAAGTGGCTTACGTGAGCTCTGGTTCTGGGTATTAAGGCAATAGTCCACTCCTTGCTTAAAATAACATCAAGAATAAGAAAAACCCGAGGACATGCATGTAATCAATCACAGCACTGGGGAGGCTGAGGCAGGAGTGTCTGCAATGAGAGGTCATCATGGGCTACGTAGTGAGTACCGGGCCAACCAAGAGCTGCACAGCAAGACCAGATCTAAAAAAAAAGAAAATCATAAGCAACAATAACAAAAACTGCAGACTAGTCAAACTTCTGTGGAGAGTGTTTAGAACAGGTTCTCATTTGGGAGTTTAGTTTAGATATGAAGTAGGAAAATCTCCAGCTGTTGTTTGCAGAAGAGGCACCTTGCTAAATGACGCAGGATTCTCCCTGACAACCGCAGATGGTTTCCAAGCATTCTTGCTCTTTGAAGCTTTGGCTCTACCCCAGCTTACAGTGTCTTCCCTTGCTAATGAATATGGCCATGGCCGATCTCCCTTCCCTTCCGTTCCAAACCTTCCGATGGAGAAGATGCCCAATATCACAGCAGCACTGGAGGCCACCACTCACAGTTCCGTGCCTCCTGCAACCTGAAGAAACTGTCACAGAGCCCTTTGAATCCTCCCAGGTCATTGTCACGGGAGAGGAGATATGGGATGTAGGCGATACTTCCCATATGCAATCCTCCCTGGCATTTGCAAAGCCTCCATTTCCTAAGCAGTACTTTCACTTCAGAGCTGGAGGGGATGCTAGGGCCACAGGCAGGGCAGCTGAGGGTTCACCAGCCTCTAGCCTGCTTTGCCAGAAAAGAGGCCTGGCCTACTCCTTCAGATCTTGCAGGAGCCCAGGCTCTTGCTGAGGTCTGCCCTCTCATTCTGGTGAGATCTGTTTCTCACTGGCCATGAGCCTAGAGTCCCAGAGCCACTGTGTGAACACGGTATATCTGATCCAGACGAAGTTCTGTATCAGGACGCAGTGCTAACAAGGGCATAACCTGTTCTTTCCTTCTCTCTTTAACCCCCAAAGCTAAGTGTCTCACATAACCCGGACCCTGTGTTGAGACAATTAGTGTCAGAAGCAGGCTCGATGAGTATTGTGACCCTCCAGACTTAGGGCCAACACTGAAGGATGAGCCCCAAGTTCAAATTCCGTTAATCTCTGTGTGTGTGTGCACATACATGTACATACACATCTAAGAGTTCATGCTGATATGTGCACACATGTCTGTGCTTGTGTGTGGAAGACAGAGGTTGACATCAGGTGTCTTTCTCAGTCACTCGCCACCATTTATTATCTTTATTATTTATTTATTTATATGTATTTATTATTTGTGAGACAGGATCTCTCCCTGAGGCTGGAGCTTACCAGTTCCACCAGACCAGCTGGCTGACAAGCCCCAGGATTTTCCTGTCCCCGGGTCTCAAGTCCTGGGATTTTCAGGCGCGTCCTCTCACACCAGGCTTTTTACACGCGGGCTGGGGAGCCGAGCTCACGTGTCGGTGTCTATACAGCAAGTACTCTACCAGCTGAACTGTTTCCCCTGACTCCAAACCCAATTTCCTAAAGGAACAGGCCACCCCGGAAGTAGCCCCTCCTTCACATGTCACCCATTAGCGCCTTACCAATGTGCGTGTTAGAATTAGAATCATCTGAGATTCATAAACAGTTACTCTTCTTTGCTTTAAAAAAAAAGTATGATGTCATGCTCTGTCAGACTCCAGAAGTCATTTTAAATGTAAGGGATGCTACTAAGCTGTTTGGCAAACTGACACCTTTCGTATTTACCATGGCTGCTGTAAATAATCCCCTTACCCTCCCATGTGCAAACTATCTACCTGTAAAATTTAGAGTGGATCCAGTGGAAACACGAGAAAACAAGCAGAGGTTCTTTCACAAGTTCACTGACAAATTGCTTTCAGGCCGTTTGCTTTAGTCAAAAACTAGCTCTAAGGTGGGCGGGTCATTCTGACGTTAGAAATAAGATGGTCGATGTAGTCTAGACTATGGGTGTATATGGACAGGCACAGACAGGCCATTGCTAGATGTCAAGACCATGGCTTCTGCTTCCCTGAAGTAGGTATAGGAAGAGTCATTAGAATCTGTGGTTTGGGGCCCACCCGACCTTTCAGACAGGGACTTTCACAGCACCTGCCAGAGGAGCTTATTTCTCTCATCAGTAATATTAGTGGCTAGTATCAGTGTGGCCATCGGCAGGCAGCCTTCTACATGTTTCTAGACGTTGCCTCATTTAGTCTGTACTGCAGTTCTTGGTGAATGAGAACATCTGAGACACAGACTGGTTCAGTCACATGGAATAGAGCACTGGACGGAAGATTGTGTACACTTTACTTTGGAGAACCAATGCATTGTTTTATATGATATAATGGCTACCTGATATATTACTGAAGCTGGTGATCAAAATGACCAATATAGCTGTACCTGTAATACCAATTCTCCCCTTAAGAGTATTGCTCTCACCATCTCAGCATCTTGGGAGGTTGAGGCAGTAGGTTTGTAGATTCAAGGCCTATCTGGACTATAGATGAGTTCAAGGCTAGTCTGGGCCACTTAGTGTGATGTTCTTTCAAAAAAAAAACTACAGAAAGGGCTGGGTATATATTTCAGTAACAGAGTGTTTGCAGACTGTGTGTGAGGCTCTGGGTTCAAGTCTCAGTACTGTGGGGAAAAAACAAAAATGTATGGTCCCCATAATTCAGTTTGTGGCCTCCATGCCCTCCAAGAAGCCAAGCCAAGACCCCAAATGTACCTTTCTGGCAGTTCAGGCCCTCGAAGCCCAAGGGGCAGTCACACTCATAACCCTCCTTCCTGGGCCGACAGCTGCCCCCATGGGCACAGGGGGCCCCCACACAGGGGTGAGCCGCGTTCTCCACATTCACACCAGATGTAAAGTCGTGTTTCACGTGGATGGTCCGGTCATTCAGGATGATCTTAGGGTAGAGAAACACAAAGAAATGCGAGACTGGGGGAAAACAAACTTGCAGGTTACCAACCTGAGCTACATATCACGAAGGAGGTTAACAGAGAAAGAAAGTCTGCAGGCTGGTCTGGTGGTCCTTCAAATGAAGGGCAACGGAAAGGTGCTTGGGGGGAAGCTGCAGAGGAGGGCCACCTGTTGTGATTAGTTACCTCTGAAAACCGAAGCATTCCATAAGACAGGAAGTAAACAACTCAAAATAGCTTCCGGAAGTCCCTGAAACTGACCAGATTTACCAGGGCTCTTTCTCCTGGGAGTACATGAACATTTGGAAAGCCTGCTGAGAGACAGGCAAGCTAAGCTATGAAGAAGACTCTCAGACTGAGCTGCCCAGGCCTGGCAGCCTGGAAGAAACGGAGACGGGCCCATAAGCTGGAGGAGGCAGAGACCAGACAGACTGCATAGAAGAGGATCAGACCAACTGAACCTCTGGGAAAGGACACTCCAACATGTTGAGACACCTGTAGACTGTGCCATGTGCTCCAGGTTTCCGGCTTTTGTGAGCTGTCATCCCTGCTGGGGTGGGCTTTGGTGATGCAGCTGTTTTTGAATGATTTCTGCTTCTGGAAGTGACCTCTCACCCATATTCCTCTCTGCCAGCTTCCTGGTATACTTCCTTCATATACTGTGGGATGTCACCGAAATCAGAACCCTGGCCCTGCCGCTTCTCCCACTCACCCCCCTTGTCTTTCTTCTTCAACATTTCTGAGTTTTCTCCCTCTCCATACCCTCTACAGAACTGCAGCAAAGCTCAGACTCTGCCTTTACTCCACTGTGCATATACTTCCCGAGGCAAGGAGCACTGCTTCTTCTTTCCTGACAGGCGGCTCTAGGCAAAGTAATATATTACTGGGAAATGTTACTGGGTGTCTTACTTCCTCCCAGCTCTTTAGCCCTTGACCTAGCATGCAGAATGCCCATGTCCACCGAGCTGCTGCTGCTAGCTGTGCCAAAATGAGAGACACAAAAGTACCCTGGGGGATCCCCCAATTGTCTGGGGTGTTAGGTTAGCAGAGGTGCTTCTTACTGGGAATCTACCTCCATTTCCAAAGATGTACCTCAGCCTTGGTGAGTGTTTCGAGGTTGGGAGGAAACCTCTCTAGGTCCTGAATCTGAGAAACCACTAGTGAGGAACCTGACCCTCCTCTAATCTCCTTCTTTCATGCTGCATGTGAAAAATATGAAATCCAGCAGTATGTGCTCCAGCCAATATAAGCCCGGTCCATGTCTTCTGCTGGCCATGGCAGAGCCAGTGCCTCAAAAGGGAAGGACAGCCTTTCTAGAGGGCAGGGGAGAGGGACTGTGTGCCCTGTGAGCCAGAGGCAAAGCTTGAAGAGGGAGGGCGGTGTGGGTGAGCTTTTTCATACCTCAAACCCATGCGAAGGTGACCAGTACCTCTTGTGGGGAACCAAGGTCTGATCTGAGATGCCAAGAATATTGTAGTTCAGCAACAAAAAAGCTTGTGAGAGCAAGCAGATGTTGGCTGGACTTTTCCTAAACCAACACACACATCAGGGGCCTTTCCCAGAGCACAATCTCCAAATTCTGATAAGACTTCCTTCTAGTGTGGCCACTTTTTTATCTTGTACTCTCATACTTTGTCATGGGTCATCCCTTGATCCCCATGCCATCCGTCATCACTGAAGGGAAACATGATGAGGTGGAGCAAGAGTCCAAGCTCACTCTTCTCCAGTGCTGGCAACCCTGCAAGTCTGGGCTCTGAGTCAGTCTGCACCTCTGTAGCCAACAGAACACATTCTCATGACCAGAGGGATCTTGGGCAACCCCAAAGGAAGGACTAGGAAGATATGTGGGAGTGGGCTCAGCATCGGCCACCTGCCAAGCACTTTTTTTTTTTTATCGTCACCCTTCTGAAGCATGTCTCTGGAACCCGAGAGCTCCATTGTATGATTGATGAACAACTGCTTGTGGGTGGGTGGCAATGACAGTTGGCTCTTACGTGGAACCAACTCCACAGTGAATCAGAGAGCAGCCTAAGCTGAGCTTGCTCCCTGCCTCTCATTGCCCCTTTCCTGGTCACACAAGTGTCTGTGGCATCCTGGTGTGAGGTACCTCTCCTGATAACCCTAGAAAAGTTGGGGAATTTCTGCTGGAAAAAAAAAAATCACCTTGACTTCACAGAATCACTCTGTACTGAACAGAAACCCAGGAACAGGTGTGTGGAAAACTAGACTGTAAGCATTAAAAAGTAAAATTGTAACCATTTCGACATTTTCTCAAACCACTTTCCTGAGGTAGAGCAGATAACGTGGATGATAACACTTAACACTATGTATAGTAAGAGTGACATCAAGCACAAGGAAGCGAAGCTGTACCTTCTGGATGCTCCCACTAAACGGATGGAGGATGCCGGAGTTCTTCTTGACATCATCGTAGTTTGGGACGCCACCAATAAAAATGTCCGTATTACACTTAATCTGGGTGAAGCCTCCCTGCCAAGACATAAAGAAACAGCAAGTCACAGGCTAGCTTTAGGATAGGTGGTGACAACAGTCTCCAGAGCCGTCACAGCAAGCTGGCTGCACATTGGCTGGACCTTCACGTTGTTTCGTGTGGTAACTGAACACATGGACCTGAGGCTCAGTTTCATTGTGTGTAAATAGGATCCTGATATAATATCTGAATATCTGAATCCCAATGCATGTATAGACTGAGAGGACCAAGCAGATGCCATAACACGCTGCTCAGTCTTCTCTCAGAGATCAGGCCTCAGTTTCAGTTTCCTGAGACTTGAGCAAGCAGTTTCTGGGAGGGCCATGAACAAAAGACATAGTCCTTGCAGTAGCTCCCTTTCTGCATGTAAGCTCCCATTTCTGACCGCTCAAGGTTCAGCCAGTTGTTTACTGTCTGGGACCCCTCATCAACTTAGAGCTATGTGCATGGGTCAGAGTGAAAGCCTGGGCCACCAAGCCAGCCCTGACAATCAATATGTGCTAGGCCAGCCAGCCTCCATGGCAGCTCAAGGACAAAGCCTGAGACTTGTCCAGGCCTGCCCCAAAATGGATAACTGTAACCCCCAACTAACCTTAGCCAATTAAAAGTTACTAACATGATTGCCACTGGCATAAACCAATCCTGAGTCTGTTCCTATGAAGTCTGTAGACCAAGCCCTTCTTTCTTTAAAAACCCTGCCCCATTGCTACTCAGGGTCTCTCCTGCTCTGCTGCTGCGTTACACAGATGGAGAGTCCTGAGTTAACCTGTAGTAGTAAAAAAAATGCTTTGCTTTTGCATAGGATTCGGTCTCTTGGTTTTTAGGGGACTCTGGGTACAACATAGACTACATCACTGATGAGCAATGCTCATACTCCACCCTCAGGAAAACTGTTTCCCAGTGGTGGAGCTCAGGTGGGACCATGGAGCAGAAAAGCAATGAACTTCTCTGGGCAGAAGATTTCAGAACTTGGGAGTGGACCTCTATACCCTTTCTGCCCTCTCCTTCCTTCAGTCTGGCTCTTAAGTGAAAGCTGTACTGAGTCACTGGTGGCCATGTGCATGAGTGGGAACTAACCCTGTGTTATAAACAGATGATGTTCCAGAGTTGTTGGTGACAGTCTAGCCTATTCTGAGGGCTGGGATTCTCCTTAATTAGACTTTGCTCAGTGTTAAATACACTATTAGTATTCCAATATGTGCATGCTGCTCTGTTTGGGAATGGCATGGATAGAACCTCTCCAAGACAAAGGACAAAGGGAACGCATCTGGTGGGTTCTTGTGCTCAAATAAATGTAAATAGCAAAGAGGTTTTCCCATCCTTCCAGTTCTTGGGGAATACCTCTATCCTCCCTTGGCTCCAGGTAGCAAGATATGTTTAACACTAAGTTCAACATAAGCCATAAAAAATATGTGAAGCTATCATAAGATAACAAAAATAAGCCAAAGTCTGAGATCACTGGGCATCAAAACACTTCAGGAAACACAAGGTATTGTTCTTGGAGTTGGAAAGATGGCGCAGTGGTTAAGAGTGCTTGCTGAACAATCAGAGCCAGAGTTCAAACCATAACGCCTATGTAATAAGCCAGGGATTTCACAAATGCCTCCGAGGGAATCCAGCAGCCTCTTCTGGTCCCTCCCCCCATACATGGGTGTGTTCACACACATAGTATAGCACATGCTCACACAGACACAGATACTCACACACATGAATCAATATTTTAAAAGATTCTATGTTTATGATAAATGAAATACAAATAGTAGTGTCATTAAACTACTTAACAAACATTAGGCATCTACATATTGTGCGAAAGAGATATATTGAATGCTGTAGGAAAGACCCAGTCCTTGCCTTCTGTGGGTTTATACTAATGGGAAACATGGGCAAGTCCATTGGTAGCTGGAATCACAGTAGGTGAGGATGTTCAGGTTTCTATGAGTGTACCTGAGGATGGAGAAGTCTCTCACCTCACCCTGGACATAGGGAGTGGGAGAGCTGGCCAAGGAAGAGTAGCAACTGTGGAACTGGAAGAAGTCAGGGTTGGGGGTTCAATCAGTATAACACAGGGTGAGGAGGACCGAGTAGTGCAGGACCTCAGAAGCCACGTGAGGGGTTTGAACTTGACCCAAAAGGCAGCAAGTCTGAAGCAAGAGAGGGCTATGCATGTTAGGAAGATCATTGGTCAGAGGGAGGAGAGTGGACTGGGGAATCACATCAGGGGTGAAGAAAAAGAGGTAGACGATCATGGAGATCCATGCTCCATTTACCTCTAGGAGCACCTACAGGGCCTGACTCCTGCTGTTTGTAATGTTGGGGGTGGAGCCAAAGCCTGGTCCATGCTAGGCTAGGACAGTACCAGTGAGCTAAACCCCGGTCCCTTACAGTTCTTAATGCAACGCAAGGTCATGAAGGAAGCGCAGGGACCTTCTGGAATCCTTGTGGTCAACAGAAGATTTGCTCAAGCCGAAGGTGTCACATATGCACAGATCTTTCTTCCTTGTCTTGGACCCCAGAGTTGAGTTATGAGAGGAAAGGAAGAAGACTGTGGAGTCAGTGGCACGCTGTTCTTCAAGTCAAAGCTCAAAGTTCTGAAAGGTCTTTGAGTTCCACTGTGTCCAGGGAATGGGGCTTTTGAACAACCGTCCCTCCTGCTGACAGAGGCAAGGCTCAGCTGTCCCACCCAAGGAAGGGAAGAGGTAGACTATCGTTTCAGCCAACTGTCCTCATCTCCTCTTTAAAAAATGTTGTTTTTCTTTGGATGGGACCTTGGAAATAAAATCAACTACAGTGGAAATTCTGTGTCCTTGAGTCGACAGTAGCACAGTCTTAACTAATGAGACCAGCAAGTGAAGCAACATAGAGCTGACTCTGTGCCGGACCCTGCTGTGATCCGCTGAGGCAGTTCTCCTAATTCTCACAAGAACTCTACACTGTATGCTGTCATCATCAGGATTGTCTCCACTGATATGAGGATAATGGTGCCAATGAGAAAAATATAAGCTCGGCTGTCACATGACCAGCCTGAGCTCACACTGCTGGTGAGCGGTGAAGCTGGATTGAGAAGCTCAGGAGTTTCGTTTTGTAGCATGTTCTTGACAAACACATCATCCCTATACGCCTGGGTCTGTGACCTCAGCTACCACATCATCTAGATGACAAGGACAGGTTGGTGTGTGTGTGTGTGTGTGTGTGTGTGTGTGTGTGTGTGTGTAAAAGGAGAGTTCTTAAAAGCTCCCTGCTTACTAAGTATTAGCTAAGGCATAACTCACAGGTTTATAACAGCCGGTGAGGTCAGCGCCATGTTGCCATTCCCCTTTATAAGTGACAGAACAGAACCATAATTGTCTAATGCAGAGCTGGGATTTCAGCCTTAGCACTGGAATCTATGTACTCAGATGCTACATGATGTCACTTTGTTAAGTGGTAAACAACATTATGTATGTGATGCGTGTGTGTGTGTGTGTGTGTGTGTGTGTGTGTGTGTTTACATACATGATGTGTACTCTAGCAGGCGCACACATACTGTGTCTAAGCAGTGTCAGAGGACAACTTGCAGACGCAGGCCAGTTCTCTCCTTCCACCTGTGGATTCTGGGAGTCAAACAGGTTATCAACCTTGGTGGCAAGTACTTGGGCCCCCTGAGCCACGCAGCAGCTCTCTTCATGCTACTTTTTTTCCTACCAACATCAGTGGACAACAATGGTCTGGGCCACGCCACCCATGGAGAGAAGCAAGTGGGTCCTTACCGCTGCCATTCCCTCTACCGCCTTCTGCTTGTCCACCTGTAAGATGCCATTCTTCGCTGTGCGAGACACTCGCAGCTCATGCCATTGGCCGAGGGTGAGGGCATCCTCACTCCTGTCAAAGAAAGACGTAGGTGTTAACGTTCTACGTCCACTTGACTGTGTGAAGAAACCCAGCTGACAGGTACAGAATTTTGCGGGGGTGTCTCTGTGAGGGATGTCTGAGAGCCAAGCCTTTGAATCAATGAACTGAGCAAAGAAGACAGCCTTCACCTGTGCACTTGGACGTTATCTGATCTGCTGTGGGTTCGAAGAGAATGAAAAGACAGGAGAAGTGTGGGCTTTCCTCCCGTTGCTAGAGTTTGGGCATCCCTCTTGTCCTGCTCTTGGACAGTAGCGCTACTCCTGGTTCTGGAGACATGGCTCAGAACTTGGCACCAGTGTTCTGGCTCTTGGCCCTTTGGACTCACACTGGGACTTGTGCCATGGACTCACCTGTAGCCTTGGGCAGAACTACACCATAGACTTTTCTTGGCTTCCAGCCTCCCTGAAGAAAACTGTGGAATGCTTCGGTACCCATAATCCTAAGAGATAGTCTCACGAGACAAATGTCCTCCTACACCTCTATCTGTACCCCTACTGACTCTGTTTTTATGGAGACTCCTAACCAATATAGATGGAAACCGAACATGAGTCGGCATGTCACTGGTGTGCATCACCCATTCCATCAGTACAGCCGTGATGAAATGCATGCCACCGTAGGCACCCACCTGTATTCGTTACTTTTCAGGTGGCTGTGCTCAAATACCCAACAAGAAGCAACTTAACAGAGAGGGAGGGGTTATTCTGGCTTGCAGCTACAGAAAAGATACCAAGTCCTAGTGGAGACGGCGTAGATAATCTGACTCCCCTCGTGAACGACTGTGATGTGGCAGAGTAAGCCGGGTCAAGCTTCTCCCCCACAAGCTGTTTTTGATCATGGTGTTTTGTCACAGTGATAGAGAGCAACTAGGCCACCCAGCAAGCATGTGTACCAGCTGATCCATCTTGCAAGCCCCCTGCTTGCTTTTTTTTTTTTTTTTTTTTGGTTTTTTTGAGACAGGGTTTCTCTGTGTAGCTTTGCGCTTTCTGGAGTCACTTGGTAGCCAGGCTGCCTCGAACTCACAGAGATCCACCTGGCTCTGCCTCCCGATGCGGATTAGGCGTGCGCCACCAACGCCCGGCCCTGCTTGGCTTTTAAGACAAGGTCTTGCCGGGCGGTGGCGGCGGCAGCGCACGCCTTTAATCCCAGCACTCAGGCGGCAGAGGCAGGCGGATCTTTGTGAGTTCGAGGCCAGCCTGGTCTACAGTGCGAGGTCCAGGAAAGGCGCAAAGCTACACAGAGAAACCCTGTCTCGAAAAAACAAACAAACAAAAAAGACAAGGTCTCACTATGTAATCTGACTTGCCTGGAACTTGGCTGTGTACACCAGGCTGCCCTCGTACTCAAAGAGTTCTGCCTGCCTCTGCCTCTTGTGTGCTAGGATTACAGATGTGCACCATCATACCTGGCTCATTTTGAAATTTTTCATAATAGAATATTGGGGGAAAATGCTCTGGTTTGAAAATGCCCTCAAAGATCACGTGTTAAAAGCTTAAAGCTCAGTGCCCCACTGAGAGTTGTGAACTTTGGGAGAAGACCAAAAAATGGTCTTTGCCTCATGAGTCGATTGACGTCATGATCACTTGGGCTTTTTCATAAAAGTCTAGGTTTCAGTCCCTTCCTCCCTGCACACTCATGCAGATGTGTTCTCATATTCATCTGTCTTCTCCCTTGGGTTGACACAAGAAGGCCCTTGTCAGGCTGCACGTTATTTGACCTTGGATTTCCTAGGCTCAATAAAATTTCTGCTCTTCACAAATTCTTCCTGTTTCCCACAGTCTGTTAGAGCGGCCCACAGAGAATGAGGACATGGGCAAACGGAGTCTGTGTTCACTGGTGCTCTGAATGGGATTCGGGTGACCTTAAAAGTTCAGTTACTAAGTCAATGTGGGAGCACTTGATGCTGAAATGTCACTTGCAGGGGTTCCACACATTACTTTTTAGAGTGAGGTGTGCAGAAAGAATGTAATTATTGCATTTCTATTTCTAACAATGTCTAGCTCTTGGCCTTCACTGAAACTCCCAATTACTTTTCGGGCTGGTATCATCTTTAGAAAACTACGAAGAATACCAATGGCATGATTATTAAAGGGTCAGCACCCCCTAATTTGATTCCTTTGCTCAGGCAAATGCTTTTGTGATTTGTCCTTAGCAATTAGAATTTAATCACCTTGGCTAAATCAATATGCAATAAAGAAACAAGCAGGCCTTTTTAAGTGGTCTATTTCCATAATGACTAACAGCACACTTGTCATGGTCCTGTCCTGCAGAGGTCACTGCCTGTCAATCCGATACCGTCTTCTGCACAGTTATATTGATCACAGTCATCGAGAGCTCATTCCAATTGTCTTGATGTTTGAATCAAGCTCATAATGATTTTGACCACAATACCCTTTTCCTAAAATTAAAATGACTGGGCCAATTCCATAATTTCCTACGCTTCAGACTTTCACCAAATTTTCTTAATTAAGTGGCGATTCTTTGAAACAGTTTTCAAAATAAATAACTTCCCAAGAGGCATGTGAGATAGTAATAGTGATCCCTGCTGTCAGCTGGGATAACCTTGCATGGGACATGACCCTGCATGGAACAGAGGTGGGATGGGAGGTCAATGGTAGTTTAATCTCTGGTGAATCTTGTCTTGTTTTCACTCAGGATCCAAGAATTTTTTTTCTCTAATTGCTTTCCCTGACAGGTAGGAAGAGGATAACTCATAGAGTAAAAAAGCTAAAATGCCTCTTATTAAAAATGGGCATAGACATTTGAAAAAGAAATGTTGGACACCCTAGGCTCTAGCTGCCAGTGACCCCAATCTGGGATCCTCCCTCTATTGCAAAGGGGCAGGTGGGAGGGGCCAGTGTTCAGAAAAAGTGTGAGGCATACCTGTGCCTCCAGATCTTAAGGTTACTCTTTATCCTGAAGGGGTGATTCAAAGTGCAAGGTGATTATCAAGGTGTTGTCCTCTCTAAACTTGACATATAGTTCTAAGTGAATTGCTTATGCTGTTTTGCATAATCATATGTAAATTGAATCAATTAAATACCCACAAAAGTTGTCTTGAGATATAGAATGTTTTACATAACTAGAGGGAAAAAAATATTTGTCCCTTCCCCAGGGTGGGAGGTGTCACCTGATGTAGAAACTCAGCCACAAGGACAAAAAAAAAAATTCCTTTGACTAACAGTTGAATCTTAATAGAGACAGCATTTCCCATCAGCCATAAAAAAATAGTCATCAGTTTAGGGAAATGAGTGGTGTTAACATCTCCCCCACAAATGCCTTCTGAAAATGCCAGGCTAGCAAAATGAACAACCACTGAGTACAGCCACAATTTCCTTGGAAGTAACAACAGACTGAAAAGCCTGTGGTGAGGTTTAAGCAAAGTCCCAGGCACTTTCAAAAAAAGAATTAGACAAGCATAGCAATGGGTGACCTCTGTATTAGATTAGGGGCCCTTGCGCTTGAAGGTTAAAAGTACTCCAAGAGAAGCAAAGTAAGAGGCCATGCTGTCAGTGACATCTCAATATTTATGTTTACACCCATAGACCTGGGCTGCTCTCAACATGGGTCAGATAAACTTTGTTCCGCAGTGTGCAGTAAGTAGCCAATGGAAAGATGCACATCAGAAAGATAGCTTAGACAGGACAACTAGATCATTCCCATTGCCACCCCTACCCATCCACCCCTGCCACCAAGGGATCAGCAAAGAAGAGGAGGCAGAAAGAATGCAGGAGTCAGAGGATGGGGAAGAGCGCCATGGCATGCTGTCTTCTGGACTTTGTGTGGCCAGGGCCAGTGTCAACTCACAGAAGCTCTAGTTACCTGTGCAAGATCAAGCCAGCAAAACACTGGTGATCTCCAGCTCCCAAGTCTTATCAAGGAGTTATTGGCAGTTGGCAGTTGCTGGGAGAAGGAGAGTCATTCTTTTTGTGGGGTGAGGCCACCGGTACGATTCCCAGGGCCCCGTAGATGGCCCAGCACCCACAAACATATAGGTAACACTAAATGGATTTAGTGAGTTATTAAGAAAAAAAAAGGATATGAAGTTGGGAAGGAAATGTGTTGGGAAGAACTGAAGGTGTAAACAGGAGAATAGATATGATTATATTTCACTGCATATATGCATAGAATTCTAAAGAATAAAGAAAATAACTTCATATTTTAAAAATAAAACACAAATTATTATTTTTTAAGTAAGGAGACATAAACAAGAAAAATTCACATCTACCAAACAAGGTAGGGCTCCAAGGGACTCCAAAGGCCATGGAACCACTCTAGAGGAACAAGGGCTCTTTGAAGGTATTTAATAGTTCAGACTAGATAGCAAGATGAAAGTTTTGGCTGCTCCCACCAATTTGGCAAGGATGATTTTTTTTTTTTTTTTTTTTTTTTGGATCAACTGCTTTAAGAGTCCACTGCTACTGAAACCTCATCCTATGTCCTACCCCAACATTTATGGAGGGGTCACCATCAGTCTCCTTCCTGGGAAATGAGCATGTAAGACAATCGCCAAGTTGTGAGTTACCACCAGGGAAATAGTTCAAGAGGAAAGTTGTAATTTGATCTTTCGTAAGTATACATATGTGTATGTATATATGCCTATGTGGTGCCTTGTGTGTGTGTGTGTGTGTGTGTGTGTGTGTGTGTGTGTGTGTGTGTGTGTATGCCCCTGCATGTGTATATTGAGGCCAGAGGTTGACATCAGGTGTGCTTCTCAAGCACTATTCACCTTGATTTTAGGAGACAGGGTTTCTCACTGAACCTGGAGCTCACTAATTAGGCTAGAATGGTTGGTCAGTAAGTTCTGAGGATCCGCCTGTTTGCCCCCAAGTGTTGAACTTTCAGATGTGTGCTGCTGCTCTTGGCTATGACATGGACACTGGGGATCTGACCTCAGGTCCCTACTCCAGTGCAGGAGGCCCTTTAGTGACTGAATCATTCCTCACCAGCCCCTATTAGTATCTTTTGCATAGTCAACATTTATTTGTGGAGTGCCCAACATACGCTGCTCTGTATGAGGTGAGGATAGTTCCCTGAGTGGCTGGCTACTGATGCTACTGCATGTCCTCAGGGGAAAATGGAGGCAGGTTGCTCTCATAGGAAGCAAGCCTATTTTTCATAATCTGAGGCTGGAAATTAATACCTGTTTGATGATATTTAGTGAACGAAGGGAAGGAGGGAGGGAAGGAGGAAGGGAGAGGGAAGAGGAGGAGAGTAAGTACATGATCTAAGGGTGGCTCGGCATAGTTCAGAAGCAGGGCAGGCGTCCATGGGTGCTGGCCGAGAGAAAACAGGAAGAGGGTGGTGGGTAGCAATTTAGTGTGTCATAGTGGTGGCTGTGGCTTTGGAAGGAGGATGTTGCACAAGGCTTTGGCCCTCACCTGAGAATTCCAGTCCCAGAACCGCAGTCGAAGCGGAATTCCACGTGGCCCTCAGCCATATTGATGGACAGGAAGTCCTTACTGCCCGTGTCATAGCTGTACAGAAGGACACCATCCGCGGAGTCTGGCCGAAAAGTGATCTCGAACTCCGTGAAAGAAAGGTAGTGCTGGGGCTCCAGGGGCCAGGGTGTGGCAGCGTAGGACCTCAGCGACTCTCTGAACTGAGGGATGGTCAGGGCGAATGCTGAAGAGACAAGCACAGTGCTCAGAGATCCCGGTGTGGCGTGAGACCAGCTAGTGGCTTGCATGGAGCTGCGCTGCTTGCCTTCTGGGCAGGGACTTACCTACATCTCCTAGCTGCCCTGAGGGTAGTGGGTAGCCTGGCTGAGTTCTGTGAGGGGAGTGTGGGTGGAATATCATATGGTACCTCCAGCCTGTCCCTAAAACTTTCTTCCTTCCCCTGGTGCTCATCTCTTTTCCTGCCATGACGGCTAGATAAGCGGTTCTGAGGGGTGGAGACTTTGCTCCCGTATGACTTCATGGAGCAGAACAACCTCCAAAACTACTGACCGGAGGTGACGTAGCAGGTGAGCAAGAATCAGCCCCTCTTACGTGAGGTTCAAGAAACCCCAGATGTCCCTGGCCAGCCCTGGCTCACTTACACCCTTCCACAGACACAGTGAAAATATTTTCCCCTGTGTGGTGTCTTAGTTTCAATCCTGAATCATTCGTAGGTAAATATGGGTACTTTTGTAATCTTACTTCCAATTTTATTCTCTTTTGTCTTTAATTTTTGATTTCTGGAAAAATTAAAGCGGGTTCAAGCCTTCATGGACCCCCCCCCCCAAAAAAAAATCTTTAAAACTTTCAGTTATTATTTCTGAGTGTTTGTATGTACATATTGTGTATGGTTGTACACTACATGTAGATATACATACATGTCTGCCTACATGTGTGTATTTACATGATACAGGATAGAAAGAAAGGATAAATCATTAGATCAGAGGAAAGAAATAAAATGAAGAACACATTTGTCTTATCGCGCTATTTATTTCTGCGTATATTTTGCCAATATTTTCTTGGAAACTGTTGGATATTATAAAGAACATGAGGTTTTAGGACACTTAAGTCAGTCTTCTAAAACCACACGGATGCAGGCTTTCCAAGGATGGAGGAGCCAGCTCATGCTTAACTTATTAAAAGGAACATGTCTGTGGCTGGTTGAAAGCTTTGGCTCTCTGACACTCTCCCACCCCTCCCAGCAAAGCAACCTGGATCCCTTAAGAACATGCAGGACTTTGCTAAATGGGCAAGACGGAGAGCTGCATCCACATGCATCCCCACACAGCCCAGGGCCCACGGTCTCACCGTCTTCACAGTGCCGACCTCTGAACCCCAGGGGACAGAGGCAGATGTAGGAGTCAGCTTTGGTGGCTGCACAGGTTCCTCCGTTGATGCAGGAGGCCTCGTCACAGATTCCACTGCTGCATTCCCCTAAACAGAGTGCGGGCCACAAAGCCAGGTCACCAGGTGCTGATCCCAGCACCCATGGAGGCCCCCCCCCGCCCCCGGTCTGCTGTCCACCCTTGCATAACTGACCAGCTCTCAGCAGAGGGGAACCCGCTCTTCCTCACTTTTTCACATGTTGGTTCATCCCCCGGAAGAGCTAGAGACTTTTTCAAACATGAGGGACACAATAAATCAAAGGACACATTTTATAACCACTGAGGGGGATGATGGAACTGTTCCTGCTTTTAATCCATCTCTCTGCTGTTCCCGAAAGTGGCATGAACAGCTACTCCCCCATCCCCCGAGTGTTTATGTTAAAAGTGTCCTCATTGTGTGATCCCAATTAGCTTAAGTGCCGCTGCCTCACTGGTTCAAAGCTCAGCCACACGAGGCAAGCGTGGAAACAGCAGAACTCCATCACTGAGCTTCTCTTCTGGGGCAGGACGAGGGGAGGTGCCACGGTGCTTTGGCACATGCTTTGGAAGCCTGGTTTTCTTTCTAGTTAGTTTCAAGAGGGTCAGGAAAGTACAGCATAGTGAAAAGCACTTCAGACTTATCTTCATGTCACAGGGTGTGAGTGTGTGTGTGTGTGTGTGTGTAAGAGAGAGAGAATGTGAGAGTGCATATGTGTATATATATGTGTGTACATGTGTATATGAGTGTATGTGTATATATATGTGTGTATATGTGTGTGAGTGTATGTGTATATATGTGTGTGAGTGTATGTGTACATATATGTGTGTGAGTGTATGTGTGTGTGTGTATATATATATATATATATATGTGAGGAGAGCATGTATGTATGTGTGTAAGTGTGTATGAGAGTGTGTAAGAGAGTGTATTTATGTTTGTGCGTGAGAGAGAGGTTGTGTGTTTGACAGTGAGAATGTGTATGTGTGATGAGAGTGTGTGTTTATGTGTGATAGTGTGTATTTGTGTGTGAGTGTGTGTATGTGTGTTAGAGACTGTGATTCTGTGTTTTTAAAGAGTGTGAGTGAGAGTATGTGTATATGTATATGTGTGTGAGAGTGTGTGTGTATGTATATATGTGTGTGAGAGTGTGTGTGTGTGAATGTATGTATGTGAAAGTAATATGAGTATGTGTGTATATATGTGTATGAGAGAGAGCATGGGTGTGTTTATGTATGTGTGAGAAAGCATGTGTGTGTATACATGTGTATGAGAGTATATATGGGTGTGTGTATAAGAGTGAGAGAGTGTGTATTATAGAATGTGAGAAAGTATGTATGTGAAAAAATGTGTGAGAGACAGAGTATGTGTGAGTGTGTATTTGTGTGTGATAATGTGTTTATGGGTGTGTGAGAGAGAATGTGTGTATGTATGTATGTATGTGTATATATATATATATATATTTGTGTGAGAGAATATGTGTGTGTGAGTTTGTGTCTATGTGTGAGTGTGAGAGACAGTATATATTTGTGTGTCTGTGTAAGAGAGAGAGAGAGAGAACATTATGTATGTATGTATGTATTTTTGTATGTATGTGTCTTTTTATAAAACAAGCAGAGTATTCTGGAAGAACTACCTTGACATTTGCATATACATCATCTACCTGATGTGGAAATTCACTAACTTGCTCTGGCTGCCTTTCTTCTGCGTGCCTCATCACAGTCTCTCTGGAAACACTAGGTGAGTACAAAGCTTTTTCCAGGAAGAGTCCAAAGGGCTGGAATATAAAGAGTCCAGCCACGCTGTTTGCCAGCCTTCTGCCACACTTGTCTGATTTGGTAGCCAACTCCCGAGAGATGACAGCCCTCCTTGATCTGGCTGTGTCACCCCAGCAGGGCCAGTCCCATCCTTGCCTGAGCAGTCATCCACATTCCCTGACCATAAGGACTCCCCAGGAGGAGGTGGGCAGGGCTGTGTGCTCAGATTTCACATGGGACCAGAAGACCAAGCTCAGGAGGCTAAACCACTTAAAAGGCCCTGGCTGGTGGTACCCAGAGGGTGGGTCTCTAAGAATCCCAGTCCCTAGTCACTGGGTCAAGTAAACTGACCACCATCTCCTTTTAGTCTGAGCACATGACCCCAGCCAGTCTCCAGAGACAGCTTTGGTCTAACACCCAGACTCTCACGGGGCTGAGGGCCCAATAGTTCTGCTGGTTTCGGATGAGGAGTAAAGTCTGTGGGTTATTTCAGATTCCCGGGGAAGAAAGTAATATTCAAATCTTTCTGCAATGTAACTTTTTTAAGAGGAGGGAATGAAGTGGGGTGTGAAGGCCAGCTGGGCGCTTCCTTGAGGAGTTCCATGAGACTGCTTTGTTAATGGCATTCAAGGTCTCTGATGAGGGGCAGGGAGGGAGAGAGGAAGAAATGCCATGGGGAAGAGGAATGGGGACAGAGAAGATGACAGTGTCACCAACAGATTGTGAAGAATCAGGAGGAGGAGAAGAAGGGTTTCGTTGTGGAGGTTGGGCATGGGGGGTGTGGAGCAGCCAGCTCACTCTCAAAGAGAGAAGTGAAAGATTGTGAGAAGAAGAGAAGAGGAGAGGAGGGGACCCCTCTGGCACCACTTAAAGACACTGTGGACATGTCATTGCTGGAGTCGGTCCTCGAGAGACAGCTTCCCGAGTTCCTGAAGCCGTTAATGGTAGACCTATGCCTAGGATGGTAGAAGACATGAACTGAAAGTGGGAGTCCAGGAGTACCCTAAATACCCTGGTTATTATGAACAAGGAGCTACTGGTAAGATAATATGGTGTTATAGACAGAACTCTGTCTCCTAAACACACAGACTGAAGACCTGACTCTCAAAAGGACTGTGTTTGAAAATAAGACCTCTAATATGTGTAAGATCATATGAGTGGGGTACTAATCTGGTCTCATCGATGTCCTTAGGAGAGAGAATCTGGACACTTGAGACACAAGGGGTGTGCACACAGAGGAAAGACCTACCACATGTGGAAGAGGTGAGAAGCTAATTGGCCATGTATAAGCCAAGGAGGAAGGCCTAGGAGAAACCAAACCCCCATGTACCTAGACCTTGACCTCACAGCTCTTTCAACCATTAGGAACAGATTTCTGTTTATCCCATATAGTCTGTGGATGGTGTTACACTGTTACATATCTAGCAGACCAGGCAGTCCCTGAAGGAAATGGGCCACCCTGCTGCTGTCCAAGGTTGAACAGGTGTTCTTGGCACTATAAAGCGATCCCTGCTCCGCTGCCGCTCTGGAAAGCACCTCACTCTGCAAGCCCCCATTATTCATCTATATAGTGGCTGTAATAATATTTTCTCCCCTCTAAAATTAGGGTGCATGAGAGGGTAGACAAGAAAGTATTGGAAACTATGGCCAAGAATTAGGTTTTTCTGGGTCTGGAGCAATGACTTAGGGGCTAGGATCACTTGCTGTTCTTGCAGAAGACTCAGGTTCCGTTCCCACTATCCAAATGGTGGCTCACAACTTCATGTAACTTCAGTTTCAGGGGATCCTCGCCCTCTTCTGGCTTCAGCGGGCACCAGGCACACAAGTAGCTCATGCATCCACGGATGCATCAGGGCAAAAGGTCAAAGTGCATGACCAATGAGCTCAGCTAAGTTAGAGGGTCACAAGGCACAGCAAGGTTGGTCTACGAATGGATATGTTCATAGAGCACAGGCTTGGGCTCATCACTCCTCAAGTCTTGAGTGAACCAGTTGTCCCACGGCTCATCCCGACCAGAAATGAAGCCCCTAGGTCCAGGCTAGCCCCTGGGCACTCACCTACATCAGCCCCATTGAGGGCTTTTCCCAGTGGCCAGGGTCTCATGTCAATCCTTTTGCCGTTGACAGCGAGTGACTGCACGCAGCCTTGGAAACCACGGTTTGTCCCTGTTGCTCTCACCAGCCAGTAAGCGCTGGGAGCGCCACCGAGGTACAGAGGTGTCCGGAAGGTAATTTTACTGTACTGGCCCTTTAAGAAAAATGAAAACTTTATCTCATTTTAAAAATAGAAAGAAAAAGAAAAACCAGAACACAAAAGATTGCGTTGAGGGGGGACGGCTAAGATGTAGGTTAAAACCTTAGGGATTCCTTTATCTGGGTTTGTCTTTAGGACATGGCCCTGTTAGGTAATGAAACCCACAGTTATTGACTACCATAGTCAACTCACTGACTCCTTGGAGGGCTGTGCTACCAGAAGCAGTGGTTTTGGAATGGCTGCAAAAGAAGGAAGGAGGTCAGATCCAAGCCAGTCTAGCCGACTCTGAAGCAGGCTGGCATCCAAAACCAACAGCACACTTTCCAGTCCTCACACCAATCTACTGTGTTTCTTGGGTGGGTCACGCTATTCTGTGCATCCGAAGGTGGCATGGTGTGTGGGAGAACATCTGCCTGAACATCTGCCCTTTCAGGATCCCAGCCACCATCACACTAAGTAGCATAAGAACCGTTGTTGGAAAATAACCAACAAGTTGTGTTACAAAATATCTTGAAATTTGCTTGTGGACATGATTCCTTTTTTTTTTCTTTTTCTTTTGAATTTTTAAGTGTTACCTTGAGTCAGGGAAACAATGTAATCCGGGGCCAAACCAACAGTCTGAATTGTAAGTTTGGAGGTTACAGAGTACAGGGCTGAACGTGAGGCGGGAGAAAGTTAAGACACTCTTGGTCATTCTGTTTTTAGTATAAAATATCTCATTCATCTAGATTAAACGATGAACATGGGAGCTGGGGAAAGTGCAGCCTTAGAACTTAAAAAACGTCCCAAATCAGTCCGTGACTATAATGTGTACCCTTAAAGCGGTCACTTCCAGCAAGTGGGAATCTAATCACTGCTGAATCTTTCCGAATGAACAAGTAAGAAATGTGTGTAAATTAGGAGACTGTGCCACTCAGTACTCAGAAGGTTTTAAGTGATCATCGTCATCTACAAGCTGCTTCCATCACATGACTCAAATGCTCTCTTGACCTGTTCCATCTAGATTCTCAGGAGTCATTTCTGGACCCCATCCTCACTGTTATGTTCTGGTTTTGCTCCCTGTCCTGGGCCACAGCAGGGAGCCTTCAGCTCAGTACTTTTTCCTGGGACATAAATGTGTGAAGACGGTGAGTTTGCTCTGGACCTTGACCTGTGGTTCCCTGGAGTATGCTTTGACTGTCTGTGCATGTGCTGGGCCCCCCATGGCAGCCTTTAATAGTTTGGGGTAGCTCTGAGGCACATGTTGCTCCCTTGTTCTCAGGGGACCAGGTGGAAACTATATTAGGAAGAATCATGTGGGATTCTCAGTCTTGACTCCTCCTTCTTCTCCTCTGTCCAACTTCTCCTCTCTAAAACGGGTCTCCCAACTGGGAACACTTTCTAAAAACATCCTCTATGTACAGGACTCCACCTTGGGCTTGGTTCTGGGGAACCAGCTTAAAATAGAATTACTGTCTCCTGACAGTTATTACATAGTCCCCAGCTGAGGGCCTGCTCATACTTTCTATGTTCTCAAAGTCCCTGTAATGCAGAGACAGACTTCACCCTGACCAGACTTAATATCACATGCTCTTTGCAGTTAATCTCTATATTTGATCAACTCATAAAATATTGGGATTGGAAATGTATGAAACCTCATGTAATGCAGGTTCCCACTGGTTTCTGGATCCTATGCATATCTGCATATCTTTTTCAATGACTTACATATGATACTTTTTTTTTAATACCCCCTGGGACAGGGACCCATTGCCAAGACAGTCTGTTACACCTGCCAGATTTCCCAAGGCTCTCCCAGAAGGCTGATCTTTCTTTCCCAAGTATCTTTCCTTGACCTAGGCAAGAAAAAAAAATCGCCATCCTGCCTTCCTCTTTCCTGCTGCAAGCTGACAAAGCTTCACTGAGTCAACCAATCACTGAAGACATTTCAGGTCAACTTCCTGCTTGAGTGGCAGCCCCTGGAATATCTCACCTCTTAGAATGTCCTCTTAGAATGGTTAGATTATTCCAGCACCACTGAGCAGAAGACGGCTACTTCGTCTCTGGATGCCACATCTCCATCCATGCAGACGTGTGTTTCCTTAGCTTATTGGGGCTACCACGTGACCCTGTTTGCAATCTTTATAAAAAACTCATTGCTTTCAACCATTCTGCTTTCATGGTAGTATTTTGCACTCCAGATTGAAGAATCTTTTTTTTTTTGTTTTTTGGTTTTTAGAGACAGGGTTTCTCTGTGTAGCCTTGCATCTTTTCCAGAACTCACTCTGTAGCCCAGGCTGGCCTCGAACTCGCCTGCCTCTGCCTCCCAAGTGTTGGGATTAAAGGCATGCCCCACCACTGCCCGGAAGATTGAAGATTCTTATCAAAATTCATTTGATCATCTTATACTATTGTATTAGAATCATGCAACCTGTCTTTTCTCCTTTTTAGTAATGGGCATAAGCAATTTCCAGATGCTATATAGTTCACTAGAGTTGGCTCCTTCTTCCTTTTGACCCACATCCATAAGACTTTGAGGCATGGACCTTTATTCTCCATGTCTTGTTTGTAGCACATCGAGGACCTGGCAGTGGAGAGGAAGCTTAGACATAGGCACAAAGGCTCCCTTGTGGCCCTTTCCTTTAGAAAATACAGAGACCTGGCTGATTGTAACTCTAGGCTTGGCTCCTTGCCAGGCACTAATTCAAACTGTTTGTTCTAAAAGATAATCTTCAAATTACTGTGGGCACAACAGATATGTGAGTACCTCAGTGACCTGTAGAGTGACACAAGAGATAACTAACTTACCTCCTCCTCCTCCTCCAGTGATGCATCCCAAGAAGGATAAATGGATTATCCCTGTGTATGGAACCAGACAAGCCAACTCTTTCCAGTTGCTAAAGCCACAGGATCATGACACTCGTGCCTACCTTTGTATCTGAAGCTAACGATGGGTTCTTGGCTTCCCATACAGGCTTTTCTTGACCTCTGGCCTGGACAACCTTGTGCAAAGGTAACTCATCCTTGCACAGGTGGTGTTTGCTGCATTGTGCACCCAGAGCATTACTGCTCACAAGTTCAAGGCATCTGCCCAGGAAGTATGTATGGGAGGTGTGTGTGGAAGCTCACACAGGCAAAGCTGTGGGGACCTCACCACAGCTCTACTGTGTGCCCTATGAAAAGTCAGCCTCCCAGAGCTGTCCAGAGCCTTGCTCTCTGCAGCAATCTCCTCTTGAGGACCAGATGAGGGTATGGGCTCACACTCACCTGGGACTGGCCTGTCACCGGGGTGCCGTTATTTAACTGCAGCAGCCCGTTCAGCCCATCTCTGTACAATGTCACTGTGTGCCAGGCTCCAAGTTTGATTTTGGTCTCACTTATGATGATGGCAATCCCGGTTCCACAATTAAACCTGAAGGGAGGAGGGAAGGAAGATTCTAGAATAAAGCAGCTCATGTTTTCAGACTCCACATCATCACTTCTAGGACAACTGCTCCTCTCTTTGGTTTTGGGGTAAGTGTGTGTGTGTGAGTGTGTGTGTGTGTGTGTGTGTGTGTGTGTGTGTGTGTGTGTGTGTGTTTAATATGGGAGCTGGGGACACAAACTTGGTTCTCCATGCTTCTAGAGTAGGCATTTTGCTGACTGAGCCATCTCCCCAGCCTCTCCATTGGTTTTGAGACAGAGTCTTACCCTGTACTTTAAGAGCCTAGAACTCACTAACTAGGTAGTCCTGGCAACGATCCTGCTTCTCCAGCCTCCAGAGTGTTGAGATTATAAGCATGAGGCACCACATCTGGATTAACAGTTAATTTAAGAGTTAATGTGTCCAAAGTTCTATCTATGGCTATCGAGAGCCACATAACTCTACACAGAAGAGCTGGGTCTTTCTTTCCTCTGATGGTCCTGGTCTACTAATTGCTCATCTATGGTCTCAGAGCCTTGGTCTGTGGGGACCTATTAACCTGTGGTCTCATCTCCTCAGCAACTCAGAAGCAGAAGGAGTGTAGGATCCTTTGTCTCTTCTCCAGAGACAGCCAGATGTTCAAAGTTGATGTGAGTACAATACTGAGAGCGTCATTCTGCTTCCAGGCATTTCTCCGAGGAATCTTCTCAGTTCTCAAATGATTCTCTTATGATATTAATAAAGTGTAAAAATGCAGTCTTCACAGGAGTTCTGAGAAGCAAGCTACCCTTCCATCCACGTCCAGGGCCCCCACACAGGTGAGGTTTCCCCAGGAGACTCTGGCTCAGGCCCAGGCATGGGAGAGGAGATGCACACTGAGATGGCTGCAGTATTCTGGTTCTCTACCAGTGTCTCTGTGGCCCAGCACAGCAGTAATTACTATACCTGATAGGGAAAGTTTGGGTACTTTCCTGTTAACTTGAGAGTAGCCATCCAGACACTTCCACCCAGACCCCCAAGATTGCTTCCTGGAGAAAGCACGATGAGCATGTCCACATTATGCTACCTACATCCCCTTTCTTGTGACTGCTGCCTCCCCACCCTCACTAGTGGGGATGGCATGGCCAGGATTCATAGAGGGAGATGGAAGCATCACTCAGGTAGAGCTGCCAGCAGCCAATACTGCCATGCCACTGAGTGTCTACCTCATCCTTGAGTGCTAGAGCCCATGAGATTAGGACCATTAGCCTCATCCTGGTGCCTTCCACCATGCATCCAAGAATCAATTCATCTAACAAAGCATACTCAAATGTCTTCAAGGTAACCCTAAGAACTTAAGACGTGTGTGTGTGTGTGTGTGTGTGTGTGTGTGTGTGTGTGTGCATGCGTGTATGTGTTTATGCATGTATGTGTGATAGATGTCACAAGCTGGATGGACACCAGAGGTTAACATCAGATACCTTCCTTTTATGCTTTCCACTGTGTTTTTTTTTGAGACAGGTTCTGTCCTGAACCCAGAGCTTGCTGACTGCAAACTCCAGGATCTACCGTCCCTGCTTCCCAGTGCTTGGGGGTTATAAGTGTGTGTTAGCATGTCTGACTTTTTACATGGGTGCTACGGATCCAAACTCGGGTCCTCATGCTTGGCATGGGAGACACTGTACTGACTCAGCTGTCTTCCCTTCCTGCAAAAGTATGTTTTAATGCCTAAGAAATTAAATAAACCATTAGGGTTGGTATATACTTCCTGGGCAGGCACTGCGCTAAGCATAAGAGAGCTCATGGGTCCCCTCCATAATCCTTTGAGGAAAGGCAACTCCCATAGCTCATGTCATCTGCCACAGGTCAGGCAGTAAGAAAATGATGCCATCAGGACTAGCTAGAGGACCATGGACAGGGTCAAGACTGATGCCCATCATTCATTCACAGACAGGCATTATGTGCCCTCACTCTGCCTTCCTGAAAAAATCAAGTTAACTAAAAACAGCTTCCAAAGTATCTGGAGGAAAAAAAAAATGATCCAGGTATAGGTGGCAAGTCAGGGTTCAGCCCAACCCCAGGGAAGTCATGGTAGGTTTGGGCCTCCTTGGGAGTCTGTTGCCCTTCCATAGCTGACGGCCATCTTGTCTCCAGAAGGCTCCGAGAAGATCTTGTCTTCTGCTTGAGCTTCAGGAAAGAGAGGACTTGGCCTTTGCCAAACTGCCATGCATTCACAGTGGGTGTTCCATACCTAACTGGCGTCAGAATGAGTGAATGAGGGAACATTCCGAAACTCAAACTTCAAAGGTTACTCTGCCGTCACGGCTCTCCGGGATGTGAGAAACTGGCCCCGGCTCATCTCCTGCACGCTATTCCTTTCATGACTGGAGTCTAGTTGTACGGACTGCGTTGCGTACAACGTATGTGGTAGAATTTTAAGATCTACAGGACTGAGGGTAAACGTTACCTGAATTGGAGGGAGCGTCGGATGAGAGCCAGGGACATGAAGTCACCTCTCCCGTGTTCGCTCTCCCCACAGTAGAGCAGTAAGCCGTCCTCTGCCTCTGCCTGTGAACACACAAGCAAAAGCCACAGGCACCATGGCCACCCCTTCCTCCTCCTCTGTAAACACGCATGAAGACAAAACATGAATCTTTCCCTCTGCCATCCTATGGTTGCAAGCCCACGGACTTCTGGGAGTTCCTACATATCCAGGCCGGTTCCTTCACATTAAAAAATAACAGTGGTATAAATAGTGTGTGAGGAGCGGCTCTGAGGTGAGGAAGGCCCATACCCAACGTGCTCTTTCCTTGGCTTTGCGGATGCACCTGCAAAGCTTGCGTACAAGTGTCCTACAGTCCCGGGCACAGAGCACATCGTTTGTGCTCATCGTTTTCTACTGTCACCGATGAGCATTCCATTTCTAATGTGCTCCTTCTGCTCTTCCTCTCTACCTGGGAAGCATGCATATCTGCTACTTTCCTTCTCTCTAGGCAGTACCAACAGTCCACTGGGTAGTCACACTGGGTGTGTTAGCTAAGGGATAGGCCACCTCCTAGACAGTTAACACTATGGCAAGGGAAGGGGTACAGGTTTCCAGACCCCTGGCCCTTTTGCTTCTTCAAAGATACTCAAAGAATCACATTAAGCTCCAAGCGCCAGCTGGATGCTGATCTTTAGATGAATGGGACCAGAGAGATGGCTCTAAAGGAGTTTGGGGAATGGAATGCATTGTTGGTCCTGAAATCCTGCCCCAGACGCATCACCCTGGAAGTAGCATGCTCACTGGGAATCTCATCTTCCATAGTTGGTGACTTGTAAACCCACCCTCCCCCAGCTGTGAACATTGTGAATGTACCCCGCCCCCGCTAGATTTTGTGACTGTTTCGGGTCAGGCTGGGTGTGTCACACTTTTTTTTACTTTCCCTCTTCCCTGTCTTCCTTTGATGTAATCAGACGTGTTCAATTGACACCCATTACATGGCAGCTGCTCTTACCCTGAATTCCAGAGTGATCTGAAATGCCTGATAAGAGTTCTTCAGAGGCTCAAAGGTTACGTAGGAGTGGCCAAAGAACTGAGGATACTGGATAAAGATATCTAAAAGAAAAAGCACAATGTGACAGAATGCTCTTGTCTCATTCTTTTCAAGGCAGAAATCAACAGACCCCATTGTCTGCCTATCACCCAGTTAAAAACCTCATCTAATCGACTACACTTAGCTTCCTTCCCATCTCCCTTTCTCTGCCTTTCACACCTACTACTCTTGGGATCAGGGAGCCTCTTAGGAAATTCTTCAGAAGAAACTGCATTTGGAAGATGGGTCCCTGCTTCCCGGAAAAGAAATGAGTGGCTTGAAGTCCAACACCACTCATTTTCATGCTGAGCTTTTGCGGTACCCAGGTGGCTCAGCCATGAGCCCTCTCCACCCTTCTGGGTGTTCTGGTTATCATTTTGATAGAGACATGATAACGGTGGAGTCTACCTCCTGGTCCTATTGAGATGATTTCACGATAGCTGCTTCAAAGAACCTCACACTAGCCATACATAGAAACAGGGCTGCCGCCTCTGAGAGGCAGTGGAAGACGCTTCTCACTTTCCCTGGGGGAGCTAATTTACCAACCCATACACAAAGGAAAGGCTTATCTCACAAAAAAAGGGGCTAGAAGGTGCTGTGCTTGTAACACACAACTGACTACAGGACGCTGCAGGTTTAACCACGCTGTGTTCATGCCCTTTCCAGGGCCTACCTTCCGAGCAGCCCTCGCCCCCTTTGCCCAGGTTGCAGTGACAGCGTGAGCCTCCCCAGGTGTAGTCATTGACACAGAAGCTGTCAGGGGAGCAGAGAGTTTCATCACAGGACATGTCAAAGAGCCTCGACATCATGGCGACACGGTTCTTCCCCTTCCGCTGCGCAGGGGTGTGGGGGATGGCCACCGTAGTTTCAGGGAGAGACGGCGGGGTAGGTTGTGCAAGCCTGGAACCCAACTCTGGGCTAGAGAGAGAAGTCTTCTTGGGTTCTAGCAAGACCTTCCTACTCCCAGCTTTGGTAGCAGGAAGTGGTTTAACCTGCGTCAGAGGAGGAAAGGGTTTAGCATAAACACGGGGTCATCTTTACATGGCATATATGCAGCTCTTGAACCACAGGCTCACGGTGAATGTCCACAAACCCCAGGATGTCAGTGGGACCGAGGCCCTGACCCCAGTTTACTGAGGAAAACTTCGAGACACAGGGAGTTTAAGCACCTTGTCCTGTATCAGTCAGAAAATCCTGGTGTGATAAAGCTGATACTCTGTGACCTGTTCTTACTAAACTATTACAAAATGCATGGCTTTGCCAAGGAATCATTCATTTTCTTATAGTGCCTCGTTTTACAAAATTCCGGGGATGGTAAATCTACATTTTTTTTTTAGTAGTTTATGAAGCTACTTGTAGACAGAGGCTGTTCATAGGATAACAGCCTCCTAGGAAGCTCCCTGATTTATGTGTCTCCCCCCCAACCCCCACACCCCCACATGCCCTCAAACACCGCCCCCCTTGGCCTCATAGTCAGAGGAAACAAATCCTTGCTGACTGGTCCATTTCAGTTTGAAGTTTGGTGGCCATGCTCTGTGGTTAAGTTGCTGTGGTCAGCGGGGAGACAAAACATAGTAGAGTGACAGTACCTCCTCAAAGGACACATCCAGATCCAGTTCATCTTCAGATCCGTCATCATCCTCACTCACTCCTGTGCTGGTGATATACCGAGGTCCATAGCGGCCACTTCCTGCCTCCTCAGGGCCTTCACAAAGAAAAGCACATGGCCTGTCACCTTATGCCTTCTTTATCCCAACTTCTTGTCCCAATGTCCTTCTTCTACAATTATTTTTTTTAAAAAATAATTTATGTAATTTTATTTCATGTGCTTTGGAGTGAGGGTGTCAGATTCCCTGGAACTGGAGTTACAGACAGGTGTGAGCTGCCATGTGGGTGCTGGGACTTGAACCGGGGTCCTCTGGAAGAGCAGTGAGTGCTCTTAACTGCTGATCCATCTCTCCAGCCCCCTCTCTTTTAATTATTAAACTTCCAAAATACTTTATGAAATATGCCATGTTCTTATATGCATGGCGTTATACTTTGTTCTCATTTACCTCCTCACTCCCTCCTGACCCGCCCCCCACCTTCTAGCCAGACCTCAAAATATACTTTACTAAGCAATAAATTGAGCCTTGGAGAGTCCATGGAAGGTTCTAGAAAAGAGAAGTCATCAGGACAGAGCTCCTGACAGCCCCTCTGTAGCGTTCCAAATACCCTGTCTCTCCCAGGATCCAGATTACGCACAATCTCATGCTAATTAAGAAGATAAAATAAGCACAAATAGAACCAGACCCTGCATGACCCAAGAAGCCTGGGATAGAACCCTGCTGTTCGTCTCTCCTGACAGTGGTGGAAGATGGAATTGTTTCCTCAGTCTCACACCCGTGAAGCTTCCACCAATTTTGTTTTTCATTGCGTGTAGGATGTACATTCTATCCTACTGATAAGGATTCTCCGAGCAGCCCAGGGTTGCTATAATTAAAGTGCATAACTTATCTCTTTCTACTTGGCACTTGGTTAATTAAGAAAAGAGAACATTAAATAGCGGACATTTATTAGGACCATAATAGTCAAACCACAGAATGAATGCTAAACAAAGTCTGGGTTATTCCACACTAAGGAAAAAGGAATGTTAAAATACAAATTTTTGTGGGTCAACCAAAGGCTGCCCTTTACTTTATAAAATCTATGTATGTTTGTGTTTAGGAAGGACGTCATGGTTTTTCTGTACATTGTTTCTCTGATGTTCAATATGATATAGTTGGAAGTATCTCTTGATCATGTGAGACAGTCACAATAATCTGTTGTTGGGCAAGTCACTTAATCTTGTTAGATCTCGTGATTCTCAACAAAATAAGGCATGAGCATTTTGGAGACAGTTCAGTCAAGAAAGTGTTTACCACATCAACATGAGGGCCTGAGTTTAGTTTCCAAAACCCATACAGAAAAAGTTGGAAATGGCGGTAACCTCTTGTCATTCGGGTACTGGGGAGGCAGAGATGGGCAGATCTCTGGGGCTCACGTGGCAGTCAGCCAGGCAGACTTGGTGAGCTACAGGTTCCAGAGAGAGAACCTGTCTCAGCAAATGAGATGAACTTCGCTGGAGTAATGACATCTGAGGTTGTCTTCTGGCACACACACACATACACACAGGCTCTCTCTCTCTCTCTCTCTCTCTCTCTCTCTCTCTCTCTCTCTCTCTCTCTCTGTCTCTGTCTCTCTCCCCCCTACACACACACCTCCCACACACAAATAAGGGATGAGATTAGCTTTCACGACCATTGAGTTCCTCAGCTGCTGTGACACTAGAATTCACACTGCTAGTTCAGATGTGCTCCAGATGTCTGCACACCAGCCAAGATCTGAAAAAAAGAAACAACTGGAAGGTTTTACTTACAAGGATGGAAAGAGTCTGGTATGATCTCACATGCTCTGAGGATCGGAGCTTTGTGTTCAGGATTCTAAGCTTCCATGAAGCCATGTCTTATCACTATCAGAATCATTTGTTACAGGGGTCCCAGGGAAACCTGTCTTAACAGCTCAGCTCATGGAGGCCTCAACAGGGACACTTGTTCCCCACCCCTGAAGTTTTCTTCAGGAAGATGACATTGAAAAACTGAGAACTGTTGGGTTCTTGTCCAAGGTTTCCATCCCTATGAGGTAGCAGTAGTGATCAAGCTGCATTTGGCCCACACTTTGGAACTGAGAAATGCTGGGAGGAGGAGGAACTGTGGGTAAACTTGGTACCTCCTGAATCCTTTTTTTTTTCACTAGGTCTAGGGGGAAAAAGTGGCCTAGGTAGGTAGAACTGTCACAAATGACCAAGCTTCCCAAGCAGGCTATCACACATCCCATACTAGGCAGAGGGTCCTAGCAAACCTACCTTGACTCTCAGAGAAAGCTTGCCTTCTTACTTGGCCTTTACCAGACATAAGGATGCCAATCTGCTAATGGCATTGACTGACCTATAAACTGATTCTAAAAGTGGGCAGAGAGAAAAGGGGCTGTGAATTGATCTGCCAAGTCAACAACAACAAAAACTCTGTTGCCACTGGAACAAGAATGGCTTGGGAGAAAGGACTGTTCTGAAAGAGACAATAGGTTATGGGAAGAAACTGGGACATCTCAATACAAACGCACAAGGGGAGTCTGGTCCAGTGGAAAATGACAGATAAGAGCTACAGTCCGAGTCCCTTCAAAGTCTCCCCAAGACCTTTTGTGATTTGGTCTTGCTAGTCAGAACCTGGACTAGCACGTTCCAGTTTATTCATCCTCACCCTGCAAGATCCAAACTGGTTCTTTTTTTTTTTTTTTTTTTTTTTTAGATTTAATGACCTTTTCTGATCAGGAAATACATGTTTGTACACAAACAGGAAGGGTCCAGTGGGAAAGCAGAGCAAGGTGGGCTGTGTGGCATCGGAAATGGGAAAGTCTGATATCTGATAGTGCTGACACATGTGTGGTCTTATCCCCAACTGGCTTCCCACAGACAGGGCTCAGCCAAAATCCTGCATTCGGAAGTTGGGAACCAGAACATGAGAGTGAGTGGTCAAGAGAAGGAGATGCAATGTACTTGTGTGTGACTCTCAGTGCAGATGGGAGGGACAGAGGTGTGTCCCTGTATCTACCCAGCAAGAGGACTAATTCCGTGATGTGACCAAGAACCAGGGTCCTGAGTCTTCTGGGGGCCCTTAGACTGGCTTCTGTGGATCATGCAATTCAATTCTTTTTAGGCATTCAGATGAGCAAATTGCTCTAACTGAGGATGTGAGCATCCCTCGTCAGGCCTCTGATACAAAGATTAGAGAAAATAATTGCCAACACTAAGTTCTGTATTTGAAGGATGATGGCTAAATATTAAAAGTGAAACAAAGACATTATCGGAGATGACGTATCCTGACAGACTTTTGATCATTTACTAAAAAAACTGCTTAGAAAGGGGTAGGTGGGGGGGAGGAGAGGAGGGAGGAGGAAGAGGAAAGAATAAGACATGAAGAATAGCAGACAGGAAACTGGTGAGTGAATGAGGGAGTTCAGAGCAGCATTCTAGTTTCTTTAATTATTAAAAAATTTTGTAGACAGAGTCTCACTGTGTATCCCTGACTGACCCAGAACTCATGACATAGACTAGGCTCCACATTGGCTTTAAACTCACAAAGTTCCACCTGCCTCTGCCCCTGAATGGTGGAGTTAACGCTTTCCAGTTTTGTGAAAGTCTGAAGATTCGGCCATTAGACAAGATAAGACAGAAATTCTGAGGAGTTCCGTGGAAGACAAGAAGGAACTGAATTAAGTGAAGCTCCCGGATCTTTCATCATTTAAAAGGAGGGTAACAGTTATTGATTAACTTCAGACTATTAAGTCCAAAAGTTAACAATTTATAAACAGTTAATAAAAGAATACATCATTTCATCCCAAATGACAGAAATAGTAAATCATATATAGGAAAAATGAAAAGAGCAGAAACAAAACTTCCCTCTTTAATTAAAAAAAATGGGGAGGGAGGACCCAGAGTAACTTCAAAAAAAAAAAAAAACCCAACTAAGATTGAAGGAATGAATAAAATATGCTGATAATTATAACTGTAAATGTAATAAATCTCTCATTTAAGAAATGTGTGTCAGGTTGAATTTTAAAAGTATGAGCTGTATGGTGCTTTCAGAAAGCTCCTCAATCACGAGATACAGGAAGATAGAAAATAAAAGGATTCTGTTGCTCTGAGTTGGCTGGTACTTGGTGTATACATAGATCAAATCATCACATTGTACTCTGTAATTGTACATTTAATGATTACATATCAACCTACAAAAGATATATAACCTAAAAAGTAAATAAATTACAAAAAAATACTTGCTGACCAAGAGAAAGAAAATAAACTCAAAGATGGGCTGAATGGAATAATGTTTCAGCAAAAATCCTTTGTTCTGACACAGGCTGATAACAGATTTACTGTCCAGAAAGCAAGTCTAAGAATCAAGAAGATGGCTTCTGTGTAGATAAGAAGTTGGGTAAGTAAAGAAACAGGCAGGCCCAGACAGGAAGATCTAAGTAGTACATGGCCTACCTTCAGAGAGACTGAATTACAAAGAATTAAGGATTTTTGGTGGGACTGGGGAGATGGCTCAGTCCATAAGATACTTGCTGAACAAACATAGGGATACAAATCCCATGTGCAGAAGCCACATTAAAAAAAATTCTGCCTCTAGTGGTACAAGCTTGTAAAGCCAGTGCAGGGGAGGCAGAGGTTGCTGACCAGCCTGCTTGGTGAACACCAAGATCAGTGAAAGACCCATGTCAAAAAAGAAGGTGGGTAACACCTGAGGAATGCCCCCTGAAGTTGTCATCTGGCCCTCACACATACCTGTAAATATGTGTACCTACATGTGCAAACACAGAGATGCATAAATACACTCGTGGATGAGCACACACATATACACACACTCACTATGTAGTCTAAGATGACTTCACACTGATAGCAACCCCCTGCCTTAGCCTCCCAAGTATTGGGATTACAGGGGAGAGCCAAAATGCCTGACTGCATACCTCGTCTTGGTATGATTTTTATCCCCAAGTATCTATTTGATTTATTATTATTCTATTATACACACAGATACGTTAGAAGCATCGACTTGAACTGTGGCTAAAAGACACAATCCTGGTCTTTGACAGTGAAGTGGATTTGGTGGTGTTCTCTAAGACCCACATGAGGGACCAGCTGAGTGATCTAAGGAACAGGTTGATCACAATGCTTCTGATTTTTAAGGGTTTTCTTTCTGTTGAGTTGAACAAATCTGCCAGCAGTCAGCTATACTTCAAATGGACACCTTTAATTTTTAATAAGAACCAGTAAAAAGGGAATCTAGTCATGCAAACTATAATTTTTCGTGTACAATAAAACCACTTTGAAACTTGCTATTCATTGCTATGATCGAGATTTTGCAAGTGCTTCCTATAACTGCGTGTAGTAAAAAAAAAATTTTTTCTTGACTTCTCTTAGTCTAACAGAAAGCTCCAAATTTAGTGACATCCAGAGCATTGTCTCACTCAGAAACCAGGCTGGCTTGGAACTCACTAGGTAGCCTAAGATGGTAATATAATCCTCCTGCCTTAGCCTCCCAAGTGTGGGAATTATAGGTGCGAGCCAAAATGCTTAGTTGCAAACCTCGTCTTGGTGTGGTTTTTACTTGCTGTATCTATTTGGTTTATTATCACTGCATCACACTTTTCATGTAGTGTGTGCATATGTGCACTTGCTTGTGGGGAGGCAAAAGGTCACTTTGAGTGTCTTCCTTGTTTGCCCGGTCCTCTCACTGAAGCTGTAGTTAGCCATTTTGACTAGACTGTCTGGCCAGTAGGGCTACCTGTCTATCTCCCAATGCTATGGTCACAGTCATGGGTGGTTGTCCCTGGCTTTTTCAATCACTGCTGAAGATCTGACCTCGGGCCCTCATGCTTGTACAGGAAGCACTTTGAACATTAAGCCATATCCTAAGACCTTTTACTTAAAAAATATTTCTTTCATTTTTGAGTTTATAGTATAATTACATCATTTCCCTTTTCCTTTCCTGCCTCCAAATCCTCTCATATACCCCTCCTTGCTCTCATTCAAATTCATGGCCTCTTCCTTCATTGTTGTTACACGTATCGGCATATATACATACGTATTCCTACATACATCCTTCTCAGTCTGTATAATGTTGCGTGAATGTATATTTTCAGGGCTGATCATTTGGTATTAGATAACTTGTTGGTGTGCTCTTCCCTGAGGAAGACTATTTCTTCCTTTTTCAGCTTTCCTTAGTTGCCTATAGTCCTTTCTGGACATGTATGGGGGACAGGGGAGCCCATGAGACCTCAACATTAACATTTTTAAAAAATATTAAATTTATATATTTCCTCAGATCATTTCCCACAGTGGTTAAATATCACTGAATTAACAATAAAATAGACCCTTGGTGTCCATTGACAATCTATGGGTGCTCAACTCCCTTATATAAAATGGTGCAGTATGCACACACACTTTACAAACACAGTCTTGTATGTTTGAAACCACCTGTAGATTCTTTATAGCACCTATTTCGATGGAAATGTTATAGAAATGCTGCTGTATTGCTCACATGTTGGGTAACTATTTCCTCAGAGTTGAAGCATCTCCTTCTGGAAGGGGGAAAACAGAGAGAAATAAGATTCAGGAAGTAAATGGAAGATAAGCATCCAGGGAACTCAGAAAGTTCCAGCTCCCATAAGTCCTCTCTCCAAGGTTGAATAAGCAATAACCATGGCGGAGGGAGAGCAGACTCCCACAAGTTATGCATGGAAATCCAGGGCCAAAGCTATTGTGAGTGGCCACCCAGATAACTGCCTTTGAGTTGCCCCTGCTTCTGTAAATAACCCTTTATGTACACTCCTACAAAAACCCTCAATGCAATGCACCGATTCACTAAAATAGCCTTGGATGGAATTTTGTTTTTTGGGGGGCTGTTCTAGATGGCCTATCTCAGATGAACAAGTGTTCATTTCTCATGCTGTCATGAGGAAAGTCACACAACATTTGAGAACAGCGGCAAGAAAACAAAATCTTTATGTGTTCAGTATAGACACAATTTCCCCAACTATTTCCCATCTACTGTTGGTTGAATCCACAGCTACAGAACCTTTGGATTCTGAGGGCCATCTGTGCATTCAAATTCCTTGAATGAACTCAAACTTATACAAGTATAAGCAACAAGTAACCACCTTCTTGGTGGAGCAGGTTGGTGTCCACTAAGCTGGGAGGGTCCTAGCTGAGGCATTCACTGGCAAAAGGTGTACACTCTCTGTTCATGCAAGCAGGGTCAGTTTTATGCTAGGGAAGAGGCCTGGCCTAAAGCCTCTCTCTGATCCATAATCATACTCAACAGTAATTGAAAACTCCAGACAGTCCATCAGTCCATGACGAGAGCAAGCCAGCCTCTCTCTGGGTCATGAGATTAATCTGTGCCCAAGGACCCTTTGGGAGTGGGGAAAGAAAATAGAAACAGGAGTAATCTGCTCTCCTGTTCAAATAAGTATTGGCATATTGATTAAAGCAAGATTGAGCCAGTGAGGAACTCAAGGTGCAGCAGAGGGTTTCTGAGCATGAACCATCACACAAAACACCTCCCTCAGAAAGAAAATCATCAACTGCCAAGACAGAGCACTCATCGTCTGAATAACAAACAGAATCCACAAGTTGCTTTCTGATGGAAGAGTTTCTACCGTGTTTTGAAAATTTGCATCCTGAAAAAATACCAAAGAGCAGAAATTTGGTGAGTGGGGAAAGAGGACATGAAAACAGTATATGCAGCAGAGTCAGCTGGTGCTGGAACATGGACTATTCTAAATATGAGATTGAAGTGACCTTCACATTAGCTAGGGGTGTGGTTCCACATTAGCAGCTATGGGGCTGGTTTCTATCTTCACCCTTGGGGTTCCTATACCCATTTGCCTCTGAACAATGACCAAGCATACTCTCTCAGACCTTCATTAACAATAGACCAAGAAAACCCATCCAACAGGATCCCATGCTCTTCATCCCCACCCTCTTGGTGAAATCCAACTCCATTTCTATGGGCGGGTCACCTTCAACATCACCTCCCTGTGAAACCTCTGGCCAGTCCTCCTTCCAGACCATTCACCACAAAGCAACCCCTGCCCCCTCTGTACGCTGGGGTGTGCTTGCTGACAATGCACAGAGTGTAAACACAAGGGCTTAAGGTGTTCTAGATGCATCCAATCACTGGACTGGACCATAAGCCCTTGTCTCAAAGGTTGCTTCAGCTTCCTCCAAAATGTCATTTGTCAAAAATAAGTGTATGGAGACCCGGCGGCGTCCCACAGAGGTAGACGGGCCCAGCAGCGGCCGCTGAGGTAAACGGCCTGGCGGCAGCGGCCGACAGGGACATTCAGGCCCGGCGGCAGCCGGCAGAGACATTCAGGCTCAGCGGCAGCCCACAGAGGTAGACAGGCCCGGCGGCGGAGACAAACAGACGCAGGTAGGCCTGCGGCGGCAGCCCGCAGAGGTAAACGGGCCCAGCAGCAGCCTGCTGAGGTAGACATGCCCAGCGGTGGCAGCCGACAGGGCTATTCAGGCCTGGCGGCAGCCGGCAGAGACATTCAGGCCCAGCGGGGGCCCACAGGGGTAGACAGGCCCGGCGGCGGTGGAGACAAGCAGACGCAGGTAGGCCTGTGGCGGTGGCCCGTGGAGGTAGACCGGCCCAGCAGCGGCAGCCAACAGGGCTATTCAGGCCCGGCGGCAGCCGGTAGAGACATTCAGGCCCATCGGCGGCCCACAGAGGTAGACGGGCCCAGCGGCGGCCCGCTGAGGTAAATGGGCCCGGCGGCAGCGGCCGACACGGACATTCAGGCCCGGCGGCAGCCGGCAGAGACATTCAGGCCCAGCAGCGGCGCACAGAGGTAGACAGGCCCGGCAAGCGGCGGAGACAAGCAGACGCAGGTAAGGCCTGTGGCGGCAGCCATGGAGGCAGACGGGCCCCCAGCGGCGGCAGCCGACCAGGGTTCTTATTCCAGTGCCGCGGCGGCAGCCGGTAGAGACATTCAGCCCAGCAGCGTTCCACACAGAAGGTAGCACGGGCCCAGATCATCACGCGCGGCCCGCTGAGGTGTAGGAAACTATCACCGCTTTTCGCCCAGCGGTGGCCAGCCCTGAGCACCAGCAGGTAGGCGATTCACGATGACCGGCGCTGAGCTGCGCAGAATGACATTCAGCGCCAGCGGGCCCACAGCGGGTAGACCGGCCGAACTAGTACACGGCGGATCACCAAGCAGAACGGCAAGGTCGGGTGCTCCTGTGGCGTCTGGGAGGGCCCGCAGTGGAGAGATAGAGTAATCATCACATATGTTTGAACGCGGCACAGCGCACGCACACAAGAGGACTATGTGTACTCTTCACAGACCCACACGAGAGGAGACCCAGCAGCAGCCTAGCAGCTACACTCAGCAAGATATACTGGTAACAGCCACAGGGATGGGCCAGAGGCACACAGAGGTCAGTACGGTGCCCGCGGCGTTCCCCTGAGGTAAAATCGTGACCCGGCAGCCAGCGGGCCCAGAGACAGGAGACCATTCAGATCCCGGCGGCAGCGGCCCGACACAGAGGCTTTTCAGTCAGGCGTGGCCAGCCCGGCAGAGTAATTCAGCCGGCAGCGCGGTGGCGGCCCAGAGGTCACGCACAGACATGAGTGGAACATATACCACATCGGACAGCATGATCAGTGGCTAGCATACAGGCCAGTGCAGGGCCGTACGACGACAGCACGTGGTAGAGATTGGCACTAAGGGGTCGCCGCAGGAGTCGGAGACAAGCAGATGCAGCTGGAACAGGGACGTCCCCTAACCAACATTGGGAAGAAGCTATCTCGTGGGTCAGAACCAGAAAGAATCTGAACACTCCTTCTGAGGAAACCCAGGGCCAGCTGCTGATCTGTAGAAACCCACAACTTGGAGGTGTGGTGAGACTGACCCCTGCTCAGCTGAAACGCCATCTGGGAGAGGATTCAGATGCCTACAGCTTTAAAAGTCTGAAGAAACAAGATCGCAGCTCGCTCGGAGTGGTGGAGCAATGAACAAAACAGATGGACCCCTATAGGGAACAACACGCAATGTTAAATGTAGTGCTATGTCGCTAAGACATTAGGCAACAAACACACTGCTGTCTGGACCCATAGACAGCATTGGCAACCATCAACAACAAGATAAAACCCTCAAATCTAAGATCATAAAGTAATAGCTTCTTAAGAGAGATAGGGAATTAACAGTAAGCACACCCAAAAATTCAGTAATCCAGGTTTGGGCCCAGACTGTAAAAGAAATCGCGAGTCCCAATAGACATCATACTTTCATACCGCAAAGAAGCTCACCTAACTTAAATATTCCATAATCATAAGTATTAAACAAGGAGATGTTGTCTACTCACTCTAGATCGCGATACCAACCCTTAAAACGCCAAGTGCACCTAGACACAGGGTAGAATCGTAGTGTACCGCACGATGCAAAGATACAGGACTCAACAACACGGATAGAAGGAATGAGGCCATATCAGTGGCAAAATCAGAACCTACCGTAGATACTAACTATGTCCTTGCATCTGGAAGAACCTAACAATCTATAACCCATTGATAGACAGATCTACGGAAGCAAAGATTGCTAGCATCCTCAAGAATAATCCAGAGCATTTAATACGAAAGATGATAAGAGGGCCCTTAAAGCAAAGAAAGTAACAGATAGCCATTCGCCATTCAATGAGTAATCAAATTTCAGTTATACTTATTCTGTGAGAGATGCGCTATATGAATTAGCCCACATACGAACAGGTGAACGAGAGGGGATGCAAAAGGTATATTCCTTTAGCAGAGAATATAAAATACCTGTTCCCCTAAGGGGCCGGAAATGAAAAACTCCTCACTAAAGGGGAGACGGAAAATAGTACATATCACGCCTTAAAGAAATGGAGATGGAAAATAACAAATAGAGAACAAAACCAATCGAACGATTATCAATTCACAGGAGACACAGAAAAGCAATTACAGATGAAAGAAACAATTCGCACAGACACTAAAGATGAGAATAGATATATGTAGGACAATAAAGAATGACACAAGGCTGGAGGGATAGAGCGGTAATAGAAGTACCGCAGAACTAAAATCTTATAGAAGTAGCACATGAAGAAGCATTATGACTCTAAAGCTGGGAGTTGAGTCAAGAGTACTGGAACTATCATCAGAAAGAGAATCCCTCTGACGCCCTGAATACAAGACGTACACACAGAGAAAATAGAGATGTCGTCCAGTCACAAAGTAAAGACAATTAAAGCAAAAGAAGTGCCACTTAGAGCACGAGAAAGGTGGTTCAGAGCCAAGAGGTGGGTGGATGACTCCAAGGAGACCAGATCAAGTACATAGTGACAGATTTGAGGGCCAAATGGAATAGACCAGAGAGCCCTACAGAATAATCAAGGGGATTGAAGAAAGACAGGCAACGAAGGAAGAACTTAGCTCACCATGCAGCAACAGAAAATATATTCAAGAGGAACCCTCAAACAATCATAGGATTGGAAAACGAACTCTATTGCCTAACTAACAGAAGATAACAATATCGAAGATACACCAGCACTAAGAGAAAGGCGTTACAGAACAACTAGAAGTTGGAGGCTGACATTTCAAAAAAAAGATACGTCCCACTCCCCTAGCCAACATAATCAATCAATGGCAAACTACAATACAGTAAAAACAACACTCCAGATATAGCACGTAAATATTAAGAGTTGCTGTCGAGAGAAAGAAAGGACAAAAAAGAAACATCAAGATAGATATTAGCGCAATATCCCATAGGCAAGTGAGCAAGTGTGACACACTCAAATAAGACTAGGGAAAGCTGAAGATAGATTCAACCGACATTCATCCGAACAGAACCATACGAACGCAGACCATCTGTGCAGACGAGTAAGGCCAGCAGGATTTCGTACCTAGGGCCCCAGCGACGAACATAATATATGAACTTCAAAGCAATAATACTCGTCATATCATGCCATTATGGGTTCGTAAGTAATAACTAGTATATTTTAGGTGTTAAAAACTTTAGATTTTAGATCTATACCTTCCTTAGCAAGGCAGACCTACACGATATAATTGCACTTTAAGTTAGTAGGCAAAATATTCAAGACCCAATAGAAGTTTTATACACATTTCAGTAAATTGATTATACGCAGAATTTTGATATTTTTTTATCCTTATATGAGACGCGAACAGAACCACAGAGAGGAGAGCAACAGGAAACACCAGAAGAAAAGCGGAGTTAAAACAATACGACTTGGTGCAGAAATTGTCGCGCATCAATATCATATTCTCACGCTGAGCTATAAAAGGTAGGCATGAGGCTGAACAGTATCGAGATAAGAATCATATCGAGGAGGGACGCACAATACCATATGCTGCATACAAGAACCCATCGTTAACTCCAAAGAATCAGACATACCAAATAAGAATTTTCTTGAAAAATTTAAAGTAAAAATGTTGTGATATCGGTAAAGTATTAGATGGCTGGAAAGAGCGAAGATGGTTTTCACCAATGAAATCTATCATAACTGGTATCCTAAAGAACCAAGCTGGTGTAGCTATCCTAATACTAATAACAATAGACTTTCGAACTAAAATCCTAAATCATAAAGAGACGCATGGATGAACGCAATACAGATTCATATCCGGCACAGGGAGGAAATCCACCAAAGATGAAGTCTCGCACTTCTAAACATATTATATGCAGCTTTCCTAAATTACAAAAAAAGGAAAACTCTTACTCATACAAATTACATAAAACTTGAGTAGAAACAAGCTTACTAATAAGGTTTAAAAACGCACATAAACCCCACAATTATAGTGGGAGATTTTTAAACACCTATCCTTCAACCAAAAGATAGTCTACCAGAAACCATGCAAACTAACAAAGAAATAAAAGATGACCATAAAAGATGTTATAGACTCAAAATGGACTAAAGATATCTATCAGAGAACGTATCCAGAATCCTTAACACACAATAGCAATTCTCACCTTCATTGTACTCGACGACAGTCTCCATTTGAACCTTCTCAAAATTGACCAACATCTTTGGACAAAAACAAATCTTCACAGATCAAAAAATTGGAATATACCTCCTGTATCTTATCAGACACGCACTGTGACCTCTTAAGTTAGAACTACATACACGAAAATATCTACGAAGAAAATTAGTATAGGAAAACCACAAACTCATGGGAACAAGAGTAATGCCCTAGACATTACACCTGATAAACATCGAATGGATCATAGAAATAAAAGACAGCAAATATTTAATGAGTGGTCTTTCCTAGTAAGTTAAGTGTTAAAATGAGTCAACAACCCAGCACTCTATGTGTGACCTAATTGAAAAGTAACATCTATACGTAGGAACAATTTCATAAGCTTCATAAAACTTGTCAAACACGAATATACAGTAGAAAAGATGAGTCATCCATAGCAGATTGAAGTATAATCCCAGGCTACAAGCTGAAGGCTAATAGAAACAAAAAGTAACAATCACCCCAGCATATGACGCGATACAGAGAGGTATATAAATAAAATGAAAATGGGGTTTAGAAAATCACACAGAGAGATAAGAAAAGCAAGAGAACAATCAAAACTCAAATGATAATCAGAGATGATTGGTTATTTAGGAAAAATCAGCAAGATAATCGATACAAATCCACCTAGCATAATATTTAGCATATAAAGGCAGAAGAGAGAGACTTACTCTATAATTCACAAAATCAAAAAATGAAAAGGGAGACATAACAACAGACATGAGGAAATCAGAGAATTCATTCAAGATCATCTACTTCAAAAACGTTTTCTGCCAGAAGAATTGCGCTAGGAAGAAACTCGACAATACTTAGGTATAGAAGTAAGCCCATATATATACCAAACATATTGAAACCTCAGATCAGACGTAAAACACCCATTTACTTTAAATATTGACCAATTAAACCCTTAAAGAATACGAAACAGTCCATCTAAAAGTCTCTCACCGATAACCATGAAAAGCCCAGGACCATATAGAGCTAATGAGGGATTCTAGTTGTGCAGAATCTCTCCAGACTCTTCAAGAGAAGTTAACTATAACGCCATTCCCTCTTGTAGCATAGATGTGGTCCAATTCACAAATAGTAAAGAGAGGAACCCTACCACTTTTATGAGATGGCGTATCAATTACCTGTCCCCTGATATCCACAGCACCAAACAAAAGGATCGTCTAAAACAATGGAATATGAAAGCAGAGAAACATAAACAGCCAAATACTCTCCTTCCAAGGATCATTATTGATGCTAAAAGAGAAAGAAAAATAGCTAACAAAGAAACCAGAGAAGTAGTCGATAAGGGGTAGAACCGAGAAGTGCAGAGGATAACGATCGAAAGACACATACAATGGAAGCTTATGTGACCAATGTTAGAGAATTTTCCCAGGGATGCAAGGATCGAAGTTCTAAGGTCATACGGATTAGTGCTATCAATCTCGGTAATAAGAGATTTTACATTTTTTCTCCCACTAAGTACCAAAAAACTTGAAAGAAAAAACCAATGATCATAAGTCTACTCTTAAGCCTATAAGAATGCTGAAAGATAAGGGCTTATAACAAAATCCACACCCCTTCATGATAAAGGTTTGCTTAGGGATAAGATTTGGAAATACAAGGAAATTTTTAAAGCATAGTAAAAGCAATTTATAGCAAAGCCACAGCAAACCTCAAATTAAATGGAGAGAAACCTACAAGGCGAGATACAACGACCAAATTCAGCAAAAGAATAAGTCACAAGGTCGTTGGCAGCGTGCTCTCGGTTTCCAACATTCTCAAAGACATTATCACCTTCACCAGGTCTTCAGTGTTTTATAACACCCGCGGTACCACGCTGTTCATTTTAATTCAATATAGTTCTACTAAGAAGTTCAGCTAAAGAATAAGACAAACAAAGGAGATCAAGGGTACTTCAACGTGCATACCAAGTTAAGGGAAGTATATAACTTTCACTATTTGGCCAAGATGATATGATAGTAATACAAATCACCATGAGAGGAACAACTCAATTGAGAAATTGCGGCCGATCAGACTGGTTCACATATAGTGAACCTCACCAAAATCTAAACCAGTGGCAACTTTCCTACAGCTGTACCTTATCAGTAACAATGGTCAGGATAACCAGAAAGATCAACTCTGAAAAGATAATCAGTATTGCTCGCGCGCTATACACAAATATAAATAGGGCTGAGAAAGAAGTCAGAGAAACCATCACCCTAACTGTCTTCTCAATATGCCATACGATCACATATAAAATTATCCTTTGGGACTCATACACTCTAAACAAGTGAAGGAGAGCAGTTTTTGATCAAGCAACCTTTAAATTCTCTACAGACAAAGAAAATCTGAAGAAGATATCAGAAAGGCATCTCCCATGCTCAATGCGACTAGGTAGCGATGCAGCACTGCTCCCTGAACGGGTGGCCCCCCAGGATAAGGATCATAGTAACTAAATGGCAACTCCCTTCACCAATAAAGACATCTAACAAGATTGCAACCCTAGCAAAATGACGACACCCATCAAATCCCAACACAATTCTTCACCAGAGACTTGGAAAAGAAAAAATACTCAACTTTATTATGACGAAAAAGACCAAAATACCCAGGATCGAGTTAAAGAATCTAAATTCCGACTAAAGCAACCACTTGGAAGGCACTCAAGCTCATTTCCCTCGGACCTCAATCAGCTCTATACTATAGAGCTATTACGTTATAACCAACCAGCTTTGGTTACTGGGCTTTATGATGAGGACTCTCCTAGAACCATTAGTTTGGATTTCTATAATCCGGACATATGAAAGCGAGACGACAACTGAAATCGAAACTCTGAAATGACCCCGGACACAACTCTTCTAAAGACAACATTTTGTAATCCCACTGATTCTAGGGCATAATGAACAGCTCTCCCTGCGTATTTCAGTTGACAAATGCAGCGCCAGATATATAAAACTATACATGGACAAAGAAAGTATCTTCAACAAATGGTGCGCTGGCATAACTGGATGTCAATATGTAAAAGATTACAAATAGTACCCATATCTGTCACCATGCACAAAACTCAAGTCCAAGTGGATCAAAGACCTAAACATAAATCCAGTTACACTTAAACTTAATAGAAATAAGAAAAGCACTCGAGCAACTCATTTGAACGCATGCACCGGAGACCATTTCCTAAATAAAACCCGACAGCACAGACCCTGAGCACAACCATTATAAATGGGACCTCTCGAAACTGAGAAGCTTTTGCAGGGCAAAAAGACACAGTCAATAAGACAAAAAAAACAGCCAACAGATTGGGAAAAGATCTTCACCAACCCCACATCTGACAGAGGATTGATCTCCACAATATATAAAGAACTCAAGAAACTAGACATCAAAGCACTGAACAGTCCAATTAAAAAATGGGACTAAAGAGCTAAACAGAGAATTCAACAAACAAGAAACTACAAATGGCTGAAAGACATTAAAGAAATGCTCAACATCCTTAATCATCAGAGAAATGCAAATCAAAACGACTCTGAGATACCACCTTACACCTGTTAGAATGGCTACGATCCAAAAACACCAATGACAACCAATGTTGGAGAGGATGTGGAGCAAAGGGAACACTCCTCCACTGTTGGTGGGAATGTAAACTTGTACAAACCACTGTGGAAATCCAGTATGGCGGTTTCTCAGAAAATTAGGAATCGAACTACCTCAAGACCCAGCCATCCCACTCTTGGGCATCTTACCCAAGGAATGCTGATTTATACCATAAAGATACATGCTCAGCTATGTTCATAGCAGCACTATTTGTAATAGCCAGAACGTGGAAACAACCTAGATGCCCATCAACGGAAGAATGGATGAAAAAAATGTGGTACATATACACAATGGAGTACTACTCAGCAGAGAAAAACAATGAAAGCATGAAATTTGCAGGCAAATGGATGGAACTAGAAAAAATCATCCTGAGTGAAGGTAACCCAAACCCAGAAAGACAGTTATGGTATGTACTCACTCATTGGTGGATTCTAGATATAAAATAAAGAACAATCAGACCACAACCATAGAACCATAGAGGCTATATATATTAGCATGGAGGTCCCTAGGACGACTGTGGCATATAATAAATTTTCAGTTTTACTCAATTATTGAAAAAAAAATAGCCAAATGAATGGAAACACATGAACTATGAACCAAAGGCTGAGGGGCTCCCAGCTGGATCAGGCCCTCTGAATAGGTGAGACAGTTGATTGGCTTGATCAGTTTGGGAGGCATCTAGGCAGTGGGACCAAGTCCTGTGCTCATTGCATGAGTTGGCTGTCTGAAACCTGAACTTATGCAGGGACACTTGGCTTAGTCTGGGAGGAAGGGACTGGACCTCCCTGGACTGAGTCTACCAAGTTGATCACAGTCCTCGGGGGAGGACTTGTCCTGGAGGAGGTGGGAATGGAGGGTGGGCTGGGGTAAGGGGAGGGCGTGGGAGGGGGGAGAATAGGGGAACCCATGGCTGATATGTAAAACTGAATGATATTGTAAAATAAAAAATATATATCCCCCCCCAAAAAAAATAAGTGTAATGTGACGTCTACCAGCAAAGCTAATGCTCCCTTCTTTCCAGCCTTGAGATGCTAATATGCCACAAAAATTCTACTCGGTTTCCTGATGTACTTGATTCACTATTATTCATGCTACAGATTTCAGTTCATTAGAGGGTTATGAAAGCAGGTCAGTGGGCCATAAGCAGTATTTTTTAAAAATCAAGTCAAATGATATAATAATTTAAGGTTCTCGGTTCAGCAAGGGTGAGACACTACACATCCCCTCCCACAATACTTCATTTTTATTTTTAATTATGTGTATATGTGTGTGGTGTGTGCATGTATGTGTGTGTGCATGTGTGCACGTGTGTGTGCATGTGTGTGTGTGTGTGTGTGTGTGTGTGTGTGTGTATGTGTGTATGTGTAGACCAGAAGCAGGTGTTCATTAACCTCTCTTGGATTCATAACTCACACTTAGAGTCCAGAATTAAACTGCACAGTGTCTTCCACCTTACCATAGGGTTCCTGCTGGAGTGGATGAAGTTTGCAGAAGAACGCAATGTGTACTTTGAGTCGGGAAGTGTTCCTACACATACTGAGGGGGAAATGGAATCCCAGCACTTCTGGCTAAAGGAAGCAACTAAGGAAGCAGCTTAGAAAACCGAGATAGAAAGTCTGCACTTAGGACTCAGATGTGACAGACAGCCCCACTGCTCCAAAAAGGAGCCAGTGGAAGACGGATGGGAAGTTCAGGATCAGTTGATAAGAAGTGACGCCACTCTTGCATGTGGAGCCCAGCCATGCATACAAGTTGGGTTCTGCAACAGGTGAGGTCAGGACACACTAGAAGTATCTTAGTGACTGGAAGGTTTAGAGGCAGACATACAACCTGGTGGTGTCTTGGTACTTTTATTACTCAATCTTTTCCCCTAGCACTTATCATTGCAGACACATTACTTATGGAATAAGAATATATGCATTGATTTTATTTTTCACATCTTGGTGAAAGCAGATTCTCTCATGTATAAACTCCACGATGGCAGGAACACGGACTGTATTGCTTACTGCTAATACCCTGGCACCCAGAAATTGCCCAGCATTAAGCAGGCATTAAATACATAGCTTTAGAATTGTGTGAACGAGAGATCAAACAGGCAAAATAATCATTATAGACTCATAAACTAAATGCTATACTTTCTTCAGTAAAGTGATTTTAGGGTGACTTTAATTAACTGATGGTGATATGTGAAGAAAAGGTGATGATAGTCTGTGATTATTAGATTTTTTTAATCTTGTTTACAGCTGTTCTAGTGTATTATTTTCATTGTTTCAACACTTACTAAACATAACAATCTTTAGTATATTTTACCTTAAAAAAGAAAAAAAAAGACTTATGACTTCTATGTATCATTAAGACAAACTTGATGGTAAGCTTGCGATCTTTTTTTTTTTTTAATTAAAAGCTAAAATATAGATTTGTTGCCCTCTTCTGTTATGGCTGGGACTAGCTAAGCCTAGAAGAAATTCACCACAGGGCAATCTAATGGAATGACCCTATTAGTCCTTATTCAATTCAGGTTACTCTGATGCTCCCGGCTCTTCCTGCTCTGGAAGTCCATGAGCTATCGCCACCTGCTGGACGTCTTGCAAACTACCACCACCTGCTGGAGGACATCCTGGGGAAGTGGTGGTGGTGGTCCTATCCTAATGTTTGGGAGTCTCATGGTCCCCTACTGGCCTCTGCCATGCTTGGATGATCAAGTGACCAACGCTTTGATGGGAGAAGCGGTTTCCTGGGTCAAAATAGAGATACAATCAGATTTTCTTAATGTAGTCTGTGCTGGAGTTGAAGTTCAGTGATGGCGGACACTAGTCCACACTTAAGACAAGCAACAGACATAACCAGGCACTTTGGCCCATAATCCACTGTCTCAGTTTCCCAAAGAATTAGGAAACAGGATTTAGTAAAGGAAAACGGATTAGCTTACAGTTTGGCATGCTGAGCTGAGGGGGGAGTGACCTAATTTCCTCTGCACCAGGACTGTGGTCATCTATATCATAATTCACAGAAACTGATGAGAGAAAGGCCAGAACGTGTGTGAATTTTGCTATGAGAGATCTCAGTGGGTCTTCGCCTGGGGGATGGGGGGTTGGTACCTGGGCCTCAGAACATTGTCTCTCTTTGACACAGCGTCAACTTTCTGTTCAAGTTCTGAGCAAAGAAAATGTCCTGAAGACCCTTCCCCAACCCCTTTCTTCGGTTTTTCTTAAGTATGCACAAAGTAGTGGGCCTCATTATGTGTATTCTTTCTTTTTCCTGGTCCCGTTCTCCACTCCTGCTCCTTCCTGCTAGTCCTCTCTCTTCTGCTTTCATGCCACGTGTTGACATGTGACAAAGTACCTCACAGAGGCAACCCAAGGAAGGAAGGAAGGACTTTTTGCTCCTATTTTGGGGTAACACTGTGGTAGAAAAGCAATGGTAGCAGGAACTTGAAGCAGCTTGTTACATTGAACCACAGACCGAAAGCAGAGCAATAAAATGCTGGTGCCCAAGTTGCTCTCTCTCTCTCTCTCTCTCTCTCTCTCTCTCATATTTTAGGCATATAAGTGCTTTGCCTGCTGTATGTAAGTGCAATAAATGCATACCCAGTGCTGGAAGAGACCAGAAAAGGACATCAGATCCCCTGGAACTGGAGTAACAGACAGCTGTGGGTACTGGGAATCGAACCTGGGTCCTCTGAAAGAGCATCCAGTGCTCTTAACCACCTAGCCATCTCTCCTGTCCCTGTTTTCTCCTTTTGATTCAGTTCAGGACCTCAACCTATAGAACAGCACATTTAGGGTGGGTCTTTGTAGTGGACAGCTGTTCTGTCTATGACCTTGAAGCACTGCCCCTAGAGATGTAGCAGGCAACTGTCCTACCTGCCTATGACCTTGAAGTACCTGCCCCTGGGGCATGGCTCAAGGCGACCCTTAAGACCTGAGACACAGTTAAGCTACTCTTTTCTCTCCCTCTTATGTTTGGGTGCTGAGACAGACCAGGCAGAAGAACAGTGTGGGACTGTAACTCGGCTTTCCAGGAGCCTGCGGTAAATCTCCCATGCTATAGTGAGCTTTTCTTTCTAATACATTTCTTTACCCTTTAAGCAGACTTCATGGATTTCTTGTAATAGATCTTCCCATGTCAATTAGCCTAATCTAGAAAATCTTTCACAGACATACCCAAAGGTTTGTGTCTTTGGCGATTCTGGATCCTGTCAAGTAGACAATATTAATCATCACACATACATTCATTTATCTTGCCCCTCCCCATAACATCTCCTCTACCTCTTCATGGCCCTCTTCTAGTTTTACACACAACATACCTCACATATATGACCACCTCATGTAAATGGATTAAAATTTACTAGCTCTTCTTGTGGTCATAGGTTTGGAGCTTGGTGGATTCTGTAGCTAGAGTTTTCCTGCCTGGCCCACAGTCAGGACAAATCTCTCTCACCCGCCAGTCCCATAGCTGCTCAGACCCAACCAAGTAAACACAGAGACTTCTATTGGTTACAAACTGTAAGGCTGTGGCAGGCTTCTTGCTAACTGTTCTTATAGCTCAAATTAATCCATTTCCACAAATCTATACCCTGCCACAAGGCTCGTGGCTTACTGGCATCTTCACATGCAGCTTGTCATGGTGGAGGCTGGCAGTGTCTCTGACTCAGCCTTTCACTTCCCAGAATTCTTCTCCTCCTTGTCCCGCCTATACTTCCTCCTGCCTGACTACTGGCCAATCAGTGTTTTATTTACTAACCAATCAGAGCAACACATTTGCCATACAGAACATCCCACAGCAGGATTCACCAGCGAGCACACAGCTGAAGATAATGACTTCCTCCCTCTTAGCATCTATTAGTAGCCAATAGCTCAGCATGAAGGAGTATGGCCTCATGAATGCCTTCCCCATCCATGAGCATTGACAGGGCCAAATGTGAGCGGGACCAGTGTAGTTACCTCAGCTGCTGTGCATTGTGAGTGCAATGGCTGTTGTACCGAGAATATAGCATTTTGCAGTCCTTCTGCCTCTCTGCCAGTTCTTACATTCATCCCGCCCCCTCCCATGATGTTTCCTGAGCTTTACAGGAAGTGATAGTAATTTCTTGTTTAGGGCTCAACACTTACCAGTCACTCATTCTCAGCACCTTGAGCAGTTGTGTGTCTTTGTACCCAACACCACTTACTGCAAAGAAGAGTTTCTCTGGTTAAGGTTGAGACTAGTGCTTGGATGTGGGTATAAATAAAGAAATTTAGAAGGCAGTTCGATGCTCTGCTGATTTAACTAAACAGTAATAAGTTTCTCTCCAAGGTCTATGAATGTTTTTGACTGGGTTGACAGTATCAGATACAGGTTTCCTCCTCTTCAAAGGGTCTTAAATCCAAGCATAAAGTAGTTGGTTACTTCCATAATAGCTGTGCCACTATTACACAAGTAGACACATGGAGTTTCAGCATCATAGAATGAGTTTGGTAGTATTCCTTTCCTTTTTATTTTGTAGAACAGTTTGAAAAGTGGTAGTGTTGGCTCTTTAGCATTTCTTTAAAAGTTTGGGGAAATTCAGCAGTGAATCTGCCTGGTTTTGGGCCTTTTTTTGTGGTTGACTTTTAATTATTGCTTTAGTATTGTTGCTTACTATGGGTTTAAGTTGTTTACTTCTTCTTGGCATACTTTTGGTAGGTATATATTTTGAAAACTATGTTTATCATTGATTTTCCAGCTTTTGGGAATGTAAGATTTCTAGATATTCCCTAATGAATCTCTGCATTTCACTGGAGTTGCATGTAATATTTCCCCCTTTCATTCCTATTTTTATCATTTCTGGTGTTTTCTCCCTTTCTTGTGATTTGTTTGGTGAGGGGCTTTCTAATTCTATTTAACTTTCAAAGAACCAAAGCTTTGATAGATCATGTATCTTGTCCTTTTAATCTCTATTTCATAAAATTATGCTCTAATCTTTGTTATTGCTTGTTTTGTACTGCCTTTGGGTCTGGCTTCTCATTTTTACAGAAACTTGACATGAATTATTAGGTTATTTACCCGAGACTGTTCTAATTCTATGTAATGTAAACACTTATAGCCACACACTTTTCTCCTAAAATAACTTCAGTTACATCCCAGAAGTTCAGCAAGTTATATTTTCATTTTCATTTGATTCCATGGATTAAGATGTTTTCTCATTGGTTCTTTAGTGACCCACTATTCATTCAAAAAATACATTGTTCTACCTTTAAGTGTCTTTGTGGTTTCTGTACTTTTTCTTGCTGTTTGTTTCAAGTGTTATGATCAGATTAAAAATACACAAATTGTTTCTATTTCTTTATACTCATTAAGTCTCACTTTATAATTTATTTTAAAGGAGATTCTATGGACCACTGAGAGGAAAGTGTTCTCTGGATTTATTGAGTAGAGTGTTTTGTGGATAGCTGTTAAATTCAGTTGATCTATGATGTAGTTAAACTCTGAATTTTCTTTACTGATTTTCAGTTGAAAGACCTTCGAAAGACTGGAGTGGATACTGAAGTCTCCCACTATTATTGTATCAGTACTTATCTAACTTTCATGTCTTTTAGTGTTTATTAAATTATTAAATTAGGAGCCTCAATATTTGTTGAACAAATATTATATCTCCTTGATTTATTCTTTTCATTTAAAACAATTATTTATGCATTTTTACATGCCAACCACAGATCCTCCTCTCATCCCTCCTCCCGCTTCCCACAAGCCTCCTTCCCCCAACCCTCCCATCCTCTCCTCCAAAAGGGTAAGGACTCCCATGGGAAGTCAGCAAAGCCTGGTACATTCAGTTGAGGTAGGACCAAGCCCCTCCCCACTGCATCAAGGTTGAGCAAGGAGTTCCACCATAGACAATGGGCTCCAGAGAGCCACCTCATGCACCAGGGATAGATTCTGATCCCACTGCCAGAGGCCCCTCAAACAGACCAAGCTACACAACTGTCTCCCACATGCAGAGGGCCTAGTCTGGTCCCATGCAGGTTCCACAGATGTCAATCCAAAGTGCGTGAGTTACTATGAGCTTGGTTCAGTTGTCTCTGTAGATTTCCCCATCATGATGCAGAATTCTACCAGAATTTCAAGAACAGCTAATACCAATACTCATCAAATTGTTCCACACAATAGAAACAGAAGGAACATTGCCAAACTCTTTCTATGAGGCTACAGTTACCCTGATACCCAAACCACACAAAGATGCAACAAAGAAAGAGAATTATAGACCAATCTCCCTCATGAACTTTGATGCAAAAATACTCAATAAAATACTGCCAAACCGAATCCAAGAACACATAAAAAAAATCATCCACCATGATCAAGTAGGCTTCATCCCTGAGATGCAGGGATGGTTCAATATACAAAAATCTGTCAATGTAATCCATCATATAAACAAACTGAAAGAAAAAAAACATGATCATCTCATTAGATGCTGAAAAAGCCTTTGGCAAAATCCAACACCCCCTTCATGATAAAGGCCTTGGAGAGATCAGGAATACAAAGAACATATCTAAACATAATAAAGGCAATTTACAGCAAGCCAACATCCAACATCAAATTAAATGGAGAGAAACTCAAAGCGATTCCACTAAAATCGGGAACAAGACAAGACTGTCCACTCTCCCCATATCTATTCAGTATAGTACTCAAAGTTCTATCAAGAGCAATAAGACAACAAAAGGAGATCAAGAGGATAGAAATTGGAAAGGAAGAAGTCAAACTTTTGCTATTTGCAGATGATATGATAGTATACATAAGTGACCTCAAAAATTCTACCAGGGAACTCCTACAGCTGTTAAACACCTTCAGTAATATTGCAGAATACAAGATTAACTCAAAAAAATCAGTAGCACTCCTATATACAAATGATAAACAGACCAAGAAAAAAATCAGAGAAACATCATCCTTTACAATAATCACAAATAATATAAAATACCTTGGGGTAACTCTAACCAAGCAAGTAAAAGACCTGTATGGCAAGAACTTTAAGTCTTTGAAGAAAGAAATTGAAGAGGATATCAGAAAATGGAAAGATCTCCCATGCTCATGGATAGGTAGAACAAACATAATAAAAATGGCAGTCTTATTGAAAGCAATTTACAGATTCAATCAATCCTCATCAGAATCCCAACACAATTCTTTATAGACCTCAAAAGAACAATCCTCAGATTCTTATGGAAAAACAAAACCCGAGGATTTGTTTCTTATTAAGATGTAGTAATCTTCTTTATCTCTTCTGACTGATTTGATTTGAAATCTACTGTATCAGATATCAGAATAGCTATAGCCAGTTTCCAGTTTCCATTTGCTTGGTAAATTGATTTTCATGATTTGACTCTCCATTTGTGGGCATCTTTGCCAGTGAGGTGTGATGTTGAAGACAACAGATAGTTGGATCTTGTGTGGTTTCTTTTCTTCTCTTTTTTTGATATTATAATGTATTTACAACATTTCTCCTTTCCCTCCCACCAAACAGTCCCATATACATCTCTCCACACTCCTTCAAATCATGGCCTCTTTTTTCATTGTTCTTGCTTGCATATATGTATACATATATAGTCCTACCAGAGAGTCGTAGAGTTTGCTGTGAGATTGTGTCTCCTAGTAATATCATCAGCCACACTCCTAAATTCACATCAACATGGCTGCCCCAAATGAGTTGAACAAGAACACCAAAGAACATGCCAAGGTGGACAGATCTTGCTTTTTAACTGAGTCAGCCAATCTGTGTCTTTAAATGGTGAGTTGAAAATATTTGCATTTAAGGTTGTTTGTTGAGAAGGGTTTGCTATTTCCTATGCCGTTGTTATTGTTGGTCTGGTTGAGGAGATTATTGGTAGTTATGGTAGATATTTTCTTCTTCTACTACTAGTATTGGGGGTTGCTGGTTTACTGTGTGGAATATTGTCATAGTTAGCTTCAGTTGTCAACTTAACATGAACCTACTGTTGCCTGGGATGAGGGAACCTCAACTGTAGAATTGCCTCAACCAGACTGACCTGTGGCCATATCTGTGAGGCATTTTCATAACTGATAATTGATGTAGGAAATCCTAGCCCTCTGTGAGCAATAACGTCCCTGAGCATGGGGACCTAGGCTATATAAGAAGTCTGGCAGAGCATGGGCCACATGGTGTGGGTATCTAGGGAGGCCAGAGGAGGATTCTCTGAAATTGGAGTTGCAGTTGGTGGTGAGCTTCCTAATGTGGGTGCTGGGAACTGAACCCAGGTTCTGGAAGAACAGCAAGTGCTCTTAACCACTGAGCCATCTCTTTAGCTCCCTTATTTTATGTAAGTCTTTAGACTTTTGACTTGGGTTATGTTCTGCAGTATTATTCACGAGGTTGAGGCTGCCTGCAGTAACAGATACAAAGATTGATAGCAGTTCCAGTGTTAACTTGTAATAGCAATTAATTTCCTCAATGAGATTCAGAGACTAGGGGAAAATAAAAGTTTATAGTTCTTTAAAGATAAAAGTATCAATGATTAAATTGTTGAGTAAGAGGGAATGAGAAAGGGGAAAATAAAAAGTAAATAAGAAGAAAAATACATGGGTTCGAGGTATGAGAAACAGAGAAAATATTTTAAGAACAGATTCTTAAAAAAAAAAAAAAAAAAAGGACAGTCACAACAGATCGCTCAGGTAAGATACAAGCCGAAACAAAACAGTTAAACTATTAAAAGGACAAAACTTCTTTAAAGAAAAAATAAATTAAAAAATAATAAGAATTGATGAAATGAAATAGAATATAGAGCCCTAGTCAGTGTTTTTTTGTTTTTGTTTTTTTTTTCCTAGTTGGGTTGATGTAGGCTTCCTGCTTCCTCAATTGTCTCCCATAATTCCCTCTGCAGGTATGGGGGCAGATGCTAGTCTCCATAATCCAAACACGTCAGGTCAGTGTGTCCTCCTGCTAAAGGGATTTTTTTCTATTTCCCCCAGAATTCTGTTGTCTGAAACCTCACCTCTGGTTTTCAACATCACTTCTGGTACGCTGGAGATGGTTCTTTCTGTGGGTGAGGCTCTGAGGTGACATGGAAGGCCTGCCCATCTGTGTCACCTTTGTGTCTGGGTGGCCTCTTCCTGGCCCCACTCACTAGTGAAACCTCAGCAGTGCACTTCTCTTGCTCAGTAGTCATGTGTGGAGTGGCAGGGCTGACACCACCTTCAGCCATTCACTCCAGAATCCCTGTGGAGAATCTCAGCTTCAGGCTCCTGTGACCCTCTTCTCTCCCCGTCTACACAGCCTGTCCTGCAACAGCTATCTCTCTCTGGACATGGTGTATTAAGTTTCTGGGAACACTGATACCGCCTGGCCAGTCTTTCTCCTGCTTGCCATTCTTGTGGTTCCTGTATCCAGGAACGAACACAGCCTCCCTGATGGCTGCCACTGACCCCAGCTGGAGGAAGTAGTGTGGTTTGGCTTATTTGCAGAGAAAATCTGTATGTGGGTGTAGTTCTCTTCTTTTTGCCTTTTTCTCGTCATCATCTTTTTTCTCCATCTTGACTCTTCCCTTTTACCAAGTTGTGCAGGGGTGGCTTTTAATCCTCCAGATTATCTGGAAGGGACGACTCACTCATTTTTAAAAGAGAAAAGAGCCTCGGGGTCTTGAGGGATGTTAAGCTCACCAACCATTCCTGACCTGGAGGAGTTCCTCCTCTGTAGGTCCATTCCTTTGATAGGCGTTCAGGGCCAGCTTTTTGTATCTTTGCTGCAAGCTCAGATTCTTACATAACTGTTGAACACACTAACTTTGCAAGTGAAAACAATGTGATAGACAGATAGCTAAAGGGAGACTCTCACTTCATATTATCTCCTCTCCCATGGGTGCTTTAGCTGAGGTCACAGTGACGGTGCCACCCTAGAGAATGCCAGCAGTAGACCTGAACTTAACGGCACATCCTTAAGCAGATTACTTCATTTTTCCTTTGTGGAGGAAAAAAAGGGTTTTGGAGAGATGCCTCAGCAGTTAAAACACTTCCCATGTAATCGAGGAGCCCAAGTTTGGTCTCCCAGAGGCCAGATAAAATGATGAGTGGGTGTGGCAGCCTGTCTATAATTCTAACCTGGGAAGGAGATGACGGGGGATTCCTAGAGTAAACTGGCTAACAAGACTAGTCCTATTGGTGAGACCTAGGTTTCCTTGAGAGAGTCTGCCCCAAAGAATAAGATTGAAGACTGTTTAGAGACCATCCCCAACACACACCTTGGACCTCCATAGGCAAGCACGTTGTATGTCCACACACATGTGAACTGTATACTATGTGTACCACGCATGCATACATACCACACATATACATACATTTAAAAAAAAAAGAAGGTGGGGTGTTCAAAGGCACCAGCAAGAGATCTGATTTGGTTGCATTTGTAAAACAATCTAAACGCTCATCAACAGAGATCTCCTCAGACACATACAGTGGAGCTTCATAATGGAATATACCATCATTCACTCATTCATTTACTCATTCTTTCTTTCTTTCTTTCTTTCTTTCTTTCTTTCTTTCTTTCTTTCTTTCTTTCTTTCTTTCTTTCTTTCTTTCTTTCTCTCTCTGTCTCTCCTCCCTCCCTTCCTCCCTTCCTCCCTTTTCTTCTTCCTTCCCTTCCTCCCTTCCTCTCTCCCTCCCTCCCTCCTTCCCTCCCTCCCTCCCTCCATTTCTCTCTCTCTCTCTCTCTCTCTCTCTCTCTCTCTCTCTCTCTCTCTCTCTCTTTGATTTTTCAAGAGGGTTTCTCTGTGTTACAGCTCTAGCTTTCCTGGAACCCACTCTGTAGACCAGGCTGGCCTTGAACTCATAGAGATCTGTCTGCCTCTGCCTCCCCAAGAGCTGGGATTCAAGGCATGTGCCACCACTACCTGGCATCATTCTTAACTTAATGAGGCAGGCCTGTATTCTTTTATATTTCAGTATTTTTGTAGAAAAAGAAAAGTGTATGTTTTATGATCTCATCATTCAATTTAGAATTCTAGCAGACATTCTATACTAAAATGTTAATAACTCTCCTTAGATACTAAAGTTAGAGCAGATTTACAGTTTGATTTAAAAAAAATATTTAATGCTGCTGTTTGTTTATATTTAGGAACATGGAAGTTATTTCTGTTTTGGGATTAACATGTTGATTTTCTTAGCCTCATTCAAATGATTTTGCTAAAATCTAAGTGAAGACTTTGCATTTAGTTGGTCCAGTGCCTCCTAGAATCCTCATGTCTCCCCAAGAAACAGACAAGTTCAGTGGCTTCCAGTGGCCTCAAGACCCTAGTCAAGCCTTGCCAACCATCCCGGCCTATTTAGGTACTCCCTTGAACCATCCTTTCCAGAGCTATGATTGGTCTTCTTCCCTGAACCTTCCCTGGGGCCAGTCCTTAAGAAGAGAATCCCACTGACTAAGGGATCTACTGTGAAAAGCAATCGCCAGCTGGTTTCCATGCAGATCTGCCAGGGAGTGACCTTGAGAAGGCTGTGGCATTTACAGACCTGTTTCCTTGTGTACAAGGCAGAGGCCATCCCTCTCCAGCTCTGGGAGTACTAAAGCCTCAGTGCACAGAGGCCTGACTGTTCATCACTGCCTATGTGCAGGACAATATGCTAAATACACAGATAGATGACACATCTATGCCCTAACACACACACACACACACACACACACACACACACTTTGTACCCAATGTAACAGACACCAATCTGTATTCTATTTGATTACACCATTCCTTCTGGTGGTGGGTTCTTCTCTCTGTCCCCAGATCCTGTTCCACTGTGCCCTGTGCCCCAGGAGGCTAGCATGCCTGGCTTGCTGATGTATTCTGCTATCAGGGATCGCTAGCAGAAGAAGGAAAGAGGAAAAGGGTATTTATTTCCCATAATTTCTACCTGTGAGCCATTTGTGCCATTCTCACATGTTGTACATGGAAGCCATGGCTCTTGCAACATGTCTCTTCCTACCCGTCCTGATGTCAGCAAGTGTCCCCTCTTGGCTTTCTTATTGCCGTGCAAGCCTTTGCAAACAAGCTCTTCTTTAAGCTTGCTTCAAATTGCTCAATTGCCTCTCTCTCTCTATTTCCTGCTTAGGAGTCCGGTGACACCTAAGGTGTGTGTAACTATTTGTTTAGAATTCAGCTAATCATCAGACAAGGTCCATCACACATATTGTGCCCCTCCCACATGTCTGTCACTATGTCAGGCTTGTTCTATAGACCTCTAGGCTGTGTTAAACTGTGGCTGGAGAGCAGGAAGCCCAAATTAGTAATGCCAAAGAAATTATCTAGCAGTGAGACTAGAAGCCGATACCCACTGTGGCTGCCATGCAGCAGATAAAGCGTGCATTTAAAAAAGCTCACTACACACAAATAGCCCATAAAAGTCCCAATTACGGATGCTGTGGGTTGCATTGAGCTTTCCTGTTCAGTTCTGGCACACTTTCTCCACTAGAAATGCACTCTTCCTCCATAAACGGTGCCTACTTCTACCATTCTCTACATGTCCCTGTCCAATCTACACAAGAACCTGGGAAATCCTGGCAGGTGCCCACCAGACTGATATCGGTGATAGAATCATTCTGGTGGCCCTGGTCACTCATCAAGGAACCTAAGTGGAATTAGAACTCAGATGCTAAGAAGTGATTGATATGAATATGAGATCGACACTGCTCAATCAGGGCAGGGACCCCAGAGTAGCTGCTCTGACAATGACCTTGATGGAGGCCAGAGATGCCAAAGACAATTCTGCTTCCTGCTCCCTGTTGGCTCTTCTCCTAAATGCAATCTCTGCCTAAAGTCAAAATGTGACAAAGTGACGGACACCGAGAGGAGGCACCCAGTGTCGTGGTTTGTGTAGGAATGGTCCCCACAGACTCGTACATCTGAATGCTTGGTCACTAGGGGTGGCACTACAAGGAGGTGTGGCCTTGTTGGAGGAAGTGTGTCACTGGGGGTGGGCTTTGAGGTTTCGGAAGCTCAAGCCAGGCCCAGCGCCTCACTCTCTCTTCCTGCTGCCTGTAGATCAGATGTAGAAACTCTCAGCTACCTCTCCAGCACCACGTCTACCTGTGTGCCACCATGCTTCCTGCCATGCTGACAATGGACTAAACCTCTGAAACATAAGCCAGCCCCAGTTAAATGCTTTCCTTTAGGAAAGTTGCTGTGGTCATAGTGTCTCTTCACAGCAACTAAGACACGCAGACTTCTCCCTATTCCATTGTCAGTTTCTGCCAGAAGCCCTTTAAAAGACCTCCAGACTAGCAATCTGATAGGGAGACTGATAGATAGCATGCCTGAATCCGTGCCCTCCCCCAGTCCCTGCTATATGGGAGCTGCGTCTTCCTTCTTTCTCTTAAGCTCTTGCCCATGAATCTAATGAATTTATTTCTAAAACTCATCCTCTGTGGTTCACATATTTCCCACTTTCAGTTCGCAGGACAGGAACTAGGAGATCACTGACTCAGTGGAAGTCTGTGTGGCAGTGAGCATTCAGCATCTTAACTCCAAAGCTGAAGTCAGTCCAAGGGGAGCGGAATGCCCCCCCCCCCCCGTGGAACACAAAGACACCCCATATTTCCCACATCAACATGATCCCAACAGGAAATGGTGCTATGGTTAAAGCTGGAGCGTGGAGAACGCTTCGGCTTTGGGAAATCATATTTTCTTATCATTTGCTTTGGTTTGTCTTCTCTCTCTAGCTGGAGGGTAAAATATTGGTGCACTGATTATAAATAAATGTATGATAGCATGCACAAAGGCCTCCAAAGAGCAATTAATAGGTATCAGGTATTTAAACAGCAAAGTGAATCATTCCCTTCAAAGCCAATAAAGTTGGGCAAATGGGCGTAATTCAGATTTACATGAATCCAGGCATTAGCAAATCAATAGGGCGATTACTGCTGCTGGCACCTTGAATGTAAAATCACATTTGCAGTTATGTTTATGCGGAGATACACACTTAAAATGCAGGTTCGTCTGCACCAGGAGTGAAACCAGTGATTTGTTCCCTCTCCAGTCTCGGCTTCCATCTTCCATTCTAAAGATTTACAAATCCACGGAGCTCTAATTTACAGGCCTGCCCTGCATCCTGCAGAAAGGCCCTGCAGAAACAACTCCTCCACCCCACCCCCTTCATTTATTTCTCTTTCTTTTTCAAACCAGGCAGTGCAAACCCTCTCCTCTGCTGTTGGGCTGAGGTGCCCGGGTCTCTTATTTAGAAATATTCTTCAAAAATTAAATTGCAGAGCTCTGTCAGGGGAACAATTCCATTTGTATGTGCTAATTGGCTCCTTCCAAGCTCCACACAATTGCTACTTTTAAAAAAGGAACTTCCCAAATTTCCCAGAGACTATGAAACTTTGGGGGATCAATCCCAGAACTACAGTGAGGAGCTCAACAAATTAGTCCAGGACAAGGACATATCACCTCTGTTGTTTATGGACTGACAAGAGTTTTGGCATTTTTAGATAGAAGGGAAATTTTTTTAAAATAATAAATTTTTGATGATACATAAAACATCATAAGAAATTTAGATTTCAGTATCCATAAATTAACTTTTATTGGAGCATACTCATCCATATTATTTATCATATGTATGTATAGATACACATACACACACACACATCTTTATTCAGCAATAACTAAGTCTAAATCCTAAAATATTTACTAAATTGACCTTCAAAGAAAACTTTACTGATCCTTGTCTGAGTTCCTGGTTGACTTTGAAGAGATTTAAAGAAAAAAAACAACAACTAGAGTTACAACAGTATAATTCTGTGCTCTGTTAGGTTTTAATTCTCCTGGAGGATTTTTGTTTTGTTTTTGTTTTTTGAGACAGGACCTCTTGCCTCGGTTGGCCTAGAAATCCTTATGGAGGAAGGATGACCTTCAACTTCTAATCCTCATGCCTCTACCTCCTAAATGCTGGGATTACAAGCATGTGTCATCACACCATTAATGTGCTTCCTGGGAATTGTGGTGATATTTTTTTTGTGCTCTAACAAATAAAGCTTGCCTGGGGATCAGAGGACAAAGCCAGCCACTAGATTAAACATAGAAGTCAGGCAGTGGTAGCACATGCCTTTAATCCTAGCATTTAGAAGGCAGAGATTCATCCGGATCTCTGAGTTCATGACCATACTGGGAACAGAGCCAGGTGTGGTGGCATATACCTTTAATCCCAGTACTAGTTAATCATAGAGGGCTGGAAGTCTGTACAGACAGACAGAAAGTGACTGAGCTGGGCAGAAAGAGGAAGTGGTGTAGCTGGGCAGAGAGAGGAAGTAAGGTGGCAGGGCACAGATAGATATATAGGTATGAGTATCCAGGAAGTAGCTCTCTTGGGCTGAGGATTTCCTAGCAGTAAGAACTTGTGGCTGGCTTGTTCTATTTCTCTGATCTTTCACCTTTTACCCCAATATCTGGCTCCAGGTTTTTTTTTTTTCCACTAATAAGACTGTTTAGCAATTCATGTTACAGGGAAATCAAACTCAGGATTTTGTATATGCTACTCAAAACTCTTCCAACTAAGCTCTGTCCCCAGCTGCAGCCTAGGCTAGCCTTGAACTCCTGCTTCAACCTCTTTAGCAATTGCACCAATATGACCAGGAGCCTAAAGCTGCAGCATGGTATGGAGGCACAGGTTTTTATTGTTTTCAGTATATACAGTGCCTTGTACCCATGCACTTATAGCTGTCTGGTGTCCTTAATTGAAGTTTCTTAGACCTGGAAGACTTTCAGGGGATGACAACCTAGATGTACCTATTGCTTCACGTTCACCTGAAGACTCCTGAGGAACATCAAAGCGGAAAGACCACTCTCTCTGAATGCTTTTTTCCAGAAGGACTGCATCAGGCACCCCTCTCCAGGAAGTCCACAACCAGTGAAGATTAACTCGCCTACCACACAAAGGGTATACAGGCTTAGTGATCTCACTGGGTGTATGGGGTTCACGTTTTTTTTTTGGTGGTAGCCCCGTGCAGGTGGTAAGTCTGCAGACTTTTTCTCCTATTACTGTGTCTGCTGTCCATTTATCTCATAGACTCAGTTATGGAAACTTTAGAGGATAAAGGAGAGTCTACACGCCCATACCCACCAAAACCCACCCTAAGGATGCCAATGTTCCTAACTCATACAACTTCTTCCATTCCTCTACTTCTTGATCGAGAATTTTTTTTTTCTCTTGGACTTGGGTTTCTGAGTCCTGGAGCCCTGATGTTGATTTCATGCTCCATGGCTAGAGCTCAGGATATGGAGTCATAAAGGAAAAGCTACTAGACTCACTGAAGGTTCCTTCCAACACTTTCTATACCCTTCAGGAATCATGCATGGAGGAAACAACCATTAACCATTTACATTTTCCATCCCTTGAAGAATGAGCAGAAGGCATGATCTTCATTCCATGTGCATTTCCCCAAGACCATCCAGAGAATTAGAAATGACTACCTTCACCAGCCTTTACTGTATCTACTGAGCATAGAGACAAGGAAACTGAAGACAAGGGAATGTATGAGACCATGAGAGTCTACAGATCCCTCAAGACCAGAGTTATCTACCAGATTTTGTTTTTTTCCTTAAAGGACCACGGCTTGAAACACAGTTAAAAGCCCAAGATTGGCAAGGATTTTTCATATGCATTAGGCTATGGGGATTCTGGAAAGTGATGCCATGGATTTCAGAATAGTTTCTGATTGATTTCTACTGATCTTTAGAACATGTTCACCCCTGTTTCCATGTGCTTCCTGTTTGCACTCTTGCTACAGTCCATTTGAGGTACTGCTACCAAACAGAAAACTCTTGAGACTGGGGATAGGCCAAATCTGTTCTGTGGTCATATATGTAACATGTACCTGGGAACCTTAGCATCCTGAAGCCGGTTGCTGTGGAGATAGTTGGAAAGGTCAAAGTAAGGGTTCCAGTCTCAGAGCAAAAGTGAGCAAAAGCCAGAGTCATACACACACACTGAGCCATCAAAGATAGAAACAGACATCACAGACACCGGGAAGGATGGGGAGGATGTGGGAAGCCCTTGCTGTAGAAATCTGACTAATTGGAACCATGTGGCTCTGTCTCAGATCATTGGAAGAGGAAGGTCTAAAACTGTAGAAAAGCTTGGGTTGGGGAGATGGCAAAAATCCAAGCAAAGCATTTCTACAAAGTCTTTGAAGATCTGAGACCACGGTGAGACTTGTTAGGACCAGAAGCAAAGGTGAAAGAGCTTGTTCCGATGGTTAAGGAAGAGCAGAGCGGAGAACTGAGGCCTTGGTTTGGAATGGGATGTAAATATTCCTCCTTCCGTCCCATCAGCAAGGCTTCCTTTCCATCCCTAGTGCCTCAAATTTAAACTTACCGGGGCTGCTTTCACCATCCATTCCCTCTCTCCTCCCTTCTTCTTTTATCCTCTTTACTTTATCCTTATTTATGTCACACTGCAGTTCTGGAGGTTTCAATGTTTTTGCCTCGGGACTTTGCCATGGGGTGGGTGGCCCACTTTGGACCTGTGTGGTTTTCTAGATCACCCTTGCCTGCCCCTGCTTTGACATCAGCTGTACAGTTCAGCCTCCATAAGAGCTTCTTGGCTGGTTTAAGCCACACTCGCACATGAGCTCAAGTCAGCATCAACTAAGGCTCTCCAGCCCCAACAAGGAGCTTATTGTCAGGGGAGATACACATAATGAAATGTGTACAATAGTTCCAGACAGTGACATTGCTAGAGAGGAAATGAGGCAGGGGCATGGGGACAACAGAAGCCTAAAAGCAGAATAGAGAGAGCTGCCACAGCCACAGAAAGTTCTGAGGAAAGAGAGCTCCATGCAGAGGAAGCAGCAGTGCCAAAGGCCTGAGGCAGTAGGAAGAACATGACTATTGGCGGGAATAAAAAGAATACATCTATGGGGACTGCCCTGAGGACCCCAGATCCACTCCAGTAAAGAAATTATTGATTCTCTCATTGACTGTACTACAAGGATGGAACATTAGAAATTAAATGATTTGGGGTGGGGAGGCCATAGTCCATTCCTCAGGGAAGTTACATAACCTCGGGGTTGATTGTACATGTATTAGTTTTGCTTAAATCTTGTCTATGGAGAAAAGAATGAACACATGCACTTTATTTCTGTCCTGTCTACCTTCATGTCCTTTCTTTCCAGCCTCATGCTTCCTGGCTGAGCTAAGAATGGAGCTCAGTGGGATAGTCTCCAACAGATGGTTTGGGTGCACATCCTACAAGACCCCCAGCTTGCCACATCAACAAGTCATTTACGAGATCAAAGGTAAATTTTAATGCTGTTGGTGTTTCCCTTCTGGGATTTTAAAAAAAAAATACAGCAGGATGGGGATAAGAAGCCAGAGAAGAGGATTTTAGTCTTTTAAATTTTTATTTATTAATTTATGTTTTAATTTCCCATTTTCTCATGGAAACAACATGGGAAGTGAATTATGAGGAGTCTTCTATGAGAGGCCTGAGGTAAATGCAGAATAGTGTGTTGTCATTTAGAGTGACCGAAAGAACCCTGTTTCTCAAGATACTTAGAGTTGTAATAATTTTTTTCTTCCCATTCCATTTTGTGTTGGAATGAGGCAGAAGCAGATGAGGCATATGTGTGTTAAGGTACCACCTAAACCATGCTGTCTTCACTTTGGCTGAGCAGAGGCGGGGCCCTAGCCTCCCCTCACTATCTGCCAGATCCAAGAGCAGCTAAGACATCCCAGTTCTATACAATACTGTACAACTGTACTTACATGACATTCTCAAGACAAGAAACTGGAAGAAAAGAGATGCATGATGAACAGAGAAGTGGCTATCAGGGATTGGAATTGGAACACAGACTGTAAATATGACTATAAGGGGTACAGAGAAGGAGATTTGCAATAAAGAAATATTTCTGTTTTGTAAGGAAAGGAAAAAAGGAAAGAAACGCCAATGTTGGAAGCTGGATTCTGTGCCCCCAACACCTCCCTAGCCCTCAGATTCTACACAGACCCCCTACCCCATTGAATCATTGACCTTAACCCTCCTGTGCTAACAAAAAGATTCCATTCATCTGAATCGTACTCAATGAAGTAGCAGTCAGCAAATCCAACTTCGAATCCTGCCTTCCTCGTTATCAGTCTTGAGAAAACGTGCAGTCTTTCGAGATGCTGTTTTCCTCCATCTACAAGAAGTGGGTGGGTTTCCAGGAGGAATGAGTGGATTTCACACAAGTCAAGTGGGCAGCGCAAGGCTTGGCTCACAGCAGGCTTTCCAGTGCCAGTCTTAATACTTCAAATTCATTAAGACTCAGATAGTGCCACTTGGTAAGTATGTGGCTTTCATATGGGAAAAAAATGCGTTTGGAAGCAATATAGTTTAAAACCAATAAATTAAGACCAAAAATGTGCAGAAGAGAGGGTTTTCTAGGACAGTAGTGCAGCCAAGAGGCAAACAACCCAAGCATCACTTACAGCACGTTCTTAGGCTTCCGTGCCATGGCTCATCTAACGACATCTACTCCTGTTATCCTAATTTGAGCAAGCACGCATAGGCAGGAGCAGTGGATTTCTAATCACTTAAGAATACTTGTTAAAATAATGGGCTGGGGACAATCCTCAGTTGCTACACTGCTTGCTTTGCGTGAATGAAGCCCTGGGTTTCATATCCAGCTGGGCATGAACCGGGCACCGTGGGACACGCCTGCAATTCCAGCATTCAGGAAGGGGACCACGAGGTCAATGTCATCCTCAGCTACCTAGGGAACTGGAGGCTAGCCCAAACTATTTGAAATCGGGTCTCAAAACCAAACCAAAACAAACATCCCAAATCACAACAAAAACTCTCACAAAGAAAACTTTACTGAGGTTTGGGATTTTTTGTTTTATTGTTTGTTTGTTTGTTTGTTTGTTTGGTTTGGTTTTGTCATCCTTCTTCACACACAATTACTATGAAATTATAAAATTTTACTTTCCCTGAGAGTCAAAAATAGAATATAATGTTTCATATGTGTAAAGTATTTTTGCATCTCCCACCTTTTTTTTTTTCTTTTTGGTTTGTTTGCATTTCTCACCTTTTCCATTAAAAATAGGATCAAGAAATGGAGGCAAAAATGATCAGAATCTCAAAGACTGTATCAGTAATTCATTTAAGGAAAGAAAATCCTCAAGGGGTGCCCTACCCACTCACCTATCTGTTCCTTAAGCTAGTGCCCATTCCCACAACCAAGGTCAAGGTCAGCCTGAGCCACACACACATCATGTCTCTTCTTCAGTCTGTGGAGTAGGGGACACTGAGCACAGATGGACAGATGGAGCACAGATGGACAGATGAAGCAGAAGAGCCTCGTGCCAAGCACAGGGAGCTTACACACAAAGTGCCAGGGCGCATACACAAAGACAGCCTAGGTGTTGAGAAGTACAGTGAGCCCCTAGCTCATTGAAGATGACAGAAGACAACAGATTGAGCAAGAATGGAAGGAGGCCTGCCCTTGGAGTCAAGTCACTAGCATGGTTTGTGGCAGGAAGTGTCTTCATTTTAAGAGCCTGCTTGGGTAGCTTCTCCGTTCTGAAGAGGGGGAAGCAATACCTGGCCCTGTTGTTGTTGTTGTTGTGTGATTGGGAAATAGGAAGTCAGGGAGTAGTTTTAAGGGTGAGACCTCCCTGCACACTCCAACAATTCAACTTGAAGAATGGAAACCCAGCATCGAAGGCTGCAGGATAAATACTGTTTAGAAGAACACAAATCCCCAGGACTTGTGGACCCTAGTCGATCTCTTCCGGGAACTAGCATTAGCCTTGGAAGGCAGCTGTGTGGATGTTTTATGAGAGGGAGCAGGGGAAACTTACTCAGATCCTAACAACAAGAATAGGGCTTTGTGCAAGCCAATGGGAAACCAGCTACCCAGGGTAGGCTTCCTTCTTAGAGCCCCCCTCTTGGGTAAACAGGGCCTGCAGCAGCTGCAGGGCTCTTCTGGAAGAATTCACAGGCTGCACTGCAAAGACACAGAGCTTTCAAAGAAAAACATGCTTGTATCTCCCTTCTGAGACCTCACTACCCATGGTTCTAGGTTTATGTAAATGTGACCCCACTTCCAAAGCACAAAAGACTTTGATGCTGGCCTAGGCCGGGCTTGGCAAGCTTCCTGGAACCCTTCTAATGGAAGTACAGCTTTTGACATCATGTGACAGCTTGCTGAACCCCAGACCAGAGACATGATCTGACTTTGAAGAAAATCCTCAGTTTATTTGCTCAGCATTGCTCCAAGCTTCCTCCAGATCCCAGGAGGTATCATGAGAACTTACGAAGTCAACTACTCCCTCAAGTTATGTGTTAGCATGCCAACATCTGTTTTGAGACTTGTTGACTACCACTTAGAGGAACTAATGTGACTTGAAGGTCCTTTTGTTTTATTTATGTTTGTTTGTTTTTAAGATAGGCTCTTTGTAAGTAGCCTGGGCTGACTTTGAATGAACCCTGATCCTCCTGCTTCAGCCTCCCAAGAGATGAGATTGCAGGGGTCCACCACACTCAGCTGAAAGTCCTTGATTTGGCCGGCAATCACTAACCCGAAGAGTTTTGGGGGTGTGTGTCTTAGTTTGTCCCCCCAGTGTTCCAAGATGAGCTCACCTTCTCAAAAGATGAGAGGCAGTGGGAAACCGCACATCTTATGTGCTATGTGATCTAGTCTGTGACTGTGAACAAAAACTGACCAGAAATTCCCCAAGGACGATGCAAAAATAAACCTTCCATGACTGCCTAGGAACAGAAATAGTCTGTGTCCCTGTGGAGAGTCGAACCTTCAAAGGTCTGGGAAAACTGCAGGAGGAAGCCTGAGGAGAGCCCCATCCCAGGCTGTTCGTCTGTTGGGTACTAAGGAACCCCAGGCAAGTGAGGCTCTGAGAGGCAACCACAGCGGCATGGCTACTCATGTTCCTCAGGACAGGTATAGCACTCACCCAGGGTTCGGATGGTGTTGCTGGGCCGGCTGCGTGGGCTGAAGCCATGGGCATTCATGGCTTTCACAGCAAACTGGTAGTTGGTGTCTGGATCAAGGCCTTTGATAACCATGGAGTCCATCTGCAGCCGCTCTTGGATTATGGTCCAGCTCTTGTCAAAATCTGGCCTTTAATGATTAAAAATAAGAAAAGCGACAATTCAGAAATACCATAGGGAAAAGAGGCTAGCTGGTCACCGGGAGCTAACACCATTTTCACGCTGAGAGCAGCGCTCATAAAAGTGAGTTAACATTTCCTATCTGAAAGTGGTCCTGCTTTCAAACCATAACGTCACCAACTGTAAGCATCTGCCAATAAAAACAAGTAGATCATCTTTAGGGCCAGCTATGAGCACTGCTTAGAGACCATCTACTTCTGCCTGCTTGGCCTACACTGGGATGAAAAGACCCCACATGGGAGAGTTCATTGGCAAGAATTTCATTTTCCAGATGTTCCCTAAACAAGCCTCCCCCTTGGCAGTCTCATCCCTAGAGGTCAGCAGAGCAGAGATTCCATCTCTTTGCAATCTGTTCACGAGTAAACAAGTACAAGTTTTATAGGGTGACTGACGGCATGAGTTGCCGTGGGAGCACCCGTGAGGACTATGCTCACAGACATTCACAGTCTTTCTGAACTACGACTGTGTCAATGTGCTGAACCTTCACATGTCCTTCTGAGGGCCTTGCTGAGAAGGCTGGTCTTCATTTAGACTTGTAATCAATGAAACAGCACGCACGAAGCCAGTATAATCTCTGGAATTTGATAGAACCAAGTTCCCATCAGAGCTCTGCTGCTTACTAGCTGACCCTTAATATATTTATGCCTCAGTTTTCCCATCTGTAAAATGTGAATAATACAGTGACCTAGATAAGGGTACTACTGTCATGAAGATGGCATGAAATACACCTTAGCATCCTCTCTGGCATCATGCTATAAATATGTGCCAGCCATTACTGATAGAATTTATTTACTTCTGGAGTTAAGAACACATAGTTGCTTGCTTACTGCTAACCCATGGGGTCAGTGAGCCCTTGAAACAGCCAGCGTGAATTAAGATGTACTTTAAGTACAAAATGCACAGTCTTTTTTTTTTTTTTAAAAATGAAAATTATCTCTTTTGTAAATATAAGAATTATAATAAAATAAGTAAAAAATAAGACGATATATTCAATATCTTCATACTGAAATGATATTTTGGATGTAGCAAATTAAAATGTTTTTATTAAAATTCATTTTACATAGGCTGCAGAGTTGGTTTGGTGGTTAAGAGCACTTGTTCTTGCAAATGGCCTGGGTTCGATTCCCATGTCCAGGTCACAGTGCAAAATCACCTGTATGTAATTCCAGTCCCAGGGGATGTCAGGCACGCAAATGGTACACACACATGCATGTGGGCAAAACATTCATACACATAAAATAATAAAATAAATACATCTAAAAAATTTTTAAAATTTAGTCTCTTCTTACCTCCATGATGCCACAATTAAAACATAAACATCATATAGGGCTGTGCTACATCTCTTTTGGACAGGGTAGCTCTATTTGGATGTTCTAGCTAGAGGGGAGGAAGAACATTGTAGGCAGGAAGAAAGGCAAAGTGAAAGTTGGGAAAGACAGTACCTAGCTGGGGGCCTAACTGGAGGGTTTGTGTTAATGGCTGCCAATCAAAGAACCCAACATTGTCCTGATGCCTTCACTCACTCACCTCCTACACTACCCTCTGCAGTAGGCACTAACACTAACACCGCCATCTTCTGTTTCTGTTTATAATATAGAAGAGAAGCTGAAGCTCTGAAACGGCAAGGAACTGGACAAAGTCACAGCGAGAACAGCTGAGGTCACTTTGGGTTGAAGAGATGAGGCTAGATTCAAACCCTTGATGCTGGATTAAAAACCGTGGTGATGGTGGGCAGAGAGCAATCATTAGACCTTCAGGCACTAGACTTCCCTGGCCCTCTGGTGTTAAACGCCCCCTACTCAGGTATTTGAAGAGTAGCCAGAAATAAAAACACGTTGGTGCTTGCTATTGGTGAAGAAGATATGAGGAAATGGCTCAGAGATAAAGAGCACTGGCTGCTCTTCCAGAGGACCCGGGTTCAAGTCCTAGCGCCACATGGCGGCTCACAGCTGTCTGTCACTCCAGTTTCAGGGGATCTGACACCTTCACACAGACATATGGACAGCAAAACACAAGCGCACATAAAAATAAATATTTTTTTTTTAAAAAAATAAAAGAAGTAAAAGGAGAAGTCTGGATGGATTCCATTTCTTAAATATGTGCTTGCCTAGTTTTCCACTAGTGAGATTTACTAAAAGTCCAGGAAACAGAGACTTCCTCAGGCTTACCACACGAAGTGGCTATGAGCTGCACCTCCTGATAGTGTCTGGTCTGGGGACAAAGGATAATCACAAGGCACCTACTAGATAAAGGAAGCAGGGTTCAGTTCTTCCCTGTCTTGTCCTAAAGGTGGAATTCTTCTCTCTAAGAAGATTTTATCATCAAAGAGAAAAGCTGAATGGGTGAAGGAAACACATTTGCAAATTCACATTAGCACAGAATCCCTTCACAGAGGAAAGCCACTGGAGATACCAAGACGTGAAGTCAGGAGAGATGGGGGCTTTAGATAAAACTCCCCTATTATTTGCTAAGCTTCCCTTGTGCTATTTCCAGAGGAAAGAACTCTAATCTCTTCTCTGGGTGTGCTGTTGTTTACCCAGAGCTACTTGCAAATATCTGCAAGCCGTCTTCATCTTCATGCAAAAGTTACGTGGGAGGTGAGGGAGGAAGAATTTTATATTCGTTGCTCATTCCAGGTACAAAAAAAAAAAAACTATTCCCAACAAAAAATGAAGGAAATCATTAACATTTCATTTGATAGTGTATAGCCCGTGGAGAATGAATAACAGCTCAAAACCTTGAACTCTTCGCCTCTGGCTTCTCACTGGGCTTTCCACTTCATTGTGTCCAGAGTCTCTTGAGGTACAGAGAACAAAGGTGAGGCTGAGAGAGATAGCCTGGCAGGGGTATTGTCTTCATCCATCCCCAACAACAGCTTCATCTTCCTCCACCAGAGGAGGGAATTTCATCCTAACTACAAGGTTGGCAGTCAAGTCACCATAGCAACACTATCCCAGCACTTCCCCTGGCCATGAAAAGGCCCAAGGAGGAGAGGTTGCCTGAGAAGTTGTGCTGCCCTTCTGGGTAACAGAGGGCCAGCCACCAGCAGGGCTCAGCTCACACTTCCAGCGCTTTCTGAGAAGTGGCATGGGGCAAGGTCCAGAGGGGCGAGGCCAGGAGATCCATGGCTTACATTTGGAGTGATGGGGCAAGGGTGTGTGGGTAGGGGCACACAAGAGTCAGCAGTGGCCACGCAAAATTCAAGGGGCCTGTTCAAGCAATCAGGACATACTCACGCAGTGGTTCACTTTAACGGGAAGAATTGCTTACCACTAGCAATGTGAGGATCTGGTCTGATAAGTGTTTGCGGATTTCCAGAAATTATAAGCAAGCTTTCATATTTGAGCCCTTATTTTCTAAGTAAACTTGAATAAGCTTCAATCATATTCTCAAAGATAATGATGATGCCCAAAGCGTATGAGCCAGAGCTACCATCCTACCTTTGTAAACACAGAAAGTATAATTAACTTCAAGATGCAGAACCATGTTTTCCTCTTACTTCTTTCCTTGTCATATTTTGACCACCTTTCCCATTGCCAATCAAAATCTTAGTGACCAATCATTTCCTTGACATCATGGAATTCTGCAGGTGGCTGCCTTGGCAGGGTCCATTACAGGAGTTATATTCTGGAGGCTTCTAGGGAGTGTAAAGACACTCCACTTTGGGGAACTAATAATGTAATTGGGGGAACAGAACATCTGGGAGTCAGTGCAGGACAGAACCCCAAAGAACCAGCAAGAAGTCAGTGCAAAAAAAGCATATTTTAAGAATTGTACTTGAAACTTTATTTTATTTGTGTGTGTGTGTGTGTGTGTGTGTGTGTGTGTGTTCCAACTATATGTAAGTGTCAGGGAGGCTAGGAGAGGGCATCAGATCTCCTGGAGTCAGAGTTACAGGTGATTGTGAGAAGCCTGACGTAAGTACTAGAACTAAACAGTAAGCTCTCTGAATGGCTGTGCCATCTCCAGAGACCCCAAGAACTGTATCTAAACAGTTCAATATAAACTCTTGAGGGAAATCCATGAGAACCAAGAGGAACTTAAATTAAATTACAAGGCCGGGTGGTGGTGGCACATGCCTTTAATCCCAGCACTTGGGAGGCAGAGCCAGGTGGATCTCTGTGAGTTCGAGACCAGCCTGGTCTACAGAGCGAGATCCAGAACAGGCACCAAAACTACACAGAGAAACCCTGTCTTGAAAAAATCCAAAAAAAAAAAAAAATTAAATTAAATTACAAAAGTGTTTGGATTTGAACAAGTTCAGGGAAATGGAGAATCCTTGTGTGGAGGAGAAATCCAAATAACATCATATGTGTGACGTAACATGTTAAGCACTAAGTACACGTGGCTAAGTGGGATTACCAAAGAATAAATAAGTCCCTGATGTGAGTTTAATCTATACAAAGGATGGGTACAATGCAGGATAACATTAACTATAAATAGGTAAGCAAGCCTATGGCATCTTTCTCCATACAGAATCAAGGTTTTCTGCATTTGTTCCCACCAACTGAGCACCTGATCATCAAAAGGACATTGAGTTTATCCCAGAACTCACTAGTGATTTATTCATGTTTGTTGTTTGTTTGTTTGTTTGTTTGTTTGTTTGAGAAAAGGCCCTGTCTGGAGCCCAGGCTCCCCTTGAATGTTGATTCACCTGCCTTAGCCTCTAGAATGTGGGAATTAAAGGCATGTGCCATCACATCTGACTCCATTTTGGGACTTTTGTGTTTATTATAATTATTAATATTATAGAGAGCAGAGAAACATTGAGTTTAAAAATGAGTGGCAGTTATTTTTTTAAGGATTTGATAAAGCTGAAATCTAAATAATTATTTTTGAAATGGGAAGAAGGAAGATTTGGAAAATTGTAAAATTCTAGAAGGATTCATCACTCAGCATTGAAAATGACTTTAAGCTTTTGGTTTTCTTGAAGAAACTATTAGTACAGATGAGATCTCTCAAGAGATCTGGGTTCAAGACGGCAACCCAGTCAGGGGACCCACATTCAAAGGAACTACCATAGCTTTGCATTAGCAATGTGGTTAATTGATGTACATTTACCAAATTTATCTTTTAGAAGTTTGTTCAAGGTATTAGCATCATGTGAAAATATGAGTTCTAATTTGAACTGACTTTTAAAAATCAGCATCTCACCAAATCTCAATGCATTCAGTGAAGACTTCTAAGAAAGCAAATGGGTAAATGTTGTTGTTAATTTCTATTTTGATCCTGACAGAATTTTGAATAACCTAAGAGGTATTGTCTGTGAGTGTATTTCTAGAGAGGTTTAGCTGAGGTCAAAAGAGCCACTATGAATGGGGATGGCACCATTCCCTAGGCTAAAGTCCCAGATTAACTAAAAAGGAAGTAAATGGAGCAACAACATTCATCTCCATGTGCTTGCTGCCTGTGGATGCCAGGGGACCATCTGCCTCAAGTTCCTGTCACCATAGCTAGAGCGGCTGTCATGCCCATGCCTTCCATCCCATGATGGACTGTACCCTCAAACTGTGAGACATAATACATTTCCTTCCCTTAGGAGGTTCTGAGTGCTGTTTATCAACAGAATTGAGAAAATTAGCTAATATGTTGAGTGTGTCCACATAAACCAACGTATGCCCAAGAGATGCAGGTGCTTGTGTATTAGTGCAAGCACCCACACACGTGCACGTGAGTGTACACACCCACCAACTACACACACACACACACACACAATTCTTCAAGGATCTTTGCAAGATGGAATCATACCAACACAACGTAAAACTGGACTGTAAACCCCTTGGAAAGGTCTTGTGAGAAAACGAGAAAAAGATAATCAAAATTTTAGATGTTCTGCCTGTAAATAAATATATTGAAAATACTAAGTGATTGTTATTTTAATAGGTTTCTAAATTATTAGACTGCCTGGAACACCCACGTGTCTCAGAGAAGTTCAGATGGGTAAAAAGATGGGCAAAAGAGGATGTGAGAGGTGGTTTCTGAGAACATCTAAGTGGTTAAGAAGAAGACAAAGTAGGTGGTGGCCGAAGGGATCCTTGGGGGTATAAGAAGGAATAACTTTACACGGCCAAGTTAAAACCATTAACAAAGATCTTAGTAGCTGGAATTCAAAAGAAGAAAGAGTCATATTTAAAACAAGCCAAGGAATTTTAAGAAATACAGATAATTGTTTGGGACACAGACTCTCTGTACTGGTTAGTTTTATGTCAACTTGACACAAGCTGGCACCATCAGGACTCACTTGAGAAGGGAGCCTCAATAAGAACATGCCCTCATAAGATCAGGCAGTGGGCAAGCCTTTAGAGCATTTTCTTAGTGATTGATGGAGGAGGACCCAGTTCATTGTGGGTGGTGCCATGCCTGGGCTGGGTGGTCCTGGGTTCTATAAGAAAGCAGGCTGAGCAAGTTATGAGGAGCAAGCCAATAAGCAGCACCCTTCCCTGGCCTCTGCATCAGCTTCTGCCTCCAGGTTCCTACCCTGCTTGAGTTCCTGTCCTGACTTCTTTTGATGATGGGTTGTTATATGGAACCGTGAGCAAAATAAACTATTTCCTCCCCAAGTTGCTTTGGTCATGGTGTTTCATCACAGCAATAGTAACCCTAACCAAGACACTCTCCATAAGATGTGTGACAGAATTCAAAATTATCTCAGTGTATAGAAATGCAAAGGTAAAACCAACTCAAGCGAAATTTAAGAGGACACCAACAATAACCTCATGTTACTTTCTGAAGCAAGTCAATTCAATAGATTTAAGGGGGAAACAGTAGAGTCAAAACCTATAGCAGAAAAGGCATTAATCTGGACTTTCAAAGTGGTCACATGCTCACTATGAACTCTGAGGGTCATCTACTATAGAAAAGGCCCACTGCTTCCAGCAGGAAGTGGTTTTCTACGTTGATTACTTTGCAGTCTTTGACCACTAGAGGCAGAGTTCAAAGCGTGGGTACTGCTTGGCTTAAATGCACAGGATGTAATGAGCATAGGAAACAAGAGACTGTATCCTGTGATGATGGTGTAACACGTCTGGGTTTTCCACGTGGGAATGGGATGTCCAATGGCTTCTTACAGACATTAGTGGCAGTCCACTCGACGGAAAACCTTTTGGTGTCAATTAGGAACGGTTAGGAATAAAGGTGTACGCCTTGGGAGGGATGGCCTCGGCAGCAACGGCTGTACAGAAGTGGAGGAATGTGGCCATCAGTCATGGAAAAGCTTAAGTGGTAAGTGACTTCCAAAACAGGGTAGGCAGCTGGACTTACTTTACTGCCTCTGACCTCAATCTATATTGATTCAGAGCAATGCTTTTTCCAGGACCTACAGAAAAATATTCACTGAGTGCTGTGACCCTTTAAACATCACACACACACACACACACACACACACACACACACGCACGCACGCACGCACGCACGCACGCACGCACGCACGCACGCACGTGAACGCACACCTGAAATAAGTTTCACAAACCCTGTGTATGCTCTATGTGACATCCTCTCATATCTTCTTTCCTATTCTATTGCATCCTCATTTTGAAAATGGTAGGTCAGGATCTCCCCAGTTAGTTCAAATAACCTTCAAATCCATCATCTCTTACAGTTTGAGAACTGGTGTCCTTGAAGCTGAGGTGAAGGTAAGCTTACACATGTTACAGACATAAACGAGGAAACTAACTCAAGGTGGTTACATCATGCGAGGAAAATGTTTTTGAGAGTAGAATTTGTTGGAGCAGAAAGCCACCCTCCAGGGGACATGGTAACACATGCCCAATGGCCTGGAGAGTGGAGGCTGCCCTCTGGCTGGAGAGATGGAGTGGACCAAGCGCATAGTGCTACCAGATAATGTGTGGCCTCTTTCAAACCTGTGATGATTCCCCAATTTAACATTTGCTGAAGGATGTTGGATTCACTGATAGCTGATAGATGGTTTATTCTTCATGAGCAACATCTCATGTGCTGGTGTCATGGGTGTCTCAGACATCTCCCGGTGCCTGGAACCCAATGCTGCTGATACATTGATTATCATCTTCAGATATAATTTCTTTAAGTTCTCTGTCTTTCCATTTGGCTGCTTTGTACAGACTTTGTACTGTTTGTCTCCATGTTCCTTGAGAAGTCAGCATGGTCTTTCAAAAATGCAAATACTGAAATCACTTTCCTCCTTAAAACTTTCTGTGGTCCCTTTTCCCCTTCAGGATAAAAAGCGAACTCTCTTTTAATGCCTTTCCTGTTCTGACCCACGCTCACTCTCCTCTCACCACGCATCGCTCCGGGCTTTCTAAGCAATTCCGAGAACATTTTCTTCTTGCCTCCAAGCCATTGCTTAAGTGGCTTCCTCTGGCCTAAGTCTTTCATATTGCTTCCTCCTCCGCTCCGGCGGTTATCTCTGCTGTGTCCTTCCTAGCTGCTGGAAGAAGCCTGCCCAGACGCCTTCAAAACTGGGTCACCCACAAACAGGTGCAACTTTGATGTGTCAATTAAAACTTTCCCAATTAAAAATAAGTTCAGGGGTCGAGCACACATTCCCCAAAGCCTGTGTCTCTTCCCCGGCCATGTCACTCACCAGTCTGGGATCATGCTCATTCTACATCCCTCATGACACTGTCCAAAAGCCTGGGTCACAGCTCAGTCACCGCTAAATCTCTTGCCCATGATTTGTACACTTACGTTAACAACATCAAGCTTGTATGAATAGATGTCCCCACATTAGGCTCTTAATAGGGGTGCTTGAGGAAATTAAAGTATGTCAGAAATAACAGGATACTCTAAGCCAATGGCTAAGAAAATTCAGCTGTCAACCTTTACGGGAACTCATTTCCAAAGTCCTAAAGTCCACAGCTGCTTTGCTATGACAGTGGTATATCGGAGTAGTTGGGACAGACCTCATATTGCTGGTGGAGCAAAAATGCTATCTGGTCCCTCAAGAAAAGGCTTGCCCTGGCCTATAATTGCAATCTTTAACCTTTTAATGCCACTGTGACTATCTGACAAAACCCATGTACCCTTTCTGTGAATGGTTTTATGCACATACATTTAAACATAAGACTGCAATCAGTATGTTGACAGTAATAACCTATAATAATAAGTATGGTATTTTCATATGTGATAAGTAATAAGTATGGATTTTCATATGTTAAGTAAGAGAACCCAGTAATGAATTTCAGTCACTGTAATAATTTTAGTGTAGTAATAAACATAGCTGGTATTTTGAGATATATGTAACAATTGTAACGGGACAAGAAAAGACCAGTCCAATGGTGACAAAAGTCCCAGGAACGGCTTGTGCCACTAGGGTTTGGAATCGTCATTGATTTATGAAGAAGTGCTGAGTTTCACTTGCCGAAAGGGAGAATATAGTTATCTTCCAGCCAAGTACAGAGACCCCTTGAATTCTGTCTAAGGGGCCCTTTGGAGACCTGCAGACTGCAGAGAAGCACTCGGCTCTGAGGGAAGAGATGCAGTCCCATAGATCAGTCGGGGTCGACAGGACAGGAGTGAGAGAAAGCCCCATGCACTCAATGGGGCTCCCACCGTCAGTCTGAGAGGCTAGTTTTGTGCAAATTTTGCTCCCCCCTCCAAAAAAAAAAAAAAAAAAAAAGATAAACTGTGGTGTGAAGTCCAAACCATTAACTCATCATATTAAAAAAAAAAATCTGTTTGACCTTCAGCTCTCTGGCTGCTCTTTATTTACATATTGGTCTAAACTAATCAAATGACGAACAGATGGATGGAATGGGGCAATGCTGAACTTGACTGGCAGTTTGGTCTAGGTGGGCCAGAGGAGAGCATGCTTTTTTCATTTGCAGTTTACAAATGGCTCCCAAAGCTGCTACATCAGAATTCAATTTATATCAACTCCCGCCACCCCGACCTGGATTTCACTAGGAACCATCACAGAAGGGAAAATTGAAGTTTGAAGGGATGTGTCTGTAGAACCTGGGGTCTGATTTCTGCAAAAACATTTAGCCCCTTCATCTGAGCCTGAGGCCTTAATGGCTAACAGAATTTCTAGGACCTTGTGCCAGTCTGCAAGGTGCTTCTGAGATTTTCAATTCTGAAAGTAAAGTAATAAAAAGGAATTCTTGCTTCACAAGGCTATCATTTGTTAACTTGGAGTCTCAGCTGACATCCGAGCCAGGCAGCCTTCTTATTGTCAAGGGAGGGCTTATACTAGGGCACCATAACTTCCTAAACACTTTCTCCAAAGGGCGGAGGGGCACATTTTCACTGTTTTCCATTCTCTCTAAATTGATTGCATTAGCATATTTCTTTAGGGCTGGGTATGTAGTTCAGAAACACTGATTTATTCAGCCGGTAAGAACAACAAAATAAGAGAGAGTAAAAGAATTCTCAAATGTTTTCAATACTAACATTGGAGGGCTAGAAAAACCAACACAGGGCCACATTCCTCTTAAATATTGCAGTCATTCCTCCGGTTATTGCCGTAAATTCTAGGCATGAGTAAAGTTCTGAGAAGAAAGCTAGCGGTTCACCTATTTATGAAGACGACTAAATCTCAGGTTTGACTCCACCTGGGATGAAGCTGCGGTCAGAGCCTTCAGGTGAGTCGCAAATACTCAGACTATGTGAAGCTTCACCATACACTGAACTGATTAGCCTTATTTTATTTCTTCATTTAGTGTGTGCACGCATGCGTGCGTGCGTGCGTGCGTGCGTGCGTGCGTGTGTGTGTGTGTGTGTGTGTGTGTGTGCATGTATGTGTGTGTGTGCATGCGCAAGTGCAGGCGCGTGCGCGCACCAGCGTGTGCACTCATGCATGCAAGCATGCTCTCATGGCAGCCCACATGTGGAGTCAGGATAACGTGCTGGAGTCAGTCCTCTCCTTCCATCACGTGGGCTCTGGAATCAGGGTCGGCTGCAAGCTCCTGTATCTGCTGAGCCATCTCACAGGCTCCTTCTAAGCATTGTGTGGTTAGAAGACAGCAGTAAATATCCTCCAGCGGTGGCTGGGGAGCGACAGCGGATCAAAGGGGATGGCCACGGGCAGGGTGAGCATGCGCAGATCTAACGTGGGTCTTTCTGGCTCTTACGTCTGCAGTTGGTGAGGTAGGATGTTGGCTACCATAGTGGCATCTGATACTAGTGACAAAAGGTTCCTTTAGCCACATTTCTCTAGTGCTTTTTACATTAGCTCCTTCAAGTCAAATGGCTGGTGATGTAATCAGTTCTAAGTGGCTCAGGGTGAAAACCTAAAACGTCCTCTGTGGGCCTTGCTTCTAAATGTTAAGAGACATCGTTTGTCTTTTCCTCCTCTGATCATCTATATTTTCTGGCTAAAGAAAGTCAGACTCACAGGGTTACACAGCTTGCTCCAGGTTACAGCTAGTGTTTCAACCCAATGGCTACCAGTGTTCAAATCTTCCCCGGGACCCATACGACATGTAATATTTTTGGAAGAGTCAAGGTTCTAGGAAAGGTTCCATTACTTTTAGTGACACATTCTTATGGTTCCCTCTCCTTGTCTCAGAGTCTCCGCTCTCATTATGGCCTTGAAGTAAATTCCTTATACCCAAATCCTTGTCTCAAGCTATGCTTTGGGGGAACTGTAAACTCTGAGAGGTGTTGGAAGCTCAGGAGGGAAGAGCCATGTCTAGGGCCACATGGTGACAGGAGAGTTAAGGGACCAACTTTCTCTCCTGGATCTTCTGGTTCTGAAGACAAATATTTTCATTTTCCACTTCCAATGTGCATGCAAGACTAGGAAATTGCTATTTCCACCTTTTATCAACATATCAGATGCAGATTGAGTTGGAAAAATATATGTTTGAGTGCAAAACTAACAGTAAATGAGAGCCACCACCCTGCTGGGGATTGCACAGATGATCTGCTAGGCGATGATAAAAAAATTTGCATTTCTCAAAGTTTAAAGGAATGCATTTTGTTCTGTTGGTGTTGTCTAATTTACTTGTGGAATTAAACCATGTGTTAAATTCCCCCCTGGGCTATTTAGATGAGAAAAACTGGAGTCTGAGAACTCCAACTGGTGCTCAGTTATCTTGCATTAGAACCAGGATCAGAATCGTTTCTATTCTAGGCACACACCAGGCTTTGCCCACCAGGTATGTTGAGAGGCAGGATTATGTGCTACCCTCAGGGAGGAGCCTTGGTCTGATCTTTACCATAGTGTCCCTCCTCCTGCCTTCTTTCTTTTCCCCTTTCATTCCCTTTTTCCTCCTTCCCTCTCTTATTTCCTTATTCACTCCCTCTTTTCCTTATTTCCTTCTCCTTCTTTCCTTTCAGGTTTTCCTATCATCCATTTGCCACTTCCGAAGAGTTGTTCTACAGTTCCCCTTTGAGGATTACCCTCTCTTGAACACTTAGCCTATATACTCCAGGTCTGAAACCCCTTGGCTATGGTTGCATTCAGAGCATACAATATGGCCAGTGCTTGATTAGTCCATAAATTCTCTCCACCCTGGCCACTGTGATGAGCTAGGAAAATGGAAAAGGACCTAGACTTGGTTAACCAGAATGCACATCAAAATTCTGCTGGGTCCAAGAAGAAATCCATACTCTCTTGCTAAGCTTGATGACCACAACACTTAAGGGTGTGGGAAAGCCTGCTGAAAAATGAATCAGTGAAGCAAAGAAATAGATGGACACAGACTGCCGAGGTGGCAAGAATCTAGTGCTCACTGAATTCAGACTTGCCACTGGACTTGACAGTCACAGAAGCTGATACATTATTGCTTCAATCTTTTCAAGTTTCTGCCACTTAGAATTCAGCAAGCCCTGTCTGAAGACACAAATGTCTGTTTCCCACAGCCCAGGAATAAACTGGGAGGTCAGGACAAAAAAACAACTCATCAGATCTTGACAGGACCCTTTGCCCCAGGTTCAGAAAGCCCGAGGAATAAGTCTCTTTCTGAATCCACAACATCCAGGCCTCAGAGGAGCCTCCTCATCTTTAATGGAGGGCAGACTGATGCCATTCACCCAGCTTCCACCCAGAGTCAAATGGAGACCCAAATTCAGGCCGAAGACCTTGCATTGGGAATTCCTTTTGTTCACCTTTTCTTCTTTAAAGAAAGAAAGAAAGAAAGTTGCACAGCAAGCAGCATTGGCAATCATTTCTATATGAATGTCTACAGTCCATCAAACTGAATAACAAAAACTTAAGATGTAGATAGGAGAGAAGAAAGTTGAACTCAAATTCAGAAACTTGTGCCAAGGTAATTTGGATCTGGAAGGCACAGTACATGGTGTTTGTATGTAAAGATTTCTTCCCTCTCCCTCTGAGAAAAACCATCACATATTTACTTCAAATAGAATACTTTAAAGTCAGAAGGGCAAGTTTCAAGCCTGAAATACAGGCCAGCTTGTTGGTAGCAGTGCATACAGAACCTCCAGAGCTCAGAACAGTGGCTACAAAAGAAGTGAGGTAGAGAGGAGAATGTCACCATTGACTACGCATCAAAGATATTCAGGGATATATGTTGACCCACTTGCGAACATGGTCTGCTAAGACTTCGTACCACCTTCAACACACATTGGCTGGAGCTAAGTGAAGATCTATGCGCTAAATAACATCATATAGAGAGTAGCTGTGGTCTCTGTGGTTTGACCTGTGACTTACCTGATGAACTCCACAGAGTAGGACTGAATTGGGGCACTTCCTTCATTTTCTCCAGGTTTCCAAGAGAGGGCCACTTCAGAATCAGAAACCACCAGGACATGTGGCTGGTGGGGCGCTTCAGGGGGCAGGCAGGAATCTAGGCAGGACGACAAACACAGCTAGACTTGGCTAGTGGTCTCCGCTGATGGAGAGGTTGGATACATCAAAAACAGGTACACATTCTACTACTGGAACATATTTACTTGGTATGGCCTCACAACCCAAGCCAAACAGTAAAACACAGATGTTTTTACTATATAACATGCACTCATTGAATTTCTGTCTTCATGTCTGGCTGGCAGACAACTCAGTTGGCTTCACTGTCCCTGAGAGACATGATGTGTACCCCTGAGAATCTTCTGCCATCATCGTTGATCTGTCTCCATGTTGTAATTGGTACTCACCCCCAAGGAAACTGAATACCCATCATTGCTGCCACTTATTTTCCAACACTTCAACGTGTGTGTGTGTGTGTGTGTGTGTGTGTGTGTGTGTGTGTGTGTGTGCTTTGTGTATGTACTGATAACTAGTGGTAGGACATGTGGGGTATGCCCTCATATGTAAAAAGGATCCCATCACCTGGTATGTGCTACTGTCTACATGTCCGGACTTAACATACCTTCAAGTTTTATGCACACTATTGTTTAGGCCTGGAGGACTTTTCCACCACTTTAAGCACTTCTTGTAATATAGCGTGGAGACAGATGAATGTCACTTCCTGACAGAGAGCACAGTGTGAACAGCATCCGCAGTGGACCCAGCATTGTATTCCAGTGTCCATCTCTGTACACGAGTGAACATTTGCTGGGTCTTTCTCCCCTCTCTTCTTCCTCTCTGTCTTGATCCTACTCACCTGTTAGTCTCACTCTATATTTTTTCAGTGAGTTCTTCCTGCATCCCTATGTGATACATTCTTCCTGCATCCCTATGTGGTACATCCCTGCAGCTTGTGGGTACCACATTCAACAATCTGTTACTCTATGCTAATCAGCCAATGTCTTGCCTGATCCTGCTGAGTTCCGAGAGAGCAGGGGCATGCTTACTGTGGTCACCACTGGTCTCTCAGAGTCCAAGACAGTATCTGGCATGTGCTGTTGGCTGAATGGACGCATAAGTAAATGGAAGCCCCTTCCCATTATTGATGAATTTGAGCCTGTTTTTACCTTGAGACAAAGTGGTCACATGCCGAGGAAAGCTAAGTCTCCCTTTGCCAGTCTGGCTGTAAGCAGCTATGCTCACTCGGTATTCAGTGCCTGGCTTCAAATCTCCAATCACTTCCTCCTGTCAGTAATCAAACAAGAAAAGCACCCAAAATTAGAAGTTCTACTTGAACAATCTAGACCAGTGGTTCCCAACCTGTGGGTTCGCAACCCTCTCGGGGATCACATATCAGATACCCTGCATATCAGGTATTTACATTATGATTCACAACAGGATCCAAATTATGGTTATGAAGTATCAACAAAATAGTTTTATGGTTGGGGTCACCACTACATGAGGAACTGTATTAAAGGGTCGCAGCATAAGGAAGGTTGAGAACTATGGTTGATATACTGTGCACCCCAATAAACTTATCTGGGGGTCAGAGAACAGAACAGCCATAATATTAAACATAGAGGTTAGGCAGTGGTAACACATACCTTTAATCCTAGCATTCCAGAGGCAGAGATCAGTCTGGATCTCTGTAAGTTCAAAGCCACACTGGAAACAACCAGGCATGGTGACTCATGCCTTTAATCTTAGGAAGTGATGGCAGGAAACAGAAAGGTATATAAGGTGTGAGTACCAGGCACTAACCTGGTTAAGCTTTTAGGCTTTTGAACAGAACAGTTCAGCTGAGACCCATTCAGATGAGGACTCAGAGTCTTCCAGTTTGAGGAAACAGGGTCAGCTGAGGAACTGGCAAGGTGAGGTAGCTGTGGCTTGTTCTGTTTCTCTGATCTTCCAGCATTCACCCTAATACCTGGCCTCAGGTTTGATTTTATTAATAAGACCTTCTAAGATTCATGCTACAGAAAGCCACTGATCTAGACAGTTTATGTAAGGTTTATATCTTGAGATCTCTGGGAACTTGCTTGGGACAGAGGCTGTTTGCTCTATTAGGTTTTGGCCCAGTTACAAAATTTGCAAGACATCACAACATATTTCTCAAATCTGGAGGGTCAATCTTCATTACAATCTACACTGCACCCCAGAGATGGAGCTTGTTCACCCCTCAAATGCTGCTTGGAGGCTGCTGCAACTCATGAAGGAATCTTCCAGGGATACCTCTGTGTCTTTCTTTCCATTTGCAAACTGCCATGTTGAGTGGCCAGCCCCACAGCAAACTTGAGTTTTGATCTGTACCCAAAGAATAAGGGATGGAAATTTGGCACTCAAATTTTAAAGTGATGGACCCGTCAAGAAAGCTCTCCTAAGGTAAATTATGGGCTTGATTCCCAGAGTGTCTGGTTCAGGGGTCTGCATGAGGAATGGCCTAAGACTTTGTTGCATTTCTGACAAGTTCCCAGATGATGCTGATAGTGTTGCTGATGCTGGCTGCTTCCTGCTCCCTAAGACCTGCTAGAACTAATGATAGATGCATGTGTGAACTCCCTGGCAGAGCCACACTAAGTGGAAAGCCCTAGCCGAAGAAGATTTGCTCCTTCAGCTTCAGGAAAAGAGGCTGGTCCCCAACAACAGGGCTAAGTGGGAGGTGCAGCTGTCTTTATCAGAGAGAAACCGTAATATAGTGCAGTGCAAAGTGTTCCAGCTTGGAGCCAACCTGTTCTGGCGTTGAATCCTGATTCTTCCACCCTTTCCAGTGCCAGCCACACCAAACCTCCTGAGTCTCAGCTTCTTTTTCAGTAGTGGGCACGTAGCAATCATAGCATTAAGGATATTTTGTGTACCATACCGTAGTTGGTATGGAGGTCATGCTCCAGAAGTAGGTTGTGATACCTACTGTCCAGGGTCTGTGACGACTCTCCTCTACTTGCTTAAGGTTCATCATCCACTTCAGGATCCCAACTCTTCCCTTCACATCTTTCTGGACCTGGTGATCACACCCACTGAATATTTTGCCACTAATTTGGCCCTTATATACACATAGTTTGAACATTTCTAATCCAAAATAACAAAGTTTTTCCAGCACCAATATGGTATCAGAAGTCAAAAATTATACACGTGACAAGTCAGACAAGAGCACTGGTGAACTAGGAAAATTGCATGAAATTATTTTCAAAACATGTGATAAAGTATAGACGAGATGTAAGTGATTAGTGTTTGTAGTTGGGTGCTATTTGAGTCTTACCTAGTTCTCTCTCTCTCTCCCTCTCTCTTTCCCTCTCCCCCCCCCTCTCTCTCACACACACATACACTCACACACAAGGTTCTGAAAATAGTTTAAATGTGAAATTCTGATGAAGCATTTGAACAAGGAACAATCAACTTGCCCTGCAAACTGTTCCCATTTCTCAAGCAAGGTTGAAAACCATTGAGCTGTTTGAGAGCTGGGGTCACTTCTTATTTTTATTCACAACATCGTTAGATACTTAAACACCCATTGTCACTTAAGAAAAGTTAAGAGGTTAAAAAATGCTTCAAAGCATCCAACTATCAGTTATGAACACTTAAAACACCAATTGTTAATCCCTGACTATACATACCTAACTAAATTTCAATTAATTCTCTTTCTACTTGAAAAAAAATTAAATAAAACCACTCACTGTCCTCCTCTCAGTTTCCAAGCCAGAAATTCTTGATGCTTACATATCCATTCTCCTCCTTCCTCACTACCCAATCAGTTATCAGTGTAGTTGATGACACTGTCTTCACACCGCTGGAATCTGTCTATGTCTTCTTATCACAATAGTCGTTTAAGTCTAAGTCCATATAATGAAGACACTGGGCTGATTCTGATTACCCACACACACTGACTGTACTCCAGTTTGGACCCCACCCATGATGCTATGCTAAAGTTACCCTCCTAAGTCTCAAATCAGTTCCTGTCACTTTACCCTTTAAAAAGTCCCTTAAAACAGCCAGCCTATGTGTGTCCCCCTGGTTCATCCTTCGAACATCATCCATGCCATTGCCCCTTCTTGCATTCTCCATTCCAGTCACACCTAAGAACTTGGCAAGGATCACACTTATGCCATTCAATTCCTTGCCTCTGGGCCTTTGAACCTGCTGCTCCTCCCCATAAAATGTCCTTCTCCCTACTCTTGCCTGGCTCACCCTGCCATCCTTCATGACTCAACTGAGACATTACCTCATTTCTCTCCCCCGTCCCCCAGTCTGGTTAGATGCCCCTCCTCTATGTTTCCCTGGTGTCCTTGGTGGCCTCCATCTTAACACTACTCACCTTGTCTTGTAATTGCCTGTTATCTGTCACCTTGTCCCCACCTGGGTGAGGACAGGATGCAACTTTCTATTTCTCTGGTATCACAGAGCTGAGCATAGCATTGCCAGACATGCTTCCAGGGCTCATGTGGGGGTTTTGATGAATGAATAAGTGAACTGTAGTGAAATGAAAGAAAGAAATCAAGAGCCAAGATGTCCCAGAGAAGCAGATTACCTCATCAAGAAAAGAGCTTCAGCTACTGACCCCTCCATCATGATCAATAGTGCCTTCTATGGCTTGAATGCATCCCCCTCGAGTTCACGTTCATCTTCTAATAAAGACTCAAATCCTCAGTACATCAGTGCTAGAGACTGAGCAAAGTCCGAGGTGACTAGATCATGAGGACAGAGCCCTCAGGAAGGGATTCATTCCGTTGCTTAGTGTGGGAGTAGGCTAGTTATTGAAGGAACTGGCTCTTGAGAGTGGAAACAGGAGGCTCCGAAATCCAAGGTCGTCCCAGACTACAGAGGTAGTTTGTTTGAAGCCAATCTGGGCTACAGCTACCTTGTCTCAAAAATAAACAGATAGATAGATAGATAGATAGATAGATAGATAGATAGATAGATAGATAGACAGACAGACAGATGTTGAAAAGTATAAATAGAAGTGAGCTGACCCCCTCTCACTCTCCCGTGTTCTGGGCTCCTTCACCTTCCACAATGGGATGCAGCAGCAGAAGGCCCTCACCAGAAACTGAACAGTGTGGCTCTGATGCTCTTGGGCATCCAGCACTCAGAAACACGAGCCAAATAAATTCTCCTCTTTATAAATTACCCATGATGCTCTGTTGTAGCAGCACAAGACAAGCAAAGACGGCACGCCCGCTCCAGGCTCTGCAGTCCTGAGTGTCCTCTGCCCACCACCATGCAATTCCTCAGACCCACCCCCTTCCTCCATCTCTATCTCAGAGTCCTTGATCTTGTCCTGCCTGGCCACTGCTAGAGCAGCCCAGAAGGTGTCTGTTTCTAGTCTTCCCCTTTGCGTGCTCTCTCCGCCTCATCTCCCCCTCCTACACACACCTTCACAAAGGATTTCTGCTGAACTTGAGGCCTGTGTCCATAGTGCCCCTCCTGCTCTGCTTCCTAGAATCCCAACTCTACTTTCCATGCCCGGGTTTAAGTCAAGTTGAAAGGTACAGAGTCTAGAGGGAGCATGTGGGTCCAAGCCCTCAGTTCTGCTCTTCTCTCAGCTGACACCCCAGTCTTGTGAGCAGTGAGCAGAAATACGTTCAAACAAAATGAGTGCTCTGCAGGCTTTTGCTGTAGGATCCTTTCCTCCTGGAAGTCATCATAATATATGAAAATGGAGGGAAGTCATGTGATTTCATAGACTAGTGTTGATTTTGTCAGGAGTTGATACTAAATTTAACTGCCATTCATTGCCATTTGTGGATGTTTTATTTGGCCTATGTGTTTGCCTTTGAGCATATACCCTTATTTAATTCAATTTTATCAGGACATATACTTAGTAGGTGACAAATTAAGGATCCAAGCCCTCCTCACTATGACTCCAAAACCTGAGTTCTAAATGAATCATATCTATACTGAAAAGTATTGTGATGTTTAAATCAATAATAAGTACTTACAAACACTGAATTCTAGATTATTATTCAACTGTGAACATGAATGTTCATATATCAAAAGCTTGAGTGTATCACAAATAAAAAACAAGAAAAATTATATTTATAGATGTAGCATATATGCATTAGCAAGCACTCAAAGTGCTTATTAGATATGGAAGACCAGTGTGACCCTCAGATGGGGAGAGCAGAGGTCAACTGTTTCCGGCCCATTATTTCTCATGCTGAGATGCCAGCCAAATGGCCTGTGAGAGGGTCAAGAGGACTGAAAAGTTGGGGCCATGAAGAAAGAACTGGATTTGGTGACTTAACTGTCATCTCTTCTGCTGACACTTCTCCTCCCAGATAGAATTTCTCAGAACATTGCCAACTTGTGAAAATCTGTGGAATGATTAGTAAAATACCAGGCAATTCCACAAATCTTTATACATCTGTCCTTGGAGATCCTGTAATTGCCACTTGAGCCGTTCATAAAACTGGAGAAAATGTTGACTATGTTCTTCCCTAAGTAAAAAAGGTTTTGCTGTGTTCTGTTGCTTTGTTGAAGTCTGAAAACAAGCCAAGATGTTCCTCTCTCTTGCACTTCATGTCTATTGAAGATGGTTTCTGGGAGAAACCAGAGTGAGTCCAGCAGCCTCCCTAACAACTCGCTTTCAGTTTCTTTCGTGTGTGTGTGTGTGTGTGTGTGTGTGTGTGTGTGTGTGTGTGTGTGTGTTTTGGCAAAGTTGGGTGCTGCAAGATAACCCTGATTTTTATTTGCCTATTCTTTTCTGAAATGCAAAATCACTTCCTAAAGTTGTATTGTTTCTCTCTACAACACCAAGAACATCTGTCAATTAACCTGTGTCCACTGATTCACATCTGTAGGAGATTTTAAAAGGCAAGTCATTTATTTCACTGAGCTCACAAAGTTCAAGTAACTGAACAAAAATATCTCTTCCCCAAGACTCTTGACCTTTTCTCAGATAGCCATGGTATCACACTTGCATCTCATGACTAGTTTAGCCAAATGCTTTTATGTAGTATTTTGGAATTTATAAGATCTTGGCATGCCAGTGCATCTTTCAATCCATATAGTATGTTTAAGAAGTCAGTGCTATTATTCCCCACTTTATAGATGCTGAAACCAGATCAATCAGCATGAAGCTCTCCTAAGCGACAGTGGGGTCTAGCTCCCATTATAAAACATTCCATGACGTAGTCATTCCAATCTCCTCTCTGCCAGACATAGCACATTAATATCTAAGGTTAGTCTCTGGTTGTCCAAAGTTCAATCGCCTTTCTGTATCTACTGCCTAGTACTACCTCCATTCACAATTTGATCTTATGACTCTATTTCTTCATATTCATTCTCTCCTTATTCATAATAGAATCACTGCAGTTCAGCTGGACCATGGCAAGAGATGGCCAACCTCCCTTCTTCTGTCATAGTCACATGAACGAAATTGGTCCGCACATAGATGAAAATGCAGAAGCCAATTTCTGAGCTATCCCTTAAAAGGAAGGGTGTATGTTCCCTTTCCCTTTTCCTCATTCATTGGCTACAACGTGGCTGTGGCAGTTAGCCACTTCAGACCATGAGGATGAAGGTACAAAGGGTTAGGAGAACAGTGGGAGGAGAGAGAGAGAGAGAGAGAGAGAGAGAGAGAGAGAGAGAGAGAGAGAGAGAGAGAGAGCTCATCAATGCCACCTGCGTAATCATGAGACCCAAGGGATCTAATGCCTACACACACACACACACACACACACACACACACACACACACACACACCACGTGTGTAAAAACAATCCTGAGAAAATAAATGATCAATGGGTTGGAAGAGAGCCTGGGGCTAAAAATCCCCCTTGTGTGGAGTCTCTCCTGAAGAGCATAAGAAAGTTTACAACCTTGGTGTTCGCCCACTAAATACTCAGACATTTTTCTACATGCCCTCTATCGACCACTGTAGCTCCAGTCAGGAAGCTAACCTACCCATGTGCAGTCAAAGAGACTCTGATGAGCTCAGTGACCTCGCTGAAGGTCACCTCTGCTCAGTGGTGAGAACTCGAAACAAATCCTCTGATTCCCAGTTTTCTCTCTCTAATTTTAGATATGACCTGAACAGAATCAATGCTCTGGCTCAGGCAGACCAGTAGAGCCCAAAGAAGTGCTCAGAGCCTCTCTCTAGGTAAGCAACACAAACTACTAAGATAGCAGAAGAAACTAGAACTTTCCATTTCTGTTTTATCTCCTCTTTTAAGATTCTGTGGGATTTTATAATGTACATAATATATTAGTATAGTCCTACATGTATAATTTATAAATACATAAATATACATATAGTGCTGTGTGCTCAAACACTTAACTGATGATACATGATCAAACTGAAAGAAAAAAAACCCACCAGTCTAACCATTATTTTCTATTTCTAATTCTTGAAAATATTATCAAATTTTTGTTGCTTGATTTCTTTTCTGTTTTCCTGAGTGGAACTGCAAGTTCTTTTTCTATGATGAAAGATAAAGTGGGTGTAAAAGGCTAACCAAGTCAGAAGCTTCTAGAAGGAAGACTATCCAACCATCTCCAAGCATTCCACACTGCCAGCCAGGTTACTTTGGTCAAATTATCTGTTGCCGTGTCTCCTCCTTTCAATGTATCATTTCAATCAGACTAAACATTTGTCAACCTAGTTCCCTACTTGTCATTCAATCTGGAAAATCGAGTCAGTTTTCCTTTTGGTGATGGGGCCTGTGTTACTATAAGGACACTCTGGGGGTAGCTGAAATAAGGATAAGAGAGGTTCAGGGTTGGGGCAGGGCTTCCCCAGTGTGCTGTTCATGAGTTTAAATACTTTCTCTTTTTCAATCAGCTTCCCATAATCTTAGAACAGAGTTCAAATGACTTCCACCCTTTAGCCTTTCTTTGCCATGTGAGATAACACATCAGGCACAAAGATGCTGATACCATTGCCTAAATGATTAAAGTCCCACATGCTAACTCTAGGGATTAGTTATCTACAGTGGGCCTTACATAGGATGAGGGGATGCAGAAAATTCAACATTTTGGTGAAGGGGACTCCCTTCCCCTGGTCTTGGGCTGGGGTTGGGGTTCAGTTTCCCTAAGACATACAAAAATCGCCTGATGATCAGGAGGTTCCTGAAGAGAGAGCAAGAAGGGACAACAGAGAGAAATAAAGAGGAAGAAAAAAAATCACAGGGCTAAATTCAACCCACAGAGCTCTCGCCTCTGCCCACAGGTATGGCATATCACAGAGATGTTGCTGTTTTCCTTGAAAGATTTAATTTATTATTATTATTATTATTATTATTATTATTATTATTATTACTATTATTATTATTTGTGTGTGTGTTTGTGTGTGCATGTTATATATGTGGTAGCATGCATGCCATGGTACACGTATGAAGGGCATAAGACAGCTTTGTGAAGTCAGTTTTCTCTTTCCACCTTTACATGTTTTAGGAAGCAAACTGTGGTAATATTGTGGCCATCAACTTTTTTTTTTTTTTTAACCCATCAAGCCTTCCTGCCAGCTCCAAAGTTTTAAAATATTTCACAGTGTCCTGAGAAGCTCTGAGGAAGACCCCCGAGGTACTCCGACACACAGTTTGGGAACCACAGATACTATCTGTGGCCTTGCAGAGCACTAGAATCCTTATTTTGTTGGCAGGAGACAGAGACTCAGGAAGATTGCCCGGCTGGTTTGCTGTAGCACAGGATTCTGAGCTCATGGACAGCCACTCTGCAAGCCTTTCCCACTCTGTCCTCTCGGCTTAGAGCGTTGATGCACAGTCCTTCATTCATCTCCAGTACTGCATACTGGACAAGTGTCCTCACCCACACCCAGACATACAGGCTCCCGGCCATAGGTGCACACACACACACATGCCCAGCCCTAAGGTCCAAACCATTGCCTCCCATTGGGATGGCATTCCTTTGAATCCGACTTTCGAGAAAGTTCTCTTTTGATTTCAGCTCCAAGTTTTATCTCTTGACTACTTGTGCCAATATTTATCTTTCCCCTTTCAGATCCTGTCTATTAAATGTCAGGTTAATGGCATCTGGTCTTCTACTGTTCTCTAATTGCTTTATCAGGGTAACTGTAAGTATTTTTTCTTTCTTCTGTTTTTACATATTGGGGTTTGAATGCTGGGCCTCGCCCATGCTAGTCAAGAACTCTATCCTTGAATTGCTGCCTCAGCCTTTTTTTTTCTTTCCCCTTTTCCCTTTCCCATTTTCTTTTTCCTTTGCTTTGGAGACATGGTCTTAATAAGTACCACACATGCATCCTTCAATTCACTCTGCAGCCCGGCAGGCCTTAAACTGACATTCTCCTGCCGCAGCCTCCGGTGTAGCTGGGATTACATGCTAGATGGCCAGGCTGAATTTCTCTAAGACTGAATGCTGTCCCCAAACAGGGACTGCGTGTTATCTTGCAATGGACACGCAGAAGCCGCCACACCAGTGGTTACATCCGCAAGCTGCTGGAATAGAAATTGATAGACCCCCTAATGCCTGGTCCTCATCTGTCAACTTAGGACAGGGAGAACCACCAGCTGGGGCTGAGGGCTTCAGAGGCCAATAAGCTTAGGACTGAGGGCTGACAGGAGGATGCAAGCAAGGTGAAATTCATAGCTAGTCCTTCCGGGTCGTGAGAGCTTTAGGAAAGATGAGCCAGGTCTGTGGCTCAGCCCTCCAGTCAAGGTGTGCAGCGATGCGGGCTCTTCCTAATCTATGATTTGAGGGAGTTACTTCACCTCTCTCTTTCAGCGTTCCCGACAGTGGAATGAGGTCATGGGAAGAGTTGTGAAGAGTAAACAGAAAAACAAACATAAAGGAGGAGGGATGGGCCTCAGCGGTGACAGACACTTAATAAGTAATAGCGGCTTCCCGAAGATGACAAATAGGTTCCGGGCTGCACTGTACTCAGCAGGCACTTATTAAATGGGAGTGACGGACAGCGCCGCCACCGCCACCATGACAGTGTTGTTTCGGTGGGAGCCAGGGCCATGCTTTATGGAGCTATCCTGAAGCTCCAGACTGCAGATTAAGGGGCAGAATGGAAAGACGAGGCAGAAAGGAAAGAAAAAGAAAGAAGCCAAAAGCAAAACATTCGCCCTGAAAGACCCTGACATGAAACAGGAGGAGCCGACATATGGTGCCGGGCTGGGAAAGTAAAATAAACAACAGACCACGTGAATACACATTGCGAATTACATCATTTTCTTCTGGATCATGTCTCCAGCCTGTTGGGAACACACAGATGTGTCGCGTTTATTTGTAAAGTTTTATTGAGATTACAAAAATGTCAACCTCCAGTTTGGTTGAAGAGAAAATTTAATGGAGGGGGGAGGCCTTTGGGTGGCTGATTTCACTCAGGGAAGAATGGAGTGTGTCTGGGATGGACCCTTTCATCAACTGCCCGCCTTTCTGGAAGAAGATAGCACGTCACGGAAGCAACACGCGCAGGAAACACTTGAGAATGCTAACACAAACCGTTGTCATCATTATATACCTGGGAGTACATGTTGCAAACCAGAAATCAATTTGCATTTCCCTGAGGTCCCAAACAACCTGCCGCCTACATGGAAATACTCACAGTGATTAGGGTGTCCTGGCCAACAGGTACATTGTGTGACCGCTCTTGGAGAGACTTATCCGAACCAACCTCAGAGAAAAACACCTTGAAAAGAAGGAAAGACCCTGGTGAGAAGAGAGGCAACATTTTCCTAAGACCAAAGGTTCACAAACATTCAGAAAGCTTGTGGGTATTGAGGTATGTCACCTTGTCCCATAAGCACTATAAGCACGCACAAGCTTGGAGAAAGACCCATACAATGAGGAAGGATGGGTAGAGTTGGACTCAGCTTGTCTCCTTTCCCCCAAAATATAACCTTCTTGGGGCACTCAATCCCATGTTTGTAGATGGCTCGTTTTATGTCAACTTGACACAAGATACAGTCATTTTGGAAAAGTGAACCTCAGTTGAGAAAATGCCCTATAAGATTGACCACTGGGCAAGCCTATGGTACACTGTCTTGTTTGATAACTGATGTGTGGAGGCCCTATTCACTCTGAGTGGTGATCGTGGGTGTGGAAGAAAGCAGATAGAGCAAGCCAGTAAGCAGCACACTTCCACGGCCCCTGCTTCAGCTCCCATCACCAGGTTCCTGCCCTGCTCAAGTCCCTGTCCTGACTTCCCTCAGTGATGGAGTGTGACCTGAAAGTGGCAAGATGAAATAAACCCTTTCTTCCCCAAGTTGCTTTTTGGTCATGGTGTTTCATTGTAGCACCAGAAATCCTAACTAAGACAGTCTCAAAACAGATTCCTACTTTCAGAAGACCAGAGGGCATGGACCATGAACTACAGCCTCCGTTCTTCAGTGAAACAAAGACTGGTGGGAGAGTGGTGGGAGTCAGGTGGAATAAGCAGCTTTCCTCCACCCCAGATGAAATGCTCAACGCTATGGGCAGGGCTTTGTAGGCTGGATACGGCCAGCTCTCCCAATGTCACAAAGATTTCAGAAGTCTGAAATGCCCTGGCTTCTGAAGTTACCTCATCTCTAAAAACACTCTTCAGAGACAATCTTAGTGACAAATTGCAGCTGTTCAACCCAGTTTGTAGTCTTTGGTGGGACAGACGCAGTCACTGAACATCACCCTGCTCTATCTGTGTACCCCTTCGACTAGGATCCTCACAGTGACTCTCCATGACTTCCTCTGCTCCTGCATTATTATCTAAAGCTGATGGTATGCACTTGGTAACAGAAACCACGAATTCTTCTTGTTCTGTTTTCCTTTGCTACACAGCAAAAAGACTGGAAAGATCCCAGTGTATTAATGGTGCGACCAGCTCACAAGAGGAAAATGTCATAGTTATTAACACAAGAGGATTTACGTGAGGGGCCACAAACAGGGTGAGTACCTATAGCACAAAAACCAAACTCCGAATTGCTTCAAAACCTGAAGCACTTTGACTGCTGATATGACACCAAAACATAAAAAAATAAAACTTCACACCTGACTTCATGTGATGAGTGGAAACCTAGATGCACTGAAACTATATAAAATTGTCTCCTGCTATGTGTGTATAAGGTACATATGAACCATTATTAGATTTTGAGGTTTGGCTTTCAATCCTAGCCCCAAGATACCTAATTATGTGTTAAGCAGATACTCTGAAATTTGAAGGGAAAAAGAATCCTCAATCTAAAATATTTCTGATCCCAAGCAGATAAAGGATATTCAACCTGTTCAGGAGGTACAAACATGGCAAAAATGGACAATCAAGCACACACACACACACACACACACACACACACACACACACACACACTTCAGAAATCATCATGCTCCGGTACTCACTGTGTACCCAGTGATGGGGCTACCAGAATGCTTCGGTGTTTTCCACTGGACATTGAAAGCTGTACAGTTCAAGGCTCCCAGCTTGATCTCAAGAGGAGGCCCCAACTTGCCTGCCCCAGACAAGAGAGATTGTGTTAGAAGCTCCATGTGGCCCATCTTCAGTTTCATTTATACAAGATTTGAGTGCACACTTATAGACGGAGATCATACTTAAAGGCAATGCAGCCCTCTGACACACCACATCTGCCTCAGACAATCTCACTAGAATTTGACTGCTTAATCCCAACCTGCCGCTAATAGAGAAAGTGGCCTGATACCTTTGATCCATTCTGTAACCTGTGATCATCAGAGACCAGCAAAGTGAAAGATTTACAGTTTGCAGCAGAATGGGTCAAACTCTGTGACTTTCCCATGAGGACTGGAAAAGGGTGGAATAAGATGATCAGTTTTTAATCTACTTATAACATATATGTTGTGTGCATTATATACATACATCTGCTTATATAGCTGATGTATTTATATGGGTTGTTTTGAAAATATGGTTTCTCATGGCTAGTTTTAATTATCAGCTTGACACAATCTAGAATCACCCAAAAGTCTCAATGAAGGATTGTCTACACCAGATTGGACTGTGGGTGTGTTTGTCGCTCTTTATCTTAATGATGTTAATTGAAGTAGGAGGACCCATACTCTATGGGTAGCACTACTCCCCAAGTTTGGATCACGAATTGTGTAGGAATAGAGAAAAAGGTGGCTAGAGAGATGGCTAGAGAGTTAAGAACACTTGCTGCTGCTCTGACAGAGGACCTGGGCTCAGTTACTGGCACCCAGATAGCAGCTCACAACTTCCTGTAACTCAAGTTACTGGGAATTCAACACCCTCTTCTGACCTCAAGGGATACTGCATGCATGTGGTGCACATATATCGATGCAGGCAAATACTCACATACATATAAATAAATAATAAATTAACACATAAATAAATACATGTTAGAGAGTGGAGAGAGGCAACTAGGCACAAACATGCATGCATCAAAGCTTTTTGCTTTTTGGCTATGAATGCAATATGACTAGATGATGCCCTGACTTACCGCCAATAAAGAACTATAACCTGGAACTATAACCTAAAGTAAACCCTTTCTCCTCTAAGTTACATTTGTCAGGGTGTTTTATCACAGCAACAGGAAAAGAAACTAGGACACTATTTTTCTTAAGCACTGCTATGACTGTAAATAATGTATTTTATACTTATAAGACAACATATGGAAGTTGTCAAAATTTGGAACACACACATGCACACAATTATATTATTCAGAATGAGTCCAGTTAGCATTTTAGTAGACCTTCTGTTGGTCACATGCAATTGAAAAAAAAATTTATTCTGTATGTGCATGATACATATAATTTTAGTTATATATCATTTTGTTTATAATTTAGTGATTATGCCTATGTGTACACATTCATAATTTTATATTATATTTTACTTAATTTACTGTCATTAAAATCATTATTTTTAATGACTGTAAATACTCCCATATCATACTAGTTCCATAATAAGCAGTATTTTTCATTCCACTATGATTAGGCACTTTATTTCCCATAATTTACCATTTTAAATAACATTCCATGAGGCAGAAACGTCTTTCCTGTTCAGCATACAGAGTAGGAAATAATCAGAGCTCAACAAACATCCCTCCAGTGAATAAATGTTCTAAAATCTGATTCTCCTTGCTGACTGTGGTGGCTCATGCCTTTAAACCCAGAACACAGGAGGAAGAGACAAATGTATCTCTGTGAGTTCAAGGCCAGCCTGGTCTACAAGGTCATCTCCAGACCAGTCAAAACTATATATAGAGACCACCATCTTGATTTTTTTTTTAATTTTTATTTTCCTGGTGTGTCCAGATGTGATTTTCTTTTAACTACTCTTTTAGAATTCTGTGGTTTATCAGTCAGATATTTGCAATTTACAGAAATCTAGTGTGTCTATTTAAATGGGCCAATTTCTTACTTCTAAGGCTGTTCACCAATGTTCTTATCTCCTCCCATAACTAAGATGTTTTTATTACTTGAGTTATATTAATGGTTTTGAAAAGCTGAGGCAGTTGCTGTTAACCTTGGTATAATACTGCTAATTCGATATTTCATACATATCTTAAAAATGCCTTCAGACATCTCTCACCCTGCTATTCTCATTCTTTCTTGAGTAATTAAATAATTAATTGCTTCACCAATGTTTCCAATAACAGAACTCCACATTTTCAGTTGGACTAACTAATGGAAGCCTGATTCACTTAGCAGGAACTAGGAGGCCAGGAGGCAGCCCCACTTTCCCACAGGTACCTACATTCAGGAACTTAATCGCCAATGATCTTTCTGCCTCTACTAGTGCCGAGATCATTCCTCTCAATGTTTCTGTGAATCTTACACTTCTATGAAAAACTTAAGGCTCCCTTCACCACGTTGGCAGTTCTGAGGATCAAACCTGGGGCCTTGAATATGTCACAAGACTGCTGAGTGATAGCCCAAGTTCTAAAACCTGAGTGGTGTGTTGGGCATGACAGTGCATGACTTTAATGCCAGCACTAGGGAGCTAGAAGCAGGCAAATCTGTGAGTTCAAAGATAGACAAGACAGCAGAATGAGTTCTAGGCCAGCTGAAATTACATAGGGAGGTCCTGTCTCAGAAAACAACAACGACAACAACAAACAAACAAACAAAAAGACCTTCATAAAATTAATTTTTTAAATTAAATATCTAATACTTTTTGGACACTTTGTGTTTTTAAATTTTGTCAATTGAATTATTTTTTTTTCTCATTGTTTTATAAGAACTTTTGATAAGTTAAAGATCTTAGCCATTAAATCAACAATATTTTCTCACTATAACTTTATTATTGGGTCTGATTGTATAATTGCCACTTCAGGCCAGATTCATTGCTGAGTTACAAGGTCTATGCTTAGACAACCTCAAAGGAGGCTGGAAAAATGAGGACAAAGATGGTGGAAATGTTTTAACATTCCTTCAGAAGCATTAAGATAACCAACAGCAGATTTATCTGTAGTCATGGGAACAGGACTTCTCGCTATGCCCTGGGAAAAGTTAAGGTTGATGGAGGCAGGATGCTTGCTTAGTTGAGGAAAAGGGGAGTCAGTCATATTCCTTGTATGTCTGTAATGGTTCAGTCCACAAACTAGAAAACATCCTAAAATCTTTAAGGAAAAAAAGATAGTTACAGAAGTCGGTAGAAGGCCAGAGAATCGAGTATAGTAGTTTCCATCAACGGTTATGATAAGCAGATTGTGATGGAGAGGGACAGATGAGGGATAGATGGATGGATGGATGGATGGGCGGATGGATGGATGGACAGATGGACAGATGGACGGACAGCCAGACACATAGATACATAAGCAGACAGACAGATAGTAGAAAGAAAGAGAGGCAGAAGGAATGAGGTGGGACTTCTACTCTAAAGCCGAGTTTCAGAACCGAGAGGTCCCTACCCTCCCACTGTCAGTTCTGGTTCCACAGCTGCTCCTAGACAGCCAGGAGAGTAATGGACACTGGAATGCTGAGGTCTCCTAGTCTGATGACCCGGCCTGGCTGCAGAAACAGCAGCAGGGGAGTGGCCTCTGACCCGTTCTTGCTCTCTCTCCCTTCCAAGAGCATGTTTGATTGGTAGAACCTAGTTTATATCCAGAATGCTGACTGCAGGGGAGTCGTGTGTGTGTGTGTGTGTGTGTGTGTGTGTGTGTGTGTGTGTGTGTGTGTGTGGCTTTGTTTGTTTCCAAGTCTTTGCACTGCAGTAATGGCTCCTATACAGAAAGTGAGATGGATAGGGAAAATGCCAACCGCAGCACCCATCTTGATATCATAAAAACATAAATTCCAGCAATCTGTCTTTTTTACTGTCATAGTCTCTGGATAGAATTTACACCAAATCGTGCTAGGCATTGGTATGACTCATATTTCAATTGTCCTTTTCACTCATTTCTTCGTTCTTTCAACACATCTAACAAATATAACTTGAGCTTCCTAAATGTGCAAGGGACTGGGTGAGTGAGTGAGGTCACAGTAAGGATAAAAAGATGTGGGCCCACAAACAAGTTAACAAACATTGCAATTGGGTTTAAGGACCATTATTGTTGGGAACAATGTAGCAATTTTGTTGCACCCAGCAAACATACACCTGGTTCTGCCTGATTTGTAAAAACGAGGCAGACAAAATGTGAGTGAGGAAAGTGCCCTAGACAGAAGAAGAAACATCTTGCTTTTCCTCCGGTTGAGGAAGAGCGTCTCCAACCCACATCCACCAGTCTGGGAGCGACAGCTGACTATGCATGAGAGGGAGGGGAGGAAGGATTCAGGATGGCTGTCGGGATTCGGCTTGGGGCCATAGAGAAAAAGGAACATATGACCCCCAGTCAGCTGGAAACACGTTAATGACCTTTGGGAGCCACCTATGGAGATAGGAGTGAGCATGGAAGGTAGCCATGTCAGACATCTGGACCAAGTACCAAAACAATTCCAGACGAACCTGAGACACCTGGGAAATCAAATGACAAGATGTACTTGGATTTCGAGGTCATATTTATTTTTTGGTGGAGGAAATTTCTAAGCTTAAAAGAGGCTAAAAAATAAATCAAAAGAAAACAAGTTGATTCTAAATCATGAAATTTTCATGACGCATTTCAGAAATCACAAAAGGAAAACTCAAACCAGCAGATTGAGGGGTAAGTAATTGCTGCTAAATGGCAGGCCATGGGATATCTTTATTATGAAACGCATAAATATTGATGAGAAAACATACTGAAACCTTAATAAATTAGATATGAAGAGAAAACTCAAACAAGAAGTATAGCCAGTAAACATTCACAGGGAAATATTCAAATTTGTGAGTTATGAAAGAAACGATTTCTAAAAACTGGAAACGTTGGCTTCGCCTGTTAAATTAGGCCAAAATGTTTAAGTGAGAGTAAGGAATGCTGACAAGAGTACGTGCACGTACTGCCTTCCAATAATCAGGTATGGATGCAAATGAGAATGCGGGCGTGTTGGAAGACCGCGTGGCAATATCAGTGGCGTCCACAGCCATGACTCTGTCTCCTGTCTTTTGGCTCCTAGAAGTGTGATGAACTGCCTGAGGGGAGAGTCTGAAAAGAAGAGAAGGCTGCACCGGCAAGATGCTCTGCATAGCACCTCTCGGGGTACAGGGACACCATAAGGATCTAAATGTGCAGGGACAGGGTAATAGCCAGGTTGATTATACTACGTCTCCCAGACAACACATGGGGTTGTGTCACACACATGTGCCACCTTGGTTTGGATTCACCTGGGGAAAAAAGACATTAGTGCAGAAACGAGTAACTCCAGACAGAGTGTGTGGCTTCCTTGATATTGTTATTTCAATTAATTCAACGATAGAATTGTGCTCTCACTAAATGAGATTTGACCAACGAGCAGCACAGCTATGGAGGGGTTAGCATGAGGAGAAACTGAGTCAAAGTATGAAGGAATTCTCCCCACCACCCGTGGAACTCTTCCATACACCTGAATTTATTTCCATCTAAAAGCATGTGTACAGAACAAGGCAGGAATCACACCCTGTTCATGCCTGTAATATACAGTGTAATTCTTTACAATTTTACACTATATTTTATAATAATACAGTGTAAACGTTAAGAAATGTGCCCAGATGACCATAGTGCTTTGATTACAGCCCTATGATGGATTTATTTGAAAACTAACTTGATGGCAAGAGAAAATGATTGATTGTGACATTTAGGCAGATGAGATTAAGGACTATTTACTTCCCTATTTACTTCTATTTGACAAGCTTTACACCATGTTAGCATCCTGGTTTCTCACATTTTAAAGAAATTTCTTGCAAAAAGTATTTTTTGCATCTAAAGGTCAGAACTGTGGGGTTAGGAGTCCAGCCGAGGCCCCCGGTTACGAAGGAAATCTGAGAGGTATGGCCAAGTTTGCACCAGCCGGTTAGAATGAACAGAGCTGTCGCAGGTCTGCAGTCTCATTTCCTCTATTGAATGATAAGGCCAAATACAGTTTGTAATCAATAATGCAGATTTGCTCTCCCCAACAAAAGGTAATAGACCTACTTCAGCTTATGGACCCATGTCTCATGACATCCATCACAGTCAACTCAAGACAACCAGGAAGGAGGCTGTTAGGGGCATTAAAATGTCACATGGAATTGCCTACTGGCTGTGACTGAACCTCTATCAGGGAGTGGCTGGCTGCAAAGGACACAGGACACCCCCTCCCGACACATACACACTCCTTGCTATTCAATGGCTGGCTATAACTAAGGCAGGAGTTTGCGTCATCCTTCCTACTCTCTTTTAGATTCATTAAGGAAGTTCTGGTCAGGAATGGGGTCTCATAAACATGTCTGTCTCCTTGGGCTCCTAATCCCAAGAGAGGGCTAATTCAGGATGGCAATTTTAGCCAGCTGCCTCTTGGCTATCAACATCATAAGGTTTTTCATCACCATGAAGGGAGGGCAGCCTTTCCCTGCTTCTTTTCATTCAAGAAGCAGTTGTCTACAGCGTGGTTCCGGCCAGAGGATAGGATTCTAGGGCTTGTATCCAGGACACACAAATGGCAGCTAGAAGAACTAGAGACTCCCCAAGCCATGTCTGCAGGCTGAGTGTGACATCTCTGTGTATTTGTTTGACCTGTTCTGGAGGGCAAGGCAGACTGTCAGCTGGTGTTCTTTGAAGCTGTAGTTGCTGCACAGGAACGTTGCTTACAGAGAAATTCCGTGACTCCTGGGATATGGAAGGGCAGGCTACAGGCAGGGATAAGGCAGCCCATGGTGTCACCCCTGGGGTAGAGATAAACTCCAGTCAGGAAAGCATGGTGGATCTAGAAGGACCAGAGGAACCATCAACCAAAGGGAGGAAACAGGCTTGTATCAACTTCAGAGACAAGAAGGCATGAGGGTATGGTCTTCACAGCCATAGACGATCACAGTAATCCCTTCCCTAAAAGCTCCTCCAGCCACAATAGAAACTCTCTTCCCATCTCTACACTCTCGGAGTCATCAAAGCGGATTCAGACTTTATGTAAGGCATACAAAAGCCAGTGTTGGCTCTCCAAGAACTCTCTGGGAAGCAGAAAGAGTTTGATCTCAATTAGGCTGAGAGCTTGTCTGTTATGGTGAGGACACATAGCAGTGTTCCCCCAACATCAACCCCCGCCCCCCAACAGTGAGCCACTCACGTCTGGGGCAAACAAGAATCAAGCACCAAGACAAAACATAATGTTTCCATCTTGACGTTGATGGCTGTAGATGATGCAATTGTGTTCCACATAGAAAAGCAGTGTTGAGGAAGTGGAATAAACGAGCACCATTCACTAATAAAGCAAGCCCTGAACACAGCCCTGAAGCTGCGTTCTTGTAAGCTAAGTGCTGCATCTCCAAAGAGATAACTAAACAAAAGCCACTTCTTTGCCGGGAGGAGCTATTTCTGAGATTCCTTCTCTGGAAAGTTAAAAAACAAACAAACAAAAAATAACACACACACATACACACAGAGTATTAGTTTTTTGTTTTGTTTTGCATTAGAAACTTCCAAATAATTAGATCAATTTCTTATGGTGATTTTATTTTGTAAAATACTTCAACTTACTGAGCAAAATTCATCTCGGATTCAATTAGTTTTGCAATCCAATTCATAAAACCACTTCAAATGCAAACCAAAACATGGTCTGTGACAGAAACACGTGGCCAGCTCCCCGTTATTTGATTTTCAGGGAGTGAACCACATTATGGTCACTGATGCAGTAAAAAGTGCCTGGCTAACCAAAAATAGCAAATTCTGAATAAGAAAACAAACCCACATTTGTGTCTTCTGAAGAGTGTTCTATTGTTACTACAATACTACAGTAGCGTTTTAAAGATGTGACTAAATTCCCCGCACAGAAAATGTTTCCAAGTTAATGCCTGCAAGGCAGCAGAAACCTGACTTTAAAGCACAGAATAGGGGTTGTTCTACTCAAGCCAGGGTTTGAGGAATGCCCAGACACCAGATCGCAAGAGGTCTTGTCTTCCAGAGCCCTGTGAGCCTCTTTGTGTGAGGCAGCCCATGGCTGTCACAGTCAGGCTCCCCTTTGAAGTCCACTAATACAAAGTCTAACACTGGAACTCAGGCCATCATTCTGGCGTGCGGGATGACAAGGTTAGGATATGGGCTGAGGCATCCATGGGTACATGTGCCTGACCCCCACACGGAAACTGGAGTGGGGGCTCAAGCTAGCTTCTCACATTGTCTAAGAAAGCAAGAAAGAAGGTTGAACATTTCCACCATGGGTACCTATCACCATACACATGCATGCACACACACACAGGCACTCACACACACACACACACACACACACACACACACACACACACAGGCACTCACACATACACACAAGCACACACATACACAGAAGTTTACACACATTACACAGATACACATAAATGCCGATAAGTAACATGCTCATCCTTCCCTACAATCATAGTACCCTACAACTCATGTACCAATTGGGGGCAGAGAAGTACAGACTATGAATCCTGCCCCCAATTTGGTACATTTTTGGTACATTTGGACAAGGTTGCAGCGTAGAAGCTTTACTGGCAGGCAATTTCAACCTACGGCTACTGGGCCAAACTCACCCCAGGCTAATTATGAATGTGTCCCAATTTACTTAAAAGTTTGAGATTTGTTTTCCTCAATCACAAACACACCAAATGTCCAATATTGCAGGCTGGATCCCTCATCTTCTCCCTGTATATGTCCCCTCTTCTAATGTACCGTGTAGCTGGGACACCAGGGCACACTGTCAAGTCCCCTTCTCTCTTCTGTCTCATATGGACTCTCTGTGCCACTCCTGACACTCATAGACTGTAAGCCTCATGAGGCCAGGGACATTTGGGACCCCCCTCCAGTCTTCTTTCATCCTGTGTGCTGGCCCAGTGTAGACATGGGAGGCTAAGTAAACAATTGACTGAGTAAATCCCTGTTCCCTTTGCGCTGCACCTGGGACCCTAACCAGTCTCCTTTCCATCTATACTCACACCTCTAAATTAACCACAGACCTGGATTTACTCTTCCAGGTGCAATGTTTTCACAGCCCACTGCAGACATGCATGGAGCCTCTCTCAATCCCCAGAAATACTATCACAGTTGAGGTTGAAAACCTTTTGCCCTATGCTAGTTAGTGACTTGCTGGGATTGGAATATGGTTCAGTGTTCTTCCTTTTCATCTAAAGTTCAGCCTCATTAGTCTCTCTCTCTCTCTCTCTCTCTCTCTCTCTCTCTCTCTCTCTCTCTCTCTCTCTCTCTCTCTCTCTCTGTGTGTGTGTGTGTGTGTGTGTGTCGTAAGAGTTATTTCTTCCTTTCTACCATTTGGTTCTGGGAACTGAACTCTTAACAAGGCCCACCTTTCCAAAGAAGGCATTGAGAGGCAGAGGGAAAACCCAAGGTGTTGTGTTCCATGTTGTGTGCCCACAGCCACAGGCAAGAAAGAGGCCTTTGGAGGGACTAAGGATCATAAGTCTGTGACCTGTAACCAGCCTTCATCTTCTGATGGCCTCAGAGAAGGTGGCCTGTATCTACAGAAAACTCCCCCCCCCCCAATGTCACTGGCTTGCTACTAGAACAAAGCATCTTTGGGGGCTATTGTGCCCACAGGCAGGGTCATTGCAGATAGAATATTGCCATTAGGATGTCAGAGGTGATCATTGCAGGCAAATCCAAAGTGAAGGCTCCCTGAAGCAGCCAAGAGAAACAGTTTGCACAGCTCCAAAGTATCATACCAGAAATGTTTGCAAACAGCTGTCAAGGTTTTTCACGTTCACAAACTCTACAACATGGAGCCTGTCATAGTCCGTGAAGGCAACCATAACAAAATACCATACGCTGGTATTAAAAACAACAGAAATGTGTTTCTCATACCTATACACCAGGGAGTCCATGGTTAAGTCATGGCAGGCATGGTGTCTAGTGAAGCCTTCTTTCTGGTTCATACATGATACCTTCTTGCTGGATCCTTATATGGTAGAGAGGAGGCTGACATTTTTCATCCTCTGTTAGGGGATACTAATGCCAGTTGTGAGAGATGTACCCTCATGACCTGGTCACCCTCCAAATGCCCTACCTTTGAACTCTCTGGGGACTTAGTGTCCACATATAAACCCGGAGGAGTCAAGAATCCACTCTGGAGTAGAGCTAAACCCCTCATCAGGGCTGAACCAGGCTAGCCACGTGTCAGATAGGATGAAATGAGATGAGAAGAGTATGCCACTTCTGACAAACCTAAATTAAGTGTCACCAGGAAAATAATAACCCATTTGAAAAGCATCAATGTCCCGAAAGACGAAAACAAACTGAGCATCTGCCACTGACAGCATTAAAGAGATGTGACATCAAAAGGCAGAGTGGGATCCTGGATTGGATTAAAAATAAAAGGTAGCGGGGAAAATGGGTAGAGTTTGAATAATAACTTTCTGTCGTTAATAGCACTGTATTGATGTTAATTTCTTAGAGCTGATAACTGATCACCATGGTAATGTAAGACATTTACATCAGAAGACGCTGAATAAAGGCTCTATGGAAACACTACTGTGTAAGTCTGAAATCTATGTGAAATACACACTTTGGTAAACTGGAAATTTCTTGCAAGTAAAATGAGCAAAGAGAAAAGGCATCATTCTTTTTGTCATCACAACCCCAGTAAGGGATCCTGGTTGCCCAGGCAGGAGCCTCCTCACCTGGCTGCCTGAAGCTGACTGTCTAAGCTGCAAAAGCAATAACACAAAGCCATCCAGCATGGAGGACCGATGGCGTTCCCAAGGTACCACCCCTAGCTAAGGAGCTATTCACAATTGATGGCTGCCGGTGGGAGGAGTTACTTTTCCTTAGGTGTCTGCCTGCTGGTGGGTTCCTCATGACCCGATGCACGATCCCAAAGGCATACATGTGTGGACAGCACTAATTAGACTCAGGGATCTCAAAAGTTAAAAAAGCCAAAGGAGGAGGCTATGAACATGTGATGGGTAATCCTGGGAGGAGCTGGAACTGATAAGGGTTGGACATGATAACAAGACACTGTATACATACATTAAATGTATTTAATTTAGTTAAAAATTTATTTTTTATTTAAAATTCAAAAATTGAGTTTAAAAAAATATTTGCAAGACCACAAAGTTGATCCTTTCTCCTAGTGCCACTTAGAGCACTAGAATGCCACACCAATTCTTTGGTAAATGCAGCTTTCCTTCCTTTTCCTATCTAAAACCAATGCCAAACTAAATCTCCCTCCCCACCTCCCACCCCCTTTTTTATACCCAAACACTGGTTTCTGGTAACACAGGTAGCACTGGAGGACTGCTGGGAACCTGACCTAAAAAGCATCTGCCCCCTTGCTTTTTTTCTAACTCTGTGTGTATGTGTGTTGGGGGATTTTTGAGACAAGGTCTCACTATGTAGCCTTGAAAGGCCTGGAACTCACTATAGATCAGGCTAGCCCCAAGCTCACTAAGATCCACCTGTCTCTGCTGAGTGCTGGGATTAAAGGTGTGAGCCACCATGCCCAGCCCCAACACCCAATCTTTATGGTTTTCCTAAGGCACATCCTGGCCAGCCCTCACTTGTAGTCCCTTCCTGGCAAAACCAGGTCTTGGAGAGCATAGAGCCCAACCATCCGTGAACCTTATTGTGGCTTATAGTATGGCTTATTATATACAATTGCAAAGGGCTTAGAATCGTTTCTCGGCCTTTTGGCTAAGATCAAGTGCAAAGGGCTTAGAACTCGTTGTCTTTCAGAGAATAAAGACTACAGCCATTTGAGAGTGGAAAGGAAAGCAGTGGCCTCCCTTTACCCTGAAAGCTGGTGGCTTTTAAAATTCCTGGTAAGTTCACAGGTCTGGCCCACAAACTTGTTAAGTATGATCTCCTGGCAACCACCTCCATCAATGTCACCTTGACATCTTATGCCGAGTGCACTCAAGCCCAGAAGACACACTTGGGAAAATAAAAACTAGATTCTTCTTCCTAGAAAACACAAACTCCTAGGCCAGAGATACTGCATGGTAAGAGACCTGCATGCCTACTGCAGCCTACTCCCTCTCAAGCAGTTCAGCAGCTGAGAGCTTCAGGGATGACATACCTGGGCTGCAGCTCTCTACTTGCTCGGCTGCATACAACATAACATGCATTACCCCTTTTAACTCTCCAGATTGAGCTGCGATGCAGGCATCAGTATACCTATTTTTCAAATGAGGTGCAACAAGTTCAAGGTCACAGAAGATGAAGCCAAGATTTTTACCACAGACTCTCACTCCAAAATAGATGTTTGCAATTACTGCTAGGATCCTGAGATAAAATAATACCACAGGAATGTTGCAAAGAACAGATTTACTACATGATAGCAACTGCCAGCAGAAGTCACATATAAATATATACTTATTCACTTGGCCCATGGACCAAAGAACATTTTGATGTTTTATCCCCATCCTCAGATTTGGGATTCCAAAGCAAGACTTTTCTACACAAGAGGGGGGCCAGTTTAATTGGACTTCATGCCAACGAAGTAATGGTAATCAGGCGAAGTGGAGTCATGTGGATTTCAGAAAGCCCAATGTAATAAATTTAGCTTGTAATAGGGAAGATATGCTACATCTTTTATAAAAATCGCCTAAGTCACAAAAGCATGGAAATGAAGAACAATAATAGTGCACTGAGCACTTTAGACTAGACGAACTTTCAGCTATAGTTTTCAGAGATTTAGATGTGTTCACTCACACAATCCTCTAACAGCCCTAAGGCAGGCACTACCTTAATTTACGTGTGAGGAATGTAAGGGACGGAGAAGTCAAGACCCTGTTCTCAAGTAATGAAGACAGGCAAGCAGTGTGGGGCTTTGAAGGACAAGTGCTCCCCCATCGGCTTAGCTCTATGATCACTTGGTTTAGTTGGTGGCATTGTTTGGGGAGGTGGTGCAACCTGGCTGGAAGAATTACATCACTAGAGGTGGACTTTTGAGAATTTATAGCCTGTTCCTACTTCAAAGTTGCTCCCTCTTCACTTCCTGTTTGTAGTTGAAGACCTGATTCCTCTGCTTTCTGTTCCCGCCATCATGCCTGCCATTGGCTGCCTGTCAGTCATTCCTCACTGCCATAATGGAGCTAAGATATCCTGCTGGAAGTGCAAGCCAAGATAAACATCTTTTTTTTCCTGATAAGTTGTCTTGGCCATGGCATATTATTGCAGCAACAGAAAAATAACTAATAGAAGCAGAGGCATTCTAGAGACTGGGCACCAGGAAATGAAGTACTGGGCTTTTGTTTGTTTGGGCTTTTGGGGGGAGGGGTCTTGTTTGTTTGTTTGTCCATTTTTGTCTGACAAGGGATGGAGACTAGATAGACATAGGGACCAGGGAATCATAACCTCTCACTGGAAAGAAATACAATGTGGTCAGAAATCCTAGAGGGAACTTGTTCCGAGCCCAAAACCAGAGTTCAAGACGAATGCAGTTACTCACCCAAAGAATCGGAAAACCTGTAGTGTATACGAGTAATAAAAGTGAATAGACACTTGACGGAGCAGATGCTGTACTTCAGTAATTTGCATGTGTTTTCTCCACCAGTCTTCAGGAGAACCCTATTTTATGCATAGGGAAAGTGAGGTTGATGGAGATACAACAGCTTGCCCACTGGATGACACGCCTTCTTCTCCAACTATGAGTGGCAGGGAGGAGTTGAGACTGGTTGTCCTAAGAAACTAAAACTCCCAACCATAGGCTCCATGGTCTTCTCTCTGGTTGAAGGGGCACCAACTTCTAACATAACTAGCTTCATGCCATCTGTGCCATGTTTGCCCCATCGAGAGCAAGAATTGCCCCATTTAGGGCAAGAAGGTCTTTCTTACAATTAACTGAGAAAGTATAAGGGACTCTCACGTATCAACTTTTTTTTCCCCAGAGCGGAGGACCGAACCCAGGGCCTTGCGCTTGCTAGGCAAGTGCTCTACCACTGAGTTAAGTCCACCAAGCCCTAACTTTTTAAAGACAACATGAACATAATAATGTGTGTCTGTGGGATGAATGGTGTTATCGTCAATGACAGATCGTCAATGATGGGCAGAAGTTGCAGAATACTAGGGTGTCCATCGGGACTTAAGTTCCCAATGAAAATAAAATCAAATCAGCCTAACTGAAATGATGAGACGGGAGGATCTTTCTATTTTCCAACACAAGCAAATCATGTTATGATATCAGAGAAGAGAGGAATCATTAAGACTAGAATTACTGTGCTGATAACTCCTGAGTTAGAAAATCAATACCCAGTCAATGAGATCTGTGATCTCATTGAGATCTGCTACCTCAAAGAGACATGTTTGAATAAATTACAAGGTTAAATCATTCTGCATGTGCCCCACTGATGCCCTAGCAGTTATCTATCTTAATTATCTAATTTAATTTAAGGATCTGACTTAATTCGTGATATACCAACTACTAAGTATTTTGATTCACTTTCTGTTATCAGTCAGGACAGGCTAAGTGGTGCTGCTCTAACAGATGAGCCACAAGCACCATGGCTTAAGACAAGAGGGATTAGTAACAATTTACAAATCACTGAGGGTTGGTTGGCTATAGCTCTCCTCCCATTCTGTCCCCATCATGGAGCTCAGACCAAAATTTGGAGCAAGGTGAACCATGAACTCACTAATCAAGCTGTTTCCAAGGAGTGACAAAAGTTACTAGCTCATCTCTCATTGAACAGTGTTAGTCATATGATTCACCCGACTTGGTTGACCACCATTATGTATTAACAATAACAGTCTATCAAAGTTTGAAGACCACAGAACACGGGAAAATCAGTCAGAAAATTAAACAGTAGTGGGAGTCCCTTAGGTCCTGTACAGGTGACCCAATGTTTGGAAGCCCTTCAAAGACACATCTACGCTACTAAGTACCTGTTTTCAACAAACAGTGATCATTGTGTGGCCTTCTCAGGCTCAAAGATGAACAAGAAGAATACAATCATTAGGCATTTCTAAGCATCCATTGCCCTTACCCTCACGTTCATACAATGTGCTAGCTCTGCTGGGCATTCTTGAAATAGTGGACTTAAAAGGTCCTTCAACTATAATTAAAACACTACGGAACTGGCATAGGAATGGACAGGAAGATCAATAGAACAGGACAGATAGCCCTAGAACATATAAAAACTTAATTTATGATAAGAAAGGCATCTTGGATCAATGGGGAATGGAAGAATTATTCCTCGGATGGCATTAGGACAGTTGGCTAGCAAATTAGAAGAGAAAATCAATCTCCAGCCTTAATTCATACTCTATACAGACATAACTTCAACTCCAGATGGATTAAAGAATTGAGAAATAAACATTTGTAAAGTCATAAAACAAGGACATTCTCTCCAGTCACCCTCAGCCACTCCAGCATTATTACATCTAAGTTTTCACTTAGACAAAATCATACACAAAATAAACAGATTGCAGAGCTGTTTTTCAAAACATTTCTTATGTGAGAAGAATGCCAAAGATAAAAATACCACTTAAGGATAAATATTTACAAACCAATAGAAGATTAATATCATTTGACACACAAGGAGCTCATGCAAAACACAAAAGAAATACGTTAAGGTCCACAGAGGGAGAATGGGACTTCAAGAGACAAATTACCGGCAACAACAGAATTTAAACACACACATAAGACAAATATTTAGAACACATGAGTAATTAATGAAGTACAGTTCTTACTGAGTCCCTGGAGGCAACTGTTTCCTGTAATTGAAACAAGGTACTGGCCAGTTGGTGCCACAGGTAAAGGCACTTTTCCACCAAGCTGAGTTCAATTCTCAGCACCTACATGGTGGAAGGAGAGAGTGAACTATACAAAGTTGTCCTCCAACTTCTACATGCACGCTTATGCACATCCTCATACACACACACACACACACACACACACACACACACACACACAAAAAAAAAAAAAAAAACATACATTTAAATGAAACTAGTTGGGTTTTAGTTTGTTTTGCTTTTAAATCATAACATCTCACTATGTTGCCCTGCCTGGCATGAAACTTGTCATGTTGACCAGGCTATTCTTGAATGCGCTGAAATCCTCCTTGTGCCTATGACTGCCTCCTGAAGCTGGGATTAAAGTATGTGCCACCATGCCAGGCTGAAACAAATTTTTAATAATGATAAGCTCTCTAGGAACATTTTGTATACATCATTTTAATTTGATACAATTATTTTTGTGTTTGTGGTGGGGGAGACGGAACTCAGGATTTTGTACAGATGAGGCAAGCCTTCTCCCTGGGCTATATCCCAGCGTTTGGTTTTCTCTCACAAGGTCTCAGTGTAGCTTAGGTTGACCTCAAACTTGTTTTCTCCCTCTCTTGGGTTCCAAGTGCTGAGAGTGCAGGAAGCACTATCATGCATAGTTTGGTATTGCTCTTAAAAAGTAGATAGACAATGTAAGACCTTAAATATATACCAATATGCCCAAATATAATTCTAACATTCTGTATCGAATAATTAATCTTATGTAGAAAAAACAAAGTTTTTGTATAAATATGTTCATCTTAATATACTCAGAATAAACAAAAATTCAAACAGCAAGAATGTGGAAGTGGATTATGGTCACATATATGTGCATAATGACCTGCCACTTAAACAATGCTTATCAAGAGGTCGTAATAAGAAGGTGGAAATGATTGTTTTCTGATGTATTTGAGCAAAGCAGTCTCTATAATGAATGTAAACACAACACATGAGTATACATATAACATATGACTGTACAAATGCCACATGAGCATACATATAACACATGACTGTACATATGCCACTTGAGTGTATATATAGCACATGACTACAAGCAATACAAGGTTGGTTGTACATGCAACACGAGTGAAAATACAACACACAGCTATACACACACATACAGTGGTATATAACACATGAGTGTACATACAATACATAAGTGCATACACAACACAGGACTGTACATATAATACAGAAGTGTACACACAATGCATGATTATATAAACCAGAATAATTTTTCTGAGAAAATAATATTTTTCTGAGAAAATTATCAACAAAAATTTTATTGAGAGTTTTTCCAAAGTGGTTACATTTTCTTTCTACTTTTTCAAATATTTTAATTTTCATTTTAAAAGCGTGTGTAGTTTCTTGAAGATAGATAAGCATCTTAACAGCTGATAATAATGGAGAATTGGAGGCTGAAGAGATGGCTCAGAGGTTAAGCACACTGGATACTCTTCCAAAGGTCCTGAGTTCAATTCCCAGCAACCACATGGTGGCTCACAAACCATCTGTAATGAGATCTGGTGCCCTCTTCTGGCCTGCAGGGACATATGCAGGCAGAACACTGTGTACATAATAAATAAATAAATCTTAAAAAAAAATGGAGTTTGCAGGTGTCCACCTCAATGGGATTCACATGATAATGCTGCTGGTGGTGGTTTATCCAATATATCCATTGCCAGTTTATTCCATAGCAGACACCCTATAAAGTTACTCTTATACATTGCAGTCATTACCATGAAAGAAAGTGAGACTTTGATATTTTGACCGTGGCAGTGAGAGCAGCAGGAATGGAGCTCCAGTGAGCTCAGGCATCTGACTTTGAAGCCAACCCCACCCCAACCCCCCACCCCACCCCAACCCCACCCCCACCCCCAACCCCAATCTCTCGAGAAAATTGCCACGGTGCACATTTCATTGCCCTGGTGCCCCTTTTTTACTTAGAAAGTGTACGATCCGTGGCAATTTTCTCTTCATCCTGTTTCTTTGCCTTTTGTGTGTTCCTTCCTTGGCCCTAGAAATTCTAAGATGGCCGCTTTGCTCCAAGCTTGTGGTTTGATAAAGATCTTGGAGGCTGTAAGAGACTTCCAATGTTTTATAAACGATTTTCATTTCGTTTTTTTGCTGTCTTTACTGGCCAATCAGAAAGCAATCCCCAAACTCGAGAAGAGTGTCTCCATCAATGGACGAATGAATAAAGATAAGGCGGCGTGTGCACACTGGACTACTACTCAACCTTTAAAAGCAAAGGAAAGCTTGCCATGGGTAACAGCACAGATGAACCGGAAAGACACGGTACTGGGTGAAATAAGCCAGGCAGAGAGAATTACCATGAGCTCTCACTCCTGTGAATCTAAACATGATGACCTTGCAGAAGCAGAGGGCTGAGTGCTGGAGACCCCGGGTGGAGACTGGAAGGAAAAGGAAGATGTTAGGCAAAATCTACAGCATTTCAGTTATGGGGGGAATAAGTTCAAGAGCTCTACAGTGCAGTCATGAGAGTTCAGAGTATTGTATACTTGGAGATAGGTATTGTGACACATCAGGAGAGGGGAAAGAGGAGGGATGGAGGGAGGGGAAGGGAGGGGGAGGAGGGAGGATGGTGGCAGCTGTTCTGCAGTATGTAGCTGCCCAAGAAGGATGTTATTCAAGTTTCTACAGGATCATGGTTCAGATTCGTTTCTTGAGAGCATAAATCACTGGGAAACATTAAAAATGTAGCTAATGTTAATAAGGACCATTTGGTTTTAGCCTATAACCATCTTCTTGAAAGTAAGCATTCCAAGGGTACTGAAACTGTAACTGAAGCGTCTGAGCAAGTGAAAGATGTGAAGCTTGATGACGATAAACCCAAAGAAACCAAGTCTGAAGAGACTCTTGATGAGGTCCACTGAAATAAACAAAATCGGGTCTAAAAAAAGGAGATAATCCAACTTTCCAAAAAGGGAGATGTTGTTCACTGCTGGTATACAGGGACACTCCAGGATGGGACTGTTTCTGATACTAATGTTCAAACAAGTTCAAAGAAGAAGAAAAATGCTAAGCCTTTAAGTTTAAAGGTCAGAGTAGGCAAGGTTATCAGAAGCTGGGATGCTCCTGACAGAAGTAATGGAAGGGAGGACGGACTGGAGATTGAACCAGAGTGTGCCCGATCCAAAGAAAGAACAGCCTGAGGCTAAAATTCCACAAATGCCAAACTCAGTCTTGAAGTGGAATTAGGAGATATTGACTGAAACCAATGCTTCAGATCCGAAGACATCAGCAACAATAAAGACTTGGCCTTGAAGCTTAATGTGACTAATTAGAGCTCATTACTATTGGAAGGGAAAAGTCACTGGAAAATTCGAGGAGTTAACGCTTGTTACTTGATCCCAGTTTTTGAAAAATGTAATCCCCTGGAAGTCCCTTTAAGTCTCTGATTTTTCACTATAGCTGTGTAAAGTATTAAAGAGAACTATTTTTTCCTTTACCTCATATTATAAACTAAAAGGCTCAATAAAGATGTCATGGATTGTCTTGGAAAACAATGAACAACACCAATAAAAAAAAAAACCCAGAGGGCTGCAGCATATAAAATAAGATCAAGCTTTTTCTATCTTGGGTTAAGGAGACTCACAGAAAGAAACATTTAAGACCCCTCTAAAGTCTACTTCTCTTCCTCCAGTCCCTCCTCTCTCATCATCATCATCTTCTTCTTCTTCTGTATGGCTACTTTTGTTTTATTATTTCAATAGTGTTGAGTGTTGAATCCAGCACCTCACATACTAGGCAAGGCATATATTTCTGAACTACACATTTCCAGTCCCTAGCTACCCATTTACCAAAAAATCAGTTTATGTTCTGAGTCCTTAAAACTTTTTTAATTTAAACTTTGGAGCAACTCCCAAATGCAAACATTGAATGCCTTGGTTTCTGTATGAGGAAACCCAAGGGAATATAAGAAACAGGTTTGGGTCTCATGTTAGAAGAAGCCAGAGCATCTAGTTTCAAAACCAGTACTCTGGACCAAAAGGCAAGCTTTGCACTCCTTCTACAGGCCAGACCTCAGCATGAAGAGAGTCTCATGAGCAGACAGTATCCAGCAAGAACTTCACCATACATCTTCCAGGACACGGGCCTATTGATGGGCAGGACTTCCCGGGTCTTCAAAGGATAGGAAAAGAGGGAGAAGCTAGGTTGGCTGCTTGCAAGATGCTAATAAGAGCTTTGTGGTTGTACATTTTTATATGGTAATGGCTAAATCTTCCAGTTAGCAGCTGTGAGAAAAAGAGGTTTTTGCAAGGGGCTGCTTGAATACAGAGGAAAAAAAAATCTGTCTGTTTTTTCCTAAGGGATGGCTTTCCAAGGACATTTTTTTTCTGGGAAACTATTTATTCCCACATAGAACTACAGGGATTGAATAACCAGTCCCCCAAAAAGCTAAAAGCAACTTAGACCAGAAACCACAGCAATCCAGAGAAGTACCAAGATAGCAGTCATGGTCTAGGAAGGTCACACACCACTCTAAATACTACAGGGCAACAAGATCAGAAGTCAGTGTAACTCTGTTGACTGAATATTAGATTAAAACCACAGGCAGGTGTGTGGCACATGCCTGTAAAGCCATCAGTCAAGAGTCTGAGACAAAGAGAATCCTGAGTTCAAGGTCAGCCTGAGCTACATAGTGGATCCTGTCTAAAACCAACTGTTGAATCCCTCCACTCCTAGGTTGTATGATCCCTTAAATGTCTAAGCTGCTTAAAAATGTTTTTTTTTCCCTCAACTGGACAAAAACACAAAGTTCACTGCTAAGAGAATTACCTACAAAAATCAACAGAACAAACTATAAGCAGCCTTTTTTTTCAGTGCTGCATTAAAAATACAACTTAAAGCAGATCCCTGGCTACATCAGGCAGTAGGTCCAATGGACAAGCAAGCAGAAAAGAGCTGTTTAGTTTTTTGTTCCTCTCTAGCACACAACTCCAGAATTTAATGGCTGAAAACAACCTTAAGGCTTGCTTGTCCACTATGATTCGTTAACAGGGACCAGCCTATAGCTAAGCATCATGGCTCCACACTACCCATCATCTGCAAGACTGCCCAGTTGGGGCTGGAGGATCCAACTGTAAGGTGGACTCACCTACATGGGTGGAGAACCAGGTCTGCTGTTGGCTGGGACTACAGCAGGACTCATTTCCTGTTATCAGTGGGCTTTTGGATTCTCCTGCATATGGCCTTCCCACACAGCAGCCAACTCTAGGGAGGAGTTTAGGAAGGATGTGAATATCCAAAGGAATGGTCTCTTCACTGGGGATCACTGGTATAGTAGACTGCCACACAGGTCATTTTTTCTCCTTGGTATGAGAAATAGCTTGCTCAGCAGCACAACTACAATGCATGCATAAACAGAATAAATAAAACTCGAGCTACATGGAAGCAAGAAGAATATGAATTATACCAGAGCAATAATAGCAGCAACTGCAATTTAGGAAAATGGCTTTGAATATGAGATACTTAGGACTTTACCTTTCGTGTGAAACCAGAAAGGCCAGGCTAATACACCACCAACCAGTGCACCAGCCTGAGCTGAGCAGGCGTATGGTCAAGACTGTGAGCCTTGCTGGGCCCACTTGTCTGTGATGTGACCAGGTGAGGCAAATGTTGAGTGTAGATGTATGGGTTGACCAATATCCCGGCGCTATTTTAAGATAACATTTGCTGAAAGGACACTAGTGTTTCAAAAAGGATTTCTGTTCTCCTACCTACTATCCCGTCCACATGCCATGGTGGCAGAATCTCATCTGTCTAGGATCTGAATGCATTTTGGTTGTGTTTCTTTATATTTCCCCCTTTTCATAATCTCTATTTTCTCCAAGTTGAATCTTTCTTTTATCAACTATTTTTAATTGAAATAGAATTGTATCGCTTTCCCCAATGCTTCTGTCTCCTTCGGCCCCTCTCATGTATCCTCCCTAGAGACTTCACCCACACTCTCAAGTTTATAGCCTTTTTTTTTTTCTTTGATTATTTATTGTTACTTGAGTGCATGGTGTGTGTGTGTGTGTGTGTGTGGTGTAGTACAATGCTCAAATGTATTTAAATACAAGCTGCTGAGTCTGTTTCTGGTGTTGATGTGTATATAGGTTCAAGGCTGACGAATAAGGAGCTCATCCCTGGGAAGGACTAATTTTCCTTATTCAGGCAGTCACTGGTTGCCTGCCTGTTCTTTGTCTAGTGGTGGGACATTATGTGTGGGTACTGGAGACATTCTTTAAGATGCCTGCGCAGTCTTGATTTTTATCTTCCTAGTTAAATGCTCAGAAATATAACACTCATTGCAAGCTGGGTCAGAGTAGACTGTTGCCTGTGAGCTTGTCTGTAGTGGTTGTGAGTTTTCACTATCTGCAACACTTGGCCATTTCATCTCAGGCTGGCAAGTCCAAATGAAAGGCCCTCATCTCCCACCTGAAGGACAGAACTGTCTGCCAGAGTTCTGGGTGCTAACTAGAGAAGGTTCAAGGCCTGGCAGTTGAATAGTTTCCTACCTTTCACCGAGACACCCGTATCCTCAGTAGGTCTGCCATTCGTCGCTGGGACTTACTGTATCCCTAGTCTTTTTAGAAGTGAGGCAATTGCCTGGCTACGGAGAAATGAGAAAGAGATGTGGCATCCTGACTGCTTGTCAGTCCACACTTTCAGCCAGGCTTTCCTTATCTCCCCTTCACCTCCTCCCTCCGGCATCAGCAGATGATGCCAGCATCTGAAGAATTTAAGGGTTGGGGGTCCATGTCTGTTCACCCCTCGGCTCTCCTTACTGCCAGCTTAGGGTGTTGTTCTCCAAAATTTTGTGCTTGCATCCTCTGTTTGCGTTTGGTACCCTACCTGCTTGTTTTGAAAAGAAAAAAAAATCAATTTTAGTGGAGTTTCAAGAACACACAAAAGTAACTGCACATTTAACCTCTACTGCCTCCAATATTTGAGCTAATATTCTTCATGCAGTAAGCAAACCCTAAATGAAAAGGTAAAGAAAAGTTAATAATGCTCATCCTTCACCTTCATCCTCGTTGCCTAGCAATTCGGCGCTCTATTGCCCCATTTGCACAGCTCTCCCAGTTATGGTGGAATCTGCAATGACTCCCACTGCCTCGTATTTTGAACACATCCTCTGGCATGTGGCAGTACTTTGTGACTCTGAACATTCGGGAGGTAGGGTCTAACTGGTGGACAGGTTTACCAAGGATAGGCCTTTAAAGTTTATGCCCAGGCACTGTGGCTTGCCAAGTCTCTCTCTCGTTGCCATGATGTGAACAACTGGGATCACACGCCTGCCACCATGAACCAAGTTGCTCTGTAATGCTTTCTCCACCATGATAGGCTGAAACTCCTTGAATCTGTGAGCCAAAATATATGTTTCCCCTCTTCCTTTGTTTCTGCCCGTTATCATGGTCTCCATGGTGATAGTAACGGGTTGCTCTTCCCTTTCTGGCACCGCAGAGAGCCCTTTGTTTAAAAGGAGTTGTCCTTGAGAGGTGGACCTTATCCATTCCATCCCACATGTCTCTCTCAAATTTCCCCTCCCTGCTGTAAAGCTCAATCTATGAGTGGCATTCTGATGAATACAACTACCTTTAGCCCATATTTCTGGTGAGATTTCTTTACTTTCTGGTGATATTTCAGCTCTCTCTAAGCAACTGCTCAGCTATCTCTCTCAATAATTCATCACTGATTGAAGACTAGGGAAAGGGCTATGGTGGACTGGGAAGAGAAGGCAGGTTGGGCAAATGGTTTTCTCTTTTAAGGGTACTGGGCAAATCGCAGGGAGAAGATGTGCATTCTCTGGCCATCTGGTCCTACTAAGTGCTTTCTAATCACTGTGGAATGGTAACGACAACCCTCTGATCTCCCCCACTATGGCTGTGCAGATGTGTTGGGTAACACTTGCCACATCTACGCATGGCCTGAGCTGAACTGTTATTCGCAGGCCTGAAGACATCCCAGAGCAGTGAGGCTCGAGGTTTACTCACAAAATCCCCACTCGGAGATTCTGTCTGTTCAAAGCTGAAGGGAACAAAGCCACCTCTCTCTCCAGGCATATGGGAAGCTTTAGAAAAATACATATTGTCCATTTTACAGGTACTTGAACGGGGAGTGGGGGGGAGAAAAGGTCCACTTTCTAGGCACTCTTTCTGAATCTTAGAAACCTAAAACACAGACCTCTCAGAGGAACCGTCTCGGATTTCAAGAGCCCGAGTAAAGTGGTGCTTTTGAACTGTTGAAGAAAAATTAACCCCAGGAATGGAAATAAAGTTAATTTCTACTTGAGCGAGGATCAGGAGGCTCATTTACCGAAGCCTTGCTTCATGTAAGTACTGGATCCTTCGTGGAATTCCTATAACAACCTTAGGAGAGGCTCCGTGCTCTTTTCCCATCATGCACTATGGGCTCAGAGGCTTTAAGAGTAAGACAGTGGCTGAGCTGAGATTCGAACGTAAGCTTGCCCAACGGCCACGTCTGGGCCGGGCCCAGCACTACTTCCTATAGAAACTGACGTTGGGTCGTCAGTCACAGTCTACTTCTACTCTGTCACAAGATTAGGCTGGACTTCCATTGACGACAAAGAGATAAGGAGGTTGATATCACATATGTATCAGGCCTGGACAGGAAGCTTGCCTAGCGTAAGTGGCTTGGTTAACCTAGACCCAGTTGGTCGGGAATGAGCTCCAACCCCACATACTTTAACTGATGTAAATTCTGAACCACCTCTCTTTCATTTCCCATTCACGTGTTGCCCTTTCTCTCACCAGAGCCCCATCTCCCAGGCCTTCGTGTTCCCTAGAGTTCTCTGTTGGCCCTTAGCATTGAAAGATGCCCCGCTGCGACTTAAAGATCTGGCTGTGAATTATTTAGACCTACTGCTATTTCTGCCATTAAAGAAAAACAAGTCCCTGACCCTTTTTGTCCTGCCAACTACTATCCAATCCACCTCTACTTTCTAGAAACGGTCCCCCAAATCACCATCTAAACTCCACGTTGCCAGCACCCCTCATCACTCTCCCCCTTGTTCCACTTCCCCTCAAGCACTCATCATTGAAACATCACCCTTGTGTGCCACTGAGGTGCCAGCCACAAAAGCCCCAATGGCTCCTGCTTCGCCACTCCAGTGGGTGGTCCTTGTCTTCAGCTTACTTGACCTAGTAACAGCTTTTGCAAAGTCGACCCCTCCTTGTCCCTCTGATCTACATCCTCTACTTGGTTTCAAGCTCCCGGCTTCCCCATCAATGTACCTCACTCCCTCTGAGAAGCTGTGTTTGGTTCCATTTAACTTTTATCTTGTATTCTCTCCCTTGCTCATCTTGTTCATACTTAAAAGACTTAGTCTAGTTTAATTTCCTGTTGCTGTGATAAAATAACCTAACAAGAAAACAATCAAGTGTAGAAAGCGTTTATTTTAGCTCACATTTCCAGTTTATAGCCCATCACATGAGGAAGTCTTGGTGGCAGGAACCTAAAGCAGCAACTCACATCCACAGGCAAAAGCAGAAAAAGAATGAATGCAGGTATGCTCTGGTTCTCCTTTTTAGTACAATCTGGGAGGCACACCCAGGGAATGGTGCCACCCACAGTGGGCTGGGTCTTATCACACCAACTAATACAATCAAGACAATGGCCCACAGACATGCCACAGGACAACCTAATCTAGGTAGTCTCTCAGTGATATTCTTTTCCCCGGTGATTCTAGATTCTGTCAGGTTGATTAAGAACTATCACAAAGCTCTCCAGACCATTGCTTCGCCCACACTTTCTTCCCTGAACTGCAGGCTCACAATTTCAACTCCCACCCTTACAGGAGCATCTCCAACGCCATGCCTCTAAGATGGGACTCCTGATCTGTTCTGATCATCAGACCTGCTTTACCCATAGCCTCCTTCATTTGAATCAACATAATGTCTCCACGGAGATGCTCAGGCTAAAATCTTGGTGTCAGCCTTGATTCTTTCTTCTCTTGCTCACACACTGACTCCTAATGTCTCAGTAAATCCTGCTGGTTTTACTTTGAAAACATAGCCCCAGCCCAGGCATGTCTCACCACCTCTGCGCCTTACCTTGCCTCTTGCTTTCTCTGATGTTACTGAAATTACCTCCTGACGAGTTTCCCTCTTTCTGCTTTCAACCTCCTAAATCCTAGTCTCAGCAGAAAATAGCCAGAATTGTGTGGTGAAAAAGGAAGCCTATGGGTATGGGGTATATGGCTCAGTGGTAGAGCACTTTCTTAAGTTTTGTGTTCAGTTTCCAGCACTACAAGGAAAAAAAAAAGTCTCACAAGTCATCCCTCTGCTCAAAACTGTGTTCTGTGTTCCCACATGACCTTGATTCCAACTGTGGTTCTTATCTCTCTCATCTCTTCCGACTCAGCCTGCTCAGCCCAATCAGATGACTCTTTGGTGCTCCCTGATGCTCAGATAGCCTGCCAGTTACATCCATCCTGGAGCTTGTTAGCTGCCCTTTCTTTTCATTGATCATCTCCTCACCTCCTTTACCCCACTGACATCAGCCTGACCATTGTTGTGAATATCTGTCCCTGCCCTGTATCCTCAGCTGCCTTCTGGCAGCCAAGTCGGTGTTTTCTTGTGTTCTATAGTAGACACACACACACACACACACACACACACACACACACACACACACACACACACACATTTACTTTTAGCTGGTTTAAAGTGTTCCTTTCCTCTAGAATATAACTATTTGTTTTTGTTCAGAGGTACCAAACACCTACAACAGGGCCCAGCACATCACAAATGCTTAATAAATGCATGCTAGATTCATCCTGAAGAACACTCCTTTGGGATACTGTCTGGATCACCAAACCTTGCCTATCTGGCCTACCACGGTGTCTTAGAGGTTTTATTGCTGTGATGAAACACCATGACCAAAAAGCAAGTTGGGATTAAAAGGGTTTATTTGGCTGACACTTCTAAGATCATAGTCCATTGTTGGAGGAAGCCAGGACAGGAAATCAAACAGGACTGGAATCTGGAGGCAGGAGCTGATGCAGAGGCCATGGAGGAGTGCTGCTTACTGGCTTACTTTCTATGGCTTGCTTAGCCTGCCTTCTTATAGAAACCAGGACCACCAGCCCAGGGATGGCACCACCCACTATGGGCTGGGCTCTCCCCTATTGATCACTGAGAAAATGCCTTTCAGATGAATCTCATAGAGGCATTTTCTCAACCAAGGATCCTTCCTCTCTGATGACTCTAGCTTGAGTCAAGTTGACACACAAAACCAGCCAGTACACACAATATCCTAGATTCTGAATTCAAACTGGTTTTTGTTTCCCAAAGCCACATAGTACATACAGATAGCTGAAGTTGCTTTGCAAGGAGACAATAACAACTATGCATAGGGATACTGTAGCAGAAGTATGAGTTATGCATGGGAGGGGTCCATCTTGTCTGAATCCATCTTTTCTGTGTTGCAGACTCCATTCCATGTCCCAGAGCAGCACACAGATGACCAGGGCACACGACCTCCTCATCTGCCCAGGACCTGCCTCTGCCACTCACGAGCCACAATTCCTAAAGGCAGTCTCCTTCCTTCGTGTGCCTGTTTCCTGAGCTGCTGAATGTACACCTTCATTGAGCTTACATCTAGCACCACTTTAAAGATTTGCAATTTAGGATTAAATTAGATAATATAAGGATGAGGAAGAAGTTTTTTTAAATGCTTGCTATATAACCTTCAGGGGCTAGAGGGATGGCTCAGCAGTTAAGAGCACATACTGCTCTTGGGGAGGACCTAAGTTCAATTCCCAACTCAATGTCATGTGGCTCTCAACCAGTTATAACTCCAGCTCCAAGGGAATCTAAAGCTTCTGGCCTGCATGGGCACCTGTACTCATGTGCACACGTTTACACACACCACACACACACACACACACACACACACACACACCACACACACACACACACACTAAAAAGTAAAAATCTTTTTTAAAAAAATTAAATAATTTTGGCTAATAAGTAATTTTCAATGGGCTGGAAATGCAGCTCAATCAATAGAGTGTCTGGCATACCTGAAGCCCTGGCTGAGTTCAGGTGCCACATGCCCATATGTGTTGGCAGCACATACATATATATAATCCTAGCACTTGGGAGTAGAGGCGGGGAAGATCAGGAGTTCAAGGTCAACTTCAGCTACATAGAGAAATTCGGGCCAACCTGGTCTCCATGTGGTAATGTCTCAAAATCAATCAAACAAACAAACAAATAAATAAATAAATAAATACTTCATGCAAGTTTGTGACAAAATATATAAGCATATAAGTAATAAAACATATTTATGTTGTTCATTTCTGGTCATTTCATACAAGTTTTAGCTTTTATATCCACAGGTATTAAGGAGCTTCGTAACAGAGTACCTAATACATGACAGAGGTTTCAATGTCATCTCAAACTCCACCACAGGAGCTTCCACCAGTGATTTAAAACCTAGAGGCGGTCCAGAGAGAGGAGAGTGTGATGGTGTGATCTCACTGTGAGCGAACAAACGAGTTGGTTGGAAAGCTCAACGTAACAAGCAGTGACAGGGAAGGCCCCACAAGCTGTGAAGCTGTAAGTCTCTCCTAACGTCAGAATGGAGTCCTTGGGAAATGCACTCTACAGCTTACTTTGACATTGTTCAGATAGAGTGGGGGTCATAGTTATGGCCGTTAAAGATGCAGACTCCTGCCCAGATGGAAATAGAAGCCAATACCCAAGAGAGTCTTTCTGCCAGCAAAGGTCCGTGGGCCAAGCATGTGAGAAAGCCATTTCCCTCCTTGTCTAAGCAGATAACAACTCTTAGTTCTGGGACTTCGTCCATCTGGCTCTTTTCAAGTTCTTGAAGACTGATTTTTCTCAAAACCACTCTTCCTATGTGGCCAGTCCACACACACTGGATCCTGTCTGGAATGCCCTGGAGAGACATTGACACTGACATGCAGGGGTAGCAGATCCCAGCTGCAGTCTCTCCTCTTTGGTTACTTCTCTTTACCAAATGATTTAGAACCTGGGGCTGGGAGCACCCAGAAATAGTTCATGATCTTCGGTGGGAGGTTCTCAGAGCCCAGAGTGATTGCTGCTCACCCTTGTGCCTGGGAAAGACAGTGCTTATCACACTAACTAATGAGTGGCTCTGGCTGGATCTTTGCCTGAAAAGTGTGAGTTTAAAGGCCAGATAATTACTACATAAGACAGATTAAGAGGGCAGAGCAAGATTGGTTAGGAACACAGCATTCTTAAAAGGTTTCTTTCTCCTCCTAAAATGTACAAAGGCAATCCTAATGAAGTCTCCAAATAATGGGAAAGACACAGCCCTACCTGGCTATCTCTTGTCACCAAAGCTTCCAGGACTGGAAGACTGAAAGTGGGTTACATCCAATCAAGTTGTTAGCCAAAAGGCTCCTGTGGAAATCCCCAAACTATCTAGCCTATTGAGAAGACAATAGGTTGCTCTCCATGAACTGTCAGCAAGGCCCCATTGCTGAAGATAACACCCAAAGAACTTACGGAACATGGAGGGGTCAAGCTGGTGCCTACAGAGAACCTTCACCTCTACATCCTAGTGTCTTTGGTACACGAAGGTACTCTGCAGGCTACTAAAAGAGAAATGTAAATACAACCCAGCCACAAACCCTTTGATCTACAATGTTGTCCTTCCTGCAAAATATGGTAAGGCAATGATGGTACGAAGCTTGACGGAGTAACCAACCAATGTCTGATTTGACTTGAGGCTTACTCCACGAGATGGAACCCATAACCAACACTGCTTGGGTAACCAAGACCAGAGACTAGATAGCCCAGAATCCTAAGGTAAAACCAAATAATACTGATCTAAAAACAGAAAAAAAATGTAGTAATACAAATGACCCCTAATGATATTCTGTTATACTCATAGATGAATACCTTATTCAGCCATCATCAGAGATGCAGCAGCTGGGAGCAAGTACAGAGCATCCCAGCTAGACATTACACAGGAAGAGAGAGAACTTGGAACAAAACTCTAAGTGGGATGTCTCAATCAAATCCCTCCCCTCAGAGTTCAGGGACCCCTGAGGAAGAGGAGGCAGAAAGAATGCAAGAGCCAGAGGAGATGGAGGACACCAAGAGAAAAGGCCCTTTAAGTCAACTGAGCAAAGCTCACATGAACCCACAGAGACTGAGGCAGCACTCACAGGGCCTGCACAAGTCTGCACCAGGTCCTCTGTGTATATATCATAGCTTTCAGCTCAGCATTTTTATGAGACTCATGAGTGTGTGAATGAGTGGGTCTCTGACTCTTGTGCCTGCTCTTGGGCTCTTTTCCTTCTGCTGGTTTGCATTGTCCTAATCTGATGTGTTAGTTTTTGTTTTAATCTTATATTTTATTTTGTTATGTTTTGTTGTTCTCTCTTGGAAGCCTGTTCTTTTCTAAGGAGAGACAGAAAGGGAGTGAATCTGGATGGGATGGGGAGGAAGAGAGGAACTGGGAGGGGTAGAGGGAAGGGAAGAACTGTAATCAGGATATACAGTATGAGAAAAGAATCTATTTTCAATAAAAGGAGGGAAATGTTTCTTTCTATTCTTGATATGACTTATTGTTCAAACAGATTTGACTTTATATAAATACAAATCCACCCAGAGGAATGAAAATAAATAAAACATTGCATAGACAGTTCAATGCTAAACAAAGCGATGCAACTTGAAATTTTTTGTCAAATGAGTAACTATTTTAAAAATTCTGGGAATTACTGTTTCTAGACAAGTAAGAGCTTCAGTTACTAAAAGAATGATTCTTTGATGGTAAAATAAGGTATTTAGTCTTTATTAATTTAACTTATGCCATTGTCTTCATTTTTCTAAATTCTTTACTCAGTAATTTTAGATCTGTAGAAAAGTTGCAATGACTATAACAATAATGATTCCTACATACCCTTTGCCCCAGTGTGCCTCTACTATTAAATCTTACTGTAGTGTAATAATAAGTTCTAAAAAACAATGGACATTGAATTTTGCCAGTTTTCTGCTCATTTCTTGGAGGGGGTATTGTTTGTTTCAGGTCTCAGTCTGGAGCTCAGGCTCCACTTAGGGCTTCCTCTTCAACCTCTTCCAGTCTGTACACACTCCCCAGCCTTTCTGTGTGTCTCATGACTTAGATACTTTTTGAAGAGCACTGGTCACTTATTTTGTAGAAAGTTCCTCAGTCTGGTTTTTTGACGTGTTTTCACTATAAACTGAGATGAGATATTTTGGGAAGGAATTCCTGAGAAGCACTGTGCCTCTCTCAGGGCCTGGCATCAAGCAGTACATAATATCAATATCTTATTACTGGTCCTGTTAAATCTTGCCTATTTAGATATGATTTATCTGACAATTTTTCACTATAAAATTACAACCTTTCCTATGTTCATAATAAATATCCTCAGGTGGAGGCTTCTTTGATGCTGTGGGTCATGATCTTTCTCTCAAGCTTTTGCCCACTAATTTTAGCATCCACTGATGGACATTGCCTATATCTACTACTATTGCAGTATTTGCCTGGTGGTGATTTTTCTATTTCCTGAATTCCCTAACTAACTCAAATTCTTCTGTGGAGGATACACCATTCTCTCTCTGGAGAGAGTTGAATGTAGACAAAGGACTTCAGGGTTAAACCAGCATATTGATTACGTTTGCATCACAGTGACCAAATACACGACACATATGATATAAGGGAGGGGGGATTTGTTTTGGCTCATGATTTCCAAAGTTTTGATCCATGGTTCTGTATTTCTAGGCCCATAGTGAGGCAGAAGACCATGGTTGCAGGGGCACATGGCAGAAGCTGTCTACCACATGGCATACATGAAACAGAAAAGAGAATAGAAAGGGGTCGTGGCAAGATATAGCTCATGTTTGCTAAAGACCCCATATGTAACTGTTCACCACATCTCAATAAGGCTGTGATATTATGAATCTATCAAGGGATGAATCCATTCATTACCTCTAAGCCCTCATGAGCTGTCTCTAGAAACATCATCACACACACACATACACACACACACACACACACACACACACACACACACACACACATGAAAGAGAGAGAGAGAGAAAGAAAGAAGTAGACAGAGAGAGAGACAGAGACAGAGACAGACAGAGACAGACAGAGAGGGAGACAGAGACAGAGAGGAGAGACAGTGACAGAGACAGAGAGAAACAGAGATATCCTGTACTAATCTTTGAGTGGTTTCTTAATTCAATCAAGATAACAAAATTAATTCCTACAACTGGCCTCCTGGAATCTGAATTATTTAGTAAGTAAATTCTATCTTCGTCATCATCATCATTATCATCACTATACCCATCAAAAATTGTCTTCTGTAGATCAGTTTTTTAGCTTAGTTTAGAAAGACTAAAGCAGTAACTCAAGAGATGTTCTTTCTTTCCGCCTAGCCCTCCCACCAAGACAAAGGATGGAGATAGCTTTTCCTTCTTATGTGACCCCATCAATAGTTTTCTCTCTTTTTTATTCATTTCTTCTGAAGCATTTCATGGCCAGGATAATTTGGTAGCAACACACACACACACACACACACACACACACACACACACACACACACTCCCCTCTATATTTCAGGCTTTCATGACTATAATACACTTTATATAAAACTATGCCCTTTCAACCCGCTACCAATTGATAAATGAGGCTTGCTTAGTAATGGAATACATTTTGCTCTACACAAGCACTATTTTTGTGCCAGCAATGTGGAAGACACGATTTACCAGTTGCCTGATAACTATTACCATAATCATGTTTGCTATTTGATGCATTTTGAGGGTAGACGAAAGAACAAAGGAATAAAGTTCACATTAAAGTCTACTTTTCTGTTCCAATTTTAAAAACTTCAGTCAATTTTCTATTTTTAACCAATTATTTTCTATTCTTTTTCATTTCATGAAATAATGGGGCTCTTTTAACATGCATCTGGAGTAATAAAAGAGAGTACCCAGCCTAGTCACTTCCCTATCCAGTGGCTTGTCTATCTCTACTTTATTGAATTTCAAAACCTTTCAGCAGGTGCATTATGTCAAACAGCCATTCATTCAAATGTCTCTCTTAGCCTAGATTACTGCTGCAAACCTGCTTTTCTTTCCAAGTTGAAAGTGATAAAAAGCGAATTGAGAAGCCTTGACCACTACCATACTCAAAACTTCCTTCCGAAGCTGCCTGTCCAGACAACACTTGCTTTTTTATAACAAATCAAGGTGAGATTTTTTTTTTTTTAATTAAAGCACTGCTAGTATCGTTTCAACTCAAAAGTTTCATTTGCGAGATCTTTTTCTTTAAACAGTGAAGTCACACTCTAGGGCTTACCCCTCACATGGGGAAATGCACATGGGAACTGGTACCTGTTGAGGAACACTACCTTTCTTGCGACGGGAAGGAGGGATTATGGTAGAACTAAGAGAAGCCCATGAAACCTATGAGCCTCCTTATCACTTTTCACAGTAGAAATATGCTACAGGACAGCATCACCTGTAAGCCTCTTCTTTTCTGTCACTTCGGCATGGCTATTCACTGGGGAGCTGTACCATGCATTGTGCTCACTAATAGAGAACCTCGGCTGCATGCACTTGGCAATGGAAGTAGATGAAGTTATTGATCAAAATGCTTAATCCTCCTCTCCCGGCACAGAAGCATACTTCTCTTTCCCACTGATGTTTGGTTTGTCTATATAATTTGTTTGGAGTCGTGGTAAGTGAGATATATATGTTTCATTACTTCTTGTGTTTAAGTCTGGAAGCCGCACTTACTTTGAGCAGCGAGACATTGGCGTTTATGATGCGGCGAGAGGTTTGAAATATTCTCACACACTTGAGCTTGCCTCCTGTGCTTGCTTCTTGCCTTGTGGCCGTGAGAAGCTGCTGTTCTTTGTTTGTTTGTTTGTTTTATTTTTGGTTTCTTTCTTTCTTTCTTTTTCTTTTTCTTTTCTTTTCTTTTTTTTGGGGGGGGGGGGGGACAGGGTTTCTCTGTGTAACAATCCTGGCTGTTCGGGAACCGACTTTGTAGACCAGGCTGGCCTCGACCCCACAGAGATCTGCCTGCCTCTGCAAGGTCAATTCCAGAAGGAATCTAGTCTAGCTCAGCCTGGTCCCAACCAACCTGATAAAACATGAGTGAGGAGGAATGAATGATACCTCTCATAGGTCACTGACTATGGTGTGGTCATTGAGTTTGGGGTGATAGTTACCTGATCGAGTAACTTTTAAAAAGAAAGAAAAGTGAATATAAAATTTGCAGAGTGAGCAAACCCCCTTAGTGAGTGTGACATGGGAGTCTGGACCCACTGCTCCTTAATGGTCTCTATTCCCTCGGGTATCTCCCAGTGTCAGGATCAAACCCCAAGTACAATTTTCTCTGGTGTGGAAGGAGAAATACGCCGCCACAAATGACTCCCTATATGAAACTCTCACGTGGGACACCTATATTATACTTTATGAGACATCAAAATTAAAAAAAAAAAAAAGTTGTTCAAAAGTAATGTTGGCTTTTTGTGCAATTCTTATATAATCGCTGGGCTTAGGAAATAACTCAATAGAACTTACAGCTCTCCCTTGTATCTGAGGAACTACATTTGAAGGCACTTTGAGGAGCTGGTGAAGGGCAACTACTAAGGGAAAAATATGTTTGTACTTGGTTCCTGTGTGGATAAGTGATTCTCACTAAAGTATTTCAGAAAGGGAAGAAAACTGACAGGAGGAATTCCTGGCAGTCAATACGGAGCCAGCACCATGAGAGCAATGCTCAGGGTTTAAGACCTCTTCAATTTGGATGCATGTGACCGAAATAATCTTTTACTGTGATTCTGTGGGTTGATGGTGTTGTTATCTTTATTGAAGTCCAGGGAGGTAGAAAGACTTGTTTAAAATCAGACCATTCAGATTGGCGCTAATGCTCAAACCTAGCTCTCCCGACTCAAACCCCATGTTCTTCACAGTTGAAGATAACTCTCATATACCCCAGGTTAGGAAAGAAAGACCTTGATAGTTCAAAACATCAGATGAAATAAGAATTAAAAGTAAAAATAAAGCTATTAGACTAAAAACTAGCCAAGCTCTTAGTCAAGAGCCATCCAAAGTCTTCCAAGTAGAAACGAAAAGCATATGGAGTATGAGGCTCAAAGGCAAAAACAAAAGCTTCAGCCTGAAAACAAGCAAGCAGGAAACAGAAAGGAGATTCCCAATGTGCTGCTCTACAGAAGGCGGCCACGCTGTGTGCCCCACAGAGAGACACAGGGAGAGAAGGGCAGCCATGCTGTGTGCCCCGCAGTGAGACACAGAGAGAGAAGGGCGGCCATGCTGTGTGCCCCACAGGGAGACACAGAAAGCATGACTTTTATTTTACTCTATCTGTTTTTAATATGGCTTCCACAGAATTACAGCAAAGACTCACTCCTCCCATGCACCCCCGAAAGCTGAAACAGAATTTGGCTCCTTCCCAAGGGTCTTCATGGTTAGTCCTCCCACCCCCCACCCCGGTCCCAGCCAATCTGCCTATGCCTACACACGCACCAGATGCTCCGAACAAGAACGTTGGTCTTTGCGCAGCGCACCAAAATTGTCTACGCATGCACGTGGAGCAATTATTTAATGCACCTGCCACCTCTGCATGCTTTCAGTGTGGGGATAATCATCAGCTCACTAACTCTGGGTACACAGTGAGTGTGCAGCAGCAAATGGGGGCATCTCTATGCTTTACAAATGGGAAGGATTTCAGCACTTGGAAGATGAAAGAAAACTTTGAGGTTGCCCGTGCTTGCAAGAGAACCACAACTGGGCAGCTGTTGCCCAATGTTTTCCTTCCAGGCTTTTCTGTTTAAGCAGTGGCAACAAACACAGAAAACTCAACAAAGCCATTCTTCAAACAAACCCTGATTCAGCCATGTAAGAACAAAGAGACACTCAATGAAATCCAACAAACAGCAAGTCATTTAAAGCTGATAAAAGAAAAGGCATTTGAAAGACAGTACATAATTAACTTACAAACTGACTGTGCATGAAATTGTTAAGGCAAGTAATTTGATAAAAAAATTTTTAAAGAAAGGACTTACTAAGAGTGTGATCTGTTTCTGCCCTTGCTTGTGGGAAGGAGGGGAGAAGGGTCACTTATCTTTGTTTAGAATGAATCACTATGTGTCCAGAACCTTTTTTTTTTTTTTTTTTTTTTTTTTTTTTTTGGTTTTTCGAGACAGAATTTCTTGTGTAGCCCTGGCTGTGCTGGAACTCGTTCTGTAGTACAGGCTGGCCTCGAACTCACAGAGATTCACCTGCTCTTGTCTCCTGAGTACTGGGATTAAAGGCGTGCATCACCACCAGGCCAGAATCTTTATAAAAAGATAAGGTTGGGCGAGGAAACTTCATGGCAGCTGGGTCTGGTAGTGCACACCTTTAATCCCAGCACTCACTTGGGAGGCAGAGACAGGTGTGTCTCTGTGAACTGGAGACCAGTGCGGTCTACATAATGAATTCCAGGCTAGCCAGGGAGACATAGTTTTTAGATCCCATCTAAAAACAAGAGAGGAAAAAAACAAAACAAACAAACAAACAAAAAAACCCACCTGGTGGCATGCACAACTCAGAAAGAGATTCATTTCATGGATGAAGCCAGAGTCATGTATTCCATTGTTCCTTCTCTGTGTGGAACTTTAGTGTGTGACAGAAATCTGAAAAGCTCCACTGACCTGAGGCTAGGACTCTGAAAGAGAAAGAGCCCCGTGGAATTTCTTGTTCAGTCTAGCCCGATTTTTCTAGATTAATGAATGGCAACACCAGCTATCAATTAAGAGCACCTACGAGCTAGTTCCCATCTCCAGTTCTAGCCACGCAAAGCCAAAGGCTAGTGTCACTTCCTGGTTACCAACGATCCTCGGTGGAGAGGGTAAAGTGTCAAGTTCCTGGGCAATGTGCCTGAAGATGATTGAATTGTATGTGTCTTGTCGTGACATCTGCATTGACCAAACCACCTTCTTTCAGCTTACATTTCTGGCGGAAACAACAGCATGGATTGCCAGCTACACCATGTGGAAAGAGGGCCTGTCACACACTCTGGAGACAGCTGCCGTCCTTGGTGGGTAGCTTCTCCTAGCCCTACTTAGCGGTGGAAACTGCAAGTGACAGCCCAGGTGGCGGAAGTCAGCTGAGCAAAGAAGCTAATGGTAGCACAGGAAGCAGAGAACAGAAAACTTGTCCTTAAACCCAGGCTGCACTGTGACCTTGGGAGAGACCGAAAGCAAAATGAATGTACATATATGTGTGTGCAACTCTGCAGTCACATTTATCAGACTTAGTCGATAATTTTTATCTGAAGTTATGAAGAAAACATGGTCCATGCTTACAAGAGGTTCAAAATCAAATCCGTCAGGATCTACAAATGCTCCCTGTCTAAGAAACAAGAATAGGGCATGCTCGATAGGAGCATGATTGACTATGGAAGTTTTTAGAGGACTGTCCCAGTTAGCTTTCTGTCGACTTTACACAATCTAGTCATCCAGAGGAGGGACATCAATCAAAAAAATGCCTCTATCAGACTGCTGGGCAGGTGGTCCTGGGTGGTATAAAAAGCAATCAAGCTGAGCTAGCCAGAGTGTGGAAGTCATGGCGAGTAGACCACAGCAAGCAAACTCATAAGCATCATTTCTCCATGACCTCTGCTTCAGCTCCTGCCTTCAGCTTCCTGCCTTGAGTTCCTGTCCTGCCTTTTCTTCAGATAAGAGCTATAAGATGAAATAAACCTTTCTCCCCAAGTTGCTTTAGGTCATGATGTTTGTCATAGCGATAGAACCTAAGTAGGACAAGGACAGAGGCCCGTTCCTGAGGAACACAGGGTGTGTGTGTGTGTGTGTGTGTGTGTGTGTGTGTGTGTGTAAGAGGGACATCTGAGCAGAACAGAACTCAACAGTTTGGTCAATTTAATATTGTCTAGACAGTTTGATTATGTAACTTGTAAGGAAGGGGAAACCAGATGCTTGCTACCAGCCTTTGCTTCCTTATGGTCTGAGAGGATTTTGCCATAAGAAAGTCAACACTTTCCCTGAGCTTCATTGTGGAACTAAAAAGTCTTCTCTGTAAGACTGGGGCGTGTCCTATATCTTCTCAACTTGAGAACCATGGCTTTAGGAACTCAAAACTCTACTCTTAGCCCTGAAAGTGGAGCTATTCAACCAGATTATTTGATATTATAAAGTTCTATTAAATAAGAGTTCCGTTTTCCTAAGCACAATTGTGAAAGGAAGGTTTTTCTACCTGACCAGGAGATGAGAATAGAAAGAGATGAGAATAGGATATGCATAAGAGATCATATCAAAGTGGAGGTCCTTTCTTTCTCATCAATGTGGTTTTTTTCCATTTTTCAGTTTTGAAACTGACCAAAGTTACAGCTATTTTACTAATTATATTGGAAGTGCTAGATGATGTCAAGGAAATTGGATAGCGCAATAAAACAACCTTACCATGTATTTAAACCCTTTTTTCTCTCACAGTTTTGTGAAATCTGTAGACCATCTAACCTGTATGGTGAATCTTCATTTATACGAAACTACATTAATAAAGGTCTATAATGAGAAATTAGGCTGAAAAGCAGTTCATAATGTACCTTTCAGCTTTATAATTAGTTCTATAATCTGTAATCAGATGATTTAAATCTAATAGAGTTAAATTACAAAGTAAGTAATTTCTATTTCCAATAGAAATCGTTATATCTTTGGAATTTTCTGAAGCACTAATGAGTTTTAGAGAAATTATTGTGTATCTTATTCGCTTTATTCCCATTAGTAAGCACAATGCCTGGCATATGCTACTTGCTAAGTAAACAACCACTGGACCAATCAATGATTATGTAAATTTGAATGAGTGATTAATAAAATCATATTGATTTCCCATTGCTCCCACTCAGGGCCTGAATGATACTCACTTCCCTATCTTCTCAGAGCATGAATCCATTTCCTCGTCCATTACAGTTGGGTGGTACCGCTGCCCCATCAGTCATTAGATAAAACATGCACACCTCCAGGTAATGTGTGATGAACTGCTAGTCAGAGAGGCCGGAGAGGTAGAGTCCAGTTCTGCCATGCCTGTTAGCCTTCCTGCATGTGTCATATGTCAAGGAGGTTTGCATTGAATCTACTGCCAACCAAATTCTATTCACACGTGACCCGGGTGTTATATAACAACTCATAAAACTCCAAAAGACAAATGATTTAGTTCCAGTTTATAAATGAAAAAGAAAACCGAGGCTCAGAAAGACTGAGGAATATAACCAAGGTCAGAAATTCAGGAGGTATGATGGCAAAATAGGTCTCATTCTAAGTCTATTATTATGATGGTTTATATAAGTAGGAATAGTGATGGGGTAGATAGGAGTTTTTTAAACTCTGAAGCATTTTACAAATACACACTACCATTACTGTCATAGTGTGCCAATATCCAATGTTATGGGAATTGTCCAACTAACATCTCTTCTCTAAAGCCGATGAATATCATTGAATATTGAATGGGCAGTGAGTCCCTGCCTTGCCAGACCACTGTGGCAGACTCTTCCAGATCTGCTCTGTTCAAACCCTCAGTCTCTTCTGATTGGACATCACTGTCTGGGCAATTGCTCACTGGTTTTTGTTTCATCTGTACAGAGTCTGTACAGAATGGATGGCTGCTCACTATTTTGTGAAGGATGGTGTTGCTAGCAAAGTACTCCCATTCAATCAAATGAGGTTGCTTTCCAACCATCAGCTGTCATTGAAAGGTAGGCAGGTTGGAGCTTTAAGAGGACATGTTGAGGATTTCAAAGGATTGGTGAGCACTGACTCAAGGCTTCTCGCACCCTCACTCAGGACTGAAATCCCACTCTAGCCATCAATGCAAGCACTCCTCTGAAAAATGGGGTAGCTTGGGAAGCTGAGTTCATACTGCCCCTCGTAGACTGTTCTCTCCAATACTCTTTGCTGAGATCCTGCCATTTGTGCGTATTGGGTGAACTGTAAGATGTAAAAGATATGAATAGCAAAATGCTTGTGTGGGTGATGTCTCAACACTTCCCATATAACGCACCTGCAGTCCCGGAGAAGCAGAAAGGAGACACAGCTTAAAAGAAGGTGCTAGCGCAGCCTTCCTGGGGTCAAGCCCTGACCTTGTTCCTTAACCTCTCTCTGTCTTAGTCTCTTCATGGTGGTCACGGGAGAATGTCTGCTTCAAACTGATGTTAATAGGAACAAAAGCATTATTATATCAAACCTAGTGAAACATGTTCTGTACATAATAAAACTGTATAAATGTTTTCTTTTTTATATAAAATCTCAAGTTTACTGATCCCTATAATTTGGACATGTGTGTTTCATTGTGGAAAACGCAAGCTTTAGGGGTGGTTGGAGGGTTACTCTCTGGAGAAAGGTTTCATTGATTGAAACTCCGCCAAGGCCAAATAGTCGGCAATTTCATTAGAGTTTGGCAGAGGATTGTACACAGATTACCTGAATATAGTGAGAGTGTGAACAAGAGGATGGAAATTAATTTCTGGCAGACCGAAGCAAAGTCACACAGCTTTTTCTAACTCTAGGGGCAAAAGAAGTCTCCCAAATTATTCTCTGAATAGACAAGCGGTGTCCATTCCTGTGTCAAGCTCACTGGTACTGACACTGATGAAGACCAAAGTCTTCTAGAGACCTGTCCTAGCTGCATGCCCCATCACTACTCATCCCTCACACTTCAGCCTCTTCCTGCCCCACCTCCAGTCATGTGCTACTCCAGTCAGAGTTACTCCCGACTGCCCCTGGTTGCTGTTGTCATCACACGATCTCTTCCGTAAGCAGAGCAAATGCAGGTATGGTCAGAAATCAAACAAAATATCTGGACTTGTTTCTGTACAAGCTAAGATGACTGCTTTTGGGTAAGTCTGTGAAGGTGATCCCTAAAAACTATTGTCATAACTCTCATAAATGGGAAAGTCTAAAAGCAACCTGCACTTGGATAATGAACTGTGGCTACAGGTGACATCTGAAAGGTGACCAACTGATGGGCTCTAGTTTTCAGCAAACAAAGAACATAAGGAAGCTTTGCTCTAACACCCAAACCTCGCCAAGCAGATCTCCCATGACCATTTTTAACTGATCATAAAATGTAATTAGATCTCTATGAAAATCATCCCTTTTTCAATTAACTAACCGATGAAAATTGGACTGGATGAGTTTCTGTTTTAATTATATGAAAATAATTGCTCTTGAGAAAATTGAATCTGATTTTTTTCTTTGTAATGGAGTTACTTTTATTCTTTTTTAAAACGTGCAATTATGAGCTGGAGAGATAGGGCAGTGGTTTAGAACACTTGTTGCTCTTGCAGAGGACCCAGGTTTGATTCCCAGCATCCACATGATGGCTTACAACCGTCTTTAACTCAAGTTTCATGGCATCCAGTGCCCTCTTCTGACCTCTGAGAACACCAAGAATTCAAGTGGTGTACATAAACCCTCACATAAAAGGAAATATATGAATCTATTTTTAAATTAATAAGGACTCTAGGATATAGAGTAGGCCTATAAGCCAGTCTATGTATATGTTGGATGTAGTCATTCATTGCTAGCAGTCCTATCTAATGCTATACTTTTTTTTGATGGATGGATATCATAAACTTCTCAAGATTATTTGTATTTACAGTAGACCCTCTACAAGTATATAAAGCTAACTCCCTGCACTTGCCCTAATGTCTACCACATACCCTAACCATTGTAACAACTTAGTCTTTGTTGATGTTTGAGAACTAAATTAAACTATTTGTCAGGAAATGAGTCTTTCAGCAGGAAAAGAAGGTGTTACTTAGATTACTGATGAATTAACACTGTTAAAGGAGCAAACAAAGGTGACAGGCCTTCTGAACTGCCACCTGAACACATAGTACTGACAGATTCCCTGCCTTCTGCAGCAGGGGTCTACAAACTACAGCTCATAGGTCAGATCTGGCCCTTGCCTTCTTTTTGTAAATAAAGTTTTATTGAAACAGCAGTAGCACACACCTATTTACATATGGCCTATGGCTGCTTCTGCTCTACAATGGACAGAGATGAGTAGTTGTACTACAGATTCAATAGATAGAAATAGTAATCAATAATATATTTATTGTCTGACCCTTGACTAAAACTGTTGCTAACCTTGGTTCTAAAGGACTTGTGTTAACACAGGATAATGCTCTGAGAAAGGTGACTGCAATTGTGTTTTTAAAAACATTTCTGGAACCTTGTCAAGATGAATTAATTCCTCCCCAAGGTTATCCACAACAATGAGAAGCAAGCCAAGTGATTAACTAAGCCACTTCCACAGTCCTATGACACAAATGTCCCTTTTGCAGGTGTCTTATTTTAGAGTATACTATGCAGATAACTCCAAGGAGAACACACTTCTCATTTGTACCTGACACACCTGCCTCTCCAACTGCATGTCTCCATGGTTTAGAAGTTTGAGTCTTTCACAAACCTGTAGTTCAGAGCTTACAAGGGGTGGCCATGAAGGCAGTCTGACGGAACTGGAAGTGGAGACAATCTTTACACAGGCTGTTTCTCCAGGTGTAAAGCTATTATAGGAGCCTGAGTTAGTGGTTTATTAGCTCTACATACATAAGTAAAGACTAAATCCTGAAGTGAAGAAAGATTCAATAAACGTAGAATTCACACATTCATTCTCCATCATAAAGTCCTACAGGTAGATCTAGCTGTAGACAGAGCAACAGACCAAGGGTCAGCCAACTGGGGTCCTAGAGCAGAGTCCACCCATGCTAGCATCACGGCCTTAGACAAATGATAGATCTTTTATAGAACACAGTCACCCTAAATTCCCTCTTCCTGCTAAAGTCCAAGGGTCCTATAATCCAGCCTTCTGAGGCTGTACTGTGACTGTCATTGTCTGGCACACAGCAAGCACTGTATAAAAGTTAGTCGTTAGTGTTTTGTGAAGGTGAACCTTTAAATCCAAAGGTGAATTCTTACCCATTATAGCAATCAATGATTTATGAACCAGCTTCTCAACCAGACATGACTTAAGTAATGAAAACTGAAACCTACTGGCCAAAGAACAAATGAATGAAATGTTTTTTTGTTTCAGTGGATGTCGATGGTAGTTCTCCAATCTAAAACCCCAAGAGTTCACCTAGAGAACAGGTGGTTCAATAAAAGAGCTGTGTTTTGTACCATGGTGCAGATATCTTTCTCTCTTCAAAATCATGGTGAAACTTAGAACTCAGGATTCAGAATTTGGAGTTCCCAAACATTAAAGTCTCTTTTGGTAGATGCTTGACATTATAGACATTTTAAAGTAAGTAATCCATTTTATATATATATATATATAATTTATTTATTCATTATTTATATGATGAATATTTATATATTTATTTATATATAATATATTTATTATATTATATTATATAAATAAATATATTATATTTATACTGAATATTTATATATATAAAACCATCTATAATAAAGAATAAATTTTTAAATTAGGGATGATGCAAGAGTAATAACAAAATGGAATAATTTTTAATAATCTGCTGTATAAAAGCTGCCAACCTAACTACTCCTGCAGTTGGGAGACATTATTCAGTGAAATAGGGGTTGCCTGAACACGAACACTGTGGTCTTGAGATAGATGATCTAATAATATGAGATGAATTATTAAATGGCTAATGGGCAGGTAGTGTACACAGCATGGAAACACTGGACAGGGGATGATTCATTTCCCGAGCAGCAGGCACTTTAAAAACCTAACAAATGGCTCATGCCTGGAGTTTTCCATTTACTATTTTTGGACAGATGCAGACAGTGGGGCCTGGAACTCTGAAGGTAAAACCACAAATACGAGGGATCAACAATATATAACTATAGTAATTTCATGTGATGCAGGACGGGGGAGGTGACTTCTATCACGATGGTAAATGGCTTTCAGTCCTGCACTTCCAAGCTGAACTAGCCAGTTAGTGGTGTGGCGGAATATTGGTGAAATTATTAAGGCTACTCCTGCTGCACTTGTCACAACCCTTCTGGCTTCACCACTTTATAGCTCTTTGGACATTTCTAGCTACCAGGGTCTGCAGCATTTGCCCGAGGGCGTTCTCAAAAGACACAGACACCTGCTCTGCACATAAGCCAAAGAAAGGCAATGCTGAGGAATCAGTGCCCCTGCTCCAGCAGCCCTCCTTCAGTGTCTGGCAGGGCCAGTCTGAATATCCCAGATCCCTGCCTCTTGGTTATCATAACTGGGTCATGTTCTAGATTTTTTTTTCCATGAATTTTAACTCAGTCATCCCATGTCCAGATTACTTGATAAGAGATTCCCACTCACTCCATGTCTCTCTTCTACCTTCCTTGAAAGCCCCCCTCACTTCCTGTCCCTCCCTCGGCTCCCTTGTTTATTTTCTTTGCACTTTTCAAACAAGCTATTCTCATTCAATTCTTCCTCTGACATCCAGTCTTTGCTGAATCTCATCAAAGACAATGGTGTGAACTAATACATTCTTCCTGAGTTTGACTAACAAGCCTGTTCAATTCTATCAATTCTATAAAAACCATCTATAGCCAAAAAATCAGAACAGAAAATTTTTAATTTATATATATATATATATATATATATATATATATATATATATATATAACATGGGAATAGTGAAAATCTTACTTTTGTTGAGCCAAAAGTGTGGGGGGGGGGGAGTGTAGGGGACATACACCAAACTTGCTGTCCTCTCAGCACCCAGGTTGGTCTGGAGACTTTCCTAAGAGGTAAAGAATTATCTTCCCTTCAATTCACATGTGGCCAGATGCCTCTGAGTGCTTAGAAAAACTTCCAGCTGTTTTACTGAAATAAAGTCAACAGTAAATGATCTTTTTTTTTTTTTTTTAAGCAGGTGTAGTGTATTAGATGTAACCTATTTCTGGCCCCTCTTCACGGAAAATCCCTAATTCTTTAATAGTGAACCCCTTTTCCTGGTCCCATTTCTCCTAGTTGGAAAGCAGCTGATGGGACTCAGATTCAAGTTCCACTAGGTCACATCTACTAGAGACACAAGACACTACTCCTGGGCACCAGGGGCACCAAGACTGAGACGGAGCCATGTGACACCCTCCTGTGGTCACTCCATTGCTACAGTGCCATATTTAACAAGTAGAAGCACAGAATGTCAAGTTAAATTTCAGCACCAGACAAACAATTACCTTTTATGGTCTAAGTATGCCACACAGAATATTTGGGAACATCTACACTAAAAATTATTTATTTGATTCAGCACATGTGTGGTCTGTGTGAAATTCAAATTCAACCCTGTAATTTATCTGGTAATATCAGATAAAAAAAAAATGCCTCATTTAACTTTTAATTCTACATTCATCAAAACTTAGCAAATTATATGTAACAAGAGCAATTTCTTAATTTTTTCGTTTTTATTTTATCATGATAAGAATACCTAACATAAGATCTACTCTTTTAACCAATGTTTAATTGTGAGATACGTATTGAATCCCATAGGCCCAAGGATGTACAGAGATCTCTAGAACTCACTGATAGAATTTCTATGGAGAATCCTTGAGACCACTGAAACCAGTTCTTAGCCCCTCACGGCCACAGGTGTGTCATGCCCAGCTCCGGTCCAAGTGGTCATCAGACCTCACCCAGCCGACAAGCCCAATCTCCAAAGACGAAAGTTTCCATTTAACTGATAGTTACTGCATGGGTTTCAGGCAGCCAGCCTCCCACTAAATCACATCTGCTCCTCGGAGAGTTGTAAATGTTAGCTACACACAAATCAGAGCCCTGTGGGTATACCCTGGAAGGAACATAGCAGAAAGAAGGCGTTTATTACAAAATACGGGTATCAGTGGTATCAATGAAGGTCCCAGCAGGAAGAAGAATTCACTTAATATTTTAAAAGATTTTAATTAAGAGACTACTTAATTAAAATATAGAGGCATGAACAGCTTTAAGGAAGTCTAGGATGCGTATGCATGCAGAGATCACACCAGTGTGGTGCCGTTACTACCTACCCACAGGGCTGAACACACAATACAGAAAATGGTGTCTCTGGAGTTCACTGCAGTTGGGCCATGGAATGGCAGGAGCTCCAATTTTTAGGAAAACCCAGCTGCAGCCAGTTGAACAGTTCCAAGTCAGTGAGGAAGCAGGGGAGGGGTCTCCCCAGGCTCCCTTCACCTCTTCTCAGGTACAGTCCAGGGAGTTGGCCCAACGGAGCACAGGGCAGGACAGAGGAGAGCTGGGGGGCATCCTGACAAAGAATGGGGCACAAGAGAGAAGTCAGAAGCCTGTGGCTGGGAGATGAATCGGTGCTCTAAAGGGAAGCCTGAGGGCCTGAGTTTGGATCTCCGGCAGTCATGTAAAAAGCCAGGCCTGGTGGCACATCCCTGTAATCCTAGCAGTGGAGAAGCAGGAACAGGAGGGTGCCCAGAACTTGCTGGCCAGCCAATCTAGTCAAATCAGTGAGCTCTAGGTACACTGAGTGACCAAGTCTCAAAAAATAAGGTTGAGAGCAGTTGAGGAAGACACTTAAAATGTACACATCTACATGAAGTCATACATAGGGATGCACCACACACCCACAAAGGAAAAAACATCGGTGTGCAGAGCCAACCATGTTAGAACCTCACTTTTATGGTTAAAAAAAAAATGTATACCTGCTTGTTGCCTTATTTCACCTTTTCCATCCACTTATCATGAAAATATTCAAATGTAAGGAAAAGTGAAAGAATTTTAGAGGGAACATGTATATACTCACCACTGTGGTGATATTGTGTTCTCCAAAATATTGTGCTCCCTAATAAACTTACCTGGGGTCAGAGAACAAAACATCCATAATATTAAACATAGAGGTTAGGCAGTGGCAGCACACGCCTTGAATCCTAGCATTCCAGAGGCAGAGATCCATCTGGATCCCTGTGAGTTCAAAGCCACACTGGAAATAGCCAGGCATGGTGACTCAGGCCTTTAATCCCAGGAAGTGAGCCTTTAATCTCAGGAAGTGATGGCAGAAAGCAGAAAGGTATATAAGGCATGAGGACCACGAACTAGAGCTGGTTAAGCTTTTAGGCTTTTGAGTAGCATTTCAGATGAGATTAATTCTGGATGAGGACTCAGAGGCTTCCAGTCTGAGGAAACAAGACCAGCTGAGGGATTGGCGAGGTGAGGTTAGCTGTGGCTGGTTCTGTTTCTCTGATCTTGCAGCGTTCACCCCAATACCTGGCTCCAGGTTTGTTTTTATTAATAAGACCTTCTAAAAATTTGTGCTACACACCACTAGGACTCTACATCAATATTTTACTATCTGTCCAACAGTCTGTCAGGAAACCTAGTGTATTTCAAAGTCAGTTTCAGACATCAACACATTTTCTTCTATCACCAAATCATTTGTGTCGTTCATTCCTAATCTCAACCGTAATGTGACTCATTTTTTAACTCTCCATTACACATGTGTGAGTGTACATCCTCATATATTTCTTGATACACAGATAGATTAAGATGTCCGTTACTTGGTCAATCGATTGGGTGCTTTCAGTCAGGCTGCCCAGAAGCATTCATTTCAGAAGGCTTGTTAGTCCTCAGAAGACAGACAATGAAAAACACCTTTGCAAAAATTCCAGCTTTGGGCCATTTTGCTTTCCAGGGTTGGCAGAATTGATCTTTGGAAGTAAGCCAGGTTCAGCACAATAAAACTGAAGGTGAATGTGGAAAAACTGGGGTACTGTTTCCTCACGACCTTGTGGTCAGACTTCATTATGGTAGACTGACTAGTTTTAGCCCATCTCCAGCAACTTGACCTTTTCCATCATTCCATTCCCTTGAGAGGCTCATTTTCCTCTGGTTTTAAAGGCAGATGGGTATTTTTGCCCTTCCTAACCCACTGTCCTCTGATGTCTAAGGACATGGCTCTGCCTTGGCTTCTTAGCCTCTGAAGAGCATGTGAGGTGAGTCTGAGTCCCACAGGTTATTTCAGACCAGACCTGTCTCCGGGTAGCAACAGAGATGCCGTTCACAGTTTAGACTCAATCAAAGTCTCCTTAAAACTCTGGCACACCAACAGCCCTGCAGCCGGCAGAGGTGGGATTTAAATTACCTGCTGCTGCAGACAGACTCCCCGGGGGCATTCCCTTCTCTAAATCACACTGAAGCGTGGGTTTCCAAATGTCTGCACAGGTTGAGCAACAACGTTAGCACACGGAGGTGACACCTTTTCTGTATTGCACTTGAGGTAGGAAATGAGTTTGGGAGCGGCGAGAGGGACCAAATTAATCACACGATGTGAAAACGCATTTGCCCAGAATGAGGCTGTTGTTTCCCATCTCACAGCTGTCGGTTGAGGGGCCAGCCTCACTCAAGACACTCCATCAGGCGATGGAGGAGAGGCAAACGCAGAGAAATTAGGATGCTTTTCTTGACAAAGTTAGGAATAGGAGATATAACTCAAGTACACCAAAAGCAAAAGACCACCACAGCCAAAATGCCAGGCAGAACGGGAGGCCAGAGGGCCAGCTTCTGCCTAGGGGGTTTTATATGAAAACGCTCAGGCAAGGAACAATTGAGTCATACTTCAAAGGTATTTGCTTGGGCAGAGACGAGGGAGAGATATTTTAAGAGTCAGACCAACATGTGGACAGCATTCAGCACTGGAAAATGAGGAGCGGGTCTCTAACATAACAAGCAATCTAGCTTAGCTGGAGAATAGGCTGTGAACTGAATTCAGCGAGGAGACAGGAAAATAAAGGCCACGTTATCACAAGCCTGGAGTGTCCAGTGTTAGTGTCTAGAAGGCTGAGGGGCACTGAAAACAAAACAAAACATTAAATACAAGAGTTGCAGGACCAGAACTGGATTTAGAAAAAGTTATTTTGACATAATACTGTCAAATCAAATATGAGGAGAGAAAACCAAAACTGAGCCTGGGGTTATATGCCAGTAACCCCAGCACTAAGGAGGAGGGAGAGGGATCAGAAATTCAAGGCCATTCTTAGCTGCATCGTAAGTTTCAGGACAGTCTAGAGACAGCATTTACCATAGACAAAGCACTTTTGGGCCAGAGATTCAAATCGTTAAGAGTGCATGCTATTCTTCCAGAGGACCAGAATTTGGGTCCCAGAATCCGTGTTGGAAAGCTCGCAGCCATCTACAGCTCCAGGGGATCTGACACCTTCTGGTCTCTGCAGACACCTGCACACAAGTGTGCACCCATGTAGATAAATAAAGATGAAATAATTTCTCAAAAGTAAAGAGCATATTTTAAATATATTCTGTTGATAGAATGATGGAAAAGGTAGCTAAGGAACTTCAAGAAACTATTTTAACTTCAAATAGCCCCCTTTTTGATAGTTTACATACGAAAATCTATTGCTACTATAGTGGCCCGATCCTTTCTTCCTGATCTTACACAAAGCCCCAAAGGAACATTGACTATTTTTATTTGACTCTGATTTTGGGTCTTTGTCAAGGACATGAACTTTACAACTAATCTAGACATCAAAATTCATCATTTGAGGGCATATATTCTAAAAATCTGCGATGTGACTTTAAGGCAATGGAATTCTTTCATTTGCATTTTCATGGGCTCCTAAGCTCATTTACATAGTTACGTCAATGTCATCTGAGTCTGAGATTGTGTCAATATGAAACAACTACCATCTCTGCTACTATATAAACTCTATACAGCATAATGAACCTAATTAATGAGCACCAAATGTTTAGGTATTTTATAGGCTTATCTAAATAACCTTATTCTAGGTATTATAAAGTTTAAATTTTAGATGAGAAACATAAAGAATGGAAAAATGAGTTACCCATCTGGAATCAGACAACAGTGGAGGTTGAAGCTGGATTTCAAATGGAATCTCTATAAATTCTCTGTGTTCTGCATATGGGTTGTAACTGGAGCTTATTAATCATTACTTTAGAATAGCCATTAAATAACCTAATGGTTTATTTATTTCATGGCATCAATTAGAAACCCTCAGAACATCAGAGAAAGCCCTGGCACTTGAATGATAAGATGTAACATATTCAACCTTGGTAGACTCAACCATTTCTAACTATCAAAGAAGGTGGCTGAATATTTGAGGGATGAGAAACTTCAAAGCTAGGTAGTTATCTGGGTGGTCTCTGAGACACCAAAATTTCTCCTATCAGAGACAGCCAGAGGATTCAGGAGCTGTCTTCTGCACACCAGCTACCTGAAAACATAACAGAGTGTCCATGGCATGCACACAGCCTCTTCAAAGAAGACTGGATGAAGAGGAAATCTCACTGGTGAGATCTCTCCAGGGGCAATGTAAAGGAGAGCTATTCCAAGGTCAGACCAATATGAGGATAACATTCAACACTAGGAAAGCAAATAAGTCTATGAAATAGCAAGCCATCCAACAGAGTGAGACTCAAGTCTGCTGCCAAGAGTTTCACTGTTACTTTGTCTGTCGGGTACAGATCCACCTCTGGGCTGACCAGAAGCAATAGGGCTAGACCGTTGGCCAGCCTAGGTTCATGTCTTGGCTATGACATCTCCCTACTTCTAAGTCATCTGCCCTGATGGGATGAAGATGGCAAAGCCATAAGGAAATCATCTTTATGGGTGTGCTCAGGAAAGTCATTCAAACAAACCTGTGAATTTATGCTCACTAGGGTCTAGCCACACTGTCTTCATCCTTGTCAGAACAGGGTGATTGTCATATTTTAAGAAGCATCTTACTGAATAAATTGTCCACCCTCAAGAATTCTTTTTGTGATGGAACACAAATAGAGGAGCTTCTAGGAAAGTGGTGGATGGAGCGGCTAAAATTTTAGTCTGTATACTTTAGTACCATTCATTTGTTTATTTATTTTATTATTTTATTCACTTTTTTATTTTAGTTTATACATTTGAGTACCATTTGTTTGTTTATTTTATTTATCTTTTACTTATGTGTATACATGTGCATAAATGAATGTGTGCATGTGTGTGGGTGCCAGAGATGGACTCCAGGAACCTCAGGTTCACCAATTAGGCTACACTAGCTGGCCAGCAAGTCCCACAGAGGCTCCTGTCTTTATCTCTCCAGTGCTGGAATTGGAAGTGCATGCCACCACATGCAGATTTTTAAACATGGGTTCTTGGTAATTCCTCATGCTTTTGTGGCAAGAACTTTACCCTCTGTGGTGGTTTGGAAGAAAATGGTTCCCAAAGGGAGCAGCACTATTATGAGATGTGGTTGTATTGGAGTAGGTGTGGCATTGATGGAAGAAGTGTGTGACTATGAGGCTGGCTTTGAGGTCTCATTTATGCTCAAGCGATGGCCTGTGACATGGCTCACTTATTGTTGCCTGCAGATCAGAATGTAGGACTCTCAGCTCCTTCTTAGGTACCATGTCTGTCGGCACGCTGCCATGTCCTGTCATGATGACAAGGGTCTAAACCTCTGAAACTGTGAGCCACCCCAATTAAATGTTTTCCTTTTAAAAAAAATGTCTTTCTGTACACTGTGAATATTTGTTGCTGTGACTGGTTAATAAAGAAGCTATTTTGGCCTATGGATATAGACAGGCGGGAAATCCGAGAGATACAGGAAGAAGAAAGGCAGAGTCGGGGAGATGCTGTGAGCTGCTAGGGAAACAAGAAGTAATAGAAACACAGGTAAAGCCATGAGATACATGGTGATATAGAGATAAATAGACCAAACAGTTGTAATTAATATTAAGCCTCTGAGTGATTATTTTATAAAAAAACAGTTGCTACCCAGATGGGAATAGGCAGTACTGAGAAACTTCAGTCTACAATTGTGGTCATGGTGTCTCTTCACAGCAAAAGAAAGCCTAAGACACCCTCTGAAGTATCTCTCCAGCCCCAGAAATCCATGCTCTAATTCAGTTTTTCTCAATCCATGAGTCGTGATCTCCAAAGACCATCAGAAAACACAGATATTTACAATACGATTCATACCAGTAACAAAATTATAGATATGAAGTAGCAACGAAAATCGTTTTATGATTGGGAGTGACTACAACCTGAGGAACTGTATTAAATAGTCACAGAATTAGGAAGGCTGAGAACCAGCACACTAATCAGAGGTTACTACTGTAAAGGGATTACTATTACTTCTTGTAAAATGTAAGAACATGTAGTAACATACAGCATATATTCACTTAGCTTGAAAAGTTTTGGGATACCAGAGGAAGGTAGTAGGTTTTATGCCACATGATTGATGGGGAGCCCGTAGCATGCCCCTGGAGTCAGGTTTCCTCTGAACCAGCTATGAGGGTGCAAAGGAAGCTAGTTGAACACCTAGATGAACTAAGTATTTCCATTCTGGAAATCAAATCATTGTAGCTTCAGGAACTGTCAGAGTTCAACCACAATGGAGGGGCACTAATATGCCCTGGTTAATGTAGTTCTCTACATATTTTGGGCCTTGTTCCAAACTGATCAAGTCAATTGGATTGTTTGGCTTTTAAGGTCTTTCCTTATATTGCTGTGGCTTCTGACAAATAGGACAGATGGTAACTCCCATAGTTTGGACATGATCGGCCTGCATCTCCCTAGGTAACATGTGTTGAAATTTAATCCCCACTGTGAGAAGAGGGTGGACATTTAATCTGAGTACAGTGCTTAGAACTGGGGCCTTTGGGAGGTGATTAGGATTAGATAAGGCTGATGGAGTAGAGCATTTATACCTAGGTACTGTGCCTTTATAAAAAGAGAGACAAGGATACATACACAGACTCTCCCTTCTTTATGCCCCGGGTCCTCTTGGCACCACCTCAGGATTCTTACCAGCAAAGTTATCACCAGGTGCAGCCTATGATCTCAGATCAGGACCACAAGTCCAAATGAACCTCTTTCTTCGCAAGTACCCATCCTTGGCTACTCTTTTCTTCGTAAGTACCCGTCCTTGGCTACTCTTTTCTTTGTAAGTATCTATCCTCGGCTACTCTTCTCTTCATAAGTACCCATCCTCGGCTACTCTTTTCTTCATAAATATCTGTCCTCGGCTACTCTTTTCTTCATAAGTGCCCATCCTTGGCTACTCTTCTCTTCATTCACTCTGATATAGTAACAACACATGGCCTTAAACAGTAAGCACCTGCTTTTCAAGCAAGGTTGTACACTACAATGAAAGTACACTCCAGGTCAAATTCATCCAGGGGTAAAAAGACACAAAAACTGTAGATGACCTGTTTCTAAACATTTAGTAACACCTCTTCTTGGTCCTTTAAGAAACTTCAAAATAGTGCATCAGAGACAACTACTGTCCCAGGTTCAGGTTCTTCCAATGTATACACCTAAAATGCATTTCCTGGGCCCCTTGCAGTTCAGTTGGGGCTATGTGACTGTGGTCTGTTCTGACACATAAAACCTCTCCCACAAACCTTCATGCTCTTCACTTCCCTCCTTGGAGGTCTGTCTTGAAGAGGTCTGCCTTACAAGAAAGAACGATAAGATCTCGGGTCACCACACACAAGAGAGTTGTCCAGAAGGAACAGCCAACCAGTAAAACACACATTGGACTTTGAATAAGTGGAAAATGAACCAAACTTTAGAGCTGTTCCTCCAGCGGTTGATGTTAATTGGCCTGATGAATACAAGCACCTACTTGCTTGTGCTGCAACAGACACATCACTATTCTAACAATAGGACACACTAACCTAGAGCGGACAAATGAGTTTGCTGTCACACGAAGAAAACACTGAACTGGACTTGCTGGATTAAATCAGAGGGACACGTACAAACTTCTTAGCCAGTCATATATCTCACTAACGAAAACACATCTAACACGGATTCACAAACCCTTCCGTGTGAATTTGGGTTTGTTGTTGTGATGTTTGGTTTTGTCTGTTTGTTTGCTTGGTTTTCCACGGTGGCCTGGAATTTACAAGCCTCCTGCTTTCACCTCCCAAGTCCTAGGACACAGGCATGCACCACCACACACACAGTTTCTTGCGTGAATTTACTTCTGCAGCTCTCTTTGAGAGTGGACTTCATATTAAAATTGCTCAAATGCTAACTCACAAGCCCAGGGGCATTGATGCCTGCCTAAGGCAGAGGCAATGTTCCACATTTAACCATGCTATGACACTGTCACCAAGAGGTGAGAACAGATGTAAACTCGTATCCCTGAGTGCTGCCTTCCCACCTGGGTTATGGCGAGCATTCTCTAAACTCCCTTAGGGTAGAGAGTCAAGCAATTCATACCGCCACTGTTTACATGGAAGTATTTAAAAGATAAATCACAGACATGAAACAGCCTCCTAATTCACAACCACCGGCCATCTTATTTATTTCTCTGCTCACTCCAAGAATTACGAGCAAAGGATCATGGGACCTACTCCTAAGTGTAAGATTAGATCAATAAAATTAGCCATCTGTCCAAGGAAGGCTTTAAATGCAGGTTATATTTAAGTATTATGTTGCCAACTGCCCAGATGTTACAGAAAAGTGCCTGCTGATACGACTCCTTTTGCACAGTGTAAACTGTTAAAAGGCTAATATAAACTTATTGCACCAGGAAAAATAAATAGCATTAACGTTGTATTAAAACTAATTCAGGATTTTGGGGGTGCCCTGTCAGCAAACGCGAGTGTTAAAATTGAAATTGCTCAGTATTTGCCGAGTCAGATAAGAAACACATTTCAAGTGTCATTAGGGGAGTGAGAAGGGAGAGTTAGAAATAAAACCAGAGGAGAGCAGAGCTATGGGAAGGGCCAGGCTGGCCAGGCCTGGCTGAAGTACCAGTGGTTCCTGCAACTGCTCTTAGCTGAAGCAGGCAAATTTCCTTTAGACAAATTGATTTGGAACGAGAGGGGTTTGGACTTTTTTCCAGGTTCAGGAATATTTGCATACGTATAATGATACTTGCTGGGGATGAGATCCAAGTCAAACCACAAAACATTTATGTTTTACGACTGTTTTATACGCAGAGCATAAAGGTAATTTATGGAATATTCTAAATAATTTTGTGCAGGGAACTAAATTTTACATATCCAGTCATCAGTGGGTTTTTCCATTTGAGGCGCTATGTGAGTACCTAAGAAGGTTTGGATTTGGGGTTTCAGAGTTTGGATATGGATGTTCAGCGTGGCATATCTTACCCTGCCTGACACAGTACTTCAGCTCTTCCAAGGCACTGGCCTGCTTTACTTATTTTGATTTTTCAAAGTAAGGTAGCTGTGAGGTTACCTGGGGGAAGTGAGGACTTCTCATAGTCAAGGAAATGGAAAAAAATCATTACAGGAAGTTCACGGGCCTGGGCTACCTGTCTGGGTCACCGCTAAGCAGTGCTTAAGACCTGCGCCATCTCTTAGTGCCTGACTTCATTCAGACTTGTGCTGACTCCTGCCACAGATCAAACACGAGAATATTCTTTCAGAAACAGCTTCCCTTCCTTTATTCTGTAGAACTTCACCCGAAATTGTTACCAGGTAAAATCCAAGCATCGCCCAAGGGTTATACTGTTTTACAGAGGTCGTTCATTTGAAGGAAACACATGCTCTTGGCAGCCTAATTTTCCAAACATAAAATCAAGGTATGAGGCTGAACAATTTTTTAAATTATTTATAAAAACATCTGAAATGTTTATAAGTCACTACAGATTAAATCACATGCAATGATACATTAACATGTATAGAAAAGGATAAAAAAGAAATGATAACATAATGCTCGAGTTTATTGGGATACCTGTAAATACATATGCATATACAATCTTTCAAGTTTTTTCCATCTAATCCAGTTTAAAAGTTTCTTCAGTTTTGCCTGTAATCATCAGTCAGTCCTATCTAATGCTTTGGTACACGCACTGCCTCATTAATCCTCTGAGCAAGCCTAGAAGGTAGGTACTTTCCTTAACATTATTATGTACTCATTTATTAATTGCAGATAAAGGAAACTAGGGAACGGTTGCATAGCTTACATAATTTTCCAAATGTCACCAAATAACCAACAAGAAAGCTGAGCTTGGCCCCAAATTTGCTGAAATATTGAAGTGTGTACAGGCCCGCTCAGCCAGGAGCCACCCATGCAAGCTAAATGAACCAGCCTCACAGGGGTAAGAGAAGAATGGAGGGTGAGGATTAGCTATGTGGAATGAGGTGTGGCTGTTAGTCTTTCCGCAGGGTTTCTACACACACAGTTATCCCTCAGTGGACAAGTAGGGAAAGAGGGTGTGGATGGCTGGGCTCCAGAAAGCTGTCATTCATGCACCTTAAGTCCACAAGTCACTCAGGAGCCTGAAGCGGGAGGATTACCTCTTTAGAGTTAACCTGGGCTGTCTATCAAGGTAGACCCCGTCTCTAAAACATAACATTAACAACAGCAACCAGAGAAGAAAGGAGAGAGCAAATCCCCCAGCTAACCTCCAGAAATCCCACGGAGTCTATACACAGTTGCGTAATTTAATGTATACCTGCCCAAATGCTGCTGCTAGCTGGCACAGTTTCATGTGGAAGAGATAAACAGATAACTGTGGTGTAGCAGGGGCAGGGGTATGAAGAAGCGGAGGCAGAGGAGGAGCCCAAATTCTCCACGTGTAGACTGTGAGTCACTTGTGATCAACTCTCCTGAAGTTCTTGCTTCAAAGACGGATGCCTGGGATGTTCTCTAAAAATTCTTACTGCATGGTTGCGGACTTCTATAGGCTCCCACCTAAGGCCTGAGACGGGCCGGCTCTGGAAGTACGCCCTCTGCTGGCCGTGTTTGTAATTTTTGCACCTGGGACTCCCCTCTTCAATCAACAGTTCAGCATGGAGACTGTATCTGCTGGTTTATGTCAGGAGATAGAAGCCACACTTTGGGTCCTTCTTCAAAATGGAGGTCCACAAGCAGTGGGCTCAAAAACAGGTTTGAGGTTCCCTACAATTTTCACCTTAGGCTCTGCTATCTATATTTCCTTTCTTTTCCTGTCAGAATCTATAGGCAATTCCCAGTACGCGCAGCCTGACATACAGGGGTCCTTAAGAGGCAGGGGCTTAGCCAGTTCAAGCACTCAGCTTCCATCAAGATGCCATGAGGCCAGGTGTGGTGGTACACACCCAGAGTCACAGAAATTGGGAGCTGGAGGAAGCCTGAGTTACGTGAGTCCTGTTTTCACTTAATTAACAAAACAAACAAAAATATATCTTTCATCCATTTATCTGGAAAATAGTATAAACCTACTTATCCCACTGAGTGAGACATGGGAATACAAGACATTCACAGGACAAACCATGTGGATGCTAAGGTCCACTATAACCCTCAGACACATGGGACTATGGCTTCATAAATCCAGCTTGGAATCGCTGGATACTTTCAGGCCACATTAACACACTGGGGATGAGAGAACAGAAGAAAATCTATAGACTACTACTCCCTAAGGAATTCTAAGGTTATTAAACTCTTAGCTCTTAGATAGATAGATATAGATATATCTTCAATTGGTTTCTTTCTGGCCAAATCAGTCACTCCAGGGAAAGTACTGCCTTGCGTTAAACCACATCTACACATCTACCTTGACCTTGACTCTTTCCTTTGCTTTGATCATCACAGTCATGGAGGGAGGGAGAGAAAGACAGACAAAAGCAAATAGAAACAAGTGTAGTTATTAGAGATGACAGATCAATCTGTGGAAAAGGAGGCGAACATGGTGACGAGTCAGAGGTTCTTCTGCCATGATTCCTGAAGTTCATGGAGCATTACTAGCTAGGAACTACTAGATTTTACACATGCATGAGAGCACACATATGTATGCATATGATATATCCCTATATATTACTATCTATCAATCTATTGTCCATCTACCCATACACACAGAGGGGGATTTGTATGCTCAGTCGTTTTCCCCCAAGAACCAATGCAACTTCACTGTGATGAAATAGAGTTGGCTAGTAAAAGGAAATTGGAGGTGGGGGCATCCAGAAGAGACGAGGCCTCCAAATCACATACTTTGGGAAAGGTCTAGAAGTTTCTAAGTAAAAATATTGCCAGTCTCTTGAGAACTTGGTGAGGGTGGTGTTTGGGAAGTATGCCAGGACAATCCCTGATGCCTTGCCTTTGGTGTTATTCAGCAGTGGCAGAAACCACCCTGAGGGACCTGGATTCTTCACCCACCAAAGAGGTACTTGCCTGAGAGCTAACTCTCCTCCTCCAGGATTTTTGTTTTCTCTTTATTAATTTCCCTAGATCTTCATTTTAATCTAATTATATGGATGGAGAAGTACCGAAGAAAGCGGAAAATGCCAGCTCCTCCAGGAAAATTTTGAGCCCTGAACCCCGGCTTTACCTTCTCCCACTGGCCTTGGGACCTCAGGCAAAAAGGACACAGGTCAGCAAGGAAAGCAGGACCCATGTGCTCTCTCTTTCCTGCATACTTTGGCCAGATTTAATAACGCCATGCATTTTGTATCAATAAAGAACAACTTCACACCCTAGGATTGGGAGTATGGCCTCTATCTAATCCATAAATCTTCAAGCCCCAGTATACCTATCCTGACTCTTGGCACCAGGCAACAGACATGATGTCCATGGCAGAGGCATCCCTAAGAGCCACATTGTCAGATCCTGCAGAGAGATAGCAGACTCACCCTGATCTGCTGCAAGAGGATGTGAGCAGGCCTGAATGGCACCAGCTTCTGTGAGCAGGCATAGCAATCTGTTAAGCCATAACCCACCGCCACTGTGACCACCAGGCATAGAACCTGTATAATCAAGGCCGTACAGCACATCCACAAATCAGAAAAGAAACCTTGATTTAAACATCACACCTCATGGCCTGGCATGGTGGCACACACTTTAATCCCAGCACTCAGAAGGAAGAGGCAGACAGATCTTTATGAGTTACAGGCCAGCCTGGTCTACTGAGTTCCAGTACAGCCAGGGCTATGTAGAGAGAGACCCATCTAGAAAAATAAAAAATAAATAAAAATAAAAAATAAATAAATAAATAAATAAAAATCGCACTTCATGGAAAAAGGTAGTTCAAAATAACTTGTAGAACTAAAGGAAGCTTAAAATCTTCTAGATAAGGAAGAACACTTTCATAATCATGGATTAAGTTGTCCTAAAAGGAATAATCATAACAAAGAGATGAGTCGGACCCGTCCAAATTCAAGTTTTCTTCTTTTTTGAAAGATATCATTAAGAAAACAAAAAGAAAGGGCTGAAGAGACAGTTTAGTCAGTAAAGTGTTTGCCTCGCAAGCCTGAGGATCCTAATTCAAACTCTAGAATCCATCTAAAACCTCTGGGCATGGTGATATGTACTTGTAATCTCAATGCTGTGGAGAAAGAGACAGGGGTATCCTTGAGTTTCCCTGGCCAGCAAGTCCAGCCTAATTGGTTAGCTCCAGGCCAACGTGAGGCCCTTTGTCAAAAGAGGTAGATAGGGTTTAGAAGAATGAGATTCCAGGTTGTCCTCTGGCCTCTACATGCATACCCACCCACACACTCCTGGGCACACACACATGCATAAAAACCAGCAAATTGTACCTGGGAAGCTGGTGCTTTCGAAACAAATGTCTGGACTGCATAAAAGACTGCACTCAAAATGTACAAAGAATGCTTTAAAAAATCCAGTAACAAAACAAATACCACAATTTTTTTCCAGAAAAAGTCAAAAGATGCAAAGACATTTGAGAGGCAAATGATTCATGACAAATGTTCAATATCGTTAGTCATAAAGGAAACAAAAATTAAAATATAACGAGATATATCATTGTTCATCTATTAGAATACCTGAAACAAGTCCAGGTAGTGGTGGCACACGCCTTTAATCCCCACACTCGGGAGGCAGAGCCAGGCAGATCTCTGTGAGTTCAAGGCCAGCCTGGTCTACAGAGTAAGAGCCAGGACAGGCACCAAAACTACACAGAGAAACTTGTCTGGAAAAAACCAACCCCCCCCCCCCCCCCCCAAAAAAAAAGAATACCTGAAACAAAACAAAAACAGAGACACGGCAAAGAAGCAATTGTGCATTGATTGTTAGCTTCAATTTTCAATTTGACACAGCTAGAATGACCTGGGAAGAAAGTATTAGCAAGGGATTGTCAACATTGAATTGGCCTGTGGGAATTATCTTAAATGGGTTGATGTAGGAAAGCCAGCCCACTGTGGGCGGCATCATTCTCTAGTCAGAGGGATCATGACCGTCTAAGAGCAGAGAAATCACTGAGCACAAGCAAGCAAGCGAGCAAGCGAGCACTCGTGTATTTATTTCTCTTTGCTCTTGACTACACATGACACAATTGGCTGCTTCAAATTCCTGTCACTTCCCGTAATGGACAACAACTTGTAATTTTGGGCTAAACCCTTCCTCCCTAATTTTCTTTTTGTCAGGTTTGGTTTGGGGTTTTTTTTTTCCCCCTCATAGCTATAGAAACAAAACTAGAACAGGTACCAATGCTGTAGGGAATCCAGGATGAGTGGAATTTCCATACATTGCTCCTAGGAATGTGAAACAGCAAAATCACTCTGAAAAACAATCTAGTGTTTTCTGGGAGCAGGGATCTCATTCAGCTCCTTACGAAGAGAAATAAGAGTATCCACCCAGAGACACATATAAGGCTGCATACAGGAGCCTCATTCACCAGAGCCTGAAGCTGAAAACACTAAAAAAGTCATTCCCTAGTGAACAGTTAAGTGTGGTCATCTAAAACTGTACAGAAGACTACTACTAACCACTAACAGAGAACAACCATGATAAGTACACTGTAAGGGATTGATCTTAAAAGTTGTGCTGGATATGAGAAAGCCTACACAAAGCATGATGTTCTGGAAGAATTGAAACTATAGGACAGAAATCAGATCATCAGTTGCCAGGACTGTAAAGGGGTAGGTCTTTTACTAAGGAACACAGATTATGGGCTGAGGGATAGCTCAGCTGTTAAAGGCTAGGCTCACAACCAAAATATAAGGAACACAGATTATATTCTTGAGCAAAGAAAATATTTCATATATTTCAAAACCAAGGCCTGCAGGAGGGGAGCTAGTTTCATAGGCAGGTGCTCCTTGGTGATGAGGGAGAATACAGACCCTTAGGTGGTTATTGCTGGCTGAGGTTGAATGGTGGAGGGTTTCATTACTGAATATGTTTGTTAGAACTTATCACTACTTCCTGAAAGGAAGAATTTTCTAAATGTCTTCATCTCAATGGAGCTACCTAGAAATGATCTTCATAATGAAGGCCAGCATTACAGTCTGCTGTGGATCTGGGTGGTTTCTTCCCTGCTTGTCCCACAGTTGTGTGACCTCCCTGCCCCTCCCCCAAATTCCTGCTGAGAAGACAGAAGCAGAGGCTACAGTCTCAGTGTTGGGGGTCTTCACACTAACTCAGTTCACTTTTGGTGTCAACTCGGACAAATCACTCAGTCCCTCTCAGCCCCATTGCCAAATGAGGAGTTTTCACTTGCTTCCAATTTGTAGCAGAACAGGAGTGAAGCCTTTCCAGCACATTGTGCTTACACACCTTGGAGGCCTGTGGGGTGGTGTGTTAAGGTGGTATAGACATAGGGCCCTCCACCTTCTCACTGTCCTAACCCCAAGGGGCTCCAGTGACCTTCTGGCCCCACATTATTAATACCCAGAGTCTAAACAAAAGAAAGCAAGCAGCAGCTCATTAGCTCATTCCTCTGTAAGGCTATGTACATGCTTTACATGTGAGGCAGGGGGATAGTATCTTCCTGTACCACATCAGTAGTCTAGGTACTATTTTACTCGAGGGCCATGTCATCATGTTCCATAGGTCACACAGGTTCTCCCACACAGAACAGCAAGGCCAGGCCCTCCACCTAGGTTGAAGGGCCCTGTCCTGGAGAACTCAGCCTTGAAAACACCCAAGGCTACATACATAGTTCTACAAACAAGACAGCCGAGGACTGAGATGTGGTGCCAATACCGGAGCCTAAATTCCCATTCCACCACTTCGCCTCTGTGTGGCCTCCGGTAAGAGAGATATTGAGTTCTCTCTAAGCCACTGTTTCCCCTCAGCGAAACAAAGCCACAAGGCTGCTGGCTTGGTTACAGAAATCACTTCTCAGAACAGTGTAACAAGCACTTAATTAGTGTCACTTATTATTATTTAATTTGACTTCCTTGGAGTACTGCTGTGGCAGCTCCTGTGAGTCTTGGCATCTGTGGAGCTTTCTTTCCTAATGCTCAATGCCAGAAGGTGCTGCACCTTGGGGTGAGGGGGCAAGGTGTTCTTTTCTACTTATCTCTTCTAAAAGAAGGGAGGCAGCCTTCGGGTTAATTAGAATCCAAGACTTCTTAACTAAACTGTACTTATCAAAAGAGTAAAGAGGAATAGATAAACAAAACAGACCGCTTTGGAATGCCTGCATGATGGCCACACCACCATCCAAGCGCTGCACACAAGCCAATTTCTATGGAGGGAAACAAGGTACAAAGTCACTCCCATATGGATCGGAGCAGGATTTGCTGGTATCTGGGGGAGATTACAAATGAGCTCTCTTGCTGTTCACATCTGAGCCGACTGGGGCACATTCAGTTTTTAATCTGGACCAATTTTACGGATCAAAAACTAGTCTTTCCATGGGATGTAAATGAGCCTACAAGGAAAATTCCCCTGAAGTTTTATGAAGTAGCTGTCATTTTTCACCCAAGCAGCTTTTCAACCTGAAAGCCATTGTCTGGATAAAATTATGAAGTAATTAAAAAAAAAAAAAAGCTTCTTCTAGGCTAGAGTTAGTCTAAATATCCCTTCTACCTTGGTGGGGCCAAGAACATTTAAAAGGAAGTTTTTCAAAATCACCCCCATCCATACTTCAAGGAAAGCAAAGAAGCCAACATGATACATTGGTGACATGAATATCTGAGTGAACCAGGCAGAAAAACATATTTTGGAGAGGAATGATAAAATTTAGGAAATAAAGGGGCAAATGGGGCACAACGTGTGCAATTGTATACAGTGGGCCTTTGTGCAATAATTTTTACACCCTACTTAAACGGCTTGAAGTTTACCCTTAGGGGTCCTTGCATATGTCAGTCAGGCTAAGAGCCATGGATGTAGGCATGAGCTAGTCAAACACGCAGCTAGGTGGTTTCGTGTGCAGAAAACCTGCAGAATGCGAGTGAGCATGGTGTAGTTTTCTGAAGGAAAGAAGTTCAAAGGAGCCTCATATTGAAATGCTGGGAGGTGTATGAAGATTCGAGAAGACAGTTTAATGTGAAACTACCTTGGCTGGCTGCTCTTGCCTCCCAAATGAACTGGACAGTGTGCAGAGAGGTTTGTTCCCAGTCCCAGTGTGGTGTGGACACTGAGAATGTTCCTAAATTTCAAGTCAGGTAAGGGGATACAGGTGACCACAGACGCAGCCTGAAGACTGAGATATCTCCTAGGATAAAAGGCAACAGTCCTACGACTTCCTATAGATATATTTAAGCAGCTCAGTGGGAGACTGCCAAGATTATTTTCTTTGCACTCCGATAATTTTTCCTGGTTTGCCTCTTTCTTGTAGAAACATTGTGAAGGGGGACTCCACTTTCTGTGAGGTTTTGCAGGCTGGATCCAGATAGTTAGATTGTTTTCCATTGTTCAGAAGACATAATTAATCCCATAAGACAACCCCACTTGCAAAGTAAGCTAAGAAAAAGCAGATTTTTTTTTCACAATTCTAAATATGGTCCTGGCCAACAAAGACTAAAAATCGTTATTCGGAAGCAATGTTTGGAACTTTATTGTTTAGAATGTTCTACTTTCCCTCGTGACACAAACCAAATCAATGTAGATTTAAAAAACATACTTTTTACCTAGAGGAAATGCTAGTTTTTTGTGGCTTCACATTCTCTCCAATGCTTTGTATTTGCTAGCCTATAGCTCATACATCTTTGTTTGAACAGCAGAGCCAGCAGGAGTTCTAAACAAGATCAGGTTAAACCACTGAGGGCTCCTTTCTGCACAAATGGCCCAGGGTGCAAGAGTATCCCTAAAACAGAAAGCAAGCGCAGGTCCTACCCAGTGCTTGGACAGGACCGGAGCCAGGAAGGGGAGCTCCAGGCAAACTTCAGACACTCAAACAGGAAATGGCTGGGCTTAGCAGTATAAACCAATAAGATGTTCAAAGAAGCAGGAGGAGCTGTTGAAGTCCTCTGCGCTCTCTCAGCCCTCAGTAACCGAGACAGGGCGATCGCTGCCCCCAACTTTTAGCAGTCTGTGGTCCCATACAGAGCCACCACCGCTGCTAGCTCCGGAAAACAGATTGGTTTGTTTCTTTTTTAAAACCATCTCCCTGGAACCGCCTGAGCTAGGAGAGGGCGAGGCTCACCTTCGGCTGAGCACTGAACACAGCCTACGCGGGCTGAGCCCACGCCGGTCAGCCGTGAGAGCAGTGTGGAGCTGTCTGCTCTTGTACCCACCAAAGGCCAGGACCGGGGTGCTCGGGCACCATGCTCGGAGCGCACTGAGAGCTTTACCTGATTTTTCGCAGAGCGGCTCGGAGTGACACGGCGTTGAGTGGGAGGCTGCAGGCAGGAGCAAGAAACGGAGCAAGAAGGTTGGGGTTAAATCCATCTCACCGACGACGGTGTCTGCAAAGTTTCACCAAGTCCGGGCGCGCGGGAAAGGCGTCTCCTGGGGGACGTGGGACGCCAGTGGCGCGCGGATGAGAAGGCGGGGAGCCCAGGGAGCTGAATCAGGAGCCCCTCGGGAGTCCGAGGAGGCAAGGCAGCAGCTGGGAGCCTGGCGTGCTGGAGTGAAGCGGGCTCTCTCGGCTGCAGGGCTTTTCGGGGCTGGGGAGTGGACGCTGGAGGCCGAGGGGAGGGACGCACTGGCCCGCCGGAGGGAGGGCGGCTCGACCCGCCAGAGATGGAATTACAATCTAGTGGAAGAGCGAGGGGCAGGGTCTGAATCAATTCACTCCTCGCCCACCTCCGGAGCAGACAGCCCCCAGCTCAGCCCTTCCCCGTGGGTGACCTAGATTGGGGGCCTGGGTGGGACCGACTTCGACACTCCGCGGGAGTTCGTTGACTCAGACTGAGGGCTCAGGGTCCTCGGCTGGTCCTGACCCTGAACTCTTGGGGTGCCTCGGTTCCGCTGGCAGGACCCTTCTTTCCCCACGCCCCTCTGTGTCTCTTGCACCCAGTTTAAATCACTTTTCCTAACACCTCAAAGGTTACTCGACTCTGTCTGGAGCTCCAGAGGAAGCCCAAGGGAGGGCTGTAATTTGCAAGTGGGGACGGGGGGGGGGAGCGGGGCGGACCAAGTCTGGGGTGCTAAGAAGATAAATGGGATTTAAGGCGCACAGATGGAGAGCTGAGGCTAGGCCACTCAGAGGCAAAGGCTAAATGAAGATTAGGGACTGGTGCCTGGGGAACAGGTCCTTCATGGTGGTGGATGGCAACTTTGGACCCTTCAGGGAAGGAGATCCAACTCCCAGCTAATCCTGCAACTCCCCGCCGGTTTCTGTCAGGGAAGGTCCTCTGTAAAGGGGCGTTTGCAGGTCAGGCTGGGATTGGGAATAAGAAACAAGGAGGGGGCCAGCACGTAGCTCCCCAGCTGAGGATAGACCTTTCTCCCCTCCAGAAATGCGCGGCCTGGTTGGAGTTTCCAGTACTGCCCAAAAGGGTGCCAGCTCCAGCGTAAAACTGGCGTTCTGACCTCCGGGCTTCCTGAAAGCAGATAGAATAAATAAACTAAGAGGAATGCACTAAAAAGGAAAAGGAGCCCTCGCAGATCCCAGGGAAAGATCAAAGGCCCTCGGAAGCGCCCCACAGATGGATACTGCGGTCACTGACTGAGGTCTGCGGGTGATCGCCACGCCCACCTGGGAGAGCAGCGTCCGCCGCTTCTTGTTAACCTTCCTGTCGGAGAGCCAGAGTGTCGACTGAGTCCCGCCCCTGATTTCTACGCTTGACCCGAGATGTACCTAATCTGTTAGCAAGGTGAAAATATATTTCCTTACCTTTTGACATTGTTCAGGTGTGCAACTGTCCCATAAATAAATTCAAAGCCCACCTCTACTAGAATATCTGGACATCTAAATCGGGACACCGGAGCTTCTCGCCGAACTAGTGTGGGAACGTCCAGACTGAACTACACTTTCTGAGGTGAAGCCTGGCAGGCAAACCAAGCAAGGTGACTCTGAAGAGACACTTTCTGCACTACAGTAGACCACTAAGATCATTGAGGCGCTATAGGTCATCTCCCCCGTGTCCGTGCCACGCTGGAATCTGCTTTCAGCTTTCTGGGCATGGAGTGCCACCCCATTTGAATCTTTCTGTATCGCCTCCTAGCAGTAGTGACTTTTGACATAAAAGTTCTTGGGATATCCAGACCAAGCCAGTGCCTTTCCTTCTCGCTTAACATGACTCCTTGGTGCATAAATTTGAATAAATAATAATCATGAGTATTAAGACCAACATCTTAATATGTTAGAACGTATGATGTGTATGTATTATATGTATGTAATCTGGGTACAGGGCTCTCTTTTGAAGTGCTTTTTAGTCCCATAGCAACTATACCAAGAAGGCGTGGCTCTTGGCATTATTCCCCATTTCAACAGCCAAGGAGACTGAAGCAGGAAAAGGCTGAGTAACGTGCCAAATTCATGCACGTCCTCTCCTGGAAAGTGCAGAACTGAGACTAATCTAGACCTTCTGCCTCCAGCGCAGAGCAGGCTCTCAAGGGGATTAGGTGGAGGACAGATCCAACAGGAGACTTGGGCGTTTCTCCCAGGCTCTGCTTGGGAGCTATGTTCCCAAATGAATGGATGTGGCCATAGCTCAATTTTCAAAGGGCTTGTGGTTGTTATTGTTGTTGTTTGCAATTTGTTTCGTTTTACTTGTCCAGGCAAAGCTTCACCACGTGGTCCAGGTGCACCTGGAACTCATTGCATAGACCACCATAGTCTTGAAATGAGAATCTTCCTTCTTTAGTCTCCCAGGTGCTGCTGGAAAAATGACAGTAGACCATCAGGATGATTGAGGCCACTAGAGGTCATCTGCCCCGCCTCCATGCACACTGGAATCTGCTCTCAGCTTTCTTGACACTTACCACCCCATTTCTACTGCACCCCTAGTTCTACCTTCAATTTTGTGTTAGCTGATGCAGCAGTACCATGGAATCCCAGCCACCCTCCCCCTCCCTCCACATTGTGTCTTTTTAAAACCCGTTATAAAAATTGCCTATTGTTAATTTTGCAAATATGGGTTTTTAGCATACTGACTGCTCTGCCAGATAGAAGCTGATGTCTCTCCCTGGCCATGTAGTCTCTACCTGCTCTAGATGGCCACAGCTGATGAAAGAAGCAGGTTTCTTTCCTCAAAGATTACCCTTGTTTCTCTCTTGCAGGCCTCACCTTTGAGTCCTATTTGATTTCTGAGGGCCTCTGCATACTCTGGGTCCTGGGGCCACAGACATGAAACTTTCTTCATGGGAACTGTCACAGACATAACGGGAGGTTTAGAAGGAACCCACTCTCTCCTTTGCAATTAAAATCACCTTCCCTCAAGGCTCACTCTCCTTGCAGTCTGACAACCAGCTCATGGATCATGTAAGTCCAGGTAAAGACAAATGAGACACTTGCCATTCACTCTCTTCCTGCCTCTGGGGGAGACGGGGTGGGGCATGGAACCAACAATGGCAAAAATTACTTGGAATGTTTTGTTTTTAAAAAATGTGTTCAAATTCTCTGGTGATTTCAACTCAATTAATGATATCGCCAGGAGGCAAATGGCCTTGCCTACTTCGCTCAATGTCATTAGAAGAAGAGTCTGGCTTCTGCTCTATGGATAGATGTGAAGAAAATAAAGGGAAACTTTCAGTTGTGGAGTGTTTGATAACACCCTAAATGAAGGCAAGAGAAGCACAGAAGGGAAAAAAACGTGTCAATTTTGGTGTCATTGACTTAAATGACATAAAATTTGCAATATTTATTAAGTAGATTGGACAGTAACAAAGTGTAATTTTACCTTTCCTCCCGGGAAAGCCACCAGGTGTTTCTGGTGGCTTTCTACAGAGACCTACAAGCACCAAGAAAATCACACATGCTTGGGCTTTTCTCACACAAGAGCACCTTCTGCATATTTATTAATCCACAGGCTCTTCCAAGTCAGCAGATCCGCTGCCTCCTCACTAACATCTGAATAATCTTCTATAGTGTGATGTCTGATTTATTTGTTCTTTTTTTCTATTGTATCATGATAAACAACATTGCAGTGAATGACCTTGAATGTAGGAGGACCATTTGCTCATGTTATCATAGACTGCAGGGTTCATTTCTAGATGGGCCTTTGCTCAGCTAAAGGTAAATGCTTTCAATTTTGATAATTTGGTCAAAGAAAATTGTACTTTGGTACATAATATGTAAGTATAACTATTTCTACAAATTCACTCCAACATAATGTCTTACCAAACTAGACATATATTATATGTGTGGAATATACATAGCACATGTTTTATTAATGCATAAGGTATGTAGGTATTCACCCTGAAGAATTATGTATAGGAAAATGAGCACATTGTAATACCACCAAGATCAAGACATAGACCCATCCAGTACTCATCAAGTCCTGTTCACACTTCTCTAGCGTATATTCCTGAGACAGAATTTAAACATCCCATTCACAGATAAAACTAGATCATCAAACAATAGAATCATTTCCCCCATGTCCAACATCCATTGAGAATGGGTCCCATCATGTGGCAGCCTCTGCGATAAGAATGTAAACAATAGAGCACAGAAAATACAAACAAAATATAACAAAAGTACAATACAAAAGGACTTGGGAGAACTTGTTTTTATTGGGGGAAGAAAACAGTTGTACAGACAGTCGTTCCCTAATACAGAATACTGGAGGTGTAACAGTGCAAGTACCAAGGTACAGGATGACACATATTACTATAAAATGCACAGCCATCCCTATGGACTGAATTGCATCCCTCCCAAATTAATATGTCAGTGTACCAAAGTCCCAGGTATCCATGACAGACAGCATTTTATAGAGGAGTCAAGGTTAAGGAGGTCACAGGGCTAGGTGCCTAATCTAATAAGACTGTGATTGCAATCTCAATGCTCAGGAATCAGAGGCATGTTTGAGGCAGCCAAGTCCACCTAGTAAGTTTTAGGCCAACTATAACTACATGATACAAAAAAGTCCCTTCTCTTTCCTCTTCCCTCCTCTTCTCTGCTCCCCTTCACTCCTTGCTTGTTAAAACACAGTAGGAATGTGGCCATCTACAAAACAGAGTTTTCCCCAGAACCCATCAAAGCTGGCCCCAATACACTACTATTGTTTAAGCCACTCAGCATATGGCACTTTGTCGCAACAGGATGAGAAGACTAATAACTATCAGTCTCATTAAAGTCTAAACCATGATTATGTCCATAATGGGATTTCCCAGGAACAGCCCTGGACTTATTCCTGGTGAATTTTCATTTACAGCTAGTGTATTTTACAAACTGTGTAAGAACTATTACCCAGGGTCATGAACACTTCATTCCATGCTTCCTTCTGAATGTTTTCAACTTGCCTTCCACATTTAGACCGGCATAGATGGAGCAGGAAGCAAGACGATGCTTGAGGCTTTTTCAGCTGGATGCTCCCTTCTAACTGAAGGGTGGGAAGGTCCATCTCCACATGGTGTCTTGGGCTCATTCTCCAGGCTAAAACTAGGACTGCCCTTCTCACTCAAGTCCAGCCAATGGGCATCCAGCATGATCCTTTGGTGGATACAGGATCAACTACCTTCAAATACCTTACTGATCAGACTCCAGGTGTTCTGGAAACTTCCACTGTTTGAAATATACACTTCAAGTTAAATGAACGTCTCGTTTAAGGAACATAAAATAAAGAGAGGTAGAGGAACATGTTTTAAGAACTTTGACCAACATATTTCTTCACAAAATGGGCACATTCTTCCTGCAAAGGAAGGAAAGTCACATTACTACAGTGCCAATTGCATAATCATAATGACTAATTTAATGGTAATTTAGTTGTCTCCTAGGACAGCAACTCCAGAATCTACAGCAAGTAAGATACTCAAGTTCACAGTGACCCGGGAAGGAGAAATATGTGGTGAGTAAAGTTCAGAGTGGATTCTTAGTAAAAGCAAAGCCCTGAAATAACACATAGACCCATCCTAACCTGAGAGATCAAGAGTACATATTGTGGGAAACAGTGGAACCTGTGAAGCTACTTAAAATATAAACAAACAAATAAATGAGCAAAGTGGCCAAGGCAGAATGTGTGTGTGTGTGTGCAGGAGTCCACAGTGAATGGAGGAGACCGGTGGTAGTGTGTTTTTGTTCTTTAATGCTTGTGATTTAATCAGTGGAATGTCTTTATTTGGGTCTAAGAGAAAATATGAATGACTTTTAAAAGGCTAGAGGGCAATTCAGGTAAAGGACTTGGTAGGATAGGAAGAACAACACTGATTGAAATAGCGAGAGAAAGATTCAGACCTGAACATCTTAGAAGGGGGAAATGAAGCACATAAGATGAGCACTCCCAAGGGGCAGGTGGGCAGGAAGAGCAGACCTCACAAACTATGTCATTCTGTCCAGAGCTGCCAAATTAAACATGCAAGAAAGAGACACAAGCTGCCATTTTCTTGACAGCAGAGATCTGGTATGTGAAAGGCTTGGAGATGTTGGGGATGCTTCAAGGACATCCGGCCTCCCATAGCTGCTAACCACATGTGGTATAGCAAAACAAGGGGGCCCAAAGTTGTCACATAACACTGTGTCTCTTCCTAGAGGTATCTGTGTTGAGAGCTGTCTTGCAATTGCAAAATACAGGGCTCATTTGTGGAAGACACAGCAGCTCAGAAGTCTCTACAGACGTGGGGTCAGGAGATCTGTACTCTCCTCCCAGGCCTGTCACTAATTGTCACGAGGAGTTTACTGATTCCACTGACCTCTCAAGACCTTATTTTTCTCTTCTATAAAGTGAAGACATCAGAAAAATGATGTCTCAGTTCGACCTAGACATTGCAGTCTCGGCTTCCACAAAAGGCATTCCTTCCCCACCCTGGTTCAGTCAGATGTCACTTGTTAAAAGCAAAGGAAGTCCTGTATGAGGTTTATTTTCAGAAAAGCCTGAGGTTTGGGAAGCCATTCATTTGCAAAAAATAAAATAAAATAAAAACAAAATGAAATGAAATGCAGCATTTAACACACACACACACACACCACATATTGATCACAGGACCAAAGCCTTCCTTCCCCTGTCTCTGCAAAGGCTCTGGGAAGGCAAATCATAATTTCCAGGCAGCCCATATCCAGTCCTCCCACTCAGCGGAAATGGGAGGCTAAGAGGCGTGAGAAGGGAAGGTGGGGAGGGCAGACCTCCAGTGTTGGAGGTGAGCCTGGGAAGCAGGAGAATGCAGACTTCATTCTTGAGTTATTCAGCAACGATGCTTATAAATATGGATTTTCCTGATGCCAAGAGAAAACCTGTGAAAAGAATTAAAAGTACATTTTGCCATCTGAGATTGATTTTATTTTATTTGTGTGTTTCCTAAAAGGAGGACAATAAGAACTAGGAGGTAGATTAAAGGATTGGGAAGTACAGCCAGCCTTCCATATCCACTGCTTCAATACCATTGAGATTCGCCCATCCACAGCTGGAAAATACTCCCCTCACCTCCAGAAAACTGTGTCCCTTTTTACAACCTACAGACTTCTTTGTTGTCATTACTGTCTAAACAATACTTTATAATAACTACTAACATAGAAATTATATTGTATTAGGTTTTTATAAGTAATCAAGAGATGGTTTAAAGTCTACTGAAGGATGGGGATTGGATTATGTGGATTTACTGTGGCATTTTATACAAGGGACCTGAGTAACTATGGGATATCCTGGAACTCATTCCTCACAGATGCTGAGAGACAAGGGATGATTACTTGGTCTGAGAAGTGCTACAAAGTAGAATGTGTCAAGTGGGGAGAAAACAGCTAGATTGGGGAGACTTACATTGTGCCCAGCCACAGGGGAAAGGGCTGTGGGGTCAGATAGGTTCAAGAGAAAGATGTCATGTGTCATGTCCAGATGGTGGCCTTGTTAGAAAGAGCAACCATGGTGTCTTTTCACTTAACTTACTTAGGCAGCAGAGGATGTCTTAGGTTCATGGTGTTAAATGAAATGACAATATAAAGAAGGATTGATGGTCAAGGATGAAAGAGTTAGCTTTTGTTTCTTGCCCTGAACAACGGGGCATAAATTATATTTCCGAAGACGTGCTCATGGGACAAATGGATATACTCTGCACACCACACGGTGGAGGCGCACCGAACGTGTGCTTCATTTCATCCCATCAATGTCACATTTCCCAGAGACAAAGGTGAGTCTACCCCAGGCTGAAACCCCAGAAAGCACGGAGATGTCAAACAAGATCCGAGGTCAAGACAAAGAACCAAATCGCTCGTTTCCAAATGGACCTGGAATCGTGATGAACCAAAGATTGAATCTTGGGACAATGAAAGGCCTTCCAAAAGAGTGATGAGATAATAGGTGAGGGTTCTTCTGGGTAGGGAGAGTGACTGGTCCATTCAAATGGGGGTGTGTGCACGCAGCACCGACTTCCAAATGGCAGCAGACACTATCTAGTCTCAGCTGCTGGGGAGGCCCACTCAGAGTTTCCGACAGCGTTAGTGCCTCTTAATTCATCCAATATGTTTGATTTTCATGTTCTCTGTCCTTCGGTGTTGTTTGTTACTTATTATAGGGCTCCAGATGAGTCACATTGCTTCTCTGACATCGTTTTCCTGGGCTAAACTGGTAGGATACAATGTCCTTCCCAACTTGCACATTCTTGGGTCCCTTTTAGGACAGGGTTGTCCCATGCACATCCTCCTCAGTTGTGTCTAGACTGCAGCAATGTATCCCAGGAGACGCCACTAAGGCTCTTGGATCGGAGTGTGGGAAGAGGTCAGAGTGTTTGCTGAGTGCATGATCATAGATAAATCATCCATGAAGATGTTTAGAACACGGAGATGGTGTCTTATGTGTGGTAAGTGTCCTTGAAACTGTGTATTTGGTGAAAAGGGGGATGGATACTTCTCTGGCTCCAAACTCTTTTGTAGTGGTGAACTTAATTATACATGTACACAAAATCATATCATTCAAGCTATCTTCCTTCACTGGGGTGAGAAGCAGAATATGGCGATGGAAAAGCTGTACTTAACAGGGGCAAGAAAGCATGTGTGTGTGTGTGTGTGTGTGTGTTGTGTGTGTGTGTGTGTCCCGTGTATTTGTATATGTGTGTATATATTTGTGTAACTAATGTATCTATATGTACTATTGTAGCATGAATCTTAAAAGTTCTTATTAATAAAATCAAACCCGAGGCCAGTTATTGGGGTGAACACTGGAAGATCAGAGAGACAGAACAAGCCACAGCTAACCTCACCTGGCCGACTTCTCAGCTAATCCTGTTTCCTCAGACTGGAAGCCTCTGTGTCCTCATATCCAAATGGCTCTCAGCTGAACTGTGCTGCTCAAAACCTAAAAGCTTAACCAGCCAAATGCTTAACCAGACTAAATGCTTAACCAGCCAAATGCTTAACCAGCCAAATGCTTCTAGTTCCTGGTCCTCAAGCCTTATATATCTTTCTGCCTTCTACCATCACTCTCTGGGATTAAAGGCGTGTGTCACCATGCTTGGCTGTTTCCAATGTGGCCTTGAACTCACAGAGATTCAGAGAGATTTCTACCTCTGAAATGCTAGGATTAAAGGTGTGTGCTATCACTGCTTAACTAGTGGCTTTTCTGTTCTCTGACCCCAGATAAGTTTATTAAGGTACACAATATTTTGGGGAACACAATACCACCCACATACTATTGTTCTTTGTGGACCTGAGGGTGCAAGTAGATGAGCTTGTGCATTCTTAAGATTTCACTAAGCACAGGGAACAAGAACATATACAGAAGAAACTCAGGACAAAGATGAGACACTGACATCAGGAAAACACATTAGAATTGGAGAAAGGAACAGATATGGATGATGTAGAATATTGCCACATGTGTCCTGTACAATTGTCTCATATTTGACTGCATAGTTTCAAGTTTGCATGTTGTCACATTTTCAAGACAAAATGAGTAGGTACATGAAACTACCAGCACGAGCTGATAAACCTTCACAGGTGTACCATTCTTTAAAAAAAATCTGAATAAGTGTATTTTAGGACAATGTTTTTCTGATGTCAAGTGTTCAAGGTGGGGTGTGAGTAACAATTATCACTGAATTCTCTTAGGAGTACCCTTCTTTAAAAAATTTTAATTGATACCAAAGATTAATTCAGAAAATGACTAGGATTCTTTTCATGCTTAAAAAAAAATCCATCGTAATTTCTCTAAGTATTTTAGTTTAAAAATAGAAACCTATCAAGAATATTCAAGCTACTCATTCCAGCCTGTATATGCTCAAAAATAAATACAAATGTTGAACTTAAAATACGAGCCAGTGGAAAAAAAGTAGACTATGTATACCAAATTGGTATCCAGATAAAATTCAAATATCATTAATGGGGAAAAATAATCGTGCTTACAAGAAAACATGCTATTAAAAAGGTTCTCTGTAGCATGAATATTAACATTTCTTATTAATAAAATCAAACCCAGAGCCAGGTATTGGGGCGAACACTGGAAGATCAGAGAACAAGCCACAGCTAACCTCACCTGGTCAACTTCTCAGCTGGTCTTGTTTCCTCAGACTGGAAGCTTCTGTGTCCTCATCCCAATGGCTCTCAGCTGCACTGCTGCTCAAAAGCCTGAAGCTTAACCAGCCAAATGCTTAACCAGCCAAATGCTTCTAGTTTCTGGTCCTCACACCTTATATATATATCTTTCTGCTTTCTACCACCACTCTCTGGGATTAAAGGCTGGCTTTCTGGGATTAAAGGCGCGTGTCACCATGCTTGGCTTTTTCCAATGTGGCCTTGAACTCACAGAGATCCAGAGGGATTTCTATCTCTGGAATGCTAGGATTAAAGGTGTGTGCTATCACTGCCTAACTAGTGGCTTTTTCTGTTCTCTGACCCCAGATAAGTCTATTAAAGTACACGATATTTTGGGGAACACAATATCACCACAGTTCTCCATCTTCCTCTCACATTTTCCTAGGAAAGCAAATTGCATGGTCATAATGGAAAACAGCAATGTGGTCCTTAGCACTTCCTTGTTCCTGCAGCAGCATTCACAGCTGACAGGCTGTGGAACAATAGTAAGTCCTCCAGCAAATGGATGGCCAAGGAAAGCGTGTGTAATGTGTGTGTACGTAATATGAATGTTCTTCAGCCCAAGAAAAAGAAATCTTGTAGTATACAACAACTTGGATGCACTTTGGGGACATTACGTTAAGTAAAACAACCCAGTCACGGGATGGATACTATATGACTCCAATTATGTCCAGTACCTAAAAAAACAAAAATCAAACTCAGAGAAATAGAAAACACAATGGGGGTAGTCACCAGAGAGAAGGGACTTCGTCACTATTGTGTAGGTAACAAGTTTTTAGTTATGCAACATGAATAGGCTCTCGAGCAGTGGTTCCAATTTGTGGGTCATGACCCCCACAGAGATCACATATCAGATATCCTTCGTATCAGCTATTTACACTTCGATTCATAACAGGAGCAAAATTACAGTTATAAAGTAGCAACAAGATAATTTTATGGCTGGGGGTCACTATAACATGAGGAACTGTGTTGGGTCGAAGCATCAGGAAGGTTGAGGACCACTGCTCTGAAATTCTCCTGTGCAGCCTTGAACCTGGCGATGGCAACACCGCACTGTGTACTTGAAGCAGGTAGTTTTCAGGACCAGCTTAGCAACCTGGGACCCCCAGCTGCATTGAGCTACACATATACCTCTCTCCAAGCAAAGCAACTCATTACTCATCCCTAATACTACCAGATAGCTCCCTAGGAACCTTCCAGTAATTTCCCTTTGTGGTTACACACACCCAGAGATATATCTTGGAACTGGAGACAATGAGCTGGCCCATCCTGGACTGGCTTTCAGTGCATGCACAGTAATACAAGCTACATCTTCATAATGAACACATAGGCATATGATGAACTATGTACCATCATATGCCTATGCATGATTCATTAGGCATGGGGTTGAAATTAGATGCATCATGGGAAAGGACATACATAGGGAACAAAGACATACATCACCTAAGCTTGTCAATCAAAACAGGAAACCACCTCTACCCCACACCTGGAGACTAGCTCCTTCTTTACCACGACTGAGGCTCTTGAAATACTGCTCTTGGAGCCCTCTGCTTCCTTGCTGGATTGTTTACTCTGTGCCTTTGCAGCCTTTGAAGAAAATCCCTTGCTGTTTTGTTATTTGTGTGTGCTTCTTCAATTCTTTCAGCAAGATGTCAGCAACCTGGGGACACCTGCTTCCTATAGTGACCACCAACATCTGTACCTCACCAGAAATTACCAAAAAAAAAAAAAAACCCTCTTCCTATAATATTTGTTTGATGTAAAGAGTGAATCGTAATAGACAGTTATCTCTAAAGATCACCTACTGGGATATTTAAAGACCCAAGAAGCAAGTTTTTATCCCTCCAAGGTATCTATAAATCTATCTTATGTGTCAAAGTCATTATTAACAGAACCCAGTATGTTTGTTCAGGCTTAAAAGTTAGCCTGTTGGGAACAGGGGGAAGAAATTGTGATGAGATTTTATCCTCAAGCATCTAGATTAAATTGACTTACTTTGCAAAAATAATTTGGTTTGAGAAATGAATACATATAACAGAGAATTTGGTAGATTCAACAGTCCTAGGCAGCCCTGGCGTTCCTTGCCTCACCCCTCCCTCATCCCATCCTATGCACGAGGAAGCAGGAAGACGGGAAGAATGCCACAGTGGACCAGCCAGAGAAGAGCTTCAGGTTCTGGCCCTGGCTCAGTTCCTTCCCCAGTTTGGTGAATGAAGGTCAGGCATGACCTTTGCCCTTCAAGGCCACCTTCCTACTGTGCACTTTCGTGCCCTCCCTAGACCCTTGGCCTTTCTACTTCAGAGTGCTCCTGTGTGAATTGCCATGCCTACTACCGCATGATATTAGAGAGTTTGTGATAAATTATTTATGCTGATTAAAAAAAAATACTATTTTCAAGCAAAGTGTAAATGAGAGATAACAGTTTTGCCTTTCTAAGGGCATATTTGCATTTTCACAGGAAATCACAGCAAGAAAAGAAGGAGATAGCATAATGTGCAAATAGATGGCTCTGTATCAGGAGTTCAAAGTCACTAGGGGACGTCATGAAGCAGAGATTTCAATCTAATCATTTAGGGGCAAGGTCTCAGCATCAGAGTGTTTTCCTTCTTTTCTTTTTTCTTTCTTTCTTTTTTCTTAATCATCACTCTATGTGATTTCCATGCGCAATCAAAGTCGGGAACTGATATTCTGGCCTAAGAGCATGTGGTCCATGCTGAAGCTGGGCCCTGAAGGCTATCGACCGGATGGATCCCTGCATTTTATAGGAGCCTACCGCACAGCAGCGCTTCTCTGCCTTTCATGCGAGCTCTCGTCTCCTGGGATCTTATTAAAACTGCAATTCTGACTCAGTAGTTCTGGGTGGCTCCTGGGATCCTGCATTTCTCACAAACGCCCAGAAGTTATCAGTTCTGTCCTTCTGAAGGCTACATGTGAGTGGTGAAGGTAGAGATGACATTAAGGGTCCTGCCAACTCTCAAGAGTCTGTGGTTCTTTGAATTGAGAGCCTCACCACTGAGAAAATGTTTTCCCACAGAGGGAGCATGGGTGCTTTAACTAACAGGGTGGGTTCCTGGAACTCCACTGCACGTAAGGGTGAATGAATGTGCCAGAAAACAGAACTCCCTCAATCAAACCATTGGGGGCATCTGGCAGATAATAAGCCAGCGAAAAAAACATGTTCTTCAAAGTTCAGCATGGTTGTTCACACCTGTAATTTCAGCACTTTGCAGGCAGAGGCAGAGAGATCACAGCAAGTTCAAAGTCAGCCTGGTCTATACAGTGGGTTTCAGGACAGCCTGTAGAAGGAGACCGTGTTGGAAAAGAGAGGGAGGGAGAAAAGAAGAGGGGGAAGGGAAAAGGGGAGGAGAGGGGAGAAGAGAGAAGAGAAGACAGGAAAGGAATAGGAGGAGACAAGAGAAGGGAAAATCTTCCTCAAAGCAAAGCTCAGCTCAAGGGACCAATGAGCCTCCCCCAAAGTGGTCCTGAGTTGTAGATGCTTACATGGTGGAAGCTGGAAATCTACTCGAAAGATTAGGGTGGGCAAGAGGTCCAGGGAGATAGCTCAGCAGGTTAGGTGTTTGCTAAGCAAGGCTGATGACTGAGTTTGACCCACAGAACACACCTTAAGACAGGAGAAAAGTAACTTCATGTTTTACACACACACACACACACACACACACACACACACACACACACACACACACGGTCCCCAACAGTTCCCAACTTCCAGGGGACAACCTCTTTGACTTTATGGTATTCTGGAATTAGTACACATTAAATAGAAGCCATACTTCAAATTTTGAATTTTTACCTTTTCTTGAGCTAGCAATACGAAGTCCAGTCTTCTCTCATGGTGTTCACTAGTGACTGATTGATGCAGTGTTCAGTACCTTTAAGGTTGGCGAGGTTCAGCTATGATGGTCAGAAGGTTGTTTGTATTAAATATATTTGTAACTTAAGATAGTTTCAACTTATAACACTGCTAATGGGGAGCAATTTCACTATCAGTCAACTCAAGGATCATACATATACACACACACATACACACACACACACACACACACACAGAGAGAGAGAGAGAGAGAGAGAGAGAGAGAGAGAGAGAGAGAACACGTGCGTGCAAGCACACACAGTGAGCAGTGTTAAAAAGAAAATAGTCAGAGGAAATGGATGGCCAGGGCTACCAAGGCCAATAGTTTGATTCTGCAAACCAAACCCAAGGATAGTGGAATAAGGTTGTCCAAAGACAGAGCCTACTGAAAGAACGGGAGATTGTAGAGGAACAAGGGTTTTCCTCAACAAGTCTTTAAGTTTCGAAAATAAACAAAAGCACACACAGATGTGTCACCATCCCCAGGTCACAGAACTAGTAACAGGGGTGGTCAGGATCCTCACAAGGGCAGGTAGGCTCCTAGGCCTCACAACCTTTCCATGGTATTAAACAGCCTATCTGTGACAAGATTTGGGGACCACTTGAAGTGTGTTCTCCAGATTAGTGATCTATGCTTGGAAATATTCTGTGCTCTTTCCTTGGTGGGTACGTGGGTCTGTCTGTATGGAACAAATCAAACATATCAACTCTACTCTCAAAACTGGGTGGGCTCAGATGGCCATTTATTTACCAGCCAAAGAAACCCAGACTTCATCCAATGAACAAATACTAAAGACTTGTGACAGGGAGCCATCATGATTTCAAGATATAAAACTGCCAATTGGATGATGTTGATATGAATGAAGAAATACTAAGAGGAGAAGCAACAGGCATTCCAAAGATCATGAGGACTGAGCAGGCTCCTGCTTTGGGTGCCCTGGTATCTAAAAAAAAGAGTCTCACCCATGTCACAGATGACCGTTCTTAAAGAGGAGCTGAAGCAAGCAGAGGTCTTTATTCAACCCTGTGTAGATTTGGAATTTTAAATCAATCCTTAGGTAATGAGATCTCTGGCAAGCAGGCACATTCATTTAGTCAAAAGTAAATTGGGAGAGGTAGTCAAAATGGAATGCTTAGCACGTTCCTGGGCAAGGAAGCATGGAATCATCAAATGCTTACCCTAGAGACCCAGAATCCTTCACCTTTCAGAGCCAATGAGGAGGCTTTCTCTGAAGTAACTGAGTCAGCCAAAGGGATGGGTCATCCTGGAAAGGGGCAGGATCTGTCCCCACAAGAAGGAGGCAAGTCAAACACTGGATAACTAAAGTAAGAGAAAAATGTCCTTATTGAGAGCCAGACAAGAGATGAAGAAACAAGAGCCAGACAAGAGATGAAGAGATTAGTGGTTGCGGAAGTTGTGAGCAGAAGAAGGAGTTACTATGACAGAGGAACTGATTTGTGGGGCTAGGGCTAGCACTCCTCTGTATCTGGATTGTGGTTATCCAATTTTATGTGTTTGTCAAATGTATAGAACTCTGTGAACTGTAAGTTATATGTTAATTATACCTTAACAAACCCACTTTTGAAGACTGTACATTGTGTCCTTTGCATTTTATTTTGTGTATTTTAATAAGTAACATTTTTTTTTTTTGGTTTTTCAAGACAGGGTTTCTCTGTGTAGCTTTGTGCCTTTCCTGGAACTCACTCTGTAGCTCAGGCTGGCCTTGAACTCACAGAGATCCACCTGGCTCTGCCTCCCGAGTGCTGGGATTAAATAAGTAACAAATTAATAAAAAATTATTATGTGTGCCTATGATGTGTACGTGAATGGCAACCCACTGGTGCCAGGCTGCCCATATAGAGGCTGGAGAAGAACACTCAGAAGTCAGTTCTTTCCTTCTACCACTTGGGTTCTGGGGAATCAAACTCAGATTGCTAGGCTTGGAGGCAAGCACCTTGATCTGTTGCGCTTTCTCACTGGCCCAATACTACAGATTTTGAGACGGTAGAGTGAGGTTGTAGGTGGTTAAGTGGTTTCCCTAGAAAACAGTGTGGCAGAAGCCAGTTCAACTAGATTATATGACCAGTGGATAAAAGGGGAGCACAGAGACCACCAGAGCTTCAGGAAAGTCCAGAGCACAACATGAGCCCCAAGTGATAACATTTAGTGGACGGTCACCAAATCTTTTCCTAAGCATTCAATGAAAGTTATTCTTGTGCTATTTTTTTATGTTGAAGTAAAAGATATGAACAATCAATAAGTACAGTGAAGGCTATAAATGAAGATGTCTTATTTCTGCTTGCCAGGCATTTATATAATTGAAAAACAGTATTATGCACTAACAGATTTAACTTTTACAATCCATCTTCCTTTCTCTTTACTTCCTACCCTTTCATACCGGAATCCATTCCATGTATTTTAAAGACTATTGGTAATGATCACGGGTCTCCAATGCAATGGCAGCAAAAATCTCTTTACTTAGAAAAGGACTAGAAATCCAGGTGTCCACGTAACTAATTACCACATTAATTCATCTTGAGGGCCCCTCATTTCCCCGCCATGAGTCATTGATACTTTGCTGGCTGCAGATGAATTCACGGTCTCGATAACAGAGAAAGCTCTGTAGAGTTAATTCTGCTCTCAGAGAAGCTCAATAAGCCCCCAAGAAGCTTTTGAAAAATCAAAAAGCCCTTAAAAAGGCCTTTAAAAGTAGTTTTTCATGTTTGGCCCAACAGTAATAATGCTTCTTTAGAGATAGCTGAAGTGTGGGCCAATCAATACACTATTAAGACGCTGACAGCCCTGAGATAGGATTACATGGCGGAGAAATTGTGAAACCTTTAGCTTTTTCATTTTCAGCAAGAAGAATTGAGGGAAGTGGCTTTTTAAAATTTATTTTTATCTGAATAGCCTTAGGTAATGCATTCTTTTCATTTTAGATTGGTCAGTTCACCCTCAGTCCACACAGGACTGGAAGACCAAGTTCACTTTCTATCTCCTTTGTAATGGAACTTTCCCCCCATGTCTGGGTAGGCTTTCTGATTTGAGAGGAAGCTCAACTACTTAAAGCCATGAACAGAAGGTAAATGGATGGACAAACTTGGGTTTCGATAAAACTTTATTTGCTAAGACAGACACAGGCCGTCTGGCCCATGTGCCCTAGCTTGCCAACTCTTGGCTTTGTATGTGGGAAAATGACATTTGTCCTTGAATGACCAGGGTTCTAGAATACGTATTCTTCACACAGTAAGATGGGCTCTCAGACAGCACTAAATCAACTACGAGTTTGGAAAATTCTAGTAGTGAGATAGCTATTGGCCACCTGAGCCATGCCACTGTGACATGGTTTCCTTTTTACTATTCAAACAGGAAGTGACTGGCCAGTCAAAGGAACAAATACCCGGGGTCCCTGGGTTACATGTTATTTTATGTCTGCTTGTCTGCAATGTGTGATGTAGGGGTTTCCTTGGGCTGCTTGTATTATCTGTCATATGACCATGGGCTTGCACATTTGTATTCCTTAACTCACCTCCTCTGACTATTGGGATAGACCTGATACTAATACAAAGAAACTAGAGACAGCATTGCCAAATTGCCCAGGCTAGCTCAGAACAAAAGTGGAAAATAGAAAGGAGGAAGAATGTCACCAATTAAGAAAATAATAAGTGGCTCTCAGACAGGATGCAGTAGGGCAAGAGGCCTACACCATGGAGTCCTGACCGGGAAGGCTCCATGGCACAGACTTTGGCCTTCAGTCACAGCTGACATTATCTCTGCATGTCTGTGCCTGGCAGACCACCCCCATTTAATAGCTCTTTCAACCCACTGGAAGACTGTTCTTTGATTTGGGGCCACAGTCACTTGTACAAAGCCCCTGATTGTTGGCCAACTTGCTGCTTGGGGTCATGGTACGTGCTCAGAGCAAGCTCCTCACTTTAGCTGCTGGACTCTGGGCGGACTCTCCTACGCCTCTGCTGCAAGAACTGCAAAAATTAGGCAAAGCAAGACATATAAGTGCGAGGTGCTTATTATAACCCACCAACTGTAATGTGACTTCTGTCTCATGGGGGACTTGGTTTCCTTTCATTTATTTATTTTTAATCCTTTTAACCCCTGTTCTCCCCATTGTGCCTTCACTGGCAAAATTCAACTATTTTAGGACTGGAAAGAACTTTCAAGTTCATTTAACCCCAATTCTCTGATTTTATTTTTGAAAACCAGATGCTTGGCCACACTTGAACAGTTATCCCCTTATCTGTACATTTCTGCATGGAGACAGAATGTACTGTGGCCAGGCTTTAGAATCAGCCAACAACCGGCCACCTGAATGCTTTCATCTACTCAAACAAAATGTGTTTGAAAAAAAAAATAGTTTAAAACTACAAGGAAATAAGAGAAGGCAAACTTTTAGCAGTTTGCATCACTATTATACATACATTTCAAATAAAAAAAAAACCTTCTTTCTTCGTTTCTTGTAGTAGGGTTTGAGGAGCCCACTTGCTTCACAAAATAACAACTTCTGAAAACACTTTGAGATGGTCATCATTCAGTTGCTTATCTAATCAATGCATTTAAATAAAGCAACCACCGTCAGGTTTCCTTCGTGGTTGTTATTTATAAACATCCAGCCCCCTAAATCTGACCACTCACACTCCCAAGCCTCTCTCTCTGCATTTCTGTTTCCTTGTCGCGGTTAGGGGAGTTGACTTAACATCATTCAAATGTTTAACAGTATTCACTTGGTTTGTACTCCATGAGGACCGTAACTGGAATTGTGGCAGACATGGCAGAGAGCCAGCCAGATGTGGCCCAGGCTCTTAGGTGATGATGCTCTGGTGAACTTTCAACAGTTAGTGTTCATTGATGCCGAAACACATGAGAATCTAGTTCAGGTCCAGTCACACTTTAAGTTTATATTTCATAGGTACTATCTTTTTATCCTAGGGTACCTATGAGGGTTGCTCTTCATTATCAGTTTGACTAGATTTAGAATCAGTTAGAGGATACATCTCTGGGCATTCCTGTGAGGGTGTTTTCAGCGACATTTAATGAGGATGGAAGATGAAACCCTGAATGTGGACAGCACCAACTCCTGGGGTAATGTCTCTAGCTGATTAAAATGGGGGGGAAAGGAGAAAGCATGCAGGAGAGCGTTCACCACTTGCTGCATCCTGATTCCCAACAACATGATGTGACGAGCTCCCTCAGGCTCCCACCATCATGAAGTTCCTGCCAGTGATGGCCTGTAACCCCCTATACTGGGAACTCATAATAAAATCTTCCTTCCTTAAATTGCTTCCTGCCAGGTACAAAAGAGTATCGAATACAACAACCTGCAAGGCGCTGTTCTCCTAATTTATCCAGTATCATGCTATCCTAGTAAGTGGAAGACGGAGAGGGTGAGCGTAAGTCTTCTCAATCCCGATGTCATCACTGTTCTCCCCTTCTCTTCAGCCACACAAGGGATTCTCCAGGGTCCCCTCTCTTTTTCCACTTGCTGACATCTTTAGCCAGAGTAGCCCTAATGGTGCCAGGGTAGCCTTGACTCTAAATACCATTAGCCTATCCTTCCCAGACACTCTCACGCCCCTCACCTGTCTACCCTAACCCCCAGCCCTTTGCATCTGTGATTACTGCCTTAGCTATAAGCTATTCTATCTGTTTAATCCTTCAGCTAAGACCAAAGAGGCAAAGGAAGTTGCTGGGTCCTCTCATCACTAAAGTTCTTCAGGAGAAATTCCTTTCCAGTGGAGAAATGCATTTATTAGTCATTGATAAGGACATTATTATGAAATTATAATACTTCATGGTGTTTATCAGATTAAAATTCTCATGTCTTCTCTTCCTTGGTATTTGCTTAATAGATACACACTCTTATGTGTATAAAATGATCTTATTGGGGAAGGACAATTGAAATGCTGTAATCATAAGAGATTAGAATGTCTGTTAACAAGAAACTGGTTAAACAGAACATGGTGCATCAATAAAATGGAATATTATACAGAAGACAAAGGAAGATTTTTATGAAAGATTTTATGGATGTTATTGTTAAGTTTTAAGAAGTCACAAAAGGTTATTCATAGCACAATATCTTATTTGTATGAAGAAATGAAAATACATATAAAAAGGAATATATACCTTGAAATGGTATGTAATAAATTTATAATGGTGGCAACCTTCACTGGAAGAAACTAAGTTTCTAGAACAAGGGATAAAAATCAAACATGCTACCTCACTGGTGCTCTTTCATGTGATATTACATTCACTCTATCATCTATTCATACAACAAATCAATTTTTGATTAAGAGATAAGATGTCTTTAAGATATTCAGGCTACTCACTGACAAAGCCAACTTGAAGTATGTTAGAGGGTTCCTTGCAGTTTAAGTGTTAGGAGCCTAGAATGCCAGAGATGTTGTGTTTTCTGTCCATATGCCTATGGAACAGGCTAAAGTCAAATAATGTCGAGTTATTAGCAACTGAAATATAGATGAAGATAGAGTGGATGAAGAATTGCCTGTGAGCTATTGGTTTGGATTTTTATGATCCTCAACCTAATTAAGCTTACAAACTCACCGTTCTTCAAAAGTGTACATATGAATACATACAACACCATCATGAGACCATTAAGATAGAATCATAGGAAATGTTCTGTTAAACAAATCAGGAAAAGAAAAGGGGAAGAAAAAGAAAAGGCCATCGTAGCCAAACTTAATGAGAAGCATATGCGTGGCCTCCGGTGGGCAGTCCTCCTAACTTATTTAATTACTTATTTTGATGACCACATGGAAATGCTTTCCTTGTCTTAAAACCAGTTTTAAAAATAAGGGCATATTTCTCAAGATTGGATCATGTGTTGAAGGAAATACTCGTTTGAAGGGAACTGACAGAGAGCTATTTAGCACTCCCTGGCAGAGATGGTTAACTGTCTTCACCGTGGCTGTGCAGTATGTAGGCAGGTATTACTCCATGCCAGCTTTCAGAACAATTCAACAGCTTGTCCTTGGACCACACTGGCTTTGTTGTTTGTGTCCCTTCACAGGCTGACCTTTGGCCTACTGTGGGAGTGCTCAGTTGAAAGATGTTGGGGAAGACAGTGCACTGCCGAGCCAGCAGAGAGCTGTCACTGAGGATCACAAAGGTCAAAACACAGTCCCCTAAGTATTTAAGAAACTGTGACACACATGCTTCTCTATTAGAACACCATCCAGAAGTGGCAAAATATCCAGCAAAATGTCAGAGTAGCGAAGCCCACACAGCCTTCAATGCTCTCAATTACCAGACATGATGTGAAAAATAACTTATTTCTAATGGTGACAAAACCACAGCTATTATGGATTCTGCTGTGATTTTTTTTGTCCATGACTGAAGTAAATTCCAGTTTTCTAGAAAGCATAAGTATACAACATTTTCCCCATCAGAGGTCTCAGATCCCCCGAATTCTATCCATTCACTTTTCTTGGGTTTGAAGTCCTTGAATTAAAGCCTCCCTGTCCACTTCACCCCCCACCATCCCTTGGCTCCTCTGCTTCCAGCCGTCTACAAGGGAACAAGAGAACCAGGAATACTGTCCAGGAGGTTTCAGAGGCAACAGCCGCAGTGTATGTGACTGCTGCTCATACTCCATAGACCAGAGCTCATTTTCAAGGTCCTACTTGCTGCAAGGGAAGATAGAAAATGCAGCCTAACTGTGTGTCAGTGAGGAAAGGGAAATGTTTTGGTGAATATTTACACAGTCTCTATCCTGGGAGACCTCATGATTGAAGATGATGGAAGACAGTCCTGAAATGACACTTACTATACATTCAAAAAGAAATATTCTTTATAAATTACAAGCCTTTTTTGTAAGTGTTTTGATTTTTTATGAGAAATTATTTTGTAATAAATGAACCTAATTAAAAAAGTAATTTAATCTCTGTTTGGTAATTTAGCACCAAGGAAATTGTTTCCTGCTGTCTTCACCCATTTCTTGAAATTCTGAGCTCTGGAGGGAAGGTTTTCTGCATGGTCCTGTTCATCCTCTGCTGATGGTCATCCTCTGCATGGTCCTGGTCATGCTCTGCTGATGGTCATTCTCTGTTGATGGTCATCCTCTGCTGATGGTCATCCCCTGCATGGTCCTGGTAATCCTCTGCTGATGGTCATCCTCTGCATGGTCTTGGTCATTCTCTGTTGATGGTCATCCTCTGTTGATGGTCATCCTCTGCTGATGGTCATCCTCTCCATGGTCTTGGTCATCCTCTGCTGATGGTCATCCTCTGCATGGTCTTGGTCATCCTCTGCTGATGGTCATCCTCTGCATGGTCCTAGTCATCCTCTGTTCATTTGAACTAGCTTTCCTTTGGTTCTCTTGTCTACTCTTGCTCTGTGGCAGAACCTGCTGGTGACAGGCCACAGAAAAGTTTATGTTAGAAACTTGTTTGAGGACAAGACACAAAAGATTTCCCTTCACATGCTCACAAAGAATATAAGTTTGTGCTTTGGGTCATGGACTCTTTACGTTTTGTACGCTTGGCAATTCCCATAAGTTAATTATGGACAAAGTATGATTCCATGTCAGAAAATATATAAGGACAGAACAGGGCCAAGATCTTAGACCAGAAATGTGCCCCATGCATTCAGATGACAGTGTCCTTTTGGCTTTGTGGCAAAGAAAGCAAAACTTGTCCCACCACAAAACCCTGGTCCTGTTGCATGTGCTCTTTCTTTTTCATTACCAAAACAAAACAAAACATTGTTTCAGTCCTGTTCTACTCCACTGCCTGCCTTTGGGACTCATGGTGTGGACCTAGAGTACCCTTGTCCCTGACCCTCCTCAGTCATCCCTCCCATCCTATTTCTATTCCTTGTGACTCCCTGCTGATCTGCACAACTGCTCCCTCCAGAGGCTGACAGCCTCCACATCTGGCTGTGATCCAGAATCACTCTCTACCAGGGACCCCACAACTGACACACTTGGGTGGGACTCAGACCCACTCTCTACCAGGGACCCCACAACTGACACACTTGAGTGGGACTCAGAATCACTCTCTACTAGGGACCCCACAACTGACACACTTGGGTGGGACTCAGACCCACTCTCTACCAGGACCCCACAACTGACACACTTGGGTGGGACTCAGACCCACTCTCTACCAGGACCCCACAACTGACACACTTGGGTGGGACTCAGACTCACTCTCTACCAGGGACCCCACAACTGACACACTTTGGTGGGACCCAGAATCACTCTCTATAAGGATCCCACAACTGACACACTTGAGTAGGACTCAGAATCACTCTCTACCAGGACCCCACAACTGACACACCTGGGTGGGACTCAGAATCACTCTCTACCAGGGACCCCACGACTGACATGCTTGCTTAGGGTCCAGCCATTCCTTCTAGCCCTTCACCATTCCTTGGTGACTCCCCATTGACCTGCCAAAATGCTCTGTAGCGGAGACGGAGACCCCTCCAGTCACCACACTTGGCCAGGAACCAGACTGGGGTAGTGACAGGTAAAGAACAGAATGCCTGTGCAACCAAGTTAAGACCAGATATCTACACCAAGAGATACCACATACGTCAAAATTCCAGATACCCAGATCCCAGTACAAAAACATAAACATGAACAACTAAGACAATCCGCCCCCTCCAGAAGCCAGCCACTCTGTTGTAATAGGCCCCAAGAAAAGCAATTCAGTCAAAGCACAAGAGAAGGACTTCAAAATAGCAATTATGATTATATTCAAAGACCTTAGAAAATATATGAATAAATGCCTTAGTGAGACTATGAAAACACAAACTGTTGAATGAAATAATGAAAAAAATTGAAGGTTTGAAAGTAGAGTTTAGCAAAGCAATAAAATCACTGAAGACAACCCAAACTGAATTAAAACTTGAAGTTAAAAAAAAAACACTCCTGAAGTTAAACAAAAATTTTGGGTTAACAAATTAAATGATGTGGAAAAGAGAATTTCAAATCCTGAAGACAAAGTAGAAGAAATGGATATCTCAATTAAAGAAAACATTAAACATAAAACAACCAGTCCCAAAACATCCAGAAAAACAAAGAACACTGTGAGAAAACCAAACTTTCAAATAATTGGAATAGAGAAAGGAGAAGAAATCCAAGTCAAAGGCTAAAACTATTTTTAACAAAATCATAGAGGAAAATTTCCCAAATTTAAAGAAAGAGACAGTCAAGCATAGTGGCACATCTTTTTAATTCAAGTACCCAGGAGGCAGGGGCAGGAGGATCTCTGTGAGTTGGAAGCCTGTTTTGTCTACCATGACAACCAGGACTACATAGAAAGACTCTGTCAAAAGAAAGGAAGAAAGGAAGAAAGAAAGAAAGGAAGAAAGAAAGAAAGAAAGAAAGAAAGAAAGAGGAGAGGAAGGAAGGAAGGAGGAGGGAGGGAAGGAAGGAAGGAAGAAGGAAAAAAGGAAGAGAGAAAAGGAAAGGAAAGGAGGAAGGAGGAGGGAAAGAAGAAGAAAGAAAGAAAGATGGATGGATGTCTATTAAGGTTTAAGAGGTATACGGAACACCAAATAGTTAAGAACAGTAAACAAAAGTCCCATGACACATAGTAATTAAAACATTAAATGAATAAAATAACAACAAAGGATATTAAAAACCAGAAGGAGGGGGTGGGCGAAAAAGAAGACAGGTATCTTGAGTTAGCACTGTAAACATTAGAAAGCAAAAACAAAAATGAAAAAAAAAAAAAAAAAAAAAAAAAAAAAAAAACCAGAAGTGGAAAAAAGACAGGCTATTAGATAGCACCTGATTTTGGAAGCCAGAAGGGCCAGATAGACATTCTGAAAGACCATAGTTGCCATCTCAGACTACTCTACCCAGCAGAATTGTTATTCACTATCAATGGAGAAAGAAAAACATTTCATGACAAAAACAAATTTAGGCCATGTCTGTCCAGCAATCTAGTACTACAGAAGGCACTAGAAGGAAAATTTCAATCTGAAGAGAATGTTGACTATACCCAAGAGGAGACAAGGGATAAATAATCCCAAAACAGTTCATCAAGAGAAGAAAAACACACACCACCACCACCATAACAACAATAAAATAACAGGAATTAATGAACATTACTCAATAAAAACTGTCAATAATAATAATAGTTCCAATCTCCTCAATAAAATTACACAGACTAATAGACTGAATTTAAAAAACAAGATCCGCCTTTTTGTTACATCCCAGAAAAACACCTCACCACTAAGAACAGATATCATCTTAGAGCAATGGAAAAAGGTATTTTAAGCAAACGCGACCAAGAAGCAGGCAGGCTTAGCTCCAGATTTTAGTATTTGACAAAATAGACTCAAAACCAAAACTAATCGGAAGAGATGGTTAAGAACACAACATACTCATTAAAGGAAAAATCCACCAAGAGGACATTGCAATTCCAAACATTTATACACCAAACACAAAATGGCACCAGAATTCATAAAGGTAATGACATTATAGCTAAAAATCATATAGTGACCCCTATGTGATGATAACTTCATTAACTTAGCAGGTAACTTCAGTACCCCACTCTTACCAATAGACAGGTTATGTAGTAAAAAACTAAACAGAGAAATGTGGAGTTAAATAATGTCATAAGTCAAATGGACCCAGCAGATATTTACAGAACATTTCACCTAAACACAAAAGAATATGCCTTCTCCTCAGCAGCTCAAGGAACTTTCTCCACAATTGACTACATCTTGGACACAAAACAAGTCTCAAAAGATATAAGAAAATTGAAATAATATCCTGCATCATCTCTGACCACAATGGCTTAAAACAAAATATCAACAACAATAGAAATGGCAGAAATTATATAGCTCATAGAATGAAAAACGGGTCAAGAAAAAAAGTTAAAAACTTTCTAGAATGTAATGAAAATGAAAACACAACACACTTAGACCTATGGGACACAATGAAGGCAATTCTAAGAGGCAAGTTCATAGCACTAAGTGTTACATTAAATACTAAGAAATCTTTCATATTAACAACTTAATAACACACTTGAAAGCTCTCAAAAAGCAAGAAGAAATAATACTCAAAAAGAGAGGAATAAATAAAAATCTGGTTCTGATATCACTGAACTAGAAACAAATAATAATGATATAAAGAACCAATGAAATGAAGAGTTGGTTCTTTGAGAAAATTAGTAAGAGCTACAAACCTTTAGCCAAATTAAACAAAAGAAAGATAAGCTCAAATTAATCATATCAGAGGTGAAAGGGGAGATGTTACAGCAGATACTGAGGAAACTCAGAGAGACTTAAGGACATACTTTAGAAATCTGTATTTCACCAAACTGGAAAAAACTAAAAGAAATAGACAAATTTCTTAATATATACAATCTACCAAAGTGGAGTCAAAATGGAATAGACAATCTAAACATACCCATAATGCCTAGTGAAATAGAAGCATTAATTAAGTCTCCCAGCTATAAAAGCCCTGGGCCCTGTGGATTTAGTGCAGAATTCTATCAGACTTTCAAAGAAGAACTGATGCAAATATTCTTCAAGTTAGTCTGCAAAATAGAAATTGAAAGATCACTTCCAAATTATTTTTATGAAGCTACTATTACCCTGATACAAAAACCACACAATGATATGGCAACAAAAGAAAATCATAGACCAATATCCCTCATGAATACAGTTGCAAAAAATTCCAGAAACAAGTTATATCTTGTTAGTCATTTCCCAAAAGGGTTCCATAGACTCCTCCACCTAAACATCACAGACTGTTCTCAAGGCTATTGATTACCCTCCCCAACCTGATGGTAAGCCATGATGATTGAAGACACAATGTACTTCTGTCATTGAACATGGAGAAATTGAGCAGGTGTCCAATTAGATGCTTCACTCCTACTGACTAGCACTGATGGTGTTGGAAGGTAATTTGCAGACTATGGAAGGAGAAAATCAATCATCAGCATCACCCAATTACAAACCCTGTTACCTACACCAGCAACTTTCCTGCAAGATATACTGGTACTCTAGTGGCATAAATGTTTTGGGAGTAACCAACCACTTCTTCTTCTTTTATTGGATTTAAGGCCCACTCTGATAAAGTGGCCAAGAACTTGAGACTATAGAGTTCATAGTCCCTAGGGGGAAACCAGTCACTATTATTAGGCTAAAGGAATATAGCAATGAAATGATTTCTAATGATATATTGCTATTTCCATATATCAGTGCCTCACTCAACCCACACCAGAGAAGGTTCTTTTTGTAGTAGACAGCAATTCACTCAGAGATCCCCAAATGGACAGTGCAGAGAATGAGAGACTTTGGAGCACTCAGTCCTAAATAAGATGTCTCTGTCACTCTCAACTCCCAAGGCTCAGAGATCTCTTCAGAAGAGGAGGCAGAAAGAAAGTAAAGGGCCAGAGGCAGTAGATGACTCCAAGGAAACACTGTCTTCCAGACACAACAGAGCTGATAGATATATGAACTCACAGAGATTGTAACAGTATGCACAAGATATACATATATTCCAACAACACAAAATCTTAGAATGGAGAAGGGGAAGTGGATACAAAATTCCACCCCTAACAAAGAAGCGATTTGCAGTTGATACCTACTGGGAAGGGGGAAACCAGTTTTCCCCAATGGAGTGCCACTGGGTGTACCAACCACACTGGAGGGCAGGCCTCATGTCCAGATGGACAACACAAAATGGATTCCATGTTTTTGTGACTATTTATTGGGAATTGAACTCAGGTCCTCTAGAAGAGCAGCAAGTGCTCTTAAACGCTGAGCCATCTCTCCAGCCCCTTGTTCTGTTCTCATCCCCACTGTCCTCCTTGTACACATGTCTCTAAAGACAGACTTCCTGGAGCTGTCTAAACCATCTGAGCCTTCATTTTCTTCACTTTTAAAATATACTTTATATATAATATATTTTAAATTGTGTGTGTGTGTGTGTGTGTGTGTGTGTGTGTGTGTGTGTGGCTTATGTGTACATCAATGATGGTGCTCATGAAGGCCAGTGGCCTCTGGAACTGGACCCACAGGCAGTTGAGAACTTCCTGACTTAAATGCTGGCAACCAAATTCAAGCCATCTGGAAGAGCAAAAGTGACTTTTAACAGACGGAATCCCAACACATTTTTTTTTTCTGTTTCAAAGATGGCACTGCTCTCAAACCCTGATAAATTGTGAATGAAGAATTACCAGTTTAGTAAAGAGCCTGACAAGAGAAGCAAGCTGAGTTCACACAGGACCTTCAGCGTGTAGCCTCATTATGGTATTGTAAATGCTTCCAGAAGTGTGCCCCAAGCTATATGCTCCCCGAAGGCTGGGTTGTGGCATCCTGTGCAGTGAAGAAGGAGTTCTAGTTGGGGTTACTATTGCTATGATGAAATACCAAGATCCCAAAGCAGTTTGGGGATGAAAGGGTTTATTTGGCTTACTCTTCAACACCACTGATGATCATTGAAGGAATTCAGGACCGGAACTCAAACAAGAAAGGATTCTAGACACAGAAGCTGATGCAGAGGCTATGGGGGAGCGCTGCTTATAGTGGCTTGCTCATATGGTTTACTCAGCCTGCTTTCTTATACAACCCTGTGGTGGTATTGTATTCCCCAAAATATTGTGTACCCTAATAAATTTATCTGGGGTTAGAGAACAGACAGCCACTAGATACAAAGGCTAGAAAATGGTGGCACTCACACCTTTAATCCTAGCATTCCAGAGATAGAAATCCCTCTGGATCTCTGTGAGTTCAAGGCCACATTGGAAAAAGCCAAGCATGGTGACACATGCCTTTAATCTCAGAGAGTGGTGGTAGAAAGCAGAAAGATATATAAGGCGTGAGGACCAGAAACTAGAAGCATTTGGCTGGTTAAACATTTGGCCTGGTTAAGCATTCAGGCTTTTAAGCAGCAGTTCAGCTGAGAGCCATTGGGATGAGGACACAGAAGCTTCCAGTCTGAGGAAACAGGACCAGCTGAGGAATTGGCAAGGTGAGATAGCTGTGGCTTGTTCTGTCTCTCTGATCTACCAGCATTGACCCCAATAACTGGCCTCGGGTTTGATTTTATTAATAAGAACTTTTAAGATTCATGCTACACAACCCAGGACAACCAGCCAGGGATCCACCACCTACAATGGGCTGGGCCTTCCCCCATAAATCACTAATAAAGAAACTGCCCTACAGGCTTGGCTACAGCCTGATCTTACAGAGGCATTTGCTCAGTTGAGGCCCCCTCCTCTCAGATGGCTTTGGCTTGTATCAAGTTGATATGAAACCATCCAACACAGAAGGGGATAGTATGTGTGGTCCCACGGAAAACCTTCTCCTTCTCATAGCAGGTAGAGGAAAAGGCCAAGAACTTGGGAAGTGTGTGATGGCTGCTGACCCCACTGATTCTCAGAAAGCACTTAATTCCTTCTTTGACATGCCCTCCTTGGCAGGTATCACTATCTACCTTGTGTTAATGAGCCCCTTGGCAAGTGGATGCGCTGGGAGTAAAATAAATTGCAGATTTTATACCACCAGTATTGATTGATAGGGTTGTTTATTCTACCACAGTAGCATCCAGGAATGATGCAAAAATGGAAGGCTTTTTATTTTCTTCAGTGATTCTTATGGGAGTTCAAACGCCTGCTTGTTCAGCATTCAAAGAGGCAAAGCAAATTCCATTAAAACTTAATAGATTTCACCTAATTATCACACGATTGTTTATTTCTAAACTCGGAACCTAAAAATCATCCCACCAACACTCTTCCCAGGAACTGTAGTGGAAATATTTTCTTACTTCGGCTTCCAGTGAGTGATGTTGTAGACAGGCAGCCTCATTTCCCAGCCATTGTTAGGAAGCATGGCAGACTTTCCTTTAAACATGGATGAAGCAAACACAGAGCATATACAGAGCGGAGACTGAACTACACACAGAGCAGACGGGCCTGGGCACCATGCCTTTGGATTTTAGAAGCCATCGGTCAAATACTGCGTTTGGAGTGCTGGGGGTTGTTTGGAGTTATGAGGATTTCCAAGGCCTAGCTGTGCATCCACTCAATGACTGTGGTATTCACGGGACTGGTGGGCTCACTAACTAGCTTGGAGCCTGACCAGCAAACTCAGTTATTCAGTAGCTGACTGCCTAGCTTTTGAATTATCCAAAACCTCCTGGGTTGTTTTTCCCCCTCATTAGGATATCTCCCAAAAGGTAAGCTTGTAAAATTCAACTTCAGCTTGTTCTGAAAGTTTGGTAGAGCAGGCATTGGTAACACTTGAGGTTTGGAGAATGAGGGAAGACAAAAAATTAGTTTATTGTATATTGTGATTCTTTTTAATTAAAAATGGATTCCGCTTATAACAAGCAATCGAATGATTCCCTAAAGCATCAAACAATCCCAACTCCAGTATTCAAAACACATTTTATCCTCACTGTGTCTTCCTCTTCCCCCACTTTCTCCCTTTATCAAAATGTGTTTCTTCCCTTTCAAAACAGACATACTGACATCAGCCAAGTCCATGTCTCTTCCTCAGAACTGAGAAAGTACGAATGCTCATACACCTTCTCTGAGACGATCTTCACGGGGAGGTCAGAACCCCAACTGATAAGGAAATTAAGCATCAGAGAAGCTAAGGCAGTAGTTCTCAATCTATGGGTCATGACCCCTTCGGAGGCATCACATATCAGATATCCCGCCTATCATGCTTACATTATGAGCCATAACACAGTTACAGTATGAAGTAGCAACGAAATAATTTTACGGTTGGTGGGGGGGGGTGTCACCACAACATGAGGAACTGTATTAAAGGATGGCAGCATTAGGGAGGTGGAGAACCACTGAGGTAAGGAGTTGAGTTCAAGGCCACACAACTAGCTAATAAAGAGCAGATCATATAAATATTCAAATGCAGGTTTCTGACCCAGATTGTCAGCTTCAGTGTATTGGACTTGCTGTACCTAAAATGGAATATCCCTCAGTGTTGGTTGCTAGCTAACGGTGAGAGGCCAGCTGAGGCTTGTGTTGAGTGAGCACTTTCCATCATAAAAGCAGCTTGGTCTACAGATGACGGCCATTCTGTAGCCATCATCTTTGGTGGAGACTCAGGAGTAGACGCAGCAGTGTGGAACAGAGACAGAAAGGCCAACCTGATCCATAGCACCAGGCAGAGAGAAAGAAAGCTAACTGGGAGTGGTGTGGGCTTTTGAAATCTCAGAGCCCACCCTCACTGATAGACCCTCACCAACAAGGCTGTATCTTCTAATCCTTCCAAATAGTTCTATCACTGGGGGACCAAGCATTCAAATGTATGAGCCTGTGGGGGCCATTCCCACACACACCACCACACTCTATACTGTCATCATCTTAGTAAATGGTTCTCTTTCCATCCAGGCAGACAAGTCAAAAGATAAGAGCATCCTTTTCCTCACAACTTCCTACAGCAATGCCACAGGCAAATCCTGCCAACGCATTCCTTCATGTCAACTCGTAGCCTAAATCTATGTGCTTTTCTTTTTTTGCAACACTACTACTTTTGTCCAATCATCATAAATTATTTCCTAAAATGTTCCTGCAGGTCTCCCAGAGTCCATGTTTATCTATATAAGCCATTCTTCACAGACCTGTGAGAGTTACCTTCTGAAAGCATGAATAGTTGATCTGGGTGTAGTGGCTCCATCTTTATAATCCCAGGACTCAGGAAGCAGGAGCAAGTGGATTTCTGTGAGTTTGGATCCAGTCCTATCCTACATAATACTTCCAGGCCAACCAGGGCTTTGTAGGGAGACCCAACAAATAAACAAAAACAAAAACAAATGTCAGAAAGCAGAAGCTTTACTAGCATCATGATTTCCCTCATCTTAAAACCTCTCAACAAACCAGATATATATGACTCAAGCCTGTAATCCCAGCACTCAGAAGTCTACGGCAGGAGAATGACGAGTTGGAGGGTAAGCTCTACTATTTAGCAAGACTCTGTCTCCAAAATGGCAACTGCAACAAGAAAGTAAGCTTCAATAACAACAAAACCCCAAAAGGTTGTTGTTACGTTTAGATTAAAATCCTGTGCTCTTGTAGCTTACAAATAAACAATGTCTCCAAACACACAAGCCATGTCTCAAGCTGACCAAGCAAGACTTCATCTTAGAGTCGAGCCCCAGGTGGCCCAGCTTCCTCAACATTCCTGAAGCAGAGTGGTTGCTTCATGTCACAGATGTGCTTCCTCCTGCCGTGGTGGCCATTGTGAATACCAGGAGGTAGAGTAGCAGGGGAGGCAGATGGAAACCATACTCTTTTACGACCTAGTTTTAGACATCATGAAGGAGCATTTTCACCAAACTCTGTGGACCAGAACAGCCACAGGTTTCCCTTGTGTGTGGTGGTTTGAATGAGAGTGTCCCCCATAGACTCTGGCACTTGAATTATTGTTTCGAAGTTGGTGGTGCTGTTTGGACCCAGTTGGTGTGGCCTTGTTGGAGGAAGTATGCCACCAGATGCAGGTTTGAGGAGTTTAAAGTATTGTCCCATTTCTTTCTTTTTTTTTTTTCTATTTTTACTTCCTGCTTGCACTTACAGATGTGAGTTCTCACTTTCTGGTCTAGCTTCCATGCCTCTGCTCAGGCATCATACACTCTAACCCTTTGGAATCATAAGCCCGAATAAACTCTTTCTTCTATAAGTGGTTTTGTTCATGGAATTTTATGACAATAACAGAAAAGTAACTAATACTAGTATAGAGGCACATTATTTGAATATGTAGGGTGAAGTCTATGTGGTTCAGACCAATAATACCTGCTACTTGGAAGGCAGAATCAAGAAAATCTCAAGTTAAGAGCCAGTCTAGCTACTGAGTGAATTCAGGTCAACCTGGGCAACTTAGTGAGACCCTGTGACACCTGCCTCAAAATATAAAGTAAAATGCTGCCTGGGACTATAGCTGGATGATGGAGCATCTGCCCAGCATGTGTGAGACCTTGTATCTAACCTCCAGTATTGCAAAAATACCACCACCAACAACAAAATATATGGGATTGGACACAATGAGTATGACCACCTATGCAACAGTCTGCCATTCCTGTAGTGATTGTTTATGATTCTATATTGTATAGTCAAGTTTTGTTCTAGTAAAACTATTCATTGATCATTTTCCAGAGGTAGGTAGAAAATTCCATACGGTGTGTCATTCCACGAAGATTCCTAGGTAGGTACCTCCCAAGCAGGTGTAAGAATCATTGATCTTGCCTGTCTCATTTTGAAGTTGATGAACCAAAACACAAAAGTAATGATCCCCGATATGATGAAAATAGGAAATAATTTTATCATTAACCGATGACTCTGATTTATCTAGAAGATATTCTAAAGCAGGAGAAATTTGAAACTATTTCTAATGGGTAGAGGCAGAGTTGCTGGCTATGGTGACATATGAAGCAGGCTGTGAGAAAGTTTCACACACTTGCATTTCTCATGAAGCATTATGGCAGAAGGTGGGGACTGGATAGAGTTAACATGAGTAAGAAGGACACAGAAAATGGAAAAGGATGAGCAGGTAGAGTCTCTCAAGGTGCCAATGATGGGACGCCTGTGTTCAGAATTACTCTTGTGGTATCAATCTCAAATGCAGGTTCCTGGGTCCCATCCCTTCTGAATCATAGTCTCTGGGCTGGAGTCCCATAGTTTATCAGGCTTCCAGTGGGTTCCTGTTCACTCTAATATTTGAAGATTATCTAACAGCACAATAAAATTCTGGTTTATATAAGTTGCTAATCAAAAATGCAAAATTGACAGAAGGGTCCCAGTTATCTGTGTTACAGCCACTTAGACAAAACTCATCAAATAAGTGGAAAGGCCTTCTAACAATTAATGACAATGAGGCTGAAAGTGTCTCTTAAAATAAGAGCACAATTTGACGGTGACTAATTATATCTCCAAGGCTTCGGGCTTTTCACTCTTAAAACACTATTCAGCAACATCTTAGAGCCCACTGTCCAAATCTCCAGTATGTGACTCTTAGCAAACAAAAGGTTGTTGTTTCACTTCAAAACCCCCCTCTGCTGAGCCCTTCCTACAATGTGATGGGAAGGGAGCACGCCTTTCTGTGAAATCCAGCTGATTTGCACATGTAAGAAGAGTCCGAAGCACAGGTTTCCACAGAAGCTTAAAGATGAAAAGCCAGAGCACTGTTTGTGTTGGGGCCACTTGGTCCCACAGCCCATCTATGGTTTCCATTAATATCTTCTTTGCCTCGTCTCTGAAATTCTTCATCATCAATGGATCATTGTTCAGAACTCTCTTCCTCAGCTTCAGGCCATCTTTGACAGACAGTTCTATATTCTCCGACTCCCAACCAAAACCCTTTGCTTCTGCCAGACCACTGAAGATTTCACTTCCTGATGCTGGGGGGCGGGAGGGAGCCATTTCAGGATGTTAAGAGTCTAGCTACACCGATGAAACTCTCGGAATCTCCAGAGACTGGTAACACATCCTCATCTGCCTCACAGCCCCCAAAATGTTAGAGACTCCCAGAGCTTGCTGCTGACAGGTAACAGTCTCCATGGTAACAGCCATCCATCTGCCTATCACTTTCAGATATCAGTCTTCTCTCCCTGGGGAGCACTGATGCTGGTGTCTATATTATTAGGTCACACTGTGCTCTTATCCCGAGTATGTTAAACAAAGACTTTCTTTAGCTTTGTTTCTGAATGTGAAAGTGCTGCTATGTATTGGGGTGTCACTGCCAGCTCTCCCCCCCCATCCCGTCCCCTATGCCCTACTGATTTTGGTGGGCTGCACATTGGCGGGCTATTAAACAACTTTAACACAATTGCACTTTGTTTGGCCCCTATCTACGTCTTTGGCTGTTTGAGAGCGGGTATTGTGCTAAGCTGGACTGTTTGATTGGAGAACCATTGAGACTTTGGGGAGTAGAATACTTAAATATGATGTTTCATGGAGTTGAAAATTCAAAGGCAACTAGAAAGTATCGTTCATGCACAGGCGAGTGCACACAAACACACACACACACACACACACACACACAGTCAAAAAATTGGCATGGATAGAGAACTTGGGTCATTCTAAAGTGAGATTCAGCTCAGATCTCCATCTCAGCTTCATCGCATTGGAATTTTAACTTTGAAATGGAATCCAACCAGTAAACACTTCAGTGTATAAAGAGGAGGAATCAGAAAAATGAAAATTCTTGGAAATACTCATGAGGGGCTCCTTAAAGTTCCAGCATCTTCTCTTCATAAAGGTTTTTTCTGGTTCTCCTCATGTGGTTTCCCCCATGGAAAGGTGCTTCTCTTTCCCAATGTTCTTTATATGGCTCAAGACAAAGAAAGACCCACGTGCCTATGGCAATTGGGGTCAAGATAGCACCTAAGTACGATGCCTCAGTGAAGCACATTCTAGCAGGACAGAGAGGTCGGATGAGCTCAGTCCCTGCTGGAGGCAGGATGAGGCAATATAGTCTACTGAAATAAATACTTGTCTGGGAGCTAGGAGATCACAGTTCTGAGCTTTGCTCTTCCATAGTCTAAAAGATCTTCAATCAGCCTTTTAATTCATCATCTAAATATTTTTTTTCATAACTAAATAAGTTGGATTCAAGTACTCATTTGGGACCAAAGTCATATTTTACTACCTTTTTATATCTAATATTTCGTTTTCATTTCCAATTCATCTTGTAGAGGAGACTAAATGTGTTTTCCTACCTCATGGGTACTACAGGAAATCGTTTTCTAATGAATTGAAAAATGTTTTCTCATTTCATTTTCACTTGCTGTTAAGTCCGTGCTCCCCCTGCCCTGCTTTGCAGTGAGATGGTTTAACTACATGTCTGGTGGCCTCTTTTGATTTGGTCTCTTCCCCATATGCCATGTCTTCAAGCACTCTACAGAATTAATAGAAGGAATTGAATTGCAGAACTTCAGGCCCAGAAGAGAGAAATGAGGTTAGGGACCCACAAGGAGCAACTGATAAGGAACGGGGCTTCTCCTCCAACATTTTTGTGTATCTGCTGACATGAAATGAAGCTTGCCCTCCACTGTAGAATACTGTGGGATAAAACCCCCATCTGCTCATGCTTTGGATGTGATAAAAAAAAAAAAAAAAAAACTTCTTCTCTTTGCTATCTGATACCCTTTGAGTTTAAACAACTAAAGCAAAAACAAAAACAAAAAAAAAAAAAACACCAGAGTTTGAAGTTCTGTATTTTCAGATGGATGCACTGAGTGTTACGAAGAATTTAAGCTTAGAAACCTGGGTAGCATTTAAGTCTCTAAATATTAAACCAGAATGGTTCAGAGTAAAGCTGGTAGGTCAGGAAATGAGTTTCTGTCAGAAAAATCTCTTGCCTTACACCAGAGGTACACCAGCTATTGAAACTTTGCCTTTCAGTTCAGTTAGTAATTATGACAGAGTTGGATACACCATGAACAGATGTTAAGATAGCATGGTAAACTCTTGAACACGAGCTTACCTGTGATGCGCTGAATACCTTCTTCCCTTAGACACACATCTGGAGGAAAATGACAGTACTTCATCCTATGACTTATTCTCATTAGCTCTTAAGACCATTAATAAATAGGTCATTGAGTTTTGTGTGGGAGAGTACAAGCTAGTGTTAGTATATGTGTGTAAACAACTGATGTGCACATGTATGTGCATGTGTGTGTATCAACCCTGGGTATCATTTCTCAGACACCATCTATCTGCTGTGTTTTCATTGTTGTTGTTGTTTTGTTTTGAATACAGAGTCTCTCATTTGTCTGGAGCTTTTTTTATTAGGCTAGACTGGCTGGCCAGCCATCCCCAGGAATCCACCTGTCTCTGCCTTCCCAGGTGCTGGGATTACAAGTGTGTACCACCCTACCCAGCTTTTTTACATTAGTTTTAGCAGCTAAACACAGGTTCTTTTGCTGGCAGAGTGAGCATTTTATACACTGAGCTATCTCCCTTCAGTTATAATGCAATTATATGAAACTATCATCTTTATAACAATGTAAAACAGTTGACAGTGTGTTCATGGTATATAGCTGTGTTACCACCTCCTTTTACAACACGCTGAGCCCTCGTTGTCAAAAGGAAACATGTGTTACCTTCTCTATCAAGAACTGAATGCTCTGATGAGGACCGAACCACTGGCGGATAGGATCAGAGGTGAATCCTTTGGAAGGTAAGGAGGTCATGAGAATGAGGTTCTTTCTCATGGTGGGATTTGTGTCCTCAGGAGAAAAGTGAAGGGAAAGCTGGCTTCCTTTCTCTGCCCTCCAGCCTTCTAGGAAATAAGAAAATGGACTTCTAGAAACAAGGGAAAGGCCCCACAAAGAACCTAATTTTACTATTATTTTGGTCATTAAATTGTGATAAAAAATTTCTATTATTTAAGCCATTTAGTTGATGGTAATTAGCTATAGTAACTGAACTCACTAAGATGATAACAAAGGCAACAGGAAACTGAAGTTCATTGGAAGAAATGGCATCATTTAACCCATGAAATCCTTCCATCTTTCTAAAGTCCTGCTATGTGTTAACCCCGTGGATGCCTTAAAATATATCATCCATTGTATGACCTTAGGCTGCCAGAAGGATCCTTCCTCATACAGTTGTTCCCAATAGGGCACGAGATTGTGACCATCTTCAAGGCCTCTTACCCCATTCTCGTGTAAGAATCTTGTCTCTTCACACCGTGAATTCAAAGGCGTACTCCATCTCCAAGTGCATACACATGTTACAGTCTTCATGGAAAGTACACATGTGGTCCTTCACATGTGGAGCAGTATGCTGGCTGATATTCCACAAGACGACTGTGGGCTTGACACACAGTAGATGCTTAATGTGCATTTTTGGTTTCTGATGGCAGTAATAATGGCACCCCAGACCCTCGTGTAGTTTCTTCATTAGTTACCTACTATCATTCCCAATGTGGCTGCTACTTGGCTCTATCTTTGCTGGCCACCTACACTTTAGAGTGGTAGTTCTCAATCTTCCTAATGCTGTGACCCTTTATTTTTTGTTGCTACTTCATAATTTTGCTACTGTTGTGAATCATAATGTCAATATCTGACGTGAAGGATAGCTTGTACACAGCTCCTGTGAAATGGTCGTTAAAACCCTCAAAGGGGTCACAACTCATGGGTTGAGAACCACTGCTTTAGAGTAATCTGTGGCTCATCTTTAAAATGAACACTAAGTCTTTAATCTAGCACAATGCAAAATATTCTCCAATTTGTAAAACAAGGTTATCCAATGTCTACATGCAGTTAAAATTTGTCAAAATGATCAAAGGACCATTTCATACCTCTCCTCTGCACTATAATCTGGAAGTAGAATCCGAAGTATACTGACTGAAAATGAGATGGAGGGGAATAAATGGGAGGAGACTACCAATTACGCTTACTATTAAAATAAGTTCCATTCTTGTTTTTTTTTTCATATGTTGTGGATTTTTGCATTGAATTAACAAAATGAAGCTACAGCAAACATCATCCATTTACACTTGGTCATCGGTCTACAGTGCTGGTAGGAGGTAGTAGAACCCATAAGAGGTAGGACCTAGTGGGAGGAAGTTAGGTCCTTAAAGGCATGTCCTTGAAGAGCAGATTGGGATCCCAGCCCTGTAAGTATGAGTTATGACCTCTCTCTCTCTCTCTCTCTCTCTCTCTCTCTCTCTCTCTCTCTCTCTCTCTCTCTCTCTCCCTTTTCTGCTGTATGATGTTCCCAACAAAACCTGGCATTTTGCTGTGGTGACTGAAAGCTAACCAACATAAACTTGAAGCTCACACTAATCCTAAGTATCGGTATGCCTGACATTCAAACTTGTGTCAAAGTGAAGCAACTATGTTTTCTCTCTTCTTCTTTCCCTTTCAGTCTTTATTCCCAGCATACTCTTTGAACACTTGCTGTTTTAAAGGAATGTCCAGGGCTAAGCCTTTCCCTAAACCCCATTTCAAAATGCATCTCTCTTAGGCCCAGTAACTTACCTTCCAGGGAAGAGAAGTCTATATTTATGATTTCCAGTCATTTATTGTACCCACTTTCTCAATTCAAATGCCTTGTGCATGGGCATTTCAATAAGGGCCTTTGGAACCACTACCCAAGGTGATGAGCAGGGATGTAATTTTAATGTGGCCACAGAGCAGATATTTGGGAGTTAGAATGATTCTAACTATAACTGGAGTAACAGCAAGGTGGACTGGATTGCTACTATGTCATTCAAAAAGAGCCACATCCCTCTCTCGTCCTCTCCATTGTTACCTAGGTACCTTAGACATAGCTGACCTCTGACATGCATCACTTCCTCCTCTCTATACCACAGAGTGACGTCATCCTGAGGCAACATAATGATGCTGCTGCTCCAGAGCAAGGATCTAAGCTCCTTGTATTCTTAAGACTCTAGAGCTTTCATCTTAGGGATGTTTTATTCAATAAAATGGGGTAGGTGATGCTACAGTAGCAAGTAGTCCTACATCTCAGTGACTTTTCAATAAGTATATTGAGTGTTCATGCTCCACAAGGTTTGATATTTATTCTATTTTCATTTCTGTTGCTCTGATGAAAAGCAGCTAAGGGAAGAAATGGCATACAGTTCAGGTTACATTCCATCACTGATGGGCAGTTAAGGCAGGAGGTCCAGCAGCTAATCACAGTACATCCGAGGCCAAGAACAAAGACAAACATATCTTTACTTGCTTCCTGGCCAGCTAGCTTCCTCTACTCTCACAGAATTTCAGGGCTCAGCCCATGAAATCATGTTGTTCGCAATGGGCTTGGTCTTCCTACAACAATGAACAATCCAGACAGTCCCCTGACAGACACACTTACAGACCACCCAGATCTAGGTTATGGCAAATCAACACTTAAAACTAACCACCCCAGTATTTGCACATTGTCTGTTCTCTGAGGCCCAGCAGAGGGGCACCCACTTTCTAGAATGGTTCTGGTTATTATAGTTGAGGGGAAAAATGCATGCAGAGAATGTGGGATATGTGCATGGTCTCTTAAAGTTGAATCAGAAGCCACACATATCACATTCTCCAACAATGCATTGACAAAACTAAGTCCTATGGCTATACCTATCTACAGTTCTACCATGTTCCTGCAAGGGAAGAATGTAAGCACTTATGAAAAATCCAAAAGGTTAATGCAGAGCGTCGAACACTATGGTTTTAGGAAAAACCCAAGCATGGAGCTTAGCATTTAGGAAAGCAAATATTGCTATCTACATTACTATCATTATCGTCATTGAGTGATAACCTGAAATCACAGCTAATAGGAAACAGACAAGAGAATGCACTTATTGCATCCAGAATCAGAACTCTTTTCTCCATCCTCCTTTTACTGCATAGAAAAGGCATGAGCAACCTTAGCTATTGTTCTTCTGCCTTCAACTCCATGACCCCAGGGAGTTTTGTTTTGTTTTCCTGCGTTACTCTGATGACTTACCCTTCAAACCAATCCAGGAGACACCTCTGGGTGTGTCTGTGAAGGCATTTCCAGAGAGGGTGGGGAGGAAAGACCCATTCAGAATGTGAGCAGGCTTATCTCATGAACTGGGGTCTTGGGCTGAACAGTAAGGCCACAAGGAGAAGACAGGAGCAGGACACTGGCATTCCTCTCTTTCTGCTTCCGGAATACAGATGCACTGTGACCAGCTCCCTCACACTTCTGCCACTGTGCCTTCCTGCCTGCATCCTTTCTTCAAATGTGAGCCCCAGTAAACCCTTCCCCCCTCAAGTGGCCTCAGTTAGGGGTTTTTCACAACAAGGAGATAAGTAACTAATGCAGTGAACTTCCAAATCAGGAATCAGCAAACTCTGCTGTGAAGGGCCAGTTAGTAAACAGTGTAGGTTTTCTAGACCATAGGGTTCCTGTCCCAGCCACTCAACTGTAGCACAAAAGCAGCTACAAAGAAAACTTGAGTGACTGGGTACAGCTGTACCCATTACACATTCCCTTACAGAAACACATGGGTCTGATAAGAGAGCTGACACCCATTCAACAGCATGTGCTGGGAAAGACTGATGAATGAGTAATCTGAAAAGAATTCAGCAAAGAATCTGGTGACTCAGTTTCCCCCATAAAAGCCTGCCTTCTAGGGCTGTGGTGAGGACTAATCGGGCTCCTACAGGAGTGCCCAGCCCACAGCAAACCCTGCATTCCCCTCCACAGGGGTTTATTGTCTTCTCTCAGGGTCAACCAGGGTCCCTATTCTCTAGGGACTGATTTTTTTTTTTTTTTTTTTTTTTTTTTTTCCTGATCCAGTGAGTTGAAGAAAGAACCCGGTATCAGAAAGTGATAAGTACTATAAAGGAACGGAAAGCAGGAAGGAGGAGGTGGAGGGGGACAGGGTGAAGGAGAAAGCAAGCCATGCAGATAAGGGGAGAGGAGGGCAAAGTCTCAGAGATGTGGCAGGAGGCAGGGTGGGTTGTCAGGACTAGTGGGAGATAAGCGGGGAGTCTGGGCGGGCGTGTGTGAAAGGCAGGTTAGGGCTCATCCAGAGTCGGCTGCATCTAATTCTGTATGAGAAGGAAAGATTTTGAATTTCGATTGGTTTTTATTTATGTGTCGTGTGTGTACTTATGCATGTACCACCGTGCCTGTGTAGAGGTCAGAGGACAACTTGTGGGGGCCTGCCCTCTCCTTCCACCATGGGGGTTCTGGGGATGGAACCCAGGATATTTGGTGGCAAATATCTAGAATATCACCACGATTTAGAGCTGTTGGGATTGCTCTGAGCTGCCAACATTCTCTCCTCTCTCTCTCTCTCTCTCTCTCTCTCTCTCTCTCTCTCTCTCTCTCTCTCTCTCTGTTTTTGCTTACCTTTTCTTCTCTACTCTTCTTTCTTCCTCCTCCCCATCCCCCTCTCCTGCCTATAGTCCTCCCTATTCTGCTCCAATAGAGTCCCCCCACTCATCTGCAGGCCTTCTTTGAGCTGACACTTACTTGGTTCTATTGGAGGCACCCAAATCCCAGGTTGTTCTCCAACTCCAAGGGGCGGTTGGCCCAGCTCAGCTTTCCAGTAGGACTTAACCTAATTCCTCAGACAGAGAGCATCAGACAGAAAAGGGCTTAGTGAGACTATGATGAGAATTACAGCAGAGGCCATGCAGACTATTTTGTTGTTATTTAATAAACAGGATGCCGAGGCGTGGTGAGACATATACCAGCTGTTCTGCTTTGCTGTGGATGTTGCAGAGAATACACGGATTTGGAATCCCTTTCTGCCATGCTTTCCACAGCCTGAGTTTATGAGTGACTGTGTGTGTGTGTGTATCCCAGGATTGGGATGATAATCAAGTCCTGATTACAGGGCTAATGGATGGTCATAAAGATTCCAAGCAGCTGGAAGAAGAGCGAAGAGTGATTTTTGCAGACACATTTTTATGGTCCCGATTACACAAATATTGTGTATGTGGATGGTGGCGGTTCTTTGGGTGCACAAATCATATAGAGAGGAAGAATGAGAGACGAGAAGAAGAACTAACGGGTTTGGGAGAGGAAGAAAGCTGAGGTGGGAAGAGGAAGAATGCACACGTGACTGCCAAGGGTGCTCAATGTGGCCATCAACACTCAGGGTCTCCGTGTAAATTAGTGCATCGTTTACCCCCAAATGCCAGAGACCTGAAATTCTACTCTGCTCAGAAGAAAACCACTCAAACACCCCTAAGAAGGTCATTGGCTGGGTTGACGCTGGACAGCATGGCTAGGAGGCTTACTCTGCGGCCTCAGCTGAAAGCTAGTCCAGTTAGTAACCACCCAGGCCACCCCTCCTTCAGCCAGGAAACCACCATCCACTCTTTGATGCTGTGAACTTGGCTGTAATCTTAAACAATTTACCAGCAGTGACTCTTTAGTGCTTCTCAGATTCAAGTACGATACCAATCACCTGGGGGTAGGATTCAAATGCAGATTCTGACCCAGCCGGTCAGGAGCAGGTCCTGAAAGTCTGCATTTCTAAAGCGCTCCAATAATTTTTCACTTAACAGTAAGCCCAGACACTTTACTTACATTAAATATCTATCTATTTTACTACCCTGGATGGCAACATGTATAATAAAATTTTAATTTTTAAAGAAAAGTTTTCTGTAGCTTAGGCTGAGCTCACACTCTCTGTGTAGCTGAGGATGACGTTGGGTGTCTGGTCCTCATAGATGCTGAGAGTGCAGGGAAGCACCACCATACCTACTTTACTTTGTAGTGCTGAGGATCGAATGCAGGGTTTCCTCCTCGCCCTATGCAAGTTCTCTACCAACTGAGCCACATCCCCAACCCACACTTCTTGACAAAAGGTGGGAATGATCTGAAGACCTCTGAATTTTATAAAAACAGAAGAGAATTTAGTCTAAGTTTTCTGGGTGAGTTCACCTGATTTGGAAAAGTGTCTGGAAAAAAATGTAGAGTTGACTTATGTGTCCCAGTGCCTGGACCCCAAGTGGATACTGAGCTCTTGGGTCTTCTAGCTTGGAACCCCTGGTCTGAGCAAGCAGTAGACCTGTTTATCACAATATTTGGGCTGAGTCGGGATTGGACTCAGCAGCTTGTTAGCGCTTGTTGGCTTTGATCGCCATCTGGTGGCAAAAAGCCTCAAAACCGTTTCTTAAAAAAAATGTGTGTGTGTGTGTGTGTGTGTGTGTGTGTGTGTGTGTTGTGTGTGTGTGTGCCTGCCCACATGTGCCTTTGCAGAGGCCAAAACGTTGGGTATCTTCTACTGTCCTCTGTGTTAGTGTTTTAAGAGAGGGTCTCACTGACCTGGAACTTGCCAGTTCAGTTAGACTGGCTGGCCAGCCCTCTCTGTGGGTCAGCCAATCTCTATCTCACTACACTGAAGTTGCAGGTGCATGCAGACATGCCCAGCTCTTTCCATGGATGCTAGGTATTAGAATTCAGGTCCCGGTTGCTTGCAGGACAAAGACTCTGGCCTGTGGAGCCATCTTCCCAATCCTTCTATTTTTTCAACAAAGAAACAAGTATAGCTTTCAACTATGCCTAATGCTATTACGTTATTCTAATTAAGAATGATTATGTTAAAGTGTTTATTCATATAATGTGTAGGTTGGAATTCAAGATAAACTAAGCTCCCACTTTCTTTTGTAACTGCACATATAGATGATATAGATATAGATTATAGATTATAAATATAGATCCCCCAAACCTTGGCTTAATTCAGTGCTCTTCTTTCAAGAAATAGCCTGTCCATCATCACTGGTGGTGTTGTTAGTGGCACTGGAGATCATGAATTCAGGATTATGCACATGCTAGGAAGTACTCTAGCCTAAGCTACATCTTCAGCCCTTAGCTTCTGAGTTAGGATCTTGCTGTGTAGGCCAGGTTATTCCAGACCTTACTGTATGGCCTAGGATGGTCTCAACTTCTAGTCACTCCTTCCCTGATTGCCGCTGTACACCATCATGCCACCTGTGGCCAGGTCACTTGATCTTAAAAGACCCTGAACTCTGAATGTGTAAGATAATACTTACCCCCTTCAGAAGGTAGTAGTGCCAAGGTGCTTGGCCTCAAGGTCAAGTGTATTAGCCAGGATTCTTTAGAGAAACAAAACCTATAGAAATCTTTTTGTTTTGTTTTTTGAGACAGGGTTTCTCTGTGCACCTTTGTGCATTTCCTGGAACTCACGCTGTAGACCAGGCTGGCCTTGAACTCACAGAGCTCTGCCTGGCTCTGCTTCCCAAGTGCTAGGATTAAAGGTGTGCACCACCACTGCCCGGCACCCATAGAAATCTTAAATTAGCTTATGCAATGTGGTCAAAGTAGTCCAACTTAACCACCTCACACCATAGAAGCTGAGAACTCACTATTCTCTCTGTCGATGAGCTGGATGCCTCTGCTGCCCCAGTCTGTAGCCACCACCCTGGAGGGTTCCTGGAGAGCTGCTGGTCCACAGTCCACATAGAAAAGCTGGTTCTAATATCAGCGAAGGAATCAACAGCAGCAAACAGTAGATTAACACAGCAGCCCCAGGGAAAGCCAAGCCAGCAGAGGAGGAAGGATCTTCCTCTTTTATAATGTGCTAACCCACATTTGGGGTGGGGTTTCCCACATCTATAAAGCAATGAAGACAGCCCCCCCACTGCCACCACAGGTCGGCCTGATGTAGACAATTCCTGAACTGAGGCTCCCTTCGCAAGTTACCTTTTGTGTCACTGGTTGTGACAAGTTGACATTTATTATCAACTATCATACATGGGGTGGCGGAGAGGGTTCAACACCAAGAGAGGGAAACGTGGTAGCAATGTTATTAGCTATAGTATGAAAATAATAACTAGCAGAAACACCCATGGCACTTTATTAGTTTCAAGTTAAGAATTACAAAGATGAGGTCCAGAAGTGACGATTACCCAGTAATGAATCTAAGGTCAGATCTAGACAAGTAGAGGTTTTCTAACTTTCAGCTACGAATTTTTCAAAGTGTATCTGTCTTCACTCTGCTTATTAGCCCAATAAACCAAAGGAAAAAAAATATACTGGCAGTCAGTTTTCACTAGATCTGATGCAGTAACAAGCATCCCCAGAGTCTCAGTGTGGTGCTCGACACAAAGGCTTGTTTCTTGCTCCTTCTACTCTGCCTTTGTAAGTTGTCTGAGCTGTGGGTAGTCCCATCAGCCACTGGCAGTGCAGCAGGAAGAGTCGTATGTTGGTGGGTGGAATCCGTTGCTTCGTCGTTGTCTATGAAGTTATGAGTTGAGGTCAAGAGAAAACACCGCAAAGGTGAGCGACGAGCTGGCAGAGTGGCTTACGAGGAGAATGCAGGAGGACTGTTGGTGCCCAGAGCCCATCTGAGTTCTTTAGCTGTGGTCTAACGTGGACTTGGCTTAATCCACTGTGTGGTTCCCCTCAAGAGCACTAAGCCTGCGTGGCTTCAGGTGTGAAGTTAGGGCAAGGTTTGGGTTAAGGTCTTATTAGGCAAATATAACCTTTGAAGAGAGGGATGAAAGCAAAAAAGGAGATAAGAACGTTCTTAATTGTTTGGGTTAAAACTTAACCCCTTCAGAGCTGGGTGTGGTGGCACAGGGTTATAATCCCAGAACTTTATAGATCGAGGCACAAGGATCATTAGTTCCAGGCCAGACTCAGCCACATAGCAACTTTTTGGTGAGCTTAGGCTGAGTAGAACCCCTAAGCCCTTCTCAGTCTGGAAGGATGGGGTGAAGTCAGACTGCTCACCCCGAACTTCTTTTCCACTATTCCACAGAAAAACAAAGGCTCAAAGTATAGAGAAGTGGCCTCAAGATTATATAAGGAGACGATACCCTGGAGACTGACCCTTTGAAAGAAGCAAGGAATGTTCACCCTGTTACCTGGATGCCCATGCCTGCTTTCCCTGTGACTGCTTTTTCATCTCATTCATGGCCTCAGCCTCAAGAGGGCGCCTGTGCAGCCTGTTTCCAACATGGAAGGTTTTATGCAAGGATGCTGAGACATGGCTTTGAAATCGGTCCAGGCTCAGGAGCTCAGACGATGCTAAGATGTCCGGCCACTTCTTCATTCCTTCTATATCACACCTTTATGATGCGACTTTCTATCTCTCATTTTTCTGATCCTTTACTTTGGCTTGGCCATGTGTCTTCTTTGCCCAATGAACATAGAAGACATGACCAAAGCCTTGAACCATGCCTTTTGTCTTCTCTCAGAAAAGAATGGTGTACTGGCTAGTTTTATGTCAATTTGACACAAGCTATGGTCATCAGAGATGAGGGAACCTCAGTTAAGAAAATAATCTCTAAGGTAAGATCAGGCTACAAGCAAGCCTGTAGGACATTTTCTTAATTAGCAGTTGACAGGAAAGGGCCCATCCTACTGTGGGTGGTACCATTCCTGGGCTGGTGGTCCTGGGTTCTATAAGAAAATAGTTTGAGCAAGCCAGTAACAGCAGCCCTCGATGGCCTCTGCATCAGCTCCTGATCCAGGTCTCTACTGTGTATGAGCTTCTACACCAACTTCCTTCAATGAACAGTGATATGAAAATGTAAGGCAAAGAAACCTTTTCCTCCCCAAGTTTCTTTGGTCATAGTTTTTTTTGCCACAGCAATAGCAACCATAACTAAGACAAATGGGCTCCAAGAATCCCTCCTACTTATGAAGGGATTAAAAAAAAAAAGACTCATGGACTAGAACTAGTGTTCTTGGTAGAGCCCAGCCAGCTCAGCTTCAGTCAGCTAAAACTGACCCAAACTCTGTAACCAAAATAAATGGCCATGCCACTGAGTTTACGACTGCTATTCTGTGGCAATCACATGCTACAAATTTATAATACTCATTTCTTTTCATTTAATTTGTTTTAAAGAGAGAGCGTTGTAAGACATGTGGATAATTGATGAGCACCACCAACAGCTTCATATCAAAGCTTGGCTGAGGCACATCTCCATTTCCAGCCCAAACCATGCTGGATGATGAGAAAATTTTGCATGTAGATACAGTCTAACTCTATGGGGGAAAGTGGAAGGAATTCATTCTTGACTGGAAGTTTTGGCCTACTATTTTCTATCATATCATAACACAAGATGAAAGGAAAAGAAGCAGAAAACCAAGAGAGGATGAGGAAGGAGAAGGAAAGGAGGGAGGGAAGAGGAGAAAGGAGACAAGGAAGCAAAGCAGGTGTTGAGAAAGTGCAGTGAGGAGACGGAGAATGAGTCCCTGTCAGCAAGGAAAGAAGGAGAGCTCACTAGGAAGTCCGGGGAGATGTAATGGGGAGACCAGTCTCTATCCATGGAACTCACAGCTCTCTCTCTCTCTCTCTTCTCTCTCTCTCTCTCTCTCTCTCTCTCTCTCTCTCTTTTTTTTTTTTTTTTTTTTTTTTTCTTTCTCTCTTTCTCTCTGTCTCTTCTTTTCTTCTCTCTCTCTCTCTCTCTCTCTCTCTCTCTCTCTCACACACACACACACACACACACACACACACACACTCATTCCCCCTCTAGTCCCCTCCACCTGTTTTGAGAAACAAATGTCTGACACTGCATAACAGCTAATTATTATGGATTGGTTCATAATTTATACCACAGATTCTGGGCTTTTGTGTTCACAGAGGTCACTCTATTAGAGTCCCTGCCCTCTAGAATATGATGGTGGAACTTGTTAGTTATCACGTGGGAGCTGTTAGTAGTTTTCTCATCACTAACATGGCCGATACTGTGGCTACTCAGATGAAAGAAAATGGCATAGCACTCATAGAATGGGAGGCGGGGGAAGAGAAAACGTTTGGGGAGATATGAGAGCCAGAATAGTCGCCAGAAACAGGGCCTGCCACTGTCCTTCAGCATCCTCCTGACCCCCCACCCCTGCCCCCAGCCTCTCCAGCTCAATCACTGGGTCGGACTCGCTCTAAGCCTGGGGCTGGGCACTCAACTCAGAGTTTGCAGAGCTGGAGGACTGACTAGTGACACTTCTTCCTAGCATGTCCGGACTTTGTGTACCTGATCTTGGTTGACCCAGCCAATCAATCATCCCACTGTCTTTTCCTTTTATTTTTTTCTGTCAAGAAATATCCCAAATCCTGAGATAGAGCCATAGGCAAGATAATGTCCACAGCTATCAGTAGCGAGCGTGAGAAGGGCAGACGTCAAAGGCTGCTTTGAAGCCGTCTCCAGGCGCTTTCTCTCTAAGATAGCCCATTAAGGTCATCCAGACCCATGTTCTCCAAAGTAGTACAGCCCTGAGATGATGTCTCCTTCATTCACTTAATTTCCAATGTAAAGAGTAAAGGAAACGTGTTCATGTCAAGGGTAGGTGTTATCTACAGGCAAACCTAAGCACACGCGGGTGTTGTCTCAAATAAACCTAATGTAAACAAATACCCAAAAGTATTAGAACAATATTACTAATACATCTCCCGTTTCTCGGCATGCTACATTCAAAACCTTCCAGATACTAAGTGCCCCACTCTGGAAGTTCTTGGGACAAAGGGAGCCCATGCTGATAGCTCAAGCCTTTAACCTCCTCTTCTGTCTGACAAATTTCATATCTCCTGCATGTTTTTGAGGTCACTCCTAACTATAAAGTTTCCTTTATTAAGGTAGATGGCTTGCTTTGTTAGGCTCCTCTTCCTGACCTTCCCTCGACTCCTCTGATAGTGAGGATGCTGACCACTGAATATTATTAGTACGCCACTGTCTAGCTCTTCGGTAGTGGGAAACTGCAATTGTCTCTCTGTCTCCACACCCTTGAAAGAAGGCAGAACATAGTGCCTACTTCAAGGGTGACTTCAATAATTAAGTGACAAACTCAGTGTATGAAGTAATTCCCAAGGACAGTATTGTTCAATGAGTATTGACTACTGTTCATTCATGGAGCTCGAAAAACAAATCTAGTAATGATAACAATAACAGTAATAATTATCTTTGATTGAGAGCTCACTATATAAGTACTTTGTCCACGTTTATGAGGTAAGACAGGTGGTGACTAAGACAAACCAAGTTTCTAGAGTCAAAAACAATCTAAGGGGGTGTGTGGATAAGACCAAATAAACAGACTTAATATGTTAAACTTTGTACAAACATGTGATTTTTTTAAAACTAGACAGGAAGAAATGACTTCCTACTGGCAGAATTCAGCAAATCAATAGCAATGTGGCTCAGGGAATTACATTTATGCCTGGACCTTACCAGTAGCCTTCAAATAACACCACATATAGATAGCCACAGAACAATGACTTTTTAATCAAGTATAAGATGGGCTAACTGGGGCTATATATGTAGATGTTTGGAGACAAATACTGAATAGTGAGGGAATGAATCTCCCTCTAAATTATGGCGCATATGTTACTATTGGTCTCCCAGCTTGAGTGTGGGGGTGGGGTGGAGTGTCTGCTTCTGTAACAGCAGCAATTCCTGCCACATCGGGGAAAAGCCAAGTAGAAATCAGATGGAGAAATGTAATAACTCAAGCTTGCCTGGGTTGCATTCAATTTGTGTCTGCAGCATTTCAGTTTTAAGCCACTAAACGTTGGTCAGAATCTCAGGAGAACAAGACAGTATAATTCCGAAAAGCAATCAAAAAGTGACTGCCAAGTTATTGGGAGGTTCCACAGCGCGTTTCTAAGCCAGTGCTAATCTAATAAATGTACATGCAATGAACTGTGAAATTGAGAACACGACTGTCCACATCCTCCATGCCAAAGGGATAGAACAGCCATTTCTCCCTCGATTTCATATGAAAAGGGAATCACACGGATAATCTGTTATTTCATACCTTTACAAAAGATTTGCAAAAGTCTGCAATTCTCACACTGTGTGAGAGGACTGAGAAAAGACCGAGGGAACCACAATGCTTGGCTGGCCAGAACACCAGATTGGGTGAAAAAGAAGGAAGAATGCAGGACTTGGGAGCTTGAGGGTCAAGGTTGGGAGCCTGAAGCTTTGCCTTTTGGTACTCAGGGAAGTTTTTTGAATTGTTAGTGTGAGTTTTAAATGGCATAATATGTGTGAATGCATTTCAGTAAATTAGAATGCACCATTTAACACAGTACGAAATGGAGTATGCAAATGTTTTCATATTATTTTAACAAATGTTCATTCACAAGATTTTTTTTTTTCAAACAGGCTTAATCATTTCTATTCCACAGCATAACAAGCAGTAGAACTATTGGAAACTTCAAACACTCTTTGCCCACAGGCCAACCATTTGGATCATTCATTCAAATCAGCCATTTGCCCAGAATCTTATAGTGCTGACCTAGTGGATCTGAGGTTAAGATTCTGCGATTGTTATCAATATACTTGAAATCTAACCGAAGTTAGGTGGGCTAAACTAAGTGACTTCATGGGAAATGAGTTTAAATTTGTTAAGTAATTGCAAATAGTTGAGAGATTACATCTGGGTGGGAGATAAGACTTCACTTGGGAGAAGGCATTCTTCAAGGCATTCCAGCATTGAAGACAGGGCCGTCATTGTTCAGGAAGCCAAGAAAACAGACACCAACCTAAATACTTCTAGCACAGAAGATTTAACTCAGGGAAGTAGTTACATCAACCCTAAACAGTTAAAGAAAAGAAAAGCAGGAAGTCAAACATGTCAGTCTGCCTGTTGGAGGGAGATCTTCCCCAGAGGTAGAGAAATGATGAGAAGAAGGCTGCCCGGAGGCAGGAGCTCATCTGTGGCACCACCGTACTAGGTTGCCACTGAGTTTTTTGAAACTACCAAAGTGTTATTTGAAACCATCCTGGAAACACAGACAAAGGGCTACACAGCATGGGGACATTCTGGTGGGAAGTTCTGCATGACATTAGCAGTTTGCTTAGGGGTTGAGAGCTGTGTGGCTCGTGTTATGACTACTGAGGGGACATTGAAATCTGGGGTTGGGACAAGAATAGATCCTCCATGCTGCACCTGATGAGGGACATCAGAGCATGTCCATTACCATCTACCAGGGAGATGTCATCAGTACCTTCATCTGAACATCTAGGTTTTTTTCCTAACAGATGGTCAATACTCCTAGTGGCAGAAGCCAATCCAAAGTCATCTGGCAAGGGAGTCTGTGAATGGTGTTTAGAGTCACAGATCTTTTACACTTGCAAGAATGGGCACCCCAAACCAACAAATACATCAAAGGAAGGGAAGAAGCCAAAGAGAAAAAAAGGAGATTTTTTCAAGTCAGGCACTCTTGTATTTGAAAACTTAGTCCCCAGCTAGTAGAACTGTTTGGGAAGGATTAGAAGGTATGGCCTTGTCAAAAGAGCTGTGTCACAGGGAGTGGGTTTTAAGGTTTCAAAAACCTATTGTAGTGGGAAAATTTCTGTGTACCACCTGGTCTGTGGTCAGGACAAATCTCTCACCTGCAGTCCCGCAGCCATTTATAAAATAAGCACATAGAAGCTTATATTAATTGCAAACTGTATAGCCATGGCCTATGGCTCAATTTTCTTGCTAGCTAGATCTTATAATTAACTCAGCCCATTTCTATTAATCTATATGTCACCACATGTTCCATGGCTTTACCTGTGTGCCATTATATGCTGTTCTCTGGACAGTGGGATAGTGTCTCCTCTGCCTCTGCCTTTCTTCTCCCTGTCTCTCTCTTGGATTTTCTGCCTGCCTCTAAGCTGCCTTGCCATAGGCCAAAGTAGCTTATTTATTAACCAATGGGAACAACATATATTCACAGCATACAGAAAGACATCCCCAGCAACCTATGTCATTACCAGTTAGTCCCCTTCTTCTCTCTCTCTGCCTCCTATCTGCTGATAAAGATGTAATCTCTCAGCTACCACTGTAGCCCCATGGCTACTTGCCTGCTGCCATGCTCCCTTCCATGATAGTCACAGACTCACCTTCTGAAACTGCATGTCCCAGGAAACTCCTCCCTTGTAGCATGTCTTTTTAAATAAAAACAAACCTAGAGCCAGGTATTGGGGTGAACACTGAAAGATCAGAGAAGCAGGACAAGCCACAGCTACCTCACCTTGCCAATTCCTCAGCTGATCCTGTTTCCTCAGACTGGATGCCTCTGAGTCCTGATCCAGAATGAATCTCAGTTGAACTGCTGCTCAAAAGCCTAGAACCTTAACCACCTCTAGTTCTTGGTCCTCACACCTTATCCTTCCTGCCATCACTTCCTGGGATTAAAGGTTCTTGTTACCACACCTGGCTGTTTCCAGTGTGACCTTGAACTCACAGAGATCCAGGCGGATCTCTGCTTCTGGAATGCTAGGATTAAAGGTGTGAGTGACTCCATTTTCTGGCCTCTATGTCTGTCTAGTGGTTGTTCTGTTCTCTGACCCCAGATAAATTTATTAGGGTGCATGATATATCGGGGAACACAATACCACCACATTCCCTCTTTAAGTTGCCTTGGTCATGATGTCTCTTCGCAGCAATGGAAAAGTGACTACAACCCTTGGTTAGACGAGCATCAGGATAGAAAGGTGCAGTTCCATGGGAAGTACCGGACAGGCTTCTTACTGAAAAGATGCTAAACCTTTGAAGAACATCAGGGAAAGGGAAAGCTTGGAAATGCAAGCCCAGAAAATAGGAATAGAAACACACAGGGAAACATTTGGAAATGGCACCAAAATCTGCAAAACTGTCATGAGCTGATCTCAAGACAGGTGTGTGCCCTCTTTTCCAAGAAGTGTCGAACAGCCCCCACTTGGGTTTCTGCAAGGAGAATCAAATCCATGCCTCCCAATGGAAAGTTTCATCAAAAAGATGGCCTCTCCCTGCCGAGTTATCCCTTCCAATGTCAAAAATACTTGTTATATTTTAGCCTTTGGCAAAAACATGTCTGACAGTGGTTTTATTTCGTTATTCTCTATTTGTAGAACATGCCTGAGGCCATTGATTGGACAGAACACTTTGTGTAATTAGCCCCTTGGATCTTGCTGAACATTTTAACTTTGCTGCTGCTGAACCTCACTCACAAAGCTGACGGGCCTCGGATTCCAATGGGGCACTGCTCTGAATTACAGAGCAATAATTCTGCTTGAAAACCCATCTCCCCCAATATTAGTGATCTAGAAACACTTGAGTGCATACCTTAATGACAAGAGATCAAGATAGAGAATGAATCTAAACTCATATTGTCCCAGCATTCAGGAGGCATAGGTAGGAAGATCAGGAATCAGAGGCTAACCTCTGCTCCATAACAATATCTTGTCTCAAACAAAGAAACAGATAAACAAACAAACACAAAAGCATTGTAAGGGCAGACATATACACAGAGAATAGAATGATATTTTTAAATTAAAAGAGCACAATAAATTCATATCTCAATGATATCCACATGTTAGACAGTTAATCTATATTCACAATCCAGATGCACAAAAATTCTATTTGGGAAAGAACGCAGAGAAGCTTGTTGGGAAATCAAGTCTATAGGTTCCATGTTCCTGCTATGTGAATGAAGAAGACCAGTGAGGACAGAGCTTTGCCCTTGGCTTCCAACAATGCACATGCTTCTGATTTCCCACTATTGTGCTAATGTCTTCAACCCTCACAATTCCTATACAATATCTAAGTAGCAAAATACTCACCCAAAGGGCTGTTTTCCGCACTTCTTCCATGCTGGGTATGTTTCCATTTCTACTTACAGGATCTCTGAGAAATGTCATTTTGCAGGATTGGTGTGGGCGGCAGAGAGGTGTTCTGTTCTGTTTTGTTTTGAAACAGAATCTTACTAGGTAACTCTGGCTGGCCTGCCATTCAATACGCAGCCCAAACTGGCCTTGAATTCATGGCAATTCCTCTTCCTCAAACCACTAAGTACTGGGATTAGAGCTGTGCACTACCAAGCTTGTCTCAGTTTCATTTTGTTTTGTTTAGTTTTGTTTTGGTTTTTTGAGACAGGGTTTCTCTGTGTAGTTTTGGTGCCTGTCCTGGATCTCTCTCTGTAGATCAAGCTGGCCTTGAATTCACAGAGATCCACCTGCCTCTCTCTGCCTCCTGAGTGCTGTGATTAAAGGCATGTGCCACCACTGCCCAGCTCAGTTTCTTTTTCTGCTAATAAAACACCCTAACAAAACAACTGGATAAGGAAAGGCTTACACTGGTTCACAGCTCCAGGGTGCAGGTACGTCACAGAGACCAGAGACCAGAATCATGGCTCCGGGAGCAGGAGACAGCTGGCTACATTGTAACCACAGGTCAAGAAGCAGAAAAAAAGGAGCGCCTGCTACCACTCAGTTCCCAGTCTCCACTTAATACACTCCAAGATCCCATCCAGGGAATGGTGCTGCCCACAGTAGCCAGCTCTTCCCAGTTGATTAATATAATCAAGGTATCATCTCCCGAGCATGCCCAGAAGCCAGTTTCCCAAACAATTCATGATTCTGACAAGCTGACAGTTATACTTTTTAATCACAATACTTATGTCAAGTTTACTCAAGCTATTTAGTCCTGTCAAAATTTCACCCCGATTCTAGTAGGAATAGAGTAAGACCACTGGGTAATTCTTCCACAGAAAGCAACCACTGAATCTACACACAACAATACAAAAGGGGTGTTTGCCTGAAGACACTGAGCCAGCAGCAGAAGAGGACAGTCTGGTGGAGATAAGTCTGTGAGGAGGAGAAGAAAGAGATATGGAATTAAGCTTCCACTTTGTTGGCTACCAGATGGAGCTGGTTATGATGCAGTGCATGAGGTTTAAGTAAGAATATTAGAGTCTTCTGGGCAGTGGAACTGAAACTTGGAAAACTGAAGCCTCAGAAGAGACCAGAAAGGGGAAATCGGGAGCAAAATCCCCTACACCATCTATTTCCTCTGTGTAGCACGAACCTATATATCTGATAGCTAGATCGATCACATCACCAATTACAGTTCTTTTGCCTACTTGAGCGAGTGTGAAGACACAATGTCCAGGTGCACATTCAGCTTGCAATACAATGTGGCTACTATTGATTCCCCTCCAAGAGGTACTCTTCCCTTGTTCATTAAAACCCTCAGAGATTATTAAAGATAATCTGTAGAGGTGGGAAGTAAATTTCACGGTCTAGCTGTCCCCTTCAAATCCACGTTTCACCTCTGAGTTTGTGCTGTGGGGGTAAAAGCACAGTGTGCTCGCTGATCGTTGTCTGTGAGAACATTCTCACAAAGAACATCACACCTTTTGGGCGGTAAACTGAATGTTACACAGACTATCATCATACTGATCGGAGCATGATGCCTCTGGCTTGTGGGGAAGTTGCCAAGAAAAAGCATCAGTCAGCACAGTAATGCTGCAGTAACAAGCAACAGAGGTTTCTTTGCAACTCACCCTACGAGTGACCATTACAATTCTGCTTGATGGTGACTTCACTCAAGGACGCAGGCAGACAGATTTGCCTCTGCCAAGACGTTGTCGGTCACAAGACAGGAAAAGTACAACATGGAAACTGTTCACTGGCTCCAAAGCTACTGCTTGAAAATGACACATACCTCCACTAACACTTACTTTAATTTTTGCCTTATGTGGGCTTATCAGGAGATGTGTGTGTGTGTGTGTGTGTGTGTGTGTGTGTGTGTGTGTTATGTACTATATATGTATATATATATATTTCTATAATTCTTTGTTATAGAAGTATATATATTTCTAAAAAGGGATGGAGAGTATTCTCAAGCACAATCAGTAGAAAACCTCTTGAACAACTGCCTTTTCTTTTTTTTCCACTGCGAAATGAATTCTTTTTAGCCAAAAACACTATACTGTGGGATATCATGACTCAAGAAGTGTGTCTATTTGTGAAAATCAATTGCAGAAGCCGACGGTTTGGAAGCTACCAAGAGAAGCAAATGCAAATTCAGGGAAGCATATCTCCCAGGGAAGACAAATCACTAGCCTTTCCACCATAGAACGGGTTCAGTGTGATCAACCTGGACAGGTGTGGGGTTGACACCTTCAGGGTTGACATGCATAACCTCCATGACTGCTATGCTGACTGTGGTGATAAATCTTCATTGTCAACTTGATGGGATGGAGACACCCTATGATGTTAGTAAAGCACATATCTGGGTATGACTGAGGGAGCTCACAGAGACCGTTGACTAAGGACAGAAGACTCATATTAGATATTGGCTTTATTATGCTACAGGCTAGAGGCCCAGATGGACTATTGGAAAGATGGGAAAGTCTTCCAGTACTGACATCCTCTCTCTCTTCTTCTTGGATGTCTCTGTGTGAGCCACTCTGCTCATACCCTCCCTACCAAGATGGACTGATGCCTTCTAAACCATGTGCCTAAATAAATCTTTCCTTCATTTGTTATTTTTCTTGGGTATTTTGTTACAGCAATGATAAAACATGAGGAAAGGAGAGGGTAAAATGATATAATTATATTATAATCTCAAAAAAATAGAAGTGTTTCAAAGGTTGACTAATGGGCTGGGGAGATGGCTCAGTGGGTGGGTAAAGATGCTCTGTGCAAACTAGAAACCCTAAGTTGAGATTCCAAGAACCCATATAATGCTGACACAGAGTGTAAGAATCTGCTATTGCACATTCCCCTAGGGAGACATGGACCAGCTGGGGGTCAGCTTTCTAACGCAAAGGGACATGGTAGTTTGAGTTTCTGAGAGAGGTGGCCCTACAGCAAGTCCCAGCAGAAGACCACACAGGTCCTTAGAGTTTTAAGCAAAGCTACAGTCTTTTCACCAAATAAGTGCTTTCCAAGCCAGGTCAAAAGTGATTCTGGGCAGTCCAGCACAGATATAATGTTAATCATATCCAAAATCTAGATGTCTGTCTTTGGTACAAGGTGAAAGGGGTATGTCCATTCGCCTTACTTGGAAAACAAAGGCTGACATGCCCCAGACCACTGACCTCTCAATGGAATTTCAATATGGAAAGCCTGATAGTTGAAGAAATTTATTTTTATTCTCTTATCTAAGCTCTAGAATGCTTACTTATTTCTATTATCTAGGGGTTATAATCTTAACCCTGTGCTTTGTTAATGTGGGTTATGGATATTAATGCTTGAGGAATAGAGGCTAATGTTTGTTAAGTGACTAATATTTCTTTATACATACTGACCTATTTAATTATCACAGTAGCTCTATGAGATATGTACTATTATTACACTCATTTTGGAAATTCAATATACCTATACCTTTCAAGTATGATCGATCAATCAGTATCATCTTCCTGCTCTTACAGATGCTAAATTACGCTCATTCTCTTGCTTTGTTTGTTTGTTTGCTTGTTTGTTTATACAGGATGGGCATATTGTGGTAGAGTTTTCCAAACATCATCTTTGGGGTCTTCCTACCATGAAATATCATAGTCTATGGGTGACAAGATTCTCCTATCAAAGTACGAATTTTAGCTATACACCTAAAGGATTGTGAAATAACCAGGATATATTCACCAGGTTATATTTGAGATTTGGGGCCAACTATCACTCACCCATGTCCCATAAGCCCCAGTTCAAAGTATAAGAATTCATTAGCTGAGCGCCATTATCATAATGGTGGTTTTCCCCAGAATTCAGTTACCTTGAAGACCCTGCTGAATAATCTTCAGTTGCTTTGGAAAGCTGGGAGGAGTTCTTGCCCAGTGCTGCCTCAGACGCATTCAACTCATTCTAGGACAGCACATGGTTCTGCTGTCCCTCTCTGCCTCAGTAATGTGGCTTAGACACATGGCTACAGGTTATACATCATAATTAAATTATTAAGTAGTTTATTAAATTGTCCCTGCTTCCTTAGATGATGAACAGTGATGAGGGAGCATCTTTCCTCTCCAAATTGCTTTGGTCACAGTGTCTCATCACAGCAATAGTAACCTTAATTAAAACAACATCATATCACATAAAGCATGTTATTAATTTTCAGGTTATAGGAGACGCCAGAACCTAAGAGTTTTAATTTAGTTGATTAAAAATGCTTGAGTCTGAGATTTTTGCTTTGCTACCAAATTTCTACAGGATGAACTTTTTCTATATTAGTTTGTGTGTAAGAGCAATGTGCCAAACAGACTACTTCATTCAGCACTTAGCTCATGGAAGGGTCATCCATGGCCAAGTGCCTTTGGTTTCCTGTTTTGTTAGTACTGGAGAGACCTCCAAGACTGTGGCCTGAGTTCTTTAGATATAACTCATAATTCTTTAACCTTTTAAGGATCAAACAGAGAACAAAGCCTTTCAAGATCCAAATTCTTTCTATTTGAAAGTAACATCATTACTCTACACCAAATAGGTAAACTGTGACTTACTGGGATATGCTATCCCCTCCGTGTTTATAAATGTCAATTCTTCTATCAGTGAAATTACAGCATTATAAAATCCATAAAAAAAGAGCCCAGGTAGTTCTTATGCCAGTTAAACTAAGCTTTTCTATTTGCCATTATCATAGCTGTCACTTCTATCCCTGTCAATAGCTTCAACATGTTGGCTTTGCTGAAGTCTGGGTCCAATATGGGCAGATGCCTTTTTGATGCGTAATTAACTTCCTAGGTGAAAGTTTGCACTCCTTCAGTCCACATGGCCACTGATGTTTCCATGGGAAACAGGTTGAGAGGGAAGCAGGTGTTTTAAAATTCTTGCTTTCTAGTCATGCATCTATACCATAAAATTATTGTTGAATCATCATTCTCTCACCCTGTGTGCTGGCTAGTCTTATGTCAACTTAATACAAGTTAGAGTTATCTGAAAGGAGGGAACTTCAATTAAGAAAATTTCTCCATAAGATCCAGCTGTAAGGCATTTTCTTAATTAGTGATTGATGGGGGAGGGCCCAGCCCACTCTGTGTGGGGCCACTCCTGCGCTGGTAGCCCTGGGTTCTGTAAGAAAGAAGGCTGAGCAAGCCATAGGGAGCAAGCCAGCAAGCAGCACCCCTCCATGGCCTCTGCATCAGCTCCTGCCTCTGGTTCCTGCCCTGCTTGAGTTCTTGCCCTGACTTCCTTTGATGATGAAATGTGGAAGTGTAAGTCAAATAACCCTTTCCTCCCCAACTTGCATTTTGGTCATGGTGTTTCATTGCAGCCAGAGAAACTCAACTAAGACACCCCTGAAAGTTAATTTTAGTTATACAAAGCAAATAGGACCCTAGTGGATCACTCATCTACCCACAGAACTCTAGGATCAGTGGGTTTCAAACAAAGATCCTTGCTAAGTAATTCCCATCACCAAGTCAACATACCCCACTCCTTGTTTCTGCTGAGTAGTGCTTCTCCTTTTGGTTCCTTCTATGACCTTGAATTCACATAGGAAACATGGAGTAAGAGGCATATTGTATTCCTGAGGAATTATTGCCGAATTCTGTCTCAGTGGGACCTAACTTCTAGTACTGCCCATGGCTCTCTTGCTCCTTTTTGCCTTGACAGCCATTTCAAAGGCCGTGCTTTTACATAGTCCTGAAACACTGTTCAGAGGTTAGAGTTCTTCCCTCCAATGGCATTTCCAAAGGCCACAGTGAAAGCCTATCTGGGTCCTCTCTAGAAACTTGAAAATCAGATGCTGGTCAAGCATTCAGAATCCACACCAGCATCCCCATCTCTCAAGGTCCCCTAACTTCTTGGTCTATTTCATGCTAAGGAATTTCTCTCATCCACTGTCTATCAGTAGCTTCAGCCTATAAGCCAAGCCAATGACTAGGATCAGTTTCTGATGCCTGATCTAAAGGCACTAGTGTGCTTATATTGATAGGTTCTGTCTAGGACAAAGTTATTCCATTTCCCCTTGGCCAAGAAACATGAAAATGTATTCTCATGTGAGTTTTAGATTTTTTTTGCAGATAAAACTAGATAAATGTGACATTAATTTTGTCTTGCAATAATAGCTTGTATGTAGATTTGTCTGCCTAGGTGAGCCCCAAGGGTATTGCTAGTTTGGGGAGGTAGGGGGTTTCACCATCTGCTGTTGGGTTTCTTGCTCCTACCTCTGTGAATGATTCTTGAGTTCATCATTTTGGAGTATTTTAGCTGACATCATATCACTTCATAATATAAGGCAGATATTTTGATGGCCTGTGTCTGGGTCATTTGTATCCACAAGAAGATCTGTGGCATGGGGAAATGGACCATATGCCTCTTCAGTGTGAAGCCATACCTGCTCCACACCAAAACCCTCACCCAAGGATCTCTCCAAACAGAAAGGATGTTACAATCAGTAATTGTCGTAGTTTGGATGACATTTCCCCCACAGACTCATGTGTATAAACACTTGGTCCCCAGCTGTTGGTACTGTGTTGGGGATTTGTGGCACCCTTCAGAGTAGAAACTCAACCAGAGGCCGTGAGTCTCTGTGGAGGAGATCTAAGAGTTACAGGCTGGCTTCTATTCCAGCCTGGGCTCTCAGCTTCCTGAATGCTTAGGTTGTGCAATCACACATCTCATCATTTTATTTCTACCACCAAATCTTTCCTTCTGTGATGGTCTGTTGGGCATTTTGGTACAGCAATAAGAAAAATTAACATAAAATATTAAAGAGAAAAAAGTAAAAGTATCCATTATGTTGTAGGATTATCAGGTAGCTCTTTTTTTTTTTTTTTTTTTTTTTTTTGGTTTTTCAAGACAGGGTTTCTCTGTGTAGTTTTGGTGCCTGTCCTGGATCTCGCTCTATAGATCAGGCTGGCCTCAAACTCACAAAGATCCACCTGGCTATGCCTCCCGAGTGCTGGGATTAAAGGCATATGCCACCACCACCTGGCTATTAGGTAGTTCTTGAACATGAAGAGGGTCTGTGTAAGGAATGGAAGGAAATCAGTCTATAAAAGTAGGTATGGGTTTTATTCATTGAAAGAACTTTGTTCTTTTCACACACTGTTGTGTGACTTTTCCTGGAGAGATGTGAAAAAGCATTTGTTCACTCCAGATAGGGTATTGATTAAGACCAACAAAACAATTCAAGCCATCCGAACCCATCAGTTTATGGGGGACACTTCCACTTACATGAGCATGGGCAGCTCAAAGACAGCTACATCCCTGAAAAGCCCACCTGAGCCTTGGTGGCCATTCATGAAAGCTGTCTCCCTGAAAGTCCCTGCACAACTTGCAAACATCTTGGCAGGCTGGAGATTCTCTTCTCTCTAGCAATGATTGCTCATCCAACCTCGACATTGGGAAGGGCCATGTGAATCTTTCGACTTTCTGAACTTCCTGGGCCTTTTGAGTTTCCTCAGCATCCTAGATTTTATGAGCATTCCATCTCACTCTAGGAGGGTGTACTGGCTGGTTTTGTGTGTCAACTTGACATAAGCTAGAGTCATTAGAGAGGAAGGAACCTCAGTTAAGGAAATATTTCCATGAGATCCAGCTGTAAGGTATTTTCTCAATTAGTGATTGCTGATGGAGGGCCCAGCCCATGGTAGGTGGTGCCATCCCTGGGCTGGTGGTCCCGGGTTCTATAAGAAAGTAGGCTGAGCAAGCCAGATGAAGCAAGACAGCAAGCAGTATTCTCTATGGCCTCTGCAATAACTCCTCCCCCTGGATCCTGCCCTCTTTGAGTTCTTGACTTCCTTCAGTGATGAACAGCATTGTGGAATTGTAAGTTGAATAAACCCTTTCCTCCTCATCTTGCTTTTGGTCATGATGTTTCATTGCAGCAATAGAAATCTTGATGGAGGGAATGTTTCAAGTCAAAGGAAATAGTTATACAACAGGCAGAAAAAAAAGAACATCTATGTCATGGATTTGGACATGGATAGCCATTGAGAGTCTTGAGTAGAAAACGACATGTGGTGTGTGTGTGTGTGTGTGTGTGTGTGTGTGTGTGTGTGTGTGTGTGTGTGTGCAAGATACACCAGAGAAAAGAGTGAAAGTGATCACCAGGAGGAGACATTAATTTTCTGTTGTTTTGTAGCTTCATGAAAGTAAAGCCTTTTGGACTTGTTTAATATGAATAATGGCTGCCCAGAGCCTGTCAAATGATAAGCATATGATCCATACCTGTGATTGACAATTATTTATTAATTATTACTATTGATTAATGAATGATTATTTCCAGCTGAGATCTGAGTGTCCGTATTCATTCAGGTAATGCATAATGGAGCTGGGATTTGAACTCAGGTCTCACTAGTCCTTGTTCACTGCACGGTGATGTGGTGGTGAAGATGGGTAGGATAAAAAGAGGACAGATGTAAGAGCTGCTGGTGAATAACTAGGTTTGGGGACAGAAGAGAAGCATGCAGTAGCCTTGAAGATTCTGAGGTTTTGAGCTGGAATCACACAAATGGCCACCTCTGCACTTGCTGTCTGGGGTCCTGAGGGATAACTGGATATAATTAGCTACACCAAGTCCTGGAGAGTTCAACCTGAATCCCAGAGCAGGGGCAGCAGTGGAGAGGTGGATTAGCAAGAGCGCCATATTAAGGCATCGAATTTGCTAGCAGATAGGCAAGTATGTTTCGAGTCAGACAACTGGTGTGTGTCGGGGGGAGGGTGTAGCTTCTGCCCCCTTTAAACGACTGTTAACACTCTTTCAATATTGCCTTCTTTACTATCATTATTTCAGATAAGCCTTTCCAGAGAAACTTACAAGGAACCAGACACATTTTCAATGTCTCTCTATTCACTGTTTTAGGTGACCTAGACGAAACTTCTAACACTGTCTTATCTGCTGGGAAGAGTTTCTCTCTGCTGAGTTTTAAACACATGATATAAGAACACAAACTGAGCATGCTCAGGAGTGTGCCACCTCTCCATGATGATGGTCCTTTTCTACACGAATTGTATGGCTATATAATGTGAACTATCAATGTGATTCATTTAATATATATTTCCCCAGTTTAAAATGCCACCGTTTCCTCTAGAGACATACTTTGTGAATCAGCTCGGGATCTTTCCCTGCCCGTGCAGGCAGTGAACTCTCTGCTCTTTTTCATCTTTTCCTAGTGTTGCTCGGCTTTGTCCTCACTAGGGGCTGAACGCACCATGTTCAATCACACATTGGAACAGGGAGCATGGATGAGAAAGTTACGCTAGTTCTGGATGTGGACATAGCCTGATTAATTTAGAAAGCATTTCAGCCTCACGTGAGTTATAAATGACCCCAAATGTGCTTCTGCATCTGTTTGAGATGATAGTTCTTGTGTATCTAGCACTGCGTGGCAATTTCCATGACAATAAACACGTAGACGTGTCAGACAGCTGGACACACAGGGATAGATCAGCAAGCGGTCCTGGAAGTGGGTCTGCATTTCTAAGTCCTCACATCAGCAGTTCTTATAATTTCCACATTTGTATAAGTAGAACGTGCTGGCAGGCTATGAAACATTGCACACACGCTCTCGTGGTAAACGATTTGCTGTTGGTGTGATTTATGTCCTGTATGTACCCAACTTCCTCTACTTCAGGAAGATGATTCTAAACAACACGTTAAGGGCTACAAAGGCGAGTGATTCTGTCCAGGAGTGGAAACCCCACCAAACTCCAGGGCCCAAATCTCCCCAGGTCATCTACTCGCTACATGAGGCTTTGGCTGGGGAACCCTGTGGGGACAGCTTCCAGGGTTGGATCTGGAGCTGTGTTTCCTTCTCTCTTCCTGTCCCACTCCACAGGAAGAGGGAATAGCCAACATGTTGAGGGATCCTCATGTTCAGCGCTCAAAATCCAAGCATCCCAGGCTCCTAAAGTGCTATTCCTTTGGCCAAGCCATGTTAGAACTAAGTCAGAGACGGTCACCTTCATCTTCCTACATCAGAGCAAAGAAGAAAACAGCGTCGCATTCATAGATAATCCATAACGGCTGAATTTGAAGTATCTTCTTGCACGCAATGTCCAACAGTGGAAGAACATACCCTGATTAATTTAGAAAGCATTTTCATCCTAACTTAGTTATGGACGACCAGAATGTGACTCTGCATCTGTTTGAGATGAGAGTTCTTGGGAATCTAGTGCTGCATAGCAAATTCCGTGACAATAAACACATAGACTTGCTATTTGATGGTTGCGTAACTGTGGTTTTCCTCGGCTTGGTCCCGGAGGTGAAGAGCTGCCTGCACGCTCTCTGTCCCTCATCTCACCAGAAGGAGGTGAGGGAAAAACAACCGAACGCAAAACCACAGCAAACCAGGGGGAGAGAAATAGTTAATATGCCATCACGTGTCAACTGACTGCGTGCCTGTCACTTTCTCTGAATTGTCTTTGCCTAGAGGGGTTCAGCTCAGTGTGCCCTGAGTGGCAATGCTCACGAATGACCAGCAGAGGACAGCCACGGCCTCCTAAAATGCTGGGAAGGCTTTTCCTGCCATCCGTAAAATAAGAACAAATGCAGCCTTGCTTGCATCTGTAACTTCAGCAGTTTCTCCCTACCACTGGAGAAATCACTCCAGAGTGGGAATAGCTCAGCATGTGCTCTGGAGGACGACCTGGTTGAAGCTCAGCTCTGCCGTGTCCTATCTGGACACTAAGAGCCTGGCGGCACTTAGTAGACCTCAAATGGAGATATTAGTAACATCTACTTTATATATAGGCTTATTGTGAACGTGTAACAAAATAGTATACATTGTGCCGTGGGAACAGAGCCCAGCAAACTGATCTATTGTATGTGCTGTTGTGGCTACAATATTACATCAGTCCTCTTTGTTTACATTTCAGAGTCCAGGATGAAGTATCCAAGAAGGAAGCATCACAACTCAAGACACAACTCAAGAAGGAAGAAGTTAAGGCCTGGATGGATCGCAGGCCAGGCCAGGAATCTCTTAAGATGGGCGTAGAGGTGGTAAGGAGGAAGGAAGACAGGGAAGTGTCTCTAAGGAGGGAGGAAGCAGCAGAAGCAGCCTTGAGTTAGTTCCTTTCTTCCCTGAAGTCGTCGGATAGACCTGAGCTCGGACCGCTGAGGGGGTCAGCACGTGTCTGGCACAAGAAGAACCCCAGGTGAGCAGAGAGCCCTCTTCCTACTTGCGTTCAAGCATGATGCTGTTAGGATTAGCTGTGGTCAGGGGACGGGGGTTCGGGGGAGCATCCTGAACCATGCCACCTGGGCTCCTCTCCTCTCAGTAAAGAGGACGCGAGTTCTTGGTTGCCGCAGAGCCAGCACGGCAGTGGCTGAGACAGCAACTGGTACTCTGGCTCCGGAGCAAAGACATGAATGTGGCAAAATGGAGTGGCGTGGTGTCCAGCAGACAGGGTAGGGTGGGGTCCACAGCAGGAAGGGAAACTCTCTTCTAGAGGTGCTTCAGAGACCTCTGGCTAGGAGTCTGAGATAAGCTCTAGTAAGTTACTTATGGGCAGAAATCATATCTCATCTACCCTTGCGTGACAGCATGGCACGTCCTTGCATACCTGAAATACAAGTCAGTACACACTCCGTGTTGTGTTTCTCCTCTGACCTGGTAGCTGATGGCTGCCCGTATTCTTGTGCTCCGATATGGTTATAGTTAGTGGAATGCTGCCCACCCTCCCCAGCACAGTCTGGCCTGTAGACAGGTAGTATGAGGAAGAAGCACCGCTTTAATCCATTGAGTGTTAGGGCTGTGTTGTTACAGCAGCGTAACTCAGTCTGTACCATCTCACCTCTGTGTAGCCCTTTCCTACACTCAGTGTCCCTTGCCATATCTCTCAAGATACTCTGGCAAGGACTATGACAGAGATGCATCACCTCAGTGTCCAGACAGTGAAACTGGGATTCCCCAAAGCTTAACTATTCCAGGTCCCAGATCAAAGTGGCAGAGATGGTTTTAAAAAAATAAAGTGACAAAGCTGGGACTCAGCTTCAAGCCCCAGGACTTCAAATCCTATGCTGTTCTTTCCACTTCCTCTCCCTAGCCTGGAATAACATCCAATACCCATCTGCACTGAAATGATACCCTGAAGCTGGCATACCCAGCCATGGCCAGAAGCAGTGTCATATTTGTCCTTGGAATGACATGCAGGTAAAGATGACTGCTTTCATAGGTACCAAGGTCAGTGAAAGATGATGTACTTAGTGTCTCATGGCCCGCCATTGCCTGAGACTCTCTCTTACTACAGTTCAGGAGCAAACATTAGGCTCATGTCACATGTTTTTGCCCAGTGTTCAGTCTAAGGTCTTCATGGCTCCAGTTCATCTATCTATCATGCCCTGTATATCATGTCCCTAACCACAACCATCCTAACCTTGAGGAATTCTCCTCATCTTTACGCCCAAAATTTCCTCCTGTCACATTTTCCTGGCCTCAAGCCTCAGTCACTTGGGACTGTGTTTTCCTAAGTCGGCGAGGGATTCCAGCTAGCCCGCGGCAAGGCTAGAGTCTGCTCTTGACCCTGGATGTCATGCTTGTATCTTGACCTGGCTTTCTGCAGGTTGTGTGGGGCAGGGAGACTTCAGAGGGACTCACAGTTGGAGGACAGGGATCTCCGTGCTGATGACTTCCCATCATACCCTGCGACTGGCAGCCAGCTCCACCGGCCAAGGATGGCTTTCTGCATGTACCCATCCTCCACTGCCCACTTTGAAGGGATCAAAGAGCCCCGTGTGTTTTTCTAATCTCCCTAATCCTCGTCACTATTCCAGCGAGGACACAGGTATCATCACTGCCATTTTTCAGATGAAACGAAGGCCCAGACACTTTTAGGGACAGACCCAAGGTCACCCCCACCGGCTGGTGGCAGAGATGGGAATGGAACTCAGGCGCTGCCCTCCCAGGCCGTCAGCCCCCATTAGACCCCGCTGTCCCGCCAGACTCCCCCTGCCGTTTTAATTGAATATCAGGTTCTTCTTCACTTCCTGCCCGAAACACAGCAACAGCTGCCGCTTGCCCTCCTGAGCCGGCTGGCTGTACTTCAGTGGTGGGTGAAGCTATGCTGGGATAGAAAGTGGGCGAAGCCTTTCAGGATAAAGGGGCCATCAACACGGAAGGTATAAAAGAGATGGCCTAACTGTACTGCTTTTCCTGACTTGCAAATGACATCATGACCATGACGGGGACCAGGCTAAGAGGGAAAACGGCTTGGGAGGGTGAGTATGAGAGTTGAGAGGAGGTAATATGTGGGGGAGGGGCGGGGAGGGGGGGGGAGGAGAGAAGGCAAGATGTGCTCGCCATTTGGATAAAAACTTCCTGGTGAAGAAAAAGGGCCGTGGGGGACAATATTAGTCGTATGGGCCCGAGGTATGGCATTGGTGACATAGGTTGAGATTCCTCCCTTAGGAAGAGTTATAGAGCAGAGACAAAGATTATCTTCCTCCTATTCAGTCTGTTCCTTAGCTCCTGTGACTGTGGCTCCGAAACTCTGGGGCGTACAGAATTACCTGGGGTACATGGTGAAAATAATGGTTCCCAAGCCTTCTCCTAGGAAGCTGGGGACCAGGACAAATAATGATTGGCATGTAGGGCCCACGCAGGAGAGGTGATGAGTGGTGGCCATCCAGGGTCAAGAATTTCTGTGCCTGTCCCCCCAAGCACACTACAGAAAGGCCCTTTCTTGTGCAGAATCGATGGTATGGGCCCAGGAGGAGCAGCCTATGTGTACAGCATCTGGAGGTCCTGACTCTTTGGCTGCTTTTGTGGAAGGCAGTACCAGAAGACTTCCTGAGGCCCATCTGCAGTCTGAGTGGGGTTCCTCCTGAGGTTTCAGTGCCCAGAGGAGAAGGGACTCTCCCGTCCTTGGAAATCTGAGCAGTTTAGTCTAGGCCAGGAGGAAATTGAAAAACTTCCCAACCAAAACGTTGACTTCCCGAAGAGATAAAAAGAAGCCCAGGGCCATAAATCTGGGCCAGCACCCAGGACCTAGAGGTCAGGCCAGAGGCCAGAGGGGAGTCAGCACATCCAAGGGAGGGGAAGGCAAGACACAGGCCCCTGGCTATCAGCTTCCCTCACTGTCAGACTTTGGGAGCCCACAGGCATACAGCAGATTCTCAGTGCTCAGGGCCGGGGTGTTTGTACCACCTACACACAGCGGCCTGGAGGAGCGTTCAACCCAGACTCCTGGGCCAACTGTCTGCCTCTTCTGCAAAGTGCCCTTCTCCCTGGAAACCGGCTTAGGCAAGTTCACCTAAAAAGATTTCACATCATGAGAGAAGACAGTATAAGAATTGGTGACTTGTGGGGACCCTAACGGAAGCAGGATGCCTAGTAGGAACTATGGTTGCCCACACGCACCCCATATTGTGCAAGTTTTTGAGGAGATGGCAATAAGCACCCCCCAGGAACCCATCAAGTATTTGGGAAGTCCTGAATTCTGACTCCCCAGCAATCCCGAATTATGCCTCAGGACCCCTTCAGCTGCCTTTGGAAGGGTTTCTCATTTTGCTGTGGTGGGTAATATTCCCTAGGCTTCCTCTTATCATTCCCCTAAACTTAGGAAAACACATAGAAAGTATCCTGGACCCTGGTGGCTATCCCCTCAGCTTTTCTGTTGAGGAAGGGGGATCACAGGCTCAAGATCTGTCTGAGCTACAGAGAATTCACAACCTGCCTGGTAAACTAAGCGAGACACCGCCTTGAAATACAAAGCATCTGGGGATATTATTGCTCAGGGTGGAGCACTTGCCTAGGGTATGAAAGACACTGCGTTCAGTCCCCAGCATGGCCTAATGGGGGAAAATGTAGATTGAAAATGCGTTATTCTTTATAGGGAGGAAGTAGGTTGGTAAGGCAGAAGCAATGTCTCTGTTCCTATATGCCTGCATTTTAATCACTTTCTACTGTTCCCAGTGATGTTAATAGTTGTCCAACAAAGAGGAGAAGGCTGGAAAAGTTTTAAATAGCTTGAACTCGAAGTTTGCTCTCATGCACAGAGTGTAATGTTAGACAGGTCCTTTTACCTTCCCAGACCTTGGAGTTTCTCCTGACTTACAGTTGTTATTTCACCTAGGAAGCAAGTCAGGAACTTGGTTGCCTCTGAAGAACCTGGTGTCGGGAGTCCCAAAGGCAGGAGAGGCCGAGCACTCTGTAAATGCATAATCACTCCCAGCACAATCAGACTCAGCTCAAAAGCCTGGGGACATTTTGGAGACTGCAAATGTAGGTAAACAGAGGAGGGGCATCCTCACAACAAAGACTCCATCGTCTTCCAGAGCAGTCATCTCTTAGGTCCTTCTCACATTCTGAAATGCTACAAATGAAACCAGGGCCAGGTGGAGGACACATCACTTGCTCTGGGCCAGCCCAAATGAATCCTGTGACCTTAGGCAAGGGACTCGACCCACCGCTAGACTCTTGCTTTCAGTGTGTTCTTGTTTAAGTTGTGGGAAATCAAACAAAAATGCAACACAATGTAAATGTTCCCTAATACTTTTAAGTGTATGGCATTGTTAACACTACACTTAACTACATTGCACGGCAGTCTTAGAATGTTTTCATCTTGCATGCTTGATACTCTGTCCCATAGATGGCGCATATTCACTTGCTCCATCCACCTCTCTGTTTCTGTGAATTTATTTACATTACACACTTCTTCTCAGTTAAATAAAGCAATACTTGTCATTTTGTGAAGGCCTATTTTACTTAACGTTAACATCCTCAAGATTCATTCATTGATGTTTTAGCATTTGTTACGAGTGCTGTCTATCTTATTTTATTATTTTATATGCATTGGTATTTTGCCTCCATGTATATGTGTCTGTGTGAGAGTGTGGATCCCCTGAACTGAAATTACAGACAGTCGTGAGCTGCCACATGGGTACTGGGAATGGAACTCAGAACCTCTGGAAGAGTAGCCAGTGCTCTTAACTGCTGAGCTATCTCTCCAGCCCCTGGGTGCCTTCTTTTTAAGGGCTGAATAGCATTACACAATGTGGATGTAGCATGTTTTCTTTATGATCCACCATGCCTAGTAAGGGTCACATTACAACACATCCGCACATGCAGACATTTCTTTGAGACTGTGTTTTCTGTCCTTATGGGTGTATACCCAGACTGTGTGGTAGTCCTGTTCACAATGCTTTTGAGACACCTCTCTTGTTTCTCATCATATTGCACCATTGTTGAAGTCCACAGATCTTGCCAGGAGTCCCAGTGACTTCACACACTCATCAGTACTTATGCTCTAGGTTTTGATAGCGGCTGTGTTAGTAAGTATACGTGACATACCTCACTGTTGTTCAACATGCATTTCCTGGATCACTGGTGCTTTTTCATATGCTTTTTAGGCCACTTGTGACTCTTCTTTTGGGTAAATGTCAATTCAAACTCTTGCTCATATTAATTAGGCTATTGATTTTGTGTTAGTGACTTTATATATTTATATCTCTATAAAGTCTGAAGGTGAGCCCTTTATTTAACATACAGTTTGTATTTTTACTCTTTTGACTATTTCCTTCTCTGTGTAGTTTTTAGATCGAACATCATTTGGTTGCCCGTTTTTGCCTTTGTTACATATGCTTTTGATATCACATCTAAATGACCATTGCTAACTCCAATTTCCTCAGGTCTTCCCTTCTAAGAGTTTCCTTGTTCAAGCCCAAATCAGACCTTGAATTTGTTTCCAGTTAATTTTTGCATATGGGATGAGAAGAGTCCATATTCATTCCTTTTCACAGAGCTATACAATTTTCCTAACAACACAGCTCCATCAGTTCATGTCTATCTTTATGTCTGTGCCATACAGTTTTAATTACTGGAAGTCAGTGATATATTTTTAAATCAACTAGTGTGGGGGCTGCCTCTTGCTATTTTCTCAAAATTGTTTTAGTTACTGAGATTCATTAAGATCCATATGAACCTTATTTTTTCTACTTCTGTGAAAATAATATAGCCATTGGGATTTTAGTAGGAATTGCATTGAATTTGTAGATCACTTTAGCTCCTATGAAGATTTTAGCAATATTAAGTCTCAGTCCATAAACACAGGATGGCTTGCATGTTGTCTTTTATTTATTTATTTATTTATTTATTTATTTATTTATTTATTTACTTATTTACTTATTCATTTATGATTTTATTTGGAGGGAGAGAGAAAGAGACAGGGAGAGAGAAAGTGAGAGAGGGAGAGAGAGAGAGAGAGAGAGAGAGAGAGAGAGCAAATGGAAGTCAGAGCAAAACTTTCAGAAGCCAGTTCTCTCCTTCTGTTAGGTAGGTACCAGGTATGAAACTCAGGTTGTCAGGCTTGACAGCAAGTACCTTTACCTGGCGAAGCAGCTCACTGGCCCTGTTTGTGTCTTTTTTAAAAAAAAAAATGTTTATTGTCAATGTTTTGTGATTTTCAATGTACAAATCCTTATTCCCATTTGACTGAAAATATTTTATATCTGATTCCTCCTGGTGCTCCTGTCCATGGGATTATTTTTCTTAGTTTTCATCTTAGATTGTTCACTGGTAGTATATAAAATTCAAGTAATGTTTTAGTGTTGATTTTGTGTTCAGTGACTTTGGCTGACTCTGTGTTAGTTCAAATAGCTGTTAGTGTACATAATCTTTAGGGTTCTCTACACATGAGATCATCTTGTTTTATATGACTGAAGATAACTTTAACTTTACTTATTCTGTTCCAATGTGAATGCTTTTTAACTTTTCTTCTTCTTTTAAAATAGTGTTTTTATTAGTTCTTTAGGATTTCTTACAGTTTTTTATTATATAGTCCTATCTCTCTCCCCCTTGCTAGTATGTCTACTATGTTTATGCCTAGTGCCTGTGGAGATCAGAAGACACTGTCAGATCCCCTGGAACTGGAGCTACAGATGGTTGTGAACCACATTGGTCCTGGGAACTGAAACTGGGTCCTCTGTAAGAGTAGCAAGTACTCTTAAACACTAATGTATCTCTCCAGCCCTCAATCCCTCCATGTTGTATGACTCAAGTATGTAGTGTCTTCAGCAATAGGCTCTTATTGTCAAGTTCTGAAGGCTAATGAAGAAGAGTAGTAATAGGCTGTAATGTCTGGAGAGTCTATGAGACTCCATTGGCCAATAGCTCTTTGCAGTAAGAAATAATCATGTGGTAAATTTATTTCCAGCTTTTCAATGAAACTCCACACTGACTTCCACAGTGGATGTACCAGTTTGCACTCCCACCAGCAGGGAATGCGTACTTTCTTCCAAATTCTCACTAACATCTACTATCATTTGTTTTTTGTTTTGGCCACTCTGACTGGATAAGATAAATTTTCAAAGTAGTTTTAATTTATGTTTCACTGGTGGTTAAGGGTGTTGAACTTTTTTTCTTTTTTAATGTTTCTCAGCCATTTGCATTTCATCTTTAGAGAACTCTTTCTTTGGTTACATGCTTCCTTGTTTGATTGGGTTGTTTGTTTTCTTGATGTTTTTGGTCTTTTGAGTTCCTTGAATATTCTGAATATTAACCCTCAGTCAGATGTATAGCTGATAAAGACATTTTACTGTCCTATGGGCTGCCTCTTTACTTAACAACACTGTCCATTGTTATACTGAAGCTTTTTAGTTTTATGAGGTCCCATTTATGAATTGTTGGTCTTAATAACTGTGCAATGGAATCCTATTCAGAAAGAACTTTCCTGTTTGAGTATATCCATATTTTCATCCTATCAGCCTATGCCAACAATGTGAGTGTACATTGTAGGGTAATATACAGTTTGAGTACAATGTGAGTGTCCCCCACACCTTAGAAAATTGAGACCTAGTCTGCTCAAGGCAGCTGTTGGAATCAGATTCTTCTGTCCAGTTGACCATGTATACCACCTGATGGGGAAAGAACCAGACATGAACTGGAGGGAGGGCTTGCACACTAATTAATCCTCCACATATGGGCTAAAGAGTTGAGGCTCATTTTCTAGTGCTTAGATTTCCTGAGCTTTATAGAGTAGTGTGAATCCCTGGTATTTTTAAAGTTACAAGGTTCTGACATTTATTAGATACATGTCACAAGTAAGACCAAAGGAAACATGATCAAGGATGAGTTTGGGATTTCTTGATTTCTGCAACTATGGCTTGGAGCAGGTCACTTCTGTTTGCTACAGAAGTCTCCACAATGAAGAAACAGAGAACCTACTCTTTATTGGCAAGTAAGTGTGTCTGGAATAAACACATACTCCTGGGTGCAGATCTGCTACACTGACTTGTGTGAATTGCTACAGGTCATCCTTGAAGGATGCCACAGATACAGTCAAGTTGGGTTGGTATTAACTGGCATGTCCAATGTAGGGAAATCCCCACTGCAGAAATGACATTCTGTCAAAGCCTGGAATAAACATGGAAATTGTGGCTCTTCACCTGCTTTGATGTTCAAACTTTCCTCCTGCAAGGATATATATATATATATATATATATATATATATTTATATATATATATATATATATATACATATATATATATATATTCCCAAGAGCAAGGAGGACAGACAAAGGAAACAGTCACTGTTCTACTCCAGCTGACTGATTGCCGAGGTCACTCTACCTCTGCCAGGGTAAGAAGTTGGAGGTATGTACTAGAAATCTCCTTTCACAGAAGCCAAGAGTGGGAAAAGATTTTATTTCCCACTTCCATTTCATGTGAGATCAAATCACAAGTGAGTTTTCTGGTAAGGACACACTTTGTCAGAGAGGATACCTTCCTACTGGGTCCCTACACTAAGGAACAGGCAACCAGATCTTCAGATCTTTATCTCTTTTCAAATTTTCTTTAATTAAAAAAATTGTGTGTGTGTGTCTGCATATGTTATCTACATGCCATGGAGGCGAAAGGTTAATGCTATGTGTCTTCTTCTGTCACTCTATCTTCCTCTTCCTGTCCCTCCTACTCCTTTACCTCTTCCTTCCTTTTCTTCTTTTTGAGACAGCATCTTTCACTGAACCTGGAGCTCACTGATTAGCTAGACTGGCCAGAAGTGAGTACCTGGGATCCTCTGTCCCTGCCTCCCAGCACTGGGATTACAAGTGTGTGCAACCATACCTGGATTTTCACATGGGTTCTGGAGACCCAAACTCATGTCTGTGCCTCAAGCTCTTTACCCACTGAACCATCACCCCAGCTCCCCTTGGACCTTTTTAATTAGGGCAATGTGATAGTTGGTTTTGATTGCCAACTTGACACAATGTAGAATCATCTGGAAAGGGGGCTCACTGAGGAACTGTCTAGATTAAATTGGCTGCAGGCATGTCTGTGAGGGATTTTTCTTAACTGTGTTAACTGAGATGAGAAGACCCACCCTGAATATGGGTGGTGCTGTTTCATAGGCCCCGAATGGAATGAAAAGGAGAAGGCAGTCTGAGCATATATTAACTAATCCATCACTCTTTTGAGCCTAACTGTGGATATAATATGACTAACTGATTAACACTCCCTCTGCCTTGATTTCCCTCAATGATAAACTCTAACCTGGAAGTGTGAGCTAAAAGAAATCCTTCCTCCCTTAAGTTGTTTTTGCTGGAATATTTTGTCACAGCATGAGGAAAGAAACCAAGACACACTCAGTCTTTTCATGGGGGTCCCTCTCCCACTCCCCAATTTGTTTGTGATAATTATCGTAGCCATAAGTTGGGTCAGAAAATAACTAAGCTCCCTATTGAATTTGCTCATTCTCCCACCATTCTGCTCAGCTTCAAGAAGACCTTTCTGATATGAAGGATTCCCATGCAGACTTGAAGCTTCTCAGTCAAGATGTAGGACACTCAGCTACTTCTCCAGCACCATGTCTGCCTGCATGCCACCATCTTGTACCACGATGATAATGGGCTAAATCTCTGAAAATGTAAGCCACCTCAATTGAATGTTTTCCCTTTGTAAAAGTTGCCATGATCATGGTGTCTTGTCACAGCAATAGAAACCTAACTAAGACGGCCTGCATTCCAGTCTTGGTAAAGGATGTGGGTACTGATTTGTAGTTGATTTTTTTTAACTCTCTTGGCTCTCTGGGGGCCAACCACCCAGCTCCCAAATAAATACATGGAGGCTTATTCTTATAAATGCCCAGCTTTAGCATGGCTTATTTCTAACCAGCTTTTATTAGCTTAAATTATCCTATCAATCTTTTGCCTCTAGGCTTTTATCTTTCTCTATTCTATATACCTTTCTTTACTTCTTACTCTGTGGCTTACTGTGTAGCTGGATGGTTGGCCCCTGGGTTCCCCCTCTCCTCCTTTTCTTGCTCCTCAATCCTCTTCCCTCAGATTTCTCCTCCTATTTATTCTTTCTGCCTGCCAGTCTTGCCTATCCTTTCTCCTGCCTTGCTATTGGCTATTCAGGTGTTTTAGACAGGCAAAGTATCACAGCTTCGGAGCAAATGCATCACAAAAGAATGCAATATACCTTTACATCATTAAACAATATTCCACAGCATAAATAAATGTAACAGATCTTAAATTAATATTCCACAACACTAATTCTATTGTTAGACTATCTCATGCATATGGCTCTGGGTAAATCTCTCATGTAATGTACTGTTAGAGCACTTTTACTGATTGGGATAAAGATATTCTGAGCGTATAGGACCAACTTGTGTGGATGTTTGAAGGCCAGACTGCTGGTCACCGTCAGAGGGCATAAAATGGGTAGAGTGGGACCAGAGACTTGCGTCATTGTTGCTGAGTACCAAGTAACCAAGTCTGAAAGGAGAAAGTTAGAATTCCATCCACAACCAGCATTTATCACGTGTCCATCAAGTACAAATGGTCAAGACAGCCAGTAACTGACAAAGCTGATATTAAAACCTGTGGAGTTAAGAACTCGTTTGTTGTTGTTATTGTTTGTTTGTTTGTGTCTGGAAACAACTTTACACCCAGGCACGAAAGGGAATGATGACTGTTGGCTTTTTTTATATACTATTTCACCAGATGCATCACTTGCTATGCTGAGATAAAAATGAAAGACTATTACTATGATCTGGAACCACATGTTCCTTTCCAGCCCATCCTGGGGCAAACGGGGGAATGCTTGTGCTGTGAGTGGCAGGCTGTACTTGCTGTCTAGTTTCTGCTTGCCAGACCTCACCTTTAGTAACAGTAGACATGGCCGAGGTGACCTTTATGATGTCAGCAGTGGTCCTCCTTCAGCTGGCTTCATTTGATTATCTTGAATGCAATCACTCTAAAGTATGGGTGACATCCCGTGTCTACTGAGTCCCTCAGCCTGGCCTCTGTTGACTTCTTTTCTCCACTGATCTGTCGTCCTAGCTGGAATTTGGCCTGGTTTTCCCTGAATCAAGGTAGAGCTTAACAATGGGCCTACTACCTTACAGACAACCTAAGCCCTATACAGGTTAAGCCTCCCTATGGGTTGCTCTTTTTTTGGGGGGTGTCTTCCAAATTTTATTTTCTAGTAGATGCTTCTTTTGAAGGCCATACACTGTTAAAAGTCCTGTTTGTTCAGGGTTCTGTGTCCCTGGGACTGACCTGCAGAACAGTACATTCATTGCTGGGAATAATGCAGTGAATTCTGAGAATGTAGAACCCAGGAAGGAAGCTCAGAGGAGTGTATGGGATCAATTCAAGAACCAGAGGGAAATGGCCACCAAGAGGTAAGCCTTTCATGTGGAGGACCTTAGAGTCCTGAGTAACCATGGTAACTAAAACATATGAGGAAAACAAAAAGAAAGTGTTATACTCTAAATTGAGAAAGGTATTTCCACACAATAAAAATGTAATAGAAAGGTTAAACAGTCTGTGCTGGAAGCTGAGTATTAGGACAGGAAGATGTAAAGTGGAGTCTGGGCCCTACAGAATAACAGATAAGAATATTATATAAATAGAACAGACTAAAACAGTGCTGGGTAAAGATGACATCAGTTGTAGCCAAAGAGAATTTGTGAGTTGTAATACTATTCTGATGAAAGAGGCAGAGACAGAAGGAAGAGACGCAGAAGGCAAGTTGAAACCTGTCTGCTATGGAATGGTCTTTCTGTATGTTGTGAATATATGTTGCTCCCATTGGTTAATAAATGAAGGTGCTTTGGCCTATGGTAAGGCAGGATAAGAACCAGGTGGGAAATCCAAGCAGAGAGACAGGGAGAAGAAGGGCAGAGTCAGGGGCAGACATCCAGCTGACCAAGGAGCAAGATGCCAGCACACCAGTAATGCCACAGCCGTGTGGCAGTATATAGAAATGGGCTAATTTAAGATGTAATAGCTAATTAGAAATAAGCCCGAGTCACAGACCAAATGGTTTATAATTAATATAAGCCTCTGTATATTTACTTGGGACCAAGCGGCTGCAGGATACAGGAAAATTTCTGACTACCCCTTTCGATCCATGTCTGCTCAGTTCAACATCAATAAAATAGGAAATTTTAACAGCTGAAGAAGGTTCTGCACCCTGAATTTGAAAAGAAAGCACATATTATGTTCAGAACAGAATTTAAACAACAACAAAAACCGGGTGTTTTGTGGTGAAATTGAAGAACACTACAGGTGACATGAAAATTTTCAGCTGATCATGTGGGCACTGGAGCATCAGGACAAAGACCACCTTAAAATACACAAAAAAGCTCCATCTTTGAAGATTAAGATTAAAGCAACTCTGAGTGCCTCCAAGGGTGAACCGGTGGTGGGGAGTGGAGGTCACAAATTTGGGGTGATTTTAAGGACTTTCCAATATCAACAGATCTCTAGCTCGCCTCATTCTTTATCACTAAAAGATTCTAAAGGACTCTGAAGAGAAAGGATATAAGATGAGGAAGCATTGGATGGCTTGGGTCACAGGAATGTTCTGGGCTATTTGGGAAGTTCAGACATTTAAAAAAAAAAAATGGACTCTGAATTGTCCAGGGAAATGCAGAGGAGAATGATGCCCCAAAATGATCTTACCTGTAACGTCTTGTTTGGGTCTATCCCCATGCTTGCTACTTTTAAAAGAGTCATATGCCTTCCTTCTGATTCTATTCCACAACTTCCCCTGGAGTCGGCAGGTTTCCCTTTCCATTGGCTTGTCCTTTTACTGTCTAGGTCTTGCAGTTGAGCCATTCATTGTTCTGAAAACTACACAGCCTCTTCCGAAAGAGACTGAATGCCTAGCAAAACAACCTATCAGCAGTGTCCACCCCTGAAGGGCTCCTTGGAGGCATGGATTTCTGAGCCCTGACATCTTCTTTCCTGCTATAGAGGGCAACTCACATAAAATCACAGGCTAGATTGATAGAATAGTTCAGCACATAGTTCTTTCATATATACCACCTTTCTCTACTGTTCTCAAAAATTTAAGTTAGTTGTTGTCTCCAGGAAATCAGGATCAAGTTTACCTAAGTTGTCCAAGGACAAAATTATATTCAGCTACAAATCAAGTGCCCAATGCTTCAACTCAAGAGCTGGCTCTAATATTCAAGCCACCTCTAGGAAGGTGAATCTATCTACTGGGCACTGCATTTCACCTGCCTGGAGTTCTGTGATGCTCTGAGGGGCTCTGCATGTCCTTAGAATTCCCCAGATAACACTCAAAGGGTTATTCCATGGAACTATGGCTAAAGGCAGGTGAAGGATGGGCACCTAGTGCTGATCATGGGCATTGATTAAGCAAGAAACTCACTGTTGACAGCCAAACAAGAATTAGTCTTGACTTTGTTTGGGCTCAGCTGACTAACAGTGGGCTGCAGGGTGATAGCAGTGAGTCGATACTTCTCCCTCCCGCTCCCCCGCTGCTCACTCTCCTCTGACCTTCTTGCCATCTTGACCATTCCAAGTTCCATCTTGACATGAGTGAGAAACTCTGCTCCTCTACTCGTTCACTCCTTCAAGTCTCCTTCGACTGAGGTCTGGCCAGATGACTCCGTCTCAGATCCTAGCCCTCCCAGTACTCCACTGACGTTCTCCACACCACTCCTTTTCGTGGTGCTTAGAGTCATCTGAGCATCAGATGTTTCAATTTCTTACTTGTGAGCTGTCTGTCTATCTCCCTCACTAGGCTATATTATCCCTAGATTTTCGTGTGTGTGTGTGTGTGTGTGTGTGTGTGTGTGTGTGTGTGTGTGTGGTGTTTATGTGTAGGTAAGTGTGCATATATGTGTGGGTATGGAGGATGGAAGACAACCTCAGCTATCATCCATGTAGGAACACCACCTAAATACTTGGACACGGTGTCTCTCTTCAGCATAGAGTTTACCAGCTGTGCTAGACTGGCAAGGCAGCAAGCCCCAGGGATCTTTCTGTCTCTGCTTTTCCAGCCTTAGGACTACAAGTCTCAGCCACACACACACCCAGCATTTTTGCTTGGCTTCTGTGAGAGAAGTCAGGTCCTTGTGCTTCTAAGACAAGATGTTTACTGACTGAGCCATTCCTTTCGCCCCTTTCTAGGATTTATAGGCTTTGTTTACTTCAGGGTCTCCAGAAAGTGGTGCCTGCCTTGTGATGCTCAAGATGATGTATTTGATGAATGAATAAAGGAAAGAACGCTTTCACGAAAAGCATCACTAGAGCCCTCCAGATTCAAGCAGCATGCAAGCTGCTTTTGGAACACAGGTTAGTACATAAGGATGGACTTTCTGAATATGGAATGCTTAAATTGAAATTCAGAAACAATTTTTCTTAAGTTATTACAATGTAGTGTTACCTAAGACCAAATGGATGTGTGTGTGTGTGTGTGTGTGTGTGTGTGTGTGTGTGTGTGTGTGTGTGTTGCATGGAGAAGGATCCAAAGCTTGAGGCAGATGCAGAGAGATAGCTGCTTAGAGCACTAAGTAGCTAATTGGGGCTGTTTGAGGCTATGTGAGGACAGATGGGAGGCTTTGCTGAGCCTGAGTTGAGATGGGGAGATCTGGAGCAGGAAGAGGGGAGAAAACCTACCCATCGACTGCGGACACTTGAGGACCTACTTTGAGTCCAAGTCCTACTAGCTCAGAAAACATCTCTAATAGAATCCCAAGAAGTTAAAAATTGTGGGTAAGTATGTTGTAGCCAGCTCAGTGGGCTAGGGCATTCAGAATGGAGGCTCTTTGGAGGAGGTGGTCCTGAAGCTGGCTATTAAAGATAGGTGAGGCTCATAGCCCCAGGAGGGAAGTGGACCAAACAGCTATTCCAACCTGTAGCAGTCATGTGGGACCTGCAGAAACCAGCCAGAGTGCCACACACATATAGCTGTGCTAGCAAATCTAAAAATACCCCCCTCCTCTCTATTTTCTACTTTACATCCTGATCTCTTACTTTTCTTCTTGCCCTACTCCTCATGTTCTTCCTTCTTTGAGGATCCTTTCTGGCAACCTTCAGACCCCTTTCCTCACCGCCCTAAGAAATCTCTGGCCAACAGGGAGGGCCAGAACCTTGTTGGACTCCCTGCTATTCAGGTACAGGTTGGCAGCCGCTCCAAAGCCCCCCACCTTCCTGGGCTCAGTTCTTTCAAATGCCAATTAACAGGTGTCAGAAGCGCTGGTCCTGACCTCTGTCTACATAACAACCCAACTGTTTTGGCTCTCTACCCGCTAGCATAAATATCGTGGTGTTTGAGCCCTTGGGGCCTGTGGAGTTTACAAGTATGCTGTCAAGATCTCTTCATTGGACTGGCGCTTGAAGTGCTGCCAAGATGCGAGGGGACTCCTGCGCTTTCATGTGTTCCCAAGCACAGGCTGCCCTGGCTCCCGGAGGAGCCCTCTGGGGACCAAGTGTCGGTGTGAATCTCAAACAGCAAGCTGACATTCCGGTTGGGAGTGTGACAGTGCATGCCTGGGTGATGATGCCAGGGCGGCAGGTGACACGGGTCCACCGCAGAGGGGGGGAGGGTAACCGGAGCGGCTTCCAGTTACATGTCCTCAGAGCTCTGAAGGATGGAATCGGGGTCTGGGGAACAGTTATAAAATGATGTTACAAAATCCGGATGTGCTGATCACATTGAGACCACTGAGATGGAGCATTTAGGGCACAGATGATACCCCTGTTCCCAAAAATGGCACTGGACTTGGGTTAATCTGGGATTAATGACTTTGCAAGCCAGAGACACAGACCACAGTCAACTAGCAAACACACACACACACACACACACACACACACACACACACACACACACTCATGCACACGCGTGCGCGCGCGCGCGCGCACACACACACATGCACACGTAGTAGTGTAAGTGCACACAGGAGAAGGGTGGGCACACATTCCACATGCCCTCGAAAGCTCTAGAGGAATGTCTCCTTCAGGGTACTTTCCCTCCCCCGGCCTCCTGTGTGGCTGTTCCCTTCTGGGTAAACATCTGAAAACAGAGAGGCTGCCAGGGAGGAGAAAGAAGAGGAGAGGGTGGAATGGGAAGGGGTGGGGCAATGGCGACAGGAAGAGCTCAAGAGATTCTCAAGTTGGGTGACTACCAAGGTTGGCTTGTCCCAGAGGGCAGTTGGGCCCCAGCCTGGTGGGTGGTGGAGGAGCAGGCACCAGGCTGGCTCCCACCAGTGGGGGCAGCATCTCCCCACCTTTGCCAACCCCTTGGCCTCTACTCAGAGTCCAAGTCCAGGAAAACTTGTTGGGGTTGTGTGAAGTAACATCCTCTCCAAAGAAAACAGTATCGGAGGGGTTTGGACATCATTTTCCTGGTCTGGATTAGGATCTGCCCAGGAAGTTAGAAAGAACTCACATTAAGAGGCCTGGTCAGAGGCTACCTAGACAAACTGCTCAGGGTGAGTGTAGTTCTATGAACCCTAACACAAAATAATTGCTAGCCTGGTTCCTATAGTTCTCTTACTATTTGTTATAGAAGTCCAGAATATTCTAGATTTTAGATGTATGGGGATCTAAGACCTAGACCTAGAGGTAAGCACTAAGGAACAGAGTATCACACATCTTTGATGGCAAAGCATAGGCCCTTAATTCCCAGTATTCCTTCTGCTGTGGTATTCCTTCTTCTCTCCATCTTGTCCATATCTGGTTGATTTACAGAGATGACAGTTTAGAGTAAAATGTGTCCTTGGGCATATTTCTTCCAGCCTGAGTTAGATTTATAAGCTCCTTCATCAGCAAAGGAGACAGCCCTTAATTCGCATGCTCTCCGACCCGATATAGCTTTCTGAGTCTCTATATTAGCGCCTACGCCATGCACTTCTGGGCACTGTCAACTTGGGGGCAAACACAGTCCACGCAGAGTTGAGCTGTCCTAAGAAATGCCCGGATGAGCCTGACATGACTCCCAAAGATGGAGTCCTGCCCCTCAGATGTCAGGATTTAGAAGTCATGTGCCTCTACGTGAAAGCCAAGATGACTGTAGAGGTGACATGGGACATTTTCAAAGGGTGAAGTCAAGTCCTTCAAAAAGAAATCTTGATGAGTAGAAACAGAAAACAAATCATTTGCCCCAGATTGAGAAAGCCATTTATTTCCCTACTGTGTGATGATATGGGACTCTGTACACAGAGATACTGAAGGTTCTAGAAAGTTCTTATGGGTCATTGTGGGTTTTTTTTTTTTTTTTTTTTTTGGACAGTTAATCGCCCCAAGGTGGCCAAAAGGGTATGCCAAAGCCTCAAATCTTCGCCCTTTTTTGAGAGGACACACCGGGCAGACATCTCGCTGATCATAATCACTTTTATGTGTAACTGGACCTTCCTTCATCTGGTAGTTCGAGCTACGGAAGGGCGGTCCAGATGAGAGCTGTGTCTGTAACTGACAAGATCTGCGCTTGGCATGCGTTTGTGGGGAAATTAAAAATAAAATCAATCTCATGTGAAAAGTGCGTGGACTGGAATTAGCCGTCTCCTGACTGGTCACGCACTGAACTCGGCGATGAGCAGGACAGAAAGGTGAGACAGGGCCAGTCATCGGGCTGCGCCACCCGCCAGGCCAGGGAGCCTGTCATAATTTATAATGGATTATCTTAGGAACAGAAGAGGACGGCTTGTGTTCGGGAGCCAGGAAAGACTAGTTCAAAAAGGGTGGGGGCATGTCTCAAAACGCATGACCCATTGTTATTTATTCTGCAAGATATTTAGTGCCCCGACTAGGTTTGAATGAACCCATAAGATCCTCTGCTGTGATCGTGGAATTTGATGGTAGCCAGTATCATCAAAACAGGTCAAATGGTACCATTTTTCTCTGCGGCTGTTGAGCTCACATTTGCATCACTCACCATAAAGGCCCGTTTCCAAATTTTAATGGAATTTTTATACTTTAAATGTGAATTTCAAAGACTGGAGCTTCAAACATACAGAGAGAAGGGAGAGAGAGAGAGAGAGAGAGAGAGAGAGAGAGAGAGAGAAGAGGAGAGGAGGAGAGGGGAGAGAGGAAAGAGGAAAGAGAGAGAGGAGGGGAGAGGGGTAGGGGAGAGAGGAGAGAGGAAAGAGAGAGAGAGAGAGAGGAGAAGAGAGGGGCAGTGGAGAGAGGAGAGAGGAAAGAGAGAGAGAATGAGAAAGGAGGTGGGGAATTCTCCCTCCGTGTCTTCTCTTTCCTTCCAGTGTCGGCCTGTTGTCCACTTAGGGCTGTGTTATCAACTGATGCTACTCTGGAGCAGCTGCCTTTGCTGGTGTGGAGAGGACAGTGGGAGAAGTTGGGAACTGTGCTCTTCTCTGGTTAATGTGACTGGGAGTTACACTGTTTGCTTGCTCAGACATCCTTTGAGCGGCTACCGTTCTGCTGATGAGACAATTCAGAATCGGAGAGATTACAAGGATTTTCAAGGACTGCCCTCTAGTAAGTGGCCTTGCTGAGCTTTGAATAGGAATCCTGTGACTTTATCCTTGGGCCTAAAGACCCAGCCAAGGTCATGTCCAAATGTTGCCATCACTGGGCAGGAGCTAAGGTATCAGAATATCTGATTCAGGGACAGACTGTTTCAATCCTGAGTTCACCCTCCCTAGTGCTCAAATCCAAGCTTTTTTTTTTCTTACACAATTATGGAGAAAAAAAAAAGCACTTCAAACTTTCAAAGGTAATAGCAATTAAACAACTTGGTTTCCATTGTCAGCCTCATTTCCCTGCTTTTACTAGGAAATCTAATGGGATGTTTTACAAGGATGACAAAGACAGATAATGAAAGCCAAACTTGTGCACAAAGCTTCCTTGAAAGCTTCATAATTAATGGTTTGGCATTGTTCTCTAATAACAGTCACCTTTTTAATGCACTGAAAGAAAGGCACCAACTCTGAAATATAATGGCATTCCAGCCATGCTTTGTGTGAACACAGCCCAGAGTTCTCCGCTCAGCAGAGCAGCATTTCAAGACTGCACCAAGCAGGCCCAGAGGCAGCTGTTGTTGGGAGCATCGGAGATGAGAGATTAACCCTCACATCTGTGTTTCAGAGGTGGCTTTGGTATTGGAAGGAAAAGTGGACAAGAAGGCTAAGTATAAAAACACAGTTATAAGAGACGAAGATGAATCTCGGCTGGTAGACTGCTTGTCTAGAATTCATGAGGTTCTGGGTTTGATCCCCAGCACTGCCTAAACCAGGCATATATGGCTTAGGTCTGTAATATTAGCACTATGGAAGTAGAGGCAAGAGAATAAGATGTTCAATGTCATCCTCCAGTGAGTAGTGGTTTAGACCAGCCTTGGGTATATGAGATCGAGAGAGAGAGAGAGAGAGAGAGAGAGAGAGAGAGAGAGAGAGAGAGAGAGAGATAGGAGATCTCTATATGAAACAACTGTTTTCAACAATGAGGCGCACGTGTGCTTGTGTATATGTGTGTGTGTGTATGTATGTGTATGTGTGTTAAGACATGTAAGACATTTTTAGTGTGCTCCTCAATAATCCTGTGTAATGCAGGAAAGAGTAAACCATGGTGTTGGTGGATTTCGAACATAATGTGTCCCCAAGGAGTTTTATTGGTGTCTGATGCATGGATTCAGTGATGGAAGAGAGAGGGAAAGAGATGAAGTTTAAACAGGCACCTTCATGTGCTCAGGGCTGTGCTTTACGTGGTCTCCATCCTTTTAATCCTTGTCACAACCCTCTGAAGTATTATTCTCTTTTTAGAGATGAGGAAATTGAAGCTAAGGCAGGTTGGGTTACCTGCCAAGCCTTACATAAGCAGTAGGCAGCCTAAGATTCAAATCCATGTGGGTTGGACTCCCAAGTCGAACTCCTTGTCCCCGGTTAGAATGTGACTACCCTGAGAAAAGAGGCATAGGAAACTCAGTCAGTCATCCCACTGTAGTAGAGCGACTTTATCCTGCTCGGTCCAAGATTTTTGATTAAGAAGCCTGAAGATTGATATTGTACGAAGAAGAAAAAGTGCAGAAGAGACAGGAGAGTGACAGCAAAGACGTGTGTCAGTCACTCCTCAGTTTTATCCAGGCCCCGAGTATTTGGAGCAGTCTTAGAACAAATAAGGTGTAGGTGTGTGTGTGTGTGTGTGTGTGTGTGTGTGTGTGTGTGTGTGTGTGTAATTTCTGAAAAGCCAGAAAGGAATGGAAATGCTGCTGGCTCCTAAGATCAGGCTGAAAAGTGGAGAAAGAATGTTATTTTTCATTTGTCTAGCACAGTTCAGGGTATAAGAGCAGCTGACCTGAGATGGTAGTCTGCATACTGGTCCTGAATAGGCAGAGACTGAGGGCTGAGCAGATGGAACCAATTCCTTAAATCCGTTTGCTGGGTATGACACTCTTGACCCCTGGAGTGGTCCACGTGGTCAGAGCAGAGTTTTATCACTGGCCTTCCAACTAGCCAGTTGCGTTCACTTCCGGTGTGCTATCCACCCTCTCAGGTGCTTGGTTTGTGAAATGAAACCCCCAAGCCTGCCTTGCTGGGTCCTTGTAGGAATTCCATAGGACAATGTGCAGCTAGCACCTGTAAGTGATACCCAATTACCCTATAGCCTGCTGTCATGAATCTTTTGTTCAGGAGGCTCTAGGCCATCAATAGAGCCTTCAACTGCTCCACAGTATGAACCGAGGGGTGGTAAAGAACTCTCGACTCCTATGTCTCTTTCCACTCCAAAGCTATACTATTTCATTCTTTTGTGTTCAAGTTATACTCTTGCATTAGCTGCTCAAGCATCCTTTATTAATTCCTTGGAGAGCTATCTTGGTTATTTTTCTCACTGTTGACAATGCCTGACAAAGGCAGTTTGAAGGAGGAGAGGTTTATCTCGGCTCACAGTTGGAGGATACAGTACAAGATGACGGCGAAATTGTAGCAGCAGGAGCCTGAGGCAGCTAGTCCCATTACATCCACAGTCAGGATGCAGAGAGATGCTTGATGGTGTTTAGACTGCTTTTCCCTTTTAGTTCAGTTCAGGATTCCAATCCATGGAAGGGTACTGACCACATTCAGGTAGGGTCTTGCCTCCTCGGTTAAACACCCTCACAGACAAGCCCAGAATTGTGTCTCCTAGGTCATTCTCAAACCCCATCAGGTTAACAGTCAAGATTATCTATCACAAGAGGTCACACATTACATAGGTGGAGGAGGGACTGTCTGGTATTCCTAGGAACAATGCTGCTGTTCACACCTTACCCCAGAGCCAACAATTTAGAATCTAGAGGCAGAGTCTAGACAGTAGAGACAAGTTTTTTAAGTGGTTCTACAGTATCCACGGCTGGGAACCCCCCAGACTAGTCTATCTTACAAATGTTAAATGCCAGAAGTCCCAAGCTAATTCAATTTGGGACAATAATACTTCACCTACAAAATAGTTGCTGCTATTGTTATTGAAAGGGAAATATGGTATAAATTCTGCTTTAGTGAGAGCCAGAGATGAGGTGAAGGGCCAGAGTTGAGGTGAAAGGTCAGCCACTAAGTAGTGAGGTAAGATACAGTGAGCTGAGCGACCAGCAGCTAAACAGTGATGTGGAATGAGGGACTCCAAGCAAAGGGGCGCAGAGACGCAGAGAGGAGGAAATATGTGCTAACAAGTTATCTTTGGAATATTCCAATGCTTGTGACTAATGATGTTTCTGCCAAGACTGGTGGATCTCTTAGAAGACAGTCAGAGGCCAGACCAGGACTGAAAAAGAAAATGTGCTTCTTTAATTCTTTGGAAGGAATACAATGCAAAGGGTAGAAGTTTCAATTAAATATTTTTTTAAAACATCTTTCTGACAGGCATTTGAAAATCCCCGTATGTATGCTCTGAAGGTTGTTTGAAGATGTGGTTTCAAATCCCAATGGTTTATTAGCTATAGGATGTCAGAGGTAGCGGAATCCTTTTCCATATTGTATGTAAGGCCTCTATGAACTTCAGTTTCATAGCTAGGAAAGTGGGCATAATAGCATCACTCTCCAAGAAGAGTCAGAGAATTTGCCACTATATAGTAGGCAATTGCTGCCTATCTGCTGTCTCTCCTCTGGAGATCAACAAGTTTCCAAAAGTGAAAAATCAGGGTAGTGACTTCTGTGTTCCAGAAAACTAGTCACAGTAGGATCATTGGGTAGAGGTTAGGTGAATGTGTGGGTCCTCAAAATAGCAGGAAGAAGAGGGTTGAGCCCACAAGTTGGCTAGAAAGATGGGTAGCCGAGCCTGGAGACCAATGGACAGGAGTTCTGGAAGAAGGGAAATAATATTGGCCTTACCTCTTCTCTCAAAGGCTTGTTAGAAATCTATGAAACCATTTAGTTCTGGAGACATTCTGGTGCAAAATGTGTTCACTTTCTTGTGTCCTTGGAGTAAACTTTTATCCAAGTTTTGACATAGTCCTGAGTTGTGTTAGATACTTTGTATCTTCCTAGAATTCTACTTCCTTGTGTTTGTGGGCTTTTAGCTACACCTCTTGGAATCAAAACGGCATTAAAATGGTAGTTCTATGGAGTAAGACACATAGTGTCAACACTTCACCATCTTCTTAGAGCTGATGTTATAGATTGCAACTGTCTAGGTCAGTTTTTCCTCACTCTACACTTCTATAGCCAACAGGCCTATTTGATCCACATATGTTATGTACTTCCAAATGCAAAACGGAAGTGTAAATTTAGCTTGGGATAACCACATCTTTTTACAGAAATTAGAATAAAAAATAATGTCTGTCTAGATATGCATCACTTCTGATGTCTCTTATTCGTTCATTCCTGAACATTCAGATTCATCTCCCAGATCATTTTCTCCTAACACACTTGCTCAGTTCCCCTCTGAAGCACAGACTGGCTAATGACAAATTACCTCAGTTTTCTTCCTTCTTGATTTGAGCTCATCCCTCATTTTCAAAGGCTCTGTTCACCCAATGGAGATTTCTGACCTGCCAGGGTTGCACCGGGAATTTTCTGGACATGGTGTCGTTGGCTCCTTGTCTCCGTGGCTTCAGGAATGATGGCCAATGTCATTTGAAACATTATCCCCTGTTTATAAAGTGTCATTTTCCTTTGGCTGTTGTTAATATTTTCTTCTGACCTCCAGTTTTTAGGAACTTGGTAGATCTTAGCATGGTTTTCCTTTTATTTACTGTACATGGGATTAACTGAGGGTGTTTTGTTTGTTGTTTTGTTTTTCTTTAAATTGTAGACTTTTTTTTCTTTTGACAAATCTGGGAACACTTTAAGCATCATTTCCCCAAGCAGGTTTTTGTTTGTTTTGGTTTTGGTTTTTTTGTTTGTTTGTTTGTTTGTTTTGGGCAGACCTATCCTCTCCCTATGTTTCTGAAACTCTAATTACAAATCAATTAACCATTTAACATTTTCCCAACACATTCTTGATATCTCTCATTTTCTTCTGTAAGTTTTCCTTTTGGCTCTCAAGATTGTATCATTTCTATTGCTCTGCCCACAGGTTTACTGGGTTTTGCTTTGCTATCAGCATTTAATTCTGAATTCCACCCATCTGTGCTCTTCTTAAATTTGAAACATTGTGGTTTTAAATTTTAATGGTCTTTGTTTCTCTACCAAGATGCCCTACAACTGCTTTAATTTTAAACATCTTTATATCACTAGACATATTATAGCCACGGCTTTAAAGCTTTGTCTGCTAATTCCACTAGCTGAGACTTTCCCTGTCTCTTAGCAGCAGGTCATATTTTCCTCTTTCATTAAATGCCAAGTCATTTGGCTTATGTATCGAATGCAATGTTAAGTCCTATGGACACCCTACATCCTATTATACAATCCCCAAACTGTTAATGTGTTTAGTTTAGCAACTATCTTCACTGGCTCCCCACTGCAAACTCTATTTCTCGGGGAGCATCTCAAATCTTAGATCCATTCCTCACACGTTAGACAGGACACTCAGAGTTTGTGCTTTGTATGCATAGTTCAGGGGTCGGCCAGAGAATTGAGGAGAGTTTATAGATGAGATTACGGGCTCTCTCAAAGAGCTCCTTATTTTCTCATGGCTGTGGCTTCTCTGAATTCTCCTGCTTTGTAACCAATGCATTCGAGGCTTTCCCTCAGAGCTTTTGCTACCCTATATGGGATAGAACAAAACTCGCCCTCAGAACAGCAAGGAAGGGAGCTCACCCCACATGTTTCCTTCTTCTAAATGCCAGCCCAGAATCTGCATTTCCAGTGCCTGGAGTAGTTGCATTTTTATTTTGTCTACAGTTTGCACTTGGTCTGATAGGAGCTCACTTATTCATACCGCGAACAAGACTAGTCCAAACAGCTGTGTGTTAGCATTTGGAATGAAGAGATTTGCAGTCACTTTCTAGTCTTAAGTCACTGTGACCGGGAAGATGACAAGAAGTGCTCAGGCACACAGAGTCAGCAGGGTCCTAACCATGCCTACTCACTGATCATGGTCGTACTGACCATGCACGGCTTTATCTGCGTCTTAAACCAACCTCCCAGCTTCATTTTGCCTGATGTTTGTATGCATTTTGTTCTAACCATCAGTCTTAAAGGGCTTGCTTGAAGACTGATGACAAGAATTGGAATAACTTGGCGAGTTTTTTTTTTGTTTTGTTTTGTTTTACATCAAAGGGCAATAAGGATATGATCAATGAGACTGGCAGATGGCAATGTTTCTCCAAGATAGAGTCAATGGGCTGGAGCAGAAGCATCTCCAAATGGAATCATACCCATGGAGTTGGCATTGATTTGACTCTTGCAGCAAAGGCCTCCTCCTGTGACAGAATTCTTCCTCCAATATAATGAAATATTGGCTTTTGTGGCCACTTATAAAACCTGGATATTGTTACATGGTAGCCATGAAATGACACAGTAATAGTTTACTGACTCGGATCCTGGGTGCTTCAACTCAAAGATTTCTAAGCGAAGCGTCACTATGCCAGCTGTTTCCGATAACAGCAAACATGTGGGCCCCCACCAGGCTCGTTTTAAGGAAGGTATGCTTCCTGGGTTCCAACCAAACTGGCTTACTCACTGTTTCTGGGGCATGCCTGTGGCTTCAGAGCACACTGTGAACAAAGGCCAGAAAAGAGTCCAAGGCATGCTCTAGACTAGACTATCGGTAAAGCAGTTTGTCCGAGGGACATGAGAAACCCCATTTCTCCAGGCAAATGATGGGTGAGTTGTGAGTTTCAGTCATCTATACATGTGTTTTGCCTCTAAGAAGCTCCTTAGATCTAGTAAGCCTTGTGTTTCCCTCAAATTTTATTGCCCATAAACCTTAACATAAAGCATACTTGAAAAATATTTCTTGATGAATGGGGCATACAGCCTAGTGGTAGAGCACTAGCTTAGCATGCATAAGGCCCTGGATTTGAACCCCAGTACCAGGAAAAATGTTTTTAAAATTAAGTAAGGAATAAATATTTATTCTGGGCTCACACAACTTTTTCTGGTTTGCATTCTGGTTTGTTTAGTTCCATATTCCATATTTTTTTCTTCTTCCCATTATTCCATCTTCCTAACTTTTCATATTTATTTCATCTTCCAATTCATTTCCATCTCCTACATTCCTGTTGACAAAGCAAACTAATATTTTAGTCTCAAACTTTCATAAAGAAAGCAAAGTATGAGATGATCGACCTATGTGATCAAACACAAAGTATGATTGTGGTGACATGTGGTTTAGAACCCTGTGGTAGCAGTCAGAATAGGGCCCTTCAAGCTCTATATTCTAATTCTCAGAACACAGGAATGTGTTGTCTAATACAGCAAGAAGAAAGTTATAAGTGTGATTAAGTTAAAGACCTGAGGTGGGGGCATTACCCAGGACTGTTTAGATGATCACAATGTAACCCCAAGTGCCATGTCCATCCATGGCTCCAGGGAACTTTGACCTGACTCACATGAGGAGGAAAAGAAGAAAAGACAGGCATGTGGACAAAACTGGGATTGAATGGTCTGGGCTCTCTGTTGGAGAAACTGCAGCACCCCAGAAGCTTGGCATGTTTGTTATACAGAGTTGAACAGAGATGTAGGCTTATTGTTTGCAGCTGAACACTGAGGCAGGGTTATTACAGACAGATCAACAAGGAGGCAGGGTTATTGTCTCAGTGGTATGTTCACAGGCTTTTTCCCTTCATTCCTTTCAACAAGACGGCTTGGTACAACTAGGTAAGTTTTAGGAAGAAACATACCATCTAGGAACTATAACAAATTTCCATAATTTTGATTATTTGAAACTAAACAAATTCATCACCCCTTAGATCTACAAGGAGTCAGGGCTCATGATATGCAGCTGAACAAGGAGGCAGCTTTAGCTAACCTCAGCAGGAGCTGTCTCTGTTGGGGGGCCATCTTCAGGCATAAATACTAGGGGAAGAAAGCTATGGTGGACATTTTCTGCACACACTATCAACATCTGCACACACTATCAACATCTGCACACACTATCAACATCTGCACACACTATCAACATCTGCACATGGACCAAAGGGAGCTTTGCATTTCCCTCTTAGCTCACCCTCAGGGAAAAGGTTTTGCCATTTTCTCCATGTGTCTGAGGCTCCATGATCCTTGACATGGCCATGTCAACAGCACACATTCACTCAAGACTTGACTTACTCATGTCTTCCTCCACTCCCAAACACAGTATGATTTTTTTTAAAAAAAGAATGGAAGACAGATAAGATAGTGTCTTGGAAGACAGGGTAGTATCAGGATGATGTCTTGTGACAACAACCTGGCTGACCATTCCTGGTTTGAAATATTGAATTGGGGGTGGTGTGGTGGGGCGGTGGTGGTGGTGGTGGCGGCGGCGGTGGCGGCGGCGGCACACACCTTTAATCCCAGCACTCGGGAGGCAGAGGCAGGCGGATCTCTGTGAGTTCAAGGCCAGCCTGGTCTACAGAGCGAGTTCCAGGACAGGCACCAAAGCTACACAGAGAAACCCTGTCTCGAAAACACACACACACACACACAAAAAAAAAAAAAAAAAAAAAAAAAAAAAAAAAAAAAAGAAAGAGAAGAAAGAGAGAGAAAGAGAAAGAGAGAAAGGAAATATTGAATTGGGATATGAGATCAGAAATATAAGCAATGCTAAGAACCTAGAAGGGAAGGAAGCATATTCTACATTAGAATTCCTAGAAAAAAATACAGTCTGCCTTTGTCCTGACTCAGATTTCTGACCTGCAGGGCTAAGAAATGATGAATTTGTTTAGTCTAAGTCATCAAATTTATGGAAATTTGTTATAGCACCTAGATGTTACTTGTCTTCCTAAGACTTACCTAATTGTACCAACCTGTCTTATTGAAAGGCATGAGTCACACGGGAAAAAGTCTCTGAGTATACCACTAAGATTTTGGTATATTTCCTCTTTGTTGTTCATATTAGTGTACATATAAAATCCCCCGTGATGATACACAGCTAGTGCTGGATGTCCCAAGAAGAAATTGTTTAAGTTAAAGCTTTCAAGTTTTCTAACAGGTAGGTAGGATACACAGACAGATGGACAGATGGATGGACAGGTAGTGAACAAACTGCATTTCATCTTTGTTTTAAAGGAGTATAATAAAACAAATTCACAATGTAAGTAATGCTTTAAGGAGCATTGTTTGAAAGACAGGTTCTCAGTGTCTAAGTGATGAAGAGATGGCGTTTGTTCTTTCATTTAGTTATGAACTGATACTTCCACCAACTGTAATCGCAGAGTCCTAGTTACTTGTCCTCAAGGAACCATGAGGAACACTAAGAATCAATCATGTCAAAACAACTGTTTAATATGTTCTTACCTGGCATGGTGGACGAGGGCAGAGCTACATAGTGTACTTTGATTTTAATAATGCATTTGACCTGTATTTTAGGGTGGCATTCCTTTCAATGTGATTTATGTATAAAACATTCAATCTTTGTTCATTCACGAGAACTGAGATTCACTTTCTCCTCAAAAAGTCAAAATTCATGAAATATAAACCCATCTTGTAGTAGAAGCAGAGTTAAGTAACTAGACAATGTGACAATGATTGAGTTTTATTTCCTAAGGGGCTAGAGGGTGTATAGGAGGCACAGAGTCAACTGATCAGTCTCAGACAAATCTTCAGATTTGGTCCATATGTCACAGTAGTTCACTCCCTCTTCCCAGAAATGCTCTTGGTATTCATCTGGAACATTATAAAACAGTTGAGCTTTGGAAAGTCTGCACATCATTAGTCAGCAGATGCATGGTAGAGTAATCATCACATGAGCACAGCCTATCACAAACCAGCACTCCTGGAAAAGCCAAGCAGAGGGAGAGAGCCCCAGTGATGGGATACATCCTCAGATATCCATCTGACCAGCAGCTAGCTTGTTTTAAAAATCTGGGTTCCACCAACTGGTATTCGTTGGTCAGGAGCAATTTCTCCCAATGCTGCTTCCATGACGCAAGCAGACAGACACTACTTTTGTTCCATTTCACCCCCACGCCCTGAAAAGTCACAAATGCCTTCTTGATGGGCTGGTTCCTGGCACTGTGCAGCCCCCACGGCTGACTTCCTTTCTGGCCAGCTGCCTCTGGTAAACATCGCCAGGGTGAGCAAGAGGATGTGTGGGTACAGAGCGTTGATATAGGGCTGTGATTATGATTGTGCTTTTGCTCATCACTGTCTCAAATTGCATATTGTATTGGGACACTTATTATTTTCTATTTGGGGAAGAGTTTATATGGCTTACCACCTCCGGACCCCTACTATTTCACCTTGGAGACTGGATAGGGAAAAAGACGTGAACTGGAGCCTTCTATGACTGGAAAATAGAGATTGGATTCTGGCTCAGTTGTACCCTCTCCTTTCTCTCCTGCCTTTCCTTTATAGACTTCAGCTCCAATTAGAAAATAGATGTGGCACTTTATGTTGGTAGACAGTTTCCCAAAATATGGATTACGAAATGAAGGTTGGTTGCATAAGGGAGTAGGGGGAAATAAATGATGGGTAGGGAAAGGGAAATGGCAAGGGAGAGTGAGACTCAGGGCCTGTTTCCCAAATGCTCCTTAAACCTGGTCCTGTAGAACTCTATGAATTGTATTATGAGTTATTGAATAAGTAGATCTGAGCTTTCAGTCTCTTTTGTCTCACAGGGAGGTATCAACCCTTACACCTGATCCTCAGGCTTCTAGGTAAAAGGGGCTTTCAATAGTGACCCTCGCAGCAAGAGCACACAAAAGCAAGGCGATGGCACACTAAAATGGTCACGTGGTCAGCAAGGATCTGAGCAACACAGTGGGTACTACACTCCTGGGCAGAGAGACTGTTCCTTCAGGGTCATCTGTGGCTGTCAATGCCTCTCCGAAACCTTTCAGCCTGTGGTTATGAGAGCATCATACTGAAAATCCACAGATTCAATCTATGCACAGAGCAACTTGTATTGTGCACCTGAAATCTAACCCGGCGTGACCTGTAAAGGTCTCACTACAATCACTTGTGTTTGATTTTGCTCTTTTCCCTGTATCTCTTGGTTGTTAAAGTCAGTGTCCCACTTTATCTTCATCCATCCCTTAAATATAAGCCAATACACACTCTGATCGAAACCTTCTTGATGCCACATACTGGCAACACCATGGCTTGAATTCTGACCAGGAACTTGAATTAACAGGAACTCAACTCTATCCCATACCATTCATTTTTAAAGTTCAAGATCCTGAAGGCAGCAATATTGCCTCATACTTTTTTTAGCCTTCCTTCTCCAGCGTTCAGTTAACTGTTTTATAACCCACTGTAGAGCATTCATAAACACGTACTTATTGGTGTGCAGTCAAACTGAATGTCTAGCTACCACTTCATAATAATCTAGTTATTTTTCTTATGCTCCCTATGGTAATTATTGATCATATCTAATCAGAAACATTATTTCATGGAAAAGAGACAATTTGAAAATGACGTTACCCCTTCTTGTTGAGTTTCAAGTGACGTTGACATTACTAAAATTTGACAAGAATGACAAGCCCATTTGAACAGAGGTGTGGATGTGACTTTAGACATAGATGTAACTCCTTATATAGTTACATAGACATACATATATAAAAGTGCATTTATATGTACATGTACACCAGTGTAGCAGGAATCTTAAAAGTTCTTATTAATAAAAATCAAACCTGAAGCCAGGTATTGGGGTGAACGCTGAATGATCAGAGAGACAGAACAAGCCTCAGCTACCTCACCTCGCCAATTCCTCAGCTGATCCTGCTTCCTCAGACTGGAAGCCTCTGAGTCCTCATCCAAATAGATCTCAGCTGAACTGCTTCGAAAGCCTAAAAGCTTAACCTGCTAGTTCCTCATCCTCATGCCTTAAATACTTTTCTGCTTCCTGCCATCACTTCCTGGGATTAAAGGCTCTTGTTACCATGCCTGGTGTTTCCAGTGTGGCCTTGAACTCACAGAGATCCAGACAGATCTCTGCCTCTGAAATGCTAGGATTAAAGGTGTGTGTGCCACCATCTTCTGGCCTCTATATCTAGTGGCTGTTCTGTTCTCTGATCCCAGACAAGTTTATTAGGGTACACAATATTTTGGGGAACACAATGTCACCACACAAGGCAGGCAAGAGGTGGAGAGAATACTGGAGGAAGTCAAGAGATGTCAATCTCCATATCAGGTCCATCCCTACCTTGCCATGACAGATTTGTGTGTCAGCCAAAGGAGTTACACTAGATGACCTCTAAAGTCCCATCAACACTGTAAGTTCTATTAGTTGTTTTTCTTCTTTGTGAAGAGCTAGACTCCAAGAAAACAAAAGAAACCTGTACTTCCTCACTATGCTCAATCAATCGATATTCACAGTAAGGTCGTTTCCTGCATGCAACCCCAAATTTGGCTTATGCCTCACCAGAGGGAGAAAAGTGTATGGAAGGATTATTAACAGATAAGAGGAAAAATAATGACAGAGATGTCATGGGAGAATGGTCCATTTGTTCACTGAGGATTTACCAAGGAGTGACTACATGTGAGGACCTGGGCAGGACATCTGGGGAGGCAGAATCCTTCATGTTACAGAGGTCAGAGATTCCTTTTCTCAGCATCATAGTCAGCCAAGAGGAAAACTCTGGAGGTAATTTTGATTTTCAATGAAGTAGACCCTACTCTAAATGTCTCATGACGATCACATTTTTTTTCCATCCATAGTCTGAGAATCCAGCCTGTCTTTTGGTTGTTCTTTTCCAAGAGAAAGTGTTATACTCAGTGCAGCGTTCGTGATATCCAGTTTGGGCTCAATCATAAACTGTATGATCTTAGATGACACAGCCAACCTATAAAGCTGTCGCCTCTGCTCAGAGTATTGCAACATTGTCCTACTTCCAACTTTTATGAGGGCATTAATGTATTGGAGGCAAAAATACATACATGACAGGGTAGGGATGTAGTTCAGTTAGTAGCTTGCTTGAGTAGCATGCATAAAACCCTGGTTTTGATCTCCAACACTGCACAACACCATGGTGACCAGGCATGGTGGGGCACTCCTGTAATCTGCACATCCAGGAGGTGCTGACCAAGCAGTCAGAAATGCAAGGTCATTCTCAACCACACAGTGAACTGGAGTCCGACCTGGCTATATGAGACCATGTCTCAAAAAATAAGAAAGGGGGCGGGCATGAAACTGTATAGTACTGTGATGGTCTGTTAACAACTGAATAGTGACAACTTGAGTCATGTACTTGAAGTTGTTTCTTCACCCTAAGAAAGAAATACATGAATTTGTTAACTTTTTGTTTTCAAATTGTCAAATGGCTTTTTTTTCCCAGTAGTACACAAGTTTGTGTTCTGAATTTTGAAGAGATAATCAGGCTACTTGTGCAGCAAATTGTTGTACAGATTTACATGTTGTGCTTTTTATATATTAGACTTAGCTAACATAGGAAAAGGAGGGGCCATAGACTTGGCTTATTTAGAAAGGACTAGTGAAAAGTTTTCTGAAATACCTCCTCTCTAGGTCACAACAGCGTGCTGTCCTGCAAAATGCTGATTCTAAAAAGGCTAGAGGAACTGCTTACTAAATCAAAAACGTACTCTAAAAAATGAAGAAAAGAAAGAAGTCTTGAATATCTGCCAGTTTTAATACTTGGGAAATCAAGGAAACAAATCACGTTGCCAATAAAGGTGAAGAAGATATTTACAATGCCCTCAGCTCCACGGCATCCATGCTCTCAGCACTCACTGGGATGTGCCAAGTGCTGTCCCGGGCTCCTGCTGCATGCCCCATCACTGGGAGACTGTACAACTGCTGACATCACAGAGCATAAAACACATTCAAGCAGGATAGGATCGAGCCGAACAAAGCCATCTTTGAAAGGCTACCTTTTGACATCAGGTTAGACAGTTCCTTCTGTTTGCCATCTGCTAACCTTTAGATTCTTTTCATTGTTGATAAGGCCAGTTGCCCTGTGAGCACCATTTTTCCTTCTGCCGTACATAAAGGGCATCTTTGTTTTCCTCCAAGTGAACTCAGCACAAGCCCACGGAACAGTGAAACACCCGGATGGAAATGAGGTGTCTCTGTGACAGCAGACTCCTTCTGTGGCCCCCATTTATCAAAATCAATTGCCTGAGTCACCAGGGGATGAAGTCAATCATTGTTTTCCTCTGTTTCCCAGAGTCATACGCTGAGTCAGTGAGTGAACTGGGATTAGAACTCAGCCTTGTCCTCACGGGAGCAAGCAGTTCTACTATATTTATCTGGGGTCTCATGATTCTTAGTGCTTATGCGCTGCCCTCTAATTTGCACTGTGCCTTCTGTAATATCTAAACGGGAAGTTGCCAGCTGAAATGGTCATTATCCGGGAAATCTATTTAAACATGTTTATAAGGTCAGATAAAGTGGGTGGTGGGTATGCCAGACAGAAAACAACAAAAGGCTTTGGCTTTGTTTGGCCAGTGAGACTAAAGTTAATGAATGAAGTATTTTAACGTGGAACTAGTCCATGGTAGGAAAAAGCACACTAATCAAAGCCATAGCAAAATGCAGGAGTGAACAGTCAAACTACTCAACCAACCAAGTGATTTCCATTTCTGAAGGTGGACTTGGACTTGCCTTATGTGAACACAATGGGTTGTCTGTTTCAGGTCGTACAGTGGCAGAGCACCAAAGCAAGACTTTAGGAACCCAAACATTCTACTTATCTGTATCTCATTCCTATCAGATAGACAAGCTGGCATAATCTGGAAGGATGGCCAACATTAACCCCAAAACCAGCAATAACACAGTGAATGTGATTGAACCAGAGGGAAATGAGAAAGTTAGGGGGAAAAAAAAAACCACAAGGCTGCTTGGAACCAACCTGGATTACTATTTGTGGAAGACCAGGAAGATGAGCTGCCAGTCCCACAGAAGCCGCAGCTTGGGGTCTGAGTCAACCACTCCCTGACATGACCTCCAGATTCTGCCCAGCTGCTCTTAAGCATCAAAGAGGAAGGAGTCAGAAAGAAGCAATTGAATATTCAGTTTCTTTAAACACAGGCCTATGAGTGCTGGTGACTTAGGGAGGCCAAGGGGTGCAGAGTCTCTGAGAAATGCTTCCCACACACCGACATGAGCTAGAATGCTAATTCATGAAGATGGAGCAATTAAGCAGATTTTACCCACTGTATGAAACGTGGTTACTATTGGGAAATCTGACCCACATGGGCAAAGAGTAATTAAATCATAAAGAAGGGATTTTCTTATTATGAATGAAATTAATAAAATAGCCTCCTTTCTGTATAAAAATCACGCTTTCCCCCTAAATTCACTATTACTTCCTCTCTTATTTCTTCCGGGAGCTTGACTTGATTTGGGCAAGAATTGAATGCCATTTGTCTTTAGGTCCCTTTCCATCTACCACAATGCTCTGCCTTTTGCCTCCTACTTCTGAATCTTTCATTATCGCTTCTCATGAGAAGGAGGAAAACAAGAGAGAAAGGGAGTCAGAGAAACGAGGGAAGTAGAAAGAAGAGAGGACGAGCGAGATTGCAGAGTGGTCACAGAAAGAAAGCAACGGCAAGCAACGGAAGCGAGAGACTTTGCCAGGGCGATGCTGAGCAGTAACAGCAACCGCCAGCCACATGTGGCTCCGGACACTTGGAAGGTACCAGGTGGAACCTGGCCATGCAGTCAGTACAAAACACACAGCAGATGCACCAGAGGAAGAAAAAACTTGCAAAGTATCTCTTTCATAGTTTTATATCCATTACATGTTGAAATGATGATATCTTGGCTTATGTGAGGTTAAATAAATCCCGTTGTAAAAATTAATCACACCTGTGTCTTTCTTAAGACGGGTACAAGAAAAATTAGATTCTGGATGTGGGTCACATGTTATTTCTATTACACAGTCTTCTTCTGCTGTTCCCATCTCAGTAAGAAGTGGCAGGGTTGCATTTCACTCCTTGCACTGTGTGTACCACTCACAAACCCCTAACCTCCAGCTCTAAAAGAAACAAGCCCTAATATCAGTGTGGACCTTCCAACAGCAGCGGCAGTACCTGCAGATCCTTTTGGGGGGCAGCTTGGACTGCTGGGAATCCAGGTGGCCCTGCAGGAACCATCAGGAAGGGCAGGTCCCCACCCAACTATCAAAGCTTCTCACTGAAGGACCCCCCAGGCTCCTGGGCCCAGACCTCCTTCTGACTCTCTCCACTCCAGCACCAAGGGCTCTACAGCGGTGGGGGTGCTTTCTCCCATACAACCCCTTGCCACAGTGTTATCCCCCTCCAGCTTCCTCTGCAAAAACAGGATTTTCTTAACTGTAAGAATGTTTAGCATTGTTTTGGAAAAGCTAGGGAAGTCATTTACAAGTCAGGGAAACAGATCCATCAGAAGAAGGACAACAGTGGAGAGAAAAAAAAAGGAATGAACATTACCTGGGAAATTCCCACAGAAGCATGAGGTGGCTGCTCGCCTTGTGTCCACAGTATAAAGAAGAGAGAGCTGAATGCTGGTGCTCAGCTCACTTCTCAACTCCCTCCCAATTTTATTTAGTCTGGGACCTCAGCCATTGAGATGGTGCTGTCTACGTTTCAGGGTGGCTCTTCTTTCCTCGGCTAAATCTCATAGACTTCTATAGAGGTGTGTCTCCTAGAGGAAGACACATCTAGTCTAGTTGATAATGAAAATTAAAAGGTGGTGGTGCATGCCTTTAATACCAGCACTTGGGAGGCAGAGGCAGGCGGATCTCTGTGAGTTCGTGGCCAGCCTGGGCTACAGAGCGAGTTCTAAAACAGTCTCCAAAAGCTACACAGAGGAACCCTGTCTGAAAAACGAAAAACAAAAACACAAAAATGAAACATCAAACCACACTGAGTGATTTGATGCAGGTGGTCAGGGAACCAAACTTTGAAAAATACTGAACAGTAATTGATACCGGCAACTGTAGGATGTAAAGATCAGTCACAAATTACTGCTCATTGAGCACCTTGGAGAAGATTCCAAATGGGGAATTGTTCAATGTAGCACCAGTAGATCAAAGAAGAGATTCCTGTTCTTCATGTGATGCCACTGAGACTCAGGAGGGGCTTCGGAAAGCGAGGCTACTACACTCATGGTCCTACATCCAAAGGTGACAACAGGCCAGGCCAAGCCATATAGGAAGATATACTAAGATGGTCATAGTGCAGAAGACAAGAGTGAGTAGAAGGCTAAGGTCTCAGGCTCTGAGCTGTTCAGGTCTCTGGCCATCTGGTACTAGGCCTCGGGATAATTAAGGAAATGGGTGGAGTTTTACCTCCATAGATGCACTGACTGGAGAGGAGGTCTGGGTATAGTATAGATCATGCATAGTGCATGAATTATGCATGAATATCAGAGGCAAGTCAGTTCTTTGTTGGTGCTAAGATTCAACTACCTGGAGGCTAGCAGACCCTTCCTACCCAAAAAGGATTCTTTTTTAAAGTTAGCATTCTAATTATTAAGCCTAATGAGTATATATCATTCTAGTTTTTATATAACATTCATTATACAAATGACCATCTATCAGTGTGATAGATCCATGCATGCATTCATCAAGTCCAGCTACACTTCAATCCTTGCCTCATACAATCTACTGGTGCATAGGGTGGCTTGATGGAAACATGCTTATCACAATTGGAGTGTGTGTGTTGGAATGAGGACCGGGGATGGGAGGTAATCCCTCAGAGCATCTACAATCCCCTGGTTCTCTGGACAGAGCAGAAGGTGCATAATAAGTAAGGGTCTATTAATAAGTATTAATAATAATTAAAAAGTGTCCTCACTTTTAGATGATATAGACTTCCTGGAAATTCACTGTGCCCAGTTGAAAATTGACTACACTTCACAACACTTCCTATAGAGACAATAAGTTCTCTGAAATATGAGCAGAAGTTTTTTGGATAGGTCTTAAGAGGCATCAGGGTCCTGGACCAGTTGCCACTCGAGTAAGACACTAGAATTTGTTACTTGTAGCCGAAATATTCCCTGGTACAGTTTTCAGGGTGATTTACCATGTTTTCCCATAAGTATCTTTGGTACCGTGGTTAGCAGTAAAGCACAGATGAATTTTCCTAGGAACTGGTGGAGCAGATGGGAGGTTGGCTTGCATGTTCAAGAAAAAGCAAAATAAACTGTCTTTGTCTGTGAAATTCCTATGTGTCCACAAAGTGACTTATTATCCCAGTGTTATTTCACTTATTTAAAACATTTGTTGCCAGAGATAAAATTGCTAATAAAAAAATCCCATAATTTCTTATATAATTCCTGGCATTACAAATTAGGTGAACAGGAGGGATCAGGTGGCAGGGAGGGGTGAGTACTGGGAGAGACAACTGGAATCAGGCGGTATCTCTGGGAAGAGCTAGAAACCTGCAATGGAAACTCCCAGGAATTTATGAGGATGACCCTAGCTAAGACTCCTAGCAATGGGCAATACGGAGCCTGAACTGGCCATCTCCTGTAACCAGGCAAGACTTCCAGTGAAGGGACTGGGACACCACCCCAGCCACAAAACCTTCAACCTACAATCTGTCCTGCCTACAAGATGTGCACAGGAATTGTGAAAGTGGCCGACCAATGACTGGTCCAGTTTAGGCTCAATGACAGGAGAGGAAGTCCACACCCAACACTTCCTGGAGGACCAAGACCCAGAAGCTGGGTAGCCCAGAGACCTAGGATAGAACCAGTGGGGGAGAAATCAATAGAATGATTCTTAATGATATTCTGCTATACTCGTAGCCTAAAGCCTAGCATAATCATCATCAGAGAGGCTTCATCCATCAACTAACGGGAGATGATGCAGAGACCCACGGCCAAACATGAGGCAGAGCTCAAGGAAACCCATGGAAGAGGGGGAGGAAGGATTTTACAAGCCAGAGGGGTCAAGGGCACCACAAGAAAACCCACAGAATCAACTAACCTGGGCTCACAGGGACTCACAAGAGACTGAACCGACAACCAGGGAGCCTACATGAGACTGATGTAAGCCTTCTACATATATGTGACAGTTGTGTGGCTTGGTCTTCTTGTGAGACTCCTAACAGGGGGATCAGGGGCTGTCTCTGACTCTGTTGCTTGCTTTTGAGACCCTTTCCTCCTACCCGGTTGCCTTGTCCAGCCTTAATAGAAGACGAGGTGCCTAGTCTCACTGCAACTTGATATACCATAGCTGGCTGATAACCATGGGAGGTCTGCCCTTTCTGAAGAGAAATGGAGGAGCAGAACAGGGTGGGAGAGGGGCTGGGAGGAGAGGAGGAAGGGGAAACCAGTTGGGATATAAAAACAAAATGATAAATAAATAAATAAAAAGTTAAATGACCTATGATTTAGAAAATACATGACATGTATCTTTATAAATTATATACATACATATGTATATATGTTATTACATATAGAATAGGGATTATTTTCTTGTCAATTTAGGATTCCAATTGGGTTGCTGTTGTTGATTATTTCAGGAAAAATCCCTTGCCAAATTAACTGTTACCAAGCTCCCAAGCCCAAAGGCTGTGCACAGCAGTTATGTCAAAAGCACCATTCTCCATTTAGCCCATCACACGGTTTACTTGTAGCAATCTGGATAGTCAATTGCAGTTGATGAAGCCCACCCCTGTAAGTCAACCTCACATGGACTCTTCATTGACCTGTTAAAGACTAACCTTCTGCTTCCCCGTGGGCAGACAAGGTTGCTCTTCCCAGCAAAGCTGACAGATAACTCCAAGGCAATTCTGAGAACGTGTCAAGAAATTCCAAGGAGCGTTAAATTGCCCCCCAACTCTGAAGAGAGTATGATACCAAGCCTGACTAAAAGAAGCAGTAGAGTTTCTGCCTGACACGGACGTGTCTACAGATCATCTCAGCAGCAAAGACGAATACATTCTACAGTAAAATCTTCACATGTAGGAAACTCACCCACTGGCTCTTTCCATAAACTATGTCTTCAAAGACCTGACACCAATTTTTCCTCTCCTAATTGCTATTATAAGGCAATAAATCTCTTATATGGAAATAATACAGATATAACCACATGGCATATGTAGGCCATGTGTTTAGCAAATCCATAAAAATGTTTAATTTATGGTTTGATGAAAGGAACAATAATCTTCCAAGAACATTAATCATTAATTTAGGAAATGCAGGCTTTGTATGCTTCTGATTTCAAAACTAGAGTTGTGCTTAGTAAATATATGTTAAAAAACATTCACACAATGACTACTCAGTGAGCAGCTACAATGATGAAATTTAAATATGCCTTCTTTGACTAGACTGGTATTTGTATGTCATGATGTGAATGGCATACAAGTGCCATGAAGAATATATATGTCATCCCTTGAGCTGTTCTGAAACAAAATATTCAAGAAAAAAACCATTTTGGGGTGAAGGAAGATATTTTATACTAAAAGAACAAGCCAAACTGTTTCTCATCTATGAATGTCCCTGGGATTTGCACAAGGCTTATTAAGATGAATGTAATAAGAGCCCAGTGAGACTAGTATAAGTACATTGTGCATCTCTAGTGAGAAGTCCAGCTGGACAAGTTCACAGAGAATTAGAGGAGAGGGCTGGGATAGCTCAGGTAAGCTTGCCTTCCACGCACAAGGTCCTGAACTGCATCCCCAGAAACCACATAAAAGAAACCAGGCATGGTGTTGCTTACCACACCACAGTCCTGGTACTTGGGAGGTGGAGATAAGTGGATCCCAGGGACCTTTTAGCCAGCTCTCTAGTCTACTTGACAAATTCCAGAGCAGTTCAAGACCCCATCTCAGAAACAAAGACAGAAACAAACTAAAATGTAGATGATGCTGGAGGAAAGCTATCTGGTATTGTCCTCTGGCGTCTATATATACAGTGACACAAGGACACACACACACACACACACACACACACACACACACACACACACGGAAGTATGAAACTATCCGAATCAGCTCTTGCCCGCCTCTCCAGGGCCGTGTGGCTTCTTGTTTCTCCACCAGTGGTCCACTCAACTTGCCAATGAAGGAGAGTTCCAGAATAAACTGTAGGGGGAGGGGCTTCTCAGACACGGAGAGCAAGGATTGGGCAGCAGCTCTCAAGTTTATTCTTCCCTTGAAATGGACAGAAAACATTCAGTCATGAGCTTTACAAGAAGATAACAGTCCAGGCCTGTGGGTAGGGTGGAAAGTGGGTAACAGTGCTTGCTGCCAAGCTTAACAACTTGAATTCGATCCCTGAAACTTACATGGTAGAAGGAAAGAACCAACTTCCCCAAGTTACTTCTGATCTCCACTCTTGTTCATGGAGGCACAAATGCATTCTCCCATGCATGCATGCAAGCATGCATATATACATGCATGCATATACACACACATGCATGCATATGCAACAACCCAGTCCTGAATCTCACTCAGCTTTATGGGAAAAACAAACAAACAAAAGCATTTATCTCTATTAGCTAAAAGCAAAGTTGCAATTCACACTGAGCCCCATATGGGACTGAGAATAGGAGCTACTGCCTAGAGCAAGGTGGAAACAGCTGGCATGCTCTTTTTAAGGGTCGCATCATGAGGTGTGCCTCTCTTCAGTCAACTTAACTCCTCTTTTTACCTGAGAGTTCTTCAGCCCGACTACCCATCTGTCAGAAGCTGAATTTCTAAGTGGTCTCATTAAATAAAAAATACGGAGCCAAATATAGGGGTGAAAGCTTTAGAGATCAGGGAAACAGGAATAGCCACCAACCACCTTACCTCACCAGCTCTGTAGCTTCCAAATACCATGACTTCCTGTCTACCCAGGTTTTTATTGCCTTGCTTTTCTGCCCTCTCATTGGCTCTTAGCCTAGTTACCTCACTTCCTTGTCACTGCTTGTTTCAGACTTCCAGGTCTCTATGGTAGGTACTGGGATTAAAGGCATGTGTCACCACACTTGGCTCTGTTCCCTAGTGTGGCCTTGAACACACAGAGACCCTGCCTGCCAAGTGATCGGATTAAGGGCGTGTGCTACCACTGCCTGACTTTTGTGTTTACTCATAATGGCTTGCTATTTCCTCTGATCTCCAGGCAAACTTTATTTATTAACATCCAAATAAAATATCACCACATTTCAGCACAAATAAAATATCACCACATCTGTCCTTGCTGCTATATCATCCCATCCACAGGAACATCTTCTAGATTCAAATCAAAACCCATGCCATCCAATTACCCCATCTTCCCATATCCAGACCAATGATCTGTGTCTAGTTCTAGCTTTCCAGCACTGTTTTCTGGAGCCAACTCTTTGCCTTGTCTAAGACCCTTTCCTTGAGTCAGAGGAACACTAACCTGGCAAACACAACTCAGTTTCACTCCTGGATTTCTTCCTATTTAGGAAATCATGTCAAACTTTTGTTTCATTTCAAAATTGTTCCAATTTTTACAAACCAATCTCAGCAAAAAAATTGCCAAGCTCATGAATATTGAAAAGATCTGTGTACTTACAGTTCATTGCATAGAGCCTCCCTCCCAGACGTAGAAAACTGTCTTCACTCTCCTGTTTTCAAGTGTTTCCATGACTTCTTTAGTGACACAACCCTCCTTCAGATCTGAGTTTCTCAGCCAACAGTGACTTTCTCAGAATAACACTTGATTTGAGTTTGTACTAAAATGCTATTTATCCAGCCCTTATACTTTTTTTTTTTCTTTTTAACACATATACAGAAAAACTCTTGCTTTACCCTGGCAACTATTCTAAGAGAGAAGCAGTAGTAGAGACACTATAATTAAAATAACACACAATTGTTAATAACTATTAGGTTGTTGGGAAAGATTATCCATCCCACCTGAACGACGGGCAATCGGAAGCTAGAAGAACTGGCTTTGTAATACGGTCACAACCTTCCAAAGAAACTCGCCCTAGTCTATAGAATTAATGAAGATACTGAGAAAGCTGAGGGCGTAACTTCACTGTAGAGTGCTTGCCTGGAACACACGAGGCCTTCACAAACCCCAGCACTTAAAAAAAGTTAAATTAAGAACTAAAAACTAAAAAAAGCTGGTGACTCATGAGTTCTCTAACATCCCATCCAGCACTGATATTTCATTTTTTTAATTAATGGGGTTAGGTTAATTAATGGCATTTTCTTAATGGAAAGCAAAGTATACTGATAAGGCAGAGGCCAAAGAACTCAGGCAACTTCTCCAGAGTCCCTGACGAGGCAGTGGCAACATCATGACACAGACCAAAACTAAGATGTTTCAAAGCCAAGAGAGCCCGAAGCTGCTGAATTAGCGCTTCAATTTCTCAGTTCGTGACAGTCTCCAGAGTGAGTCTCGGGAGACAATGTAAATATTCTGAAGGTGAAACTCAACTTCCATTGGCAGAATCTTAGCAACAAGTGGAATATTTGAAGCAGAATGAAAAAAAAAAAGTTTATCTTTCAAGCTGTAAAATGGTCATGTTGAAAAATTCCATCCGTTTCCCAGCCAAGGGACCCAAATAGAGTTACAACCGCAGGTGGAGCTGGGACAGTTTTTCAAAATGGAAAGGCTTTTACTAGAGATGTGTTTTCACAAAGAGCCTCTTTGGATCGCGGCTTGTCGTCTGTGCCAGAGATGCACACTCTGCCTGCCTGGACTGTGGTGGTGGCCAAGCACTCAGGGACAGGGATGCCTGTCACTAGATAACTTATTCCCCTGGACCAGCTGTGAACTTAATCCTTAATCACCTTTAAATGAAAAACATAGGCTGAACTCCACAGAGCTGGGCTGAAGCAGCCCCGCCTCAGGTCCATACTTGGCAAACCAAAGGCCCTTTTAACCACAGACCCACGACAACGGCTAAGCCGTGTTTCTATACCAAGTGTTTCATCCTTTGTTTCTGAGGCAAGGTCTCACTACTTGACTCAAGCTGGCCTCGAACTTGCTATGAAGCTCGGACCAATCTCAAAACTTAGGACCTTTTAGCCTCAGCCTCTCCAGGGCTAGGATTATAGGAGCGCACATCCCTCAGCTCCTAATGTCTTAATGACAACGAAAATAGCTTCATTAGTTACATATCACAAGATCTGTCCATTCAAGATATATAATTCAATACTTTTGATATGTCCAGAGTTGTGAAATCCGGACTGCAATCTAATGGCACATCATTTTTATTACCTCCAGAAGAAACTCGGTACTGGACTGAGGATATAGAGCAGTGGTGGAAATGCTTGCCTGGAATGTGCAAGGCTAAGTTCAATCACCAGCAAAGTGTGCGCGCATGCGCGCACACACACACACACACACACACACACACACACACACACACACACACACACAGAAATCCTTCCCGCACGGCATCACCCTCCATCCTCTCCATCCTCCACCCACCCTAAGCTAGCCCTAAGCAACCACTAGCCTTTCTGTCTTTATACACTTGCCTGCTCTGGAAATTTCATAGCAATGAGATCAGACAACATAAATAAGGTCTTTTGTGGACGATTTCTTTAATTAGCACAATGTTTTCAAGGCTCACCCATGTTACAGTGTGTATCATACTTCATTCCTTTTTATTGTCAAATAATGTTCCATGGTGGAAACACACCACATTTTCTTTCTCCATTCATTGGTTAAAGAACATTTAGGTTGTTTCTACTTTGGGCTATTGTGAATAATACTGCTAAGAATATTCACATTTCCTTATCAATGCTCTCTTTCATTTTCTTGATGGCTAGCTAGGAGTAGAACCATTAGTTTGGAGTTACATGGAGACTCTAATTATTATTTCCAGAACTCATCAAACTGTTTCCATAATATCCAAACCCTTTATTTTCCCATCAGACATAAGACAGTTTCAGTTTCTTTACCTCTTGAGCCAATGCTTGCCCTTGTCCACACGATCCATGGCGTGTTAACACAATGACACATCTCTACCAATTGCTTTTCATGTAGTTTCCTCAGATCTGAAAGACAATCATACTTCTTTCTCTTTGATGGTCCCTCTTTGGGGGCTTTCAAAGTGCCTATTTTATATACCCCCCCAGTCAGACAACCCCAAATATACTTGAAAAACATTCTCAATCATTTTTGTGTGCTGTGATAATAATTTATTTCAATGATGCTGCCAGGTCTCAACTATCTAATACTTTCTCTTGGTCTCTTCTCTGCAGTTCCAGGACCCACGACCCAAGGGTCTTGTGAAGATTCATGTCGGGCTCCCCAGTAGGGAGAAGACTTCAGGAATGGAAGTAGCAGCAGTGGACAGAAGGGAATTATACCCATTGGGGTCCATCACTGCGATTCCACAGTATTCTTTCTTGCCCATGGATTCTGGTGACATTATGCGGCTCCTCCTGCTGAAGTACTCAAGGAAGTTCTATGATGGTAGGCAAAAGACAGCTGGGCAGCAGTTACCAAGAGGATGCAGTCTTCCAAGGCCTGTAGCCTCCAGTGCCAGCAACAGCCATGAAAGTGGCTTTTTCTTGTGTTGGAGAATGAAGGGTGAGTTTAGAGGACCCAGAAAACTGCTCTGTGGACAAGGACCCAGTGGGGCGAACTGGGTTAAATCCCACAGGGAAACTGGAAACTCAGAAGGGCAAGTCCTCAAGGAGCAGAAGTAGGATGCTAAATGGACAGCCAAGAGGCAGAGGCTGGAGGGCTACCAAACAGAATAACAACACAGATTCCTGTGGAAGCTCTACCCTACAGGGATGGAGACCACCACTGACTGGAAGGCGAGAGCAGTGTGTGTGTGTGTGTGTGTGTGTGTGTGTGTGTGTGTGTGTGTGTGTGTGTCTGTGTGTGTGTGTCTGTGTGTTTGTGTGCCTGTGTATGTCTGTGTGTTTGTGTGTCTGTGTGTGTGTGTTTGTGTGTGTGTGTCTGTATGCTTCTGTAGAGTCTGAGCAGAAATTGCATAGTGTGTGCATGTGTGTCTCTGTGTGTACGTGCCTGTGTGTCTGTGTGTGTCTCTGTGCCTCCATAGAGTCTGAGCAGAAATTGCATAGTGTGTGTGTGTGTGTGTGTGTGTATGTGTGTGAGAGAGAGAGAGAGAAAGAGAGAGAGAGAGAGAGAGAGAGAGAGAGAGAGAGAGAGAAAGAGAGAGAGAGAGAGAGAGAAACAATCTGGACTGGCAAACCATGCACCAGGACAATCCTTGCAGGGAAGACAGAAAGAGGCTCTGGACTGGAATTTTCCCAGGCCTGGAATATTCTGCACAGACAGGCAGCCAGCGCTTGTTTGTTTTGTTGTTGTGGTGGTGGTGGTGAGACAGAGTTTCTCTGTCTCTGGATGTCCTGGAACTCTCTCTTTTTTAGAAGCTGCAAAGGGCATGTGAAAGGCAGGAAAGGCATTCTGATGGCTTTTGAGAGGTGGGTTGTGGGTCAATAGAAGCACGGGATTGTGTTACTGTTTACCTTCTGAATCCCCGGCTAGAGTGACAAGTGTAAAGCAGGAGGATTTATTGTATAGCAGATTCACACACTCTCAAATTCTCAGTACAAGCTGGACAGACAGACAGGCACACACCCATGCACAGACACACATACCCCCCCAAATGCAGACACGATTAGTAACCTTAGACCACATACAGACTCAATGCTTCCCTAACCCAGAATCAGACCTGCCGGAAGATGATGTTTTCAGCGAGAGACAAAGGCAGGAAGTCAGCTTGGTCCTCAGTGCTGGGGAAGGCTTAGACTCCATAACTATCTGTGTGGGCTGGTGACCTCTAGGGGTCAGTTTCCCCTACGGAACCTGAAGTGCTTCTGGGTGTAATCAGTCTTATCAGGCCGCAAGTGCCCTGGGGCTCCCAGCATGTTGGTATTTCCATCAATTAGTGGTAGAGGAGAAAAAAAAAAAAACCTTAGGAGGATTGTGGGACTTAAGAGGTGATTTTGCAAAGAGAAAACCAACACATGCCCAACTGGTGAGCAGGTAAGCAAGGCTTTAACTTTCTTTAATTTAAGGGAAATGTTCACTTTCACATAGTACCTGTCCTGATTTCACTGGCCAGCACAGGCAAATGTTGTACCCAGAGTTCTCCAAAGACCACCAAGAGACCGAATCTGATGGAAAAGCAGAGTCTTTGTGTTGTTCTGAGTTAACTCAGGACTCTCCGTCTGTCTGATGAGCAGGAGAGACCCTGAGTAGCAATGGGGCAGAGTTTTTAAAGCAAGGGGGGCTTGGTCTACAGACTACATAGGAACAGACTCAGGATTGGTTTATGCAAGTGGCAATGATGTTGACTAGAGTTAGTTGGGGGTTACAGTTATCCATTTTTGGGCAGGCCTGGACAAGTCCCAGGCTTTGTCCTCAAGCTGCCATGGAGACTGGCTGGCCTAGCACATACTAACTGTGGGGGCTGACTCAGTGGTCCAGGCTTGGTCCTTGACTCATGTGTAGCTCTAAGATGGTGAGGGGTCCCAGACAGCAAACAACTGGCTGAACCTTGAGCAGTGAGAGTACGTGCAGAAAGGGAGCTACTGCAAGGACTATGTCTTTTGTTCATGGCCCTCCCAGAAACTGCTTGCTCAAGTCTCAGGAAACTGAAACTGAGGCCTGGTCTCTGAGAGAAGACTGAGCAGCGTGTTATGGCATCTGCTTGGTCTTTTCAGTAAAAACAAGATGGGCCTCTGCCAATCTGCAGACCTCATGTCATGGTCTGTTCAGGGCATCCTTGGAAGTGTTCTGACTGAACTAAAATCAATAGCTGATTATCTTAATGGAAGAAGAGGGTCTCAGAATAGTCTCTTCCCAAGGCTGCTGAGAAGTCTGCACATGAGTAGTGATGATGGGGTGATTTCACGAAGAAAGGTGCTCATCAAATATACGAGGAGCCCAGAACTCACTAACACAGGTGTGAAATGACCAGATTTCAACAGCTGAACTGGGATGATACTGTGTAATGACTAAAGACATTACTGTGACAGAATTAAAAAGATCAAGAAGAATCAGCCAGGCCCCAAGGAAGGTAAGGAACTGAGGAAATGGGAGAAAGAGAGATAACCCCAAAAATGTCTGGAAAGCCATAAGGAATAGTATAATTTTTATTTACCTAAAAGTGTATATAATGCACATAAATCTATGCATTTATAGATACATATATAGTTGAAACGAAGTTATCCCACTTGGGCTGACAGTATTCCCCCAAAAGCCATAGACTATCTAACAAAACCCAAGTAATAAGAAACTCCCTTTTGAGTTGTGGGTCAAAAGAATCCAAGAGACTTCCAATAAAATATAGACTATTGCTGTTGCCCTTGGCTGCCTCCCAGAGACTGAAGGTAAGTCCCTATCGCTGAAGACATCATGTATTTCAGACACAGGACTTGGTGGATCTGAGCTGGACCTGACCAGAAAGTCCCCTCACTGAGTACCAGCCTTCATAACACCAGAAGGTGCAAATTTCCAAGGGAAGGGAATAAGCAATGGTCCTACCCAGCCCTATGCCTGTGAATGGCCAGCAGGGCATGATAATCGTAAGGGTACAAGAATGACTCTCATATCTCAATGGTAAGCAATAGCTGTCTGTATTAGAGGCCAGAGGACAATGTTGAATGTCGCTCTTCAGGCTCTGTCCCCTCTCTCAGTGACTGAGTGCCCAACAAGTAGGCCAGGCTGGCTAGTCTGTGAACTCAGGGATCTACACAGCTCTACCTCCCCAGCCCTGGGATTACAAGCACACATATGTTTACTTTTTTGCCTGAGCATGGAAATCAGACCTTTGTGCTTCAGGGCTTTTGTTGTTATCCATTTATTTACTTTGCAGAGCTGAAAATCAAACCCAGAACCCCTCATGTGCTAGGCACGGTCTCTGTCGGTGAGCTTTATTTCCAACTCAGCATCAGGATGCTTAGCTTTCACCTAAAATAACATTCATTATGGGATCCTTTCAGATTATGAAAATAATACATGTTTATTGAAGAAATAAAAAAAAACTACAGAAAAGCATAAAACAACTCAAATGACTAGTAAGCCAACCACTCAGATGTAGCCACTGGTTACATATTGTTACATATTCTTCTTTCTGCATGTGTTTGATATGTATGTATACACATATAAATTTCCCAAAATAGAATCATCCTACATTATTGCTTTATACCTTTTCAACTTAACATTTTAATATTTTCCTTTGTCGTCAACTATTCTTTAATTGTCTCTACTTTTGGGGTCATAACACACACACACACACACACACACACACACGCACACATGCACACACACATGTCAAACATATATAAGCCAATTATGTATTCTCAATGCATTTAATACATATATGTAATTTTTATTATATTTTTCAGGTATAATATATATATGTATATATACAGGATGAGATATATTTAAGGTGTACCATATATTTTTTATCGTTATTCACAAAAACACCACACTCTAGGCTGACCACAGTGACCAAGCTGAAAATAAAATTAATTCTTTTCTCTGTTTGTTACTTTGAGGAGAGAATGGGAAGACAGGGACTAATGTAGCCCAGGCTGGCCTCAAACTGATATGTAGCCAGGGATGACCTCGAATTTCTGTCTCACCTCTATCTCCAATTGCTAGGATTAGAGGCCTGCACCACCTTGCAGCGCTAGTGATCCAACCCAGGGTCCCATTGTATGATAGGCAAGCACTTTACTAACCAGGCTACATCCTCGATTCCCTTTGGAACACTTGTGAAAACGGAGTTGAGTCCCAGCCCTTAGGAGGCTGAGAGAAGGAAGTTCTCAGTTCTAGCCCAGCCGAACTACACAGTGAGACACTGTCTTAAAAAAAACAAACCAAAAAGGAAACCCAAAGTTGAAGTGATTTTTTTTCAACTATGAATTAAAACCCAGCCTCTGAAACAATTTGATTTGTAAATAATTGGTGCTTCATTTCTGAAGTCTTGGTAGTAATTCAGCTTAGGTCTGAAGGCCTAAGAGGTAAATGGCATCTCTTGATGTTCTCATGTACGGATTCCTCAGAGGCTCACAGAGGACATAACCAGCAATACTCCTACTCATCGAAACACATTTCTTCATTCAGTCACGCTGGTGGGGGTGGCCAAGAGCCTCCCGATTGAAAAGAATAATACTCCAGTAACACGCCAAAATGTTCCAAAGCGTGAGGGAGTATTTCAGAAGTGGCTTTTCACTTCAACATTCTTTCAACAGTTCAGTCAACTTCTCATAAAACTAATAGTAAATACTTTCTTTAAGGGGTGTGTGTGTGTGTGTGTGTGTGTGTGTGTGTGTGTGTGTGTGTGTGCTGGTATTTGGGTATGATTTGTTTTGTGTTATTGAAATATGCTACCCTGGAAAGCACTCAGCTGTAAATGCCATTCTTTATAAACATGAGCTGGGCAGCTGATACACGGCTTTGCAGATCACTTTGAACTGTAGTTTTGTCTCTTTCTGCGGCCTTCTTTGTCCCAGAGCAAGTGTCTGGAATAAATACTGTAGAGAAGGTCACGGAGTTGTGAGGGAAACAGCATCTCTCCCAGGAGGCAGGCCGCTGCCCATGTGGGCAGTACCAGTGTGGCCATGCATCTTCTTTCATTAACCCTCTCCCAACAACACATTGAGTATCACTAGCCCACTGGAACAGAGAACAGAGAGACCATTCAAGCATCTTGCTCGACATCACAGCACCGTATTTAGGCCACTAGGTATCGAAACTGAATCATGAAGCAGACCCCTCATTCTTCAAGCAACAGGCTCTTCTAACTAAACTGCCCACATCTTGGGTGCGGGGACAGGAGTAGGGACTTTTCTCTGCAGTGTTCTGAGGACAGCTCTGGTACCTGGTGGAATCTGCCAAACGAGCAGGATGGTCTTTCAAAGTATTCACTTTTAACAGAGTTGGCCTGTGAGTAGCTCTTGGGTGGTCTTCTAAAGATCAAGGATAGGAAAGGTGTAGCTCATGGACAGGACTATATCAACTGCCCCCACCCCCAATACACACATGTGTGCAACCACACACACACGCACACATACACACACACACACAGACCAATCAACACACATACTAGCTTTTCTCTCTGCCCTATTACATCTTTCCCTCAGAGAAGAGACTATTTGGGACTTACAGGTTAATTTGGACCTGAGCATGATTCACATTTCTCATCATGGTCTTAAGCAGCCCTTTGGCCTCTAGAAAGTCTAGTAGTGCCAGGCAACAGAAACAGACATCTGTCACGTAGTCTGTGCAGACAATACCCACCCTAGGTTTAATGCTTTTTGTCCTGTGTCATGAAGGCATTTTTCCAGGCCTCCCCAAGTGTATTTTGTTACATTCTTTTCAAAGAGGGTCTCATGATGTAGCCCAGGCTGGGCTTAAACGTGCTATGTGGCTAAAAATAACCTTCAACTTCTGATCCTCCTGTCTCCACCTCTACGTTTCTGGGATTATTAGTATAACACACCATCCACAGTTTATATGGTAAAAGGACTTGAACCCAGGGCTTGGTGCAAGCCCTCCATCAAGTGATCTATACTCCCAGCACCATATTTGTGTATTTTTAATATTTACTACTAATAACTATTTAATATTTTAAAATAAACTACAAAGTTATGGCAGTTGAAACTATTTTTTTCAAATTTAAGTAGGTGTCCCGCAGTTTTATTTCCTAGATTTGGCAAACCCTATGGAGAAACCACTCTGCTAAACCCCTGGAGGACTTACCCTGAGAAACTCCTCCTCTCAAATTCAATCCTTGTCTCAATCTCTGTTAAGTTTTTTTCAGTCCAGACCTCTGAACTTGAGCAGGTCAAATCTGTTGGGGAAATGCAGCTACTCTACTAGCCAAGAATTTTAGTTCATTCTCTGCTGTTCCTGCCATTTGAGTTGGATTTAATAGTTTGGCGTTTGTCTCGCTTATAGATCACATATGGGGCAAATTAATATTGACACACATTTGTTGCTAATAAAACTCCTCCGTGTTTTCTTTCTTGCGTTGTTTTGAAAAGAATAAAATTAAGACAAGCAGTGGCTATAAAAACAGAGAACTGGGACCCACAGATAAGCCAGAAGGGACGTGAAATGACTGTTCATAGATTGCTGGTTCCCACATGGAGTCCAAGCTGTAGATGCTATAGGAAAGATGGTGAGGTTAATGCATTGAGTGTGTTCCGCCAAGTAACACAAACATCGTGAGAAACCTTCAGGGATGTCTGGATTGGGACCCAGTTGGCTGGAGGGGAGGGGAGGAAGGGGAGTTCAATGATAAAGAGCCTAGGGTGCAGCTGAATCCAGAGCCAGCCTCCAGAGAAGAGCTGATACTTTTTTTTGTCATTTTCTCCTGCTCAATCTCTTAGCCTAATTCCTACCCCATCTTTACAGTGGACCAAGAAACAATAAAGTATGTGTGTATGAAAATGGGCTGAAAGGACGCAAGTTTGATTTTCAAACTGCATGTTTGAGTTAAAAAATTGATCCTACTAGGCATCAAAAAATGAGGAAACACATCACCATGGTAGGGCACACCTGTAATCCCAGCATTTAGAAGGCTGAAGTGGGAGAATCTTAAGTTCAAGGCCTGTGTGGGTTGCAGTAGTGTTCAAGACTAGCCTGGGATATGTAGTGAGGAGAGCTGAGAGAGAGAGAGACAGGGAGAGAAAGAGGGAGGGGAAGGAGAAGTAAGCAGAGAAGTGGAGGAAGGGGGGAAAGTAGAAAAATCAGGGAATACGGAAGAAATAGGAATGTCAGCATCTTTCTAATAAGATCCTAGAGAGGCCGGGCGGTGGTGGCGCACGCCTTTAATCCCAGCACTTTGGAGGCAGAGGCAGAGAAAATGAGGAAATAAAGGGGAAAATATAGTAGGTCTCTTTGATGACAAAGGACCACACACGAAGAAGAGTTGAATGACAAGATAAATGAGTGCTAATATGTATTAACATGAGAAGTGCTATCGTTTTATATTAACATCCTTGTCACTGTGACAAACTGCTGGCAGGCAGCAACCTACGGGAAGAAGGGCCCGTTCTGGCTCATGGTTCAGAGGGCACACAGTCCATCACAGTGTGGAAAGGGACAGCTTCAGGGCAGCTTCACATGGTGACAACCCAGGAGTCCTGAGCTGACTTTTGCTCTTCCTCACTCTCGTCCATCCTACCCAGGAGGGGTACCACCCACTTCAGTGCATCTCTCCTCTCTTGAGTCTCACCTTCAAAGTTATGCCTAGAGGGTGTCTCTTAGCTGATTCTCAATCCTGATAACTTGATAATGAGGATTAATTGTAGTTGGAGTTTTCTTCAGTCCCGCTCAGACCTGCAGCCACTCTGACCCAAATAAACACACAGATGCTTATGTTATTGGCCTAATGTCTCAGGCTTCTTGCTATCTAGTTCTTACATCTTAATTAACCTATTTCTATTAATCTATAAGTTGCCATGTGGCTTTTGGTTTACTGGTACCTTACATCTTGCTTCTCATGGCAGCAGCGGCTGGCAGCATCTCCTGACTCAGCCTTCCACCTCCCGGAATTCTCCTCTCTCCTTATCCTGCCTACACTATACTTCCTGCCTGGCTACTGGCCAATCAGCATTTTATTTATCAGTCAATCAGAGCAACACATTCACAGCATCCCCAGCAATTAATCATCGCAACCCGCTCCTCCCCCAATGGATGACTCACAACCACCTGTAACTCTAGCTCCAGGTGATTCAATGCTCTCTTCTGGTTATACATTCACATGTGCACACTCACTTTTAAAAACACCCTAACTTCAAAACACCAAGATCTTAGATATCACTCTGGAGGCTGGAGGGCTCAGTAGTTAAAAGCATTTGCTGCTGCTGTTGCAGAGGACCAGGGTTGCAGGGGTCCAGGTTTCAGTTCCCAGCACCTATCTGGACTCTTACAGTCACCTGTAACTCCAGTTCCAGCAGATCTGACGTCTTCTTCTGGCCTCCACATCCATCAGTCATGCATATGGAGCACATATACAAATGCAGACAAAACACTCATACATATAAAGTAAAATAAATAGATCTCTAAGGAAAAAAAAACCGGACATGTTCTTGACTGCTAAAGGAAAAAACATCAAGACATCAACATTGTTTAGACTAAGTTCTCCGACCACAGCACAATAAGGTTAAAAATCTATATAAAAAAAAAAAATGACAGATTTTCAGAAAACAAACAAGTTCTCTCTGTCTGGAAAGCAAAAAGTGAGATGCCACTAAGTAATATTTAGCTTCAAGAGAAAAAAAAAATCAAAACAGTTCTTACAATACAGTGTTGAGTGGCAAGGGATGCATCCCGTTCCAAAACTGCTGGTGAGATTAAGGGAGAGAAGTGGTCAGGACACTGAGGACAATTTCTAATAACCAGTCTTCCTCCCAGGAGGGTGGGTTCTGCTTCACAGCTCTGACTACGTGCTGCACAGGAGAGTTTCAGGGACTTCGGGCAAGTTGTTAGGCAACTTTTGTCCCCAGCAGGAGGTAGCCCAGCCCCTCCCTCTTCAGAGTCCTCAAACTTGCCTGGATTTGATTTTTTGTTTACTCGTTCATTTGTTTGTTTTTATTTTTGCTTTCTATTTCATCTTTCTGTGATGTGACCAAATATTTGTAATATATTTGTATTTAAATTACTTGTAAATATCCATATTGCTGCCCTCACCCTGAACCCGCCAGATCTTCTGGAGCAGCCCAGGCAGGTCTGGCATCAAAGGAAAGTTGAGTCTAGGGTGTCTCTCTTCTTCCTCCTCCTCCCTAGGAAAGCTGGAGGCTCCAACTGTGTGAGACCAGACACACATGACTTCAGAGCCGATCTCCATAATACTCCCCTGAGGTCAGCTGTTTTCTCCGCTCCTCGTGGTTCTAAGAACACGTTACAGCTCTGGCGAGGTTTCGAGACCTCAAACTCAACAAACTGGAGTCCTTTTTTGGATTTATCAAACCTGTTGCTGGACAGACATTTGTGATAAGCGCCAGGAATTAGGAGAATCTGGCCATGAACACAGAAAACACTGAGCATGGTGATGAGAGTGGAACGGGGTATCTTGGTCCTGTTTTCATTTGGTTCTTAATGCCTTTCTTTGACTTTGCAACCGTAAAGAAATGCTTATTAATGGCTTGGTCTGTATCTCTGTATATCTTCACCCAATTAAAGTCATCATCTCAAATTTTAAGGATCTAAAAACTGCTTTGCTTCAAATTAGTTTTTTTTTTTTTTCCCCCATAGAAACATAAATTGAAGACCTCCTGACTTGGCACATCAAGAGTTACTTAATTATAATTAAAAACCCCCATAAAGTTGATATCCTCCTTGGTCCTGCATTCTGATAGGGAGTCTCTCTGTGATAGGTTTATTTCTTTGCCTAGAGGAGGGAAATGTTTTTCTTTCCCAAATATTAAACAACCAGCAGCTAGTAAAAGGTGGTGTCTCAACTCCCACACAAGCCAAAGAGACTTTTTAATACTTCACAAATCACAGTCTTTTAAATTATGTTTGATAATGGGAAGAGTTAGGGTAAGTGCATAGAGCTCTGAGGGTTGTTTTTCCCTAGGCATTCTTATGGAATGAGATTGAAATCCTTGGCACATGAACGGGACTGAGGTGCATGGAGCAGAGACAGAAGCTATTCCTTTTGTTATCTGGGGAAGTAAATGCTTCCACAGCAGGTGACTGTTCATACCCTACTGTGTGTGTCAAAGAAGAAAGGGTGCATTTAAGGGTTCGTGTGCCATGATCCTTTCGCTTCAATGAGATAGAATCAAAGACTCAGTTCCTAGAGGGCAATGCAAGTGTCTCATCATATTATATTTGTACACCCTTAAGTGATTTTTTTCTTTTAAGAGAAAATAAAAATGACAACATGAGATATAGTTGTATTTTTTAATCTATCAAGTTTGGAGAAAATGAAATACATATTTAACTATGTATATGTTAAAAATGTGTATTTTAATATGTATGTGTGTGTGTGTGTATGAATTTTATAGATCCACACCTGGGATTTCGTATGTCATATAAAAATATAAAATAACCAACGTCAGACAAACAGACCTATGGGAATCTAAATTAAGATATCCTATCAAGGAATTTGATCATTTCTATTAAGAACTGTTAAAAAAAAAAAAAAGCCATGCTTCCTTGCCAGTGATGTTTATCATCTTGACTGGCTCTAGAATCAACCAAGAGATAAGCCGCTGAGTTGGATCTGGTTATTTGAAGTGGAAGACCCATCCTTATATGTGGATGAAAGGCCCAGTGGCAGCCCCAGACAAAGGAAGTTGTCTGCAGGAAAGCTTTGTTTCATGACTCCTTACCTTTCATCTCACTGGTGAGTTCTTCCACTGGCTGCTGCCCCCACCACTGACACGCCATTGCTACTACATTTCTTTGCTGACATCAGAACCCCGCCTTCCAAAGTGGATTGGAGACCAGTTGCTGGCGTTCAGCACCAGGCTGGGACATCCATTTATGGACTGCACAGCCACCCAACTTCCTTTCCCTCCAGTGTGAAGACAGACATTGCTTGACCACTCAGGACCCTGTCCTACAAGCCAACCTAATGAACCCCTTCTTACCATATTTTCATTTTGTTGACTCTGTTCCCCTAACTAACATGGTGACCAGAGAATTCCATCTGTAGAACTCATCACACTGGGGTGGAGTCCTTGCTCAGGATAACTCCCCCAAAGGCGATGTAAGTGAAACATAGTTGAGTGACCCAAGATCTGACTTGAGCCAAGCATACTGTCTTTCGCTGTGGAAGACAGGGAGGCAAAACTGAGCCTGGGTCATGCATGTGTCCTTTATGCTCTACATGTAGAGTGGCCCTCATAGAGTAATCCCCCATAGAGTGTTCCCCGTAGAGTGCTCCCAGCTCCTTCCAATGAGCCCCGTTTGACATACCTAGCCTGAGTTGTGAAATACCTTTAAAATGTTCATATTCTTTGACCTGATATTTCCACCTTAGGAATTCAGTGTTAGGAATTAGTCTAAAATTTGGTCACAAAAAATACCACACCCTTTATAATAGAAAAAAAAAAGTTAGCCGGGCGGTGGTGGCGCACGCTTTTAATCCCAGCACTCGGGAGGCAGAGCCAGGCGGATCGCTGTGAGTTCGAGGCCAGCCTGGGCTTACCAAGTGAGTCCCAGGAAAGGTGCAAAGCTACACAGAGAAACCCTGCCTCGAAAAACCAAAAAAAAAAAAAAAAAAAGAAAAAGAAAAAGAAAAAAAAAAAAAAAAAGTTTAAGTGCTGAAAGGTTGGGAAACGGTTAAGTAAATCATGTTTCACCCACAGAAATAAAAATTGGGAAGCCATTTAAAGTTAAGGTTTCAAACATGGTTTAGTGACACAAAAGATGACTTACGCTATAAAATGTCAAATGAGAAGTAAAAGCATATAAAATTACATAAGCATGTCATGTTCTCAACTATGTTTTATACCTGGTGAGAACTTTAAGACAGAGGGAATAAGACAATAGTACAAAAACAAACAAACAAACAAAAACCCAACAACAACAACAAAACCACTGTCTGTAGGGTGAGGTTTGGAGTCATTTTTGTTCTCTTCCTGTCCCTTTTCAGTTGTTTTGCTTTGAGAGGGGGTCTCACGTACCTAGCTGGCCTCACACTCAACTATGTAGCCAAGAATGACCTCATGTTTCTGATCTTTCTGGCTCTGCCTTTTAGGTGCTAGGATTCCAGGTATGTACCGTAATACCCAGTTTATGCCATCCTGGTGCTGGGAATCAAACCCAGAGCTTTGCACATGAGGGAAAACACTCTACCAACCCACGTACACCCCAGTCCCTTTCAGTTTCTCATCCGGGTCCTCTGGAATACTGAGATCTGTTTGTCTGTGCACTGATTGGCTTGGTTTTGCTGCTGACTTGACTTTTCCTCAGTCAAGGATGAGTGAAACTGACGAATGTTCATTTAAAAATGCTGAAGTTCCAACAGGTTCCTGACATCCTCACCCAGCTCCTCTTATAAGTCTGCAACCTGCAAGCTCAGTCCTGCTTTAGGACCCGGGCCTAGTCCTGGCTTTGGAGCAAAGGGCTGAACTCTGTTCCATTCAGTTTAGGGTCTGAGCAATAATCTGCGGTCTCCCATCATCTCAAGCATCACCATCACGAAGCCCTAGGAACGTGCTTTGTTCTGCTTTATCAAATCTCTTAACTCTCAGTGGCGGGAACCAAGGTACCACACCCTCCCCGAGGCAGCTTGGCTTGCTTCCTCTTTCTTCCCAACCCTCCCTACCTATGGCAAGCTTATGAGCCACTGATAGGCTTTGCAGGTGTGCCTTACCTGTCACAGTGCTAGTTAGACTCCTGGGAACTTTAAAATGACAGCCAAGCCCAGGTGAGTCTAATTTAATTCCAGGGCAGGGAGGGGGAAACCTAGGTTGGGCATGTTTTAAGATCCCTGGGTGATTTTAATGTACAGGCCAGGTCCCAACCACTAGTCTAGGGTTTCCAGGGATTAAATTTGTATGATGGAAGCCTGCGGCCTGTGGTGGGCTTTGACAGAATGTGTAAACTAATGTAAAATGACTTGCCATTTGTGGCAGAGGCTCAGCCATTTTGGACATGGTTGCCCAGATGTTGAGTGACTCTGCCCCTTAATTATAATTTCTGGCAAGTTTACACCAAGCTCCATGTTGTATTTCTGAAGGCCATCTCCAAATCAACTTGCCTTTCTATTCTTGGTCTTCCCTATGCTTTGTTGCCTATCAGCAGTCTGTGTCCACGCTAAATCCCAGCTGGACTTTGATAACGATAACTCATTCTAGTTATTCCTCATATCTAAGCCTTTAGATCAGGGGGTAACAAATTTGCAAGCTGTCAAAAGTCAGGCTTGCAAGGGGAATGCAGAGGTTTCTGGGTTTGACCTTGGAGAATCGGCGCATTCAGAATGGGGGTCAGTGAGATGGACCAGTGGGTAGAGGCACATGCTGCCAGATTGGTTGATCTGAGTTTAGTCCTCAGCCCTCACATGGCAGAAGGATGAAGCATCTCCTGCAAGTTATCATCTGACCACTATACATGTGCCGTGGTTTCAGTGCCCACCCACATGCACACATGGATGCACAACACAATAAATAATAATAAATAAGATGAATAAATGTAGTAAAATCATTTTTAAAGTTGAGATTTTCAAATAGCGCAGGGCACACTGCACCACCCCAGACTCTTGTTCATCCCAGTATGTGATGTCTACTTTTGTGTCTGGCTCACACCCATCCTCTCTCTCCTTTGTTCTTTCTGCCGCTGTTGACTTCACACCTTTGTTGTTTCTCCCCTGACCTGTGGCGGGCTGTACACCATTTGCTCCTTACAGTTGTGCCGAACCATCACCGGCCCCATCACAGCTATGCTGATACTTTTGTGTACACAGACCAGGTTACCAACCAACCTGGCTTTCGACTCCCCCCACCCCCACTTTCTAGCTGCATCATCTTCTTATGCTTTGATTTCCTCATCTGCAAACGGGAACAATTATGGTACTTCCTTTATCATGTGATGGTAAAGATGAGCTAGTTAATATGTAAGAACTTCTTAGAGCAGTTCCAGGCACAAAATAAGAAATACACACACACACACACAACACACACACACACACACACACACACATAATTTATGTTGACATCTTTCTAATTAAAAAGTCCAGCTTCTTCTGAAGGGTCCTCCGGGCCAAGCACTCAGCTAACCTTTGACCTCTCTGGATTGCTCATCTGGAGCTTCCTGTCTCCTGGCCTTTGCTCACTCTTTGTCGTCTAGGCTTCTCTTATCCCTGTTGCTGGCTACGGGAATTCTGTGAATCCTTCCAGGTCAGCTCAAAGGCAAATTTACTAACCCTTTTACAGATGTCCCAGCGTGGAACTACTCTTCCTTCCCATGGGAGCTGTTTGGCCTCTCCTGTCAACATTGGACAATTGGACCTTACGTCCCAGGAAGCTTTGCTGGCCTCCTTTGTTCTACCTCCCCTTATAGACCCGGATGCTTCGTGTAGCTCTGTGCTTGTAAAGGGTAGACTCTTGCTCATGTTTTCAAAATTGAGCCTTTTTATAGTGTTTACATTTTATGACACTGATCCATTAACAAAATGCCCAAAATGGAGCTTTGTCAGTTTATTGAAGAGAATTGTGGAACATGTATAGATGCCCTCATGTCTATTCCAGGCTGAAACAGACTCGGGATAATTATCTGGGAACTATAAATAGGGTGTGAAATTGGACACTTGGGACCAAACAGACTCTTTGAGATCCAAGTGGTCTGACCTGGGAGTCTACACTAAAGAGACTAATGGAGTTGATCTAAGACATCCACTGTGCTGCGTGTACCCACTCAGAACTTTTTGGTTACGAGTAATAGAAAAACTTGCTTCCAACAAATTTGGACAATGGAGGAAATGCTGTGCCGTGTGGCAATGCATGAGAAACCTCCAGCAACGTTGGTTCCTTGGGCCCAACAGTGTCACTGGAGGTACGGTTCCAGCCTGTCCTCTCCTGTTGTCACATGCTGGGGTGAAGCCGAAGGCCGACTTCCCTGGTGACCTTACGACAGCTGCCAGTAGCTCTATGCTCATCCTCCCCAGCAAGTCCACCATAGTGCAGAGCTCCAGTACACACCATTCATTAAACTGAGTTATACACATCTCAGATGGTGGCCCATGGCTCTTGGCATGGAAATGGCTCTTTCCACCAGACAGGTAGAATCTCTCCTGAGTGGAGTCCGCAGAAGAAATAGGAAATAGCTGTTCCTCAAAAAAAAAATTATTATTACATGTGCATATGCCGGCCTCCTTCTGTTGAGCAGATCCAATGGAACCAGATGAGGCTTCATGTTTGGAAGATCCTGAATTGCTGTGTAGAACCGAGTGACTCACATACTCAGTGTTCAGGAGGTGGCGTTTGCTCTGTGGATGGACAATGTGCACACACATGCAAATTCATATAGGAATACTCACCTAAGACTTAAATGTGTAATGGTAACTTGTCTGCTACATCGCGGAAGATATCATTCAGTCTCTGCTCAGAAGCAGCCAATAGCCCCTTTTCTTTCCTACATCTCCTTTAATTACTGAAGTGGCCGAACACAACTTTATCATTTCAGCCAGTTCTTGAGAATATGTCTTCCCAGAAAACATCTTTGCTCCTCCTAAGGTTGGTTTATCAGATCACAGTTAATCCATCAACACACGTGTGCCTATCAAAGTGCTGGTAATACACTCATGTTCTGAGGGCATCTTTCTAACTGGCCAAGGCCATACCAGTTACTCAGAAAGGCTGCCACAGTCTGCTCAGAGACTGGCATGGACACTCTAAAAGGTGCTAGGGACAGGCACATTTTAAAAACTGAACCCTCACAGAGCCTCTCCAGTTACTCTAGCCCTACTCATCCAGGAAGACACATTTAACTTCTTCATACATGAATCTTGTATTTATGTTGGAGCCTGCGTATGTTGAAGCAGAATTTAAAGTGATTTTCCTGGGTGTGATGACATCTGTGGCCTCCCAACCAAGTCCATACTTCCAGTTCTACCGGCGTTAGAAATGCCAGAGGAGACGGATGAGAGTCGACGTCTGGGCTCCGTCATTTTTGGTTATTCGACTTTGAACGAGTAAGTCCCTTTACCTCTTCAGTGTTGACTCCATTAGTCAGCAGCAGAGTGCTGATGCTGCTTAGTGAACGCAGGTTACAGGGCGGATTCTGTGGAAGATGCTCAGGAGAGAACCACGGAGGTGAGTCAGTCCCCTGCCAGTAACGTCAACTGGAGGCCTAGATTGCGCGGACCTTCCTCGGAGGGTTAAGGACAGCAGATAAATGATGTCTTCAAGCCTCTGCAGCAGTTACTTGTCAGTCACAGGTCCTGATGAACTCAGAGCCGGGCCTCATCACAAGCATCGCTCTCCTCTTCCACTCAGTGCCGGGGCTGCACAGTCTAGGACCTACAGACCTCCGGCTTCAAGTAATTCATCATTTAGTTTATAGATTAGTAGGTTATAAATATCTTATCCAAAATAAGTCATATATTCCCCTTCCCTTAAAGTATATACCCAGAAGAACAGGTGCTCTTTGTCTCTTCCCGTATAAACATCAGAGCCTGACCCCGTAAGTTCATTAAAAAAAATAATCCAGTGGTGGGTGGTAAATTCCTTTTGGATTCTGGCTGTTCCTGGAGTTGTTCTTGGAGTGATCAGTGGTCATTTAGACAGCAGGGGGGAAGTTAACCACACTGGGGGCCTGTCTGCTGCTATAAACTAACCGCAGATAATGGGGCCGGAGGCAGGAACACACAGGGGAGGTAAGAATGGAGTTACAGCTGGACAAGTAGAATCAAACTTTTAGCTCAGCCAACTTACCCGGAAGACTGGGATACGTTTCCAGCCCCTCTGAGCCTCGACTTCCTTATCTGGAAGATGGGTACACCTTCTTCTCAATGTCATTAAAAAAATTATGAGATAATAGATGTGATCTGTACTATAGATGTGAACATTCTGAATTTCAGGATTTTTAAGGTTTTCTTTTCTCACAATGAAGAAAAAAAGGAAGCCTCCCAAAAGGTAAGTGGACATTAATTGAAGAAGGACATTATTGTTTCAAAATGGATGGTGCCAGGCATGATAACATCTAGTTCACTGTTTCATAGACACCTAAGATGTACAAGGCTCTGGGACTCACCCAGGAGAACAGTGCTAGATGCATAACTTTTTTAAAAAAAAAGCAAAATTGAAAATCACTAAAAAAAAATGGCTTTTTAAAATAAAGGTTAATCATTTCAAATAAGATGTATAGAATATGGATCATTTTAAGAAGTCAGCATTGTTAAGACATAGAGCCCTACTTCATGTTGGGAGGGTGGCTCCCCACAGCCCAGAGTTTCCCTTCCTCATATGATGTACTCCATAGAAAGGGAAAGGTTTGAATGGGAGGGAAAAAAAGAGAGATGCTTTCAGTAGCTCTCCTCTTCGCATTGGTCACAATTGATCACATGCCTATTTATAAGCTAACTGTGAAGGGGCCGGGGGGCGGGGAGGGGGAGACACGATGTTTAGCGTTATGTAGTGGTGTCATTAAATGAAGTACGTGTTCTGTTGTCCTGGACCACCTCCCTGAGCATGTTACTGAGGCACATCTAAGTAGAAGCAGAGTCCCTGTTACTAAGAAAAAACTTAGGCGTAGCCATGGAGTAGGAAGGTCACAGACTCTGCCATCCCTGTGAAAGCTTGTGTTAGAGGTGATGATGCAGAGGTAACTGGTCACATGAAGAAAGAGGTCTCTGATGTCCATGTACCCACGTACAGTATCTTCTTTGTATAGGCCAATTTCTCCAAAGTTTGTGTCTTCTGCATTATACATGAATATTTCAGTTTATATCCTTCACTCCCTAAATATAAGAAAATGATAATTCAACACAAAATAATTCCCACACAAGAATATCAGATGAAGTATGTGTTTATTCACTATTTTAAAATTTCTGCTGTGTGCTGGGAGCTCTTCTTGGGATGATTTGTACAAGGCCCCAAGATAAATGTTCAACTGCTCAAAAAAAGCAAAGTATAGATTTAAAATGATATTTGTGAAAAGTTAAGATTATTAAGCTTATGATAAAAGAAAGGAAAAGCCATAAAGGAAAATGTTAGCTAAAAAAATTCTAAAGTTTTAGATTTCCAAAACTAAACCCAATACACCAGAAGGTATTTAATATATAAGGAATATTTTAAAAGACAAAGGGACTGGAGAGATGGTTTAGCAGCTAAGAGTGCTCGCTGCTCTAACAGAGGACCTGGGTTCAGTTCCCAGCTCCTAACTCAGATAGCTCATGATCACTTGTAACTCCAGTTCCAGGCATCTGATTCTCTCTTCTGGCTTCTGAGGGTTCCTGCACTCACGTGGCATACACATACACAGTCATATACATAGAAACAGTAATAAAAATAAAAAATTTAAAGATTAAAAAACTAGGAATAATATTTCCAATGTGTTTGAGAATTATTAATTCTTTAATATGTAAAGAGCTTTATAAATCAATAAGAAAAGCTGAAAAGTTAAAATGATCAAAGACTATGAACTATAAATCCTATGGATGATAGGAAAACTACATGGCCAAAGACTTGATTTAAGACTTTTAATGCTGTGCAAAAATGTACATTTAAGCTTATTAAGGTGCCAAACCATATTAATGACTGTTGTGAGGAGGGAGGGAATGTACATTCTTTTGTACTGCTCATGGGCCTACAAACTGGTTTATAAGGGATACATCCCATCATGCTTACCACTGTTAGCTATGACGTCATTGTAAACTCAGGCTGTAGAGTCCAAGTACCTACACTAAACTTAACTACAAACTTAATGGACTTAGTTCTGGGCCGACTAGAACTGTGTGAACTAAGGAGACACACAGAGGAGAAGACTGACCAAGGAAAACACTTGTGTTTTACGCTGTTTAGTTTTGCTTTGAAGTAGAAGTCTTTGATGACCTCTATGACCCTTTTGTAGGACAGTACAACCAAATTATGTTGAAATTTTCCATCACCTTCAAACTTAAAATATTAATGATTTTAAAAGTAACATTAAAATGAGATGTTGAAAGAGTTTAGGGGAAATCCTCAGATGCCACTGATTTGAAGAAAGAAACAACTTTTATTGAAGGCATGAAGGCTTTCAACCAGAAAACAAGCTTAGAACCAGATAGCTGTAAGGAGCAGGGCTTCCTCTGTGTGTGTGTGTGTGTGTGTGTGTGTGTGTGTGTGTGTGTGTGCGCGCGCGCGCGCTTGTGTCTGTACATGTCTGTGTGTGCATGTATGTATGTATATATGTGTATATTCATGAGTGTATGTGTGCATGTATGTGCATGTGTGAATATGTGTGTGCATGTGTATGTATGTATGTGTGCATATGTATATATGTGTACGCATGTGTGTATATATGTCTGCATGTGTGTATATCTTTGTGTATGTGCATGTGTGTATTTGTGCATGTGTATGCATACGTGTGGGGGTGTGCCTGTATATATGTCTGTGTACTACATGTGTGCAAGTGCCCGCAGAGACCAGAAGAGGGCATCAGATGCCCTAGAACTGTAGTTACAGACAGATGGTTATGAGCATTAATATGAATTCTGAGAATCAAACCTGGGTGTTTTAAAGGGTAATCAGGGCTCTTAACTACTAAGCCATCTCGCCAGCCCTTTACTGTAATTTCACATTGTTTTACAGTTATTATTATTTAACACTTACTTATTCAAAATTTAACTATTCTAATTTTCTATACTTGATATCAGCCAAAAATCATCAACTATTACAGTTCTAAAATGTTTGGATTTCCCACAAAGATTTGGTTTGTATGTGTGATAGTTAATAACCTTCATTGTCCACTTGACTCGATTTGGAATCACCTAGGAGACCCAACCATTTCTGAAAGGGTGTTTCCAGAAAGTCTTGACTGAAGTAAGTAAGATGAGCCCTCTGCCCACTAGACATGGAGTCCTGGACTCAATGATAGGTAAAGGGGAGAAAGCACACTGAGCAGCAGCCTCGTCTCCCTGCTTTCCAATGGCAGATGCAGTGTTGACGGCTGCCTCCTGCTCCCACTGTCATGCCTTGCTCACCATGTTGGACCACATGCTCTGACATGGTGAGCCAAACAGACCCTTCCTGCCTCCCTCCCTCCCTCCGTCTCTCCCTCCCTCCCTTCATCTCTCCCTCCCTCCCTCCCTCCATTTCTCCCTCCCTCCCTTCATCCCTCTGTAGCCCAGGCTGGTCTCGAACTCACAAAGATCCGCCTGCCTCTGCCTTCCGAGTGCTGGGATTAAAGGCGTGCGCCACCAGTACTTTCAAACAACTTCACTAGATGAGACATTTGGGGAAAGTTCTAAAACAAAGGTTCCAGAACCCGGTGTCCTGTGGGAAGGGCTAGGTACCCTTTCAGCCCATCCTGGGATACTAACCACTGATGGTTCAGTGTGTCCTTATGTGCCAAGCGCTGAGCCAGCTGCTTAATATGCCTCATCTTGCTGCATCTTCACACACACACATTCTCTGTGGTTGTGTGGCACTCTGTGCACACTTTCCAGTGTAGAGAGGAGGAAACGGAGGTCATGTGTGCACAGGCGTGCTGTTGGGTCCAGACCACACACCAAGTCCTTGTCCCTCCACACCTTGGCTTGTCACTGCTAGGCCTGAGCTGTGCTTCCTAAGCCAGAGCCTAGAGGAGAAAGTGCTGTTTGCTTGCTGACCGCACCTAAGGCATCTCGGGAGCCAGCAATGACGTGACTCATCAGAATGCAGCACCCTCTTCACCACCCTACAGACCTTCTCCTGGTTGGTGACCAGCTGGCTGGGCACTAGCCTGAAGAACAAAGAGGGAGGGAACTCCCGTGAGGGTTGATGTACAGAAGAGGGTGTGGTCATCCTGCAGCAAGCTCCTGTTTAGAGGGCAACATCCCCCAAGAAGGTCCCTGAGATCCAGAACTTTCTCAGGCACTCAGAACCCAAAAGGATTTCAGACTTTCTGTGTAAAAGTAAAACTAGATCAATGAAAGGAAACTCAACAATGTTCTCGTTTTCATCACTGTGAATCTGGTGTTGCTGCAGGGGAAACCAGGTCCTCCTCTTGGGGGTCTCGGTCTCATTAATAAAACAATTTAAGAGTGGACTCAGATAGCTCAAGAACAATTTTACTAGCGTTTAGAAGAAAATCCCCAGGATCCCAGGAGAAGCCAGCTGTTAGACCTCACAGCTGCCCAGAAGAGAACAGAGGAGAGAAGAAGGAAAGCCATGCCACGAAAAGCTGGTGTGGAGGTCAGACCCGTGGCAGATAAACAGTCACATGGTGGGGAGGAAGGCTTCAGAGAAAGAGGAAGGAAGCCCAAAATGCTGGCAGAGGAGAAGCTCAAAGTGTTAAGCAAAGCATGCTTAGAAAAGAGAAAGAAAAAAGGGAAAGTTGGGAGGAGGAGGAGGATTTTGTAATTTAAAAAAGTGAGTGGCTACATCATGCATGGCAGCCTGAGACCAGGTACGCTACTATCTAGGGGCAGAAAGGAAAAAGCACAGTATCTCATTAAAGGACTAGATATCCCACCCAACTCCGACATGATTTAAGGTAGCCTGACTTCCTAGGTAGGCTTTGGCCAGGTGACTGAGTCAGCCCAACTGGAATGTTAGGTTTTACACACACACCCAAACTTTATTCTTATAATCAAAAGGAGGTTTACTTGTTTGTTTGGTTTTGGTTTTTTGCTTTTTACTTGGACAATGTTATTTAGAAATAACACTGGTTTTTCTTCACTGCTGATGTGCCATGTTGCTGTATCACCTCCATCAGCTCACGTTTCCCTGGTAGCGAATTATGGCCAGTATATTTATGTGGGACAGGAAAAATTTCTGCCTCAGTTTACACTAAAGTGTCGATATGATGAACACCAGGATAAGAAGACAGATATGAGACAGATCCTCCCTACACACACACACACACACACACACACACACACACACACACACACACACACACACACACACACATACCAGAGTTCTCCTGTGGAAAGACCTGCAACGCTTTCCTACAGAAAGAGTTACCTGCTGGTAGCTGTGGCAGAGGACAGACTGCATTGTTCTGTTCCAGAATTGCAGGTAAGGGGCTGTCACATATATAGAGAGGCACCACTGGCGTGACCTTTAAGAGGTCACTCCTCTGATGTGAAGGTCATCTCAGGCAGCTGGGGTAGATGTGCACACACCCTCAGCCCTCTTCCCCTCACACTGGCAAGGTGGTGTGGAAGGACGGCCATACCTACCACAGTGAAGGATAGAGCAGCTTCATAGACAGCAAGTCCTAGCCATAGGATACCGCTGCTAGATTTCACTGCACAAGCCACTAACATCGAAAGGACACGATGTTCACCATCGGCGTGTCTAAAGCTGTGACAGCCAAGACAAAGGGGAGAGAGTTTTGCAAGATGCTTTAAACACCAGGAAACACACTCTGTGAGAGCAGCAGGATCTTTATTAATCAGGGTCAATGTTTGCAATGGAAAAGCCTGTTCTCATCAATCTTTAACTTAATGTGTCAGGAAATTGGATAGGCGACTTTTTTTTTTTTAACTTTTCATAAAATTTCAATAAATCAGGTTCCAACTGACTTGTAAATTTCTAGGCAATCCACCTATCACTCCCCACTCTCGGCCTTGGCCCTCTGCCCCTTGCACTTGTGGAAACCACACAAACACCATGACAGAAGCAGGTTGCTCTCAAGGACAGGCTGCCGCATTCTTCAGATGACTGAATCTGCTTGAAAAGCCACCATTGTCCGGGCCAGGCATTCATGCCACCCAGCTTGACCAAGGCTCCTCCAGAACGGCCTGTTTCAGCCCACAGAGGCTCGGAGCCCACAACCAGGAGGTAACAGCTAGTGTGGGGGCGGGGCGAGGGCAGGTCACTCATTCATCTTGGGGGGTTGCTAACTTTGAAGCACACTGAAGGCTGCTTAACTGTTAACATTTCGGAGGGGAAAGCGCAAACACCCAGCTTTCAAGCCCTCAAATTTTTCTTTTAAGAGATAACCACTTCTGACTCAAAAGACAAATATTAAATATAAAAAATATCCAATCCAAACAAAAACCAGAGCAGCCCTTTGCCATCCGCACGATCTTGGTGGTCTCCAGGTGAAAGAAAAGTGGAGAGTGTGTGTGAGGTTAGGTTTCCCACTTTGTTTTAAAAGTCTCCTTTCCTCTACCTCCCAAAGGTTAGCTACTTACACAAACTCATCCGACCAAAGCAAATCCAGTTGATATGTGACGAAACGCTGATGAGAGACACATTAAAAAAAAGAGTTTGTTAGCTTGGAGCTCTAAAACAAAAGAAATTTGCTACTCCTGGATTCGGCAAGGGGAGAGACTGCTTGAAGAATTTCAACAATGAAACGTGAAATCATGGCATTCTAGTGTGTTTTGGAAGCTATCTGCTGGCGGACAACACCAAGCACCTCTCCCAGCTAAAAAGGACAGCAGAGTGGTACAAAGAAAATGCAAAGTTGACACTGTGTATGTGCATTCAAAATGAAGACTTCTAGTTGTAAACCTAGCATATACCCTGAAAAGATTAAGTGCCAAGACCCAGATTTTGAGTTTCGCCTCCTGCCAACATCTCCGTTGGAAACGTCTATCTCTCATTAATGTGTCTTTCTGCTTTCAGCCTGTGACTCGCCCACTTGATGGCAGCTGTCCCCAGCCATCAGCTCCGGGCAGGGCAGTGTTTCCTCAGTCTTGGGGGGGGAGACCCCTTCAGTGTTAGGTACTGAGAGAGAGAGAGAGAGAGACAGAGAGAGAGAGAGAGACAGACAGACAGACAGACAGACAGACAGACAGAGACAGAGACAGAGAGTTTAATTTTTCTGGAGCAACCAGGACAGAACCTGGAATAAAGGAACAGGATCAAAGGGCCATTCTAATTTCCTTTTCACAGTGAATGTGGCAGGTGAGTAGTCCCTGGCACTCTCCTTCTTGGTCTGGACCACATCTACCTACTCTGTTAGCTGTGCTTGCTCAGCTGGACCCATGGCGGGAGACCAAGTAAATGGTCAGTTCCCCAAAGCAGAAAAACCCAAGACAGCAGGTAGGCACAGTGTGTGCCCAAAGGGCCATGTGCAAGAGAAGGGGCCCTATCCAGGTTTCTCGTTTCCCAGGACTTGACCCAGGACACCCACCATCTTCCCCATAAGAGGCGCCAGGGACCAGAAGCTAGACTGATCTAGGAGGACAAAGAGGGAGGGGGGCCATGACTGGGTAATAAAGATGGCAACATCCAAGAAAGGTGGCTTCCCTGTCTCCAAGATAGCTGCCTTCCTCTCACTCTCCTGACCTGAAAAGGCTGGCAGCTTATAACCAAGGCCTGGTGGACTTCTTTTCTCCTACGACTAGGGTGTCCCCAGCCCTACCTCACCTTGGACTAGCACAGTTCATGGCCAGCCAGGGTCAGGACATGCTTACACAACAGCTGTGGGCCAATTGGCCGCCATCCTGTCTATGTTCAAATTGACCAATCCTCAATTAGGGGAGGGAAAAGCCTTGAGTCTAATCCCTTTCCTACTCTACCATTCTCACCCTTCAGCTCCTCAATTTTCTTTTCTATCCTGATCAGGTCTGCACCCCCAACTAATTTATTTCTGCAGGATCTTGCCCAGCTCTCTAGAATCTTCCATACATTGGTTATAATTCCTGACTTTTGGCCTCCCCAAGATTCTCCATTTTCTATCTCTCATCCAGAACTGTCAAGTCTCACTGTAGAAAATCAAATCCATACAAACGCTTGTGCCCAGAAACTCTCTTATCACAGTAATCTCCAAGGACATTCAGAAGTGTTCTGTTGTCTCCCTCTACCAATTGACGTAACTAATTGCCATATCCATTAGTTTATTTCCATGACAACTTTTCCTTTCAGATTCAGTTCCCATTGCCAAGGCCCAGTTCATTTCTTCCTTGTCTCTGTGTAGACTTCAACCTGTTCTCTTTTCCATCCAATCCTGAAGTCATTCAAATATTTCAAAGGTTTCAGTAGCTTCTCATTAGCTACTGATTGATAAGCAAACATCATTAGTTGGCATGAATCCATCCACAGCAAGCTCATCCCCCACTATTCCTTGGCCAACCTGGGAAGACTCACAGCTTCTACATTTTTGCACTGTTGCTCAGCTCCCATCCCACTCTATTTACCTTTTAAAACGCTGACTTCTTTCTAGGCTCTCCTAAAAGCCTTTTCCCATCACTAGCCAGTTGTCTTTCCTTCTGTTAGGCTCTACAGTAAGTTATTTGGCTCAATGGGAGGGAACTAATCCCACTCTGCCTTGGATGGTTTACTTCTCTCCTTATCTTTATTGGAGGCATCTTGAAGAGTCTTATTTTTAGCCCTGTTTCCCCACAGGGCTTGTAAAGTGCTTTCCATAATAGGAAGCTGAATAAATATTTACAGGAGCTAGAGAAAAAAAGACAGAGATAGACAGAAAGACAGAGACAGAGAGAAGAAAAAGAGAGACAGAAAAAGAGAGAAAGAAGGACAAAAGAGAGAGAGAGAGAAAGAGAACAAACGAACCAGTTAGACCCAGCATTTCCATCCTCTTTCGTTCTATTCCTTATTGGTGGATTAATCAGCGTGTGTGTGTGTGTGTGTGCGCGCGCGCGTGCGCGCGCATGCACACTCCCCCCCCCCCCCCCCACACACACCTGATTCTCTTACTGGAGAACTCTTAACCTGAAGGTCTCTAAACTCATAGTCAAAATGAAACCCTATATGATTTCCTCTGGTTGGTAAATAAATTTTGAAAAGCCCTGACAAGCCTGGTTTGCCACTTCCATGAGAAAAATCTCCCCCAAGTAAGGTAGTTCCAGGAACAGCCAATCACAGCTCTATCACCATCACACTGACCACATATAATTGTATTTAGTGCAGAAAGGTCTGGATGTGAGGCCATGATCCCGGGGTTGTCTGACATCTCCTGACCCACCCGTCTAAACCCCAGCATTTTTATGTGCACGTATTTAAATTGCATATTGTTTCCCCCCAAACTTGAAATGAATTCCACAGGGTCCTCCTTTCAAAGTCATATTGGGTCTGGTGAGAAATGATGTTGGGATCAGGAAGGCTATTATTTACTTTTTAATTTAATTTCCTGGTTCAGTCTCACCTCTACCCACTCACATACATGGTCCAAAGGTTTTCTGCAAGTGGTGTTTCCTTTATTTATTAACGTATTTATTTGGTAGTTCTTAAAGAGCAGCATACTCAAGCCATGTCACTTTGCTACATAAAGTAACTGTGGTTTTGCTTTGTTCTTTGGTAAACCACACCGCAGCTGACACAGAAAAGGACATTTTTAGATCCTGAAAATGATATTAAACATTACAGTATGCTAAGGAGTTCATTGAAAGAGTAATGCTATATAAAATGTCATTGATATATATATAATCATATGCATGATATGTATATATAATCATATTACAAGCTATTCTCCTGCCAACATTCATGTACAAGAGCGGGAAGGACTCAGCATTGTGGTGCATAACTACAACACCAGCACTTTGAAGGCTAAGAAAGGAAAATCTAGTCTGAGGTGAGGTGGGGCTACATAGCATCTTACAAGTTAGCCTAACTTAAGGCTCTGTTTCGAATGCCCAAAATAAGGCTAGGGTGTTGCTCTGTTGGTGAAGTGCTCACCTAGCACCCACAAGGGCATGGTTTTGATCCCCAGCACTGCTTAAAATCCACTGTGACGGTGAATGCCTAGAATCTCAGTACTTAAGAGGTAGGGGTAAAAAGACCAGAAGTTCAAGGTCATCCTCAACTACCTGGAGAGTTTGAGGTCAGCCTGGCTCCATGAGAATCTGTCTCAATATAAATGAAAGGGTAAGTAAATAAAAAATAATACAAACAAAAGAAATTGGGAAATGTGAGGAAGACTGGGAGAGTCTCTTAACCCCATGGTTCCTGGTAATAGCTTTAAAATGGGGCAGCCCCATTATTAACCGCCTCAGTTAGGGTTTCTATTGCTATGAAGCGACAGCATGACCATGGCAACTCTTATACAGGAAGAGCACTTAATTGGGGTGGCTTCTATATTCAGGGGTTAATCCCATCATCATCATGGTGCAACAGGATGGCGTGCAAGCAGACATGGTGCTGGAGAAGTAGCTGAGAGCCCTATGTCTTGATTCGAAGGCAACAGGAAGTAGTCTGAAACACTGGGCGTGGTTTGAGCATTTATGAGACTCACAGCCCGCCTCCATGGTGGCACACTTTCTCCAACAAGGCCACACCTCCTAGTAGTGCCACTCCCTTTGGGAGGCATTTTCTTTTAAACCACCCCACTAACTTACTTTGTAAAATACTTTAACAGGAAATTTTTCTATCCATGATTTCACATAATTGTCATATCCCCTCTCCTACTTGGATATCCTTATCCTGTTGAACAGGACTGAGTCCCAACCCATTTGTCACCTGGCACACTGGGGAGAATCAGAGCTGACAGGCCCATGTCCCGAGTCTTAGACCCATTATCTTGCATTATACAACCCCTAAAGGGTTCATGTGGACCATTAATCCCCAAACCTACCTTCTAGAAATGGGAGAACAAGCCCAGCCAAGCAGAATAAAATATCTGATGAGAACCAGGCTGCTGAGGTTTGAACCCAAAAATGCACCTTCCCCAGACTTAGGTGTTGAATGCTTGTCCCCAGCTGGTGGCATTCCTTGGAAAGGTTCTGAAAACTTTAGGAGGCAGAGCCTATTAGACAACTGTGGACAGGCTTTGAAAGTTAAACCTGGTTCCTACTTCCTGCCTTATGCTGTGCTTCCTGGTCAACTGGAAAGTGAAGTCTCACGTGTTTTCTGCCTCAGAGGATCAGTTTATCCTGGTATCCCATCCTCTTTTGTCATCCACTCTCATATCCTTTGCCACTTAGTGTTATGGTTGCCCAACTATACCATCCATCCCTCCTTCTCAACACCACCCCACCCCACCCCCGCTCCACATGCTTGACCAACGTAGGGTGCCATACTTCTGGGCTCTTGCTGTGTCTAATCAGCTCACCTCTCTTTTCCTAGCTAAATGACATTTACTCTGCAGGATTCAGGCTCTCTTCAGACACTAGCTAGCCTCACAGCTCTCACAATGCCTTTATTGTGTCATCCTGAGTCCACCCTGCCCCTTGCACAATTCACTCACGTAGCCTGTCTACACCCTCTGTGCTATGAACCAGAATGTAGGTGATTAAGGATCTCCACCAGTCCTTAATGACCTAGAGCTGATTAATGTGGCAGCTGCGAACAGGGGCTGTCATTAGTCATGGTGACTCAGATAAGGTATCTTAGGCAGAAAACAGTTGGCCAATGGCTGCATTGAGGGACTCGGGGAAGTAGCCCTCCTCTTCGTCATCCCCCTCCCCTTGGTAATATTTGTCCAGCTTCATATTTTACTTTGCCTCTGTTTTTCCTCTGCTGCCCTCCTCACCTCTCATAGGACACTCTCTGCTACATAATCTGATCATTTATATGAACAGTAGGAGTTTTTCTTTATAACTTATTGAAGATGTCTTTCATGGCAGCTCGGTAAACAAAACTACTTTTAACTTGTAAGCTTGAAAGTCAAGAAGTTGATTTGTCACCCTGGCTTGACATTTTCCTTGAAAATACTCAACAGACTGTGATGTACTGGGTAACCACAACAAAAAGATTCGAGCTGTGCCTTATTAGACACTCACTACTTTCAAAAAAAGTACTTTTTGGAAAAGCGTCCACAGAATGGAAATTGTTAAGCCGTTGATAAACTTCTTTAAAGATTGGTAATGGCTTTCTCCATCTGTCCACGAATAAACATTTATAAACATGTTACACATTGTGGGTGCTTTTCAAAAGCATGAACGTTTTTAAAACATGTTTCTCTCTCACTGCTCTGACTTCACCACCACCACCATCCCTGCCTAGGCTCCTGAGCTGTGGGCATGGACCCTGCTGCCACCTCCAGCACCTATAGACAGACCCCTGACCTTGAAGACATGCTGTATGCTGAGTGTGGGAGCCACACATCCAGATGGCAGGCACCCATAGGAGTTGTCCCCGCTGAGGGAGTTCCTGCCACTCCTAAGGTCTTAGGAAACATAGCCCTGGCTGGCAAGTATCTTTGTTCCATGTCCCCAGAGTTTTGACGCCCACTCTCCACTGGGCTCAGACTGAGGTGTGGTTTCGTGAGAGACTTGCCTGATAGAAGCCACCCCACAAAGGACCAGCCCCCCCTCTCTCCCTCCCTCTCTCCCTCTCTCTCTCCCCTGCCCTCCTACTCTGTCCTTTCCTTCCTCCCTCAGTCTCTCCCTCCCTCTCCTCTCCCCCTCCCTCTCTCCCTCTCCCTCCCCCCTCTCTCTGTTGTGTGTGTCTGTCTGTCTAGTAAACGTCAACATTGTGTGGCTTCTTCAATCACTCTGTACCATACTTTGGGAGACAGGGTTCTCTCTCTCTCTGAACCTGAAATGTTCTAATTCAGCTAGACTGTCTGACCAGCAAGCCTTAGGGATCCTCTGTCTTTCTTTCCACAGTGTTAGGATTGCAGATGTGTGCCAATCATGCCTGGCTATTACTTGAGTCCTGGAGCTAAAACTTGGATCTTCATGTTTATGCCACAAGCACTCCATTGACTTTGTCCCTAGCCTTAGAAGGGCCAGTTTTCTTAAGGGCATATTTGTGGTCCCTCTTCTTCTCCCTAAAATAAATTCTTTCCCCAAATCATTTCCTGCCCCCATGCACACAGGAGCCTGCAAATGTGCCATCAGAGGCACCATTCAAAGCATGCAGCCTGGGACAAGAAATACTATACACAGTATGTCTGATCTAGTGAATTATAGATGAGAACATGTAGTGAGACATTACAAACACAAACTCAAACTTGCCACACCCCAAAGCAGCCTTGAAATGCATCCATGGTTTTTTATGAAGACCTTGTCAAAAGGACAGTTTTATCCAAAATATAATTTCCTTTAAAAATAAAAAACTTACAGATTAGAATATTGTAAAGCCATGAGCTGGGTCTCAAAGAAAAGAAAACCGGCATAGAAAATCTGTATAAACACAGGATTTGTTCCAGATCATCTCAACTATTAAGAGAATTGCTGAGTGATCATTCTCTGGTACTGGTTTTTGTCTCTTTCTTAGACTTTGATGTGGAGACACCAGCTTGGTGCTTCTGATTCTAATCAGAGACCTACTGGAAAACTGGGAGATTGGAAAGATTCAACGGTGGGGGTTGAATGGCATCACAGACCATGTAAGGAAACACTCAAGGAGGAGAGAAATTTAGCATGAACTCACATGTGAAATATATATAGTATATATATGTACTAGCTACTGCTAAACAAATACTTGATTTTACATATGAAGTATATTATGTTTTCTTCCATGGAAGTCTAGACATCAAGGGCCTGAAGAGTCCAGGACAAACCATCTAATCCATTTGCTTCCATTTAGGCAGGTCCTATTCACCATACTTGAAATCCTAGATGGGGCACTTACACAGTTCTGTAACTTGACAAATGTCTGGCATAACCACACAAACCATCAACTTCTCCCATGTTTATTCTTTCTGATTAGCATTGCCCCAGTGTTTTGTAGGCATATAAAACTTCAGCTAGATAGGAGCATGTATTGAAGTCTTATGTGCAAACGACAGGTTTGATACCGCGGGACATTTGAAGAAGCTATTGAACCTTAAAGCTTATTTCATTATGTATCTTTCAGTATACATACATACATATGTGTAAGGAAATCCACATTTAATGAAGATTTGAGAGATGGAAATGGAAGACAGGAGCTCCACAAAGAGTCTCCAACATTGGAAAGAACAGGGCATGCTCTGCAACGAGGCTTTGTTGGCATTTAGAGCATGTAAAGAGACAGTGACAAATGAACATCACTTAATAAAGTGAGTTCTAATCATAAGATTCATTGAATACAATACAAGGTGTCAGGTCCCCCTACAGGGTTTTAGAGCAAAGCATTATGTGGAACCAAATTAGATCAAGAAACGGGATAGAGGAGAAGGAACAAGACATGAATATATTACAGGTACAGACATTCTAGGACAATGGCAGTGGAGACAAAGAGGAGAGGAAAATCCACTTGAAGGAATTCATTACCTGATTAAATAGAGAGAAACCGAGAAAGGAAAATGTCAAGGATGACTCTGAGCGTTCATGCCTGGGAGAGTGAGAGGAAACAGACTGCAGGGTCACCAGTCCTGAAGAGAATACTCCAAGTGTGCTCTGGGTGCTTAAGTTTTAGTAATACTACCACATAGGATGACATACAGTAGAGAGTGGAAAATAAGACCTGCTCATAAAGATGGGCAGGGCATAAGTTTGGAAAACACCTGTCTGGATCATACTCATGGGACATGTGACTGAAATAGAGGGTTATACCTACAGAGGGAGAGTAGATGGGAGGAAAGTTCTCTGAGCTTCAAAAAGACTAATTCAATGAAACAATGGTCCATTGTCAGTATGATTAAATAAAAATGAAACAAATAAGTTTATTGCCAAGCTAACAAGTTGAGGGAGAAAACATTATTGTAATATATCCATGATTAAATCTGAGAGTACAAGAAGCAATAACCCAGATCACATATACAGCTAAGAGGATGATTTTCAAGGATAAAGAATAAAATTTTCAGCTATGTAGACAGAATGAAAACCAATCACCTCAAGGATATCAAATTCACTTCAGTTTTCTCAATAGCAACATTATTGTCATAGATCATGTAAAATGTCTACCAGGTTCTGAGAGACTATGAGGATGAGGAAGGGTACTGGGGTTAGCCAGGTATTGTAGTTAGGGTTTCTATTGGTGTGATAAAACACCATGATCAAAAGCAGCTTAGGGAGGAAAGGGTGTATTCCATCTTACATCTTACAGTCTGTTATCCAGAGAAATCAGGGCAGGGACTCAAGACAGAAACCTGGAGGCAGGGATTGAAGCAGAGACCACCGAGGAGTGGTACTTACTCATCCAGCCTGCTTTCTTATATAACTCAGGACCATGAGCCCAGGTGTGGCACCACCCAAAATGGGCTGGGGACCTCCTATATCAATCACCAATTAAGTAAATGCCCCCACATACTTGTACACACAATCTGGATGGAGGCATTTCCCCTGTTAAGGTTCCTTTTTCCCAAATGACTCAAGTTTGGGTAAAGTTGACAAAGAAATTCTCTTCTTTCTCCTCTGGTTTGCAGGGAGGTTTTTTTGTTTGCTTGTTTGTTTGTTTGGTTTATTGGTTTAAATCATGGGCAGGTATTACATTTTATCAAATAATTACTCTTCCCTATGATTTGAAGCATAGTAAAATGCTGATGGATTTTTGAGTAGTGTACTGGAGTTGCACCAGGGCCCCTTGGTCATGGTGTTATTTTTAATTGTCTTTCTTTAGAAGTTTTTCACTGATGTTTATGAGAAATGGGATTCTATTGTTTCTTCTTTAATTTTTTTGGAAATACTTTTAACTTGCATTAAGATATCTCATTATGGATTTGAATTCTTTAACAAACATGAGAATAGTCATATTTTCTATTTTTCCTTCTACTGACTTCAAAAAGTTATCTTTTCAAAAAACTATACATTACTCTTAAGTTCTCAAAGGTACAAGTATAAAACATATTATAACATATTTATTGTCATACCATTAATGTTGTAAGAACTACACTCATGTTACCTGATTTGTGTTTCTCTGTTATTTCTTTAGATGCATAGATTATGGTAAATAGATAGATAGATAGATAGATAGATAGATAGATAGATAGATAGATAGATAGATAGATAGATATGACTTATTTTTGTGGGGCTGGGAAGTGAACCTAGGGCCTCGTACTTGTTAAGTAAGAGTTCTACCACTGAGCTACATCTCAATCCCACACCCTCTTTTTAAAATCAGTTTCCTGTGGATTTGTTATTTTTATTACAACTTAAAATATTCATTATTACCTTTAGTGATGGTTTCTGCTGTTTGCTTATTTTCTAGACTATAGAATTTTGCCCCTCTGTAATTTTCTCCTACTTTTTGGGGTTTTATTATTTCCTTCTATTTTGAAATTTTTCTCTTTAAAAAATAATGAACAAATACATAAAGAAGGAAAGAGATGTTCGATTATGTCAAATATGCATGTAAGTTAATAGGAAAAAATGAGAAAGTTGTTCAAATTGGCAAATAGCAGATCATTAATGACCTTTCAGAGGTTTTTATTGTACAAAATTTGGTGTCAAGCACACTGAGCTATACTAGTAGAATTTGTTATGGGTTTTGACTATACAATATGTAAATTCAATTCCTTGTAAAAATTCTTGAGAATGTCCACTTCTAACACCACACACAAACACACGCACACACACACACACACACACACACACCAATTCATGAAGGGAGTGAAAAACACATTGGATTCATAGAAAATTCCAGGATGTCACCTTTCCAAGAAACAAGGTGAAGACCCACAAGCTAGGTTTGCCCACCAGACACACACCTAATGATGGAGAGAGTTCCTCTGATGGTAGCAGGCTGCAGAAACACCAAGTTTCTGAGGGCATAAATGAGAATGGTCCTGGTAAAGGAGCGTGATAGCTATGTACTTGCAGAGCAGGCAGTAAAAGCTTCAAAGTCCGGTTTCCAGAAGTGGTCTCAATCATCAGCTCTGCCGTTTGGTTGAGGGTCATTCGGAACTATTGTCTTAGTCAGGGTTTGGTTGCTGTGAAGAGATGCCATGACCAAGGCATTCTTAAAAGAGAAAGTATTTAATTGGGGCCACCTTACAGTTTCAGAAGTTTAGTCCATTGTCGTCATGATGGGGAGCATGGCAGCATGCAGACAGACAAGTGCTGGAGCAGTAACTGAGAACTACATCCTGATCCATAGGCAGAGAGAAAGAGAGTCTAGGCTGGCATGAGCTTTTAATACAAAAGGCCATACCTACTCCAACAAGGCCATGTCTCCTTAGTCCTTCCAAATAGTGTCACTCCCTGGTAACTAGGCATTCAAATATATGAGTCTATGGGGGCCATTCTTATTCAAACCACCACAACTATGCAGCCCTCAATCCACATATCTTGTCTTGGTTGAGATTCTGTGAACTGACCAACATTACACTCAATTTGTTCTCTGCTGAAAGCAGCCAGCCTTAACTCTGCTGCTTTCAAACTGATATTAGGAATGAAAATTCAACCTCCATAATCCTAACATCCGATGAATATAACCATTGTCAGTTTTGTATTTGGACACGACCCCTTAGAGGTAGCCTGTGTTCCAACAGATGGCCCTACATCTGTCACACAATGGAAACAGTAAGAGGAGTCAGTGGGCTTTAAAAAGAGAACATGAATTTAAGAGGAAAAAGTGATGGAGGGAGTGTGAGAAACATTGGACAAGGGGGTATAGAGGAGTGGATTTGATAAAACACATTGTATTTGTATATAAAATTCTCAAACAATGTATAAGTAAAATAAAACATCTTTTCCCACTACTTTCATCAAATTAGATTAAAAAAAACTGGTCTCTGCCTTAGCATAGTTATGATTATTTATAAGACACTATACACAATATCTGCCAGGTAGCTGGTGCTGAAGAAGTCAGGTCAAGGGAAATGAAAAGTTACATAAGCCCCTGAGACATTGACTCGGTCTCATTTAAAACTGTTTAAACCCTTGTGTCATGGGCCATATTGTTAATGAGAAACTTTGCAGTGAAGGCAAACAGTGTAGCCTTGACCTGAAGGGTTTTAAGTGAAGCAGGCCTGGGTGCTAACTCCAGAGGAAGCAGGGTTCAGAGACAAATTCCTGTCTGTTTGAGAGTTAGACCCCCTTGAGCTTGTTGGTAAGATGACAAGTAGGAACTAGGAAAGAAAGAGCAATTTGAACAGAAAAGGGCTGTTGATACAAGTGCTTTCAAGAGCTCAAGATTCTGGGTTGGAATTATCTTTGCTGTAAAAATAAGGAAGTCAAGTCAGAGAATGTTACATGTCAGTTACCGCCAGGCATAAAGAATAAGAAGTATTAGTCAGGTGTCGGAAAGTTCCTGTTTAAGCTAAATCCATACATACCCTGTGCCTTGTCATCATAAAACTGAATTGTTTATGGAAGAAGGCAAGAAGCTCTCCCGTGATTTTCTGTTTCTAGCCACGTAAGTTTTATAGTTATCTCCCCTGGAATGTAAACCTTACCTACGAAGCCACGGTAACTGTGGGGCTTCCTCTCTGCGCCTGTTGTAAAAGCTGTATCTGGCCACATTATGTTTATTATAAGAGTAATTTTCACTCGCCTATGTTTCTTGGAGCAAGCAGAGATTCTGCTCTTGTAGACTACAGTGTGTGCATCAGGTTGGTGCTGAGGGCGTCTGTAAACTTGCTAACCATATTCTCTCCTGCCTACTCAGCAGACCTTTTAGTCCTTGTCCTTGGCGAATCTGTTTATAAACTGAAGTCTGTGGTTCTCGCAGAGTCTTTCCCAAACACGCCATGGAACCTATTTCCTTCCTCTCTTCCTTTCTCTCTGCTCAAGCCTGGAAGGACAATGGAATGAGAGGTCAACCAAAACGGACTAGGAAGGAGAAAACAGGCAGGAAACAGAACTTCATTTCTGAAGTTAATTTTTGACAGTTTTATACATCTGTATATTGTGAATATATGCACTCTGCTACCCCTTTTTATCCCCGTCCCGTTCCTACAGACCCATTTCTTGTTCCCAACTAGACCTTCCTGCTTTCGTGTGTGTGTGTGTGTGTGTGTGTGTGTGTGTGTGTGTGTGTGTGTGTGTGTGAAGGTCATTTCTAGAAGACAGTGTTTTCTGAGACTCCTCCCCATCCTCTGGCCTTGATAATCTTTCCACTTCCCTTTTCCATGACATTCACTAGTTCTCCAGGCATAGATGCTCTAGGTGTCCTATTTACAGCTAAGTACTCAACGGTCACTTATTCTTAGCATCTTGATCAGCTAGGAGTCTCTTTTGCCCACTGTGAAAAGAGAAGCTCCTCTGCCTGAGGACAGCAGTGCTAGTCTAAGAGAAATATAAACATGTAGGAGGCAGTTTGTAGCCTCCACTTCTGAAGCCTGGAGATGGGTGCAATAGGACAGGGAGATAAGATAGCAACTGTACAGATGCATGGAGAGTTGAGTAAAGGTAATAAATGGAACCACAGAAATGATCAAAGGGAAATACTCTTTTAATTGGGGAGTGTATGCATTTGTATGGAAGATGAGACATAGGAACCCACTGAGAAATATTGGAAGAGTCCAGAGACAGAAAGTCATCAAACAGAATCTTGGAGAAACCAAGAAGCTGTGGGATAGAGGACACAAAGCACAAAGCCAGTATTTGAGGGGAAAGGGGGCCATTCTTCATTTGTAAATAAAGAGGAAGAGCAGATGGACATGTATGAACAGGACAGCTCATTCTTAATCCCTTCAATATTCCAATAAGACAGGAAGATAGATAAGTCAGGCTGAGGGGCTGTGAAAAATGAGGCATGCTTGGAAACTGTTCAGAGTAGAGAACTCCAGATACATGGAGAGTTGAGTGAAGGTAATAAATGGAGCCACAGCAGGATACAAATAAAACTCCAGTAGATTCAACATGCAGTTCCTGGATACAAGTGGGTGTAGACGGTGTAGAAAATCATTAACATCCATTTAAATATTAGGAACAATGGTCTTTCCATGAGGCTACAGAGCTCACAGAATGACCAAAGAGCAAAGAGAACCACATAGAATATCGGAATGATGGAACCAGGTGTCAGGAATGGCGATGCATACCTTTAATCCCAGTGCTAGGAAGGCAGTGGCAGGAAGATCTCTGTGAATTCAAGGCCAGTCTGGTCTATAGAGTGAGTTCCAAGGCAGCCAGAGTTATATATTAAGACCCTGTCCCCATGCCCCAGAAAAATGTCAAAACCAGAAGAAAATGAGGCTTATATCTCTAATGCCAGACAGGTGATAACCCACTGGAAGTATTCAATAGTACTGTAAAGTGTCCCAAATAATTTGAAAATGTGGTAAGTCAAAATATCCTTGATGGTTTGAATTTTGAAATCAATACACATTAGACCAGAATAGAAGTACACATCATCACCTTGGTGGTGAGAATTGCTCCCCAGCCACTGGACTAGATAGTATGATCTGACCAAACATATTTCTATATCTAAGGAAAGTGTCTATCAGGCTGAGATTCAGAGGGAGACAGGGAACAGAGGAAGCCCTCTGAATGAATGAAGTCCCGAGTGAATGTACATTGTTGACATGAGCTGGCAATGTAGAGAAATCCTAGGGTCAGACCCATGGAGAAAGGCATCCCCACGCTGGAGTGAGGCTCATAGGGAAACAGCAAAGGCCCTCCGGTTCGTGTGTGGGTGTTGACAGTATATGCAGAAAATGTCCACTCTAGCTCTCTCTCCCCAGATGTTTCTGGACTGAAGACGGCTTGCCTACAGAAACTTCTCCTGCTGAGATTAGCTTGATCCAGTTGTGTACCATAAATGCTGTCTCCTTGTTTATCTGTATGCAGTAACTCTGCCTCCATGAACATGTGGAACATCTGGGGTGTTCCAGTTTCTCCATCAGAGAATCCAGTCGGTCTGATCCCAGCTTTTCTATGTATCTGTGCGTTTGTCTTTCCTTCATTCCTTCTCCCACCCGAGTCCATCCAAGTCCCCAGGGCCACACAAAGGACACAGCAACTGTCCAAGGAAAAGTTCTTCCTGTCTGTGTCTTTGAAGTTTTCTGGTTCCTTTGGCAAGATCCTCTTGAAAACATAATGAAGAGTGACAGGTGACCTTGGCATTGTCCCTTATCTGTTTAATGTCCTAGAGAAACCCTCAGCATTTCTTTGGTATTGGCAGTCATGGTTTGAATGAGAATGGCCCCAATAGCTTTACATGTTTGCGTTATTAGTGCCCAGTTGATAAACTGTTAGGAGGGACTAGGGAGTGTGGCCTTGTAGGATTAGGTGTGTCACTGAGGGTGGCTTTGCAGTTTTAAAAGCCAATAGCAAGCCCAGTCTCTCTCTCTCTCTCTCTCTCTCTCTCTCTCTCTCTCTCTTTCTCTCTCCCTCCCTCCTTCTGCTTGCTGCCTGTGGATTAGGATGTAAATCTCTCATGCCTGTTATGTGCCTCCATGCTCCCCACCATGATGATGACAAAGTGTCTGAAACCTTTTACAAATCTAAAAGGTCTTCCTGCCTAAAAAATGCAAACCAACCAGCAGCCACCAACAACAGTACAATGTGCCAAATGGGTAGAACAGCAGAAGAAGGATTCACATTTAAACTTAAGTGTAACATGAATCTTTTTTTTTAAGATTTATTTATTTATTATGTATACAGAAGAGGGTGCCAGATGTCATTACAGATGTTTGTGAGCCAACATGTGTGTGCCGGGAATTGAACTCAGGACCTCTGGAAGAGCAGTTGGTGCTGGTGCTCTTAACCTCTGAGCCATCTCTCCAGCCCGTAGCATGAATCTTAAAAGGCCTAAATAAAAACAAACCCAAAGCCAGGTATTGGGGTGAACGCTGAAAGATCAGAGAAACAGAACCAGCCACTGCTTCCTCACCTCACCAATTCCTCAGCTGATCTCGTTTCCTCAAACTAGAAGCCTCTGTGTCCTCATCCGAATGGATCTCAGCTGAACTGCTGCTCAAAAGCCTAAAAGCTTAACCAGGCTCTAGTTCCTTGTCCTCACGGCTTATTTACCTTTCTGTTTCCTGCCATCACTTCCTGGAATTAAAGGTGTGTGTCACCATGCCTGGCTGTTTCCAGTGTGGCTTTGAACTCACAGAGATCCAGACAGACCTCTGCCTTTGGAATGCTAGGATTAAAGGTGTGTGTGCCACCATTTTCTAGCCTCTATGTCTATCTAGTGGCTGTTCTGTCCTCTGACCCCAGATAAGTTAATTAGGGTGAATATATTGGGGAACACAATATCACCACACTTAAGGGCTTGTATCTATCTGTGTGACCAAAAGCTCCTTTGAGTCCTTTGCCTGCCTAGAAGATAAAATAAGGTGTTTAGTATGTTCCCAAAGTGCCCATGTCTACCTAACCATCCTCTCATTTTCCCCTATCTCTAACTTTCACACTGGAGTTGTTGTTGTTGTTGTTGTTGGTGGTGGTGGGTGGTGGTGGGTGCATGCATGCAGTGCACACACAGAGACCAGAAGAGAATGCCCAGCTATCCCATTCCATCACTGGGAACCTTATTCCCTTGTGGCAGGTGCTCTCTCTGAACCTGGAGCTAGACTGGCAGCCAGCATGCCTCTCTGTTCCTCCCACAGCACTGACATTGCAGGTACACACACCTGACCACATCCAGCCTTTAAGGTGGTGCTGAAAATCTAAACAGGTCCTTAGTACTTATACAATAAATGCTGTTACCCACTGAGCTATTTCCACAGTGCTTATTCTGGTGTTTTTAATGAATGTTACAAGGTAAGATATGGGAACAAAGGAGAATGAAAGGACTATTTAAGATAAAAACTATGAAAGACCCCAGATTTTTTCCAGCTGCGCAATAAGAAAAGAGAGTCATACAAGTACAAGTATACATCAGTTTTGAGTGCTGAATCTTGTTAATAAATCCTCTAGCTGGTAAAGACTAGGCAGTCTGTATGGGCTGAGGTAGTAAGTAGGGATCAGGCTTGTGCCTCTGGTACCTAGAAAGACAAGTTGGGAGCCCTGTAGGTCCCAGGAAGCCACAAGAGATAGATGTGTGGAAGTAAGAAGAAAGCCTGGTTCAAAGGACCCAGCAACTTGTAAAGATCCAGAGTAGCAAGAGAGCTAAACAGAACACCAGGGGCAGAAATGTCGCTGTGTACTTTCAAAGGATGTGATTAGTAACCATGACGCAAAGTGTCAAGTCTGGGATAGGCGTCTCTGTGTACGGGAAATCTGTTCTTCATAATTTCATGAAAGGGGTAATTGAACAAATCTGGAAAACATGAAGGAATTGAACTGAATTTAAATCAGATTTAGAGAGGTGTCCCTCATGGTGGAAGATCAGGGGTCAGGGCAGGGCAGGTGTGCAAGCAGGGCTTCTGGCTGCCCCCCTCACGAATGCTTCTGATTCTTTCAAAGGGAACCTTCCTACTCCCATTGAGGGCTCATGGTCTGGCCTCAGTGCTGCTGCTGCTGCTGCTGCTGCTGCTGCTGCTGCTGCTGCTGCTGCTGCAAAAGACCCTGAAGATCCATATCGAGACCACATAAGCCCACGCATTGTCTGTAGGTTTCTACCCAGGGTCCACCACCACTAAGCCTCACACAGTAGGGCCTTGGATGCAAGTTCTCTTTCTCCCGAGAGAACTCATGCACCAGGACACAGCCCAATGACTACAAACTAGACTGGCCAGGACAGGACTCCGGTTCCTGCCTTGTGTCATTAAGGTTAACCGACACACACTAGTTTAAACAGTGCTAAAGTTAGAAGACGAGTGTGTTCTAGAATGGTTCTTACCACAGAGTGATGTGGTTAGGAACCAAGGCTCTTTCCAGCTTTCCCCTGCTGCTATGTCTAATGTTATGCTGCTGTTCACAGTCACAAGACAGATACTGTTTTTCATGTGCCCCTTAATGACAGTATCCAAGGCAGATATGGAGGGAAGGAGTATCGTGACTCACTTCCTAGATCTTTCTTTTCGGAAAGAAAACGTTTTTTCAGAACCACCGCCCTGCCTTACCACTACACCTACCTCTATCAAACTAACCCCATAGCACATCTGGGAGAACTGGATCTATCCAGCTGCCAAGGAAGTTTGAGAAGAGAAGGTATGATGCTAAACCTCTGTCAGGAGAAACAGACTTGGCCTCAAAGCAAAGACAATTGACTGTGGGTATTTTAAAATCTCTGATAGGCTACTATCATAGAGCAATGTATCACTTCCCAACTTGGTGGCTAACAAAAACATTCTTTTTTTAAACTAGATTGACTGGGAAGTTCTGCTGTGGTTGGTGTGGCTTGACACTTGCTCTTTCGTTTGCAGTCAGTTCGTGGTGGGTGGCTGGGGCTAGCCACTATGGCTAGGTCCCAACTGCATGGCATGCCATTCCTCACCATCTAGTAGATGCCATCTAGTCCAGGCTTGTTCTGACAATAGACATAAGGAGCCCGAAAGAAAATCAGAAACTTGCGAATTCTGTTGAAGCCTAGGTACCGCAAAATCACCCCAACCCCATCTATTAGCTGGGAAGAAGGCAAGGCAGACCTTGGTTCCAGGGGAAAAGGAAATAGACATCGGGCCCCATAGGAGATGTGATGATGTCCCAAAGAGCATGCATGCAGGTAAAGAAGAGCAAAAGCTGTCCATCAGAGCAATCAGTGAAACTTGCTGTGATTTGGCATACGACCACAGACCTGTCATTAGACACACAGCCACGGACATGTCACTCAACCTTTCAGGCTCAACTTCTCCACGTGAAAAACAGAGATAGTAAAATGCATCTTAGAGGCTGCAAAATTGTATACATAATTGTATACATATTGATACACATCAAGTAACATGAATATGTCATCATGTACCCTATAATAACAGTGTTGGTCCTCGTGATTATTGTCATGATTCATCGTCAATGACCAAACCAAGTCTTAAATCCATTATTGACAGAGGTATAAATAACAAGAAATTTTATGCCTGGGACCAGTATGAATTTCATCCTCATATTTCTTTAAGTTAACTTTGTAACTCACCACACTTCTCACAGATTGGTCAGATGATGACATTATCTTCTGCTCTGTTTAGCTAATTCTATTTGCTAACAAGAAGCTTACTCAGTTGCCCCTCTCCCCTAAAGGGGTCCCTAAGATGTTCACATGTGAATTCTGCTAATATTTTAATTGCAACAATCTAAAAATATTTATTTGTCCCTAGTAAATTAGAGGGGGGCGTTCTTTGGGCAGACGATTTGTTTAGACCATTCAGGGTATGCTTGAGGGAGTGGAGAGAAAGAGGAGAACATTCCTTGGTATTTATCTGTGCCCTAGCAGTCAAGGGAGTAGCCCAAAGTAGAGGGGTGAATTCATGTTAGTGTGACTATCTTAGTTCTCTGCTCCTGCTAGGGCAAGATAAATGAAGCACCAGAGTACTGACCACCCATGTCGGTGCAAGACAAATTCATTTGACCTTGACCCTCCATTAGAAAGACACTGCCCTGCCCGGAAGGGTTTCAGAACTCAGCACTCACATACAGTATAAATGCATGCCCATATGTATTTGCAAGGAGATACCTGAAGAGAAACCTTATGCTTCACAAAACAGTGCATGCCCTTGGACATGCCCTACCTTCTTGTAGTTTCTCTTCTGTTTAATCTTCATGATCCAAAATGACGTGGTGACCAATTTGATTGATAGAAAGGGTTGTTTTCTCTTTTTAAAAAAAATTATTTATGTAATACTACAGAGGAATTTTGTGCAACATTGTTCTACTTTCCAGAAACTTCATCTCTTTCCAGACTTACTGAAGGGGCAATATCAGAAACTTCAGTGGCTGAAGCTGCCTGTACACTGCTCAGGAGGGAGTCTGTAGGAAAATGCCTAGTGTCACACCGGACTTGGCCACTTATGAATTTTATGACCCTTGTGCAGTGGAGTCTTGCTGTCCTGAAAAGATAGGGATGGTCCATCACCACATGTGCATGGAGGGAAGTCACTTGGAGCACTTAGTACAAACGAAGCTTGACATTGTCTCTTACTGTGCCCTGGTGAGATGTCAGCCTTCACTCTTGGTGAAGCTCTTCCAGCCAACTTATTTCAGATGAAGAGCTCTCAGACAGGTGGGCTAGGACCAGAGGCAATGTAAGACTTAATGTGGAAAGGTTAGCATGTCAAGACAGCCCCAGATAAGGCTGACAATGATGGCTCCAACTCCTAACTTCATGTCTTCTTCTTGAATTTTTAGAGCTGAGGACTGAACCCTAAACCCAGGGCCTTGCACTTGCTAGGCAAATGCTCCTCACTGAGCTAATCCCCAACTACAACCTCCTCCTCTTCTTTTAAAATAATCCACTAAATCCAATTAACATTGTTCATATGTACATGGACCATGTGTCCATATGTGTATGGACAGACCATCAACTGAAACAGAAATACTACCCATGACACCCATCCTCAAAGAAGAATGATTATTCCTCCCCCAGCCTATCAACTACTAGCATCTCCTGAGTAAGACTTGGGACCTGGAGATCATTTCCCACTGTCTCTTCAGGAATCATGGCTGGCTTGATCTTGTGTAGGTTTTATACATATAACCACAACTTATACAACAGCTCTGTCATGTTCAGAAAAGAGCATTCCCCAGCACTATTCTTCATTCTCTGACTCTTAGATTCTTTCCACCTCCTCATCCACAATGTTCTCTGAGCCTGGGAAGAGAGTAAGGGGTTGATACAAATGTCTTATTTAGAGCTGATTTCTCCATCTCTTACTCTCAGCCCTTCAATCAGTTACATGTATTTACTGCTGCCCACTACAAAATAGACATTTCTCTCACTATGTTTGAGGACACACCAGGTCTATAGCTAATATATACATACATACATATATATATCACATATAATCATATGGTTAATATATAATATGTGTGTATATGTTATATAATGTAATATATATGGGTATATATAATATAAATATTAAGAAGGAAATTTGACAAAATAACCATTTAACAAAATAAGAACAGCAGATTAATCCTAGAACCTATGTTGTTCCTTTTCTTTTGTTTTCTTTCTTTCTTTCTTTCTTTCTTTCTTTCTTTCTTTCTTTCTTTCTTTTAACCAGAATTACAATATCAGGCATGAAATTCCCTCCTGTGAAGAAGGCCTCAAATCCAATAAGAGAGCAATTAGTTATCCCATAATAGTCAAGCCACTGTTGCACCACTGGATTTCTTGCCTGGAAGGTTGGCATTGCAATGTATAAGGTCCAGCGCCAGGCAAGACAGATAATGTCTTTTCTCCACCAGACAACTTCATAGCATCTTCCCACACTAGGACAGCTAGTAAACAGGAAGAAAGTCTCCTGGTTGGTTTGAGACTGATTTCTCTGTGTTCTACGGCCAAAATATGTGGTGTCTTCAGTAATAGGGTTTTACCTTGTAATTAAAGGGGTAACCAATGACAACAACAACAGCCTGTAGAGTGTCCCTGTCAAACAACTCATAGAGAGGTATCCCATGCCTGGCACATGATTTTTATTTAATAACTCATATCTTCCAGTAGTGGCATTGTCCAACTATGCAGGGCACTTGCATTTGAAGACATTTTTTAAAGTATATCTTACTAACAGGTAGGATTCTATAAGATGTTTTCATAATTCCTCGGTTTAGATTAGCTCACCCAATACCTTCTCCTCTCCTCTACCCCAACCCCAAGCTACCAGCCCCACTTAGTCCTATAACTTCCATTATGCCCCCTCTTCTTTCATATGATGTGTATTCTGCTATCCATTCAACTATATTTTTAATTATGCTGTGAGATACTAGACTTCCATATGATGTTTTTTTGTACTCTTTCTTTAGTTATCCCCCATTTCTCCCATAGTCTACCCCTTCCTGCTTAAGCCGTCCTACCTCTGTACTCCACCAATCTACTTCTGTTTTCCCTATAATCTACTACCACCATCCCTTACTGTATCCTTTCCCCAACGACCCATTTCTAGCTTTCACGTGTATCCAAGTGAAAGAAAACAAAGGTTTGCCCCTAAGATCCACATACGAGAGAGAACATGTGACATTTGTCTTTCTGGGACTGAGTTACCTCACTTTGTATAATTCTTTCCAGTTCCATTCATTTGCCTGCAAATTTTATGATTTTATTTTTCCTTACAGCTGAACAACATATTGTGCATATGTACCTCATTTTTTCTTAGCCATCAACCTGCTTATGGACATCTAGGTTGATTCCACTTCCTAGCTGTTGTGAATAGAGCAGCGATGAACATGGATGGGAAGTATCTCTGTGGTAGGCTATAAAGTCCTTTGGGTGTAATTTTAGGAGTGGTATAGCTGGGTCATATGGCAGTTCTATTTCTGTTATCCTTCCCTCCTCCCTCCCCCCTCCACTCCCTTCCCTCCCACTCCCTCTCTTCCTTCCTTCCTTAGAAACCCCACATTGATTTCCAAAGTGGCTGTGCTAGTTTACACTCCCACCAACAGCGTGCAAGAGTTCTCCTTTTACCACATCCAGGCCAGCATTTGTCATCGTCGATGTCTCTGTTGATGGTCATTTGGAGTGGGCTGAGGTAGAACCGCCAACTATTCATCTGCGGTCCCCCAGTGGCTAAGGATGCTGAGAAATTTTTAGGTGTTTCCTAGCCATTCGTATTTCTTCTTTTGAGAATTTCCTGCTTAGTTCCATGGCATAGTTTTAATTGAGTTCTAATTTTCTTTTTGCAAATTGTATTTTATATTGATTGTGGATTTCACACCATGCATCTCGATCCCACTCATCTCCCTGTCCCTTCCCAGAATGGAAAAATATCTTTGTGGAAGCTGTAGTGTGACACAGGGAGTCGCACGGTCCTTTAGTCCACATATTGTCACTTGCCAGTGTGCATTGCACATTTTGTTCAGTACTGCTTTGACTGTCCTTGGTCTTGTGTGCCTCCATATAAATTGTGAGGTTGTTTTTTCTATATCTGTAAATAATGGCCTTTGAAGTTTGATTGGGATCCCATTGAATCTGTAGCTGGGTTGCCATTTTCACAAGATTAATTTTTCCAATCCATAAACATGGGATGTCTTTCCACCTTCAAGGGTCTTTCTCTGTTTCTCTCTTCAGTGTCTTAAAGTTTTCATTGTACAGGTCTTTTTTTCCTTGGTTAGGTTTATTCCAAGTTGCCCTATATTTTAATGGCTATTGTGAATGGTATTGTTCCTTTGACTTCTCTTTCACTATGTTGATACGTTATTTAACTTTAAACAAATACATAAAACCAGATTTGGGGGCTAATATTTGTGCAAATGAGATAAAGCAATCTAAGCAAAGGCAGCCCTTCCCCAGACACACAGCCTATGTGAATAAGCTGAGGGCTGTGAGGCCCCAAATGCCCAGTGCCCTAGTGTAGGATACAGTTTGTTCTCTCATCCATGGTGGCTTCACTAGACCAAGCTGACTGACAGTTCATCTAAGTGCCAATGCCCCTTCTGGGATTGCCCTCCAAATCCCATATCGTTTGACTCTTCCTAATGGCTGCAAATCTGGAAATGCCCAAGCCAAATTTGCTATGGAAACAGCTGTGTTAGTCAGGGTTCTCTAGAGTCACAGAACATATGGAATGAATCTCTCTATAGGTAGGTAGGTAGGTAGGTAGGTAGGTAGGTAGGTAGGTAGATAGATAGATAGATAGATAGATAGATAGATAGATAGATGATAGATATGATTGATAGATAGATAGAGAGACATGATAGATAGATAGATAGATAGATAGATAGATAGATAGATAGATAGATAGATAGATAGATAGATGATAGATATGATTGACGGATAGATAGAGAGACATAGATAGATATAGATAGATAGATAGATAGATAGATAGATAGATAGATAGATAGATAGATAGATAAATGATAGACAGTACTTATAGGCTGTAGTCCAACAGCGGGTAGCTGTGAATGGAAAGTCCAAGAATCTAGAGTTGCTCAGTCTCACGAGGCTGGGTATCTCAGCTGGTCTTCTTTATGTGCTGGAATCCCCAAGAAGTAGGCTCCAATGCCGGTGAAGGAATGGATGTGCTGACAAGGTGAGGGCAAGCAGGCAAAGGATGAACACACCCCCTTCCTTCTTTCCTTGTCCTTCCAGCCTCAAGGTCTGGATTAAAGGTGTATGTCACCCAGTCTCAAAATCTGGAATAAAGGCACGTTGTCTTCTTGCCTCAAGGTCCAAATCACAAGTTTGCCCTCTATTTCTGGATTATAGTTCATTCCAGATACAGTCAAGCTGACAACCAAGAATAGTCATCACAACAACCAAAATCGTTTTGATCCCAGATGTGATGGCAGAGAAAATGTGCCACTCAAATCTGTGTCCAGGAATAGAATTAGCTGATAACCCGCCTATTGCTATTCCTTTACCACATACTTCCACCATTTACCCTGCAGCCCATGACTGAGGACAGTGAGATGTGAAGGCAGGTCCCATTTAGAAAACATAGAACTGAAGGGCTCCCTATTGGCCTAAATAAAAATTACCAGAACTGTGCTGCAGCGTGAGAATCTTCTTGGCTGTCTCTTTTTTTTTTTTTTTTTTTTTTTTTTTTGGTTTTTCGAGACAGGGTTTCTCTGTGTAGCTTTGCGCCTTTCCTGGAACTCACTTGGTAGCCCAGGCAAGCCTTGAACTCACAGAGATCCGCCTGACTCTGCCTCCCGAGTGCTGGGATTAAAGGCGTGCGCCACCAATGCCCGGCTTGGCTGTCTCTCTCCTTTCTCTATCCTGCCTCTGGTGATGATCTGGGACACAGTCTGAAGACTACCTGCCTTCCTTGCTTCCCCCTCCCCCTGGCATATCCCATCCTATCTTGTGGTCTTCTCATCAAATCCAGATTATGGCACTAGGTCTAGTGAAGAGGAGGCTAGCCAGTTTGTTTAATACAGACTTAGGAAAGAACCCAGAAAGAGCAATTTAAAAAAAAAAAAAAAAAAAAAAAAAAAAAAAAAAAAAAAAAAAAAAAAAAAGAAGAAGAAAGACATGCTTTCTTCTGTAATTGATAAAAAGTACTTAATAAATATGGGCTAAGTATTGCATAAGATAAAGTGATGCTCCCTAAATGGCTTAAATGCCTACTGGTTCACGAGGAAAGTCAGAGACTTAGGGATAGCTAGTTATCACTGGGAGTGAGCTGGAGTCCTTCTGATGTTTGTTTTGTTCTCATTCTATACCTCCCACTAGTTTCTGTTTTCTTTCTCTTCTTTATAGACTTTCAATTGAATCCAGTGCATTTTGATCATATCTACTACTTTCTCCCTCATTCCAACCCCTCTACACTCCCTCTCAAACTTGCATCTTCTGCTGTGAACCATAGTCTTTACTGAGTCCAATTAGTGTTGCCCTGATGCAAATGAGTGTGTCTTCCCACTTTTTCACACCTACCTGCAAAGTCAAGGGAGAAGGCCCATGACTGCCATTGCATCCTCATGCTTCCTGGGGACACCAGTGCCTCAGTGGGGCACAGATGCTCCAAGCTGCTCCTTGTCCTCTAACACCTCCTGGACAAGCCAAAGTCCTGGGAAGCAGGAGGATGTGAAGCTGTGTTCCTCTCCACTCCATGAGGCCATGTTGACTTGGCCTGTCTGGAGACACCTCTTGGGAAGCTCCATCAGAGTGCCAGTCAGTCCTGTGATTCACACGGAACTCAAAACAGACCCAGGAGACTGGTAAAGACACCCGCTTTTCACCCTCAGCTAAGCTTTTCTATTTCTATCCTCTTGCAAACTCTCTTGGGCCTCTGCAGCCAGAAAATCCTAAAGAATATGAAAGGTCTTACGGACTACATATTTTATAGTTTTTATAGTTTTGTTTTTCGTATTTCCTAAATTTTGATATTCATTCCTGTCTGTGTCTCTGCTGCTTCGAAGCTGAGGCCTTCCTGATCCTGGAGAAGCTGCCTCTCCCATAACCAGTTCCTACAGACAGCAAGCAACTCCTCTGTAAGTATATTGCAGGCAACAATACAGAGCCTCTGTGTACTAACTGCCTCCTTCACAAGGTTTTATGGGTAAGGCTCCATCCTACTGTCCTGACCATCCAGGGTCAGGCATGGGGCAACTAGGGCCCATCTCCAACAGTCAACCTCAAATCTGCCCAGACTAACTTACTCTGCTTTGACTATTTCTTCCAAGAGACTATAAGACACTCAGATAGACAGACAGACAGACAGATGCACCACAGAAGCTCTTGTCTATGCTTTACCCTTATCCTTTCTGTTACTAGACTTACCCTGATTTTTCCTCATGTGGCCCTGGGTGCAATGGTACAACCTCACTTCTTGGGAACTGTAACAAATCATCAACATCAGTTGCCTTTTGGCCTGTTGGGCTTACCATACCAGAATAATAAAAACAAATGGATATTTCAGAGATTCCTGTGTAGGGATATATACACTAATAATAGCCAGTCCCAAACTTCGTGTCGGGTATTTGAACTGCCCACATGTGTTTATATTTATATATAAACATTTTCCTGATTGTTTTAAAGATCTTTAAATGTGTGTGTGTGTGTGTGTGTGTGTGTGTGTGTGTGTGTGTGTGTGTTGTGTACAGATGTCCATGGAGGAAGAGGGTGTTGGATTCCCTGGAGCTACAATTGCCCTGGGTTGTCAACCAGCTAAGGAAGGTGCTGAGAACAGAACTCTGGTCCTCTGCAAGAGCAGCATACCACCAAGCCATCTCTCAAGACTCCTCTCAGTTATTTTCCTTCTATTGGTGACTGCCTTAATCTTAGATTCAAAAAAAAAAATTGGGGGTTTTGTGAGCCATGGCAGCATTACAGCAGGACACATAGACCTTCTGTGGGACTGAGCGTGGGGCTCTGCGGCTCGAGTGTAAGGCAGAAGCTCTGTACTGCTTCAAGAACTCTCAGAGCAGAACCAAAAACAGCAGCCACGGCCTCTGGCTCCTCTTAAACTCTTCCCCTGGGCCAGGCACCGTGCAGGTGATTTTCATGCATCAACTCAGTTAATCTCCGTGTCAGAACTGAGGTCGAGGCCCAAGGAAGTGATGGTTGCCTGCCCTGTCTCACAGTCAACCTGCAGTTAGCGAGCTAGAAAGGCGTTTGTCCCGCAATGTTAGAGCTGCAAACAGCCTTCAGACCCCACAGTTCCCCAGGTCACAGATGGAGCAACTACCTTTCTGTGTCCCTCTCCACGTCAAAGTTTTGCTGTTTTCTGAGCTCAGTTTCCATATGAAGCAGGTTTAGCCTGATTTTCTTGTATTAAGTTCTGACTCTTGTGACCTCTAACCTGGAGATGTCGTGTAAGGGAAGGGACACCTACTATAATAATCTCAACCCCCCCCCCATAATCCATCACATATCCTTCAAAAGCACCAAAAGGAAATGTGTTACAATAACCAAACATACCTAGTGTATATCATGGGGCTTGCTTAAATATTTCCCATTTATGCTATTTTGAGAACTGGCTTCCATCCCAGTTCCGACAACAGTGTTCAAGATTAAGTGAAAGAGCATGTGAGTATAGTAATTGAAAATAGGATTTCCCCCTCAAAGGGATGCAGTTATGAGCTTACTCTCTTATGTGTGTGAGAGCCCCTTTTTGAGCATTTGAGAAATATGGATTTTTGCAGTTGTCTGACTTGCTGGAAAAAAATGTGTGTTCTATTAGGTTTCTAGAGGACAATGGCATGTCAACTCTAATCAGCCTTCCCCTTCAAGATTCTGCAGAAGCCAGCCCCAGGAGCCCTCCTCAAACTACGTCTCCCATAGCCCCCGCCTTGAGCTTGGCACAGGCACAAACACTTTGCTGTTCTCTGCCCCTGTTGTAATAATAAAGCCAAGGGTCCTAGACAGCAACAGTCACCACAGGACTGTCTCCGTGCCAGCTCAAGGGGCACTAGGAACTCAGCTCCTGGCCACAGTCCCACTGTTTTCTTGGACTGAAGCCCTTCATGGCACAGCTCCATCTATGGGCATGGACCATCTTGGGAGCAAACCCATCGGCTGATGACAACCTGATGCAGCCATTTGGCTAGGATGTTCTGAGCACAATGATAATCAAGTCTTGATGAATTGGATGAACCATCTTTCTTCCCACCCTGCATGCTTCTGCACCAAAGGGAAGAAAGCTTGGGACATGATATTTTTCCATGGTGGAACAGCTGGCTTAGATCTATGAAATTGCAGCTTTAAATTAATGCATTTTATATTTGCCCCATCAATTAAGAAAAACAACAATGCATTGAAGAATTGGAAAGGAGGCTTTGTAGTTTTTTTAAATTGTGCCCAAAGGTTCTTGGGTTTAATTTTGGAGAAGGTAGGAATCTCAGACTATAGTATCTGCCAAGCGAACTCATTGGATTCATAGTTGTATTTGTGCCTTGGATTCTCCCAATTAGAATCATTTCTTCTAATGTTCCAAACATAGTTTCAAGTTTTATTTCAATCTGCAAACATGCCCAAACCCTATCAGTGGAGTCTCATGTTCTGTTGTCATTCAATGTCCTCTCACAGTTGTGGGGTGACTGAGTTAGCTCTTTCCTATAGGCACTCACTATATTATTTTGTCCACTTGTGAGGCTAAGAGTGTACTGCCATGCCTTGGTCAGCCCCAGCTTCCTTCCCAAACTGTCCTCTGTCTCCAGTAGATGAGAGAAAACACTGGGGGAAACACACAGGCTATGATTCAAGTTCCTCATAGGCTGTGTGTATTCAGAAGTCATGGTAGACAGTCCCTACAGGCAGTGGTCTGGCAGGACAAACCAGGTCATGGGTTGGCAGAACTTCCCTGATGTTCAGCTACAGACTTGGTTCTGAGCTCCACGCTGATGTGGACAACACAGAAAAAACGAGGACTCAGTCACTTTTCTTTGGGAGATTTGTTTGCAGTTTGCTTGTTGTTTTTTCAAATCATACAAACGTGGCCAGAAGTTGAACCCACATTGTCTAGAGTAGACCAAGAGGAACTAACTGTCTTAACTGCAAAGTATATGCCAGACCCCAAATCCTCAATCCCTATCTGCCTCCACCCTGAGAAAGCGGTGGGGAGCAGCCCAATTGATTTGGCAACGACTTTTCATGCATTTTTGGAGGGGAATATGGAACATGATATATGTGGAAATTGCGTGCGTGCGTGCATGCGTGTGCATGTGTGCGTGCGTGTGTGTGTGTGTGTGTGTGTGTGTGTGTGTGTGTGTGCATGCTGTGAGAGAGAGAGAATCCCCCTCCCCCTTAAATGATTTTTCTATCTTTGAGTTTTCCAAGATACACTGGGATAGGAAAATACAAATTGTCCCGGCTCTGTTTATTTACTTGATCCTAGAATTCTTCTACAAACTGGAGTTCCAAGGCACGTCTCTAAGTAACACATTTGGAAGAAAAAAAAAATCGTATTCTGCCAATGACTTTTGAAGCCGTGGAGCAGCTTGCAAGCTCAACCTTGAAAGAAGAGTTTCCTCTCTTACATTCGATGTCACAAGCGCTCAGATAAGGCCATGGTGAGTGAACACAAGGAAAGCTTGTTTACCTCCAACGAGGAGTCGGAGGGAAGGAAATAAAACAGCAATCTAGACGAAGACAGGATTAGCAGGTGCCTGACTCCTTTGATGAAAGGGCTTAACTCACAGCACTAGGAACTGAGAGCCCATCCCGGGAGGGGCTGGCCGGCTTGCCAGTGTCCTAGCCAAGTTTTGCCAGATGCAATCACCCAGCATGCCACTCTCAAAACTTCATGTAGTACGATGTCGCTTTTGTAAATTTGGGGTTTTGTGGTTGTGCTGTTACTCATCTTAGATTGCAGGACTTCCAGACTTTTGTGTCTTTTCTTTATTACCCAAATAATGTGTAGCAAAAAATTGGAAAATAATGATAAACAATAAGGAAAAGTAATGATTTGTAATTGTAGGCCCTGGAGTTTGTTACTGCTCATCCCATGGGGCTGGGCTTTCAGACGTTTGTCTCTGGGAGACCCGGTATGTGTGGCCCTTCTTCTTCAGTCATAAAATGCAGCTACTAAGAATGACAGCACCTGATAGACCAGCATTGGCCTCTGCTTGGGTGTTTGCTCCAAGTCTGCTCTTGGGTTCCATCTCTGATGTTGGCCTTGGCAAGAGAAATTGATGAAGGGCAACTTCATCTCTGTCTGGCCACCATGAATTTGCTTAGTAATTGTGTGAGTGGAATAGACCTGCATCTAACTGGCAATAGTGTCTGTGCCATGAACAAGATGCAGTCTTATCTCCAGAGATGTCTGAATAATTGCATACAACTATACATAAGCATTGTATGCAGAATTTGGAGTAAAATTAACCTTGACTTCTTTATATATTAAAGTCTAATACATAAATATTATAAGTATATACATGTGAGAGTAAAATGCTATAGTAACTAGAAATTTTTTAAATTATTAATTTTTATGTATTAAAATGTTTTTATAAATTTTCAAAAGATTAAATTATTAAGGACAGTTTGCCAATATTAAACTATTAAGATAATTTTAATAAATAATAAAATAGCTAGATAATTTATGATCTTATCCTTTTCAAACTAAAGTATATTTATAAAAATTTAAATAACAGGGCAAATTTATATTCAACTATATTATTCTACTTGGCTATGAATTACTAGAGAAAAAGTTATTTTTGAATTTCTTTTCCTTTTCTGAAAGTGAAATTAATTTATTATGCAAACTCTACCACATTAAAATCTTGCAAAGAGAAAAAATAGTTCCCAAATTAGAGATCATCACATCTGTATCCACTATTTTTTAACCAGAAATGATAAGAAATATAGAGTATAAATCAGAGGACATGTTAGCAAAAAATGCATACATATTTTCGCACTGCCCTAATTTTAAAGTTGCCAACATCAAGAGAACACTTGACAATGGCAAGTCTCCACAGCCATTGACATTATAGGGGCTATCATTTAAGATAAAAAGCAATTATCTTTTTATAAAAGTAAAGTAGTCTTTTTATAAAAATAAAATGAAATTTTAATTATCTCCATTGCAGCCAGTCATTTTTGCCAGCCAAAGACAAATGATTTTTTAATTTTCTAAGGCTGTGAAGGTGGAGTTTGGAGTTTCTATTGGAAAGCACATTTTTAAGAATCTTTTGGTATTCTATTGTAGACAAACAATTGCAGAGATCTGTGAATGTCCCTGAAAGTGACTCTACCCCTAGCTATGAAAATGATCAAAATAGGCTCAACAAGGACTGTCTAGCAGTTGACAGAAAGTATTGAACTGCTCCTATACTATAAGAAGAGGATATTTGATTTTCACCTTATTATTATTTTTTAATTTATTTTTGTTTTATGTGTATGAGTGTTTGCCTGCATGTATGTCTGTGCAACATGTGCATGCAGTATATACAAAGGCCGGGTCTGGGAATCAAACCCGGGTCCTCTTGAAGAGCAGCCAGTCCTTTCAACCACTGAACCATCTTCCAGGCCCTGATTTTCACTATAAAATATTAACAATGAACTCTAACAATTTGGACATTGGCATAAAATTTCCTGCTTATCTGCTGCTCCAGGAGTTCTTTCAATGATTATGATATTTTACTATAGCCTTTTTTTCAGCAGAATGTATATTTTAATCCCTAGCCATTTGCATTTTGTTCAGAACTCTATGAAGTCCTGGATGTGTTTTCATTGTATTTAAAATACACACACACACACACACACACACACACACACACACACACACACACATATATATATATATCTACCCAAGCTGGCTTTAACAAAGTACAGAGGAGTTGGAAATGTAGATAAGTGCATTCATTTATCAGGTGTTCAGGAGACCTCGGGTTCATTCCCCAGCACTGTGGTTGGTAAGTGGAAATCAGTGTAAAAGGGAATTAGTTGGCTCATGCACTGAAAAGTCTGAGATGGGGCATAATACCTGATTCAGACTGTAAAGAACTGGGTATAGCCAATGGTTTGTCAGTTGATTCCAGATCCAATCAACTTGACAACCAAGATTAACCCTGTACCAACCTACCTATGTCTCCAAGACTATTTAAGAAGTGTTTTTGATTTATGTCTTTATGAAAACTTTGCAAAATCATTACCATGTTGGAACATGAAATTTGGGGTAACTTGAACCTGTGATGCCAGCCCATGATCATTCATATCTGGCTCTGTGAGATGAGAGCAGTGGGTTTTACAATAACCCTGACTCTAAAGCCTCAAGCTCTGGAACACACTGGTGAGTTTGTACCTTTGACAGTTGAGGCATCGTTTCCATGACTACAAAGTGGGGAGGAAAATAAAGGTGCTTATTTCATAGGGGAGCCCAGAAGGCGAAGTGCATTAAGGCAAGAAAGAAATAGAATATTTCCCAAAGCATAGCACGTTAGGCATTGTTGCTACTACTTATTGACCTATGATTTCTTTTCTTGAGATACCACTTTTGTGTCTCCTAAATATTTATTGATATGTATATTTGTTGCTGGAATCTTTTGCTTTCTTCTTCTCAGTCTGTTTACTTTTTAATCTCTCTTATTTTTTTTAAAAAAGTTCATATAAATGAACATGTGACTTCTTAAAATTGTCTTGATTTCTTGCCCTTGAAAGTATTTAGAAGTATTTCTTTCCCATGTGTTTCATGTCTATTTTGTAAAAAATTAGGTCTCTTCCCCCAGCCCTACGGATGGGAGATTTTCCAATTTGCCCAGACTCAGCCCTGCTTTTTATTGACTGTAACGTTGGGCCAGTTATCTGAACTCTGCCTTAGTAACTGCCTTTGCAAAGTGGGATACCTAGAGTTATGGTTTCACAGGAATAATGTATGTAAAGCACTTAGCATTGTATATGAGTTACTTTTGTGTCACTTTAACTAAATACCAGATATAAACAATCCACAGGAGGAATGATTTGTCTTGGATCCTGGATACAGAGAATTCAGTTCATGGTTGCTTGACCGTGTGCACCTGAGCAAATTATCATGGCAGAAAGAGCAAGTGACAGAGTAGCTTCTTAACTTCTGAAAGGACAAGAAGCAGAGAGTGGAACAGACAGGGACCCAGAGACAAGGATCACCCCAAAAACCTACTCCTGTGATCTATTTCATCAACAGACCCCACATCCTAAGTTTCCAGCACCTCCCACAATAGTTACCAAGAGAAGCCAAGCACTCCATTCATGAATGTGGTGATATTTTAATTGTGCTGAAATGTGATTTTATTTGTATGTTAATAAATAAAGTTTGCCTGGAGATCAACCACGCCCATAATCTGATCACATGGCAGGCAGAGTCTCTGTGTGGTCAAAGACAAAGCCAAGCATGGTGACATGAACCTTTAATCCCAGTACCAACCGTAGAGACCTGGAAGTCTGTATAGACAGGCAGTGATGAGGAAGTCATGTGGTTGGGTTTGGAGCCAATGAGAAGGCAGAACAGAAAGGCAATAAAAAGACAAGTCAGACAGGAAGAAACTCTCTCTCAGAGGAAGCTACGGCAGTGAGTGGTAAGCTAAAGGTAGTCTTGGCTCTTCACTAGTGCTCTGATCGCTTGGGCTTTTAATTCTGTATTTGGCTCTGTGTTTCTTATTTAATAAGACTGTTTAGAAATTCGTCTACACATGAGCCTGTGGGAGATGTTACACATTCAAATCAGAGTGCATGGCAGACAAAATCATCAACTGGCTATTGGTCATGATGTTTATTATTACCTTTAGATGTTTATTATTACCTTTATAATGTCATGAGCCTGTCATTGGAGGGTTGAACAAACAACTACATACATTGTTTTCAGGAAACAAGGAAAAGAAGGACAAAGGTACTTTTCTAGTAAAGTTATAAATGTTTCCTTGTTAATAGATAGTTAATAGTATACAATATAATGTTACTTTAGGGTTTGTTTGTTTGTTTGTTTTGGAGATAGAGTCTCAATTTGTAGCCCAGGCTGATCTTGAACTCACGGAGACATTTTTTTCTCTGTTTCCCAAGTATTGGAATAAAAAGCATGTGCACCACACCAGGCTAGCAGGCTTCTCAAAAAAAAAAAAAAAAGTTGAACTAGTGAGGAATAAAGAAGCCATAATGTCCTTAAGTCTATATAACACTGGGGATTTCACTCAAAGCAAATATTGGACTAGAGGCTTCACTCTGAGTTAATGAAGAGGTTTTGAGTTTCTCATTCAAGTTTTCTGGTATTTCTTTTTCTTGTGATAACCACATGTTAACATACATGTTAGAAAAGGAGAAATACTTTGGAATTAGCAGTCTATTCAAGCAATAATTGGATTTTTGTTTATCGATGTTCTTTGGAAATACATCCTACCACAGCACAATCATTCTCTTTAATAACATATGTAGTACAATTCATATATGAGCAGGCATGTGCATACACAAACCACAAACAGGCATTTCTTGACATTTTAAACTATCCCACATAGACTCAATCCCAACTAATCATATTGAAATGTTAATAATTTAAATATTAAAGACACAATCCAGTCTTTTTGAACTTAGTTGCTTATTCTTTTAAAAAGTACAGACATGACAAGGAGCATTGGAGAGCTCCCTTCCCTCCACCAGACAGTCTGTATGTCTCATTGCTTAGACTCAAGCAACATTGCTCATCATTTGCGCAAAAATAAGTCAATAAATAAAATGTAAGAAAGGAAAAGTGAAAATTACAAATGAGATAGCAGAGAATTTAACCTGGATGGTAAAAAGTGTGGCTGTGTATGATCTCTTCCCTGAGTTTTTACATTTTAGGTCATTTAGACACTTGTGACTCTCTCAACCCTGACTCATCTTGGGGATGCCAGTAGCATTTGAGATGTTATGCCAAAGAATTATCAAGAACCAAAGCATCGAAATTATTCCCATGTGAATGTGAAACTCAATCTTCTTGACTTTTGAAGGAGACATGATTCCCTTATAATTCCACCATTTTCAATACCAGTAATTGCACACTGAATCAAAAGACTGATGAAGAACGGAATTGGAAGCCTGGAGATAATTTAAGAATAGCTTAGGTAACTAGACCCAGCCATTGAAGAAGAACTCTCTAGGGGAGGTCTCAAATGATCTTGAGTCTTGACCACAATTCCTTGGACACCACCGCAGAAAAAGAAAACACAATTTATGTTTACATGGCATCTGAGGAGTCAGCTTGAAGTGATTTTTATAGCATTTTCACAAGTGATTTAAGCCACTAATTAATTGGCAAATGTTCAGTCCCCATCCAGTTCAGTTATCTAGGTCAAGAAAAATAAACAAGTCAACGCAGTCAGCATAGGAAGAATCAGAGACATCTTTTATGGGCTTTGTGGAGCATATTTCTTTGCTGTGATGTCCTAAATGACACACTTACCATGGTCTACTTGGAGTTCAGAAATAAGTTTATTTCCTGCTTGGTCGATGGTCCTAGGTTTTCATGCTGATTTAAGACAAGCCTATGAAGTCCAAAAGCCTTTTTTTAAGGGCTTTAGAAAACAAAACAAATAGATGGACAAACAGATTGAGAATAGACAGATCTATATTGGATGGATGGATGGATGGAGACAGACAGACATACAATACACATAGGGGGTCGTCTAAAGATTAGGCATGGGAGGTAAAATGATACAGGAAAACAGGACACAATTTGTTTTTCTTGTCCCTCATTGGAGCTTCTGCTCTAATGAAAGAGACTGACAACGGGTAGATAACCTTACAAATAACACAAATTTTATCACTAAATCAAACGCCTAAAAATGAGAGAAAAAAATAACGAGGAAGCAAAACAGCCAGAGAGGTCGGGGAAAGGCTTCTCTGAGAAGTGATTGTTGAGGTACAGTTTGGAAGGGACTAGGTAAGGAGAAGGAACGAGATTCTAAGAGAGAGAGAGAGGGGCCTACACGAAGGTGATACGGCAGGAGAAAGCAAAGATATGAAGCAAAAGAAAACCAGTGGAACACTGAAGAAAGAGCAGGGCCAAGTGTGCAAGACCGAGCTGAAGAACGTGTACCTGCTTTATTGTGCCTGCACCTTCTAGACAATTAAATGACATGACAGGAAGTGACTAGGAGTGTTTAAAGAGGAGAGGGACAGGGTTAGAGTTACAGTTTCATGACCATCAGCCTGTGTGAGCGTGGGGACTCCACGGGAAGGACCACCCAGGGACAAGAGGGAAATCAAACTCTCAGGAGAAAGCTCTTGCTCTTCTCTGGTGTAGATGCAACTTTGGATCAAGATGCTGTCGATAGAGATGGATCACAGGAAAACCAGCAGGCGTTGAAATTGGATTTAAAGAATGAAAGGGATGTATGGACCAGGCTTATGAACGACAAGTAACTTTGTCTTTGGATTGTGGCATGGAAGGAGCAAAACAACATCACTTCAAATGCCAAATACTGCTCATGACTCAGGCAAGTGGTATTCAGAGTCCGAATCCAGGATTCTGAATATTTTATGGTGCTCAGAGGCCTTACACTGGACTTTCAGAATTAATCTACAGCAAAACTCTTGGAAACTAGGAACTAGAAAACTACAGAGTTCTATTTTTGGTTAAGACACAGGCATAAAGATGATCACCTTCCTTATAACAAGAGAAAGTAATAGAGAAGCTAAAAAAAAAGAAGAAGCACTACACACACATACACACACACACACACACACACACACACACACACACACACACACACCTAAATAAACCAACAGTGGAGATAAATACATCAAGGAAGAGGGTAAAATGGCAACTATTTTCATACTTGCGGCGACTGGCCTAGCGTGTGTCAGGTAGACAATCAGCCCATAAACATGGGTAAAAGTTTGTTGGGATGCAGAAAAATCAGCTGACCTTCTAACAGCAGCGTGGACTCCATGAAATATTGGAATCTGGAAGAGTCCCAAACACAAAAATAAATTTCTCAGAACAATTCTCCACCCTGGGAAATTTGCCAGCTCAGCAGCAGTTGGGGCAGAGTTGGAAAGCAGGGAGCTCTCTGTTGCTTTTCATTCCTCACACAAACCAAGTCCCAGAGTGTCTTGCAGTGGTATTTGAAGTAAAATTTAACTAAGAAAGCTGCTACTGAATATTCTCTAGTTCAAAACTTGGAAAGAACAAAAAGATGAGAACTCCATACCTGCAACAAGAAGTTTGGGATAAGTTCCTTTCAGACGAGGATAGTCACCATCATCCCAATGGCAAGGAGAAAATTGAGAGTAACTAAAGTTGCTTCTTCTTCATAGCTCAGCTAGATGGTCCAGGAAGGCTCTCAGTAAAAATCTGCTTCCCAGATGGGTGGTGGTGGTGCACACTGTTAATCCCAGCACTCAAGAAGCAGAGGCAGGCAGATCTCTATGATTTCTAGACCAGCATGGTCTACAAAACTAGTTCCAAAATGGGCTATATAGAGAAACACTGTCTCAAAAGCCAAAAACCAAACAAAGTAACAACAACAAAAATCTACTTCTCAATTTTTGGACAAGGAAAACAGAAAACTCTTTTTTGGTAAAAATACAACAAAAATATAATTATATTTGTATGCTGTATCTCTTGTTATAAAAAAATCTGGTGTATCTTCTACTGGTAACTTGATAGAAATGTCTAAAATATTATGAAAATGAAAACCATGAGACACACAAAGAAGAATGAAAATGTAACCTATAATCAAAAAAGTAAACAGTCAATAGAGACAGACCCCTCAATGACCAGAACCGTCTCTAAAGTAACCACTTTAAATATGTTTAAAGGTTTAGAAATAACAATGAAAAGAGGAACTGAGAGAATTTCATCAGAAAAAAAATAAAGCTCTGAAGAAAACCTAGAGAGAGATTTTAGGACAGAAAACATGATGTCTGAAACAATAAAAACATGGAACAACACAAGAGTAAACTAAAACAAAAGAAAGACCAAGAATGCAAGGATAGATCAATACAAAATAGCCAATATGAAGTATAGAAAGCAAAAAAGGGGGTTGCTCAAAGTGCAAAATATACTACCAGGGACACTTGAATTAAGAGAAAAAGATGTCCCATATATATGGAATTACATATGTGTAATTGAAACTACCAGTGTATTTTCTCCAAAATATAATCTATTAGAAGTCAGTAATAAAATGATCACCTCAAAGACATTTGATATTTAGGTAGTAAGCCTCACACTTCTAAATAGACCTTAAGTTAAAGAAGAAATGCCAGTAAACTTTTTTTAAAGGTCTGATCATGTATCTGTTGCTCTAAAGATTTGTTTTTGATTGGACTCAGAAGTAGAAGTTCTTAGTGTGGACAGCCTAAGTCTCTTGGCAATCTGTTCATCATGTTTTTCTTTGGCTTCCTTCATCTCTTGACCAAAAATTTAGCATATTCTGTAGCGTCATCCTTATTTTTCTTGGTGGATTGTCTTTGTGTTGCAGGACACAAAAACTGAATCTTGGGTGCTTTGGCCCTGGGCTTCTTTGTTTTGTTTAAGGGCTGTCTGGCAACATATTGGTGGATATCATTTTCTTTAAAGAGACTGAAAAGGTTTTTTTTTTAAAATAATAACCAAGTTGAGAACACTCAGATTGGCATACACAGTGCATCCAATGAACACATTTGCACTCTCTCCAGTTCTCCTTATTCTATAACAAGATGCCCCTTACTCAACAGCAGGCGAACGCTGCTAAGGGTCAAAACTCTTTTCATGGGAAAATCTTGTTTGTCATTTCCACCACTGACTGGGACCACAAAAGCCTTCTCCTCTTCACTCAGAACATCAGCAGCTACTCCTGTGGTCATGCACTTCTCATAGAAAGCATGAAGTTTGCATTTATCATCCATTTCAGAGTTTCTGAAAGCTAGTGGCTGAGAAGGAGATGTTCAACTTAATCTTGGCATAGCCAACTACCTAGGAGGTGCCACGAAAAAGAGCAAGAAGTGATAGGAAACTTAATAAAATATTTTGTTCTGAGTAGCAATGAAACCAGAATGCATCAAAATGTGTGGATGTATTTGAACCAATGTTTAGAGCAAAAGTGATGGTTTTATAACAGAAAAATAAGAATGGTGTAAAAGCCAAGAAAAAAAGAAGCATAAAAGCTGATTAAGACGAAACAAAGCTGCTTGCAAACAGTATAATTGCATGCACAGCAAATCCAAAGTGAACACCAAAGCAATGAACAGAACTACCAACAGGTCATGAAATACAATGGGAATGCACAAAAATCAACTTTTTGCTTCTATCTTCTGTACCAACAACAGACAGACAAGAGAGGCAAGCAGACAGACAGAGAAACAGAGAGAGAGAGGAGGAGAACGAGAAAGAAGAAGAAGGAGGAGGAGGAGGAAAAGATGAAGGAGGAGGAGGAGGAGAGAGGAGGAGGAGGAGAGAGGAGGAAGAGAGAAGAAGAAGAAGAAGAAGAAGAAGAAGAAGAAGAAGAAGAAGAAGAAGAAGAAGAAGAAGAAGAAGAAGAAGAAGAAGAAGAAGAAATTTAAGTAACATCTACAATAGCATCAAAATGTGTCAAATACCTAAGGGTACAATTTTAATCTATGTACAAACTCTCTATTTCTGTAACTATAAAAAATAGTGCAGAGAAAAGATTTAAAATGCTGAAGCAAATGGAAAGATATACAAAGAGTTATGTTATATGTCAAGACAGGAGGAGTCATTATTACTGAGGCATCTTTTTTGCCCAAATTAATATAGAGATTAAGCATATTCTCATCAGAATCCTAGCATATTTCTTTGGAAATTTTAAGGCTTGTAAAAGCTGAACTAAAGGAGTGTGTTAACATGAGGAAAAGCAAATAGATCAATAAAAAGAGTCCATAAAAGATCAGTAAACATATAACCAATTGATTTTCAACAGGAATCAATGTATTGATAACAGTAGTGATGTTGACATCAAATGTTTTTGGGAAAATGAACATCAATATAGGAAGGGAAGAAAACTGTTGATCCCCTACACTACAGCATTCAAAAATTGTTTGAGGGTGGTTATGGATCTAATTCTGAAGCTTTAGCAAGGGGGAAAAGGAATATTTTCATGCCTGGGAAAGTGAAGAATTTTTGTCAGAATGAAGAAAATACCAAGAGTAAAAACTGACCCTCAACTTTGTCAAGATTAAAAGCTTCTACAAGTCAAAGACACAATTACGAAGGTGAAACCAAGGCAAGCTGTGACTGTGGGAAAATGTTTGTGAGATATAGTCATGAAAAGAGATTTATTTCCAGAATACATAAAGCTCTAAAAATCAATACATTAAAAAAAATTAACCCAGATACAAAGGGGGAAATATTTTGAACAGGTATTTCCCAAGAAAAGTGTTAGGAATTCCCAATAAACACACAAAAAGATGATTAATGTTTTAGGATATTGGAGAAATGTACACTAAAGCCATAGTGAGATAATGCCATCTGGTTAAAATTATGAACTTATCATACCAAATAATGACAAGAAGTTAGAGCAACTGGAATTGTCAAATATTACTGAATAAGAAAGTAGAAAGATACCACCACTTTGGAAAACCTTTGCAAGTTTTTATATGAATTCTACTTTATGACAACTCATTCCTAGGAACTATGCCTCAGCTACAAAAGGCCCTGTGTATAAATATTCATAGCAGTTTTATTTAAAATAGCCCAAAGCTACTCTTTAAAGGGAGCTATACATCAAAAGAATAAGTCATTTGTGAAATATTCATAGACTGATTTCTAGTCACCCATAAAGGTGGTAAGAATAGACTCAACAATGGGAATGGGTACTGACTGACTAGCCCAGCCAGAAAAGAGAATGAACTATTGACATTCAGCAAGAACCACAACAAGGTGATGGAAATTGAAAGAGAGGTTTCCTCTCTAGGGATAAAGGAATGGAGAAAACAGAGCTGTCCAACGTTTCGGCTTCTCTGGACCACATTGGATGAAGCATTGCCTTGCATCACACATTAAATGCTTAGATGTTCTATGAAGCACCTTTCTGAAGCATGAAATGTATTGGGAAGACAATAGCACCCACACATTTTTTCAAAGCCATTAAACTAAACATTTAAATCTATACATTTCTATGTTAGTAAATTATATTTCAATAAAGTGTGTGTGTGTGTGTGTGTGTGTGTGTGTGTGTGTGTGTGTGTTCATCCCCTCAGGTAAACAAGCACATTTCAGCCCATGAAAAATACACATGAAGTTGTAGATTCTATTCTCAATCCAGAATATTAAACGTATTCTAAAAGCATGACCTCAAAGGGATAACAAATTACATAAAATTGAGGGAACTAGAGAAGTTTTGCTTTGAAAGCAGACATGCACAGGGCTCCTTAACAAATAAATTTTAACACAATGTGAGCTATCTTGGCACCCTGGCTATCTGGGCAGCTTGCTCACTGTCAGGGTCCCTGGGCAATGCAGGTGGGCAAACCTTGACTCAAACTCTTTGAGCTTCTTGGTGATGGGGCTGGATCCTGGACTCTCTGGGCCTCAATGTCCTGGGAAGTAAACTGAAGAAAGGACTGTAAGGAAACATCAAAGAGGGTAGCAGGAGAAACACTGAGTGCCTACCACACAGGCAACCTCCCTGAGAAGTTGCTGTAGTTACTCCTCAAGTGGAGGGCGTGGCCTAGGGAAGTGTTGAGAGCAGGTGGAGACCAAAGTCATCTGGCTGGAGGTGTGACATTGCCATGTAATCAACCCAGAGGGTGTTGTTACCTCAGAAGACACTTGTCTATATTATAGCCACATGCCCTCCCTCCTTTGATGGCCCTAGATGTCTCATTCTAAGATGCACCCCAACAGCCACACAACAGACTTGAAAATAGTTCAGAATACCTACCTGGACCTTCCACAATCTAGACATAGGTCAACATGTCACTTTTAGGGATGATAGAAACAGTGGACAGATCATTTCCAATCCTATTCCATCAGAAGATCACACAATGAAATGGTACATTTTTTTTTATCACTTCTCTAATCAGGTTTTCCCCCCCATTATGGTCCTATGGATGTCTATTGTATGCTTTCTTCTCTGTGTAAGAGGGGGAATATATCTTTCTTATGTTTGACTGGCTTGTCTGTGATATCCAAAGAAACTCTAGTTAGGAACTATGTATAATATGAGCCCCAAGTAGGAATATTCTCTTTTGCTTTACACTGTAGTACTCATAGAACTTCAATGAAAGGCAGAACTATAGTGGTTTTTCATTTCCCGAGATGAAGGAGTCCTCTCATGCCAGCATCCACACAACACTACCCACTGGACTTCTGGGCTTACCTCCATCTCTTCTGCAGTCACAAGCCTCATTACCTTGCCAGGCCTCTTGCATGCATATTTAGAGAACTCAAATTGGAAGGTGTGTTTGTTTGCTTCCTTATGCTGAATTGAAATCTCCCTTTCAACAATTCCCCCAGGATTTCCCTTCCATTCCCTAAGAACAGCCAGAATGAGTATGATTCCCCACTCATCCAACAGGTCTTTTCTCACGCATCTGCTTTGCATTACTATAATGAGGTACCCAAGGTGATGTACAGGAAAAGAGGTTTGTTTAGCTTGGAGATTCAGAGCTGAAAACTCACACAATTCATGGCCAGCTTGAGGGAAGACTTCCTCCTCGGCTACATCACCTCATGGCAAATGGCACCTCAGTGGCGGGAGCCTTTAGTGAGATTATGACCAGCGTGTGGGAGTAGCAGCCAGTCTTGTTGGCCTCTCAGTAGGTTCCGTTTCTCAAAGGTCCCATCACCTCTCAACACCACCAGGTTAGGGACAAATCTCCGACTCCTGTGCCATGGATGATAAGCCACTCCAACCACAATATGACTGCCACTTCCATCTGTAACTGAAACAGAGCTGTCCCTTAACCCCTGCTTCTCTTATCACAATTTGCCTTTTTTTTTTTCAGGAAGTTTCACTATCTAGCCCAGGCTGGCCTAAGACTCAGCTCCACCTACCTCTGCCTCCCAAGTTGGAATATAAGGCATGCCTCAACCCTCCTGGCTCTATCTTTTTTGACAAGGGAATGGTGTCTTTAAATGTGGCCACACTGATCTGTATTGTTTATAGCTGTGCCTTCAGGACCTGGCACATGTCTGCCACATTACAGGTACCCCAGCTAACCACATCTCTCTGATTTACTCGGCTGTTAGTCAGAAGTGCCCATCACCCCTTCTCGGGTTCTATAATTTCTCTGAGCTGCTTGTAGACCTCAGAAGACAGCTTACGCCTTACTGCAGCTTTATCGCATAGGATGTGCTGAGGAATCAAATGAGGGGCTGGAGGGATGGCTCAGTGGTTAAGAGCACTTGTTGCTCTTGTAGAGGACCTGGGTTCAATTCCCAGCACCCATGTGGCATTTCAAACCACGGCAATTCACAATCATGTGTTACCCCAGTTCATGGGGACCGGATGCAGAAGATCCAAGGATCTTCTGGTACATGGTGCACAGATATACACAGGCAAAACACTCATACAAATAAAAATAATAATTAAAAGAACTCTATTACTGAGCTACACCCCCAATTCAACCCCCCCCCACACACACACAAGCAAACAAAAAAGAATGCAAACGAACTTCCAAGTGAAGAGACACACAGATTGAGGTCAGAAAGGCTCCCAAGCACTAGAACTCTGTACCCACAAAAATGAAGTAGGAGCCCTTCTGGGTTCGTGGAAACCTTAGACCTCCCCCTGCACTGCTGAGACCCCTGTACTCTTCCCTTTATCACACAGCAGGATGGACTACCAACTCTGAAACCATCCCCTCTTCCCTGCTAGATAGAGGAAGAAGGAGTGGAGCCAAAGTCTCAAGTCTTTCGCTCACACTTGGCATTTCAGATGACCAGTTCCCATCTTGAAGCCCACAAAGAATAGTGGCCCCATTAAACAAAAGATGCTCTTATCAGGCAGGCAGTTCCTAGGGATTCAGCAGCCTGGTATCACGGGATCCTATTGCTCCAAAGTTACAGGGTCCTAGCAGCTCTGCGTCAGAACCAGAGAGTTAAAGATGAAATAGTAGACCAAAAGCACCTCTGTCTAGAAGAGCTGTACAACACACACACACACACACACACACACACACACACACACACACACACACAATGTACACATACATACACACACATACATACATAAATGAAAATGCGCACACACACAATGTACACATACATACACACACATACATACATAAATGAAAATGCACACACACACACACACACACATACATACACATCTGTTTTGTTTTTCACATTTAAACATTCCAGTGATCAAAATACAACCAATTAATGTAAGAATGCATGAATTTATATGTTTAAAAATAGCAAGCATTCTCTCCTTAGCTCTCTGTGACCTTCATTATCTCTGTTGCTTCACAGTTTTCACATCAGAAAATGCCAGACATCACGTCTCTGTGACCTGGGTTGGTACAAAGTATCAGGAAGCCAAGAGTTCATCAGTCTGCAGAGAATGTGGGCTTTGCCTGAAGGCACTCAGATCTGAAATGCTTTTAACCACAGCCCGTCCAGTCCAACATGTCTGAGCCCAGCTGAGTCTGTAGGCCACAGTTTTCCAAGTCCTCCTTCAACATTCTTCCTTGGACATAGTTTCAGGTCCCTCATCATCCCCTGAAAGCATTCAGTTTGTCAGTGTCCCTCTTAAAGTTTTCTTAGTTGGCCAGCAATCACAGGTCTAGGGGGCCCGACATACAGGGGACGCTTGCTACCTTCTGTGGTCAAATGACTCTCCAGGCAGCCCGCAAGGCCTGAGGCCTCTCAGCAGATGTCTCAAATTGTTGGACCCAAGGGAATCTGCAGTCAATATGTCTTCTTTTTTCCATGAGGTGCTGACAAGCCACTTAATTATAATAATAGTTAAGAAACATCTTAAACAAAGATTTCTGGCCTGGGAAAAATCTAGAACATACGTTTCTTTGGTACAAGTCTTGATAGGAACAAGGTTCCCTGTTTACCAGGGTCTCCCAAAGGCAGATGAGGCCCAGGCAATTGATCTAAGCACCAAGGAATAATCCAGGCAGTTGCCCTCCTGACCACAATCAAGATGCTAGCTGACCCTAGCCCTGAACACGTGTTAGGATGGTCTTCAGCCTAACCCCTGCAGATTCAGACTATCAGCAGGCTTTCCAGGGAATATCACATCTTTACAGACCCAATTTGGACCATTGTCTTGATCAACTGTACCAACATCACTCATACATTCTGGAAACTCTGGAAGTGAGGCTCCTTAAGTGACAAATGTACCTTAAAGTTTCAGAGTCACACGTCTAGATCAGGTTTAACAAACCATTTATGAAAAGTTCGGACTTCTATGGAGCAAGGGGTAAAATGGAGGAAATCATATGGACATTCAATAATAGTTAAAATGTAGTCATTTGTTATGAGCTGAATTGTGTCCCTTAGAGAAGATGTAGACATACTACCTTCTGTACCTCAGACTGTGGTCTTGTTCTGTTGTGTAAACCTCAAACTTTGTGGTACTTTTCTATGGCAGTCCCAGGAAACCAATTATATACACTAATTAAAAATGCATACTTGATAAATATGTATCTTAGATCAATAGCCACATATATGTGTATACACACACACACATTAATTGAAACTCAGCATCTCCGATAACACATATGTGTTAGCTCACAGTTGGTGTGATGGTTAGTGTTGCTCACAAACACGAAGAAATCTAGACTCACTTAGGAGATGAGCCTCTGGGCATGCCCATGGAGCATTGTCATGATTATGTTAATTGAGGTAGGAAGCTCTGTCCACTGTGGGTTTCACCATTCCCTGGAGAGGATTCTGGACTGTGTAAGTGGAAATGGGGAACTGTGCCAGACCATTCATTTCTCTCTGCTTCTGATCATACATACAATGGGACCAGATGTTTCAGTGCCTTGACTTCCCTACCATAATAGACTGTCCCCTTGATCTGTCAGCCAGAAGAAGCCTTTCTCCCTTAAGCTGCCTTTGTCGGGTTATTTCATCACAGTGCCCACATTAGGGCCTCTGTAGAATCCTGCCTGGCACAGTCAGGGGGCTCCTTCAGGTCAGGTACAGTGCGGAGGTAGCGGTGATGGTGGTACCCCAGCCACTCTCCTCCTTCTGAGAAACAGGCACGGCTGATGTCCTTCCTGCTTCTGGCTTCCTGAGCTTACAGTTCTACCTCTGTTCCTCTTATACCCAAACTTGGCCACATAGCCTCTTAGTAGGAGGCTGACATTCACTGGCACTCACCTCTGTTGCTTGTGATCCCAGGCTCCAATGATGTCATCACCGCACAGGGACAATTAGAGGCACCTGGGGAGCTTCAGCAAACTTCATTCTCCTACACCCCGCACCCCAGATTCTCACATGCTCATGTGAGAATTACAGGTTCTACACAAAAGAATACCAACCATTGCTCTATTTAAACAGAGACATTCAAGGATCTATCTATAAAAATACGTGAACTAATTGATCTAACCTGTGGCCTGTTTTTAAAATGAATAGATTTGATAACACTGGACTTGAACTGGTACTAGTTTAAAGGTGGCAGATCTGAATTAGAGGTATAGCCAGCTCAGTGGTAGAGGGTTTGCTTTGCTGGGTTCAACCCCAGCAGCATAAACAAAACATGTTTAAAAATTTAAAAATCAATGAAAAAGTCTTCTGATCCTATATGCTGCTATATTGAATTTAACTTTGCTTTCCTAAACTAAACAAATCCTTTCCATCATGTCATCTAGACGACTCTTGCCTCAAGTACTGGTTTTTGTCTCTGAGTTGCCCACGGTTTTAGTAGGTTCCCAGGTTGGTTTCTACAGCCGTGTACAAGTACCAACATATCTGTTGCTAATCCAGTTTCTTCTCAGGAAGACCTCTTTCTCTGGGGGTAGAAAGACTTGGTCCCAAGGCTCAGTCTGGTCGCCTCCAGCCTAAACTTTCCTGCCCCTGGACGCGTCCCAGGGCGCAGCTGCCCAGACTGCACAGGGTGGTTGGACGGAGCAGAGTGGGTAAGCAGTCCAAGATGCACCGCCGAGGAAAAACAAAGCTGCTTCCTCTGCCTGAGCCCTGACAGCAACCTTAATGTGGAAAAATGCGTTTGTGGCAATGCTTCCATCCTTTGTTGAACTTAGCTGGGAACAGCACTGCCAAGTGCAGAACGGCTGGCCCTGGGCAGCGCGGGGCACATATTTCCACAGTCTACTCCAGCATAAACAGACCACACTTGTTACTATGTGAAGCGCCAGAAGCTTCCCCGCAAGAGGAAGACAAGGGCAGCATCTAGGGAAACGGTTGAGGGGACACCCGTACCCATCTTCCTCTTCTCCTAACCCTTCAGCAACACCCCTCCCTCTGTCCTAGGGTGCGGGGCTCTCAAAGTCCTCCGTGGCGGCTTTGGGTATCCCATCCTACCATATGGATGTGCTTTCAGGGTCTGATGCTCTGTGCCATTGAGGAGTCCTCGGTTTTAAAAACCAGGATAGCAGGAAAAGTGAAGAATGCGTTTCCTGTTCCTGGCTCTTAATAAGGAATGAGTCGTCAAGGGATGTTTAAGCAATATAGAGATGAGGCATTTAGATTCTGCAGCCTGACTGGATGTCAGTCTAACCTCATCATTATGTGTATCAAGAAAAGTCCTATAATTAAAAGCATAAGAGCCCAAATCTCAGAGACTGAACATAGGTTCACTTCTCATTTCTTCACTACCGTACCTGAAGCTGAGATGCTTGGCTCCACACAGCCATTCAAGGACTCAGCCTCCTCCCGTCTTGTGACCCTGCAAATATCCAAAGCCTTGGAATCGGGGAGTGGTGGCAGCGATCTTTGGTGCTTGTGTACCACTGTTACACACTGTTTCAGGAGTCGGTGTTCGGTTATCATCTCACCTATCTGCAAAGGCGATTGGGGAAGGTCTTCCAGCTGTGCTCTTGGAGAGAAAGAGGAAAAGATTTGTGGGAAACCAGCTGTGTCTTCTGCCATGGATGCTTACTTGAGAAAGTTGCTCAACCAGCATTTGAGTTTCTTCTACTATTAATTGAGTGTGCTATTTGGGGTTCTATGGAAATGCAGACTCTTAAGCCTATAATCTATCAGTCTCCCCACCTCTGTGTGTGTGTGTGTGTGTGTGAGAGAGAGAGAGAGAAGAGAGAGAGAGACTCTCTGTCTCTGTGTCTCTCCTCTGTCTCTGTCTGTCTGTCCCTGTGTGTGTGTATGTGTGTGTGACTCTCTGTCTCTCTCTGTCTCTGTGTCTCTCCTCTATCTCTGTCTGTCTGTCTGTCTCTCTGTGTGTGTATGTGTGTGTGTGTATGCAGATGATCCTTGAGTTGACTGATAGTGAAATTGCTCCCCATTAGCAGTGTTATAAGTTGAAACTATCTTAAGTTACAAATATATTTAATACAAACAACCTTCTGAACATCATAGCTGAACCTCACCAACCTTAAAGGTACTGAACGCTGCATCAATCGGTCACTAGTGAACACCATAAGAGAAGACTGGACTTCATATTGCTAGCTCAAGAAAAGGTAAAAATTCAAAATTTGAAGTATGGCTTCTATTTAATGTGTACTAATTCTAGAATACCATAAAGTCAAAGAGGTTGTTCCCTGGAAGCTGAGGACTGTGTGTGTGTGTGTGTGTGTGTGTGTGTGTGTGTGTGTGTGTGTGAGAGAGAGAGAGAGAGAGAGAGAGAGAGAGAGAGAGAGAGAGAGAAGAAAGATTTTAAGAAGAGGTTTATTTTAACTGGCTCACACATTGTTGAGGCTAGAAAGTCTGAAATCTGCAGGGCAGACCAGGCTGGAGGCCCAGGGAAGGGCTGATGGCATAGGTTAAGTATGGAGGCAGAATTCCATCTTGCTTGGAGAAACCTTCATTTTTCTTCTTTGGAGGCTTCTAACTAGTCAGACGAGGCCTACCCTCATTACCTATTTAATCCAATTTTATTGATTTAAATGTTAACCACAATTTTAAAATGCTTTTATAATAATGTCTGTTCTCCTACCTTACCAACTGTCAATGCTGTGGCAGACTCAAGTTGACAGACACAGCCATGTGTCCCAGTGGCTGTGATACATTAGGCCACCCAGGACCATGGCAGCATCCAGAAAGCCCTCTGTATAGATTAGTTCACTGTTATTACTAGTGTCACCTACACTCCTAGTGAGGCCTGAACACAGCTGTGTGTCACCACATCTGGAATGTCTTCTCAGCTGTCCTTCAAAGCATCTAGGGAGCAACTGAGCCACACAGGGCTTAACTGATGTCAATACAGTTTATTTACTTTTTGTTCAGATCTTTGCATCCAATTGCTCACCCAGTCCTCATGATCTCATGACGTAGGGAAGTCCATATTACTCCTACTGTTCTTACTTCAGAGCTGAGCTCTGGAGAAAATACCTCCCCTCTCCACTGACCCTCCGAGTAGCTACCCTGTCCCCACTTCCAACATCTATCCAAGCATAATTGTCTTTCCCTGGGCAGGTGACACATTTCTCCCGGCCTGATGTGAAACTCTCCGTGCATTATAATGCCAGAGAAATAAGAACATGAGGAGCACCAGGTAAGCCTGACTGGAGTATCCCTGTGAACACTGCCTGTGGAGGCCCTGTCAGTTACATGGGTTTTGGTGAGTGGATCTGGACGAACCAAATTCACCCTTTAAAATATTATTTTTCAAAGAAGAAAAACAACTCCACAATTCAAGAAACAAACACGCGCATGAACTTTTGGAATGTGGCTCTGTTTATGAAAGATTTCCTGTGAGACAGAGCTGACATCAGGCTGACTTTGGGCACAGTTGGGAGACAGTAAGAATTTGTCCTCCAATTACCTATGTTCTGGGGCTGCTCTTTTTTTTTTTTTTTTAATTTTATCTTTAAAGATTTATTTATTTTTTACTGTATATGTGCCTGCTTGTCTGCATGTGTACCATGTGTATACAGGTACCCAAAGAGGCTAGAAGAGAACACTGGCTCCTCTAGAGCTGGAGCTGTAGGTTGTGAGGCACCCCATGTGGGTGCAAACTGAACGTAAGTCCTCTGTCAGAGCAGCATGCATTCTTCATCATCGAACCTTCTCTCTAGCCTCATTTTTGTTCCCTCCCACAGCCCCTGGATCGCTTTTACATAATTGTTTACACTAAATAGATGCACAGACGTAAAAGCCAAGAGTCTGGTTAACTAGCTTCATTCGACCCTAACTACTTGAGCTACCCCAGATATCTCCTATTCTTTGGTTTCTTTTATTGGGAATTGAGGGGCTGGATGGATCCCTGGTAGGGTTTACCATTTCTCAGTCTGGTCTTTCTTTCCAGACACCTGTTGATCAAGACTTAGAAAGGACTTCCTTTCTTCCGAAGCATCATTCCTAAAGTCTTAGTGAAGGAATATAGTGTCCCCAAAGCCTTCCACACAGAGAAGAATTCGGAGCTAATGGTGGGAATCCAGCCATAAAGCCACTCTGTTGGAGAAATCTCTGAGGAAAATGCCCCTCCAAAACCTCTTAAATCATTAACTTGGGACACAGTGTTCCCCACCCTCCCCCTAGATAACCTGGTGTTTATGTATCCAGCCCCCAATATTTAGAGAGAGAATGTTTGTCGAAGCTGGAAGGATCATCCTGGTAACTGGCCCCATGTGGTAGTCAGAAGGAGAAAGTCATTGCTCCCCCAAACCCCAAATCCCTTAGAAGGCAGATTATTTCAGCTACTTGAGCTAGGTCACTTTGTAATGCAGTTGGTAAAGAGCCTCCTGCCCAGCCAAGAGCACGATCCCCTCTCCCCAAGGACACTCGTGACCCCCACAGAACCTTTTCTCCCTGACCTGTGTGGTGGCCAATCATGTTCTTCTGAAACTAGATACTGCAAGGTCAGACTTGTGCATAGCAAAAAAGGCCGCCCTTGCCCACTAATCCAATGAAAGGATAGCTTTACACGGGACTCATAGCTTTCCACTCAGCCCATAATGCCTGCATGTGTCTGGGGCAGCATTGCTGCTAAATACCCAAGACAAATCTGAGCCTGCTGGGTTGTCCACCCACTCTTGCCGACTCTGAACAAAGTAAGTCAGACTGTGGGGCGGAACACAAGCCCAGCAGTTCTGTGACTGGTTCTGTCCAGTTTATGTAACTCTTGTAGGAGGTGACCTTGGAAGACTTGTTCAAATTCTAGGAGATCTACTGCCTTGAGGTTTCTATCAGGAAGATCATCACGCTAGCAGTCAAACATTTCTCCCTTTCGTTATCTTCTTTCCAAAACACAATTGGAAATAACACACATCAACACAGACCCTTGACATGGCAGTCCAACAATTTGACTCCCACTAAACTGAGGAGCAAGATCTTAGAAAGGTTTTGTAACTGCCGTGAGCTGAATTATGCTGTCCCCTCCCTCCTAAGACATACATTGACTCCCTAACCCCCAGTGGATTTGAAGACAGGGTCTTCAGAGGCAGGTTAGGTTAAATGAGGTTTTAAGAGTGCTAATACAGTATGAATGGTATCTTTGTAAGAAGAACAGAGATAAGAGGTCCACAGTGAACAGGTGTACTCTTTCTGCTTGAGCCCAGAGGTCATGCTGACACATGCTGGCACAAGACACAGTGTGGCTATCTGTAAACCAGCACAAGTGGCCACACCAGGAATCACATTGGCCAGCACTTCCCTCAGTCTTAGACTTTCAGCCTCCAGGCTGTGGGGAAATAGATTCATTTAAGATACCCAGTCTATGAGATTTGGTTCTGGCAAATCCAGTAATCCACATTTAGGGGATGGATGGAGGTGGACCCCAACAAGAACCTGCATTCTTCCCTTCCTGCCTGCTTCCTATCTCAGACCACTCAATGCTGGATCTGGACATTTGCAGGCTTCTTTAAAATCGGGACCCCATCAGTCAGAGCCGCAGTACCTTCCCTCACCTAAACTCCAGCAGTAAAGCTCTCCGCACTGATAGGGCCCATCCTAGCACATGGCCATGAAATGTGTTTAACTGGTGACTCTGTAATAGTCACTTGACCTCAAGTAGGAATGTGACTCTCCATCTCTGGGCTTAATCAGTTTGGAGGTCACTTTAACCTTTTATTTCTTAATAAGCTGTCATTTCATGTTTTAACTTTTAAGAATGAAAGATGTAAACTTTCCAACTAACACTGGAAAATTACAAACTTCGGCAAATGGTCATTTGGTAGAGTAAAGATAAACTGTAAATTTCTTCTTTAGCACTAGGCTTGTATTGGAAAATAAAAGATTGAAAATAAAAGTGAACAAAAAGAAGGACTCACTGGTTTACAACGTCCATAGCCATTCAATTTATTTTTATTGTATCCTCCTTTGATCAAGATAGAGAATAGTTCAGGATATTATTTACTTTATAATTGATAACATTTATGTGTTGAGAAGTGCCAGCATTGACCCAGATTGGGGAAAGAGTAAGTGAAGATAAAAATCAATGTGTTTTACCATTTGAATAGTCTAGATATGAAGTATCCCCATGAAAGTCTCCTGAGTTTAAGGTTTGGTTGCCAGCTGGTGATACCAGCAAGTAGTTTTGGGTCTTGGAGGGAACTCACCTAATTCAGCAGTTTAGACCATTGATGAACTTCTAATTATTAAGAGGTGTGGGGAGTGTGGCGCAGCTTTAGTCCAGCATCGGAGCAGAGCAGGGTCTCTGTGAGTTCAAGCAGCTGGACTACAAGCGAGTCAGGAAAGTGCAAAGTAAAGAAAACTGTTCGAAAAACCAAAAAAAAAAAGAGGAGTGTAACCCAGTTCAAGAAGAAGGCCATTAAAGTCATGGTCTTGAAGGACACACACAGTATATCCCATCACCTCTACTCTCTCTGCTTCCCAGCCATGCTGAAGTCAGCAGCTTTCCTTTGCCTGTGTCTTCCCACCATGATGCTCTTCCTCATAAGCACTGGTTCGAAAGGGACGAAGTCACGTGTCCACCAACTGTGACCTCTGACATCATGAGCCAAAGGAAATCTCTCCTCTCTTGCATTGTTTGCTCAGGTGTTTTGTCACAACAATGAAAAACTATTTTAAATCTGGAAAGAAATACACACAAAATTGCCTACAGGTGTCTATACAGACTTGCATTTGCCCATGTGAGCATAAAGTACCCTTGAAATGATTCACAAAAGGAATCAGATGATATTGGGTTTTTTAGGGAGAAGAACTTAAGAGACTGAGGAGACAAGGGGAAAAGCACTTTTTAAAATGTCCTCTATGAATTTTTCCTATATTATTTACTTTTGTGGTAAAGTATGCAAACCTTAAATTAGCTTCTAAGCTAATTTTCCATGTTCATTTGACCACACAACTAGATCCCAAATGAAAATACAGAATCTTCTCAGAACCCAGGACCTTCTCAAACTCAAATGATTCTCTGTATACTCATTCAGTTAATACCCAACCTCCAAACTATTTTAGCACAATATATAATCTTTCATGTCTGGCTTCTTTGTCTGTGTAGTATTTCTATTAGTGTTATTCATGTTATTACACGTGTCTGTTCTTTTTGATATTATATTGTTGTAGAATATTAGTTTAAGATGTGTTACATTCATGTATGCTACAGAATATTTGTTTAATGATGCAAACATGTGTTGCATTCTTTTATGTTGGATTTGTCTAAAACTGTAAAGCTGTGTTACTTTTCCTGCCTAAAACACCTTATTAATCTAATAAAGAGCTGAATGGCCAATAGCTATGCAGGAGAGGGAAATAGACGGGGCAGAGAGAATAATAGGAGAAATAAAAGGGCAAGGAGCAAAAAACGGGGGAGAGGAGGACACCAAGGGCCAGCCACACAGCCACACAGCTAGCACAGAGTAAGAAGGAAATAAAGATTATATAGAATAAAGAAAGGTAAAAAGCCCAGAGGCAAACTTTAGTTAAAGAGAAATGGGATAATTTAAGTTAGAAAAGCTGGCCAGAAACAAGCCAAGCTAAGGCTGGGCATTCATAGTAAGAGTAAGTTTCCATGTATTTATCTGGGAGCTACAGATACTATATAACTACATTATATAGTATTCCATTGTGTGACTATATTACAGTGTGTATGTATCTACCTACTGTTGATGGACATCAATTGTATTCAGTTTGGGGATATCATGAATAAAAGCTGGCTGAAGTGTTCTGGAAGTATTCTACAAGTCTATTGAAGGGATTGAAAGTGTTCATTGCCAAGGAATTGCCAAATCACAAGGTGAGGCTATATTTAACATTAATGATGTTTCCAAGCAGTTTTCCCACGTGTTTGTACCAATGTACACTCCTGAATCTGTATGTGAGAATATCAGTCATTGTCCAACAACTTCATCAGCATTTGGAATCACTAGAAAAAGACTCTCAGCAAGAATCTTCTCACTGTATATTCTTCTATACCCTTTGATTCTAGAATATGTATATAAATATATGTTCTATTCATAAACAAACAAAAATTTCTATGAAAACATAACAAAAATGCAAGTAACAATTAGGAACACATTATTCTACATTTTTCCTTTATAGAGATAGATGGCTTGCAGACTTCAGATGTGACATACAAAACAAAAACCAGTGCAATGATGTTACCAGGGCATTTACACACTTGCCTGTTGTCCTTTAAAAAGAATCACAAACTTCCAGAGAGAAGAAAAAGGACAAATGTTTACTAGCAAAATATCTATGAGTGTGAAAGTTTCACACAGAACTTTCAGTCTGGAAATCCTAGAATTATAAACAATGATGTGTGGTGTCCTCAGCAAATGCCGCCTCTTTATGTGAGAGATTCCATTTCCCTCATCAATAAAACGGGATGCACTACTGCCCAAATGAACTCAATCAATGTTTCCATCACCTACCTAGCAGGTACAGGACACACACAATTATAAGAGGTGGTCTTTACTCTCAGGAAGCTCATAATTCCAGTAAAGAAGAAAAAAGACGGGCGATGTATAGTCACAGCAGACTGTTGGAAGCACCATAATCCAGATACGCTAAACACACCACAAGAGCCAAGGAAGTGTAGCCAGATGCACAGAGCAGAAAGATTACCAGAAAAATATTGTTGAGCTGCATATCTTGTTGTTTTAGCCTACTCCCATCTCCACCCCACCCCAGCCCACCCCATCTGCCCACTCCCCCACCCCGTGCTAGTGAATGAACTCAGGGCTTCACATTTGCCAGGTAAGTGCTCTACCACTGAGCTATAGCCCTAGTCCTGAGCTGAATTTTAAGGAAATCAGTGAGAATTACTTTAATTATAAAAGGGAAAGTGTGGTGATATTTTATTTGTGCTGAAATGTGGTGATATCTTATTTGTGCTTTAATAAATAAAGTTTGCCTAGAGATCAGAGGAAATAGGAAGCCATTTTAAGAAACAAGTCAGGCAGCAGTAGCACATGCCCTTAATCCTATCACTTATCAGGCAGGATCTCTGTGTGTTCAAGGCCACACTATGGAACAGAGCCAAGCGTGGTAACACACACCTTTAATTACAGTACCAACCATGAAGTTTTGGAGGCCTGTACAGACAGGAAGTGACAGAGCTGGCCAGGAAGAGGAAGTGATATAGCGAGACAGAGAACAAATCAGATGGCAGAACAATAAGGCATATAAGCCTGGGTAGACAGGAAGTCACTTTTTTTTTTTGGAAGCTGCAGAGTTGGTGAGGTGAGGTTAGCTTGTAGTCTGTCCTATTCCTCTGATCTTTCTCTCTGGCTTTAACCCAGATTTCTGGCTCTGTGTTTTTTATTTATTAAGACCATTTAGAAATTCGTCTACAAGGAAGTGTGTTGTATATTCCACACAGACAGAGCAGCATACGCAAGGCCACAGAAGCCGCAATGTGCTTAGTACTGCAATACTGCTGTGTTATTGGAGTGCAAAGTATGTTTGCCACTGGAAAATGGCTCAGCATGTAAAGGCACTTGCTGTGAAAACATGAATCCAAGTTCAATCCTGAGAACCCACGTAAAAGATGGAAGGAGACAAACCATGCCACAAAGTTGTCTTTGACTTCCACATGTGGACGGGCTACTTGTGCCCCCTCATTGTGCGCGCGCGCGCGTGCGCGCGCGCGCACACACACACACACACACACACACACACACACACACAAGTGCAATAGTGATAATTAGGATTTTAATTAAACATTTTGAAAATTGTGCATTTGGGGTAATAAACAAGGAAGGCTAGGGAGATGAATGGGGCAGGAAAATCATTACAGAATTTGCTTCTAAAGGAAGGAACTTTTATCTTTATCTTGAAAGTTTTGGCAAGCCACTGGAAAATCTTAAGCAGAGAAGTAAGGTGATTTTCAAAATCGAAAGATGATGGAGGTTTTTGTATGCTGCTTGTTTGGATAAAGAGCCAGAAAGGAAAGAAATAAAGAGGGGAAAGGTATGTCACTGGGAAATGAGAACGGTAAAGAAAAAAAGGTAAAAAGAGACAGAGAAAGGAACTGGCCTCACTATTTTAAAGATTTATCTCCTATTTTATGTGTATGTGCACTGAGTGTATGTATGCATATCATGTGCATTGCAGGTGCCTGTGATAAAGCTGACTGCTAAACATGAGTGCTAATGGACACGCATTTCCTGTCTTTGGCTAATGCTATACCTAGACACATATTCTGGCAGAATGATCCCATTCCCACTGGCACTGTCTGAACACCCAAATACGAGAAAGTACCCAGCATCCTTCAGGAATTGAGATGAGAGATAGGTTGTGGCATGTTCAAAAAATTAAGAATAAATGACTTAAAAACATGCAAAACTGTGGATGAATTTCTTAAATATAATTATGTATGCAAGATGCAGATATGCATGTATCTTAAATAGTTTTCATGATAGAAAGTCCAAAACCAGACAAAATGAATCTACATCATGTGAAATGAGAAGAGGTTACTCTTGGGAATGAAAAAAAAAAAAAAAAAAAGCTGTATCAAGGAAACAGGACTTCAGGACAAAATAAACAAAGACATTCTGGTGACTTATAAGTTATGTCATTTTAAAGGGTAGGAGGTGGTTAACACTAGCTTGTAGTTGGGGGCATTAATAACTACTGAAAGGGGAGGGTTTGAGGTAGGCCCACCCCTTTTAACTGCCACAGAATCTAGCATTTCTAGTAAGTGGTTCACGCCTTTGAGCTAACTCGCCCTAGTATTTCCTCTGCTGTGAGACACATGGCTTAGAACAGTACCCAAACAGCAAGATTCAGAGGGAACTTGGACCCTGCCTTTCTGCAGGTGGAACGGGTATCCTCCCTGGCTCGTCAACTCCCCAAAGAAGCCAAAGTCACCTGAGACATGAGAAATGTCAAGGACTTTACAAAGCCGTCACTCTCTCCTGGCAAATGGGAGAAACCACAGCAAGGCTAAGGGAATAGGGCCCATGAAAGAAAGATCTAGAAGCCTCTCTCTGTGTGTGCCACTGCCAAGCCTGCTGTATCCCAAGAAGTCTCTCCCAAGAAGACTGGACATTGGTCACACCAAGGATGGCCACTGCCTGGGATCTCACTGCTGTCATTTTGGCTGATCACTGGCATCGAAAGAGAGACCTTGAGAAAGATATAAGCACCCTGTAGAAAGAGCAGAGGCCCCGGACCTGTGTACAGAGTGTACAGGCAGCAAAAGACCAACCAGGGGCTGGGAAATGTGGGAAGGCTGCCCCAAATCAGTCTTCTTCCAACTTTTTGCCCAAGTTCCATAGGCACAACACGTATCTATGTCTTGGGCACCAAATCAGAATCATCGCCTGCTGTAGTTTGAATGCCACTCACTCTCACCAATAATAAGGGGCGCTTAGTTCTCAACGGCGAGACCTGGCAGACACTGATTGTGATGTGACCACCCTCATGAAATCATTAATACTTATCTCATTGAATGGTTTGGGCCTCACAGGAGCAGATGAGTTCACTGGAGCAGGTTGTTATAAAAGAGTAATGCTCGCCACTCGCCCATCATCTTTGTCTTCTCTTGCTGTGTGACATCTCTCTCTGTGTACCATGTGGCCATCAATAGAAGTCACTGAAGTGCTAGACTCCAGACCTGTGGACTAAATAAACCCTTTTTGCTTCATAAAGTTCTCAGCCTTGGTATTTTGTTACAGAAATGCAAAACAGACATAACTTATTAAGACATAATAAGTTACAAGACATACTATCACTTTGCCAGCAAGGAAGAAAAAGCACATCTATTGTAATTTGTGAGATTTATTATGATTTCAGAGTGCTGTACATACTCAAATTTTTATTTAGAGTAGATACAATACGGGTCAATTTTTATTTTTTTAAACCCTACAATTACATTTATTTACTCTGTGTGTGTGTGTGTGTGTGTGTGTGTGTGTGTGTGTGTGAGTGAGTGTACATTTGCCACGTTACCTAGGTAGAGGTCAGAGGACAACTTATGGGAGTTGGCTCTTTCTTTCTACCCTGTTTGAATTTAGGTCATCAGGTTTGGGATCAACCACCTATACCCATTGAACTCATATATCTAGCCCTGGAACAAAATCTTCAACAGCAATACCAAGCTTTATTATGAAGAAGCCACTCTAGTATTAATACACTTTGGTATTTAGTACTCTATCCTATCCTATTCTATCCTGTTCTGTCCTACCTTACCCTACCCTACCCTACCCTATGCCATGCCGTGCCATGCCATGCCATGCCATGCCATGCCATTCCATTCCATTCCATTCCATTCTATTCTATTCTATTCTATTCTATTTGTTCTTCTCCAAAATACTGCCCATGGTCCTTTAAATTGCTTTCATAATCTATTAATGAATTTCAATCTGTAGGCTGAAAAGGAGCATGGTCACAGTCAAAGCATAAGACTTTCCTGAGAACCTGAGGCATTTTACTGAGTCTACTGGTCACACAATAGCACCCAACTGGTAAGTACTTTGCAATTTATTATACGCATCTCTGAGCTGGACTGCCTGGAAACCCAGGAAGGACCAACACGTAGGCATTGCTATGGGAATAATGCGCGACACTGCTTCTGTTGGTGTGCTCTGCTATAATTAAGCCATGAGACATGTCAGCCAGGGCATTTCTGAGTGCTGATTGCAGCATACCTCCTGTATGTTGTAAGGTGTGTGTCCAAAATTAGAGTGGCTGAAAGCCTCTCCAAAAAGTATAGTAATCCTTCTCTGAAACACCCCTGCCCCGGGGTGGTAGGCTGCCATTTGTGTCAGCCTGCTCAGGTGGGAAGCACACTAACTTTTGTTTTACAAGTCTCTACATATCCGAGTACAATAGCCAGTAAAAATGCTGCCCTGTGGCCCCAGCTTAAACAGCTTAGAGTTTAGTCTGTGCCACCCACTCAAGAGCCTAGGGAGAAATCAGAGGAGCTGTGCTTTGCTTGCACATTGCTGGAGCCCTCTGCTGTGTGCTACGCATCATGAGGGTGGTGGTGGGAATGTGCTTTGTGTCACACAGATAACCCATCGGAATTCCAGACAGGTTGAACATTTTGTCAGGAGCGCAGCAGTAGCAGACCTATGAGTGAGGTCTCTTATCTTGTGCTGCACACAAAGTGAAGACCCGTCAAGAATTCTCCACCAAAACAGAAATAAAAAAACAAAGCAAAACTTGGTTTTCCAAAGAGTTTCCAGGAATGTACTCTTTCCAGCAGCTCAGTACACACTGCATAAGCTTACATAGGATTAGCCTGAGCAGAGAAAAGTATTTTCTTACTCTTCCTGATTGTTATAAAGTTCCATGTATATCACCTTGAAGAAAAAAAAAAAATTGAACATCCTCCCATAGGGCAAAGGCATCAATGAAGTCAGAACACACAGCAAGAAAAAAATAGTGACCCCCAAACCCAAAACCAAAGTCTTAAAACCTGGAGCTTAAAAAGCAGAAGAGCTCTGTTGGTCTCAAGAACTCTTCTGCTTTCCTTGGGAGATCATGTCCATTGCTGCCCTTTCATAGAAGCTAAGATCTTCCGGATGTTTAGAACCACAACAACAGATTCTTAGGGCTGCGAAGAATTATGGTACAGGCTGTTCACTGCACAAGAGCATTCGGCCAAGAAGATGAGTAAGGCCAAATCCCAGCCTTCACTCCTTCACTCCTTCATTCCTTCACTCCTTCACTCCTTCACTCCTTCACTCCAATTGTGCATCTTGGGTCAGAATTACTTCTGTTTGTGAAGAGGTACTATGAATGTGGAGAAAGGGACTGTAAATGGGCATCAGATCCACCACACCTTGGATTGCAAGCCACTCTCCACCTACCCCATAGAATAATATGGAATTTTAATTCAGGAAGTGGAACGTGAGCCCAGTTGTACATAGACTCGTGATATGTCTGAAATGCAGCTCCAAAACCCAGTTTCAGCCTATTGTTTAGAAATTGCTTTTAAAAATCCTCATGTAACTTGATGAGAGCTGAGGGCTAAGGAGGTCAAACTAGAGAAAGTAATATGTTTTTATACCTTAAAGTACGAGCAAACTAGACTGATGGTCATTAAAATGGACTGTACTTTGGCAGAAATCCTCCCAGGGCCTCCAGCTCTGACCTCAAATCCTAAATTACATAAAGGATATTTCTCCCATCTGGAAAACTCTGAGTTTCCATTATCCAACCAGAAGATTGACTATTTCAGTTATTAATCAACTCGATGGATCCTGATAGAAAAGTCAAACAGCAACCTCTGTTAGCATAGGCAGTCCCTCTTCTAAGAAATGCCAGGCTGGAAACTACATGTTGAAACTCCCCAGTTCTGCCCTGGCCCAACTTCCAGCAAGTTCTCCTGCTTTGTCACAGGACTGTGTGGACTCATGCAAATGGAAATATGTGCTGTTTAACAGACCCACCCTGGTCCTTGTTCCTCTGCTCCTTTCTTTTCCCAGGGGAACGTCATCCCTTGGTTGATTTTGGGTGACTGTTGATAAACTTCCTTTTCCCTGGAGCCTTTCTCTGTTCCCACAGTGGGAGCCTAGCTCTTGGTCTTTGTGATTCTGGGAACATGCTTACTGCTGTCTCACTTAGAAGGTCTCATCCAGGCTCTTCACTCTCACCCACCCCCCACTGCCCTCTACACACACACACACACACACACACACACACACACACACACACACACACACACACCATGACTGGATTCTCTTCATCCGGGACTCCATGTTGAGATTTCCCCAGAAACCCTATCTCTGCCATTCTTTCCTCTCTCAGGTATTTCCCGTTCCCAACACTCCATTGCAACTTCCATAATATTCACACTTCTTTGTTTACCTGTTACTCATCTGTCTCTCCTACTAAATTTTGATCTCCAGTGAGGGCAGGCACCTAATTTCTTTTTTTTTTTCTTCTACCCATTCTTGTTCACAGAGTAGATCAGTACCCAAACACTGGTTGAATGAAGGTGTGAAGAAACCTCGAGACATTTAGTTTTTACTTCTAGGTAAAACTTTAGACCTTATTGCCCAAATCAGGACATATTTAAGGATGAATGAAAATGCTGATTATTAGTTATGTTCAGATGAATATGCATAAGCCATGCCATATGATCACCATCTATAGTCTTTCCTAATTTTTTTTTTCATCTTTAACAATTAAGTTCACAAGATTCATGGTATCTTTGGACACAAAACCATTTTTGTTGAAGTTCTTCCTCTTCTGGATCAAATATTTTCCTTGATGTTTGCATAGGGTGGCTTCAGCCCTGCCAGCGATATCAGGCTTCCAGAAGACAGAGTAGGGAGATGGCTCGGAGGGTTTGTAAAGCCTTTGCCAAGCAAGTTTGGGGACCTGAGTTTGAATCCCCCAAACCTACTTAAAAACTAGACAATGATGCACACCTATAACCCCAATATTTGTATAGCAAAATGGGAGGGTAAGATAGGAGACTTCCTGAAAGCTTGTGGGCCTGCCTATCTGTCTGGTGTAAGCAGAGGCAAACAACAGAGAGACCCTGCCTCAAATTACATAAAAGTGAAAACTCACACTCAAATTTATCCTCATATTCGTGTGTGTATATATATATATATATATATGAATATGAATATATAGTGCATATATATATATATGCACTATGGCATGTGTGTGTTTGCACATAAAAGGTGAAAACTGACATGCATGATTATTCATATATATATATATATATATATATACATACATATATACACACAAACACACATAAATGCATCATGGCATATGTGTGTTTGCACTAATACACATGAATACACACATATCACACACAGTATAAACATAGGTAAGGTTGTTTTTAAAGATGGAGTATTCTTCCTTAGCATGGTCTTAATCATGGTATCAGTGATAACAATGGCCCCAGTGAGCTGGAATAAGAAGCTACTTCATCTCAAAGCTAGTGAATGATCACTTAAATATTCAGATAAATCTTACTGCAGGACAACCAGTGTCCATGCCACCTTTAACAGGCCAGGTGGGTGCCTCTGCCATGCCTCCCTCTAGCTTGGGACCCAGAAGAAGAGAGACATCACAGAAAAGGCTAGCTGGGGAGGATATTAGTCCCTTCTCTTGTTGCCGAGACCAAATACATGGAAAGAAACAAATTAAGGAAGGAGGGTTTATTTTGGCTTGTGGTTGACGGGGATACAGTCCATCCTGGTGAGAAGGCATGACAGCAAAAGGGTGAGGCGGCTGGTCACAGTGTGTCCACAAGGGGGAAGCAGAATGAGATGGATGCTTCACTGGCTTCCCCCTTTCCTCTTAGGGTTGGGCATGGGACCTCAGCCCATAGGATGGAGCTGCCTCTCAGAGTGGGTCCTCCCTTCTCTTCTGTGGAAAGACACACACCCTGAAGTCTGTCTCGTGGGTGACTCTAAACCCAGTCAAGTTGACAGTGAAGACCAGCCATCACAAGGAAGAAAAGCCTTCCGGATTCAAACCCCTCTACACCACCATTGGGAACAGCAAAGAGATTTGCAACTAAGAGAAAGAAAAGGGTCTGAGCTAAGTCCCTCTTCTTGGCGTTCCTCGGTCTGCTTTTCAGCTGAGTGACTGAAAGCATCATACTTGGAGTATTGTCTGCATAAAAGACATAAACATTCTTAACTCTAACAACTGAACTATCACTACAGCACCTAGCACAGCATGTGATAAGTGCTTAGTAGATCTTGTCATAGCATAATCATTGTATTTTATCAAGTCCTGTCATTTTTAACAAAATACTAACATCTTAACTTACTATAGCAATAAACTCAAGCATCCTAGGTTTAAATTCTACTGGTACCATTAACTACCCAGGTAGCCTTTGGGGAGGTATTTAACGGCTGCCAGCCTCAGAAGTCATATCTGTTGATTGAAAGTAAATGAGATCATGCATATGAAATATTATCCCTGAAGATTACCGATTAGTATTATATAATAATAAGCTGTGGAGTAGAATTTTCTAGACGTACAGGTGCTAAACCAGAAACTGCAAGGAGTAGAATCTGGGGAGGCACTTGTGGAATCCACATAAGAGTTCCCAGAAGTAACCATTCATTCATTCATTCAGACAGACAGAGTCTCTCACAAACTTGTCTAGATTGCTGGTTCGCAAGACCTAGGGTCTTCTTCTCTGACTCCCCAACACTGGATTACAAGCATGCATTGCTATCACCAGCTTTTACATGGGTGCTGAGATCTGCACTCAGGTTCTCACGTGTATGTGACAGAAATCTTACTGACTGAGTCATCTCTCCACCCTGAATTTTACAGAGTCGGTTTCCTAACATTCACATTCTCGTGTTTCTCTTCTTAATATTAACTGGGTTACACAATTCACCTTGGTCTGAAACACTTAAAATTTCCCTCTGGTGACCATAAGGAGGCAACTCCATCAGCCTAGAAGGCTTTTCTGACCGCACACACTATTTGATTAACCAGGAATGTCTTGTCCTTGCAAAAGCTGTGTGGCTGTTTTAAAACAATGCTGCTAATGACCTTCTTGAATATCTGACTCACATTATTCTGTAAAACTTCAAACATTAAAAACTCATTTGTAAATTCCAATTTTAATGGTTCTTCAATTTGCAGAAATTGGCTCGGGACACAAAGACCATCCATCCCCTTCATCTAAGCCCGTGCATTTTGTGATAAAGCTCTGCCGGTTGTGACATTTGATGACCTGGGACCAATTTCACACATGCAAATTGGTTCAGTCCTGAAGGATACCTAATTTCATTTGCTTGTGAAAATGGGTGATTTTAAATGTCCAGATTGGTGATCCTTTGGGCACTGGGAATGACTACCAGTTGATTCGAGAAATGCTTTTCAAAGTCAAAATTGTCCCCATTTCTGTGAAAACCAAAAAGGCCCCATTTGGGTGCTAAACGAATAACTAGACAGTCCTTTGAAATAGAAAGAAATGCCACCAAATGCAGAGAAAGAAGTTGAACTTCAACTCAAAAAGTTGAAGCAGGGGAAAGGGAAAGGAAATGAAAAGGGAAGAGGAAGAATTCAGATTTCACTGGGCATCCCCTACTTTATCCTCACTCGGACCCACCCCCATCGCCCACACATGCCCATCCATTAAAGAACAGCAAGACTAGGATACCACATCCTGACTGGAAGGTCAAGAAGCTGCAAGCAGCACTCAGGTCCAAGAATTTCTATGAAACAGTCAGTCATTGGAAACCAGATGTTTTGCAAAACCAAGGCCTGTACAAGGCAGCCTCTCCCCTCATGGAGATTCGAGTCTGACAGAAAGTTGTAATAAACCTGGGAGGGAAAAGGGAATGTCACACTAAGGAACTCAGCAAATTCCTATCCGAGAAAACATTAAATCACTTCAGAGCTTCGGAAAAGTCACCACAACCCCAAGATTATTCCTGTTTGCGCAAAATGGGGTCTGGAAAATTACTACACACACACACACACACACACACACACACACACACACACACACACCAAGGCCTAGTTTATGTAATGAACCACTGGTCAAAAAAGTGAGACATTTTCTCCAAGAAATCACGATTCACTCAATGGCTAGGTTTGTGCTAAAGTAGCGTGCTGTGCTGTGGTGGGGATGGTAAGTGCTTTTCCATGCTTCATACTTCCTGTACCCCAGTGAAGTGTTCAGAATGGCTACTTGTATCTTACAGTGGCAGTGGCTGAAAGGGGAGTTTATTCCTAGAACCCACTTTACTTCTAGTCTGACCTAAGTTCCTACTCAGTTCGTGGCTGATATGTTTTGTAGCCTGTGTCCTGAAAAGAAAATCTAAGTATACAGCCCAGGTAATCCTTAGACACAGACAAGCAAAGAAAGTCACCTCACTTACCCTTACAATCTGCTCAGACCAACCCTGATAGCTGGAGTTAGACATAAAGCCCCTAACCCAGATGGATCCGTTGTTGTTTGGACATTTCCCACTGGTAGAATTCACTAATGAAAAGCCCATTCAATCTTCCAGCTTCCCATGGAGAGATAAATAAAGTGGACTCTGTTTTCATTATTGTCATTATATTTGTCATCCTGGCTAGAGAGGGGTCAGAAAGCCATGACCACATCTTCCCCTGCCCAGCTATTATTATTACCCAAAACACAGCAGCACACATCCAAAAGGATTTCTCAATACCATCCAAACAGCTGAGATAAAAAGGACTGTGGTCCTGAGATTCTCATTCCCAGCATCATTTCTTAGGAAGTCGGTTTGCTGGTTTCCGCCCTGTGTCTCTTCTGAAGGTCCACCATCTTTCAATGCACACTGAATGGAATATTTTTTAATCATTTCAACCATTTTGTGCCATTCAAAGCCTAAAATAAATGGCCCCTGATTTCCAACTCTGAGGATATGTGACCGTACATGACTCTGCCCTGCAGAATGTTAGTGGTATGTAACACATATTCAGGTCATTTTATATAACCACTCATCCCCCATAATCCAGTTCCATCTGGGATCAATTCAGCCCATGACAGTGACATTCTTCTTTTGGGACTCTTGTTCAGGTCTAGTATTCTCAGTTCAACATTTAGGAAACTCCACTTCTCCAGAAATGCTAAGTTGAAAGATCTGGTACAAAATTAAGAGTAAGATATAGAGTCAAACAGAGCCAATTGAATCACTCCAGGAATGATGAGAAGACACTTATTTTGTGTTACATAAAAGAGCTGAAGCCATGCTTTTTCATACCATCACCTGGACCTAAATTCAAGACAAGTCAAACATTAGCCAAAGGAATCTGAGTCATGGTGAATATTTCCTGTCTCAGTGACCAGCAGGCCATGTTAAAACTAGCCCCAGCTTCTGGAAGGCTTGTTCCACTTCCCACATGAAGGATAATGTAAGAATTCTGTAAGGTCATTTTCCCCATTAGTCAGGGAACAGCCTTGCCAACTGGGAGTCCTCACATGCCTTGCAACATGCTGTCATTGGAAGGGAGATGTCAAACTCCAGGGCAAATGGAAATGTATTGTATAGGCCAAATTGCACTCGTCCCTTGCATAGGGACGGTCCCCAAACAGACTTGGCAGCATCAGAGCCCATCTGAAATAAGTTTCCTTCAACTGTTAACCTGTGGCCACACTTGGAAGGATACTCACAGCAAACAAGCTCTCTCCTCTACCACCATCACCACCAGGAACCTGATTCTGCCCTGCCTTCGCTCCCTGAGGGATGCCTGACTTCCTCTTCATCACCACAGGTGGGGCTGTGGATTGCCGGGTACCAACTCTTAAGTGAAGAAACAGAAACTCACCTGCTATTTCCCTAAGATTCTCAGGAAAATGGAAGTGAACATGTGACTTTTCCCACTCAAAAGCAGGATTTCTCTCTGCAGTCTCCCAGGCACAGGCTCTGTTCACTGTCATAAAATGCCCCTTTTGCTTTTATTTCCCCCTTAGAGCTTATTTTCTTTTCTAATTCTCCCATGGCTCCCTATTACCTGCTGATAAAATATCTCTTTTGCCCCTCACTCCTAGTCCTGAGCCATAACCCTCTAAGCTGAATTCTCAGATTTGATTTCATTTGTTTTCAGAAACCCTTCCAGCCTTCACTTGATTGGAATGCCTCTGATCCCTTCCACTCTACTTCCTAAGTTTGCCGTTCTGGATGAAAGGGAATCCCGTGCTATTCTGTCTCACCTCATCCACCTACATCCTATCAACTGAGGGAGTCTTTTTTTCCCCTAAGTTGCTGTATCAGGTTGAGGGTCTTGGGCTGCAATAACAGTCAGGGAGCTGGGTATCTTCAGTTGGTGATTTTATTTTATAGCAAACATCACAGACACTCAGGGCTCCAGTTAGACCCCAGACTGCTGCTGCTCCCAAGACCTCCATCGGGAGCATAGGAACAGAATCTAAAACTCTGAATTTCCAACAAGTTTTACCCCAGTGCTCTTGGTAGCTAGTCACACTTTGAGAACTGCTGCTTATGTCATTGGGAATGTATTGCCTCATTCAAGGAAATGGTCATAGTGATTTTCAAACTTGTCTGTATAATAGAAACAACTGGGAGATTTTTTTTTTTAAATCCCTAATGATCACACATTCCAACTTGACATTTAAATTCAATTCTGGGATGAGACCAAGGCAAGAATAGTACAAATCCAACCAAATTTTAGTCTATTGGACTAACAGTAAGGGTTGCATTTTCTTGGTTACTCCATCAGTTAAACAACATCACGGTGGACCATGCTTCTCTCTCTTCTGCCTTCCTCTGGTATCCGTCCTTAATAATTGTTTCCTTCTTCATCATCACAAATTGCTGATACCTTTATATATTTATATATACAAACTCCAACTTTCCAAAAACTTCCAATGCTTGGAAGGAAAGCAGGAGGTATACCTTTTCATTTGTCTTGACCTGAACTGAATCACATGACTAGCCCTAAGCCAATCACTAAGAAGGGAATGAAGTACTTTTATCATGCCTCTGATTCTAAGCCTCAGGGAACCCTGAAAACTGCCATACATTGGGACACAAACTCAATCAATTCAGCATGCATGGGATAGGACCCAGATGTGAGGAGTTTGAAACTGTTCCTTGGGATATTCTAAAATACAGGTTGTTTAGAATCATTGACTTTGACCAACCACAATTCACTCATTGCAACTGTAAAGATGCCCACCCAGCCTTTGGGAAAATTTAGTTCTTATACTTAAACAAAATTAAAGCTATCTACACAGACAAGAAGCATCAGTCCTGTGCAGAAAGCACATGAGCCATCCAGATGCTGATATGTACAGCTAATCCCAAGTGCCTGGAGTTCACACCCCCAACAAGAACAGCACTCTGTTCTATACCTGACAAGTACTTATCTCTGTACCTTGCCCAAAGTAGGTATTCAGTACAGGTTTACTTATTAATTGTTTCACTGATCTGTTGGGAGTTTCACTGCTTGGGTGGAGTTCCGTTGCCAGGACATAGATTCCACTGCGACCTGCCAGAAGGATGGATTTGTCTCCTTTTGAAGTAAGAGATGACATTGAGACAAGGGCTCCCTCTGCTCCTTCATTAGTAAAGATGCTTCTTGACCTTGCCATGGTTTTATGTAACCGAAATTCCACACTCCTGGTATAAACACATGGCCTGACCCAGACCATGTCAGAACAACAGATCATACGTGCCTGCTTTTGTTCTCATCATAGTAAAGGCCAAAGTGTATTCCTCAAAGCCCACACAAGGAAATCATCACTGGGGTTCTTTTATGAGATGCCTAATTGAGGAAGTTTGCCCCCTTGGCCATGAATATGATATTCCCCTGTTGCCTTTACAGGAGAAGTAGTAGAAGACAAGTTGAGAGACAAGCCATCACCTTGAAATTAAAAGGGTTCATGGGAGAGGGCAAGGCTGGTTGTGGCTTTAGAAGCACAAACTCTTTTCTTCAGCAAGATCCTGTGCAGAGCTCAGCTTCTCATTCATAACTCCTGCAGCAGGAAGCGTGGACTGGGGTAAGAGGGACTGTCCCATGCACAACTCATTGGCCTGTTAACCTGTGGGCTGTTTCACACTGGGCTGAACAAGGAGGTTCTACAGGCCAGGTGAGGTAGTCATTTGGAACTCTTTGCTTCAAGACAGGAGGGATGGTACTTGCTAACTAATCATTCCTTTCCCTGTAATAAAAAGACATTACATTCTGTTACGCAAAACTCCATTCTCACGGAATGCTGTTGCTTCTGACTTCTTTTCTTTCCAGACTCATAAGTAGGCTGGCCACCCCTTATTAATTACCTGATTGTTTAGTAACCGGAGACATTTACTGCTGGAGGACCTTATATTCCTTTGCTAGTAAGACCATCTCAGCTCCAGCAAGTAATGGAATCACATTCACTGCTGTGACAGGCCTCAGAGGACCATTGCTCTCCTGTCTTTTACTCTGAATTGAAAATCCTTGCCTCCTTACTACCTCACAAATGAGGGATTTTTGCAAACCTGTGATTTGAGGGTTGACTTCTGAAGGATTTGAGGAGAAAGTGTGAAACAGTGTGGTCTGGTGGAAATCAGCACATAAACTAACACTCTTCTGCAAGGCAAGAGAATCCCGGTTGATAAACTTTGGAGGCCCCTGGCTGGCAGTCAGCCACAGAGTGTAGATTTCGCCTGTGTGTTCAACAACCTTATTTGAGAGCTGTGCAAAGCCAGAGTAGGTTTATGAGGCCAAAGAAGAAGCTAACATTTGCTCTGCCAATTGGCGGTTCCTATAAATCTTGCAAAGACCCTTGCCACACTGTTTATAGACAGACAGCATCCAAGTGCCGAAGTGAGGATCAGATTTCCTTTCCAAAACTTCATTAAGTTATAGAAAAAGCTCAAGTCCAGTTGTTACCCTTTTCCCATGAAGATTATTCATAAAACGTGAAATGCCACCTCGAGGTGTCGAAGATGGGAGCAGTGGATGGTGTATGTCCCTGAGCCCAACCTTAGCGCTGCTCATTGGCTGGGTTGATGGTCATTCATCCAGGCTCCCAAAGACACTAGCATTTCTCCCCTAAGAATTCTGTCCAAATATAAAACGATATAGAATTTACCTCAAACATTTAAAAAAAAATGTAACAAACTTCACTTTCTCTTCCTTTGTAAAATCTGCTATTGCTCAGGGCTCAGGAGGGGACAGGCTCCAGAGTTGAAAATTTTGGGGTTCTTAGCCACATCTGCTTGGTGGATGGATGGCCCATAAGGAAACGTAGGTCTACTAGTTACTCTCTTACTTCTCGTCTCAGGAGGCAAGAAGAGAAAGTAGCGAAGTTCTTTCTTACTCCAGTCCAATAGCCACCCTGTCTGCCTAGCTGATTAGCTTCCTCAAATATCTAAGGAAAGGAAGCAGTTAAAATCGTACCTGAAAAATTGAAGGAACGCGAAGGCTTTCTATCCTGGCTGTTTTCTACGGGTGTGAAGCAAAATAATGCTCGCTCCCCTGACCCTGTCTCTTTTCTCCTAGTGGGGAGGTCTGGGAGAATGTTTGAAGTGAGTATGTGCAGAATGACACTCTGGTAGCTTTCTGAGGTATGGAAGGACTGCATAGGAGCCTAGACAGGAGTAGGCTGGTCAGGTAGGCCCTAGAAAACAAGGCAAGGCTAAGCCCAGCCCTGGCACTCCCAAGTGCTTACAAGTGACACGCAGATGACTTGTTCAGGTTTCATTCTCATCTCTCAGTCTGGAAAATGGATGACATCATAGATCCACTCAAGGTTTCCAGCACAGGTGGCTAGTTGGAGACTGCCAATAGGAAACACTGACTGCTCATGAGCCTGGCTTCTCAGACTGACAGACTCACCCAAACTTCTTTATTTGCCAAGTGTTTTCCCATAAGACCATAAGGTCTGCCATTCTGACTTCTGTTTGTTTGTTTGTTGTCTTGTTTTTCAGGCTTTGTTAGTTTGCTAGAAACTGTGGAGAGAGACTATGGGTGTGCAAAGGGAAGCCCAGTTGTACATTTGAAACTTTATTCTTGGTAGAGAAACCTGGATGTTAACTAGGAAGCAACCAGAAGTAACATTTTACTTGTTAGCAACTTAACTCTCTCCCTGGTTGTATCTTCATTTTACCTGTCTGTTGCCTTTTGACTTTGTCAGCAAAGATGAAAAGACTCAATGTGCTAATCTGAAAAGTCTTTTTTAAAGTTATATCAACAGAACTTTCACACAGTGTGACATGTCTATAAGTCAGATGTTTATATCTTGGCTGACTTTAAAGTTTATTGAAAATGCACTGCCGCTGCCTTGAGTAATTCAGCTAGGAACAACTTGCAGGTTCCTTTGAGTATGCTCTTTAACTATTTTCACTATGGATGCTGTACCTTGCATTTGTCATTTGCAGTTTGGAGCAAGCCCATAAATAAGGGCTGCCTTCCTTGTTTGCACTCAGCATTTCTGCTGCTCCCTCCTTATTTGATTTGTTGGGAAGAAACCAGCCTCAAGAGGCACAGCTTGATACTTAGAGCAGGATGGTCATCCACACCTGTAGTTCTGAACAGTGATTTCTGAGAACTGTACTTCACATTGCCGCTTGAGGATACTTAACTGCACAAGAAATATTTGTATCATAACAAATTCCCATAAGCTACACTTCTAGATAAGAAAATGTTTTATTCTGGAACCCTCTTCTTTTTGTGTCTCGAAATAATAGACTATCAATGGATTTGTAGATCTTGGAAGTCAAGGAATGATACAGTGAAACGTCCTAAGATGCCTAATTTCTCTTGTTTTAGCCAACCCTCGACTTTTGATCCATTCAAAATCCTGGATATAGGGGCTGAATTATAGGGTAGCAAGAAATATCCCTCTATGACTATCTACAGGGTAATCTACTCCCCTGAATGTTCGATATAGGTCTAACCCTAGTAAATGCTCATTGGAGTCTCCACTCGATCATCTGGATGTGAAGTAAGATCTCAAAGATTAGAAACACAAACCGTAGACTATTGGAAAAACAGTGACTCACAGGCTTCATGACTGTTTTCCAAGTGGCAGGAAGTAAACATTCTCTAATAATCGTGTAGTGGCTTTCATTTTCTATGGTATCCCATGTATCTTGTGATTAGAGCGTGGGTTCCTTTTCAATGTTACTGTTAAAGGAAGTATTGGAAGTGAGTTAGCTACCAAGTGGGAATGAATTTTTCAATATTAAAAGAACGCTGAGAAGTTGTCTAGAAAATTGTTCAGCTGAGAAAATAGGCTCAGTGAAGGCTGTTCCGATGGTTAGTGTTAGTCATCAGCTGGACACATAGGAGGCGGGCCTCTAGGCCCACCTGTGAGGGAGTGTCTAGATGGAAGTCAACCTCTGAGAATGTCTGTGAGGGACTGTCCTGACTGTGTTCATTGATGTGGGATGACCTTAATTGTGTGCAGGACCTTTCTCTTAGCAGGAGATTCAGAAATGTATGAGAAGAGACAACGAGCTGAACATGACAATGTGCACATAATGTATGTATGCATTAGTTCATCGCTTTCTGCTCTTCACTGTGGATGTAATGTGACCAGCTGCTTCAAATGCTCACCATCTTAACTTCCTTGCAATGATGAACTGTAACATGAGATTGTGAGTGAAATAAATCCTTTATCTCTTCAGTTTCTTGTTAGTATACTCTGTCTCAGCCATGAGAAATGAAACTAAAATAAGATGTATGCTAAATGAAATTTTCAGCTTTGAATACATAAACAACAATAAGTAATTGAGTACGCAACTTTATTCATAAGCTTGGTAAGATATTCTTACAAAAAGGTAGTGTGTTCTTAGATCACAGAGAGGAGACAAAATTTATATCTACTTTATTCCCACTTCCCCTAAAAGTGAAGCTTAGATCTGAGATGCCCATGAATATAAAAGAGAGCATCAGAATTACATAGATTTCCAAAGTTCAAAACCACCACAAACAATCATGGGTATTATCTTCACTAACTTCTCTGAATCTAGACATGGTTTCAGAAAAATGATACCAGTTATCCCAGTACAAAGAACAAAACACCCTTCAGATTTCAACATAAAGAGTCCTCAACAGAATCACTTCTTGGTAAGAAAGGGAATTGATACTGATAACTTAGAAGAGTGCAGCAGCACTTGTAACTAAGAAAACAAATACATTCCTAGGGATTAAAAGATATTAATTTTCCCATTTGAAAAAGAGGGAAGGGTGTTTAATCCCTTTCAACCAGATCTATTATATAGGGGTTGGGCTATTAGTATATGTGCTGATTAATTTAAACCATATTTGATAATGTTGAAAAAGCCAGTTCTAACCAGAATGAATGAAGGCCTCTGGAATATTCCACAGGCCCAATGGAGATGAAAGTACCCCAGACCATTTGGAGATAAGACCTGTGAACTTAGGGTTCTCCCTAAACTGTGAGGCAGAAATGATGGCCAAGGTGAGGCCAATGAACCTGACAGCCTCACAGGTCAGTCTCGATTCCTAGCCCAGAGCCCGCAGAGATTATTAGTGCCTATCAGATTGCCCAGAAATAGTCCTCAAAGTGGAAGAAAGGATGCTTGCTTTGAATTAATTAAATTAGGGGGCATCTCCTGAGGCCAGTGAAGCCTTTATTGAATTGTGTGAGGAAGAGCTAAAACAATCGAGTGGACTTCTTTTTCCTGTGCTTTGTTTCTCTCTATTTCCTTGAAAAGGTAATCTGCAGTGAGGTTTGAGCCTGCCAGTGTCAGCAGAGAAGAGAGGCATCATTCATAAAACAAAGAGAAGATGAATCCGTGAGAAGTGGTACTTGAAATGTATGGGATAGAACACTTGGCTGAACAAGAAGGGAGCACTGGAGGAATTTTATAATGTCACTTATTGACTCTAGTGACTCAGTATATATCTACCATGTGTGAGGGCTTGCTGAAGAGACTATGAAAGAATTACCAACTACAGGAAGATGTTCCAAATAGACTAAAACTAGTAGGGAGATAAGTAAACAACTTTATTAATAAGGACTATGTGTAACAGCACTACATCATATAGCTAGGTTATGACAGAGCTATAAATTCGATGTACATGTGAGTACTTATACACATGTGTGCATGTACGTTGACTACATAAACATTAACCTAACACTGAATGCTAAGACAACAAGGAATTTTCCAAAGTCACATAAATAAATGGTGAAATGGGTGAGATTTGATTCAAGGAGCATGAAATTACAGCTCTCTGATATCTTATTTTCTTTGACTGTAGGTATCCCAGTAGTGGTTTGAAGGAAAATTGCCCCCAAAGGGAGTGACACTATTAGAAGGTGTGGTCTTGTTGAAGTAGGTGTGACCTTGTTGGAGGAAGTGTGTCACTGGAGGGGTAGGCTTTGAGTTCTCTTTTACTCAAGCTTCACTCTGTGAGTCTCAGTTTATTTCTTGTTTTCTTTTGATCAAGATGTAACTGGCACATGTCTGCCTGCATGCCACCATACTCCCCACCATGATGATAATGGACCAAACCTCTCAAACTGTAAGCTGCCACTTCAATTAATGTTTTCCATTTTAAGAGTTGCTGTGGTCATGGTATTTCTTCACAGCAAGAGAAACCCTAACACAGACACCCCTTTGTCTTTTCTGTGTGTTGATACACACATAAGAAGATGTTCATGAGAATATAATTTATATAGTACATTATTTTAAAGACCTAAGTGTTCTACTAGATGGAATTGTTAAATACATGTTGATATATTCATGGGAGAGAACACTATATGGCTGTGAAAATTATATTTTCAAAAATTTGTATGAATACTAGGTAATGAGTAGAATGAGCAGACAACAAATTTTGTGTGTACAGTTTGATGCCAATTTGTTAATTATAAGTTAATACCTGAAATCCAAAATACTCTGAAGTCTGAAATATTCTGAGCACTAATCGGAAGTTACATGTGGAAAATTCTGTCTGATCTCATGTGACAGGTCATAGTCAAAGCACAAGTGCACCAAAAACATTGTATGAAATCACCTTCGGGCTATATGTATCAGGTACATATGAAGCAAATGAATTTCCTATTTAGACTTGAGTCCCAGTCCCAGGACACTTTATTATATAATGTGCAAATATCCTAATCTTTTAAAAAAAAAATCTGAAGTCACAAGCATTCAAGTGATGGCTATTCAACTCTATTATGAGGTTATTGAAGACAACTTGATTCTTATTATATAGAAGAATAAGTAAAGAAATGTTGGCTCAGTTATCCAACGAGATAGCACAACCAATTCCAAATGAAAAGGGTCTCCATGCCGGGTGGTGGCGGTGCAAGCCTTTTATCCCAGCACTTGGGAGGCAGAGGCAGGCGGATCTCTGTGAGTTCGAGGCCAGCCTGGTCTACAAAGCAAGTTCCAGGAAAGGCGCAAAGCTACACAGAGAAACCCTGTCTCGGGGGGAAAAAAAGGGGGGGTCTCCAAATAGCTGCATGGGTGCCTCTGAAAATAATGCCGACCAGAAAGAAAAAGGTCCATGAGGAGATGAATACAGTTCTCAACTCCTTCACATTCTTACTGGCATTTAGTTAAACTCCTTCTCTAAAGATATCTTTGGTCATCCATCATGAAGTTAGTTTTTACCTGTCTCTCTTGCCTGGATGAACCCACTCCAGTTGTTGGTCTGGTCTGACTTCATGTCTATGGGAATCTATGTCAAAATACGTTTAGCTACATTTGAATAGGAAAGGGGTTTTGAAGGAGTGGTTCCCAGGCTATGTTTACCTGAACTCTGTTGTTTAGTTCAAGGCTGTCTTTTTGTAAACAATGAGTATCATCTCAATGCACCAGGCCAGGTGATTTTGTTAATGGAATTCTGCAGAATTTTGACAGGGAACGGGTACACAGTTTTAAAAGGAAAACAAACACCAGGAAGATGATCAACTAAAAATATTTTTAGAGAAACGCCTTTGTCAAAAAGAGGGGAATGTAAAAGAAATATGAACACTGTCAAAATCAAAATAGAATCACTCTGACAACTCCAAGGCAAAAGAATAAAAGAAAGAGGAAGGAAGGAGAGAAAGAAAGAAATGAATAAAGGAAGGAAAGAAGGAAGGGAAGGAAGGATAAAGAGAATACAGGAAGGAGGGTATGAAGGTATATTTAGACATGATTGTTCAATAGTAACTACCTCAAAAAGGTCTTTCAGGACTGTCGATAGCATAGAGACATTTCTATGAATGACTTATGAATGCAAAAGACATTTCTACATGTTTCTGTGTGGCAATATCAGTTCCACCCTGGACTAACATCACTCTTATGATTCATCACTGTGACCAGGTATTACTGTTTCAAAATATCTGATGCAAACCTCATTTTTGTCTTAAAAACTTTTTTTTTTGCCTCAACCTCCCATAGTATTTCCAGAGTTCACAGCGGTTTACATATTCCCACTTTAAATACTCTGCTATTTCCAAGGAAATGTCAGTGTTCTTTTGAGACTCTCTAGCTGATTCTTTTTCATTCAGGTTGACACTTCTAACTCATTTTGAATTGAACACATTTTAAGTCAAAAGTGCATCACATCCATGCTACCAAGCATCACCATTTAGCAGCACAGTACACCAGTGTCTTGTCAGCATGCCTCCATGGTCATCTGGCTAGCTGAGAGCTGTTCTTCACTGCCACTGCCTAGCACTATAAATGGTAATCACACTACATGTCCCATTACATGTCACTAGTCTAGGAGAAAAAAACTTAAATTTTTATATATAGTCCCAGTTAAATTAATCCACTTTTACAGCATTGCAAAGCAGAGAAATCATTGTAAGTCATGTATATTGCTTGTGCAAAACTTTTAAATGTCCAGAAGCAATAAACATTGTTTTATGTAATACTTACATGGGGAAAAACAGTAACAAAAGTGCATGGAAACTATACCAGTTCAAATGATACTGTTTGGTTTTTCATAGGAAGGAGAAAGAATACAATAGGTTTTAGATAGATCTGCTTTGTTTATAAAGAAAGAATTGAGGCAAATGGGGTGGAAATGTTAACATTTGTTCAATCTGAGTGTTGTGCATAAGGTTTCCTTTACTACTGTCTCTGCCTTTGGAGTATTTAATATCATACAACATAGCGAAAACCATACACATTGAAAGCGACAATCGGGCCTGGGAATTGAAGCAATCACGATTAGTGGAATAATGTAAACCATTGTAATTTTATTCTTGAAGATTTTCTGTATTTATCGGATTTTCTGTCCAATGAAACGTTAAGTAAAAGCCAGCAAAATGTCTTCGTGGAAAGAACCAGCGTTTGGGTGGAGAGAATTGCCATGGGAGATGGAGAACGCTCCTGTGGGACATTGGTGACTCAGTTATTTGAAGGAGTTTCCACACCTGCTAGATGGTGTGGCGTCATCTTCAGATACAGGCTTCATGCTACCTAAAAAGGCCTGTTTTTTTTTTCTGGTAACCTTTTTTTTTTTTTTTCTGATACAGGCACCCCAGCCTTGTATTCAGATGGTGCTGGATGAGGGCGCTGTATTCTTTGGTCTGTTGGCTAATGTGACTAAGTTCCTGATGGAATGGGTCAGGACAGTTGAGAAGAACATGTCTTCTCAGGTGTTTCTCTCTTCCCTCTATCTGCTGCTTGGGGTTATCTTGAAATCCTCCTTGAGATGGTGAGTCATTGTATGGAAGGACCCTGGACTGGGTCCCAATGCATTATCAAGTTAAGGAGAGTACCCCAAACAGAAATATACTCACTGGATTTTTCAAGGACAAGGCAAACGTCTGAAGATGTGTGTGACAATGACTCCAGCTGATAGGGGATCATTCCTTAGAATCCCTTCAAGTTTTGACAGTCAATGACTGCTAAGAGGTACCTGGCCCATTCATTTATCTCTTAATGAAATCCACTCATCTCAGAAGCAAACTAACAAAACCATACATTCTGTATATATCCAAAAGGAAGGGATTAGTACTCTAATGGATGAGTTGAAAGGATGATGGACAGCAGAGGCAAGAAAAATTTTAAAGTAAATTTAAGCTGTGCAAGACATGAGACTGTGTTGTGCAGTTAAGAAGAGGATTTATCCCATATTTGATCTCACTGTAGCCCTCCAGCCTTGCATGCTATAGATACTTACCTAATCAATTCTTTTTGAGTGCCTGAATGCATGGGATGCTGCTGTCAATGACTAAAACTGTCTGCAGTTGGTAAAAAATACTCCATCCAACTGCTTGATTGACAGTTTTCAAGTCTTCCCAGATGCAGCTGCTGTAACAGAACTGCCTTAGACCTCAAATTGGCGATTGGCCCAAGTTTGGCATGGATCAAGCTATGGGAGACACTGCAGCCACTTTTGAAGTCCTATCAACGGTAGCAACAGTCACAGCTTCAACTCAGTTACATTTGTCAATCAAGTAGCCACCTTTGAGGCTATCATGATGATAGTCTCAGATGTTTTAAATGTCTCAGGGATATGCAGGGAGAGTGGCTGTGTTTCAAGTAACCAAATGTTACGATGCTCCTGAAGTTCAGGCCCTGACAAACCCACCCTTCTCTCCAGTCACAGAAACCACAGTAGCTGCCATGGTGACTGCAGAAGCCACCACATCTGATCCTGGAGGTCACCATGTTACCAAGATGGCTTCAGGAGTCTTTCCTTCAGCCATGACAGTTCACATGTCTCTTTGAGCTGTCATGTCAGGCTCTCCAGATGTCTCCGCCACCTTGTCGATGTCAATCTAGTCTAGAGAGAAGTGTCTCCTATACTCATGACAGGCAACCAGGTCAGGCAGGCTCAGTGAACCTGTACAGAACTCTGTGGCTAAGCAGAGAGGCCTTACAGTTAGTGAACAGAATGCACTTTGACCTTCACCTGACCTTCTGTGGCTATCTAAGCCTTTAAGCCCTGCGCGGCCCCAACCCACCACTGAGCCCAGCACTGCCATGTATGCTACAGCACAAGCCCCATTAAAGCCGCATTGGGCAATCCATGCTTTACTCTCCAATAGAGCAGGCTGAGCTAGTTGTATCAAGAATGGATGACACCAGGCGGTGGTGGCGCACGCCTTTAATCCCAGCACTCGGGAGGCAGAGGCAGGCGGATCTCTGTGAGTTCGAGTCCAGCCTGGGCTACAGAGTGAGTTCTAGGAAAGGAACAAAGCTACACAAGAAACCCTGTCTCGAAAAACCAAAAAAAAAAAAAAAAAAAAAGAATGGATGACATCAGAGGCTGCTAACTTGAGTCGCCAAAAAGCTCCTAAGAGCAGCTTAGAAGCAAAAACTACAGAAGTTAAATGGCTACAGAGAGCCAAGGACTCCAAAAAGACTTGCAGCAAGCAACTGGCCCTAGCCACTGGATGAGTCCCACAGAACATCTGGGAACTACTTGCTCTGACTGCTGAGTGGCTGGGAGCTGAGCTACACTCAGAGCTGTAAGAGGAAGTGCTGAACTCTGCATATTCATGAGTTCTGTGTAAGCTGAGTGGACCCCTCAGCCCAGCATTGACAAGATGACTCCAGCACCCATCACTTTATCGACTCATCTGTGACATAAGGGTGAGCATCAGGAAGGCCATGGTAGCAATGAAGAAATGGAGGCTTCTGAAACTGAAGGCGTGGCCCAGAGGGACTCTCCCTTGCATACCATCTCTTTGAATCAACCCCTCCCCCACCTGCAGTGAGGCTTCAGAAGACAGTTCTCCAGTTTTTATTAGGGGCACCGCGGCTTTGTTAAAATTCACATTTGGGAAACACTCTCCACATATACACATACGCTACTTAAAGGGAAATGGAATCTGTCTGGTTTTGATTCAATTACACCCAACTTGTTAGCATTGTTATATTTATAAGCACCAGCCAGCATCCTCTCACCCCCAAGGAACTCTGTTTTAAAAGCTCCATTTTTAAGTCTAGAGTGCTTTTTCTTTCTTTCTTTTCTTTCTTTCTCTTTAATTTGCTGAAAGGAAACTGAACTTTAACACTAGTTTGAGTTTACATTTATTCTTAGTACATGACTAACTTCCAATGAAATTGGTAAAAAAAATAAACTATGCCATTCCTGTTTTTAAATTTTCAGCTCAATTTAATTTAACCTTGAGAAGAGAAAAGAAAAAAACTTTAACGTTTACAAGCCAAGGGAACGTTTACATGCTCTGGTGCTGTTTCCCTGGGTTGTGGAATTGTCGCCTTGTCAAAATTCTGGTTAGCCACTTGAATGAAAAGCAAAGACATTTACTACAAATTTGCATGGCAATGCCTCTCTGTTGACCCAATCTTCCTTTGATTTGGTAGAGGATTTGGTGGAAATTGCTAAGAAGTTTCATTCACAAAGACAGACTTGGGAAATGACATATAATTATCCAGACCTATACTCAACATGAGAGAAAACAGAAAGGAGTTGGATGCTCATTTTCCTTTAGGAGGCTTCCAGAGTTTTCTGCTGAGGAGATGGGGCCTTATTCACTGATATATCATCTTACCCACCAACCCCCCAAAGTAAACAGCACCACAAGACAATGCAGTTTACTTTCCATTGTGTGTAGTAACGGGCTTCGTCTGCTCTTTCGAAGCTAACAATCGCTCATTGTCTGTGCTGCAGCAAGGTTTAGAAATCAAATTTTCTCACTGGTTCCTGGGAGGAAAGAAACCCTTAGAGCAGAAGAGGAAGTCGTTCGCACATGTGGAGCAGCCGTTCCACTCACTCAGGTTTTGTGTTTATTTGTGTTACTGGGAGATGAGCTTACAGGAGCATAGATCTGTGTGTCAATTGCAGACGAGGGAGGCAGGCGCCACTCAAATTTGTGTTGGAAATGTATGCAGTTCAGGTGCACTTTCTGGGCACGTTGGTAGGTTTGGGCAGGTTTGAATTAAGTACTCATTTGCAAAGAAGAAGCATGTCTTTTCTTCAATTGCACAGAAGGAATTAGACCTTCCCATCTCCCAGCTACCTACCTTACTACTGTCTGGAAGGTGGTGTGGGTGAACGGCAAGCTGCTGGGTTACTTGTGTGTGTGTGCGCATGTGTGAGTGTACACACATGCCTGGAGTGTGCCCGGTTGAATGTGCATATCTGTGCACATAAATATGGAGGCCAGATGTTTTTTAAAAAGCCATCATTTCTCAGGAACCATCTACCTTGTTCTTTTGAGACAGGGTCTCTCTGTGGGACTGGATGCACACTAATTAGCTAAGCAAACAGAGATCTGCCTAAGATTACAAACATTGGCCACTACACCAAGCTTTTTAAAAAAAAACTGGATGGGTTCTGGGAATGAACTGAGGTTCTCATGCTTCCATGTCAAGGATTTTGAGTTATCTGCTCAGCCCAAGAACTGCTCATTTGTATCTCTGGTTTGACAGCTTTTTGAGCCAAGTAAGGGAGACTGGTACAAATCAGTCTTGTGGGTATCTATATCCATGTTTTCATATAGCCAAAAGAGCCACAGAACATGTGGACGAAGGTGATAAACATTCTTTGGAATGATCCTTTGTTTATTTTCAGTAGGTCAGTGGCACCCAGAGAGAGCCTGCCTACTCAAAGCAAATTATATAAAAACGATGGGAATGGAAATTCCCCAAATACTAGCAGAAGTGAAGTCTGGGAGGGGTGGAATCATATTTATGCTTTATTTGTTTTCTTTCTTTTTCTGAAGTTTTATACAACAAGTTTGTGTATATTTTAAGTTTTTGTTTACAATGAAAGATGAATATGTTCTTTAAAAAAAATTCAACCTATAAAGAAGTATATTGAATAAAATGTGAGAGTTTTTTCCATGCGTCCCTTAACCGACAGACAGTTTTGTATATAAACCTCCACAATCTGGCACAGATGTCTAACTGAACTCCAGAGAGGACCTAGAAAAGATGTCTTCCTCTAGTTTTCTCTATAAACATTCTATGCAGATTCACTCCGACTTCCTTGGCCATTCATAGATTAACTCTCCCAGTTCCCTCACATCCCAAACAGTCTGCAGACCCTTCTAGCTCTCTGAGCATACAGCAGGTTCTGGCAACCTGAGATCATCCTCCAATAGAAGCTTCAGGTCCCAGCAAGGAAAGAGAAGACTTTATCCCAGATCAGGTGTATGAAGATGAGCAAGAGATCATAAAGACAGGAGTGGCTTACTGATAGCATCTCTTCGGGTGGGGCCTCTTAAGATCTTGGCTGCCTCCCTCTCATGAGACCCAAGGGGAGAGCTGGTACATGGCTGCTATCACTGTTAGAGGAAGTACAGCCACTCTGAGATGGCTCCATCCATGTGAGCTACCACCATCTGTGACTTAGAGGAGCCTCCTGATAGCAGACAGATTTGAATTAGAGTGGGTACCTGTATGAACTCCAGCATCCCAAGAGATTGCCTTGAAATTGCCCGTATTTAGTTAACATTACTATACTCGTTCAGTCCTTTTGAAGTTGGTGAAGGCTGATAGTTGCAGTCGATGCCTGTGTTCCAAGTCCAATTTAGATTGTTTTGGATGAGTAGACACTGCCAATTTCTTTATTCTCTGTATTTTGGGGCCATAGACAAAGCTGAAAAAGAATATTATTGGGCCATCTTGTTATAAACCTTAAAACACCATATGATTTCTGTAAGTTGAACCATGTTAATGTTCTGAAAATGGTCTCAATTATCAATGACTCTGTGATCTTTTCATGTTAGAGGATGGTGAGCTGCCTCATTCCTTTTTAATGGCACTATATTACACCAATTAGCAAATTAAATAATAGTGAACTTAATTGCTTCCCCATTGACAAAGTTCTTATAGTCACTGCTTATGTGAATTTTTTGTAGTCACATTTTTGGAGCAAAGCCAAAGATGTAGACGAGGCAAACGTTGCTAGAGACTGCCAAAGCACCTCTAGGAGGAATCTATTAATCCTCACCATCTCCAGCAACACACGAGAATGCCCACTTCCCCACACCCACACTAAACATGTACATTGCTCTTTGTCTTTGCCAGCTGTGCCAGAAGTGAGCTCACTGCTATTTCATCCTGTATTGTCCTGTTACTAATGAGGTGAGACATCATTCCTCACATTGGTACATTTGTGTCTGTGCTCGGTGAATTGCCTGATCATATATTCTACATCCAGCTTGGGGATTCTGAGGATCTTAGAGTTTTAAATAAGGGAAGAGAGCAAAGTCCTATAGAAAAGGTGAATTACAGCCACTTCATGAGAACTTGGCTCCCCTCTACCAAGACAAGACACTGGAGGTTCCATCGCTTAGATCCTATCACTATTTTTTTTCCAAAACTCCACAAGCCTGAATCTGAAATGGGCCGTCTTCCCACACTGAACACATATTAGTAAGATTCCAACCCGTTCTTTGTAGTGTGACTGACAGCATGTTCAAACAGCCAAGATATGAAGCCCACGTGACTTCATCCATGCCTCCTGCACCCTTGACTTTATTTTTGTCCATATTGAAAATCATTAAAGCCATATTGGGTTTAGAAGAAGAACCAAAGTCTGCTAAGGAATATCTACCAGTCATGGCAACATGTCTTTGGAAGGGTTAGGTACTCAGTGAAAATATTCCACTTACAGGGTAGGAGAGACATTTGCCAAATAGCCCCAAGGTAGTGCATGGAAGAATGGGCAGATGGTTTGAGGCATATCAGGAATAAGATTTGCAAAATAAGATTAAGGTTCTGCTGGAAAGCAACTGTAGTCATTGTAAACAGATGGAACACACCCGCCTTTTGCCACGGGGCAGAAGGGGAAAGGAGCCTGCATCGCCACCTGTGAATTAAAGTTGGCTCACCTAGACTCATGGCCTCTGGAGTTTATACAGACCCTGTCCTCTTGTGTGGACCGCACGATGCCTTCCAGGTATGCTGAAACAGCGAGACTGCATTCAAATTCTAGACAGCCTGGTGGTGTTGGCTCTGCTTCGGCTGTGTTTGGCAAGTTCCTCAGCACAGGTTCCCCTGCCTGTGTGAACGTAACCACTTCAGGATTTGAGCTGTCCATTGGAGAGAGCTAGCCTGCTTATTCTAGGACATGTATTTGGGATTACAGGAATCAGATTCTCAGCAGAGGAAACAATGGACTAACTATCTCCCTCATATGATTCATCTATACGCTCAGTGAGCCAAACCCCAGGCTTTGAAGGCACAAGGAATAATTCTGCTTCTGCCGTAGGTTTTTAAATCTCAAATCTCTCTCTTAAAATTCATCTAAGGTTTAGAAAGAATGCTCCTTCTGGGGGACATTTTGGCATTTCCCAGGAGAAGTGGCGATGTGGATCTGATGCTAATGACATGAGACAGAGGTACTCACCAAAACAGACAGGGACGCTCAAGGCGGCGATGGAGTTGAGCGCGTTTCTCTGCTCCTGACTGCGGATGTGACGTGACTGTGTGCCTTGTGACCTGGACTGTCCCCTGGAACTGTGAGCTGAAACACATCCCTTTTCCCTGTTAGTTGCTTTTTCAGGATGTTTTATATTAAGGTAGAGATATAAAAATAGAAATTGAACCCTGCTCCTGGGTGAGACTGTTCCTTTGGTCTGTCATCGAAGCCCTATCTAGGATAAGCAAGTTCCTGCTCACACATCTCCAGAAAAAAGTTACACCACAATGACTTATGACTATTCCACATGGGGATTCTGGACTAGTCATCTCGAAATGTTGTCCTAAAACCAGCTGTGTGCCTGTCACATTTGACAGTCACTTAAGGTCACTGAGACTTTGAAGAATTCACTCTATCAGTGAAGTGTGGGTTTTGGATGAGAATTAGAACAATGTTAAGTTACGTATGTTTGAAATACACTCTTCCATTTCAGAGATTTACCTTTTGATTTGCATTTTTCTCCACCATTTTATTATGAAAATTGTCAAAAATACAGAACATTGGAAGAATTGCAATCAACAAGTAACATTTTGATGTGTTTGCTTTCTCATAGATCTATACAACTCAAGTTTACTCGTACATCAGCCCATTTCTCCAACATATTCCGAAGTTAAGTCGCAGGCATCGATCAATAGGCTTCATTGTTAAACACTTCAGCATGCCTACTGCAAACCAGGGTTCAATAATTGTTCAGTGTTCCTTTTTTAATTTAAATTTACATTTAAAATATATTCAAGTCCAACTGTGCCATATCATGGGTTTCCGGTGCCTCTCTGCAGCTCTTGCTACAGACAGACTATCAACCATGTAAACAGATGTAAGGAGAAAACACAATGTGATGTACCGGCTTACAGTGTTGCTTTCAGGAAATGTGAATGGTTTTTCATCTGACTTTTATGAGTTAATAAACACTGTCTGACATGAGAAGTCAATAAAGATTACAATGTGGATCAGAAATGGCCGCCCTCTTTTTTCTAATCTTCTGAATAAGTTTAAGTGGTGGCTTCCCCGAAACAGCAACAAAGAAAACAGCTCCTATACTGTCGAACAGCCTACTGTGAATCAGGTTTTCTCAGTATTAAGTAACTGTGCTGTAAAGCTTAGCGATAAACAGGGCATCATGGGAGCCCCAGCTGCCACCGTAAGTGCTGGTTTCCAACGTTTGCCGTTTATAAGGAAAGCCTCATTGCCTATGTCCATTGACCAGTAGGTAACCAGGAAGAGTGCAAATTTGTAAAATAGTATTTGTCATCAGTTCTTGTGTATTTAGGTAGAAGAAGACTTCACTTGAAAAAGTAATCCCGCTGTTGAAATGAAAGCTTTAAGACATGAATCTAACCCATCTCCCTTAGCTCAGAGATGAGAAAGAGACAGAAGAACCAGAACTCCTGCTTCTTCTTGTTCCAGGCCCATGCCGCTGTGCTCTGGGAGCGCCGAGCTACTTGTGTGTTCCACACCATGCTGGGTTTCATAGAGTTTAGTCAAGTCAGATGCCTCCCTCCCCTCCCCTGCCCCCGTGCCCTGCTCCTCACTCCAGCCAAAAAGCCCCAGAGGTTATAATTGTGACAGAGAAAAAGGTATTAAAGCAGGTGAGGCAGAGATGGTGTAGGTTCTCGATGTCTACACTGCAGATGTGCCCTGGGAACCAGAAATGGGATGGAACAGCTGGTCTCGAGGAGGGAGGGAGGGAGGAGGGAAAAGACACTTGACAATCTGCCAGGATGCACTTCATGTACAAAGACTTGGCGAGTCATTTCTACGGAGCTTGTCCTACGGTGCCTTTGGGAGCTGTTACAGTTAATTATTTAATTTACTGTGGGAAAATCCTAAACCTTCCACATTTCCATCGACCTGGTTTCTAGACCTTAGGATTTTACCTTCTCATTGGTTTGGACAAATGCCAACTCTAAATAAAGTCAAACCTCTTGCTAATCTAGACGGCACCGGGGATTGTCCTCTTTAAACTGAGAATGGGAATTATGGAAGTGGAGACAAGATAAGAGCAAGGCAGGGTTTCCTTTAACAAGATAATTGTGCTGCAGGGTGGTGAGATGTGAAACCACGACCGAGCTTGGGTCAAGTGCAGGAGGTGGAGGACAGCAGCTGGATCCGCTTAACTTGGCCCTTGCATCCCACAGCAAGATGTCTGCCTTCTAAAGTGATAAGCATTACCCACATTACACAGATTATTTAATTTTCTAAGATCTTGGTTTTTGGCATTGTTCAGATTTGGTTCCCTAATACTGGAAGCTCTGGGCCTCCTGGTTCACTGCTTTGAAAATATAAAACATATGACAGGGAAATTCCAGTGAATGCAATAAGAAATTATGCTTATTCAAAACTACCAGTCAATTCAAGTGCACTACAATATGTGTTTGGTACCACATGTCCAAAGCACGTAAAATGTAGGTGTTGTTGACTCAAACAGTTTGCTGGGCTTGCAGGCAAGGCATGAAAAAAATGTCTACGTTCACTCTTTCTGTAACTGTACACTGCCCTTTCTTCTAACTGGGAACTCGCTATTACGGAGCCCAGAGAAAGCTCTTATATAATCCGCTTGCTGGAAGGACTTGAAGCTGACTTTTTCAGACCATTGCTATGCAGCCCCAAGAAGTCTCATTGGGACAGTTCATGAGACACGTGTTCCTGAACAGTTTACTCATTCCCAAAAATAATGCTGCTCTCCTGAACCCTGATTTTATTCATCAAAAAGCTAGATCATGCTGTGTACATTGGTGTCTGCTCCTAAAAAGTGACCCTGCTCACGCCCAATCATATGTCTGGGTGCCAAGTTGGACCATATTGTTGTGTTCTGGGTTTCTGTTGCTTCTTTTCTTTTTCTTTTTTCCCTTCATTGTCTCCTAGCAATGTTTCCGATCAATATTCATACAAGCCCAGCAGAGGCACAGGAATAACTGGGGTAGTTATTTCTTTTGTAGAGGATGAAAAAGTTCTGAGAGAGAAAAGAACTTACCACCTTTTCTCCAATGATCAATAGAGGTTTCATGAAGAACTAAGCTATGCACAAATGACAGTGTTTTAGGGCAAAACGAATCTTTAATTCTATAAAAGAAAATGAACATTGATGTCACACCTCAGTGGCTCGATGCTGCAGAGACATCTCAGAAGCCTTGTAACTGAATACCAGGTACTTCAAGACTGGAGGAGGCATCCATGTCAAGTCATAGCTCAACCTGTTTTCGCCAGAAGTTCTTTGCTGTTTGCCAGTTTATAGCAGCCTCCTGGAGATACTAGCTAGTGTCCAGTGAATTCTCCTGTGCACGCAGCTGAAAGGAAGTGAGCAAACTAAAGACATCAGAATTCAATATAGATCCTTTAGAGTCCTGGGATGTGCCTGGGTCCCAAGCGTCTGCCTTGAGCTGACAAATCAAATTAGCCACCTTCCGGGAAGCAGCAGGTGACCAAGTCCATTTAGCTAGTCAACATTTTCTTGTCATCTTTGATGGATGAGCTATTCATGGAATTCCTCTTCTCTCTGAGATGGCCCTTGCTCACATTCCTATTAAGCATCATGTATGCAGCCCACATGAAGAGAACGGGGCTCTTGATGCAGCAGGATAATGCCTCATGAAATTGATTATATTGGTGGTCCAGCTTTCAATGCGAGCTGAGCTTAGGATATCGATCTGTTCGCAAAGTGTTTCCTTTAATCACTTAACTGGCCATCTTTGAAGATCTTTGAGCTGGCTTCCTGCCCCAGGCTAAACATTAGAACTGAATCACAGATCCATTCCTAAGATGTTTCCAGCCAGAGGCATGGTAGAAGTCCTTAGCTGGATGCCCTGCAGATGGTGGAATTGCTATGCAAATAAGGTTTATAAGGAGAGTAGGGAACATAATTGGTCTAGGAGTTCAGACCAAATCTTTGGAAATAGGACTCCTGGGTCTGTGGACTTGTGAGGGAAAGTGAGTGAGACAAGACAGAAAGGGTACAGACCCAGCCAGGCAGCCAGCGGGTGAGAAGCCTCTTTCCAAAATGCTCAAGAGGACCCTGCTAACGGGTGCTCTGTAATCAACAGCCAGCTCTGTCAACAAGGAATCAAGCATCTTCACAGACAAGGAGAAATCCAGGAAGTCCCAGCTTACCGCGGTGCCCCACTGTGCGGGTCCAGGTATCTCGCACAGGACTGGTCTCTGCCGCTTTGGTTCACATGACCCAGAGTTCACCTGCATCTTTGTTAATCAGATCCAACTAAGAGGACACTGGCCAGTTACTGTGGGACGTATGGCTACAATCCAGTAATGAAGGTGGGCCTCCAAGTCCAGTCATCAACCAGGGTTCATGTAGACTTTCTGTTGCAGTGAACTTTATCTATTGAACATGGCTACAACATAGAAAATGCTCTTGAATTCTCAGGGTTGCTCTCTCTCTCATTCTGTATGTATGTATGTATATATGTATGTATATGGTGTGTGTGTGTGTGTGTGTGTAAGAGTGTGTGTGTATATGTGTGTGTGTGTGTGTGTGTGTGTTGTGTGTGTGTGTGTAGCTCATGACAGAGCAATGCGAAGAAAAGCTCAAGTTCCACAGCCAGAAAGACCTCAGTTCGAATCTTGGCTTTCCAGTTCCTTGTTCTTTGACCATGAACAGGTTATTTCTCTTTTTGAAACATCAAGTTTTCCATCTATAAAAGGAGCCAGCATCATGCATGTCTGATGCTTATTGTACTTGAAAATCAGGTTAGATGATGCTGCAAAAACCCACGCACAATACAGTGCCTAAACACAGTAAGAGCTCAGTGTGATGTGACCAATAGTGTCTTCTTTATAGAGTTTTCTCAGTATCTAGGTTACATGCACAAGCATGTATGAGCACACACACACACATACACACACACACACACACACACACGCATGCACATAAACACATGCAAATATACATGCATTTGCACACACGAACAGATTCCTTGTGTTCTATTACTTCTAGTTTCTTCAAAATTAAAGTTCTTACTTATGAGCAATGTGGACTTATTTTGTTGCTGAAAGCTACAAAATCTTGAAAATATTTAGCCAGGCTCTGGATGTATGGTTGGCTACTTCCTCAGGTTTAGAGATGGGTTCAAAGTTGAAGAATGAGGCAATATAGCTGAGTGGGAAGTTCAAGCGACAACACCATATTCAGGCATTTCTTGAAATTCTGTCTTCCTCAATAGAATCTTCCCTACATAAAAATGATATCTACTGGACAGGAGGTGGTGGCACACGTCTTTAATCCCAGCACTCAGGAGGCAGAGCCAAGCAGATCTCTGTGAGTTCGAGGCCAGCCTGGTCTACAGAGTGAGATCCAGGACAGGCACCAAAACTACACAGAGAAACCCTGTCTTGAAAAAGAGGAGGATATCTATTGGAAATCTTTCAAGAGCCATTTCCTAGTTGCAGACACTCAGACTGAATTATGAAGCTACCTCACCAGTGAGGGGAATGGTGGAGATGGAAGCTGAAGCCCCACGACCACATAGGAGCAACCATAGTTAGTTGGGATTTAACTATGTAACAGCAAACCTGAATATATCTATGTCTAATCTTCCTCAGTTTCATGAATGGGATGATTATTTTTCCTCTCTGAAAGCATGACCATTCAGCAGCCTTTTAAATTGTGTATATTGCACACACACACACACACACACACACACACACACACACACACACATATAGGTGCACATGGGTGTGTGTGTGTGTGTGTGTCAAGGCCAAAGGATACCTTCAGGTAGCATCCTCAGAAAAACTGTCCATCTCCTCTAATGGGGGTTTCTGATTGGCCTGCAGTTTACCAATTAGGCCACAGTGGCTGGCCATTGAGTCCAAGGATACTCCTGTCTCCACCTCCCACCATGAGGAATGCAAGCATGTTCCACTGTGTTCAGTGTTTTGTGTGGGTGCCAGGGCTGGATCACAGGTCTTCATGCTTGTGAGGCAAGTACTTTACTCCCTGAGCACCTCTCCAAGCCCAGAACGGGGCTTTTCTGAGAGCCTGTCGTCATCACGGTGTTGAAGTCAAGGAGACAAGAAAGGAGAACAAGGATGCAGGATCATGTGGGGAGAATAGAATTTTCAGACATTTTCCTCAACCACCAGAGCAATATATATGAATATTATACCTATGAAAGCAGACATCCACATCCACCACACAAATACATCATGCCCTGTTCTTGGCAGGCACCCAATTAGCCCCAGCTGCAGGTTTAAGCAAAACCTCCTAGCAGCCACTTGTGGTGGCCATGAAATCCGATCAGAGGAGAATCATATTCCTCATACCTGTTCAACTTTGAAACCAAAGTCATAGAGCAACAAATGACTGTATTCCCAGGTTGCCTATGCACCGAGTCCAGTGACGGCAGAGCTGGCATGGATTTGTAAGCTGGTGTCAACCGAAGTTAAAGTGGGGACTTTCAGAGCCTATGCTTCCTAGAAATCAGGAAGGGACTATAACCACATGCCAACCTCTCTCGGGTTGGTGAAGATACTCTACAGCAGAAAGCAAAGTGGCATGTGTCAAGCTCTGAGACTTCTGAAACAGCCAGGTGAGCACAGAAAATTCAGCCCAGCTCAAGGACAGCCAGAATTTCCACAAAGCTGAAACTCTTCCTTCACCTCCAGGCTCTATAGAATTTCCATTCAATCCAAGCCATGCTAATTAGGCATAAGCATAAGCTGAGTATCTGAGAGGTCAGTCATGGTGAAGGGAAGACTCAAGAGAAAAGTAAGGCAAAATTCTTGCCTTCTAGAGCTTAACACACACACACACACACACACACACACACACACACACACACACACACCAGAATACACAGAGTCACACAGATACCTGTAGCTGGAGTTTTCTCTCCGGGTCCCACCAAACCCCAGCAATCAGACAGCCCACTTATAAAATAAACACACAGATGCTTATATTATTTACAAACTGTATGGCCGTGGCAGGCTTCTTGCTAACTGTTCTTATATGTTAAATTAACTCATTTCTATAAATCTATACCTTGCCACGTGGCTCGTGGCTTACTGGCATCTTCACATGCTGCTTGTCATGGCAGCGGCTAGCAGTGTCTCCCTGACTCAGCCTTCCACTTCCCAGAATTCTCCTCTCCCTTGTCCTGCCTATACTTCCTGCCTGACACTGGCCAAATCAGTGTTTTATTTATATAGAACGATATCTGCAACAGATACCCACACCAGAAAAAACACAAACACAGAGAGAAACACAACACAAGAATACACATAAAAACACACACACATGCACACATGGTCACACACACAATACAGGTATGCACACACACCTAAAATGGATTAGAGAAATCTCTATCGATAATGGGGACTGAAACTAGGTCTTCATATTCATTTGTTCATTCATGAATGTTTCCCATTCATTCATTCATTCATTCACTTAGTCCTCCAATAGTCACAGCCTGTGTGCTACCATTTACCAGATATCTGAGGTATGGTCATGAGCAAACCAAGACATAGACCTAAGCCATGGAGCTGTGTAGCTAGAGTTTCCCTGCCCACAGTCAGACAAATCTTGTCACTGCCAGTCCACAGCCGCTCAGACCTAACCAAGTAAACACAGAGACTTATATTGCTTACAAACTGTATGGCCGTGGCAGGCTTCTTGCTAACTGTTTTATAGCTTAATTAATCATTTCCATAATCTATACTTCAGTGCTGTGCTTACGCTTTACATCTGTGTCATGTGCGTCTGCAGTGTCTCTCTGCTCAGCTTCCTTAGATTTCTTCTTTGTCCACCTATTCTGCCTGACTGCCAATCGTGTTTTATTTATTGACCAATCAGAGTAATTTGACATACAGACCGTCCACAGCAGAGCTGTCACCTGGCTTTCACCTAGTTTCTTCATAGAGCCCATGGTGACGTTTATTGTCTCTTTGCTTTCACCTTTTATACACTCTAGCCAGTCATGGGTTGTCATTCCTCATGGCGTTCCCAATAATCACACCCAGGGCCTCCACTTTTGTAGGACGACCAGGGATCAGACCCTGTTCACAACTTACATGTGCGCTATCCTTTCATTCTTGAGTCAGTCTTACAAAGAATGGTTTGACAAAGCTGATACTCATTTTGAGCTTAGAGATTATGCCCAGAGAGGTGAAAATTTTGCTCACATCACACAGCTTGAAAGGCTTCCAATACAGGTTTCACTGGTCTATGCCATGTTCCCAGAAGACCCGATTGTGTTGCTCCAGGGCTTTAAGAAAAGTTTCATTAGAATAAAGAGGTAATCTGTTGTGGGTAGGTTTAAAGTTTTTATGCCTTCCTTTTGTAGCTATCAAAACAGTTAATCTTGTCAAGTGAATCAACCTTATTTCTCATTGGCCAACAAATGAACAACAGTTTTTTTTTCTCTTTAGAGCTAGAAAATTTTTAAATAAATATTAAAACTTAACTCTATATGATTTTTAAATGAAAAGTCTTCCTCTAAAGGCTGATCCAAAGAAAGAGAACAGTTGCTCCAAAATACTTCTCCCCCACTACCTCTGCCCCCATCCCACTAAATACTCAACCTCAAGGCCACCATCAGCACACTTGGCAGGAGGTTCCCATGAGCCCCGAAACTCTGCTGCTCAACCCAATCCTCCCTAAGGTGGCCCGGCAGGGGAGGGGAGACCCACCATGATACCCTGACATTGTTCCATGGCTTCTTTGAAGGAACAGCTGGGCCATAATAGAAGGTTACTCGGGGATACCCACAGGTTTGACAGGACCCCATAATTTTAAACAGGGTGGACACTAAATCCATCCAACTCCGGAATGTTACTACTCTCACAGGAACCTGGGCGAAGGTTCTGGTGCTGGCCTATAAATCTCTCTGGCCTAAAATACCCAAAATTAGTTTCTGTGCTGTGGGAACATAAAAATGATATGGCTTTTTTCTTTGACATGTCAGTTAATAAAGAGTGGGAGGTGGAGCCCGGATGCTGACTGCCATGTCTCAGAAGGGTTTACCCCTTAAAAATGGGAAGTGCTTTAATTACCTGTTGGTTTTGTTATATGTGTATGTTATATGTTTTAGGGGTAAAGGGGTCTTATGGACACTCAGGAAATTATATCATTAATTATGCCTGTCAGGATGTTATGTAGCCCAAAGTAATTGAAAATTCTTAGGGTTGACTCTCCTGTTTGTTTTCCTTCCCGTTTTCCAACTGTTTTTTAAAAGATTGTTTCCCGGTTTCCAGAGACTCTAAGCATTTGGTTAATGAAGAGAGTAAATTATTTTTGTCGGGAATAATTCAACAAAGCAACTGCAGAGGCTCTCTCTCTGTAGTTGACTTTGAATCTTGTTAATTGATGGCTTGCTTAAAGGAGAATTTACTTTCCCAGAGTGTGTGTGTTCCTTAACCTAATATTAATGTCAATTTGAATTCCTGAGCCATGGGGTGATATGGGAGGCAACTGGGATTTGGGATGCAGATAGGCATTACCCACTTACACCAAGAGACAGGATTATATATCTGGAGTGCCATCCCCTGATGCTGAAACCCCTGGCTATTCAGATAATAGAGTTCAGCCAGCTCTAGGCTACATTAACCAGCAGATAACCCTCGTGGGTGAATGAAGAAAATGGCATTCTGGCTTTGGGCCATATTCTGTCTGATTGTTCCATATTCCAGGTCTCTTTTGACCTCTTTGGGTGGGAGAGTCATTCTCACATCTTTGGAAGATAAACTCTACAACAAGCACCTCTACTATGCGTCTAACTAGATAGAACTGGCTTTCAGGAAACCCCAAGAGAAGCAGCCACTTAAAGGATACAGAAAAGAGATAGGGTTCTGACTGGCTGGGAAAAGAGAAAAATATATAGACACTTAATCCAGTGAGATATTCCTAAAGGCTCAGCAGGGCTATTTCCTCCTCATTGCTCGGGTTGCCATCTATGGTCACTGCCGTGCTTATTCCAGGACAAAAGATCCAGAAGCATTCCCATGTGGAAGGAGAAAGAGCCTTTAGAACAGTAGTGGCTTCAAAGAATGGAAGAGATTCTGACCCACACTGCAGGTGGGAATATAAATTAATGCAAACTTCCTGGAAACCTACTTGGCATAATGTTAAGAAATGAATAAAAATGTTCACACAATCTAAATCAGTAACTTACCTTAAGGAAATAATCAGAGATGGGGGTATAGATTTATGTTCAGGAATGTTTATTACTACATTATCACACACACACACACACACACATACACACACACACACACACACACATGCTTCAGGAACAAACTAGATATAGACAACAGAAGATTGTCTAAATAGATTCTGATATATATACTGTGAAATTTGAAAGAGTTGTTAAAAGTCATGTTTTGGAAAATAGTTAATGGCATGGGAAAAATATCCATGTTGCTTGACCAAACTGGGGGACTGTGGTTGTTTTTATTTTCTTTTGTATAATTATCTGTGTTTTCCAAATTTTGATAATGAGCAAGAATTACTTATAAGCACAGAAAAAAGATATCATTGAAGAACAAAAAGAAAGAATATTGTTCCCAAGCTTCAGTCCAACAATGATTTGAGCTTCATGTTCTCCTCCAGGAGGAACGCGGGACACTCTGATGTTTGGAAGATGTGCACTGGAGATCTACACCAAAGCTGACATTGATGTGATGTCCCAGTTCCTTTCCTCTGCAATCTTCCCAAGAGGAACCTGGGAGAGCATCCTATGGATGCTACAGATAGGTAGCCTCAGATGAACAAGCCAAGGCTGGTGTGGAGATGGGTGCTTTGACAGCAAATGTCAAGAGGATGCTTCATTTCTTAAGGTCTTTAAGGGCTGCCTAGCAAGGTCACATCCCATTGATGGTGGCCTTAGTCTGAAAGGCAGAACACTAGTCATTAAACAGAGCCAACTGCCCCTCAGCACTGGCCGCCAGTGTAATTGGTGTCTCGCTTTCCCATGCCCTTGTTCCAGGAAATGATTTGGTTGTGTTTGGAGTTTCTGTAAACGGCAGTCACCCTGCGAGAGAAGGTCCGTGTCCACTTCCCCCTTACTAAAGTCAATATGTATTTATCACAAGATAATTCTCTCCCTTCTACCCTCTGGGTTTACACCAGGCCATGTCAGTCACATCACAGGGGGCATGTGGAAGAAGATAAAACTTCCTAAACATGAGAAAAGTTCTGTTGTTAGCCAAATCCCAGGCCCACTTTGCCAGACATTTTTCTCTGAAATTTTCAAGGCCACGTGTTCGAATGGGAAATTTAATCCACATGTTTCTGATTCATATGTACACTCAATGCATCAAAATATCATCTCTTTGAAGTCCAAATGGCCTTTTTATAGACTTCTTCCCTAGGAATGGAAACTTGTGCTTAGCCAAGAACTAACAAATTCGAACCCTCCAAAGTCAGAGTTCCTTTCAAGGTTCCCAACTTCAGGAGATTGAACTAGACTTTGAAACAAACCCTCCACTCCCCCAGTTACCACAACATGATCATAAATTTCAAGGCGCTTCACCGTACTGTGCCTTCTTGGTCTTATTCCCATGCATTTGTGAAGTCTCCCAATAGAAGCCAAGTACTGAAGAGTTGTCTTCCAGGGAATTACCACAACAATGTGGTGAGAAATAATGACCAGAAGAAAGGAGTCCCCTCCCCTCAGGAACCTGAGAAGAAAATCAAGTGATTGGCCAGATGTGAGAGTGTGGAGACAGAGCCAACTCCAGACCCAGAATGGGATTCCAGCTCTCCTCGGGAACCCTGACAGTAAAACATCAGAACTTCCATGAATCTATTCCCAAATGGTACACTGTGGACAGGGCTTCAGACCTCCTCTCAATAGATACAATTCTAAGTCCATGTCACCTCTTCAAATCTCCTTTCTGAAGACAATTGGAAACATAAATCAATGCTGTCAAAACTGGAAGTTGGGGAAGAGGATTGGGGAAGATAAGAGAACATTATCCATTTCATGCAATGTTTCCATTGCTAAGTCCTGCCCGCCAGCTGGGCTCCAGAGCCCTGGGCCAGGGAAGGGAGGGGGTGTCTGAGCTAAGCAGACAGGGTCCTCTCTTTGCCTCTAAACTCTTCTATGAGCTGTAGATCCAACCACGATGCTTGGCATTTAGTAATCAGCAGTCTTCTTTTGACTCAACCGAATGCGTTTATCTAAATAAAATGTAATGGACTACTCTATTTTCCCCTTGAAAATCCCTTCTTTGTCTTTTCATTCACTTATACTTACAACATTTGACTGTAGACTAGCTAGGAGCACCAGCTCCCCAATGTATCCACCATTAAGCCACATTTAGTGAAAATAAATCAAATCTGTATCTTAAGCAATTGGCCTGCTCTCTGTCATTAATCACTTCAAGTGAGCGGATGAACAGTCATTTGCAAATGGGCATAAAATACAGGGACTGTGCCTGAAATTTCCCCTAAGCTTGCCTTGTAAAAATAATAACTGAAGATGTTTATCAGTTCAAAGATAAATGTACCTAAAACATATATACTCATGTCCACATTGGAAAGGGAAAATTGTGGTTTGATATTTATCCTTTTTCAAATGGCTTCCTAAGGAACACCAACAATCAAAACCATAATGGTCTTCTATGGAACATATAAAGTCAACATGATGTGCAAGTTGATTTTTAGAGAATTGCTTATCAAAACTTTGTCAACCTCCAGGGCCATAAATAAGATGTTCTTCACAATTCAGTTTCCTTGGTGGAATCTACATTTGCAAATTGTTAGAAAGCTGACAAAGAGCAAGACCACCAATTAATTATTGTTCAAATAATGGCATTGCCATAACAGCCATATGTTTCAGAGAAGCCGGTCACGGGTCACGTGCTACTTCTGTTATCCAGATGGGAAAACTGAAACAGGTGGCCTATTCCATAATGTGCCAGCAAGCCAGATTTAGATCCTGAAGGTCAGCATCTCCTGGCCATGGTTTAAACTGCTGAGCAGCATCACATCCCAAAGTTCTTCCTTCCTCTTCTTCCTAAAGGACTGTGAGAGGCCTTAGGTATGGATGGTCTGGTTCTGTGGATTTTTAAAAACCGTCCAGCAGCCAATCCTTCCCATTCATTAAAATTTTATGCAGATATCCAGGGTGTCAGATCTATGATTCCAGGGATGATCTGGCTGAAGGTCAAGAGTCAGAGGACGGAAACTCCTTTTTCCATTTTATCCCGAATGGACTAAGACTGGCCAGAACACCTCAAAGTAGAGGTTGAAAACCTGTGAGATAGTTTATTCCTCAAAAAATCCCCCGAGTTGGATGGTTTGTCTTGGGTCTTAGCTAATGAGAGAATCGGGCCTAAAGCTGGCTGTCTTCATTTTGTTGACGGCTACATCCAGTCCCCCACACCAAACCCCATTAGTAGAAGATTGTTTTCTGAATCAACAAACCCATCACTGCCACTCTGCAGACACCAGAGTCAGAAGTAAAATGATTAATGTGTGCAAGAAAGAACTTCTTAGAACAAGGAGAAACCGTAAATAGAAGGTAGTAGAATAGTTTAGATCAAGGATTGGCAAACACTTTCCATAAACAGCCAGATAGTAAATAGTTTATGCTTTGCAAGCCATATGGTCTCTGTCGCAGTATTACAATCCTCACTGCAGCCAGAGACAACATGTAAGCGATTGAGCATGGCTGTGTTCCAATAAAACTTTATTCGTGGACTCTGAAATGTGACTTTCATATAATTTTCACATGTCACAAAACATTATTCTCTTAATTCCTCCTTCCCAATTTAAAGATGTAATAAGCTGTTGGTAGCTCAAAGGCCACAGAAACACAGGCAGATGTCTAGATTTGGCACAAAGATGAAGTTTGTCAACCCTGGTGTCAAAGGGAAGTTTGCTCCACAAAACTTAAGCAGACGTGAATGGAATATGAAGGTTCTTTGAGAGACGTTCTCAGAAGAGCTCAGACAATGTAGTCACTCTCTGGGCCTTAGTATTCAAGAGCCAGAGTCTGAGCACATCTCCACTGGGGCAGCAGCTGTGGCTCCTTGCCTCTGGTTGAGAACCTGTAGGATCTGCGCTCAGAGAGCTCAGTGAATATATATGATGCCCACAAAAAAGTCTTCGAGGAACCAAGGCTCGAGGCTCCATATATCAGATGCTGACCATCGAAGACAATAGCTCAGTTCACACCGCATGAACAGCAACCCTAGAATTCACTCAACTTAGTTAAGTCAGAATCATTCATTCATTGGTGTGCCTCCAGGCAGGACATGTCCAACAGAGTACCATCTGCAGAGCTCTGGTGGAACCAGACTGAGGCCCTAACCTGAGATCACAGATAAGTTGCAGAGAAGGAATTCAAACTCAGGCATGTTTTTGGTACTAGACAATTTGGGGTTTTCCTTTTTAAATTGCCACATTGGGTTCTTCAAGAGGGGATGACTTGTAACATTCATAAAAGAGGGAAAAGAGAAAAGTAAAATCTTTCTATATTCGATTATTTTCTAGGAAAATGAAAGGTTAGTTTACCTCTAAAGTATTTGTATTCAATAGATAGTATTTTAATAGCTTTGTTTTGTTTTGTTTTGTTTTGTTTTGTTTCGTTTTGTTTTGTTTTGTTTTGTTTTGTTTTGTTTTGTTTTGTTTAAGGAACCTAAAGAGAACAGGCTTTAAGCCCCAAGTCTTGCAAATCATCTGCAGGACCACAGGTAAGTCATTTCACTTTTCCTAACCTCAGTCTTCTCATATATGAAGTAGATATACTAACACCTAACTTTATAGAAAGAAATAAATACAGTATCACTAAGCCTCGATCACAGTGTCTAATAAATTCAAGAATGGCCATGATAGTAGGTGGTAATCTACTGTGCAGCTGACCTTAAAAATATGATTTCTATCTTTACCACAGATATTTGTACATCATGTTCACTGTGACTCTGTTCACAAGAGTTAGGAAGTGTCCATCAACTGATAAGTGAATAATGAAAATGTGATACATATGTACAATGGAATTTTATTCAACTGCAAGGAAAAATGAAATGAAATTTATGGGGGAAAATGGACAGAACTGGAAAATGTCATACTAAGTGAGACAACCCAGACTTAGCAAGATAAACCACATGTCCTCTCTCCCATGTAGATCCTAGCTTTGAATTTTTACATTTGTGAGTGTAATTCAGAGTCTGAAGAGGTCAGGAAGAGAGCCCAAGAGCATGATAAAATGGGAGGGGAAGAGGCCTTAAGGTGTGTGTGTGGAGGGGGGCATTCTAGAACACATGTCGTATGAAAGTGGTGGCGAGGAGGAATGGCAGAGGTCAACGCTTAACTGGTCAAAGTGCTGAGAACAATTCACTGTTGACTGCTCAGCCCTAAATGGGACAGCAATATCATCTGCAAGGATGAGGAAACATCACAGGAGAAAGGGAGAAAAGAAAGTAAGAGGAGAAAAATGGAAAGACTATTATGAAATGCTGCCTTAGACATGGCATGGCCATTGTACTTATGAATTCACAACAACTCTAATTACTTGCACAATTCCTGCACAAGATCAAGCCAGTTAATAATTCCAACATGGCTGGACGAGGGATCTGTGGGACTCCACCATTAGCTTGGGAACTCTTGACAAATGATGGCCACTGGTGGAGGTGGAGTCATTTCTCTTGGAAGATGTGGTCACTGGTAGGTTGCCCAGGTGCATGTTAGCAGCACTAATTGGACCCAATGACTTAGGAAAAAGAGAGAAAGAAAGAGAGAGAGAGAGAGAGAGAGAGAGAGAGAGAGAGAGAGAGAGAGAGAGAGAGAAAGAAAGAAAGAAAGAAAGAAAGAAAGAAAGAAAGAAAGAAAGAAAGAAAGAAGAAGGAAGAAAGGAAGAAAGAAAGAAAGAAAGAGGACAGGAAGATGGAGAGACATGTGTTAGGGAAGGTAAGATCCCAGGGAGATGAGAGGGAAAGTTACAAGTACATGTGATCAAGATACATTGTGTATGTATAAAATTATCAAAGAAGAGATTTTAAAATACTTTTAAGCGTGATTTGTGTAACATTGAATCTCACAAATGTAGCCATCTTTGCAGAAATGAATACATTTTAAAGAGATAGTGTGCCTCTCCTATTGGCCGTTAAGACTCTTGAGCCAATGGTCCCCAGGTATAGGAATTTTCCTGAGAATCTCATACTAGAAAAGAGGAAAGCCCGGAGCCCTGGCATCAGTCAGAAGAGGAACTTGTCTCCCAGGAGATTTCACACAGCCCTCACAGCTTGTCAGCTCGCCTTGCAGGGCAGCCTGGAGCTGAGATAGTGCCAAGTGGGACCACACCGCGACTGGATTGGCTATGCATCCTTCATGCTGTCTGTTTAAACCCAAACCCCATGCAAGGACCCCAAAGACAGATTTAGGGAGTCATTGGGCCTGTTCATTTGCTCCTCTTCCCAATGTGGCCACACTGAATAGATCTCCTCTCTCTGCTTTTCACTGTTACTTGTCTCTTTAATTGGTTTATTGGGGATGGATGGCCTGGCCTAGCTCCTTAGAATTGCCAGAGCCAAGCTTCGATACTAAAAACAATGGTAACATAAACAAAGGTGGAAAAGTCCACCATGCAGAAAGACAATCTTTTAATACAATGGGCTATGTTGGTAGAAGTTAGACTCTGAAGACTAGATTTGGCTGCAAGAATATTTACACAGAGCATGTGCACTCTGGATGGCTGGTCAGGGATGATCTATCTGCCAGTAATCAACGTCTTCGGGAAACAGGAAGAACTGTAAACATCACGGTGTGAGAACCAGGGAGTGAGCTTGTCTGAAGAAAAGCTGCAACTGCACAATTTCAAGATGACGTTTTATTTCATCTAAAAGGAATAATTGCACTTATTAAGGTAGTGTTCCCCAATGGATCCAGATCTTGAACCAAACTTCTATCTCCATAACAATTATAAGCAAGAACTGTTTGACTGGGGAAGCCAGAATCTTAAACCTGTTTCCAAACTGTGTCCTAACCCCAACAAAAGGATTTAGGTCCTGATACCTTCAACGCCATTGAAATCAAATGTTTATTCTTATGATGACTGTATATATTCATGAGTTCTATTTTTATTCTCTTTTTATAGTTATATATCAAGTGTGTGTGTGTGTGTTGTGTGTGTGTGTGTGTGTACGTTGTTGTTGTATAGGTTATAGGAAAACAACTAGGGCTAGCCTCGCCTTCCTTAAAATAACAGAACAGGTTATTTTGACTGATGTTGATTTGATTGATGGAGTCAATAAAATACATCAAAATCACTCACTCTGATTTACTTCACCCTGGGGGTATTGGTAGGGAAGCAAATTCCCCAAACGAAAGCTACATTGCAACCTTACCCTGGCTCAGGCTTCAGTCCAGGCTAATTCAATAGACACACCTCTCTCCTATCAGAACACTAAAGAGCTATTCAGGTTTACAGATCATTGTAGATACAGCCTTATAAAGGCCCAAAGCCAAGCAACTTTTCTCACCCTCCTATGAGAGGTGCAAACCAAAGTTCTACCACTTGTGCCAGTGCGCAGAGGTGGATGTGCAAAGCTGATTTACTTGGGGTGGGGTGGAGACGCTTTAAAAATGTGGTTCTCTTATTCCTAAGTCTTTCTATTGGACATTATATTCAACATCAAAAAAGACACAGCCCCACCTATCTTCTGTATGTGTCTCTTCATGTCGAGCAACCATAATATTCTGAGAAATAAATACTTCTGTCAATAGACCTGCTGGGAACAGTGGAGTCAAAAAAAAAAAAATTCTATCGTCTCTTGACCAACTTAAGTTTGTTTAGGTGTTTGCTGTTTTATGGAATTCCTATAAATCCCACTAAAACAGGCAAGTAGAGAAATCAACCTTAGGCCTGCTAGAGATGATTAACACAATCAACCTTGAAAAGATAAACATATGGAAAGGAGCACCACACAGAATGGGTGTGACCCGAGTGAAGCCATGTGATTAACTTAGGACAACCCAGTGAATATGTGGCAGAGCCCAGGTTTGAAGCCAGGATGGTCCTGCCCCCAAGCCCACGCCGTTTCTACAGCACAATAACAGTTTTCCAAAGGCAGAGCCATAATGCCGGCCAATGCTATCATGCAAGCACATTACCTATAGACAGGATAGTGTCTACAAAGAGTCCTAAAGCATGGCATCACAAAAATGGAGGACGGAACGCTAAATGTGAATCGTTCCAACAGAAAAACAAGACCAGAAAGTTGAAAGTCCCCTGAAGTCCGTGTCAAAGACAGCAATGGATGAGTCCCTGGAGCCTGGGGTCCAACACGGCTCTGTCAAGCGCCGCTTTCTGTAATCATTCACAAATTTAACAGCCAACCTCAGCAATAATCTCTATGGCCTCATAAATCCAGGTCCACAAAATCAAGCAAATTTCACGATGTTCTGTGTCATTCCATATATTGAATTTCATCATCTCTCGAAGGTTGGGTTCTTCCCCAGGAATAATGGAAGCAATTTAACCACCTGCATTAGTGCTTTCAACTTCAAAATCAATTTTATTAGGTACACGCACTAGGCAGTGGCCAAGATTATGCATTTTGAAGACCATTTACTGATGGTTAAAGTGGAATCTGCAGCAGGATTCGAGTATGGCCACTATCCCCTCCTAAACCCAGTGAAACATGATCACAACTGGACTCCAGCCTAGATTTGTTCCCCACACAGTGCCTCGGAGAGCACCTGTCAATCATTTGGAGCTGGTCCTTGTGCTAAAACCAAGCAGCAAACTCCAACCTACAGTCTTCAGCTAGCAGGACAGGCCACAGAGACTTCGCCCAGGCCTTCTGTCCCTACCCCTCGTCCCTACCAAAGGTTTTTCTGAAAACCTGCCAGAAAATGACTTAGGCTCTAGAAGGAAGAGAGCTTACCCTCCGACCTCAGCACTTCAAACCGACTTCACACCAGTTTAAAACACTCCGTGGCACCTTTCCATTCATCCAGTGCTCTGCGTGTTCCTTTCTGTCCTGAGTTCCGTCTTTCGCGCAGCCGACACATGCTGCGGGACTCACAGCTGTCTCCAGAGAGGAGCCCTGTACTTTTTAAACAACCTTGCTTTGTGACCTGACCTGCAGGCCGGCTGCATACTTCTGTGTTCTGACAGCTAGTCATGTCTTTTGTCCCAGGCACACGGATACGGCAGGGTAGGGAAAGTTCACACTGAGCGCTCACATTTCAAAATGTAAATAGATGGCTCAGCCTGGAGGCCCAGTACACTTAAGTTGGGAAGACAAAACCTCCCAAAGAAAAGGAGAGGGAACCAAAGAGGGCTTTTCAGAGACCCTTGCAGGACACAGGGGCTCTGGTAGCCACACCTGGAAGGCCAAATGAGGCAGCTCCACAAGGGACAAGGGACCAGATGCCTCATGAGGAGGAGACATGTGGGTTTTCCTTATCCTCATTCCTTCCTGAGCTGTGGTCCTAGGTTTCTTTCTGCCTTACCTCTTTTCCCTTCTAATCCCTGCTTCTCCATCCCTACTTCACCTCTATCTTCTTTGTTCACTCTCCTCTCCTCTCCTCTGTGCTTCTTTTTCTTCCTCTTTTTTCTCATAGATGCAATCCAGCAGCTCCTGTTTTCCTTCTCTTTGGAACTCTGTTCCTTCCTTGCCGTTTTCCAAAAATGCTCATAACTGGTTCCATCTCTGGTGTCTAAGGCTCTGCATGGCAATAACCACCTTACTAATTCTGCCTGCCTTTAACAGGCTGTCTTCACAACCATCACACTCTGAACTTTACTAACACACGTAGATTTAGGGATGGGGTGGGCAGGGTTCTGAATTCTGTCACCCCTTAAATACCAACCACAAATGACTAATGTGTCGTCTTCCTTTATCCTTTCCCTAGAACTGTCTGATTTTTATTTTACTTTTTGATATTTTAACTCATTACATTTTCACGATTTTACAAAATGGGTAGTATGTGTTTGTTGTATAAAAGAATGTAACTAGAAAGATCACCTGCAATTCACCCTCTGGAGAATATTGCCATTTATGATTGATTTGATAAACACCACTTCAAATATTCAAAGATGAGAGAGAAAGGTGCTGTTCTCGATCTTACGGAGCCTACATCCAGTGAGGAAAAAAAAAAAAGCAATAAACAAATACAATATAGCATATTACGAAAAGAACCATTAGATGGAAAATACCAGAAATAAATACCAAAGTCTGAATGGTATACTGTCTGGGAGGAAGTCTACCACTGCCTTGCCCATCTAACAGGAAGTGTGAATCATCTCATTGTTCAAGTGTATATACCCATGTACGTTACTTACAAGTGGTCGCTGTCAACTTGACATAATCAAGAACCAACTGGGGTTAAAAGTGTCCATGAAAGACTGTCTAGTCAGGTTGGGCTGTGGGCATGTTTGTGAGTACCCTGATTATTTAATTCTTGCCCACTGTGGGTGGTACCATTCCCTAGGTAGAGGGTCCTGAACTATGTAAAGTGAAGAAAGTAGTTTGAAGGCAAGCACGTATACATTAATTCCTTCCTCTCTGATGTGGAGCAAGCAACAGCTTCAAGCTTCTGCAGCATTGTCTTCCCTGCACTGATGAATTGTAATCTGGAACTGTTGGTCAAATAAACCCTTTCTCCCATGGGAGAAAGGAAGAGAGAGGAGGGGGGCAATGGTTTGTGCTTCTGGAAAATCTCCTGAAGAAAAATAACATCCTGGAAAACAAATAGGAATTGGCCAAAGTACACAACAGGGAAGAGGAAGAAACAAGGCAGCAATCCTAAAGATAGAGAGCTGGGCACATTCAGAGAAATAAAGGACTCGATGTGACTGAAAGCTATAGACAGCGTCAGTCAATAGACTTGGAGAGGAAGGGAGCAGGCACTGGGCCTATGAGCCAAGTGACAATGTTCCCAGAGAGGTGATGTGAACAATGGAGGAAATTAAGGGATGGGAATGGCATGACCTACCTACACTTTGGGTCGACCAATGAACCCAATGATGAAACTACAATGTCCAATAAACACTGCTTTTTAAAAGTCTCTCTCTCTCTCTCTCTCTCTCTCTCTCTCTCTCTCTCTCTCTCTCTCTCTCTCTCTCTGTGTGTGTGTGTGTGTGTGTGTGTGTGTGTGTGTGTGTGTGTGTGTGTGTGAATACAGGTATGTGTATGCTACAGCACAAGCAGAAGCCAAAGACAGCTTTGGGTGTCAGTCTTCACCATCTACGGTGCCTGAGACAGGGTCTCTTCATTGTTTACCACGACATTTTCCAGGTGAGTTGGACCATGACCTTCCAGGAATTCTCCCATCTCATTTTAGGAGCACTGGTGTTGCTGTCCTGTGCTGCTGAGCCTGGCTTTGTGTGGCTCTCCCATCACTGCAGGAGCACTGGGGTTACCGTCCTGTGCTACCATGTCTGGCTTGGTGCAGCTTCTGGGGATTCAAACTCAGGTCCTCACGCTCGCCCAGCGAGCTTCTACTCATCCCAAATACCACTTTTACACAGAACTTTCAACTTAAAAAACAGAAGAAGGGGGAAGGGAGGGAGGGAGGGAGGGAGGAAGGGATGAGTGAGAGAGAGAATCAAGGAAAGTTGCTTTCCCAGTTGTGACCAAATCCCTGACAAGAAGCAACACAGCAGAAAAGATTTATTTGGCTCACGGTTTCCAGGGGGAAGTCCATCATGCCAGGGAAGTTAGGAGGCTTGCAGCTAGGCGGCAGGAACCTGCTTGTGTCTGGGCCAATCAGGAAGCAGAGAGGGGAAAAGGGAGGTGAGAATGTCTATGCTCAGGACCTTTCTCTTTTATGCATTTTTACTCAGTCTGAGACCCCCAGTCTATGTGACATACAACTTTACTTCAATATAATAGCAAAAGCAAAAACAAACAAACAAAAAGCCTGCATCTGGTGCCCCATGCCTGTAATCTCATCAATAAGGAAGCTAAGGCAAGAGTTCAAGGCTAGCCTGAACTACATAGAGAGTATCATAAATAGTGAGACCCCATCTCAGTGTGGTTGGTGGGGCTGGCAAAATGCCTCAGGAGGTAAAAACAGCTGTCATACAAGTCTGACGACCTAAGTCCAATCCCTAGAACTCACAGTGGTATCCTCTAATCTCCACATTCTCATTCTCTCTCTCTCTCTCTCTCTCTCTCTCTCTCTCTCTCTCTCTCTCTCTCTCTCTCTCTCTCTCTCCACACACATGGAAGACAGACATGCAATTAACAATAAATAAGGATTTTAAATTTTTATAAAAGAAAAGAAAATACTGGATCCAAATGACTAAATTTGATTCCCAGTTGTGAGTGCCTTACAACCTGCTGTTTGAAATACAATACACCAGCCATGAAAAACACCCAGGGGATACCTACTATGACATATTGAAACATTTGAATTTCATTTATAACAATAAAGTAAAGAGCTCAAAAGTCTCCTTTTTGCGCTATTTAGACACCACCAAAATACAAAGAATTCAGAAAACAATGAAACTGCTAAAAAGGATATGTTGTGTGTTCTGACTTGATTTTTAATAACTTTACATATGCTTTTAATTCAAAATTTTTATTGAATCTTCTGTATTAATCTATACTTTGCTGCCAATCATTTTTGTTAAGAAATGCACAATTTTGAATATGCTTGCCTATTTTTTTTTCCCACATAGTATGCAAGTAACAGTTCCTTCTTGTGGAAATAGCCAGGAGCTGGTGGGAAGCATGTACCCAAAACTCCTTTTTCTGGCTGAATCTTTCGAACTGGCCTTCCCCATGCTCTTTGGGATACTCGTGACAATGTGTTCTCAAAATCTCCAACCCCCACAAGAAGGCCCTGGAGGCAAGAGAGGTACTATCCAAGTAGGGCTGACTACAATCAACATTTACTCATTCATAAATCGGTCGGGTGCTTGGCTTGTGAAGTCAGTCACATGCATTTCTAGTCATTGTTGTTATCTTTCTCAAGCAAAGGGTAGTTTCTAAGTTTTCTTGCATCTGAGTTTTGTTTTCTGAACAGCAGATTGTTATATATAAGGCAGATGTCTTCCAGCACATTTCTTGGCTGATATATTTTCCCGTGATTCCATGAGAGTTTTCTTCACATTCTACAAAGTGGTAGGATCTCCAAAGGAAGACAGTCTAGCCAGCTCAGAAAAGCATTTTCTATTTTTGTGGGATTAGAAGTATCCATCTACCATGGGCCACAGATGCCATGGCTTGGCGTGAGTCCCCTGAATGCATCACTGGGGAACAGATAGAGGTCTTAGGAGCTTTGTGGTCTTTTCTGAAACTTAGATTGCATCAGTTTCAAAGAATGTCTGACTTCGTCTGGCTGTCCAGAATATCTGCCTAAGTCCCCTTCACTCTTCACATCTGTCTAAACAAGGGCAGGGGGCATGTTGAGTAAGATGCAAAGCCAAGAGATAGTATATGGCTCGGGGTGAAAACTCAGAGTCCACAGCAAGAATGACTCCAGACGAACTCAACCTGCTCTCGACAACGGCAGAATTTAAATGTTCTGTCTGCTAAAAGTACATTTGAAAAATGAAATCTTTCCATATGGCTTCATTTTCTTCTATATAAAAGGGTTAGACTAAATTCTGATTTTTGAAAAACACAGCACTTCATGTACATAGTGCTGAGACTTGCACTGAAGTCATCTGGAAAAAATACAAGCTACTATAACAAACGCCAAATGCCAGAAGTAGCCAGTCTCAGTCTAGTGAAAAGCATGGAAGGGGAAATGTGCCCTGTACAGGTGACAGCAAATAGAGAAAAATCAAATACATCACACCCGAAGTGAACACTGGGAAATTCTAAAATGTATTTTTCATAATAAAAAAAAAACTCAGAATCTTCACATGGACCTATTTTAGAAGAAGCTTACAGCTGATAGAGATATTACTCAAACTAGACTATGTGTTTATAATAGCTATTTCAATTTAATTCTTGAGAGAAAGAAACTATTGTCCGGGGAAAAGCACATTGTAACACAAAGCTTTGAATCTCAAGTGGAGAGAATCAGCATAACACACATACACACACACACACACACACACACACACACACACACACACACAAATTTAGTGCTGGAGGCTCAAAAACCCACCTTTTTATGAGTACATTATAGCAAATGTGTATTAGGACCATACTTTCTTTTGGAATACAATACAACTGCAAACAAAAGTCACATTTCTGTTGGTTGTTTGCCAAATGGCCATATTGTTATACTGGTGAGAGTCTGGTAGGGTCTGGACACCACCAGGAAAAGAGACAGATGAAATAAGAGGGTCAAACCTGTAGCATGAATCTTAAAGAGTCTTGTTAATAAAATCAAACCTGAGGCCAGTTATTGGGGTGAACACTGGAAGATCAGAGAAGCAGAACAAGCCACAGCTTCCTCACATCGCCAATTCCTCAGCTGGTCCTGTTTCCTCAGACTGGAAGCCTCTGAATTCTTATCCAAATGTCTCTCAGCTGAACTGCTTCTTGAAAGCCTGAAAGCTTAACCATGCTAAAAGCTTCTAGTTTCTGGTCTTCACGCCTTATATACCTTTCTGCTTTCTGCCATCACTCCCTGGGATTAAAGGCTCACTTTCTGGGATTAAAGGCGTGTGTCACCATGCTTGGCTGTATCCTTGAACACACAGAGATCCAGAGGGATTTCTGCCTCTGGAATGCTAGGATTAAAGACGTGAGTGCCACCATTTTCTAGCCTCTGTATCTAGTGGCTGTTCTGTTCTCTGACCCCAGATAAGCTTATTAGGGTGCACAATATTTTGGGGAACACAATGTCACTATACAAACCCCTCTCCTATTTTTGATAGAGTAAATCCAACGTGAGAGAAAAAGAGAAATATTTCTGAGGTCAAAGTTAGTATGTTCTAATACAAAGGAATGCATGCTCTCTTTCTGTTGTTGGGGTTTGTTGTTACTGTTGTTTTGTTTTGGGTTTTTCGTTGTTGTTTTGTTTTTGTTGTTTTTCTACACAGGGTTTCTCTGTGTAACAGCCCTGGTTGTCCTGGAACTCACAGAGATCTGCCCCTGCCCCTGCCCCTGCCCCTGCCCCTGCCCCTGCCCCTGCCCCTGCCCCTGCCCCTGCCTCCTGAGTGCTGAGATTAAAGGCATGAGCTACCACACCAGGCTTGGTGTTGGCTTTTTATTGTTGTCTTGTTTTGTTTGGGGTTGTTTTTAATTTTCTGTTTTGAGATAGGATCTCATATGCCCAGGCTTCCCTTGAACTCTATATAGCCAAGTATGACCTTGAACTACTGATTCTCCTGTCTCACCTCCCTGGTGCTGGGATTGTAGGTGTGCACAACCACACCCAGGTTATGAAGTACTGGGGATCCAACTCAAGGCTTTATGTACACTAGGCAAGCAATTTACCAATTGCCCTACACTCCTAGGCCCCTTCTTACTGTAGTGTGTGTGTGTGAGTGTGTGTGTGTGTGTGTGTGTGTGTGTACAAGTACGTGTGTGTGTGCATACATATGAGTGTGAAGGCCAAAGCACAACCTTGGAATCATTCTTCAGGTTTTATCTTCTTTTTTTTTTATTTCTCTTTTTTTTTTTTTTTAATTTTATTTATTTATTTATTTATTTTTTGAGACAGTCTTTCCCTAGCCTCAAACTTGCCTGGTAGACCAGGCTGATTGACCAGCAAGAGCCTAGGTCCCACCCACTCCCAGTGCTGGGATGACAAGTGTATACCTCTAGGCCTGGCTGTTTTTAACATGTGTTCTGAAGATGTGCAAGCATTTCATTGACAGAGCCATCTCTGTATACCCACCCTCTTTCTTTAATGTGCTCTCTCGCACGCTCTCTCTCTCTCTCTCTCTCTTTCTCTCTCTCTCTCTTTCTCCCCTCTCTCTCTGTTCAGGTCAGAACTTTATTTTGGTTGTAACATAAAGAAACATTTCACAGAGGACCTGAATTGCTCGAGGCTTTAGAAAACACTTCATGGACTAATGAGCTTAATTCCCCTGTCTCAGCTCTTTCAGATAGCAAACTTGTTCTGTTTCCTTCCCTGTGCCACCAGATTCCACCCCCTTCCCCTGCCACTATTTCCCCCACTTTGTTTTGTCTTTCCCTTCAGTAAACTCAACACCCCGGTAATTCAATCTCTATTCAATGTCATGGCTGAATCAAATGACTGTCACTCAAAATAGAAGCCACAGCTTGAACTACAGCATGGTTGAGTGATCAGGGCAAATATCCACAAATCTGGAATTTCTGGGGCTTTAGCCATGGAACTGTTAAGTGGCTTTATATTAAGATCCCCACCTCCAGGGAACAGGTCAAATCCTGTTTGTACTGACTGGGACCAGGCAGGGTGAGACCCTGGGGAGACACCCTCCCTCCACCTGCAGCTCTGCTGTTGATGGAGAGCTAGTTGGGAAGGGATTCCAGCAGCCTGGGGACCACAGCCCTGACCTCACAGAATGGAGGCAGGCATTAGCAAATAATGGGAAAGCTTAACAGAACGTCACTTTCACACCAAGGTAGCAGTTGGAAAAGAGAGAGGGATTAAAGAAAAGAGAGGGGGCCCTGTTTAAAGATGGCTTGACTCACACAGTATAAATATTCAGGTTTCCCAGGAGGAAAAAAAAATCATTTCCATTCCTACCACTAGCTCTACTTAAACAAGTTTGAAGGCCAATAAAAACACAGTGCTGGTTTACAAGGGTGAGGAGAAGTGGACGAAGATGGTGAATCTTCCTTGGGTTCAGAAGTTTAAAGAGAAAATCCTAAGCACAGAAAATGACAAGTTGTATTGATGGGTTTTTTTTTTTTTATATATAACAATTCAAGATATGAACCAGGCCCAAGCATACTGTACAAATATTATTAGACGAAAAGTAGAGACCACTCGGAGGACTGGGGTAGAGGAACACCTGGAGAAATAGATTGCACCCCTGAGCTGGAAGTTACACATACATGAACACACAAACAACCACAGCCTGTGAGCCTGCTGGCCGTTTGCTGTACTGCCTGAGGAGGGTTGAAAGGAGCCCAGAGGAGTTGAAACTGGGGTGAGGCAAATGGGCTGACAAGATCCAGAGCTGAGAGGCCCCAGCAGAGAGCAGAAACTTTCGCCTAGCCTATTCACTCCGAAGTCGGAGACGGGAGACGGACAACTCCTCACCTACCGTCCTACCACAGCGTAGGCGCTACATACATTTTTGTAGAATTGAGTTGTTAGGAGCAAACTGGGTTGGTTCGGATGAAGAGCTGGGATTTTTTTTCACATCCAAAGACCTGCTGGAGCTGAGTGGTTTGGGCAGGAAAGGACTCCAGAACTGAGCGGACTCCTGTGTGGCCGACTGAGAGCGACAGGAGAGGGAAAGCCAACAGCAAGAGAAAAAAAGAAAATGATCACAATCAAATGGATGTGGACCATTTAAGTAATTGGGTCAAAGGATAGTAAATGCAGTTCAATTTAGGATAATGCTCAATAAATCGCTTTAAGAAATAACCTAGGGAATACAGGTTAAATGGAACAGCCGTGTAGGAGATTGATCTGCAAGATACAATAAAGAAAATCATTGAAACTAGCCCCCAGAGTATAGCCAGCGTTACTGAAAAGGTCACGGCTACTCTAACAGCAAGAATTCAGATAGAAAAAAAAATGCAGATAGAATCCCCCCGCCAGACACAGAGCAGCTGCCCTCATTCACGACCCCTTTTCTGCTGTCCCGGCCTCATGAAGACTCACTCAGTTCCTAGACGTTCTGCAAGCTTAATATATTTTAATATTGTTGTGGGCCTTTCCAAATTTTCCTCTTCGGGGAGGGGCTTAGAAAAGTTGGCAATTTGATTCACAGATTTAAAAACTCACGGTACAAATGTGTAACCTACTTGTCAAATTCTTTGTTGGATCGCCCTGAGATCCGTGTGCCACAGCTGAAGGCGTCTCCCCTGAAGACATGGGCACAGCGTGAAGACAAGGCCAGCTAAGAAAGTGGAATAAAAGCAAACCTAGCTTATGCTTGCTTCAGGGATGGGGGGAGTTGGCGGTCATTTGATTGGCATTTGGCTGTTTGAATTTAAACAGGGCTCCTTTAGTTATAAGCAAGAAAGTTTGCAATAGTAGTTCATTTCAATGGACTTCTGCTAAGTATGTGGTGGGCACTGTGTGGGTTCTAGGGCTATTCCTCAGTGAGTGTCACATGTGTTCGTGGGCGCGCACACACACACACACACACACACACACACTGCAGTAAATACAGCAAGGGTAATTTCTACTGTATGTAAGACACTCTCTCACACATTCTCTGAGTATTAAGTTTAGGAATATATTTGGAGTGATAGATGTAAAACTCAAGAAATTAGAAAAGAAAGGAATGGTTTCTGTCTTTAAGATCCAAACCAAGGAAAGATGGGATGAGACACTCCAGTCATTATGCTAAACAAAAACTGGTCTGTTTTCCGGGAAACCCACAGTGTGAGCAATGCATTACAGCCACCTTCTTTCCTTGGCTCAGGCTGTCCTTTTTGCCTGGGCCATGGATAAGTTTACACTGCAGATAGCTGGCATTCACCTGAGTTCCTTAAGGCTAACTCCACCAGAATACCTAGGTGTCTGGATGCCACTGGCTCAGGAAAACATTGCAGAAGAGTGCAGCTCTATGAATCAGGGTTGGCCTTGGATTCTGCTTTTCGCTTGACCAGATGAGACTTAGCATCTCTGGCCCTCAAGCTCCCCATGAACACAATAGGAATAAAGACATAGCCCCGGCCAGGTCTGGGGGCTGGGCTCCCTCCTACCAAAGGAGGCACTATATAGAACATGGAGCCCAAGCCATAGTTGTGCTCAGTAAATATTAAGAATCGTTGCATGCCACCACACCTGCCAAGTCCTAGGAGAGTTTGTGGGAAGGATTGTCTTCCTTCAGTCCATTCTTTCACTGGAATGTCCCTGGTGTGTAGTCAACCACAGAGGGACCTCAATTCAACAGGGGGTTTCAAGAGCTACCAAAGTTGGTTTCTTGTGAGTAAAGGCCTAGAGGATTTGCAGTAAGAAAGACCATTCCTCCTCCCAGGAAATACATTTAGTGCTGCCTTTCCCTAAATAATATTGGGAAAGAATCTTCTGCTGTATTCTATACTTGGTTTTGTTTGAACCGATCTCTTTTTTTCATGTGTGTGTATGTATGTGCGTGCATGTTATTGTGTGTTTTTTAGGTGTACCTGTGTGTAGGGGTGCATATGTGTAAGCATTCATGGGAGACCAGAAGATGATTTTGGGTGTCGTTCCTTGTCAGGGTCTCTGACTGGCCTGGATTTCGCCCAGTAAACTACATTGATTGGCCAGTAATCTCCAGAGATCTCTGGTCTCCACTTCCCCAGTGCTGGGATGAGGAGTGTGCAGTACCACGATAGCTTTGTCACGGGCATTTGAAGAGTGGTACTCATGTCCTCAGGGGTCAAGGCATTCATTTTACTGACTAAACCATCGCCCCATCCCAGACGGGAAGCAATTCTTAGTCATCATGAAAGACATAGAAGTAGTGGAGTTGGTCATAGACAAGGAATGACAAGTAAAGGGAAGAATAGTACCCTGAGCTCCCTGACGACAGTGGAGGGGTCAACAGTGACGAGCTTAAGCAACCGGCCAATGACACACAGCACTTCAGAAGGAAAGTGGCAGCATAGTGACCGTCCACTTCTATATCTGTAATATAACCGGGTGTGTCTTCCCCTTTCAGACCCTTAACATCTATGATTAGCAACACCCGGAGGCTACAGCACCTGAAAACACTGTGGTGGGCTCTCAATAATGTGTTCTAACTGAATAAGCTTAAGTCAAGTCAAATCCTTAGTATATGGCAGTTCAATGAAAACTGCATGCATGCACAAACACACTCCTCTCTCTCTCTCCTAATCCTCTCCCTCTCTCTCCTCCCTCCCTCTCTCTCTTGCCCTCATCCCCTCCCTAGAAATATCTAATTCCACTATTAAAAAAAAATGTTTTGTTCCAAGCTAGCAAAAATTCTAAAATTAGTTCCTCTACTCCTATCCAGTCGTTATCTTACAACATTTCCTTGGCCTCTTTTTTTTTTTTTAAGGATAATTTGCCATCCATTCTTAAAAGCAGTTTTCTCCAAAAAAAAAAAAAAAAATTGATTTCATCATGATTCAAACTTACAACATTTTTAGTAAAGAAACACTAGATAAACACTAGGAGAGCTAATTCTTTGAGCCAAACAACCGAACAGATGTGAGTCCTACCACTTCCTACCTTTCCAAAAGACATGATTAATGGAGAATTATAGGAATACTCTAATTCTTGTTGAAAAGCTTGATCGATTTATTGGTGCCTGCAGCCAAACGATAACCAGGTCCATGTTTCAGATCACTGAAGAGAACCCAGAATCTGGGGCTCATCATGGTTCTCTCCTTCACTGCAAGATGTGTGCCAAGAATATTTCCTTCCAGCTCAGCAATCCTCCTTCCTTTCTACATAAATTCTACATACTTTTCCCTTGCTCCTGCCTTGGTTAAGATTTTTTGTGGCAGCCTTGCAAATGATTTCTGTCTTTAGAAGATTCCTTAAAGTTACACCATGTCTCTACTCCCCATGCTTGAAATGGTTTCCACTTTCTCCCAGAATGAGACCTTCCACTAATGTGTCAGGTCAGCATCACTCCCCCAGTAAGCCATCGCTGACCCAGTTATGTCTAGACCAGGTTAGGCTCTCCTGCCCTGTGTTCTCACAGAATTCTGTCTCCCCAGTACTTCATTTTCATACATTGTTATTCATTTCTACTTAATTGTCTGTCTTTCCAACTAGAGTTTAACACCCTGAGGAAAAATATTATATATTTGCAATCTGGTGGTTGTTAAGTAGATGAAAATTCTAAAGTTTTATCAGCCCTTATGGTTCAAATTTTATTTCTCCTCGTGAGATAAACCACAGTGTTTTTTATTAATTGTCCTCTGTAGCTATTTCAGCCTTTCTTCTTTTAGTTGAATTATAGGAGGTAAGGAACATACAACTAGTGAAGTTTTCAGCTTCTCTTGCAGCTATACTCTGGTGGCCAATGAGAGTTGACAGGTACAGCTTCTAGCTTGTATCATTTTTTTAAGTTTCTTTTCCATTTCCCTTTCCTGTTCATAAAGTCTAGAATGCAAATGGTGGTTGTCAATCAGCATCATCTAGGGAGATAAAGATACAAGAAGATAGAACATGGCCTGAAGAGATGGCTCAGCAGTTAAAGGCACTGGCTGTTCTTCCAGAGGTCCTGAGTTCAATTCCCAGAAACCACATGGTGGCTCACAACCATCTGTAATGAGATCTTGTGCCCCCACCTGGTGTGCAGGCATACATGCAGACAGAGCACTGTATACATAATAAATAAATCTTTTCTTAAAAAAGATGAAGAAGAAGATAGAACACAAGGCAAAGGAAATCTAATTAATCCCTGAGTGACCTCAAAGAGTCAAACCACCAGTCTACCCAGACTGCTACTCATTTGACACTAACCTACATCAAAGCAAACTTTTATTTATATTTTTGAATTTTCTTCTATCTCTTTTTCTCTCTCCCACCCTCCTCATTATATATTCACATATTCATCATACCAACTTACTTTAATTACTTATTTGCATCAATTTCTGATTCCTATAGCTTAACTTTGTCTACAAACAGGATATTTTTGAAGTTTTTATACAAACATCCAAGTATGTTTTAGTGATACCATTATGTATACAGGGCATTCTCAATCATTTAGTATTCATGTCATTATTATCTATCAATAAATACTGCAATAGAGTATAATACCCATGTTTACCATCTGCACTATAGAAATACTTTGTTTAACCAACTCATGGCTACCATACTAATTTGGAATTAAAGAAAAAATGTGTTAAGAGATACAGGTTGCCCCTCAATCACTGTAGAACATGAAGAGTTTTATGTCAACAGTACTTTCAGCAAGAGCTAAACATTTTGTGATGCCTTTTATCCATCCATAAAGCCTCAGAGGCCAAAAGTAAGAGAAGGGCAACTCACTTTTGCAGAGTGCTTATGGAAGCAGTCTTTGGATATCAAGTCACACCTTGTATATTTGGGTTTTTAGAAAGTTGACACTTGCAGTTAAAACTAATAAATCACAAAAGGGCATCGCAATGGATGTTTTCATAACACTAATACCCCAAAGGCTGAAAGAATCCTCACAGTGGCTGGCAAGGATTGCTTCACCTTGCAAAGCTTTTCAGACACTCTAGCAATCACATATTAAGAGTTGGACTCAGCCTTCACCATGATGCCTGCAGTGGATGTAGATTTCTTTAAGTGTCCCAAATGAGCCAGGTAAAAATAAACCCTAAAACTACTACCTAGAGTCTTGTCCAGGAGCCAGAGATCCTTTCTTCTACGGGCCAGCTTTGCTTTCTTTCAGTTAGAGCCACAGTGGATGTCATGTTTCCTGGGACTCAATTCTATGGATAATAATACTACTTTCCTTGGGTTATTTAAGCAAATGCCACCTTCCCAGTGATCCCTACTCTGGCCACCATGTCTAAAACCCCAGGTCTCCCTGATACTTTGCCCTTGCAGCATTATCTGGTGCAGCATAAATTTTACAGGTGCCTCTGGTCTATCACCTGTTCCCCTGAGTAGACCACAAGCTCCCTGAGGGCAGGGAGGTGGTTATCGTTGCTTGGTGTTATATTCCAATACCTACACAAGACACAACAAAGAATACTTATGAACTAATGAGTGCAAGAAGTGGGGATTTGTACATTTTTATTAGGCACTACAGCTCTACATCCTCTGCTCTTGGAGGCTGCTCACACATTCTGACAGTGCGAGCCCTGTGAGCCATCAGAAAGTCCCTTGATTGCTTTCTTTGTATTGTTTCACATATAACCTGTGGTCAGTACATCAAGAAGTGAGATATCATTATACAAAGGGAGGTCTCAGTTCAGATGCCCTTAAATAATAATAACAATAATAATAACAACAACAATGGTATTCAGCCTAGCATGATGGTCTATATTTATAGTCCTAGTGGTTCAGGACACTGAGGTAGGAAGATTGCTTGAGCCCAAGAAGTTCAATACCTGCCTGAGCAACACAGAGACTTTCTCTCAAAAAATACCAGAAGAACAAGATTTGTTTTGTTTTGTTTTGTTTTAATAGACTTGCCTTCCATTTTAGGTTGAATTTTTGTCCATTAAATAGATGTTTGTATTGCCAGAACGTGTGGCCTGTTTTGAAAGTAGGGCCTTTCTAAAGGTAAACAAGTCAGAAAGAGATAATTAGGATGGCTCTTAATCCACTCTGACTGGTATTCTGATAAAAGGAGAAATAATACAGAGATGGACATGCACAGGGGAAGCCATATAAAGACACACCAGGAAGATGTGGTGTGTAACTATAGAATGGTGGAGCTACAAGCCAAAGGATGCCATAAAGTTCCCCATCAAGCTCCAGAAGCTGAGACAGGCAAGAAATAACTTTCCTTCAGGCCATCAGAGAACACACCACCCTACTTTTGCAATGTGAGACAATACATTTCTACTGCTTTTGGCCACTCAAACTCCTAACGCTAAAAACTGAAGAAACCTTGGACAGGCTTGACAAGGACTCAGACTCTATGGTCAGCTAACTTCTCCATCTCCAGTTCTAGCTATGAGTGAGCAAGCCCAAGATAAGCTCTTCACGTGCTACCAAGCTGACCACAAGCAACCTCAAGAACTTCAGTCTTTTTTTCATGCCCGTAAAAGAATTTGGCTCTTCCTACAGCTGACTGAAGTCTGGGGTTTGGTTTGATTCTTGACTGATTTTAGACATGTGCCAAACAGTAAATCAGAGGCTGTGTCTAAGGAGACCCACTGTACCAGTGACTCTAAGGCAACAGAGGCCTAGACATAGAGATGGGAAGGAACCAAATATGCATCAATGGCTGTTGGCACCCACATGTATCCTCTCAGCACGCAGTGTGCTCAGCAAGGCTGCTTATAGTAAATGCCTGTCAGCAATCTCCACATCCCACTCCATGCCCTCAGAAGCACTCATCAACTCCCAGTTAAAAGGGAAATAAGAGATAAATATGTCAGCATCCTTAGTCTATGGTCAGATAGCTCTGAGGTGTTCTAGAATTATACCAGAGTTTTCCAGGGGTGTTGAGCTTAGTTGTTCACACTGGTTGGTTAATATATTATCTTAGTCCATTCAGGCAGTTTTACCAGTATAAGCAACAGAAATGTATTTCTAACACTCCCAGGTTCCAAGGTCAAGGCACCAACAGATGAGTGTCTGGTAAGGCCCATTTCCTCACAGAAAGCAATCTTATCATTGCATCGTCACACAGTAGAATGCAGAGAGTTCTCGGAGCTCTCTGTTACAAGGTTAACTCTCGGTTAAGAGGAGAGCTCCCTTCCTCACAGTCTAAGCATCTTCCTGAAACCAACTTATTGGGGGGCTGTAGAGATGGCTTAGAGGTTAAGAGCACTGACTGCTCTTCCAGAGGTCCTGAGTTCAATTCCCAGCAACCACATGGTGGCTCACAACCATCTATAATGAGATCTGGTGCCCTCTTCTGGCCTGCAGTCATACATGTTGTATATATAATAAATAAATAAATCTTTAAAAAAAATAAAAAATAATAAAAACCAACTCATTGGGTCAGAAGTTCTACTTACAAACATTAAGAGTAAACAAATACTCACTCAGATCATAACTCATTCCTTTCATACATTTTCCTCCCCTTTCTTATGTAGCCCCATATGTCTGACCCTACAACAAACACACACACACACACACACACACACACACACACACACACGCACACGCACACGCACACGCACACGTGCCCAGGTGCATGCTCACAACTAGTATTTCAGTATTGTATTGAGATTTTTGGATCAGTTCTGTTGACAAGAGCATTCAAATCAGTAGAAGACCCAACAAATTGCCAGAGATAGAACTTAAGAGTTCTGTGAGTATAGATAGAGAAAGATTGGGACTAGAAAGTCACCAATGGGTGTCCACCAGAGTCAGTTACTGTTTCTTCTTCTCAGTTCATTATAATCAAGCTCTTTCCTGCAGCTCTGATGAACAGACGAGAGCACAGAATTGTCATCAGGCCAGGAAGCTTAGACAGTGAGCTCCTTCTATGCTATTGTGTCTCCCAACTTCTATTTTCTAATTGGGAGTGGTTTTCCTTTATCATGTCTAAAGATCCTATTTAATGAAGACTGAGAATGCCAAGCTGTGTCTCTCAAGAGTGTCTTTCCAGGAAATCAGGACATGGCATAAGGGAGATCCATCTTAAACCTCTTTCCAAGAAGGCCTACTGCTAACGGTATCAGAAGGCATACTCAACGGCATTCCCCATCATTTCACCCAGAGGATAACATTATACGTGAAAAATCCAAGTCAGAAGGATGCATAGACCATGAACATTTTTAAGCGCCCAGAAACCATGTCTTCCTATCTGAACTAACTAACATGAAAATGTGCTCTCCAGCCATCCAGCAGGGAGGCTCAGGAGTGGTTGCTTTAAGGCAGTCAGCCTTGCCGAGCCCTGAGCCTGAACAGTCTGTGTGTGTCAAGCCTCCTCCAATCTCTGTGGAGTGTTATGCCACTGTCCCCAGTGGCAGAGAAATCACCCCTGGGAAAATCCACTGTGTCTCGAGCAAGCAAAGGCCCTGCTTTGCAAGTGCTGCGGGACGCATCGCATTCTCCTTTGTTCTCTGAGTGTAAGCAGATGTTGAACATTCTTCTCATTATCTTGGGATACTGTATAATATTATTATGGTGTCAGGCTATTAGAGGCAGCAACAACAGCCTTAATTGAGGCTTAGAGCTGAATAGTAAGCATGTAACCTTACTTCAGGGTGTTTGCAAATGCTTTCTGGAAACAGTTGACAAAGATGTTTTCAATTGTTGAAAACAAGGACCGGTCGGGCCAAGATCAAGTAAGAGTTTCTTAAGATATGGGCACAATAAACATATTTCTTAGGATCTCAATTTTTTTTTTCAGCCAGAAGCACAGAAAATCTGTGGGCCAGAAAGCCTCATGCATGCCACTTCCTGGACTAGTCCAGGGAAAATCTAATGAAACTCTGCGAAAGTTACACTCAGATCTACCGTGATCTCACGGCTGCAAAATTCCACTCTTTCTTTGAAGTGATTTTTTACTATGATAATAATTATCTGTCCATGAGTCTGGACTTGGCACTGGCCTATCATTAGGGATGGGGCTTGGGGCACATACGCTCGTGGCCAGTTCTCAGCAAGGAAGCACCATCCAGAGGCTGTCCATAAATCTTAACTGAATCATTTGTCTCTCTATACCTGAAGTGACTGGTCTTATACTCCCCTGGTGAATTACAGCTCCCAGATACTTGGTAAGGACTCACCATGATTCTGATGCACAGAGTGGAAGACAGGAAAACCACGTCACCCCAGATTGGTTCCAGGCACAAACTATTAAATGGCAGTTTGAGTCTCCTTTACTGGGTAAAGGAAAACAGAAACAGCGCTTTTTAAAGTACATTCTGACTGAACAGAGTCCAGCGTGCATGGACCTATCTCCCAGGCAGAGGGTGATGCAGGCCACGTTTTTTCTAAAGTCTGCTCTCAAAGAACCTATTCCACTGAACTTAAGAGGTGTTTTTTTTTTTGTTTTGTTTTGTTCTCTTTTTAAAAATGGATTTTTTTTTTAAATCATGTGCACAGAAAGGGAAAAGCATGCTATGTTTGGTGTGTTGCTTGATAGTGACCACAGGCAAATTTAGGTGGAAAAAAAAAATCCAGGATGAACAGTTATAAATTCTAAATGATACAGGGCTTAGAATCTAATTTAGGAATTTTAAATCATGTCTTTTAAAGGAATTTATAATGGAGTAAAAGGTCCAGGGTATTCCTCCCTTGGAGCCTTTTCAACTCTTGAGAATTCTTTTCCATTTTTCCCTAATAAACAACAACAAAAAAAAATTCAAAAGACTAAAAGACTGATTTCAAGCAGCTTTTCCATACAGTAAAGCAGGGAAAGAGGAAGAGGTGGGGGCTTAAAAAAAATCATCTTATACTTGTATTGTTCTGTAGAACCCATTGACAATAATTTTCATAAAATGTTATTTAAATAAGTCTTCTTTGAAAAATGAGCGCAGTTCAAAGTTGCTAGTTCAATTAGATTTACTACTCAACTGCATCCTTATATTCCCAATAAATCTACTTCAATGAACTTTTTAACAGGATTGTAACATTAAGATTTTTTTGTCAAGTAAAATGACAACCATTACTTGGTACAGCCCATATTTTTCTCTTTTACATCCACTCTGTCACCGATATTATAATATTGTTGTTGTTGTTGTTGTTACATGGTGCAGAGTAAACCTAGGGCCTGTGCATGCTGAGTAAATGCTCTAACACTGAGCTATATCTACAGCCCGTTTTCATTATTAATATTTTAAATTTTGAGACAAAGTTTCACTATGTTACCCAGGCTATCCTTAAACCCTTACATTCACTCTGTAACCCAGACGGGCCTTGAACTTACAATCCTGTTATCATCCCCTTGAATTAACCTTTTGATTTCTGAATTAACATTTTGCAATTCTATTAGGGCAAAAGACTGAAATTATAGGCATATATTCAAAAGAAGGCCACCATGACCAAGACGGGGTGACACGAAACGTAAGTCAAATCTACCTTGGCAATATTAGCTCCACCACTGTGACATCATGCAAGGGACCTAGCGTCTCTGAACCTTGGAGCTCACATCTGCTAAATAGGGACAATATTATCCACTTCAAAAACTTGAAAGCTAAAAGGAGACTGTTTGGGCATATATTTACTCCGGTGCTAGTCACTTGGCACTTTATTAAACAAGTTAATAGAGATCTCTAGTTGCCAGGCACATGTATAAATTAAGTTTAAAAGCTGAGGTCTAAACTCTAGGCTGTTCAGTTCTATAAAGTAAAGACTAAACCAGTATGTAGATGAGGTTCATTAGGCTCTTAACTGGGGACTCATAAACAGTAAATTATTGCCGCAATTGAGATTGTATCAGTAAGCTATTGCTATGTGATAAAACATCCCAACCAAAATATAGTGGCTTAAAAAAAAACTAAAATCAATACTTCTCATTATGCTATAGGTCTACTGGGTAGCTCTAGTGTTGGGTTATGCTCAGCTGACCTTAACTGGGCTCACTTGTGTGCCTATAGTTAGCTGTCAACAACTGGCTTCCAGCTAACTGATTTGGGATGGCCACAAAATACCTAAATTTTTCTTATGTGTTTTTTCTCTGTCTCTTAGTGACTATCCTGGTCATGTTACCAAGGCTTTGACCAAGAATCAATAATAGAAAAAGACTGTGCCCAAAGAGTACAAGCTTTACATTGCATTTGACATCCAACTATCTAAAGAAAGCTGTGTGGCTGACTCCAAAGGCAACAGCTGGGTCAAAATACCTCTCCATAGTACAAGGGTTTAATAATTGGGGCCATTGATGCAATTAGTCTACCACAGAAATATTTAAAGTTATAGGAGTAGCAGAATTAAACCTGAAAATTTTATTTCTCAGGAAATACAAACCAAAAAGCTGTAAGAATCCATGAAGAATTAACGTGCCTAAAATTGCTTTAGGAATACTTAATACAAATACAACATAAAATTAAATTATTAACATTTAATAGGGGATCACATTTCTAAATGACTCCACATGTATGTTTACACTTCGCTGTCACGGTGTCCCAGGGGCACTTGCCAGGCTTTCTCTAATAGTATCCATTTTTCATCTGCAGGGACTACATTTTTTATTTTTATAGCACGGATTATACTAGTGAAAGTGGCAAACATGGGAATATTATGGGTTATTGTGAGAGTGAGTTGGTTTTCATGAGAATCCATCCTAGCTGGGCCAGGTTACACAGCTCTGTAATCCCAGATCCTTCATAGGCTGAGGCAGGAGGATCACAAGTTCAATGGCTGCTTGGGTGACTTAGCAAGACAACTGCCTCAAAACAAAAATTTAAAAGAGGGGCTGGACAGATAGATGGATTAGCGGTTGAAAGCATTTGCTGCTCTTGCAGAGGACCCAAGTCTGGTTCCTAGTACCCATATGGCAACTCACAACCACTTGTGACTCCTGTCCCAGGTGACCATACGCCCTCTTCCGACCTCTGAGGGCTCGCTCCAGCCTTCCAGTGGCGCACACACACGCACTCAGGCACATACATATAAATACATATAATAAACGAATATCTTTAAAGGTAAAAGATCTGGGGAGCTAGCTCAGTGGTAAAGTACTAGCCTGCCTCACTCACCTAAGACCCAGTACTGAAAAAAAAAAAAATATTGCGGGCCATGATGATAATGGTAACAGACTAAAATACAATTTGTAGAATATCCCATAAAATTAGGAGCCCAAAGTCAGCATTTTTGAATGCAAGAACAAGATGTCATTATTTTAGGGTACTGAGTAAAATGTTCTTCCTGCTAACATGGGTGTAGCTATATTATATAGAATAGAACCAGGTTACATAAATGTCACTTGAGACAAGACTAACCATAAAGGTTTCTCTCTCTAACATAGCAAAATGGACTTACTGTCTGTTATCCTGAACAAGAGGAAGATTCTTGAACTAAGATATTTGAATGTGTCGTATAAGACCCCTGCCATCTCTACAGCACTGAAAAGATTACAGTCCTGTGCCTTAATCTTTCTCATTTGTAAAATGAGTATTTCTTTCACAGGGTTGTTACGGGGAGTCAACAGTTCAATATTCTGTAAAGTGCTTACAACACCACCTGCAACATAGCCCTTCACAGTGGTTGTTTTTACCATTGGCATCATTAAAGCGAGACCACTGAGGTCAAAGCCTTTGATCTCTGCTGACACAGTCCCAGTGACCAAGCAGATTGTGTAAAGTCCCAAGAAAAAGAAGAGACAGAAGCACACAAGTGACAGTGATACAAGCTTAACTTAGGGGAAGGAGACCTGCAAGGGAAACCACCAGTTCAAAACACCAGAGCATTCGCTGTCCACACATAGACTGAGCGATTATAGAAAAGGAATGGGAACATGGGGAGAATGAGACTGAGAATTTCCTGTTCTAGCCTGTCTGGCCATGTCTAAGAGTAACCAAGAGGAGGTAAATAAAAGGATGCTAAGTCATCAACAAACATCCCCATGGCTGGTCTTCACTAGGGTTGATGGGGAGGGCGGGAATCTGCGGAAACAAGTTATTTTCATTCCAGAAACTAAATGACTGTAGTATTGGGAGCTGTCGCCATTCAACCAACATGGAGGAGCTTTACAAAATGGCGTGGCACTGGCCACGCTAAATATGGACTCTAAAGGCTCCAGTTTGGGACATGTTCTTTCATTCGTCAGACATTGGCATCCTCTGTGGAGGTACACTATCACATCTCAGTTCTAAAGGACACTAAACATCGATCCTGAATGTGAATGTCCACCACGGGTTCACTGTGAATTCTTCATGCCCAGTTGGTGGCACTACTCTGTAAGGTTGTAGAAACTTTAGGGGGTAGGGCCTAACTGGAGAAAGTAGGTCACTGAGAGCTGGTCCTTGGGGATATCATGCCCTTGGGCTCTTTGTCCTTCTCTCTGTTTCCTGGCCACCAAGATAAAAACTGCTCGGCCCTGTCACACCCTCCCCCGCAGGGTGTACCAGCACCTCTGCAATCATGAGCCCAGATAAATCTTTGTTTTTTTAAGTTGTTCCTGTTGGTTATTTGATCATAGCAATAATGGGAGTATCTGACACAGAAACCAACAGAAGAAAAGGGTACTAGAGTATCTAAGAATGAAGTAGAAGATATTTTACAAATGCTTAGGACTGTGAAAAGATCCGGGGTCTGAAGGGTCAGTAAGGGGGTTGAGGGAGGTGATGTAATAGGCAATGACAAGGTTTCAGAGTAAATGGCAGAGCCAGAAAGCACACTGGTCCTGCCGGGTCACCCCCTTCAGCTGGTCAATCTTCTGGGGATCTTTTCTGTAAATGAATAAATCTCCTGGTATTACTGTTTGTTTTATAATAAATATTGTTAGAATGTATTTTCACAGTACTTTGGAGGAGACATACATACTTTGCAAAGGTGGTATGGGAAGCATGGAAAGAAGTATTCTAGAAACTCTTTTTTTTTTTTTTTTTTTTTTTTTTTTTTTTTTTTTTTTGGTTTTTCAAGACAGGGTTTCTCTGTGCCTGTCCTGGATCTCGCTCTGTAGATCCACAGAGATCAGCCTGCCTCTGCCTCCCGAGGACTGGGATTAAAGGCATGTGCCACCGCCGCCCGGCTCTAGAAACTCTTTGGCATAGATGAGGCAAGACAATGAGCAAATTTTGAGAATTAGTGTGGTGCCTCTTTGCTTTGAACAGAGCAATCAACTTGTCAGCAAGCAGTTAACAAAAATCACTATTAAAATGAGACCACAGCTAGGCAGTTGCTTTACTTGCAAGAACACTTGAAGGGTTGCCTAGAACCCAGTCAACTGACTGTGTGATGAATTTCCATTCTCACCTTTGTGAACCAAGAAAATCTGCAAGAGGCAGCCAGCTTTCAGGCACTTAGCGTGCTAAGCTTCTCATCAAGGAATGTTCTTTGAAAAGACACTCTAACTTAATGAAAGCCTGAACTGGAAAGCATTGCAATAGAATGACTTTATAAGAACCAATGCTAAGATGTAGCAAAGGAGAAACCAGATACCTACTTGAATAAAATATAATTTGTAATTAATTAGTCCGGTTTATATACACAACGAGATTAAAACTGATCTCACTAGAGGAATCTTGTAAAAATCATTTCAATGTTCCTCTCTAGAATCCATTTTCACTTTTAATTTACATAAAATTGTTGTTTGGGTGGTTGACTTTTTGCTTGTTTTTACTCCTTGGGAAGAAAGCAAAGGAAAAGCTAAGCCTGGCTTATGTTTGTATTATTCTGAAATCCCTTGGAGAGGCATCAAAGGGAGTTTACCTTAGTGACAGGTCTCATGCAACAATCCACATGGCTCTAAATAAGGGCAGGGCAATGGAAGTAGACAAAAGAGGGCAAAGATGCAGAAAGAAAAAGAAGGGGGGAATAGAAAGCAATTTAATATGGCACTTTAAAAAAACACACAGGGCACTGAGTGTTCTTGAGAGCTCCATTGACATTGAGTCACCTATTCCGGGAAAAGAAATCCCGTCTCCAGAAATCACGGCACACATTCATTTATTTTAGGCAATATGTATTGAAAACCTAAGATCGGCACTATCATGGCCTTGTCTTCCAAGAGTGCCTAGCAGTAGGAAACGCATACCCATAAGCTAATAATGACAGCCTGCAATGGGAAGACAGCGCTGGCTGCTTACTCTCCAAGTCGCAGTCATTTGTGTGGTGAGATAAGATGTTGAATTCCTGTACATGTAACTATTTGATCAGCTGGCAGCTCTGTGCTAAAAGGCAATCCAAGATCTAGGTTCATTCCATCCTGTGGCTTCAACATCTTCAACACTTGGTTTCCCAAGTTAGATTAAGAACACAAATAGGGAGCTAGGGAGATGGTTCAGCCATTGTTCATGTGTTGCCCTTGCAGAAGACCTGAGTTCAGTTCCTAACACCCACAGGTGACTCACAACCACCTATAACTCCAGTTCCCAGGGATTGGGACCCTCTTCTGTCCTCTGTGGACACTACATTCTTACTAACATATAGTCACACACATGCATATAACTTAAAAATGATTTTTAAAAAGAAAAAGAACACAATAATCAGTGTTAGTGGCCAAAGGAAATATTATTCCCACAGATTTCATAAACATCAAGAGGGTAGTGGGTAAGCATTGTGAAAACCTACAAATATCACAACTTAGATGAAATAATAAGCCATTCATAACAAAGAAAACACAAACACCTTACTAATATTGACATAAAATGAAGTTTAAAACAAAAATCCTGAACAGGCCTATAGCCATTAAGTAAATTGCAGTTACTATTCAAAATGTTCCCATAAATAAAACTCCAAGCCCAGATGGTTTCACTGGTCAATTCTAGTAAATATTTATGGAGGAAATAACTCCACAAACACTTTTAGAGAAAAGAGGAGGACAGAACACTTCCAAACTCATTTTATGAGACCAACTTAACCTTAATACCCAAACTAAAAACACTGTAAAAAATGAAAATTACAAAACTTCACTAGACTTCATCTCATTCCAGCCAGCTGAAAGGAAAGAGAGGTGATGTGTTTGTATAAGAGGGACTTTCGGGGGCCAGGCCAAGAGATAGGGGACTCTGATGCGGAATATTACTTTAACTATGTAGAGATGTGTTACATCTGTTTATGTTGTAGAATATTTCTTTAGCTATGCAAAGGTGTGTTATATTTGTTTATGCTGCATTTGCTTAATTATATAAAGAGGTGTTGCTGTTTTACCTTGCCCACCTAAGGCACCTGATTGGTCTAATAAAAAGCTGAATGGCCAATAACTAGGCAGAGGAAGGACAGGTGAGGCCGGTGGGCAGAGAGAATAAGTAGGAGGAGGAATCTAGGCTAGAGAGAACAAAAGAGAGAGAATGGGGGAAAAAGGGAGAGGGAGACACCTGGGGCCAGCCATCCAGGCATCCACCAGACAACCAGTCATGGAAGAAGCAGGAAAAGTAAGACATACAGAATGATAGAAAGGTAAAAAGCCCCGAGGCAAAACATAGATGAAAAGAGATTAAATTACGTTATAAGAGATAGTGGGAGAAGCCTAAGCTAGGGCCGAGCATTCATAACTAATAAGAGGTCTCCGTGTCATGATTTGGGAGCTGGCTGGTGACTCAAAAGAAAGCCTGCTACAGTATTCTGTATTCATTCACATCTTTCAGGCAGACTTCAGCAAGTTGTCTATAAACAGTAGACAAAGTGGGGCAATGTAGTCTGTGCACCCCCCAAATAGAAATGAAGTATATTTGGTGGAGCTAGCAATACAATGCAATAAATTAAAATGAAATCAATAAAAATGAAAAGTATCTACAGAGGACTGATCAAGAACAAGGAAAAGACTGAATGAATGAAGAATGAATGAATGAATGAATGAATGAATGAATGAATGAATGGGCTGTTGGCTGCTGTTGTATATGAACTCCCTTAAAACTGCCTCCCCCTAGCTCCCGATGAGGTAGTATGTGTAGCAAAAGGGACTCTGATTTACCAGTCACTGACGCACTCTGCTCAGAGTTAACTTGTGGGTAACAGTTGGGTGTGCACTAGCTCAGCTTTTCTGTGGGGACTTGGCAGCAAGCCTGGCCTCGAATTAAACATTTTGGTTCCAGTTCTGCATTAGGCTAGCAGAACTCTGCTCTAGTCATTTCGCCCACCCCAACCTGAACCGCCTTCCTTTGTGTCTTTGAGAGGGTGGGAACAGGAGGGACTTGGGGGAAGCCAAAAATACATCCTAGTTGGATTTTATGACAAACATTGTGTGGTCTGCCTGTGTCCATGAGAAGCTGGTAGAGTTTGTTTTAAAAGATAGGAACTTGTCTTGTTTAAATGTAAGCCACAGCCTCCTCCTCACTTACGAACGCTCCCATATTCCATAGATCTGCTTTCTCTTATTTACATTCCTCATGCTACTATTTCTCGTTCCTCATTTCCCAGCTTACCACAGTATGCCCTATTTTCCTCCAAAGAGCTAAAAGGAAGACAAGACGCATCTTCAAGCAGTTTCTGAGCATGGCCCCACCTAAACCGTCATTCTCTGAAAATCAAAGCGACTATTGCGTTCAGACACCAGTAGACCACTATAGAAAAGAGGTGTTCATACGGCACTATGGTCAAGAAAGCTGGTGCACAATGACACCCACCCCCATCCCCAGGTCCTCCTAGCTCTTTTGGAATTGCTTCAGTCCCCTGATGGCATCTGCAAGCACGGTTCTACTAATTTCCCTGTCCATCACCAGAACCACCTCTACCCTAAAATTCTCTGTCCCAGATTCCCTGAGACTTCACAAGCATGGAGAACAGAGCCACAGAAGGTCTTCCCCAAGGTCCTGGAGGAACCTAGCATGGTATCAGAATAGCCTTTTGATGCCTCATACATTTTTTTTCTGGTGGTGAGATTATCTTCATGAGGCACTTGTCTTCAAAGTCAAGTTAAGCATTGAAATTGTCTTTTATTACTTCTAATGTGTATTAGGTTCTTCTCCAGCTAAAATTTAAGTTCCTTTGGGGAAAATCATATAAAGTTGTTTTGGAATTTCCACAGCTTCACACATGGCCTTATATATAGTTGATACTCAATAAATAGGTAGTTGTTTTGTTTTGTTTTTTAAATTTAGGTCAAACAGGAGTATAACTCCAAATTAAAAGGCAAACATTTTCAAGAAGGACAACAGTGTCAATTTTCTATATCATTAAGTACCAGCATTTTAATGATGTTTGAATTAAGGCTAATTGATAAAAGAGAAGCAGGAAACTCAGGACTGAGAAGAGGGGAGTAGGGAAAAAGGAATCCCTCCCAGATAGGGGACATGGTACCATAAGAGACACTGGATCTTTTCCTTGCATTATTCACAATGGGACTATCAGAGTTCAGAGAACAAACTGCTCCATGGTTGCTAGCACAGCTGAAAAGACCTTGTGGAGGGAGGAAGACCGAGGGTGAACCCTGAAGGAATATACTTTGTATTACTCATGGTTCTTGAGAATAACGGAACTTACAGAATGAATACACACACACACACACACACACACACACACACACACACACACACTTGGAAGGATGAGAAGCTATAAGCAGGTGGGCTTAGCCTCCTGTTGAAACAGGTAACTCCCCAGCTGCATACAACGAAAAACAGAAAGTTAGCATTTCTTTCTTTCTCACTCTTTTCCTTTCCCCAAAATTTCTGGGATGAGCTGCCAGACAAGCTTAATGTGTGTGTCCACCAAACCCTTAAGTCCCCAGTGAATATAACTTTCATCCTATGAAATGAGCAATCTGCCCAAGCAGTAGCAGCATGAAGTTCAAAAACATGTGCCTGGCTAGGTAAGGGTGATCCGTATCCACAATGTGGGCAGCAGTGATTTCCTTGTCTAAGCTCCTCAAATGAGAGAGGCCAGGAAGGCAGCAAGTGGGCCCCACCAATGGGAACCTTCTGGGGCTTCAGTAGTGATTACAATGGAGTTCTCTAATTGCTTGTGTGTTTTATTAAGTAGATCCCATTAGAGTCTAAAATCACATGCCATGTTTAAATGTTATTTCTGTAAACTATACAAAACTATAATTCTCCAGTAGAGGCAGTGGGGGGAAAGAGAGGCCGTCAAATAAGGAACGATATGAAATGAAATCGTTCCCCTCCTTTGCGAGACAGATGTTATTTTTGGCTCTACTGTATAATGCATTCCATATTCTAGTCTCTTTTTAAGCAAGCAGTAGGAATAGCACATGCTTGCATACAGTGCACCAAAATCCATTATCAGGAAAACTTATTTTTGCTAACACTGACAACCCTTCAGGTCCCTGGTGCAGAAAACACAAGCTGCCAGCTACAAAGGAAACACATTATGCCAAGGTAGGAATTTTTTTCATCCATTCAAAATGGTTCTTCGGTAAAAATGAAGCCATATACTTTCTTTAGAATCTGTCCTGAGGGCTGACAAATGATTTTTTTCCTCGTTTACCTTTCCTGTGGAGCTCTTGTTCTTTTATACTGACAGATATTATAAGATTTGAGTTTCCTTTTATCACCTTTAGAAAAAGGTAGAGAAAGAAAACAAATATGGCACAAACTTACACAGAACAGAAGTACTTCATCACACCAACTGGATATTCTCGTTGCATTTATCTTGAAAAAAAAAGTTTAAGGCTGTGTAAATATCAGATGAAACTAGTTAGCTCCAGGGCAGAAAAACTAACCTCTGTGTCGAAATATGATGAGAAGAATGCAACCAGAAATGAGTGAAATGTACTGATTGAAAGAGGCCAGGCTTGCCAAACAGTATGTGGAGGGAGAGACAAATGGTTATCATTAGGTAGATTTAATATTCAGTTCTTTATGATAGAGAAGCTGATGTTCACTTAAATAATTTGGCCCCAACCAGTTGAGAGAGCTCTCAGGGTCTGTGAAGGCATTCATTTTATTTTGAGTTTTTAAAGCTGGAAGCATGCCCTCAGCAGCCTGGGGTCAGTGCCCGCTATGATAAGAACTGCCAATACTGAAAAAAGCCTAGGTACAGGGGACAGAGAGTGGCTCCCCGTAAACACTGTTACTCTCCTCTGTGTGAAAGAATAGCAATAGCAATAACTGGGATCTTGTGGTGCCCCAGGATGCCCCGTAACTTCAAGGAAAGTTCTGGAACCATCTGAGTGGCTCTTCACAATGGAGGAAAGTAGAGATTGTAAGTCACTCAAAGTCAGGGAAAGAATAGTCAGAAAGTAGGATCAACAGCCTCACAGTTATTTCTCCCCGAGACCATCCACATCTGGGAGTCCGGTTCCCATTCCCTTCCAATACAAGACTGGCTATCCTTGAGTGGGGTGGAGTAGAGTACCACCCTGTGATGGTTAATCTTGGCTGCTAACCTGGTTGTATCTGGAATCAACTAAGGGACATGCCTCTGGACTAGTCTTTGAGGGAAGTTCTGGGAAGGGTTAACTGAAGAGAGATGATCCCCAGCCTGGGTGGAACCTCCTAGCAGCAGCCCAGATGGAAAGCGGTCTGAGGGCAAAACTAAGGCCACGTGCTTGCTTCCTGACCCTTCTCGCTAGTGAGCACGTCTGTCCTGCTGCACCTGCAGCTGTCTGTCATCCTTTCTTGCCACCAGAACCTATTCTCTTCAGTCTCCCAAGGTGAGCTGAAGACCATCGGGTCTCCAGAAATCCTCTCGTCCTTGGCACCATGTGAGTATTGCTGAGGCATCAATTTAACAGACTAACCAGCCTCTGGGGTCTCAGCCTCCCCAGCAGCTGGTAACCACTGTTTGACTACCCAGCCCTTATCATGTAAGCCAATATCATAAATCTCCTTTATAATATATATTTATTCTTTTGTGCCTGACACTGTAGAGAGCTCCAGTAAGCCTCCTGTCCCTGGCTCTCCTATACAAACCTGGCAGGAGGAAGACCTTGGATACCACCATGGTACTAGGGAAACTCTTCGGCTATAAGCAGCCGATCTTTCCTGCTGGTGGTTTGAACCCACAGACAGCCAGACGTCTACTTGGGGGTAGGTCGTTTGCAGCTTCAGGAGACAGTGCCTGGACACAGCAAAGACTTTCATCCCAAATACTTGCATTTCCTTCTGCCTGTAGACTCAAGGCTTTGCTTGACTCTTGGGCCAACGAGGCCATGGAAGCTAACGGTAATAAAGACATCAGTTTTCTTGTCGCGGGGTAGAACTGTTTGGCACGTTCTAGCCAGTGTCTCAGAAGGACTGCAATGGGACTAACTGTCCCAATGTAAAGCATTCTTCAATGTTCCTTTTACTTCTGTCCTCAAGTCTTCCCACTGCTTATACCTTCAAGCCACTTCCCAGGCAGACACGCGCTGACCTCTCCATCTCCAAGTCTGCTTCTGAAGGGCAACTGAACTAACACACCTGCTGTGAGCAACTCCAAGTCACATGAAGCCACCTTTGTAAGAATCTGACACCACTGGGGTCAGAGCAGTGGTTCTCCACCTTCCTAATGCTGCAACCCTTTAATATAGTTTCTCGTGGTGTGGTGACCCACAGCCATAAAATTATTTTCACGACTACTTCATAACTGTAATTTTGCTACTGTTAGGAATCACAGTGTAAATACCTGTGTTTTCCAGCGGTCTTAGGCAACCCATGAAAGGATCCGTCAACTCCCAAATGGGTTGCAACCCACAGGTTGAGAATCACTGGGCAAGAGAGATGGCACAGTGGTTAAAAGCACTGGCTGCTCTTCCAGGAGACCGTGGTTCGATTCCCAGCACCCACATGGCATCTTATAACTATCAGCAACTCCAGTTCCATATTATTATGAACTTATTAGTATTGTTTATTATATAAACTTCTAGTATTATTAAGCTCCACATTTTGCTTAATCTTGACTGTCAGCTCAATATGATTTAAAATCACCATGGGAACAGTTACCTGGAAATGCCTGTGAGGGATTAATCTAGATGAGGTTAATTAAGCCTGGAAGACGCACCTTAAATGTGGGTGGTGCCGTTCCATGGGTTAGGATCTAGGACTGGATAAAAGGAGGAGAATGGATGAGCCCAAGCCGTGATTCTGATTCCTGACTGTGGACACAATGAGCACAGGCTCCTCCTGCCTCCGCTGCCACCATCCCTGAGACAGCTTACCTGGAACTGTAAAGCAAAAGAAGCCCTTCCTTCCTCAAGTTGCCTTTCTCAAGTATTTTGTCTCAGCAAAGAGACAAGTATCTAATGCACGCTCATGCCCAATCACATGGCTAAACATTCCCCAAATAACTGTAGCCGACCACAATCTCAGACAGCACCTGCAGCCACGGTCTTCCTTACCACGGGCGTTGGAATTTGGCCTGAATATTTTACATGCACACTGTCAGAGTCTTTTTGTTAGACCTTGATGTCGCGGGTCGTGTGTGATTAGAAGAGTAATTGATCCCCTAAGCTCTCTAAAAGGTTTTAGTGAAGTAAAATTTCACACCCGACTCAGCTACATATGTAAATATCTGTCAGCAGGTAGACAGAAAACAGCCAAGCCGGCCCAGCTTCCCATGCTATTCAGAGCATCAACCTCCACCTGCAAGAAGCATTCACCTGAGACTAATGGATAGCATTGCATAACAGGACTCGGCTGGCCAGCAGGGACCTCGTGAATCAGTTGCTGGACAAAGGACCCTTTAGGGCTACGCAGTTAAATGTGCTAGGCCAGCTCCCACCATTTAACAGAGACAAGTATGAGCATCTCTTCCCAAATCCTGCCTCAATGGCTGTTTCCCCCTGTGCCCGTTCATTCACTCTTCAGCCTCCATCAGTCTCAGGTATTAATAAGAAAGTCCAGTGTACACTCGTCTCTATCACTCTTCAGAGGCTCTGGCTGCATTCATCAGCTTATTTTATTGAAGTCTACAGGTTAGGAAATTTGAACACAATCTATGGAATGTCACACACTAGGGGTTGTTCTAATTCCTCACAGGCATTCCCAAAAAGGGCTGGGAATGTGACCACGTAGGCAAAGGTGACCCACACAAATCTTCCTAGGACCTCCTGCTTACAGAGAATGAACTAGAAGTGAGACACAAATTATATAGGGTACGAACAGAAGCAAGAGTGCTCACCTCATGTACACAAGTGTGATCAGTGTGGGCACAGCTTCAATACTCTGAGGTGTATGTACAATCACATTCCATTCTCAGGGCTCATTCACAAAAGGATTTCTCCCTAAAGGAAGAAACACAAGATTTTAATTTTTTTTTAAAACAGTGTGTTTACTATGCAATCCAGAGTAGCTTTGAACTTGAACCCTCACTCTCGTAAGTGCCAGGATCATAGTACGCACCGCAACACCCAGATCCCGCCAATTCCAGATGGGGGTGTGTGAATTTTGTTTGTGTGTGAGGGGGTGTGTGTCCATGTGTACTTACGTGTGTGGAGCCATGTTGAGTATCTTCACCTGTTGCTTTCCACCTTATTTTTTTGAGGCAGGTTCTCTCATTGGACCTGAAGCTCGCCAATTCAATAAGGGGGGATGATCAGCAAGCTCCCCTCCCTCCGAGATCCACCAGTCTCCACCTCCTTCCCAGCACTGGGATTACAGATCTACATGCCTGAACTCAGATCCTACTGCCTACACAGCAAACATGTTCCTGACAAGCAAGTCCCCGGCCCCAATACTAGGTTTGTGACAGCACATTCACAAAGGGCCCAGATTAGCTAGGGTTTTTATACACCCCCGAGTGTGTGCCATTCCATAGATTGTGTTCAAATTTCCTAGCCTGTTGACTTCAACAAGATAAGCTGATCAACGCCACCTGTTCCAAGCATAGTAAGTCAGGTTCAGTAGTCAGAGCCTCTGAGGAGTGATAGAGATGGATGTACTTTGGACTTTCTTATTAATACCTGAGACTGATGGAGGCTAAAAGGTGAACCAATAAGGCCCCGGGGGGAAACAGCCCTGGAACACAAGACCAGAACAAAAGACCTTTGCCAAGAACAGCTTTGGATTTTGTAGAGCAGTTATATCACTCCTTTACTTATTCTTTAATTCTTTGCAATCATTTCTTACTTTTATCCTTATTAATCCTATAACTCCACATTCTTTGAATTTATTTTCTCAGTTGTGTCTAGTGCTTTGATTTCAAAGATTAGTTCACTTATTTTTTTAATCCTGTTTGTTTCTCCTAATAAGTACAATTATGATAACTATTTCTCCAAGTATGGTTATATCATTGGTTTTTAACACATTCTTTATAAATCATTTTTATTTATTTTTCTTCAATTTAAGTGTTTCAAAGAAGTAGACTTATTGTCTTACTTTCAAGAATTATGGTTCAAAGAGCATACTTGAATTTCTTTCATTTCTCCTAGGGTTTATTGCTTCTGGTTTTAATGCTTGTATGTTCAGAAAACATTGCTCATGTGACCTATTGTTTCAAATTTATTAACTTTCTATAATGCACAATCAGTTTTTTCCTGATTTTTTAATGTACTCTTGAAAGAACAAATACTGTTTGTTAGTTATATTTGTTAAGTCAAATTTATCTCAAGTCCTTATATTCTCATTTTTAATGCACTGATTTATTGATTCATAACAATGTATGTTAAAGGCCACTCATTGTGAAGCCTCCCATTTATCCTCGTATTTTCTATTTGTTTATATATTTAGAAGCCCATGTTGTCAGGGTCATAAAGGTTTGTTTGATTAATACACCCTTATATCAATCTTAGTAATAACTGACTTCTATTATCTTCAGTCTGACATTATTATTGCCAATTTTGTTCTATTTTGGTCCTCGCTTTCCTTTTATACTTTTTTTTCCATTTCTTTCATTCCAGCCTTTGGTGGCTTCATTCTAGTTGTAGGGGAAAGCAGAACATGCTGTTCTGGGCAGTGTAACCTCCAGCCTGTCTCCTGCGAGTTGGGTGAAAACAGAGCGTGCTCTCCCTCGGCAAAAGAGCTTCAATCAGTCTCCCAGTGAGAGATACATTGATTCACCGGGGTGTCACAGCCACCAGGGCTATCCCAGGCTCTCCTTGTTGACTGTCCCTGCCTAAAAGCACACACATGGGGTTGCTCATTGCCTGGTTATAAAAGGTGAAAAGGGGGAGAGACAGTCAGTAAACTCAGATGCTTCTGTCCGGAGCCCTACCTAGTCACCTGAAGGTGTCCCCGGGCATCCTTGGAACCATGCTCACCTTTGCAGAAATTATTTCTTACATGTGTTTTAAGTTGTGAGTCACTTTTATTTCTTTCTTTTGCTCTGGTTGGTTGGTTGGTTGGTTGGTTGGTTGGTTGGTTGGTTTCTTTGAGACAGGGTTTCTCTGAATAGCCAAAGCTGTTGGAGGTCCTAAAACTAGCTCTATAGTCCAGGCTGGCCTCAAACTCAGAGATCCACCTGCCTCTGACTGCCTCCGCAGTGCTGGGATGAAAGGCATGTACCACCATGCCCAGCTAGTGAGTTCCTTTTCAATCTGACCTCAGTTATCTTCACCTTTCTTTTTTTTTTTTTTTTTTTTTTTTTTGGTTTTTTGAGACTGGGTTTCTCTGTGTAGCTTTGCACCTTTCCTGGAGCTCACTTGGTAGCCCAAGCTGGCCTCGAACTCACAGAGATCTGCCTGGCTCTGCCTCCTGAGTGCTGGGATTAAAGGCGTGCGCCACCAACGCCCGGCTACCTTTCTTAAGATCATAAAATGGTTTTTGGCTAACATTCCTTTATTGTTGACAATATGGTAGGGGTTTTGGAGCAGGGTGTGGGATCTTGATATTGAACCTAAAACCTTGCACATGCTAGACAAGCACTTACCATGAAGCCACATTCTTGACCTTTTGTACTTAAAAGGAAGGGGGGAAGCAGGGTCTCACTAAGTTGCTCAATCTGACCTTGAACTTGTGATCCTCCTTCAATCTATGGGGTAGCTGGAATTAAAAATCTGAACCACCAGGCCAACATGGCTTTAAAGCAATATTTTTGTCATCTTTCTATACTTGAAGTAGGTTGAAGAAGCTGCAAGAGTTTCTATAATACTTACGTTATATTTCCAGTTATTTCTTTAGCTCAAAATGGGATCCTGGAGCAAAATATAAAAACATTTTAGGGACCTGATATATACTAGCAATTGCTTTCTAGAAGAATTATAAAAATTTACAATACTGAGAGAAAGTTTGCTTAGGACAGAGGCAAAGTTGGATGTTAAGTTGTGAGCTTGGTAAAAGTACAAATGACTGTGGATGTAACTCAGTTGGTAGAGTGTTGGCCTAACATGCACAAAACCCTGGATTTGATTCAGCACTGTGTATATAATCTGGGAATACTGACAGAGGCCTGTAACATAGGCCTGTAATCCCAGCATTCAGGAACTGAAGGAAGGATGATCAGAAGTTCAATGTCATCCTGGACTATGTTGTAAATTTTAGTCTAGCCTAAGATACATGAGACCTAGCTGAGAAAAAAAATTAAGTATAAATAACATATAATAAATTGTGTGCATTTAAATTATATAATTTGGTAAGCTTTGGCACATGTGAAATTATCATTATGATCAAGAAGGTGGATATACGAACAACCTCCAGTATTTCCTTCTATCATTTTGAACTTCCTCTCTCTCTGCTCCCGGCCTGATTCCCTCTGCCTTCCTTGGATAACCATAGGTTCTGATTTTCAACAATATTGAATAATTTGTACTTTCTAAAAGTCCATATAAATAGAAAAATATATAAAAATATAAATCTCTAGTATTCCAGCATAGTTATTTTGAGATTACCCATGTTATTGCATATATCAATAGTTCACTCTTTGTTCATGGCCAGTGGTGTTCTGCTATAAGAATACACAAATTGTCGGGCCTGGTGGCACATGTCTGTAATCCTAGCACTTAAGAACTAAGACAGGAAGAGTACAGGTTCAAGGCCAGCCCTGCTGCAGGCTGATAGGAGTCACCTGGGAGACTATCTCAACCATAAATAAAATAAAATGAATATGTGGCAATTCATGTATTCACTTTTCCTTTGTTTTGACTTGGATTCTCTCTCTTATCTAAAGAAATACTGCTGGGGATAAAACCCCACATAACATAACTTAGACCATCTGAGACATACTGGTTATATATCTGAAGTAAACTGTTCAATATTGTCACGTATATTCACATTATTAAGAAACCCATCTTCAGAAAACTTTCATTTTGCGAATCTGAAATTCTGTGCCCTTTGAGCAGTCATGTTTCTTTTGCCTCCTCCAAGTTCCTGGTAACTGCCATTCCACTTTCTATTTTTACAAATTTGTCTACTTTGTTCACATCCTACGAGTCAAGTCCTGTAGTATTCATCGTTTTATGACTCACTTACTCTACACAATGTCCCTAAGACTCATCCATGTCATGCTGACTGACAGGATTTCCTTCATCCTTCAAGAAGATGATTAATACAGAGAGTAATAGCTGGTTAAAGTGTTGGGGTGACTGTTGAGTGCCCAGGAAATAGGGTGGAAGAAAGGGAAGTAAGAACTTAAAACTGAAGGATGGTGGGAATCATCGTGAAATTCTGTCTCCTGGACATGACATGATCATTGTGCTCGTGAACTCAGGGAAGCTGTGGCTATGAACACGGGAACTTTACAAGTCGGGGTCCATTGACATTCCAGCACAGAGAGGGGAAGGAGCTCATGAGCCCCCTTTTGATTCCCTCAGAACATTAGAGGAAGTCAGTGGCAGCTGGAGGAGATGTAGGCATGTCTTCAGTAGTGTAGCCACTGATGGACAAATTGGGCTGCAGTTAACAATACCCACACTCATGCTCATGCGAGCAACTCTAATAACATGAATGACATCAGCAACAAAAACAGCTACAGCTACATGAAAGTAGGAAAGGAACTCACTGAGGAGAGTCAGGGGATCAATGAGAGGGAACAAGAGAAGCTGAGGAAATAACCCAAATACATATATATGCATATATGCAATTGTCAAAGAATAAACCAATCAATTAAAAAATAATAGAGCATCGACATAATACGCGATGATCCCAAGGGTTTTTAACAGTTGTATAATTAGATTTACCAAAAAAAAGTTCATAACAGGAGCAAAATTGCAGATATGAAGTAGCAACGAAATAATTTTATGGTCAAGGGTCACCACAACAAGAGGAACTGTATTAAAGGGTCACAGCATTAAGAAGGTTGAGAACCTCTAACTTAAAGTAACAGAAATTCATTCTCTCCCCACTCAGGAGGCTGGAAACCCAAAGACCAGATGCTAGTGTGTTTCAGAAGCCTGTCTGACCAAAGGCTAAGAACAAGACTAATTGTGCCTGGGCGTCACCTGCCATCATGTGTCAATCAAGACTATCCTGTTTACAATTGATTTTTTTTGTTCGTGTGTTTCTATTTCGATAGTTTTATTGCTGTGTCTCCAAGTTCACTAATCTTTGTTTCTTCGGAGTTTAATCTTCCACTAATGCTATATAATGTATCTTTCACCTTTCCTAATGTTGCTCTCAGTGCTCAAAGTATGATTTGGACTTTTCTTTCATATGGCTACTTTTGGTTTGGGCACATGGGCTAAGTTTTAATACTTGCTTTAAATGTGCTGTCTACTAATGATAACATTTTGTCAATTCTAGGTCAATATTGACTTCTTTCCTCATTACATATGATTTCCCTACTTTCTTTTCACGCCTGTGAACTTTTTAAAAATCAGGTTCTAGCTGTTATAAGTTGGCTGTTGTTTGGTCTGGATATTTTGGCATCTCTGCCAATACTTCTGAGCTTTATTCTGGGAGACGATTCAATTACAGAGAAATAGTCTTGCTCTTCTTTGTCATTGCTTTCTAGTGTCCTAGGGTAGAAGGGCAGGGGCAGCGTGTGACCTAGAGCTAATTACGTCCCTCCTCTGAAGCGAGACTTCTCTGAGAGTTTACCCAGTGCCCCGTGAACCAACCCCAAGGCTCTGCAGTCGGACTGGTGGCAACGGCACTATGCCTGCCCTGTGTGAGAAGCAAACATTACCCCTTGTAGCCCTTCCCAGTGGTCCTTCTCCTGTCCTGGTAGTGTCCTCATCAGCACCGGCCACTACCTTGAAAATTATTATCTCCTGTATTATGTCCTTCTTGGTTTTGGGTGAGAGAGAAAACCAAACCTTCTCGCTCTGTCTTGACAGTAACGACAAACTTCTTTTTGGGTGTGAGTAGCCTTGCTGCCAATAACTCCACTGTGAAGCACAGATAGAATGCAAAATCCCTGTGGATGGTGAGCTGGGAATGGATTGCAGCCTGACAGGGACTGTCCATGTTGCTGCTGCTTCAGAGAGCGCAGCAGTCCCAAGGCTCTCTCCTGGTTCTTAGAGATGCATGGGCCTAATTAAAAAGTCACATGATCAAACTCTTCATTTCTGCACTTGAAGAAGCCCAGAGTCGAGATATTTATGTTACCTGCCCATGGTCACATAGTTAACACCTAGCCCAGTGGTTCTCAACCTTCCTAATGCTGGGACCCTTTAATGCAGTTCCTCGTGTTGTGGTGACTCCCAAACCATAACATTATTTTAATTGCTACTTCATAACTGTAATTTTGCTACTGTGATGAGTTGTCATGGAAATATCTGATATGCAGGATATCTAATATATGACCATAAAGAAGTTGCAACCCACAGGAAGTTGCAACCCACAGGCTGAGAACCTTGGCCTAGACCATGAGATAAAAGGGAATACTGGCTACATCTGAATAAAGGCCTCTTTGCTAGATCTACCTTGGTATTTTTAAATTTCAAGAAGCCTATGATAATAACAAAAGGGAAAGCCTGGGACTTCACAGATGATCTGATACCTATAGCTCCCCATTATGCCTTCCCTTTGGAGTTCAGTTTATTTCCCAAAGCCCCATCTCCTTGGGAAGGCCTTCAAGTCCTCAGCTTCAATCATAGTCCCCCTAGCAAAGACCAAACTGAGTATTAGTACCTGAGAGCTGAAGACTAGCCCAAGCCCCTGAGTCACAAGCAGGTATTGTGTCTACACTTCCTTTCTATTGTAAAATCTAAAATCTAGCAGAGTGGTATTCTCAGTGATGCACCAGATGTTTAAAGAGAGATTCCCCCAGAATGGTTTTTGTGACTATTGTCAAAAATTCCTGGGAACACAGGAGTCTCGATCTCTCATTCACATAGCACAGATTCTGCTTTGCCTTAAACTTCCTGAAGGAGTACAGTGCTTAGGAAAGGGTTGATCAAATAGAAGTGAATGCTCTGAACCCCCACTGAGATGATGAGACAGGAAGGACCCAGGTGCCAAAAGCAGCTCCCTCAGACGTTGACATACTGGATGAGTCTGGATTTGCCACTCAGTGAATCTCAAATTCCTTGATTTAAACAGTGCTCACAGAACCTGCCCCTGCTTGCCTTCCCAAGAACCTGGGAGCTATAGCTGTATTTAAAAAACAATTTGTAAGTTCCTTGGAGCTCCGTGGAGATAGGATAACATAAATACATGGCACTACTATTGTTAAACATACTTAAATATGGTTAAACTCACACACACACACACACACACACACACACACACACACACACTAACTATCCTTGAATATTTACAATTTTACACCAAGAGAGATTACCTGCATATTTCTTAGAGTTTTCTCCAATCAATGTTTCAAACTGCAGAATGGGTAAGTGGTCTGGAATCTCACTATATTGTATTTCCCTAGAGCTCAGGACTTGGGATGTATTTAAAATACCTTTCACATAGGTGAGAACTGAAGAAATCTCATCACAATATTGTTACTCCACCATCACCACCACCACGTCACTGAATTTCCTCGGAAGTGGTGTCAGTGTGAGACTTCGGCACGGGAAGTACAGTCATCCAGTGAGTGACTGGTGACTTGGTTTGAACTTGGACGCTGCTGCTTAGGGCTGTCCCAGTCTAAGTGGGCCATCTGACTTGTCATATCAACACCATTAGTTAAGTGGGAAAATACAACCAGGAGGCAGAAGGAAAATGAAAATATGCTGACAAGAAGGTCTAACATACTTGTCAGTTTAATTTTGTGTTTAGTTCTGAGCAATCAGGGAAAAATGATAAATGTAGATTTCACAACTTCCATGTTTGGGAAGGAAATACTTTCTTTTCCTTGAGGTTATGTTTGTGGTTGTCATCGCCGGCTTAGTTGAGTAGATAAAGTAACCTCAGTTTCATAGGATCATCTCCACCACCCCAAAATAAAAAAAAAAAATCTCCACCCATTGTATCCTAAGTAAGAACTAAACATTCAGACGCCTCCATTGCTCATGGCCAGTGAAATGTCACCATGAGGTCACCCAACCCCACACAGCCAAGGAAATCAGAGCCCAGAGACATTAAATAATATTTCAGAGGCCACCCAGCTAGCCATGACCGGCAGACAGATTAAAAACTTGAGGGTTCCTGATCCCAAGGTCAACCCCTGGTTTTAGGTAACACTTTCTGAGGCTGAAGACACTAGGTACACACGCATGAGGCTCTGTGTACAGAAACGTGAGAGCCGAACAAAGCCCAAGAGGAGCTGGAAGGCAGGGATGCACCAGGCTCTTCCTGGGCACGTGAGCCTTCCTCTCACTCCATCTCCTTCCTGTCACCACAGATGTGGTTTCAACTGATGAATTAGGTGTGAAGCTAACTTCCCCTTCTGTGAAGAACCTTTTTTTTTCCCCAGTGGGGCAGAAGAATCAGGGTGTCTGCGAGATGGTACAGGGTGTTGTTCAAGCCACTGATGAGTGACACCTTGCTAGGAAACCCCAGCAGGGTAAGGGCTGGGAAAACATCTGTCTCCAGTGGAGATGGTGACAGCCCCCCACAAGCCTCAGACACAACCCAGGCCTATCAACTCCCAGCTGAAGGAATCTTATCTCCGGGAGGAGGCGCCTCCAGGGAATGGGGTCACCCAAACAGTGTGACCCCAGAGAAAACATTGACAGCAATTTGCAGGAACAGCTTCCTCGTGTTCCAGCCTCAGGAACAGAGTACAAAAGGACCTTTCCGCCAGAATCAGTTTTCACTGGTCCTGTCTCTGAAGGTCCTATGATCTGCAGTCGAGGGCAAGAATGTTTGAGAAAGGTGATTCTTTCTCAGACAAATCTGAGACACCCCAAAAATCCATGCATCACCCTGTAAAGAGGTTTTTGTTGTTGTTTTAAAATCAAAATAATTTGCCTACCTCCCAATACACCCCAGTTCCCATCCAAGTCTTTACCCCCACCAGCCAGGGGGAACAACACTCCTAATAAGCATCTAAAAGTGGCCGTTTTACTTCCACAGTATCTGTACTGAGCCCTAGAACTGAAAGGAATCCTAAGAGCCTCGCACTAGAAAAGCAGCGCATGTGCCGTAGCTCGTTAGTGAAGAGGAAAGACCTTGGTGCTCCCAACTCTTGCCTCGCTGCTCTCTTGTTTCAACTGACATTTGCTGTGTGCTTAAAAAAAAAAAAAAAAAGAAAAAGAAAACAGAAAACATGGTCAGCCATGCCCTGGCTCTGAAACCTTCTGGCTCAGAAACGACATACATCCTTTCTGTTCCCATTCCATGAGACTTCTAAGCAAGTCACTAGCCATGACCAATTTCACCAAGCAGGCATGGATTATCCTCTCAAAGAAAGGGCATGGAATATTTGTGAACAGTGAGACATCCTCCATGAGATCCCCAGACAAGTCTTGGTTTCATCCCGATTCTCTGAGTTAGGACCAGCACACGAATCATCCATTAAAAGTAGCAGCCACGCTCCTCCTTCCTCCACGCAAGCCAGAAACATCCTGAAAACATGGGCTCTGATAAGGAATGCAGGCCTGACAATCTGCAGAGAGTCCTTTAAACCCTTAGTCCTTGAAGCAAATGACCTCAGTTTTCCACATATACCCAAATACTCAACCAGATGGGTCTGTTTTTAAGGACGAAACACGCCACCAGGGTACCACCTACATCTGCCCCCTCTAGTATTCTAGAGCCCAGAACCAGAGTGGCTATAAGCCCTACTCTTCCCCCCATCTTCCTGTACACACCTTTCCATTACTTAAGGTATATCCACGGCTCTCATTATTTTAAATCAAGAAATGACAGCCCTCACCACTCTTCCAGTACCAGGCACATTGCTTCTCTTTTAGCGCTCTCAAGTCTCCATGCTTCTCCCACCCAGGGCACCGCTTCATGTGATCCCCGCTGTCTAGGCTGTTCTTCCTGCCCTCTTCATCAGGTGATTTTTCCCTCTCTCTAGAGCAGTGGTTCTCAGCCTTCCTGATACTGTGACCCCTTAATACGGTTCCTCATGTCGTGGTGACCCCCAATCATAAAATTATTTCATTGCTACTTCATAACTGCAATCTGCTACTGTTATGAATTATAATGTAAATATCTAATATGCAGGATAGCTGATATGTGACCTCTGTGAAAGGGTCATTCAACCCCCCAAAGGGGTTGTAACTCAGAGGTTGAGAATCACTGCTCTAGATCTTGGTTTGCCCTTGTCTTAAGAAATTTTTCCTTGACCCTTCTCTCAGCAAGTCAATGTCTACATTACACTTGTAACAAATTCCTAGTGGATTCCTCAGTTCCATGCTGGAGACATACAGGCAATAAAGCAATTGATGTATCAGAGAGAGACAGTAGAGAGACCAAAACAAACAAACACAAAACCTCTGTGAGGTCAGATAGGTGCTAAAAGCAACAAATATGGAGAGTAGGGGTTACAGGGAGAGCACGATTTTAGATAAAGTGATCAGGGAAAATGCCCCCAAAGGAAAGACTTACCTGAGCGCTAAATGAAGTGAAGGACAGCGCCATGCTACCTAGAGGGGAAAAGCCAGTAACGAGAATAAGAAGTGCAAAGATCTTGAAGACAGAATGTCAGAACTATAGTAGTTATGATTGATTTCATCGCTTTGCATCTTATCTCATCACAACCATCATCATATAAAAATTCACTTGTGTTATCTGATTGGTAAACTCCTTGTTCTTCTACAGTGTTACTCCTAAAGGTATACGGAGAGGGGTTCTTAATTCTATGTTGAACACTGAATCCCCTCATCTTGGCCTGGTACCTACCTAGTATACACCAGGTCCTTGATGGTGAGCGTTTGTATAATTAAATGAACAAAGGATGGTTAAATGCACAAATGATAAAGCTGCTCTCTAGATGACCACAGATCACGGGTGTTACTTGGGCCCACCCTTGTCCACTTGGAACTTACCTCCAAATGCCAAGAGCTGCCTCTCTGCAAATCTCCACCAATGACATTGGTGGTGGTGGTGGTGGTGGTGGTGGTGGTGGTGGTGGTGGTGGTTTTTGTTATTGTTGATCAAGATAGCATGTTTGGCTAATGAGCTCCAGAAAGTCAATGCCTCAGCCCTATACTGGTAACTAATCGAGTCTTAAGAGAAATGGGCAGCAGCTCCCTCATTCTTCAAATGGGATTTCTCTAAAGACAGAGCCATCTCAATTCTGAGAAATCTCTTGCATTTGGGGGGTTTGGGCAATACTCGGACTTTGGGGGTTTGGGCAATGTTCAAACTTTGGGGGTTTTAGTAATGTTCAAACTTGGGGGCTTTGGCAACATTTGGACTTTGGGGGCTTTGGCAATGCTTTGACTTTGGGGGCTTTGGCAACGTTTGGAGGCCTTCTGAATTGTCACAGAGGCCTAGAGAAGAAGGGGAGGAGATTCTACTTGTGTAGCAATCAGAGGTCTGTTTGCTACTAAACATCTAGCAACCCCAGAGATAGTTGTCTGCAAGAGAGGCTTACCAATCTCAAAACAAAATCACTGGTTCTGAAGCGAGAAATCCTACCCTGAGGCCCCCGTCCTCCACAGCCTCCCAGCATTTTCCAGCAAAGAACAGCTCCAGTTGCTCAAGGTTTGATACGCATCAGTTACTGGCTTTCTTCCCTGCCCTGTCTCTCTTCCATACCCTCTGGGGGTGTTTCCTACAATCGACTACCAAATAAATGGCTTGCCTTTACATCTTGTTTTTGAGGGAATCCTTACCATGACCATCCCTCAAACCTCATCTTCCTCAGTGGCTACCCACTCCCTTAGAGCCTTGGAACTGCTCTAGAAGGTCCCATGGAGTAAGCAGCTCACAAAGACATCTGAAAGGAGCATCAGGGAGACAAGGAGAGTTGGTGCCATTCCATGGAGACTCCAGCTCATCAGAACCGAGCCTTGCTTCTACGTCTGGAGTACCTCACCATGGAGGAGGTACCAGGGCCAGGACAATACAAAGAAGCTTCTAGACATGTGTAATCCTGCCCCTGGAGCTCACAGGACCCCTCCTGGGAACAAGTCTCATGCTCGAGTTATACCCAGTTTCCCCATGTCTCTCATGACTTAGCTTGTTGCATGGCTGCTGACGACTCTTGGAATCCTAGCCTTCCATGACTAGGAAGCAAACAAGCAAACCAAACCCTACCATTCCATGTCCCACCCCTGTGACAAAGCCTTGTGTTTTCTGCTCAGAGCGCCCCCTCTGCACTCTCCCCAACAGTCCCAACTTAACAGTGCTGGACAGAGCAGCACCCTGGCAGGCTTCTCTGTGCCTTCAGATTTAAATCCGGCACATCTCTCATTTTCATCCCCTAGAGATAAAGCAAAAAAAAAAATCAATATGTTTGCTCATTTTCTCAAGATTGAAAATTGTAGAACTCAGGTCCGAGTCCGTAACACCTCCATCATCACCACCACCACCACCACCACCCCATCGGAACACATGAACAAATGCATGCAGTCACCGGTTCTATACCGGATACCCTACATCAAGGATAAAGGAGGAAAGGATGTAAACTTTCCCTCCTATTTAACAAACATTTTAAGGCATGGGATTTCTTTTTGGACCAACTTTATCAGTAAGGTTCCTGTGACCGTAACAAAATACGGGAGACAATCAATGTATAGAGAACTGGTTTATTTCATGGGTTTGCAGGTTATATAGTCTGCGGTTGGCTACGCTGGCCCTGTGGAGACACAGTACAACATGATGAGAGCACGTAGCTGTAACGGCCTCACTGGGGAAACCCTCCCCTGTCAGAGCAAAGTTGTTACATTTGCACTGGGGAACCTGTACCTGGAGCAGGGCTGTAAGCTGCTACGCTTACGGTGACGTGGTGACATTCCTGGGCTCTCGACTGCCAGGATACCTGTCCATCCAATCTGCGATGCTTACAATGGGGGTATGGCTCAACAGCAAAGAGCCTGCTGAGCATGCACGGGGCCCTCGTTTCTCCAGTACCACAAACAACAACAAAACGACAGTTTGAGTTATTTTCTTTAAGCATCAAAGCTTTTAGAAGAGAGCAGTTTCTTGATACGGTGGTTTGAAAGAAAACGGCCCCCAAAGGGAGTGGCGCCATTAGGAGGTGTGGAGGAACTGTGTCATTGTGGGGGTGGGCTTTGAGGTCTCCTTTGCTCCAGGTGCACTCAGTGCAGGACACGGTTCACTTCCTGCTGCCTGCAGATCAAGAGGTAGAACCCTCAGCTCCTTCTCCGGCACCATGTCTGCCTGCATGCCGCCATGCTTCCCACCCTGATCGGTAATGGACCACACCTCTGAAACTGTAAGCAAACCCCGATTAAATGTTGTGAGTTGCCATGGTCATGGTGTCTCTTCACAGCAATAGAAACCCTAACTAAGACACTTGGCATTGGCAATTTCAATCTGGCTGGGGTGACTAAGCCATATTGTGTGAACATTCAAGGATCTCTAATACTGGAACTTGGGCACTTTTTTTTTATCCTAAATAATTCAGCAATAGTGTGCTTGGAAGAAAGTTTCCAAAGCCTTGTGAAAGTGCTATGTATTCGCTCAAGTAAGTCTCGGTAGCCATGAAATTCCTAGTTTCCTTGGGAATGAGACAGTCTGTTATTGGAAAACCACGCCATATTTCCAAACGAGAAGGGTTATAGCTGTCATCGCTTGGATATCGTCATCCATGCTGACATGCGGGCGAGGTAACTCTCTCAGAGGGCATTTTGATTTTGTAACTAACTTCCTTCTAGAGTAGCTGACCTGAGGAGGGCAGAGCTTTTAGAAAAGGAGATCCTTTCTTGTCCATTCCTCTTCTGGTTCTCTCGCCCAGGGAGGTAAGCCATAGGGGCCAAGCCAAGTGGACCCTGAATTTAAAATCTAGAATTCTAAATATAAGAATTCTGGAGGCATACCCTTTGATACACTCATCAACATAGAAGCTAGCTGATCTGCTATCACAGTATATGCAACTGTTACTTAAGTAAGAAGTAGCCACCAAACATGGTATGTTCCCATAAACGAGCAACTGGATAAGACAGGATCTATGAGTCCTATGCGCTGGAATCTTGTCATAGCTAATTCCATGTGTCACTTTGGCTCAGCTGTGGTGTCCAGTTAATTCATCAAACACCAGTCTAGATAGGTATTTTCTAAATGCGGTCCACATGTACAATCAGTAGACTTAAAGTAAAGCAGGGTTCCCACCATGAGATGAGCAGGCCTCACTCAACCAACTGAAGATTATGATGGCGAGTCCTGAAGTTACTGTCTCAAGAGCACAATACATTGCAGAGACCTTTTTATTTCAAGCTGCCAGCCTATCCTGTGGATTTGGGACTCCAGATGGTAATATCAAGGTTTTTTTTTTTAATTTGTTTTTAATCACGTATATGTGGAGGTGGAGGGATGGTTCAGGTATGCACCACCCTTCCAGAGGACCCAAGTTTGGTTCCTAGAATCCACATTGGGCAAGGCACGACCACATGTAACTCTAGTTCCAAGGAATCCAGCACTCTCTTCTGGCCTCCATTAACATTGCATTTGTGTGCACAGAGCCACGCATCAATAAATATACTGAAATAATTAAAACTTTCAAGTTATGGGTATAAGTGTATAACTATATGGGTGTGTGCATGTGAGTGCAGGTGTTCCCAGAGGTCAGAAGTAGGCACTGGATCCCCTGGAGCTGGACTTAAAGGCAGTTGTGAGATGTCAGACACAGCTCCTGGAACCACTGGATGTCAGGCAGGAAACAAACTTGGGTTCTCTGAGAGATCAGTATAAGCTCTGAACCACTGAGCCAGCTGTATTTTATTACCTCTTGCCTGAGTGTCTGGCCCTTTGGCCTATCCTGCAGGTTGAAACTTGTTGGCTTCCAAGCACTTATGAGTCATGAGCCAATACCCCTTGTCTCTTCCTCTTGCTCTGTATACATGGAGAGACTGACAGAGAGACAAACAGAGAGACAGAGACAGAGAGACAGAGACAAAGACAGAAACAGAGAGAGAGACTATTATTAACTCAGATATACTCTATATAAATATATACACAAAAGGTTTATAAATGTCTTTAGAAAGGTGTATGTGTGGATATAGATCTATCCCTGTTCTCTGCAGAATTCTGCCTACTGCAGCCTCTGAGACTCACAGCTCCTCAGAGAGCCGGGTCTGCTAAGGACCCTCCCTGTTCCCAGGCCTCTCACTGGAAGAGCAGTGACTGGGAACAATCCAAAGGAGGCAGAAAGCTCTCGGGGTAGGAACTTCCTTCAACTCATTTTCCAGGTCTTTGTAAAACTTCTAATTACTAATGCAAGCTCATAAAATGAGCTATTTTAAGAAAATAACCAACCGAAAGGATAAGACTTTGGGGGACAGAATCTAAAAGTGATTTAATGATCATTTTAATCCCTTAAAATGTGCTTTTCCATTCAGGATTCCACTGTATCTGGAAATGCCTCTCAGGAATATGGTCATAAATACAATTCTTATTAAGTTCTAGTTATTTGAAGTAAATGGAATAAAACAGAGGAGAAAGAATCAGGCGTTGTTCCACCACCAGCGCCCATGTGATTTCACAGGAGTTCTCTAGGTCCCTGGAATTTGTGCTTTTTAAAATAATTTATGCCATTCAATGATATTAAAGTAAAGTGGATATCTAAAAATAGTTCAGACAAGAACTTGGTGTTTTCATGAGCAGGCCCAGAGTTTAAAACACACAGGCGCGCACACACACAGGACATAATCTTCTTCTTTCTCCCCATGCTGTATTCCACCAATTAGATATGCGTCATGAACTCACAGAGATAAATGAACACATAAGGATTGTCATCTGCCATTTTCTGTCCTTCCCTCCCATTCCTTGATTTTTCCCAGCAGAGTTACCTGAAAAATTTGACCCAACTATTTGCTTTGCTTTGCGAACACCTCAAAGACCCAGACAAGCAGATCATTATTACCTCCAGAATGATCATGAATCTCACACAATTCCCACTCTCGCCAACTCTGAGAGACTCTTCTTGTCAACGTATCTTTCCAATCTTGGCATTTTCTAGCACCATTTACTTTCAGGCCTGCCCTTGCTCTGTTGGAGTCCTGTCCTTGACCTGGCCAAAGAGGTACATTTGTTCTAGTGTTTTCATCTGTCCACAGTTGTGTGATTCCAAGGGACATCTTTAAGAAATCCTGGTAGATCAGCCCCAGTCATCTGCTGCTGTGACGATGATGACATCTTTCATGAAGGGAGCCATGGAAAAAGAGGAGAAGAAGGAGAGACTAGGGAGATGTGGAGGAGGAAGGGGAGAAGGGAACCAGAAGCAAAGGAACCCGCAAGTCTCATGCAGGCAGGACCCCAATCTCATTCACCTTTGAATCTCTACCTATCAGCATCCTGCCTACCACATAGGAAGTACCTATTCCATGTCTGGGCTGCTACATGATATGAAGAAGGGTGGAAAGGAAAAAACCTATAGGAGAAAGGAAGAATGGAGGGAGGGGAAGAGGAAGGAGAAGGAATGGAAAGAAAGGGACAGGAGGGACAAGACAGGACTGTCCCTGACAGTATGCAGAAACATTAAATAACACACACTTTCTGGATTCATAATGACTGGCTTGGATTCCAATCCTGAAACTCACTGTCACCTTGGGCACGCTTGTTAATCCTTCTTACCCTACTGTCCTCATCAGTAAGATTATTATAGCTCCTACCTCACTGAGCTGCCATGAGGATTCAATTTAACAATATAAACAAACAACGGTCCAGCAATGCGAACTATGATCCTCCTCATCATCATCATGTATCTTCATGGTGGCATGAACACTGCATCTCCTAAAGCTATTACATCCTTGATCTTGGAACTGGGTCTCCCATTCTGAAAATAACCTTGATTTGGTAACCTGTGACTATTAAGAAATCTGTCTGGAGGGTATTCGTCAGCTGGTCCTAGGAGGTAGTTTTAACAGGCTGACTTCATGTCAAACAGTGCTTTAAGACACGGTGAAGCACACTAAAAATGATTGGATGTTTATAGTTTAATTGACTAATTTAACATTGCTTCTTCATGTTCACGGAAGCCATACGCTAAGAATAATGAAAAAGATGTATCTTTTATCATTGAACTGATTGAGGGCAGGGAATTTTCTGTCCCTGAATTAACAGTGGAATGATGGTCCCTTACGTTCCAGGATACTTCCCACAGTCCAAACCCACACAAGTCAGTCAAGGACCAGAACTTACCAGCACTCACTCACCTGACAATCACACTTCCTTCGTAGCGTGGAGGAATTCCTTTCCTGACGGCCAATGTTCTTTAGGGACATGCCTGCTGGGCTGGGCACTGTCTCATGGGCACTCAGGGGAACTGACCCAGGAAGCCTGCTCAGAAGCAGATGACCGCCATCTCAATCAGACTAGAGAGCTCAGAGAGGGTTTCTAGAGAGAGAAGATAGATGATGAGAATATTCAGAGGGAGGCCTAAGAGGTATATTTGAAGCCCATACTTGTCATAGTTTTTCCCATCTTATCCATTCAACAATATAATAAATTCTTTCTTAAAAAAAAAAAAAACAGGCATGCTGAGTCACCATCTAGTCACACATCTGTCTCACAAAATCACCACCCTTGGGTTATAATATTTCATTGGTCTTCACCCCACCTATACATCTCCTAGCCCAGGGCGCTAGTCTCATTATATGACTTTTCACCCATATGAAAAATAGCCAAATGATCAAGACTTGTTTTCAGAATAAAAGAAAGAATAGCAACCGCCTGTGTCATGGCAAATAGGCCTTGAAGATTGTGTTAGGGGCCAAGGCTGAGTCAGACCAATGCAGCCAGGACAATGCGCTGCACTCATCAGAACCTTCAGTTCGGACATCCACTGGCATCTTAGTATTGACGGTTTACAAGGTCACATTTTGCGTGATAGTTTGATTAAAGCTAAAGCCACACCAAGTTCCCTTTATCCCCATGAGGCATGCGAGCTCTGTCCACTTGCACTGAGCAGCGATTCTCCCCCTGACCCTGCCTCCTCTGCACTGTCTTCCAGATCTCAGAAGCTGAGGGTCTTGAAACAAGGACTTGAGATGTAGCAACTGTATCGCCTGCTGTAGTAGGCAGGATCAATGTCACACTGTCCCTAAGGTGCCCACCTCCTCAACTGTGGGACTTATGACTTTATTTATTACACTACACAGCAAGGAAAAACTACAGTTTGAATATATAACTAAGGCTATTAGTTATTTTATTTTACAGTAAGAAGTAGGGCTGGGGATATTACTCAGTGGTTATAGTGTTTGCCTAGCATGCACAAAGTCCTGAGTTCGATCCCCAGCACTATATATACAAGGAGGGTGGCACATGCCTATAAGTCTATACTCAGGAAATGGGGGCAGGAGGATCCGAAATTCAAGGTGATCTTTGGTTACATGGTGAGTGTAGGGTCAGCCTGGGCTACATGAAATCCTGTCTCAGGACACTAAAAGTGAATGGGAAGGCAGAAACATCAGAACAAGAGAGGCAGCATCTATGAAAGCTCCAGGAAAGTGCTGTGGCCTCCTCTCGTGTTTTCAGACTCAATAGCTCTGGGTGAAAGCTGGAGAATTCGCCTTCTTAGCGAGTCTCCAGGCATTTTCTGGGGCTGTTGTAACAAATTAGCCAGTTGCTACTGATTTTGAAGATGGAAGTGGCATCCCGGAACAGAAGCCCCAGGATGGATGTGGCAGCCTCGAGAACCTGCCATATTAAAGGAAACAGAGATTTCCCAGAGCCTCCAGACAGGAACATATTTCTGCCAATATGACCCCGTGAGCCCCATCTTGGGCTTCTGACCTCCGTAAATTTAATAAATGTATAGTGATTTAGGCCACTAAGTTTGTGGTCATTAGCCACAGCAGCACTAGCAAACTAATACACTGGAGATTTTGTTAAAAAGACAAACTCTCCGGCTGCACCTAATATCAATTAAATCAGAAGTATGGAGGATGGGGTCCAGTCTGTCTCTCAACAAGCCTCAGGGGCTTCTGATGCATGCTACAGTTTGAGAATCACGCACTAGACTAAGCAATCACAATCATCCTCTGAAGAAAACACATCCAGACACAGATCCCCAAGGAAACTCAACACGAGCAGCTAATGACTTGATTAACCATGATAAAATCTACTAGGCCTGGGCTCTGCCATGACATGCATACCGCAGGGAACCTAACCAAATCTCTGGTGATTCAACCTCCTTGGGGCTCCAGGTCCTCATCTGGAAGACCAGTGGTAAACGTGCCTGCATCCAGAGCCTTTTCAGGAAGTCTCTTTTGGAACTTTTTATTACTCCAGACAGGGTTTCGGCCACAGCAATCACTTACCTCTTCCTCACTGCCCTGAAGTGATATGTGTAGGTAAGGGCCAGAGCAGAAAACCAAAGAGTTCAGATGCCCCATTCTTAGATGAAGAGAAGGATTTGATAGAAGGGCCAGAAGTTTTTGAGCTTGTTTTTATTTGTGTGTGTGTGTGTGTGTGTGTGTGTGTGTGTGTGTGTGTTTATGTGTATGCACATCTGTGTATGGGTAAATATGTGTATGTGTGCATGCATATGTATAGGACAATCTCTGATATTGTCCCTCAGGTGCCATTCACTTTATTTTTCTTTTTTAATTAGGACAGGATCTCTCTGTCCTAGCATGGACCTCACCAAGTAAGCTAGGCTGGCTGGCCAGCAAGTCCCAGCGATCCTCCTGTCTCTGCCTCCCCAGTCCTGGTATTACAAGTGTGTGCCACCATGCATGGCTCTTTTATCTTTACATGATTTCTTGGGATGAAAATCAGGTCTCTAGGCTTACAAGGCAAACCCTTTACCAACTGAGCTCTTTCCAGGCTGGAGTAAAGGCTCGTATTGTCCATAAAGTTGGGTCCATGAGCCAAAGTGTGTGTGCTTGCACAAGTATCTCAGCATGGTCACTAAGTGGTCAGTCAACCTGTGCTTGAATTCTCCAAAGAATTCCCCACCTCCAATGGCACACTCTTCCTTTCTGAGAGGTTCTATTGTCGTACATCGGGTCCCTTCATCTGGTGACCAATTTTCTTTGGATCTCATGTTTAGTTTTATTTGCACCTACACTATGGTTTTAGTTGCACACTCACATGCAAATGTGAACTATGGCTATCTTGTAGGCTCACTGGGTGCATTCATGTGTTTTCTCAGGGCTGTTGGCCTCCATTGACCTCAGAGGGAGGCATGTGTGTAAGCTGGGCAGGAGGTAGGCATGGGCCCTGCAAAAGGCAAAGTGCTTTAAAAGCCTTTGATGAAAGGCATTAAGGCTTGAAAGGGTTGTTTCTGAAATACTATACCTCCCTTTTAAGAACTCTTAAGATCTTGAGGGCGATACTCTCTCACCCCAGAAGAATTCAAGCATGAATATTCTCAGAGCCACCAATTAAGAATCCAATTCCATGTCCCCAGATGCTCATTTCCGCCAAAATTACCAACTTGGGTCTTTTTTTTTCCCCCTTCAAGGAAGAAACTAAGCAATGCTGAATTTGATCTCAGAGCTAAATAGCCACTACATGGTATTAACAAATTGAGATGTAAAAGCTCAACAGCTCTATCTAATATGCATAAACTGTAAATAGAAAGAAAACCCCAAGGCACTCTTATATTACTGCTTTATTAACCCAACTGTTTTGCATAGCTAAATTATGTGTCAGGCACAATACCTACCCTCCTGGGACTTAGAGATTCTGTTTAAATGTCAACTCACCTACATCTGTATAGTCTTATGGCTCAAATCATCTCACAAAATAATTTAGAGAAATTCAATTTATTAAACTGGAATGCACTGAATCTTCAACTCAGAGAGCCACATGATATTACTTGTTATCCTTAGAGATAGATGCTAGAAATCTAAGACAAAATACTCAGTGGTTTTTAGTTGCTGCATGTAAAATATATAACAGAATTCTGTTCTTATCCATATTTTTTGAGGCAGGCTCTCACTGTGTAGCCCTGGCTGGTCTGGAACTCACTGTGTAGACCAGGTGAGTCTCTGACTCACAAATATCCATCTACTTCTGCTTCTTGAGTTCTTTAAAGGTGGACACCATTTTGCACAACTCCTTATCCATTTTTAAATGGAAATGATTGACTTGCATGTCAAGAAGAGGTTATTTAGTAGAGTGTGTTGGACTTTTCTGTCCCATTCATGTTCATTCCATCCAAAGTTCAGACCTGGTAGCCAATGTCACTGGCTGTTGGCAATAATTTTTGAGCCTACATTGTTCCCTGTGACCTCCAACCACTTCTAGGAGCCAGAGTGCTTACTCCACTCAGTGATGAAGTATAAACTATCAACTACTAGCATTCCACTCGTCCCTGTCATCACCCCAAAGTGTTATACCTTACCTATGGGTTGATCTCCATACCTAAGGGTTGGTCTCCATACTTATGGGTTGATCTCCACCCCTAAGGGTTGATCTCCACATCTATGAGTTAATCTCCATACCCAGTTATGAAAAATCAGATGTTTCAGATGTCAGAACTCCATGAAAGGAGAAGAACTATCCTTCTGGACCATGATGCTGACTGTGACAGAGATCCAAAGAAAGGCCTTAGTAAGACAGATTCCATCTTTGATAAGCACTTAGAACATCATCCGAACAAATACTTCATAACAAAACCTACCCCATGCCCTGCCCCAAAGCAAAAAGAAACCCTCTCAGGCCCATCTACATCAAGCATAAATGTATAATTCTTGTAAATTTGTAGCTTCTCTAATCTTGAAAAGTGGGAAACAAAAGTATAATTTTCATTAAGCAGAGTAGGACTTCCTTATATGGCATTGCCTTTCATAGTAACTGGGCTTCTTTCAAACAGAACCAATAGGTTACGTGTGTGTATATATTGAGAGAGAGAAGGAAATTGACTTTTAGAGGTTGGCTACCATGATTGTGGAAGCTAGAACATCTGAAATTTTCAGTGCAGGTCAACTGACCAAAAGACTGTTGGATCCTTGATGTTGCTGCTGACATGCAAGGGCAGTTAGTTAGGAGACAGATTTCCCTTTTCCAGCAACCTCAGTCTTTTTTCCTTAAGACCTTCAAGGGATTGCTTGAGGCTCATTCACATAATAGAGACTAAGCCACTTTATTCAAAAACTACCAATTTAAATGTTAATCATACCAAAATTGTATACACAAAAACATTTTTAAAATGGGTACTATGCATACTCTGATCTAACTAATTTAACATGCAAAATTGATTGTCCCATCTCACAAAGGACAGTCCACTAGAAATTCAGGGCTCATAAACTCTTTATGGTGGCATCCTCCTGACCTTTCCCTTCCAGGCTAAATAAGCCTGGCCCTTTGACTCCGTTCTAATAGATGGCAGTCCCTGCCCTCCTCATTCCCTCCTAGCCCCTCACCTCCCTGGATTCACACTCAGCTTTTATTTCCCTATAGCTTTCTGGTCTAGATGCATTGTTGCTTTCTCATGGCCCAGTGCTTAGGTTCAAACACAAAGCATTGTATGAGTGAGCCCATCTCAGTCTCCCACACTGGGAAATCAGTGTTTTCTACTTAGTTACTCAAGATCTTAATTAGTTGGTGGGGATTTGTTGACTTTGGGGAGCTCTGTACCCCCTTTCTGCATTGTACCTAGAGTCTAGCACCCATTGTTCTATCTGAATAATTGTTTTTGCATTCTTTTGCTACAGATTCAACACCTTTCTCTTTTTAGAACAAGAAACTAATGTAAAGTTGTTTCTTGCCTCACGCTACACCCTGAGGAAGAATCCAGGCTAAGAGTGAGAAATGGCTGAAATGCTCGCTGTAACTAGGCTTCATGCCATGGGGATACTCAACGGCTCTTCAGTCCAGAGACAGAGAAGTCCGCATGGAGAGGAATGGACTTGCCAGTCCCAACTCACCAACTACATGACTCAACACTTTCAAAGTAATCATCTACTTTCTGTCAAGCCTTCAAATGATTCCTCAAACCACCTTGAAGACATTGTTGAGCAGAGAAAAACCACTTCTAATGTGCCCTGTCTGAATGCCTGGCCTGTAATTGATAACTAGTAGATACTATACTGTACACTATTATAGAAAGTACTGTGTAGAAATGATTTTTAGAGACAAAATAATAATAATATATCACCAGTTCAAAGTAAGAGTTATTTCTGTAGAGGATAGAAAACAAAAGGTAAACACAAAAATAATTGCTAAGGAATTAGTAAAAATTTAAGCTTCCTTTGGATAATATTCATTAGGCTGGCTGGATGGATGGATGGCTGGCTGGCTGGATGGATGGATGGATGGATGGATGGATGGATGGATGGATGGATCTGTAGACAGATAGACTTTTATGGTCCAGTGATGATAATTCTGTGGGCTATGAGTATGTATTTAATTCAACTAGATTGTGTTAACATAACTTTAAGCACATGTGGCCCAACAAATAGGAACTTAACTTCAACCTAATAATTTTGAAGATGTTTCCTCCCTTCATTCAACATGTTCTTCCAGGTTCACACCCTGGAGAAGTTCTTATATCAGAAGACAGTTACAATATGAGTAGGAGTATTTCATAAGAGCAAAAGTCCAACCTCATAAATAAGTACCTACAGATGCATAGCCAAAAGAAATTCCTACAACAATAAGATGTTCAAGGACTTAGTGTGGAACAAAAACAACAGGATAGAAATCATTACATTTCTGTGACATCAGATAGTCAAAAATAAACAAGACATTGGTTAAAGTTCCCAGGTTTCTCCCTTCCTTGCTCTCCACATAGAAATGCCACATTTGTGCACTAGATATTCTGTGACATCATACCTCATACAAGCAGCTCTCCAACTCATATTACATGTTGATGGGCCTAACACATAATTGCACAGGGTTCAATGAGCAAAGTGTTGGACTAAGTACCAGTAGGAAGGATGCTGGGTGGGCCTGCAGCCTCCCACCCTCTTGGTGAATTATTTCCCTTCTCTCCCAGCTGAACCCCTGGGCTAATAGGAGCTACTGTGTTTCTAAATGACTGTTTCCTGAATTTCCTGATTGGTTAAAGAAGAGGTTGCATGCCTACTCAGAAGGGAAAAAAAATACAGCAAAGACCTCTAGTGAAATGACAGTCAAGAAATCGTTCCCTCTACCATGTATTATTTTGTATTCTGTTCAAAGCACAGCACATATTGTTGGGTCTGGTATATCATTAAGTGGTTAGATTTACAACATCTTAATGTTAAATCTAAACCTTGGTATCTAAGAGGAAAGATCTATATATTTATTACCAAGAAGTAGTTATTCCAGAAGACCTGATTGGGTGCCTGCACTCATTATTTTTCTTGTTGCAGTGGAAAATGCCTGATAAAAGGGAAGAAGGCTCACACTGGCTCAGTTTTAGGATAGCAAGGAAGGATAGCATGGGGCATGTACAGTAGCTGGTCACATCATATCTACAGTCAGACAGAGAGCATAGAGCTTTAAATGCTTGTACTTAGTGGCCTTCAATTTTTCCCCCTTTTTACTTTTTTTTTTTTTTTTTTTTTTTTTTTTTTTTTTTTTTTTTTACTTAGCGGCCTTCAATTTTTCCCCCTTTTTACTTTTTATTCATGCTGGGGCACTGTCCGTAGGGCAATGGTACCCACATTCAGGGTGGATGTCCCCTTCTCAGTTAAACCTCTCTGGAAACACCCTAGCAAAGAGGGTCAGCGGTGTGTCTCCCAGGTGATTCCAAGCCCAGTCAAGTGGAACAACGTGAACGTCAATCACCACAGTGCCTCAGCGTTATCTTCCTTGCTCCCGCTTCAGAACCACATGATCCCATCCTACTACGAGAAGCTGGCCAAGGGGTGTGGGGAACAGATGCAAACAAACAAACAAAACTACCTTGAAACTCATCAACCACCAGTAAAGACAAATCACAGGGAGAAGTTGCCGATGGAGGATGTTTTCTGCAAGAGGCAGAAATGGATGGCGATTTTCACAAGAACCTGGGCAGGCGACAGCTCCTTCTCGTCCCTGACATCCTCCTGTGTCTTCAGCACTCAGGGAAGGACTGCTCGGGCTTCTCTGCTCTATGAGCTTCTGCTACTTCCCTTTCCATCCTCCACCCAGTCCTTATACATGGTTTAGTCAACTACAAGTCAAATGTTCACACCAAACATTGTTACTGCAGCTCACCTCCTCCCAACATCCTGAGCAAGGCAAATTTCAGGTGGACATGTCTGTCGAACACACCCTTTTGTACAAAGTTACTCCTGCCTATGACAATTTGTTGTACAATATTCAAGAGGGCAGAGGAGCTGGGTCCTCTGGCCAAGAATAGAGCAGAGTATCTTTAGGGATCAGCCATTGAGTGTTCATCACATTCTGGGCTTATCTCTGTCCCAACACATTTTCATTTTCAAATAAAGCTTGCCAGTCCCGGCACTAAAGAATAATGGGAAGAAACAATCATTTTTAGAACATATGTAGGCTTAATAGTCTCCACATAGTTCCTCCAACTGATCACATTAATGAGATACCGAAGATTCAAAATCACCGAGAAATTTTTTTTACAAGGTGCAGTTTTAGTGCACGCTCCTGGGGTGTGCATGTTCCATGGAAATGAAAGCTGTCATTCCTCCTTATCTTTCCCTCCTGTGCTTCTTCAAGGGGATCTGAACTCCCAAGAGAACTGTGCAGCCCTAACGTGTCAATTTCTAGACATTCTAGTTGAGTTTGAAATGAGAAGATTTTAAGTGTTACCAGGAAAGATAAGTAATATTCTCCGTGGGAGAGAGAAATCAGCTCAGGAAGGGGCAAAATGTTTCTGCTGCAGCTGGCCCCGAAAGTAATCGTTCCTTCCACTCACAAAACTGATTTTGATTTTCTTCAGCCTACTCCTATTGCAAATAGCTTCTTCATTTGTTTATGGGATTGCTACTAAACATACCAGCTCTCCCCACCCATGGTCTGGAAAATAATTCTCTTGGATTTTTTATAAACAAGTTAAATGGAAGAGACTCAAAGAACTCTCTCTCTTTCTCTCTTTTTCTTCTTCTTCTTCTTCTTCTTCTTCTTCTTCTTCTTCTTCTTCTTCTTCTTCTTCTTCTTCTTCTTCTTCCTCTCCTGTCCTCTCCTCTCCTCTTTTCTTCTCCTCTCCTCTCATTTCCCTCCCTCCTTCTCCCTCCCTCTCGCTCCCTCTCCCTCCTTCTTCCTCTGAAATTATACACAGACCCTAAACCCCAGCATGCTAAGAATTTAAACTAATCCATCCCATGCTCAGTGCTGGGGCTGCTGTTGTTGCACATGCTCAGAACTGAGGGAAACAGGCATCATCTTATTAGTGAGCTTGTTCACACCAAGTGGAATCCCTTCATTTTCCTGTGTGGCCACTTAAAAGAAAAGAATGCAGAATTTGATGGGCTTAGATTCTCTTTCACTTAGGATTCTGTTCTCTTTATGAGCAGACCTTGAAGGCCAGTGCATGTCTACTCCCCACAGTTCCCTATGCCTCTGGCTTGGACTCAAGTGTATCTACTCCTTATCTTTGTACTGATAAACTGGACAAAAGTCTATTGATAATGTCTGAGAATCAAAAAGTCTAGAAAGGGTAAGCCAAAGCAGGTTTTTAATTAGGAACAAGTTCCTTTTTAGAAAAACAGCTAATATGTATGTTCACTGAATTGAGGTCAACAATAGAAAATGGGACTTCATCAAACTAACAAGCTTCCATATAGCAAAGGAAACAATCAATCAGGTGAAAAGAAATCCCACAGAGTAGGAGGCAATCTTTGCCATCCATGCATCTGATAGAAGATTAATATCAAGAATATATAAAGAACTCAGCCGGGCGGTGGTGGCGCACGCCTTTAATCCCAGCACTCGGGAGGCAGAGGCAGGCGGATCTCTGTGAGTTCAAGGCCAGCCTGGACTACCAAGTGAATTCCAGGAAAGGTACAAAGCTACACAGAGAAACCCTGTCTCGAAAAACCAAAAAAAAAAAAAAAAAAAAAAAAAAAAAAAAAAAAAAAATATATATATATATATATATATATATATATAAAGAACTCAAAAAAAAAAAAAAAACAGAGTCAAGAAAACAAATGACCCATTGAAAAAAATGGGTTATGGATCTGAACAGAGAATTCTCAAAAGAATAAATAAAAATTGCTAAGAAATACTTTTAAATGTGATCAACATTCCTAGCAATAAGAGAAATGCAAATGAAAACTGCTTTGAGATTTCATTTTAGCCCAGTAATGGTGACTAGGATTAAGACAGCAACAGACAACAATGCTGTTGAGGATTCAGAAAGAGATGCTCCCTCCTTCACTGTCGGTGGGATTGCGAGTTCCCGCAGCCATTAAGGAAAACAGTGTGGAGAATTCACAGAAAGCTAAAAGTGACTCTACCATACAACCTAGCCATACCACTTCTTCTTCTTCTTTTTTTTTTTTTTTTTTTTTTTTTTTTTTTTTGGTTTTTCGAGACAAGGTTTCTCTGTGTAGCTTTGCGCCTTTCCTGGAACTCACTTGGTAGCTCAGGTTGGCCTCGAACTCACAGAGATCCGCCTGCCTCTGCCTCCCAAGTGCTGGAATTAAAGGCGTGCGCCACCACCGCCCGGCTGCCATACCACTTCTTAGCATATGCCAAAAGGACTCAACATCCATACTTGGGGGAGTCAAACTCATTGACTCTTTCAATAGCTAGGAAATGGAAACAAGCTATATATCCATCAACTGATGAATGGATATCAGAAATTTGATACATATATACTGTGGAATTATATCCAGCTGTAAAGAAAAGGAGATCAAGAAATTTGAAGGTAAATGGGTAGAACTAGAATACATTATACTATGTTAGTCCAGACCCAAAAAGATAAATGCCGCGTGTCTCTTATTTGTGGATTTGTCTATTTGTGTATCTGAATCTTTAGCAGTGTATATAACCTGGAAAAACCTCAGAAACAAGAAAGTAAAAAAGGATCGTGTGGTGAGTGGAGGAGGAGCTCTAGAGAGATGGAGAGTAGCAAACACGTGTTGTGAAGGGGAAATGGAAAGACGACTGTAATTCGCCTGGGAAGGGGGTAGGGAGGATAATACAGAGGGAAGGAAATGGATGAGGAATAAATAGCACTAAGGATGTTGGAAAAAGTCATAGGGGATAATATTACTTTATGTTTACTTAAAAATATGCATAAATATATGTGTGTACATATAAGACACAATTTATATGAAATTTAACACTGCAGTGGTAATTCTCTCCCTAAGAGCCATGGACAATCTAACAAAAACTCTAGTGCCAGGCATGGTAAACCTCCCTTTGAGTTGTTGGACAGGGGAGTCCAAGAGACTCTCCAAACAATTTGGACTATTGCCACTGTCCTTGCTTGCCTCTCAGAACTTGAAGATAAGTCCCTGTGGCTGAAGACATCACACACTTCAGACTCATGACTTGGAGGACTACACATGGAGCTGACCTGGACGCCTCCTCCCTGAGAACCGGCTCTCAGTGTCGAAGGTTCTGTGCAAACTGCTGGGGGAGAAAAAGCAATCGGCAGTCCTACCCAGCTGTAAAGTCCATGGGTCACAGCAATAGTCAGATGGCAAGATGTCCCCAATGGTGCAACCGTGGCATTTTTAACTTGGGAATAATAAACATCTGTCTAATTGAACTTCAGGCCCATTCAATAGGAGGGAATTCACACCTGGCACTCTAAACCTAGCCTGCTGACCAATGGCTCAAGAGTGGTGGACCCTAGATGAGAAACCACTATTGCCACTTTCCTAAACTAACATTTTATTCTCAATATTTATCCTTATATCCATGGATAAGTGCGGATCTCACTGCTCATTAAAGAAGCTTCCTTTGGCAGCAGAGGCCATAGCAAAAATCCAAAGCTGATCGAAATGCAGAGAACAACCGGACCATCGGGTGCTCAAACCCAATGGATACGTCTACAACACAACCCCTACACTCAAGGGTCAGGGAGCATCACAGAAGAGGAGGAAAGAAGACTGTAAGAGCCAGAGCACCAGGACACCTGCTGGGAGAGTGTGCCTTCTTTATGTGACAGGAAGGCTGCACACAGGAAACCTCACAAACATGGTCACCTAAACAAAACCGAGAGAATGCTATCATCAGCTGGCATGCCAGCATGGGATGGGGGGGAGGGAATCTCACCAGGACCCAGCTCTAGATGAAAAGTGACACAGCATTAGAGGGGAAATCAGTTCTCTCCTGGGGTGAGAACCCTGATAGATTATCTGGTCTCAAGTGGTCAGCCCTAAACAAATGCACATGCTAGCAACACTACAAGGGCCTAGTAGACTGTATTAATATCTGTAGATGTGTGTGTATGTGTGAGTGTGTAAAAATAGTTTAAAAGGTCGTGAATTTTAAAGGGAATAGGAAGGAGTTGTATAGGCGTGAGGGAGAAATGGAAATTATATAAATACAATACTCATTTATGAAATTTTGAAAAAAAATTAAAAAAGAAATTTAAAACAATAGCCTGGTGGTACATCCTATAATCCCAGACACTCAACAGGCCAGGGATGGAAGATGGTAGGCTCAAGGCCTGTGTGCACTGTAGAGTGAGCTGACACCCGAGCTGGGCAAATCAGTTAGAACTTCCAACACAATTAAAGGTAAGAAGGAAACAACTTACGAGAACCAGAAGTGATCTGGGCCTCTCTGCCTCGCAGAGGCTCCCTTTCAGTCCTCAGAAAACAAATACCTCAGACTCATTGCGACCTTTCAGTTCTTTCCTTTAGTGTCAGATAACATCCGACAAGCCAAAACATGTCATTCTTGGCATCCTACAATTCTCCCCAGCGTGTGTGAGCTTTAATTGTGGTATGACATCCCTGAAATATGTCTATTATAAAACACATCACCTTTCCCGAAGGAGACTCTAATCAAAATGCAAAAGAAAACAATTACAGGGTTATTCAAACAAGAAATACATGGCGGGCCATAAACATAAATTAAGGTAATCAAGAGAAAAATAAAATTTAATGAGGACAAAAAGGAAAAACAACACAGGGACTCCTTGTCTACAGAGGAAGTAAGAAGCCCTCCACTCCAATTCCAACCTGCATCCTACACCCAGCCCGGCAGCCTGGGGGTCTTGTTTGGTGACACTTCACTTGGACAACCTCTAGCAACTAAGGAGGGTTCATGCAGGGACAAATTGATGATCTGGCTCTGAGGAAATAAAAACTCTGATTTGTGATGGTTGTTCAATTCCAACGGAACGAAAACTCCCACTATCCACCTATTTCAAATTACCAACAGTTTCATAACGGGCCATTGAAATTCCTGAACATATGAGCTAGTTCCTGCATACCCTGGGTGTCTGGAATGTGAGCAGCAGCTGCTCCAGCTCTAGATAGCCATCAGTAGGTAAGGAACAGGGCCTTTGAATGGAACTGGATAAATCTTAGGAGACCACCCCCACCCCCGCCTGCACACCAATGATGGTGCACATATTCATTGCTGCCAAGAACCCGAAGGTGGGACCCACTTGCTGGCTTTGGGGGTGGAACCAAGGAAAGATGTGTGGTTCAGGAAGAAAGTGGGACTCCAGCGGGCATTTTCCAGACACTGGTGAGCAGAGAGGAACTGATTCCAGCAAAGCTGTGGACATAGGGGAGAGGAAAGCTTTGTAAAAGGAAAGACGGGGATGAAGAGGTGACGGTGGAGGAAATACAGCACAGTGAAATCCCAAAGAGGAGCCAGAAACAACTGACTCCTTTTACAGCTTTACCTTCAACTCACCTGTCTGTGCCACCGAACTCTCCGAGAAGTCCCACTTAGTTTCCAAAAGAAGCAGCCGTGGAGGAAAGAGTTTCTGTCCGGTGTGACCTGTCTCCACCCTGAGAACCATGACCACACAAGGGCCAGGCATGGTCACTCAAACCTACAATCCCCACACGGCACCCAGAAGGCTAAGACAGAGAACTGCAGAGACTTTAGGATAGCTTGGGCTATCGAGTGAGTTCCTGAGTTATACTCTATCTAAAGAATAGAAAGAAGGAATGTGAACTCAAGTTGATACTGCCTCTTTACACATATGGAACAGCTTTGGAATAGGGAAAGATGTCTTAAAAGACCAGAGGAAAAAGTCCCCAAAGCAACGTGACTTTGGGTGAATAGATGTGACGATCTGAGGGAATGAGACAAAGCAGCAGAAACAGGTCTTTGAGATCCTAAGTTGTTTCCCCTCTTGGAATAGGGCTTTGTGGTTTAGTAAACAGAGTGTGCTTCCCATTCCCCTGGGCCCCAGGAACTGGACCCCCACTTCCCCAGATACTCTAAAGAAAACTTGGCTCTCCCAATTGCTTCCCAAGTGAGTCACACACACACACACACACACACACACACACACACACACACTCCTCTTATTGTTACAAGTTTATTTGATAACTCAAGGAATAGGAGAGCTGCTAAAAATGGGCAATGAGAAAATGTTAGTTACAGAAATACATTTTGTTAAGATAAGACAGAAGCAAAACAGTTCAGTTATTGTGAACTCCTAGGCATCTGATTCTTTTGGAAAAACATCAGTGTACTGAAGGGTTGGTGCTTCCTGTTTGTGCATCTGTCTGTGGAAATGTCTGGTCATATTTAGAATCATCAAGCAGAAATCGCTTTAAATATTACATTCTACAATATTACATTCTACAATATTACATTCTACAAATAATCTAGCTCATTTTAGTTTTCATGGTTATGGCTTTTTACTGAATTTAAACTAGTAGCTTTTTTAGTGTGTGTGTGTGTGTGTGTGTGTGTGTGTGTGTGTGTACAGTGTATGTGCATGTCTGCATATGAGTGCCAATGTGTACATGCCACAGTGAAGGTGTGGTGGTCAGAACTAGAACCCGAGTCCTCATGCTCATGAAGCAAGTGCTTTTCCCATTGAACCATCTCTGGAGCCCCAACTTGTTTTTAATATAGAAATTTTAAATTTAAACATCTTCAGTAAAATGAACAAATATGCTTATCAAATACCAATCTCCCCTTCCCAGCTTCTGCTGGCACTTTCCTTATTCCTGCTCTAGGAATCCCCACTCTCCCATCCTGACGACGGAGCTGCTGGGATGTTAAGCTGAAGTAGATTTAGCCCTGTACTGTGGCCAGGTCTACTGGTATTTTAAAGAACTTGCTAGCAAGGCTTCTCACTAGAAGTGGTGGATTTTTTTTCAAGGTTCATTCATAAATAGATATGAGAGACATATAAAGAGCTGTATTTTAAGGAATTGGCCCACACCATTGTTGTAGCTGGCAAGTCAGTTTTGTCAGGTAGACCAGCAGGCTAGAAATTCGACAGTAATTGACGTCGCAATTCTCGAGGCAGAGTATCTTCCCCCAGGAACCTCAGCTCTTGCTCTTGAGGTCATCAGCTGATTAGATGAGGCCCAGGGGACAGTATCAAGAGTTGTCTTCCTTAAAATAGACTGATGGAAAATATCAGTCACATTCACAAAATACCTTCTTAGCCACATCTGCAGTAGTGTTGAACCAAATAGCAGTACCAGGGCCAAAATGGCACATAGGCTTAGCTCCCCTTCTCAGGAATGGGAATGTCGTTCAGTGGGAAAGAGCTCAACAACTCCCTATCTCTAGCCCTGGATTACTCTCTGACTCATGTCTCCCACCCCAGAGTCTGTGGTTGCCTTAATTTGGTAGTCGCCACATTTGCCCATATCATATCTACTCTCTATGGCTCATTTCTCCCTGTTTGATCATGCAGAATGGTTCTGGATTTTTGTTTTGTTTGTTTGTTTTTGTTTTGAGGCTCTGTCTCACCCATACTTTATCTGCATTAATGTCTGGGTAGATAGGGACAAATTCAGTTCCCCAGAGAGTCCATCTGTATCATCAGTTCCCTGTAAGAAGCTAAGGACCAAACTTAAAAGACAAGGTGTCCATCTGTCATCTACGGACTCTGGTCTATGCCATTCTTGTTTTGGAACCTGACCACCTGTTACCCTTAGGAGCCCTCTAGCCACTCACTGTGGCAAGGGGCTCTTGGGAAGTCCCATACTAGCTCTTGTAGAGTCTTCCTGAGTGTGACATACTTCCATTCACAGCTCATTAACTGAAACAGGTTACATGACCACATGGGCTACCAGAAGCAGGGAACCACCACCCCCATGTGACAAAAGAAAATATGGAAAGATGTTGTGGTGGCCAAAACTGACTGCTTACTGAGTCCTTTCAACTGACCCACAGTTCAGAGGAGCACACACACACACACACACACACACACACACACACACACACACACACGCCAAGTCCCAGGAAGGGTGAGGCTTTGTCTGAGCAGCCCACCAGCCCTCCTCTACCCTCCCAGGTTCTCTGGATCCTCCACCAGACATTGTCACAACCTCCTCTGCCCACTTGTTCATGTCTCTGTCTTTGCCTTTCCTACCACATACACACTCAGAAATGACTTTCCAAAACCAGTGCTACAACTTCATGATGAAGCATGCTTTGTGGTATACCCACAGTGTTGATCTTTTTTCCTAGGCTTTGATTTTCCTTACAGGAATTAGTTTTTTATCTAAAAAATTAATTTTTTTAGTCCACTCAAAAGGATTACTTCCACACAGGTTTCCTGACTTCATGCTGGAAACCCACTTGAGACCAGTGACCCACTGCCCGAGTATCTAGCTTGTCCTTGTGTTTCTAAAAGATATGATGAGAATTATTAAAAATTAAGTTTTTTTGTAAATTTATAAATAATTTTATACATTTATAAATAAATTTTTATATATTTAGAAGTAATTTTAATCTAAAAAACTAATGAGAAGATGCTTATAAGATGTAATATGAATAATAATATTCTATAATCAAAATAATGCCAATTTTATGAAACAAAATGTTTATATGTACCACTTTCATTGATTTAAAAATACTTCAAAATAGTAGAGAATTGTTTTCAGAAAAATGAAAGGAGAATTAGTATTTTTAAAATAGGAGCATGTGTGCTCATAATTAGAAAAAAAATTAAGGTTAAGTCCTCATGGATTTTTTTATCCATCCATCCATTCATTACCTTTCTAAAATTTTAATTACATTTATGTATTTGTTTGTTTGTTTATTGTGTGTGTTTGTGTGTGTATGCAAACGCGCATGTGCACACAGGGAGAAGGATGATCATATGACAAAGAGCACATTTTGAAATCAGAGAACAAGCCGGGTAGTGGGGTGGCGGCGGCCGCACGCCTTTAATCCCAGCACTTGGGAGGCAGAGCCAGGCGGATCTCTGTGAGTTCGAGGCCAGCCTGGGCTACCAAGTGAGCTCCAGGAAAGGCGCAAAGCTACGCAGAGAAACCCTGTCTCGAAAAAAAAAAGAAAAAAAAAAGAAAAAGAAATCAGAGAACAGCTCCTGAGATTCCATTCTTTCTTTTTTCCATGTGAGCCCTGGGGACCAAACTCAGGTGTCAAACTTGAGCGCACACGACTTTACCCACTGAGCCATCTTGCTGGCCCCAATCCAGGCCCAGTGCCTTTTAAATCACTATCATAGACCAAATCGTTTCCTTACATGTCATTAAACTCGATTATGAAGTGACAAACTCTATCTTACCCTGTTTAACTGAGGAGAGAGAAAAGGTGGGGGCTGGAAGGGCGCTAAAGAAGGAAGCAACCATCATAGACGATTACAGCCACTGGAAAACTAGCCAATCACAGGAACTGCCCCATCGCCAAGCCCTCCACTGCCCCCACAGAACCTACCAATGGGAAGGCTTCTACCCTCCTCCTTCCGGAGGTTCAAGTTCCGTAAGCACAGAAGGTGCTGGGAAGTGGAGGTAGTACGTGTGACAGACACAGCACCGGGGCCACCCTGCCCGGTAAGGTGTCCCCTTCAAAGCCTAGACTCCACCACAGGCCATCACCTAAGGGTGAGGCAGCGTTCTTGCGTGTCTTGTCGGCTGCAAGTTCTCAAACTGGGCGGAGCCTGTGGCCAGCGTCTTTGTGCAGCAGTTTACCCGCGTTGATTTGAACACACGAGAACGCTGTGCACAGCCCTATCAGATGTGCAGTAACTGTGTGTTCTGAGATATCTTTTTTTTCTATAAACTGAGCCAAGAACATTAGCCCTCAAGGCCCAAATACTTCCTATGGCCCAAAGAGAAACAGTAGGTTATTATAACAAAAACAAAGAAACAAAAAAGAGGAGATAGGGAGACACAGGCTACTAACTTTATGAATTATTGTATGTCAAAAGCTAACAAAAGCTGTTTTTAAAAGACTTATTTAGGTGTGGCACACGCCTTTAATCCCAGCACTCGGGAAGCAGAGCCGGGCAGATCTCTGTGAGTTTGAGGCCAGCCTGGTCTACAGAACAAGATGCAGAACAGTCACCAAAACCACATAGAGAAACCCTGTCTCGAAAAACCAAAAAAAAAAAAAAAGAAAGAAAAAAAAGAAAACCCTTACTTATTTTTATTGATGTATATATGTACATATGTGTGCAGGTACCTGCGGAGTCCAGAAGAGGGCACCAGACCCTATCAGAGCTAGAGTTACAGGCAGTTGTGAGCTGTACATGGGAGTGTTAGGAACCACCTCTAGTCTAGTCTGTACAAGCAGAACACACTCTTAACCACTGAGCCCTCTCTCCAGCCCCAGGTGCCAGCTCTCATGGTTAATGTGTTGACCTGAGGACACAGTCAGGAGGTGGCCATGGCAAGACCAGACAAGGCCAACAGGCTTACAGTCCCCACTCAACTGAAATCCATTGGCGTGGTGATCTCCCTCCTAAGATACACCATCCTTTGCAGGGCCTTGTTAAATGACTCAACAGCACCCAATGCAGCATTTAAAGGTAGCCTCTGGGCATGTGTTTAAGCAAACATTAAGTTTTCAACAATCCCATTTCCACACACTCTGATAGATGCCAACGTTTTAAGTCTCCCAGAGTATCACTACCGGGGAAGCGCTGGGAATCATCCTGGGGAGAAGGCAAGAGAGAGAGCCAGACTCTACTCTTGCTCCTTGGGACCACTCCCCCACCAGGCTGGTCTGAGTGCCCAAGCACACTCATACCTCCATGGGCACAGCCTGGCCACCTCCTAACCCTGCTGACTACCCTACAGGCAGCCTCAAACAGCTACACACACCTTAGATCTTCAGAAACTCCGGCTTTCAAGTCTTGCCTTGGATTTTGGTGCATGTCCAAATTGGAAGCTTAGCTTAATTGGGGGTGGAGGTGGGGGTGGAGTCATGGAGTCCAGCTGACACCAAACCCTAAGAAAGGAAGTGCAGAGCCGGCGCACACCAGTCCAGACTCGAACTTCCTTTCCCTTGCTCAGCCTGGGGCTAAACACTAATTACCGTCATTCACATTCCAAGTGCCTTAGCAACTCAGCAGCCGCCTCAAGCAGCAGGTGGAGCTGCTATATAGCTCCTCAGAGAGTTGCAGGAGACTCCCAGGTAGGGCAACAACAGACTGTCTCTAATCTATCAGTCTCTAATCTATCAGAGCTGGGTAAGGCTCTGAAGAAAACACTAATGATAACACTAAGATCAGCTTGCTGGAAAGAGGAGGAGGAGGGTGGGAAAGAGGTGAACGGGCTCCTGGAATTTTCTAGACCAGATACCACAGGAGGAAATTTGGTACATTTGTATGTGTACTAATAATGTAGTTTATAAAAATTATCTGTATTCTATGAAGCCTGTCTATCTTAAAGGTGTTTGTTGGCCAGGAACACCCCACCCCACCCCACCCCCCCCCCCCGACCCCAGGATTACCTAATTCCTAGGAAGAGCAAAAATGTTCCATTGGGCACCATATTTCACATGCAGCCAAGAAATCTTCCTTTGTTCCCATCCTCTACTAGTTGTCTGCCTCTCACCACCACGCCAGTCCTTCTCCTGACCGAAATCACTCCAGGGCCACCCAAGTTAGAGCCCAGCACCAGCCAAAGTGACTCAAACTTATCAGGTCTAAACAGTTCTGCATGTCCTGTCTCTGTTTCCCGGTGGAATCTACAATAGACTCTTCAGGCTGCTTCCCCTCTCATTCAGACTCTTCACCTGTGGAACATTCCTCTACACTGTGTGAATATATGTTGCTGTGGCTGGTTTAATAAAGAAGCTGACTGGCCAATAACTGGACCGGATAAGTTTAGGGGAAGAGCCAAACAAAGAATGCTGGGAAGAAGAAGGGCAGAGTCAGAGTAGGTCTACAAGCCCCACTCTTCAAAAAAACTGGCAGTTCAAATGCCAATGATCTTCCCAGATTTACATAGGCATGCATTATATTATATATATAGTACTCATGAAAAATACCAAATGAATGTTATATAGTATCAAAGTTCAAAGTAGCAAGAAAACACTAAGAATGTAAATAAAAGTCAACAAAGAGGACTAGAGAGATACCTCAGTCCTTAAGAGCAGATGTTGCTCTTGCAGAGGTTCCAGGTTCAGCTCCCATCGCTCACGTGATGGCTCTCAACCATTCATAACTCTAGTTATCTCGGGGATCTAACACTCTCTTCTGACGCCTGCAGACACAAGCATGCACATGATACACACACATATATGCAGGCAAAACGCTCTGGCACATAAAGTAATAAAATCAACTCTTCTTTTTAAAAAAAAAAAAAGTTCAAGTCGAGATAGAGCCAATAACAGCTAAAAGAAACAGCCCTGAATGGTCAGGGTCAGGGCTCAAGACTGAGGTTCACATCAACCAGGGAACATACTCTCTTGAAACTCACCCCTGTGGTTTCTCCAGACAGGAGGTCTGGAGCTACCCAGAGGTAGCTGATAGGTACTGACTTTCAGCCCTTTGCCTCCGGCTGCTATTACCTCCCTCTCAGAAGCACAGGCCAGCCTCATGCACCAGCCCCTTTGCTAACGCCACCATTTCAATGGCCATCATACTGAGAGTCACGCTTCTTTTTTAATTTTAATTATTAAGGAATTTCAAAGTCATGTTCCTATGAGACTTGACAACGTTCATGAGACTCCATGCACTGTCGGCCCATTCAGTCCATTATCCAACAACTGCTTGAGTATCCAGATGACCCAGTCTCAAGAGAATACCCTTCTGAGGAGGTCATTCTGGGGCTAACAACTGTGCTGAATGGCCATGCCTTGTCATTCTTTAGTAAATATTGGGAGGCCATTAAGAAAACTACTCCAGAGGGCAGGCAGTCTTGCAGTCTTGCCAACCAGAGCAGGGCTGGACCAGCAATGCTCCCCACTGGCTTTTGATCTGTCTCCAGAAAGTTTTCATTGACTATGTTATATGTGATTGGCTTTTCCTCAAGAACAGGAAAATTTCTAAAGAATTCTCCATTTCCCATTAGATTAAAAACAAAACAAATGTTTCCACTTTTGTTTATTTACTTATTTGACTCTTATGTTTGTTCAATGCTTGTTTTATTGCCCTTTACTAGGTTCATGACAGGAGAATGCGCTTTGATGGGAACTTCCTGGTAGACAGAGTTCTTTGTTCCTCCTAAGGCATCATGACATGGAATGAGTGTAAACTTAAAAATTAGAACTACTTGGTTTTCTGTTACATTGACTAAATCACCTAGTGCCCCCTCAGAGGGTTGAGATTAAATCACATGGGTAAAATCCTTACCATGATGCCAGTACATCATAGATGCTCAAAATATTACCCTTTTAAGTACCTGCTCTAAAAACAATGCAATGATAGAGAGTCCTTAGCCTCAGATCAATAATAAACTGTTTAATAATTGGCTCTTTAAAGGGATGTTAGCCAGGATATATTCATTTATGTTGTCATGGCAAAAATCCCAATAGCATAGTAGCTCCAAACAATCAAAGTTTGTTTCCTGCTCATATTATATCAATAATGCCCAGGTTGGGAGCTCTGTTCCACCATGATCGTTTGAAAGAAAATGCTTCCCCAAGGGTCTTGTTGGAGTAGGTATAGTCTTATTGGAGGAAATGTGTCACTTTGGGGGTGGGCTTTGAGGTCTCCTATGCTGAAACTGTTCCCAATGTCACAGACCAATTCCTATTGCCTGTGAGTCAAGATGTAAGAAATCTCAGCTCCTGCTCCAGCACCATGTCTGCCTGCAAGCCATGTCCCACCATGATGATAATGGACTGGACTTCTGAACTATAAGTGAGCCATTCCAATTAAATATTTTCCTTTATAAGAGTTCCCGTGGTCATGGTGTCTCTTCACAGCAATAGAAGCCCTAACTGAGACATCCACCTCACCCCTGTTCAAAGACCCAGGCTAACAGAGACTTCACTACATGAACTATCTATCGCTCATTGTCTTAGGAGAGCAAGGAAAAGGTTAAGTGTTGCATTAGTACAACTCCACTCACATACTGGTCAGACAGAGACATATGGTTATACACGAATTTCAAAGGGACAGGAATAGGCTCTCCCTGTAACCCAGAAGTATAATGGAAGTAGAGATGGATGGAAATGTTCATGTCTGATATAGAAGGAATAGAAAGTTATGTCAGCCAGAATGAAAGGCTGCTGCTATGTGCTAGTTCTGAGACCCCAGAGCTGGTGCCTTCTGGCAAGAAGTTACTCAGTGTTATCACTGTTAGCAGGAGAGAAGAAAGGGTGAGTTGGGCAAAGTAGAAAATGAGACTGAGTCAGTGACAGATCATGTTGTGATAAGGCATTTAGGTTTTATTCAGGTTTTAGTATTTGGTGATGGAGAGTTTGAAGAGGGAGATGTATTGAAAGGTTCTGTATGAAAGAGTGACAGGGCCAGAATTATTTGCTCATATGTTCAATCAACTTTTTATTTATTGGGTGTCTACTAAGAGCAAAGCATTATTGTTGGAGTTGAGAATATAGTGTTGAATAGAGTTATCCCCATTTTGGAGTTCAAGTTCTGACATCAGTGAAGGCACGCCAGCAGGGTCTGAGAATAGACTGGAAACGGCCAGTTGAAACAGGAAGCAGAGATGCTAGAGGAGAAAGTGTGGTAAAGGACAGATGAGTAATTGCACCAGCCTAAACAAGTAGCAGTGAGGCTGAAGAGGAGGGCACAGATGAAGCAAGAGCCAGAACCCAGGGAAAGAAGAAAGAAGTATGGGGGCTTATCGATGACCCTGCCGCCCCCTTAGACATGGATGTCACTGACATTTACCAAGTCAGAACCTAGAAGCAGATGTGGCTCTATAGGGTGGCGGGGTTTGCCAGCGAAGCACTGACTTTTTCCCACAGGAGTTCAAGCTGGCATACACTGAAAAGGTATATTTGGGAGTGAGCAGAAGGGAGGAAATAGCACAGGGGAGCTCCTGCATCACATAGTGGGGTGTCACGGGGGTGTAGAGGACTGCAAACCAACACCATCCATGTCCAAAGGAAAGAAAACCGTAGTGAACAACACATTCAACAGATAGGTATCCATGTGTTATAAACAACTTTGCTCATAGCAGCATTTGGGGGAGATTGTTGGTGACTAATCATTTGAGTATTTCCTGAGCTTAAAATTGCTCTTCTTCAAGAATCTGAATCCACCGGAAAAGAAAGAGTACCATAAAGGAATCTATTTGAACATTTGCCAGAGCCGTCACCAAAGCACTATGCTGATAATTATTCTTCGAAGAAAAGGGAAAGCAGTTAAGGACACTGGCTTCACAAATATAAAGGTTCAAGCTATATAAAAGTGTTTACAGAGTGGAGACTGTCATGGGCCATAGAAAATGTTTAAGGAAACAAAATTCCCTTGGAAACTAAAAATGATCACTAATGAAACAATCACTGGGAAAACAGGAGATTAATGTTGAAGACTTTCCCAGCAAGTGAATAAAAAAAAAATGAAGAAACAGAAAGGGACAATAAAAAGATTAAAAATTTGGACAATCAATCCTGGAAGACCAACTGCTGACTTTTAGAAATTCTAGAAAGAGACTGAAAGAAATTATCAACAAACAGTCCCTCAAAAAGTTCAAAAATTGTAGAATAGTTTTCTAAAATGCAAGGACCTTCCTTAGTGCTTACATAGTGACCTCAAACAACATTGCATCAGAAAACTTAACCATGAGATTTCATAACATCTAAATTCTGAGCATTAAACTAAGATCTCCCAGGGAGAAAAGAACCCAACATCAAGGAGGTGAGGAAGGAACACTCTTTAAGAAAGAAAAGAGAATTATGATTTCATCAGAAGGTGGATCACAGACTAAACACCAACTGTCCTAGTTAGGGTTTCTATTGCTGTGAAGAGACACCATGACCATGGCAACTCTTATAGAGGAAAACATTTAATTGAGGTGGCAGCTTATAATTTCAGAGGTTTAGTCCATTATCATCATGGTGGGGAGCATGGAGGCATGAAAGCAGGCATGGTCTTAGAGCAGGAGCTGAGATTTCTTGACTCACAGACAACAGGAAGCTGTCTGTGACACTGGGAGTAGTTTGAGCATATGAGACCTCAAAGTCCACCTCACAGTGACACATTTCCTCCAACAACGCCACACCTACTCCAACAAGGCCACACCTCCTAACAGTGCCACTCCCTTTGAGGGCCATTTTCTTTCAAAACACCACACCAACATAAAACAAGGTTCCAGGAGAAATCATATGAGAAAATCCCTGCGAAGTTTACTTAGGTAAAGATTTCTTTGACTAGAGGCAAAACTCACTACCTATAAAAATCATGACTATCCCGGATGTAGGTAACTTTGAGACACTGCCACCAAAGTCTATAAGCAAATCAAAGCTTATGACAAGAGTCTCAAGTGTATCCGGAACACATCTTGTACCAAAAACACACAGGGCTCTCCTTCCAGAACAAAAAGAAAAACTCAGAAAGTGAACTTTTAGATGGGTAAAATTCAAACAAGGGCATTTTACAAACCAGGATATATTACTGATTAATAAGCATAGGGAAGTGTTTAACAGGATTACTGACTAAGAAATGCAAAATTTCAAGGAGCTATCACTCCTCTCTCACAAGGACGGCTAAATTAAAAGGGCTGACAATGCAGCTACTCGGGCCCTAATACAATAGAAACCATGGAGCCATCTCTGGGAAACTATCCAACCACTGGGGATTATTTGTGACCTAGCCCAGCAATTCCAATCCCAGGTATTTACTTGAAGAAAAGAGTACATATATCATCCAAAAGACATGTACAAGAATGTTCGTAACAGCTTTATTCACAGTTGCCCACATCTGGACACAACCCAAACATCTATCAAGAAAACAGATAAACTGTGGAATATGACACAGCATAAAAATAAATGTACAACTAATATTCACAATGACATGGCAAATTTCACAGACAAAAGCATGAATAGACTGGACTTCAATAGCATTGAGATATTGCTAGCAAAGTTCATTAGCAAAATAAGGCAGGCTTAAAAGAATGTAACTTCATATTTGAAGTATAGGTAAAGCTTCTGGGCACGTAGTGCACACTTGTAATCAAACCACTCCGAGTGCAAAGACAGAAAGTTCATGAGTTTGAAGACATTCTGGGCTAGTTAATTAGTTAGTTAGTTAGTTAGTTAGTTAGTTAACACTATTTGCAGATAAATTGAAGAAAATAGAAAATAAAAGTACTGAGTGAGGTAACCCAGGGGCAGAAACAAAAACCCCAAATATTCTTTCATTTGTGGATCCCTCGCTAAACATTTTTTTTTTTTTTTTGGTTTTTGGTTTTTCGAGACAGGGTTTCTCTGTGTAGCTTTGCGCCTTTCCTGAACTCATTGTAGCCCAGGCTGCCTCGAACTCACAAAGATCCCCTGCCTCTGCTCCGAGTGGGATAAGGCGTGCGCCACCACCGCCCGGCTAAACATTTAGATGTAAACATATAACCTGGAGTAACCCCTAAAACCAGGAAAGTACAAAGGGATAATGGGATGGGGACTCTCTAGAGAAGGGATAGTGGGACATGTGTGCTCTAAAGGGGAAATAAGAAAATGGGAGGACTTAACTGGGAAGAGTATGAGTATATACATGCATATAAATATTCATATATATACATATGAATATATGCAGTTACTCTCTGATTTTGATCATCTATGGATTTTTTTATTCTCTGCTCAAGGAAGCTTCTTTAATGAGCAGTGAGATCTGCACTTATCCATGATATAAAAAATATTGAAAAAAATTAGCTAGTTAGAAAGTGATATAATATAAATATATATATATATATATATATATAGTTTAAATGAATTTATGCAACATGGGGTGATAATGCTCTCCCCAAGATCCATAGATCTTACAAAAGCCCCTGTGACAAAAATGGTAAGCCTCTCTTTGAATTTTCATTCAGGGGAGTCCAAGAGACTCTCCAAACAATTTCGACTATTGCCACTGTCCTTGCTTGCCTCTCAGAACTTGAAGATAAGTCCCTGTGGCTGAAGACATCACACACTTCAGACTCATGACTTGGAGGACTACACATGGAGCTGACCTGGACGCCTCCTCCCTGAGAACCAGCTCTCAGTGTCGAAGGTTCTGTGCAAACTGCTGGGGGAGAAAAAGAAAAGTCCTACCCAGCTGTAAAGCCTGTGGACCACAGCAATAGTCAGGTGGCAAGATGTCCCCAATGGTGCAACCGTGGCATTTTTAACTTGGGAATAATAAACAACTGTCTAATTGAATTCCAATCCATTCAATAGGAGGGAATTCACACCTGGCACTCTAAACCTAGCCTGTGACAAACGGCTCAAGAGTGGTGGAATCTAGATGAAAAACCACTATTGTCACTTTCCTAAACCAACATTTTATTCTCAATATTTATCCTTATATCCATGGATAAGTGCAGATCTCACTGCTCATTAAAGAAGCTTCCTTTGGCAGCAGAGAGACCATAACAAAAATCCATAGATGATCAAAATGCAGAGAGTAACTGACCAGAACATGCTCCTACATAAGACTTAAGAAAAATCCAAAGCACAGAATGAGTCCAGCAAAGTTCTCCACAGCTCTGTCAACAGAGCCCTGGGCTTGGCCCTGAACAGCATAGACTAGTCTTGGGAGGTTATTTATTTTGATATAAACTCAATGGTGGGTCACAAAGGGAAAAAGGGCTATAAAGTACATTTCAGGAAATTGAGTCTGCTATGTAAAAGGATTTGTACACATCTTTGAGGGAAAAAAAATCTTCATTATCACCCATATGTGGGCATGAAAGACCAACTAAAGAATCAGTTGTCCAGCTGCAGCCAAATGTGCCTTTAGATAACTCAGGGTAATAGCACACCCAAAGAACCTCTTCCAAGCCTTGTTGAAAAGAACTCCCACTATTCGGTTAGCATCAGCAACATCAGAGTCCTCCTCATGACTAGTTTTCAAACCTGACTCATTTGAAAATCAATTCAAACGTCCCCACCAGACTCCCCTACTTCCTAGTAAATTTTATTAAGCAATAACTTCACTTCAAACATTATTCACTTGGAAACTTCAGACAAAACCAGTCCAGTTCATGGAACTGTGGATTCCCCCAAAGAAATCAACATACCCCTCACATTTACTCACAGAGAAAGTCTCTAAGATCTGTTGTCTCTAGAGTGTTGCCTCCCCCAGGAAGGGATCTTGGAAACATCAGAAAGCAATACCCTTGCAGAGATGAAACTTTGTCATTAATAAAGCCACGTGACCCCAGTCATGCTTCAAGCATTCTGGGTTCACGACCGACAGTTACAGCCAGACTTCATGGCTGGCTCCTGAAGAGAGCTGCCAGCTTTCCTGCTAAAGGCCTAAAGCTTAAGTCAAGGGCTTCCTGCCCTGATTTGGCCAGTGTAGGAGGATACACTGGTAATGGTGGTACAGGAGCTGCTCCCATCTTCGCCTGAGAGCTCTGGAAAGTATTATCCTACCCAAAGAGGATGAAAGTCTCTTTGAAAGCATTTATCCTAGTCTACTCAGGGATTGAAGACAAAACCCATAACACATGGGAAGGACCAATATCATCCCACTCACACTGACTGATAGTATCTGGTGTTCTACTTTCAAAAATATTTGCTTGTAAAAGGAAAATGTGTTCCCATCTTCCATAACCCCCACCCCGAGAGCTGGTCATCTTTCCTTTCATCTCAAAGATCTCATCTGTAAGATGAAGAGCTGAGTGAAATTATTGTTGAGCTCCTATATCACCTAGTAATGACAGCCGTCAACAGGTATCACATCCCGGAATTTCACATTTATACACACACACACACACACACACACACACACACACACACACACACACACTGCACACAATCTCACAAACACTTATTTGTTCATTCAATAGTTATTGTTTGCTATAACGAACATTCTGGTTTTGAAGATATATCAGAAAACAGCATGGATGAAGACCTACCTGCGTGTAGTTTAGTTTCCAGCAGTAGTGAACGTGAAATAACAAACCAATACATGCCTTGTGGTAATAATGGCTACGGAGAGACATAAAGAAACAGAGACAGACAAAAAGAGTGGAATAGAGAGCTCTATTGTGTATAGGACTAGGAACAGCCCCTTGAATGTTGTGATTATAGAGCAGAGCTCTGTAAGATGTGTAGCAGGGGAGGAAGCCATTGGATAACTGTGGCAAGGGAGTTCTAAGTGGGAGCAACACCATATCCCAAGGCACCAGAAAGACTCACCTGGACCTGCTCAATATTCAAGGGACTGCGTGGACATTAGCACAGCCATGTGAAAAGTCAGACTAGCATCACTAGGTGTTTGGAAGAGTTACCCTCATTCAGGGTGAGATGGAAACCACAGGAGGGTTCTGACCTTTGGCAAGACACAATGACCTACACATGCTATTCCCACTGTTCTCTGTGACAGAGGCTTATGTGGCCATGAATAAAAGCAGAGTGACCAGACAGGACATTATGGCAACAATCCAGCTGAGGAATGATGGTGGTTTGGACCAGGTGGTGACAGGTGGGACTCACAAGCATGGGCTGTATGTATCTTGAAGGGATGAGCGTTTGGATCTGCAACTATGCAGTCTGAGGGTGAACACGAGAGGGGTCAAAGACAGTGTCAAGGCTGTTCATGTAAATGCATGAAAAGATGAAGTTGGTGTAACTAGGGGAGGTGTGGAGTAAATCTACTTGAGGGAGGAGCAGCTAGGGATCTGGATGCTTAATTTTAGATACATGAGTTCCAAGCGGCTTTTAGATACTTTATGGAAGTGTGATGTGAACACCGCTAGCTTCAGAATCTTCTCTGAAGAACTTAAAAACAAGCTTCTCTGAAAATGCTCCTATTTGTCACTTAAAAACTCCCTAGAAACTACCTGCACAGAAGGCATGCTGGGAAACATTTAACCACCTGTTTTCCAGTGAGAAAAACAAATCCCTCATTTGCAGTATCTGCCAATTTCCATGGTGTAAATACTCCCACTGTGGCCTACCAGGGAATGCAGAGCAAAGAGAGATTTTCCCAAACTGCGAGTAGCAGGCTCAGTGTGTTCCCATGGTGGCCTCTTCCCCTGCCCTCTGGCCTCCCCTCAAAAGACTCAGAAAGGGAGGAAGCAGGACGCCTTCGGAGGTGGGAAGGGAGGCTGATGGCTTTAAGTTGTTACCCTTTAAACACCTTTGCAGGGCTTTGGAAACACGAGTTGTGAGAAAGCCCGAGGCATTTCTATTATAAACAGCTGCCTTATTGTAACACATAGATTCGAGATCTGACTTTAATTATCTCTAATGCAAAACAAATTTGCTCTCGAATTTCAGTGGGGGGTAGAATGGGACAGGGGAGGAAGGGATCCCTAGTCCTCGCAAGGGTCCTCAAGTCATTTATAAAAAGGAGAACATCTTTTATATTTTTTTTTTGTTGTTTCCTGGTTTCTGAACTCAATATTCCTTTCTGAATGAGTCAGGGAAAAGTTGAATTGCTTGTTAATTTGAGGGGAGGGAGAAAAAATGCTTAAGGCTCTAACCTGCCCAGAGAGAAAAATGACATTAGGTTTCCATTAGCAAGCTCTGTTGTCTGGTCAGCAAATTAATTCTTAGGAAAGGCTTTCTTTCCTCTCCCTTCCTGCAACAGGGTTCCTTACCTACTCTACAGTTGTAATCAGCGGGGGTTATTTTAGATGTTCGTGCTGAGGCCCCGCACTGAAAGATTCAGGTTTCACTCATATAGGGTAAGACCAACAACCCCCTTTGCGATTCTAATGTGTAGCCAGACCTGAGAATCTCACACTAGAAACTCAAATCATGAGTGTTTGGTTGGAATCGGCCTGGTTGGTCAATCTCTTTTCTGAGAAAAGCAGTCACAAACACAGACGTGGACCAGTGAAACAGATGCCTGAAGACTGGGGAACTGGCCAGGTTCTGGTTCCGTTTCTGCCGTTTGATTCTGGAAAACCTACTAAGCAATACAGACTTTAGAGGACAGGTATCCACTAGGCTAATAAAATTAAGGGAGCTATGGTATAAGAGTTTCACCTGGGCATCCACTCAGGAAGCCGCCTGCAGGACCTGAGCAAGCATGCGTATTTGGGGAGAATGGCAGCCATACTGGATACTGACTGTAGCTAATCAAATCTGGTTAAGGATTGTCAGAGTGACACAAGGCTAGGCCCAATGATATGCTCCAAATGGAATCTGTGTTTGGCACAGAGAGGCACACTGATACCCAGTCTTAGCTTTCACCAATTCCTCACACCATTGTTGCATTTCCTGCTTTTTCTATCTCACAAGAATGGAACAGAACTAATGCTCTTCGAACCCCCAAATTTGGCATAGACCATGAGTGAATAATAAGTCAAATGGCTTTAAAATGGCCCAGGCTTCTCAGTTATCAGCAGTCAATGGTCAGCTGTACCAAAGCTCTCACAATGGAAGTCTGCATTGTCTCTTCCTTCGCCTGTCCTCTTAATCAGAGCATCCCATCTCCTCTCTCCAGCACATGTATACACACCCTCCCCATTCACAGATGGATACCACAGGGGCACCATAAGAACAAAACACGCATCAGAAAACAGGCAGAGTGGGTGCAGAAATGGATGCAGGGCCTGGTAGTCCAATGGAAAGAACCCAACAACTCAGAAACAAGTTTATAGAAAGCTCTTCAATCAAAGGATGCTGCCCTGCCCAGGGGCATCCCTCAGGTGAGCTGCTGATGCACCTGAAGGGCAGAGTCACTGAAGGAGGCTTAAACACCCCCAGGAAGCAATAGCTGCTTCCACTCTACGTACCAAGACCAAGCAGCCCAACTACATTTTCGGGGGAGGTTGGAGGATGGAGTGCTGAAATGCCAGTGGTAGCTGAGGCTTTGGATTCAAGGGAAGCAAACAAAATGGAAGCTTTGTCTTTTAAATCTCCACAGAAGAATAATGCAAAAGAAAAAAGGGAGGAGGGAGGGAGGGAGGGAGGGAGGAGGGAGGGAGGGAGGGAAGAGAGAGAAAGGGAAGAGAGTAGAAATCTTTAGTTGGGGCTTCGGTCAGGAAGACCAGATTTGGTAGTGGGGCAGTGGGGACATGAGTAAAAAAATTCAATGCTTTTATCAAGAGAGCAGGTCAATGCTGCCAAATGACACAGGGGACAGGCGTCTCTGTTTTCCTTGCCTCTCTCTTCCTCCAAGAACACACGTTACAAATTTCATGGAATTGATGGCGCAGTGACTGTTACGCCACCTGTTAACCCTTTCCTCAACAGTGTAGCTGCTCAGGTCCCTGGTCTGTGCCGGGTCCTCTGCCTACTGTGCTCCCTCTCACCATCAGGAGCTAGCTTTCATGTTGTCTCCCTTGGAAAGCCTCCCCGGCCTCTCTGAGACAGTCTGTGGCCCATCTCCTTCATCCCCAAGGCCTCCTCCATGCTTTCTGAAGACATGTGGTCATGTTGTTATCTAAGCGCATGTCAATCTCCTCAAGGATACAGGGGTCCAGGAAGAGACAAGCCAGGCCTCACATCTCATCTGTGGTACCTGGTACCTCCCCATAAAGGGAACCAGGGAGAAGGGATAGACACTTAGGAGAAGATCACAAAGGAGGCACTGATCCATAAGGGAATCTTCATCACCAGGAGAGTGGCCGCCCTTGAGAGAGACATTCCTACAGGCAGCCCATCATCTTTTCTGGAAGTTTGGAAGGGATGTCAGCAAGATCGCTGCCAACCTCCTTTGTGTCTCTCTCTATTTATACCTTGGGGCCAGGAGACAAGAGGAAGCTGTCTTTCCTAAGGACAGTGGTCTCCGCCCAATGCCTTCTCTGCATTTTTTTTTTCTTGGCAAGAATCCTCAGAGTTTAGGTTTCCTCCAGAGAGTAGTCACTGAGAAGGAAATTCCTTCAAAAAGAATTCTCCTGCTATTTCCAAGGAAATTGACAGAAATTCTAAATATCAGCTTTGTAGTCCTTAAGTCACCAAAACTCACCCTTAAGCAAAGTAACTAGAGCTGACTCAAAATTTTTTCAATAAAGTATTCAGGGGGATAGAAGTTAAAAAATAAGAGCATTCTTTTTAAGTTCAAGGGAGAGGATGTAAGAGCACCAATTCTTTGTATTTTTTACCGTATACTGGGGCAATGGAAGAAAAAAAAAGAGGACTCGGTAAAATACTTGGGCTTATAATAATGGAGCTAAACACACACACACACACACACACACACACACACACACTGCAAAACATAATAACCCAACTTGTTAAAAACTTCAGCACATTACCCTTTTGAGAAATGAAGCAATGGCCACAGTAAGACTACATGTATGAGTGACAGGCAGACCTGCATTGACTCCCAAGCCATAAACTACCATCAATGCTACTTTGAGAAAATTCTATGACTTAGCCATAAAGTGAGCCTGACACAGGGGCTCCCTGTGCACATAAAAGAACTTAAGTCGTGCCGGGCATGGAGCAGATAGGAACTGAGCAGCGGCAGGGTTATTAGCAGACGCTTCAGAACCATCAACATCATCAACATTGTGCAAGAAAGAGCTGAGTATCAGGAATTTAGGAAGGAAGGGAAATACGGCATGAAGGCATGAGCAATCTCCTGAGTTTTCCCCTGGCTTCATCATGCTGACCAAATGCATCAACCTTTCTTTCTGAACGATCCTGACTAATCAAAGAAAGATCCAACTGAAGTCATGGAATTTACCAGGAAACGTTCTACTGCATCCCACCAAGCCTTTCCAAACTCATGGTTGGAGACAGAAAAGCGTTTCTCTGGTGAATATTCAGTCGCCAACAGAACTTCACCTCCTCAGAGTTTAGTTCTATAAGCTCTGAACTGTGCATTAGCTTCAAGAGGCCTAAAGAACCTGCTAAGAACAGATTTCATTCTAGAAGTTACTTCAAAGAGTTTTTCCTTCTCAGGCCTCTCCAAGTGTAGCGGGACAGAATAAGTATAGAATGAGGCCTCAGGGTGGACCATCTCACAAAATGCCAGAGTCAAGTACCAACCCCAAGTTCATGGACTAGAGTTGAAGAGAGTATTCATTCAGTGGGACTAAGTCCTCCTCCATTTCACTGTAGCTTTTCAGGCACTAAAAACAGATATACGAGCACATGGTATGAGGCACGCATGTGTGTGCACACGCTCTCATGTCTGTGTGAGCACAGGCAGCAAGAGTGTGTATGAAGATAGTGATATGTCCCCTACCTGGGTCTGTCTGCCATGCCAAGGGTATCCCAGGCTTATATAAGGCTTATATACCCCATGCTGAGAAAGAAGGTAACTGAGCCAACTCCAAGCATCGGTACTGATCACTGGGAAGATGCAAATAAATTCAAATGACAAGTCACATTATGGCAACCCTCACTTTTCTCTGGCTTTAAAATGAGTAATAGAGATTGGTATGTGGGTCAGGACTTTTTTTTATTTATTATTCCCTGCTGGAGCTAATCAATCTTTAGTTGCTTTCTTTTTAAATAGAAATTGCAATATAATTGTATTGTAAGACCAAGTGATGATTGACAAATTATAGTCAGTAAAAGAAGCAATGCTTACATGACAAATGTGCTGAATGGAAGAGTAGATAATTGTAGATAATTATGGCTCATCTTGTGTCCATCTCCATGTTATAGATGTGACTCTGTACAGCTATACGGGTACAGGTAACAGTGAGCTCCAAATGTGTGTATTGTGGACATATGTATATGTGACTGTGACTGTCTTGTTACTTTTGTATTGCTGTGACAAAACACCCTGACCAAGGCAACCCATAAAAGAAAACACTTCATTGAGCATATGGTTTCAGAGGATCAGAGTCCATGTTGGCAGAGCAAATGGCAAGAACAGCTGAGAGAGAGCTCGCATCCTGATGCACATGCAAGAGGCAGGAATAGTGAGAGTCATTTGAAATCTCAAAGCCTAGCATTGGTAACACACCTCCTCCAACAAGCTCACACCTCCTAATCTCTCCCAAAGAGTTCCAACTGGAGACGAATAATTCAAACATGTGAGCGTATGGTAGCCATGCTCGTTCAAACCACCACAGTGTCTAAGCATGTATCTATTGCATATATGCATAGATGATAGATAGTACACAGTTTCTTACACAGAGATTGCATATGGACACATATAAAAGCACTGAACAATGCATGCATTTAAACAATATGTGTGTGATCTTAGGAAGTTTCCTCTTCACAAAGGATTGTCTCATGAGCCCTGTCTGTGCTGACATACGGCCTTGTTTTAGGAAACATGTTTTCCATTTACATGGTTTATTATCCCCTGGTTGTTTCTTTCCTCAAATAAAGAAACCCTGAATCTCTCGCCCTTTCCTTCCTCTACATCACCTGTCACCGGGGAAGGCCAAACCTCCCCAAAATGCTTGGAGGACCACCGCTCCTGTGTGTAGACGTCTCAGAGCAGCCTGTCTCAGCCCTAAGTGACTCCCTGTGGATGCCAAAGTCTTTCTCCACAGGGCTTCTCTCTGCACTGGTAGAGAAGAGATTTTGGTGAAAAGGCTCATGCAGACAGCCTCTATGAGACCTACAACATCTGGATCCAATAACGCCTTGTAATGAAGTACCTCCTGTAGCCTGAGATCAAGTCACATCTCCATCCGTAGTGGAAGTCATCAGTCTCCCTACATTACAGTCTCTTAAGAGGGTATGGATTTAAGTTCTGTCTTTTCTACAAATGGCCCTGGAACCCTCGAGGAAATGGGGGAGATTCTCTTGTCTACTAAAGGACTATGTCTCAGCCCACTCTCCTGGAGCAACATATACAGTCAGTCTTCTCTGATCATGTGTCTCTCTTCTGCCTGGGAGATGTCCTGTGAGCAGAGGATGAAGTATTCTCAAAGGGAAGAGTGACTTTGCTACCCATACCCCTTTTCTAGTCATGCTCTAAGTGAGGTCAATAGCTTCCCCTAGAGGACCCAAGGTGATGTTCTTAAGATACCTCCATCACCTTGTCTGTCCCCTGAAACCTCCTCTAGGGTTCTCCCTAATATCTGAAATCCCCAGCCTCTGCCCAGAGGCCCTGCCATGTCCTGTAGAGTCCAGAATCCTGAAGTCTCCCTCTCTGTTCTCATTAATCTTTATCAGTCTTCTGAGACCTCTATTCCTCGAAGTGAAAGGCTATGATGTATTAGAATTATTGTCTAATACATTTTCTAGCAAAAAAAAGTTATTCTTTATCAAGAAGATAATCTGTAGAAGGTATAGAAGTGGAGGAGAGATTTCAAGAACTCAATATAGGCTGAAGACAAGCTGGTGGAGGGTAAGGGAGTACTTTGGCCCTCCCATGCCACCCTATGAAGTTGACCATCAACTCCACATCCAGCAAAGTTAAAAGAGATCATGGACCCCTGAGAAGTATATCTTTGAAGAGACAAAGTTAAGTGTTCTGGAACTCTCTCAGAACCACACATGTAGATGCTTTGGCTCCCACATGGAATGTAGGCTTCTTTGCCTAGCAGCATGGGAGTCCAGCAGACAAAAAGCACTTCAGGGCCCAGCAAGCCTCCTGAGCTTTCTCTGGGGCCATCACCGAGGAGCCAGAGTGCATGGAGCTCAGAGGCCAAGTAATCAAAACCACTTCTGGCAGGAATACAAGGGCCATTGAGAAGCTAATTGAAATCCTGCCTGGCTGACTTGAGTCTGGAAGGAAGAGGGGGACAACAAGAAAATTGTGTAGTCAATTGTCAGCAAGCAGGCAAGACCCAAGGCTTTGGTCTTAATCAGGTTCCATGAGAAGAAGTTCTGGCATAGTGCATGCCTGGGACCTGCCAAGCCTTGAGTAATGGGAACAAACACAGGAGGAAGGAGGAGGAGAACCGAGAGCAACTGGTGGGGGGAGGGAGGTTAGGCTGTCTCAGTGGTGCCAAACATCTGGGTAAACTGTCAAATGTTCAAGCCCATAGCTGGCCATTTGTGTCTACCGAACAGCAAACACCTCATCTGAAAACGTCTAGGTCATAGCATGATGAGTTTCAACAGACATTTGAATGTTGCTCAAGGGTATAACCAAGCTTTATTTACTTCAAGTGTCTCCACTTAGTACATGTTGGGCACCTAGTAGGTACTCTGCATGTGTGGAAGGAAGGAAAGAAGGAAGGAGGGAGGGCGGGAGGGAGGCAAAGAAGGCACATTCAGAGGACCACCCGCCCCCAACTCCTTAATGATAGGTTGACCAAATAATTCATCGTCTAAACCAGAATAACCTTAAGAAGAGAGAGTGCTGATCCTGGCCCAGGACAATGTGACCACCCTACTTCGTGGTCAGATTTGTGTGGAACAATGAGGCACTGAGAAGGACATGCTTTTGTTGCTGTTTCTCCAAAGGCTAGGCTAGACAGGCTTGGTGCACACAAGGAAAGGCAGGAGTGTCCCTGGGACCGGGGGAGAATCGAGGTAGAGCAAGATCGGGAAGCGGCAGCAGCTTCAGTCCATGTGGAAACAGTGATTTGCGTGAGTAATTCCATCTGATTGATGTCTCAAAAGACCTGCCTGCAGCCATGTGGACAACAAGCGGTAGGACTCGTGGGCAGACCCGTTCATTAGTCAGCTCTCTGTTACTATGACAAAACACCCAAAGGGAACAACTTCAAAGAGTGAAGCTTTATTCTGGTCCATGGCTTCAGAGGTTTTGGTCCAGCGTGACTTGGCATCAAGCTGCTGGCCTATGTTGACGTAGAACATCATGGTGGGGAGCATGTGATGGAGAGAGGTTGCTCACTTCAGAGTAAGAGAGATGCAGAAAGAGAAAAAGGAAATGGGGCATAGGTGTACGGTCCCCACAGCATAGCCCCCAAGGACCCTTCAAACATAGCTTTCATCTCCTAAGTTTCCATCCCTTTCCTATAGCTCCTCAAACTATGAACCCACCAAGGGACTTGCCCATTGATGAGCTCAGAGCCCCCATGGTCTAAGCACTACTCAGAAGCCCCTGAGCACTGCTGCGCTAGGGACGAGGCATCTACACATGTGCCTTTAGGACACATTCCAGACCTAAACCACAACATTACAATCAGCCCATTGTGGTCGTCTCAAGAGCCCCATGGCTTGGGCTGATGGATATTAGGAAGGATATCACAGATGTGGTAGAAGGAAGGGGCTTCTCTTAGAATAACTAGGCAAGGCTGAGTTGACAGGGCTTTGCTAACACAGTAGCCATGGGTGGTAAAGGTAAAGGAAGCATAAGGGTGGCTGCAGACAGCTATGCTAATGCATATGCTGGTATCCTTTACCAACCTGGGAAAATGAAGGGAAGTCAGTCGCCTCGGAACATCCTCATTGGCCTTCCCGTATACAGAGTCACAGCACACTTGGCTGCTTTCTGTCTCTTCCTCCTCTTGATCTCCCTCATAGCTCTTGTAACCATCTGAATTGTTTATGGGTTTATCTGGTTAATAACCATCTCCTTTACCAGGTTGCCAGCCCACTGAAAACATGAGTTCTCCCTTCATATCAACGTCTTGCACAGCACTCGTGTCTAATCATGCTTAGCAGATTTCAATCCTGTCTAACTCTAGAACATCTGGATCTATAAAGCTAGGGAACATTGGACAGGTAAGTTTCGGGGCCCCTCTTGTCTCTCATCATTACAATGAGAGATTTGGGTGAGATGCCTAAGGTCCCTTCCATCTCAAACATCCTAGCACATTTAGCACATTTCCTTCATCCTCAGGACCAGTTGTGTACCCAGTGTCTCCATTTTTCCAGAGCTTGTTTGCTGGGTTGCAACTGTTCTTTCTTTTTCTACATTTCTATTCCTATTATTCATGCTTGGCACATGAAGTCTACACAATAAGCCAGATTGCCTTTGCACTAACAGTGACTAATTCTACAACCTTCTGACTAAAGAGCTCACAAGTTTATTTGCTCGTTTCCTCTTTCCCTCTTCAAACTCCATGTCCAAGAGGGAGCTTTGGAAGGAGTTCATGAAAGCTGCCAACAACTCTATAATCCCTGGACCTTCCTGACATTATACTTGACCCGCTAGAATCTAACACTTCCCTGACCTTTCCTATATACATGGTAACAGGAAAGAAAGGGCATGGAAAAAAATGAAACTGACAGATAACCCCTAACTCCATGTTAGTCACTAATTAAAACCCTTTGAGCAGCTAATGAGACCCAGAAGTCAGCACAAGAATGCTGTGTTCAGGCTGGGTTGGTAGAGAATCGCAGTAGTTCCTATTGTAGCTGTGTAGAATCGCATAGCTTGTGCTGAGGGACGACCTTTATCCAGAAAAAAAAATCCCTGAAAACCAGGACATAAACTTGACTCTGTACTTGACTCCCATGGCCCACAGGGACAGCTGGGAACTACACCCTGTGGCTGTTTCCCGGCCATGAACCCCAAGTTCTGTCCCATGGCTGTCCATTGCTGGCCTCTACTTCCAAATGTGATAGGTGCATTTGTAATAAATATACATGAAGTCAGCATAAGCCAATCTCCACAAGAGATCAACTCTGCTCCATTTTTATGCCCCTTCCCAATCTACATCTTCTACCCTGCTCCCTGACCTCTCTCGAGCTATCTCAGGCTAATCCAAGGCAGAAGTCTCCTCTCACAAAGCCCTGTCCCAACATCCTATTGGAAGTTCTGTGAGCAGCCAAAGCTAGTGACTGTTTTCTCTGCTGAATGCTCTCTTAGTTACCTCGCTGCTCCTAAGTCTGCGGAGAATCTCAGCTAAATCTCCAAGTCTCTCTAGGCTTGCTTTGCTCAATTTGAAGAAGGGATTAACAGAGTTGGCAGCAACAAATGCAATCCCTGATGTACCCACCACCTTCCAGATCTGCTCTGAACTCCCCTCACCTCTCACCTGCACCTGCAGCAGAGGCAATGTCTGCCTCTAAGTATGGACAACTGCGCTTTCCTAGATACAGATTTTCCCCATAGCTGTGATTCCAGGTATATCATGTCTCTGCTCAGAATCCTGCAGTTCCCCTCCCATTCGTCCCAAGGAAAAACCAAATCCATAGAATGCCCCAGAATCCCTCTACCATAGCAGGTTGTCTTAGCCTGTTGACGCTACTACAAGGCTCTGAGACCAGAGGATTTGGAACACAGAAGTGGCTTCTCTCATTGTTCTTGAGGTCCCAAGATCAAAATGCCGACAGGTTCATTGTCTGATCAGATCTGGGTCTCTGCTTCCAAGGCCGAACCGTAAATACTGTGTTCTCTGGAGGAAGCAACTGCTGTTCTCACACACGGTAGAAGGGAATGGAAGAGGCCGAAAGAGGACAAAGTCATTCCCTTAAGCCTTTCTAAAAGACACTGATTCCATTCATGAGCACAGAGCCCTTGGCCTGGTCATCTTCTAAGAGCTCACCTTTAATTGGAGGTGAATTTCCAATATAAATTGAGGGACACAACATGCAAATCACACAAAATTATAGCCAATAACTTCTCTAACACCAGGCATGCTTCTGCCTCAGGGACTTCACCATTCAGGAAAAGCCCACACGGGCTGTGTCTCTGCCTAAAATAATCTTCCCCAAGTAACAGATAGCTTACTATGTCTATGCCTTCAAATTTGCCCAAAAGGCCATGGCAGAAACCCGCCCCCCATTTACAATGTCAACCCCTACCAAGCTATCCAGCCCCTTTTCTTACTCTTTTATTTCTCTGAATCTTGTGATAACGTTTACTTCTCTACTCTCCCTGGTTTTCATGTCCTCTAACGAAATTTAAGTGCCAAGAGGGAAGGAAATTGGGTCTCTCTTCTTGAGCATGTCTAGAACAGTGGTAGCCATTTAATGTTATTGAATAGATTACTTCGTTAGAAGCTTGCTAAGGGCTGGGGAGATAGCCCAGTTAGTAAACTGCAAACACGAGGATGTGAGTTCATCCCCCAAATCCATGATTTTTGGTTTGTGTTTGGTTGTTGTTGTTGTTTTTATTGAAGCCCAATATGGTGGTAAGTGTTTATAATCCCAACTTTGGGAAAGAGGAGACAGGTGGATCTCTTGACTCACTGACTACGCTAGCCACTTTTTAAAGTCAAGTTGACATGAGCTAGAATTATTTGGAAAGAGGGAGCCTCAGCTGAGAAAATGCTCCCACCAAACTGGCCTGTGAGCAAGCCTATAGTACATTTTCTTGATTGACGTGGGAGGGCCCAGTGGCTAGTGCCACCCTGGGGCTGGTGGTCCTGGGGGCTGTAAAAAAGGCAAGTTGAGCAAACTGTAAGGAGTAAGCCACTAAGCAGCACTTGTCCATGGCCTCTACATTAGCTCCTGCATCTGGGTTCCTGCCTTCAGTTCCTGCCCTGGCCTCCCTTAGTGAGGACCTGTGCTATGAAAGTGTAAGCTGAAATAAACCCTTTTCTCCTCAAATTGCTTTTGGTCATGACATTTTCTCACAGCAATAGAAATCCTAACTAAGATACTGGCCAACCAGTGCAGCTTACTGGGAGAGTTCCAGGCCCATGAGAGACTCTATTTCAAAAATAAAAAGGTAAGTGGCAAAATATTCAAGGTTGCACATACATATATAAACATGCATACACACATACACATAGTCCTACTAGTGTACAGAAAATGTGTATACACAGAGCAGGGGAGAGAGGGGGAGAGGGAGAGGGAGAGGGAGAGAGAGAGGGAGAGAGAGTCCACCAATAGTTAAAAGTACATAAAGTTCACCAACGGTTAAGACTTATATCTGCTACATTTGCATCTCAGATTAACTTTTTAATTTTAAGCTATATAATTTTTAGGTTTCTTCTTTGTTTACACTTCAATATGTAAAAATGGGGAAAGTTAATTGGAGCTACTTTGTAGGATTTCCAGTGAGAAATCCACGGAGTGCCCTCAGCATGGTGCCTGGAACACACAGAGTTCTCTTCGGATGGCGTCTATTATCTTCAACCTTGGTGGGTAAATTAAACATTTGGAAACAATCAAAAGGCCACCTGGACTGAAGCTTGGTAAATAAAATGGGTAAATAGTGTCTGTGCTCAAAAGCAAGATGGGAAGGGAATGCAATATATAAGTGGTTGTCTTCTGTGGTTCATAAACCAGCTCGAAAAAACAATTCTGGGAAAGAGTGGGGAGAGAGCTATATTCACTGCTTAAGCAATAATATCCAAATGTGACCACCTGGAAGTGTGACACACTCTTGGCTATGTACATTCTGACTTAGGGGTTGGTCCCAGTGAGCCCTAACAGTAGGTCAACACATCTGCATGTTTCTCCTGCTTCCTTCTTATCGCTTTTCTGTAGCAGAGAACCAAGTGCTCTCTGAGTATCTGGGTCAAGAACCTGTAGAGAGAGCATGCCAAAGAAACCGTGGGGAAGAGGTCACAGAAAGTGATACTCTGAACCAGACCACTTAGTAACCTGAGTGTCTTGACGGTCTGGAAATCCAATATGGGAGCAGCAATCAGACATGGGGATGACTCCTTTGTGGAACAGGCTTTCTGGGGTACAGGGGGAAAGAGTGAAGACTCCTCTCAAGTGGGCTAGGCACCTAAAACTGTATTAGTGTCTACAGCCTTCATCTTCCTCTCATTCAGCACATCAGAAAATATGGGGTGAGGGTCTATGTCCCGAATGACATTCAGCTCTGCTTTCCTAAGGTGCCAAGTGTGGGCTCTTCTACATCAGTAGTTCCATTACCCTCCTCCAAGACCAAACATACTCTTCAGATTATATTAGCAGCTCAATGAGGGACCACAGACACCGTCCTTCTTTGTTTTAGAAAGGAAGTTGCTGCGTCCCATAAAGAAGGATGTTGGTGTGACAGACACCAGTGGTAACCCATTCATGACCCCTAGACTCCCCTCCAGAGGCCTCCTGCTAACAGTTCTACTGCTAGTGACTTTCTGCATCTTCCGTCCAAGGGTTTTCTCAGACAGCAAGAGAGAGCCTGCTCAGGCCACAGGCAGAACACCTGATATGCCCGAGTGTTGATAGGTCAGAAATGAGCCCACCTATTTGCATAATGTAAGATGTTTCCACGGTTTCTTAGAGGGCCTCAGCTGTAGACGTGGTGATGACTCAGCAGTCCCACAGGCAGATCTGCACATAGCATTCCTCTCTGTTAGCTTTCTTCTTTCCCTTGCTCACTTCCTCATTGCCAGGGTGGCAGCGCCCTGCTGCCTCAGTGCCCTATATAAGTAAGTGCAGGTGTGGGAGTGAGCTTCCACGGCTTTCAAGCGCAAACCTTAAAGAGGCGATTTGTGAACCTGTTGTTAAACACAGCTATTATCGAAAATGAATGCATGTAAACTGCTACAGTCTGAATGTCCTCCAAAAGTTATGTGTTAAAACTTAATTTCCACTGTGGTGGTGTTAATGGGGGGGGTGCGCTTTGGGGAACTAAGTCACGAGGTTGGAGCTCTTCTACGGACATTAAGGGGGCTTCAAAGAATTACCTTAGAGATTTTTTCACGCTTCCATCTTCCACCATAGGACACAGTATTGCCTCCATCACCGTGCACAGAACACTTCACTAGACACAGAAAGCCGGTGCCTGGTCTTGGAATTTCTAGCCTCTGGAATGATGAGAAACAGATTTCTATCATTTATAAATTACTTAATCTGTGATGTTTTGCTATGGAAGTACAAGTGGGTTATTGATATAACCTCACAATTATGTTTCAAATGTTAATAAATATTTCACATTCTAGTTACTGCATTTTTCTATTGCCTATGCTCTAAGGTTATTAACACAGACTGTATTATATGACAGAATATATATATATATATATATATATATATATATATTATATATATATTATATGTTCAGAATATATATTCCACACCCAGCAACTTTGTATTGGTAACTTGAAACCAGTCACAGTGAAATATTGACACTGAAAATGAGCCAATGCTGTAACCCCTGGTTTGAGCTACTTACTGCTCTTTTGAGTCAAAGTGGAGAAGAAAGTATTAGTCATTGGAAATCATTAGCTGGGACACACCGTTGTACTTCTAGAGTGGGGGTGTGGAGACACAACAGCTCAGAGTTTAAGCACTGTGAGGAAGGCAGCCCTGATGAGAAAGGGGTGCCAGATATGGGAGATCAGTTATATTCATAACATAAATATACCCAGAACACTTTAAATATCAGTTATACTCATGCCATAAATACACCAAAAACAGTTGAAGCAAGTCATCTTGCTATTGGAAGAAAGAATTATAAATACAGAAAAGGGGAAAACTATGATTCCTAGTGTTGGTTTAGCATTGAGAACATTGGTGTGAACTTGTGGTTCTCCAGTGAGAAGCTGATGTGCACACATGCATCCCCAACCTTCAGCAATCGGGAGGGTCTGAAACAGCAGCACCCATTCACAATGAGCACATCTCTCATTCGGACTCACATATAATTACTAGTTTCTACTAAAGGGACCAAGACTTCTTGAAGAACTAATTGTTCTCAAGGCTGAAAACCAGTATGAATGATAGTTCATCGACCAAACCAGGGACAATTTGAGCACCAGAATAAATAGTTAATTAAAATGTAAACCAATTCATCAGAATAGGAAACCACAAGGACTAAACCAATGTGAATACGTGGATGAATAAACTGAATGTTAGATCAGAAATGAAATGTTTACATGGTTTCAGAACACCTCCTCATGGAAAACGTATCAGTTATACAGAGGGAGAGAAGCTTTATCTTGGAAAAGCCTGACCACTTTTGTTCACTTACTCAAATGAGTAAAGCACGGACCTTGATACCACTTGATAGAGGGCAATGAAAAGCACAAAATATTACCTTGGTGACGTCATTGCCAAAAACACATACTCTGAAGACAGTTCCAAGGAAACCTCATGCAAATCCAACCTGAGACGTGATATAAAACAATTGATACTTCAATGTCACGGCAGTAAAAGCCAACTATGTCCCAACCTGAAGGAAGCCTAAGAAGCATGGGATCTCAATGTCACCAGGGATCCTGAATGATGTCCTTGCTGCTGGAACATTATTAACACAACCTGCCTAACGTGAATGATGTGTGGGGGGGTTAGATGCTAGCAAGGTGTCAACCAGCCTTGGTCATGTTTTCTTATAGAAGAAAATGTCTCTTTGTAGGAAAAAACCTTCCATAATATTTTAGAATTACAGGGGACAAGGTTGTGAACCTGCTCTTGAAGGGATTCAGGAGACAATTTTGTCATACTGGTCTTCCAGCTTTTTTGGAAAGTTTGGCATTGTTTCCAAATTCTAAGAGGAAAGGCTGGTTCTATAAACTGAAATCCACATGTCACCTCAGCAGAAGGAGAGAAGGAAAAGTACAGGGAAGACTATGTAGGGAGCAGGGATTCCTCCAGAGTTGTGAAGCTAGTAATTTAAAAGCCATGTTTGTTTCCATTAAGGAGAAAGAAAAGATGCTCCCTGTAGGTGCCTAAGATGCAGAGAGTTGGTTTATCTGCCTGAAAGAGATGCTGACATTTTGTCATCCTCATGAACAACCTCCAACCTCATTCGTAGCAAGACTAAAATGTCTGAAGTGAGCAACTGCTCGATTCACAACATGGTAAAGACAAAAAAGGCTCTCCGCCTCTCCATCATCATCCTGCTGATTCCTCACAAGGCTCCTAAAAGGCAGCCTTCACAGTGAGTCAAAAAACAAGAGACCCCAGTATAATCTCATCGTTCCCCCAATAGTCTTCAAGAGCACAGGGCATGATGTTGTGCCCCAATTCCATATGTGGGTAAGGAGTGTGTGGCAGCCACCAGGAAAACCCTAGGTGGGCAGTAGACACCAAGAGAAGACCATGAAAAACACTCTTGTTTGGCTTGTAGTGGCTTCTTGAGAAAAGCAGAGCTCCTGGGAGGACTGGCAACCAGGGTAGGGTGCTTCCCATAGCAGACTCATTGGTGGATAACATCCTCACAGTAAAAAAACCAACAACAGTGAAAAAGCCGGACCAGGGGATAGGCATGAGCCAAGGTTTTGATCAGTGGCTGGCAGCCTGGGCTGTACATTGGAATTACCTGGAGGAGAGGAGTGGGTGCAATCTTTGTACCTACACCCTAGATGTAGAGACTAGAGGCCCCGGGGTTTTCTACATCCCCTGGAAAATTCTAATATACTTCATAGGCTGGGAGCCATAGCTCTGTTACAAGGAATTTTGTTATTAATAATCTTGAGGGGAAAAAAAGACAAGAAAGATTTAGCTGAGCATGAGTCTGAACTCCGAAGAACAACATGGAGGAAATGCAAACACTTTTGGGGGTGCTGAGGAATGCATTCATTTGCTAGGTGCAAGAATACACACAGGGATAGAGATGGGGATTATTCATCTTCTTGGAATACTTAAAGGTGATATTTCCAAAACTGGTGATGGCCATAGGTACACCTTAGTCATGCTTCCTTGGTTCTTCTTACAAGGAAATACAGAAAATACCAAAGCCGGCTGACCCAGTAGGATATTGAACTGGAGTATTCGCTCCTATGCACATTCCTGAACCAGTTAAACCTAATCATTACAGTATTTCCATCCACCCATTGGCAACAATGTGTCAATAACTCAGAAAGCAATCAGAGGATTCTTTCTTCTGAAATATTCACATTGTTCAGCCTAAATATTGCTTTCAACTCTCATCCTGCTTCCAAATTATTTTTAGTGTTTCCCCACTATTCACATTTAAAGAAAAAAAAAAAAGATTTAATGTGTCTGCTTGGAAGTCAATGATGCTCACTCTCTGTTTCCAACCTAATTGTTCATCTTTATCACTCTCTCCCTACCAGAACAAGTTATCTTTTCGCTATCCCAAAATTCTCTGACCCAGTTCGTCTTCTACATGCTTCTTCTTCTTCTTCAAAAGTACTTTTGTAAAAGTTTTCATTTTAAAAGTAATTATTGGTTAACTGTTTTCCCACTAAAGATAATAATGAATATTTAGTCCACAGATAAGAGAATGCTTAAACATAAACACATATATAATGTCATATAAATAAACACACACATACATATAATGTCATATATATAAACATATATATGGATGTGTGTTTTCTACTAATTGAAAAAAAAAACATATTATTGTCAACAAGCATCTCAATAAGCTGATTTGCCCTTGGCTCTAAGCTGTTACCATGCCACTTGGCAACATATCAAAAACTAGAGCATAGTCCCCCAGTTCCTTTCTCATCTTTTGTTTTGGCCAATGGGCAGATGTGTCACAAACCAGGGCGTAAAAGCAGCACCCCAGTGTCTCCACTTCTCCTTCTGCTCTTCTGTGGTAGCTTGACTCCAGGCTTGGGGGACGAGCAGCCCATGGAACAGTGGCTCGAACCAGCCAAGAGCCAGTCAACACCCCGACAAGGCTAAGAACTCAGCTGATGTTAGGACACCCCCTCCCCGCAGCTAAGACCACTGGAACTCAGCTGAACCTTGCAACTGCTAATGGTTAGCCCATCTGGACTTAGAAGAACTGCCCAAATAGGTCAGCCTAAACTGCCATTCTCAGATTCATGGATTTAGCAAACACTGACAGTTTTTAGCATAGGGTATTCTGATAACAGACATCTGATAATTGCCCTCCAAGATCTACACTGCAATCATTTCAATGAGGTGAAAACAATCAAACAAAGACTAGCTACCTACCTAGTGCTGGGGCCGAGTCTCTGCTGGGTGGTTCACCACTGTGTCTGGCAGAGGACAGTCTAGGAGTTGGATTATATGTGCTGGACAAAGGAAACATGTTGTCATAACAACTCCTCTGCTCTCACAGTTCCACGGGGCCACTAACTTCCAACCTTTCTGAAACTTAGACGTGATCCGTTGCTATCATTTACTTCAGTTTATTTTCCCATTCCAAGTTAAAATCATGAACCAGTGCACACGAAACCACGAAGGGAAAAGTTCTTCTGCAAACGGCTTCCCCAGACAGTAGGATGACTCTGCCCAGTGTGCGAAGCCATCTCTCTCTCTCTCTCCAGCTGCCAGGCTGCTTCTGTGAGAGCCCGGGAGTAGCCAGCTCCAGTAGCTAGTGTAAAAGCTAATCTTAGAAAACACGCATCACTTCTCCAACCCCATAATTAAGACCAGAAATCCGTAACTGAGACATTCATAAAAATGGGGTTTCCAAGTGCCAGCTTTGCCTGAGCCTTCTCTAGAATGGGCCAACCTTGGGGAGGCCTGTCTGGCATAGAATGGACAGGAGGAGAGTGGGCTCTGGGTGGTCAATGAGCTAGTGAAGCAGTCACAACCCGGGACCTTCCAAAGCCTCCTCCCCTTCTGGGCTCACGGCTCAGTCCTTCTCTGTCAAGGGGCAAAGCTGACTGACTCCTAGCAGATCAAGAGAGGAACAAATTCCTCTGGGTGGCTTTTTAGGGTTCCCTTTTTATTCATGTCTCCAGTGGCCACCCGTAAATGAGAAAAAAAAAAATGTTAACTTCTTCAACGATATTTCTATTTCGCCCATGTCATCTTACACAGATGGGCCCTGTTTCAATCAATGCTTTCCAGTGCCGATACTTGGATTAAAGTCAGAGCCAGTTATTAAACGTATTTAGACTGTGCTTATTACTGAGTCCTGGTTTATTAACATGTTTATTTAGACATGGGCCTAAAGAGGACTGGAAGGTCCAATCTCTCCTTCTCAAAATGCAAACTTTGCTTCTGACTCCAGGCCTAGCAATTTGTCTGGATGAAGTGCTGATATTGGCAGGTTCTCCTTGGATACACTTTAGGAGTCTCTGTCTTTGATATCACTCTGAGGGTAAAACTGCCATATCCACATATGTCTTCAATTGCTACAATATTCATTTCCCTGCTCCCCACCATGGAGACTTTTTCAATCTGTTTAATACTAAGAAGGAGCCAGGTTGCTATTTTAGATCTAACTATGAAATATTTATTGAGCTCTAATTTGCCCAGAGCTATTTGAAACCCTTGAGCCTTAGGAATTGGATTTTTTTTTTATTTTTATTTTTATTTTTTTAGAAAAGCACAGACCCAGAAATGGATCACATAATGGGAGGAGAGAAGGAGAAAGCCATTTTGATTTGAAGGCTCTGCACACTGGGGCTCCTGGATTAGAAGCCCCTGGAGGGCAAGGTGGTAGCTCCGGAACACTTGGTAGAATTCTCTGCAGTTTATGCACACCAGAGCGCATTCTTGAGATCCTACGTCACAAAGCTGGCGTTTGACATGATAGAGATCAGTGGCCTACCCAAGCTCACCCTGGGAGACAGCGTCAGAATCAGCGCTGCTTTCCTCTGCTTGTCAAGACTCCAGCAAACAACTGTGGATGGCATCCACTCAGAGCAGTGGTTCTCAACCTGTGGGTCACAGACCCTTGGGGGTTGAATGACCCTTTCTCAGGGGTCGCATATCAGATATTTACGTGATGATTCATAACAATTATAGTCATGAAGTAGCAACAAAATAATTTTATGGTTGGGGAATCACCACAGCATGAGGAACTGTATTAAAGGGTCTCAGCATTAGGAAGGTTGAGAACCCCTGGGTTAGAGCCTGGGACAGAGTGGTACATGAGTCAGAGTGCAGCATCTCATGGTCAGTTCCTCTGCTCAGGTACCAGTAATGGTTCTTGACGGACAGAGGTTCTCCAACGTGAAGAGCCCATGGCCTGCTGTGGATATTGTTCTATATAAATAAAACACTGATGGCCAGTGACCAGACAGGAAGTATAGGTGGGACAAAGAGAGGAGAATTGGGAAACAGGAAGAAGGAGGGAGAGACACTGCAGCCACCACCAGGATAAGCAGCATGTAAAGACGCCGGTAAGCCACCAGCCACATGGCAAGGTATAGATTTATAGAAATGGGTTAATTTAAGATATAAGAACAGTTAGCAAGAAGCCTGCCACGGCCATACAGTTTATAAGTAATATAAGCGTCTGAGTGATTATTTTATACGTGGATTGTGGGACTGCAGGGCTTGGTGGAACCTGGAGAGAAGCCCTCCAGCAACAATGGCCCACACTACAGTTTCTTAGCCTCAGTCCAGATGACACTTTTATTTGGGATGCAGTCACCCATAAAGGCAGCTTTGTTCAGCTTTATCATACACTTTGACCATATCCCCCCCCATCCACCCTCCTCTTCTCCCTCTCCTTCTTCCCTCTGACTAATCTCCCACTTTTCTCCAGCGTCACTTATGAGTTCATGTCCATATCTGTACCCATCTGAAGTCTAAGGTCCACAAGTGTGACGTCAGCCCGAGTCTGGCTTTTTTCAGTTAATATGGCCACCTCTGTGTGTATCCACTTCCCAGGAAATGACACATAACTTCATTCTTCATGGCTGAATAAAACACTGTTGTGTTTCTTTATCCATTTCATCACTCTAAAAAAGAAACCCAAACAGCTCTATCAATAAATAGGCTAATAAGATAAACAGACAATTCTCTAAAGTCAAGTTAAAAAAAAAAAGGCCAATAAACACATGAAAAAGAAATGTTCAACATCCTTAGCCATCATGGGAAATGCAAATTAAAACTACAATCATCATCCGTCACAACCTAGTCAGAAAGGCTACCAAAAAGAAAGCAAGAAACAACAAAGGTGGGAACATGTGGGAACTAGGGAATGCTTACCCACTGCTGGACAAGAGTGATGTAAATCACCCCAGCCACGGTTCACATCTTGGGATTCTTGTTTCCCAGCATCTTTGGCCTCTAGTAGCTTCTAATTGATTCCCTTGACATTGCCAAATAACCCCTCGACCACAAAGCCACCCAGCTTTAGGATTGCTGGCTTAAAGGGAAGCCTATCCCCGTTCAGCCTTGAGTGGCATGATGGATTTGTATTAATGATGCAAAGGAAAGAAGGCCTGAAGATTCAAAGGGGAAAATGGACATTTTTATTTGTCACTGAATGCTGCAGGTGTATAACCCATTAGTTAATACAGATTATGTTCAACCATCTTAGAATGTAACATAATTAATGCTTGGTGGTTAGTAAATATTTCATGCATGTGGTATGTGTGCATGTAGATTTGTGTCCATGTGTATGTGGTCACACGTGTGTGCAGATGCACATGCATGAATGTGTGTGAGCATTTGTTTCTGTGGAGGCCTGGAGGTGCTCTCCACCTTGTTCAGTAAGCAGAGCCTCTCCAAATCCAATACTCACTGGTTCCAACTATTCTAGCTTAACAGCTTGTCCTGAGGGTCCACTTTCTCTGCCTCCTAACTGCTGGAATTACATGCAGCCCCATCCCTGCCCAGCTTTTTATGTGTATTCCGGCCATCTCAACTCCAGTCCTCACACTCACATAGCAAACAACTTATCTATACCACATCTGTACAGTCTTCACAGCCCCCTTATCTCCAATTAGTACAAATCTTCTAAATCACCCATGTGTTGCTCGAGAATTTCTCTCTAGCTCCCGCCAGTACTGGAGCCCATTTATAAAATAAACACACAGACTCTTACATTATTTAAACTTCTTGGGCCATTAGCTCAGGCCTATCATTGACTAGCTCTTACTCTTATATTCAGCCCATTTCTATTAATCTTTGCTTTGCCACGTGGCTCGTGGCTTACCAGTACTTTACAACTTCCTTGTCCTGGTGGCGGCTCCAGGCGATCTCTCTTTCCTTCCTTCTTCCTCAATTCTCCTCTCTCCTTGTCCCGCCTATACTTCCTGCCTGGTCACTGACCAATCAGTGCTTTATTTATATAGGGCGATATCCACAGCACCCATGTTTTGTTCAAATAACTTTCCTTGATTTTTCTCACTCTGAGTGCACTGTAGGCATGTTTTTCCTATGTGGTCCTTTAAAAAACTCATAGCCTAAAAAGAACACCAAAAATACAAACAGAGCAAATAAAAAAATAAGTAAAAAGGAAGTCTTGTTGATATCTGTCTTAGCCAGTGTTCTATATATTGCTATAAAGAGACACCATGACCATGGCAACTCTTATTTTGTTTTCTTTTTTTTTTATTTATTTATTTGTTTCTATTATCTGCTTGATACAGTATAAATTCTTATCCTAATAGTAAAATGTTTCATTGAGGCTTGCTCAGTAATTGAGTAAAACCAAAATTTATTATAAGACACAGTCATCCTAGGGTCTCCCCTGCTATATAGCTTCCCTGGTTCTGTGGGTTGCAGTCTGATTGTTCTTTGCTTTATATCTAGAATCCACTTATGAGTGAGTATATACCATGTTTGTTCTTCTGGGTTTGGGTTACCTCACTCAGGATGATATTTTCTAGTTCCATCCATTTGCCTGCAAATTTCATGCTGTCATTCATTGTTTTTCTCTGCTGAGTAGTACTCCATTATGTATATGTACCACATTTTCTTAATCCATTCTTGAGTTGACAGGCATCTAGGTTGTTTCCAGGTTCTGGCTATTACAAATAGTGCCACGGCAACTTTTATAAAGAAAAATATTTAGCTGGGGCTGACTTACAGTTTCAGGGGTTTCGCTCATTATTGCCATGGCAGGAAGCATGGCAGCACACAGGCAGACATGGTTCTGAAGAGGTAGCTGAGAGTTCTATATCTGGATCAGCAAGCAGCAGGAAGGAGAGAGAGACACTGGGCCTGGCTTGAGTATTTGAAACCCCAAAGCCCACCCCGATTGACACACTTTCTTCAACCAGGCCACACCCACCCCAACAAGGCCACACCTCCTAATCCCTGTCAAATAGTGCTACTCCCTAATATCCAAGCATTCAAATATATGAGCCTATGGGAGACATTCTTATTCAAACCACCACCACATCTGATATGTTACCAAGATCCAATTCATTTGGATTTATGAGCAGACACCTGGGGTGCATTAGTTTGGATGCGCCTTTCCCTGGCAGTGGTTATAGAGAAAGGAACAAAAGACTAGGTATTTTACAGTCCCAGCTACATTTCATTCCAAATTCCCATCGTGAAGAAATGCCAAGAGTCTGGGTCATATAGCAATTTGTAGTTGTATTCCAGTTTCAATTTGAAGTAGTGTGTCTGAGACCTGGTCAAAGGCACACAGCCAACCGACCAGCGTTCACTGCAGGGCCCTTGTCTACTGCTCTTTACTCACCAGAGAAGCATACTATGTACCTGGCAGATAATGTTTCAGATTTTGTTTCTATATTTAAAAGTGTGGCCCCGTGAGGGGGGAAAAATGGCCTGGTGAGTGAGGGCTGACTTCAGGGAAAGTTGGAAAAGCAGTTAGCTGTAGTTGGTAAGGCCTGGAGGGGTCGGAATAGGGACATTGAGTTCTCGGTGGAATCAAGAATCCAAAGGAAACCAAGGACTTACACATTCTCTTATTTTCACTGTCTTCACATGTAGGGAGTCAGAATGGATTGGAATGTAGCCATTTGGGATAGTAAGCACCAAGCACACCCTCGCTTACTCAGGAGCAGGTACAGGGGTCTGCTGAGCCGAGGTCCGGCCTGAGTGGGCTCTGCATGGCCTGAGACCACAGGCTTCAGCAGGGAAGCGATAAAGGCAGAAGCCAAGGATCTTTCAGAGCTGCCTTCCCAGAAAGCGCTTGGGAAACGTGGGGACAGAGGGCTCCTGCCACAGTGAGCTCATTGCAGGCTGGTAGACACAAAAGGGCACTCTAAAGCCAAGGATAGACCTAAGACCTCCTGTTTGCTTCAAGTGCAGGTGAACATTAGCTGCAGAAGGCAAGGTCCAAAGTGGGGAAAGCATGCCAGGCCTGGAGGGAGCTGGGAAATGATCTTCCCAGGGACTAGGAGGAGGCCTGAAGGTGTTTGTTCTCCAGCAAGACCACAGACCAGAAAGAAGAGCCATCTCCAAGACCCACCAACCCCTTCTGATCTACTACCCTGAGAGGAACATCATGACCCCCAAAAGAATACAGACCCAGCAATGCCTTGGGCGATACAACTTCCTGTCACCTGCCCCTCCCTAAAACCTGGATGCAGACAGCAGCTGCATATCTTATTTCAGAGGGACTGCGGAGAGCATCACCTGCTTAATTACATTCCCAGAAGCCGCAGACTTCTGGCTGGTTACGACTTTCTCCTGGGCCAGCATGAAGATGCTTGCACTTGGTTCCGTGGCCTTTCACAAGCTGGAGAGGACCCTCCAGCTGTTCGTCAGGAGCAGTCTCTCTGCAGGTGCCTTCTTCAGCACTGTTTACACTTCCTAACAGCCCTGCTTGTAACAACACAGCAAAGTGCATGTTTATAAATGGGGAAACATCGTTTTTGGAGAAGTTAAGCAATTTGCCCAAGGTTACACAATCCGTAAGTAATTTGCCTGGGACAGAACCAAGTCTAAACCCTGGGTTCTGTCTATGACAGTAAGGGATGTTCAAGATCTAAGAAAGATGCAATGTTTAGGACAAGTCCAAACAAGAGGCTAAGCCTCTCCTGCTGAGTGTTACGGGGCCCAGACCTAGCAGCTGGGCCAAAGCCATAGCTCAACTCACCACCCACCATGTTGGTGCCCAGGCTTCCCATGGCACCCTGAGAGCATCCCTAAAAGTGTGAGCATACCCCACCCCCTTAGCCTGAACTCCCAGCCCTGACCTCAGATCTTTGGGATTTTCGAGCTTTGGTGCTGCCGGCCACTCCAAGAAAGCCAGCCCACATCCCAACCCCAGACTTTAGGGTCAAAGACGGCGGGACCCTTCTTGGAGTTGGAAGGCCGACACACAGAATTAACCTGAACACTTGTCCAGAGCCTCATTTGTTAGTTTTGTTGTGGCTGACTTAGCAAATTGCTCCAATTTAGTGGTCCAAAACAACGGGAGTTTATTATCTTACAGCTACGTCTAAGAGTCGGACACAGTTCTCAGAAGCGCCCGTTGTCATACGCCTGGTACCACTTGCTGGAGGCTCTGGCAGAGAATCCTTTGCCTTGCCCTGGTTCAGCTTTGAGGCTGTCCGCCCCCCCCCCATGACTCTTGGCCCCCTTCTTCCATCTACAAAGAGTGAGCTGCATCTCTACCTGTCATCATACTTTTTCCATGGTCATGCGGCCCGAGATGCTCCTCTGTGTCCCTTTCCACCTTTAGAAACCGCTGGTTCCATTGGGTCTCTCCACTCAAGCTCCTCATGCCAAACACATCTGCAAACTCCTTTCACCATGGGCTTGGTAACTAAGGGTGGATCTCTGGAGTTCCCTTGGGTCTGACACCTTGCACACCCCTGAAGGCTAGAAGCTCTCCTCAGGGTCCCTCTTACACACAGAAGCACTGACAGCTTTACAACTCTGGCCGGGAGCCACCCTGGACTAGGAGTGAGTGGAGGAGAGGACCACCCTTCCTCATTGCCAGTATCTGACTTATAGAAGGCATGCAGTGGCTGCTCAAGAATCAGTACCCGCTTGGCCAGGGAAGAGCCTCTCCAGCTGCCTTTGAACCCCATGACCTCGATTGCTCACACATGCCTGCCTGGTGCTTTACCGTTTAACTCAGCCCTCCTGGCCGTGACTCCCCACCCTATCCCTGCAGGTGGCACAGAGCTCAGCCATCGTTTTCCCAGTAGAGTCCATCGGCCTTCAGTAGGGGCAATACTGTTTGTGGTGACGAGTTTGTAAAGGATGCTGCTAGGGGATGTCTGTGTAAACACCCTAGAAATGAGACTGTGCCAAACCACCCAGCAGCTCAGGCGTCCACACCCGCAGGTGAAGGAACCGCCCTCTCCGGGAAGCATGGGGTGGCTCAACCATCAGGGTAAAACTGCCAAACTGGCTAAATAACAAAGTAACTCTGGCAAAGGGTTGTCACAGGGAAAACTGCCATGCCTCTCAGCATCTGGGTCCTGCCACCTCTCTAGTGTTCCCCTGGATACTGCCCCAGCCTTCTGGTCATGATGAACCACCACAGCTTACCCTCATCCCCGAGGGTGAGTTAACAATATTTTTGATGAGTTAGTTAGTAAAGCCTCAAGTCAATAAAGACTCGGCTCAAGGTTCACGGAGCTTATAAATGAGAAAGCCAAGTTGAACCAAGTCTGGCTCCTAAAAATCATGTACTTCCTGCTCCATTGCACACAATCCAAAGTGTGATGGCACAGGCCTCCTCCAGGCCACCAGGAGTAACCACTAAAGTCACAGCCACCTAACCTGCCAAGGGCACATAAATTCCAGGGTGCATGCCTTTAATCCCAGCACTCGGGAGGCAGAGGCAGGCGAATCTCTGTGAGTTCAAGGCCAGCCTGGTCTACAGAGTGAGGTCTACAGAGTGAGGTCCAGGACAGGCACCAAAACTACACAGAGAAACCCTGTCTCAAAAAAAAAAAAAAAATAATAATAATAATAATAATAATAATAATTCTAGGCAGCCCTTTCCTTTTCATATCCCCTTCTTTGTGTGAACTTTATGATTCATGTTTTTGCAGCAGAAGTTGTCGTTTCTAAGGTTGCACCATCTCAAGGTTTGAGTATAAAGAAGGGATAGTGGTCAGACACCTAGAGGAACTTGCCCAAACATTGATGTCTGGGTTATACCATTGTATTCAATTTCTGGAACCTAGGAAGAATGAGATGAGAAAAGAGAATGACTGGATGGCCTTTCCTTGGAATCCTTCACAGCAGTCTTCAGACTGAGTGCTTAACTCGTATTAGTCACAAACTTCTCCAGACACTGGAAGAAATAGCCTGCATCCTCTGCACTGCCCTGTCTGCTCATTCCTCTGCAGATTCAGATACCCCAGGTGCCTGGCACAGACCCCAGGAGGAGAGGCTATTTGCTGCCCTTTATCTAAGGGAGCCAATGAACCAGGGTCCTCAGAGTGGGAATCAGAGGCACTGGAACTGCTCAGTAAGCACACATTTCTGGCTCCAGCCCCAGTTCTCATCCACTAAACGTGGGATGGGAACTGGACATGTATATTTCTAGCACATTCCCACATGATGCTTCTGAGCTGGAGACCACACTCTGGGGACCACACTCTCAGAATGGCATCCCTGGATTCATGTCAGATATGGACTTCCTCCTATCCAATAGCCTATAGCATTCCCCAGGGTCTGAGATGGCCCAGGGCACCTTGCCCAGATTGTCTTCGAAATTCCTCACCAGGTCTTATTCGGATCTTCCGTAAAAGAAACTTCAGCGTCTCCCCACCTCCTCCAAGATTAGCTCCTGGCTTTTCTCTGAAAGGATGCTAATCCCAAGAGCTAACCCAGAATGTGAGCTGCCCGATTACCAAGCTGCAACCCTGTTTGGCACTAAAGTTTGCTTAACCATTGCTCACCTGCCGACTTCTCGGGATTTCCTTGTCCCACCCTCGGCCAGCCTCAAGCCTTACAAGTTGAGTCCTGAAGGTTCCGTATTTGCCAGTTGAGGGATCTGGGGTTTCTTCCTGTGTCTACTGCCTTTGGGAAGATTCCTGGCTCCTGCTGTCCTCCATCACACACATGAGCCAGACTAAGTGGTAAGGACAGCGAAACTGCCTGCCCACAGGTGGGGGAGTTTGCCACTGAATTGTTGGTACATAATGAAAACAAAAAGCAGTTGCGTTCACTGCATCACTGGCTTTTAATTCTCTACGGGTAACTCTCTCCAAATTGCCTACACCTGTGGGCAGGGTCACTCCCAACACACACCTGGGGACACCTAGGCCTTACAGGGCTTCTGTTCTAGAAACTTTTAAGAGAAGAGCCACTGACACAGTCTCTAAGGAGAAGGAATCTGGAGACAGCCCCATCTGTGCCAAGAAGGGGCATGTTACTGACAACTCCCCCCCCCCCCCCCCCCCGCTTCTGTACTCAGGCCCTCCCGATGCTTTAAAAGTCACCGCACACTTGCTCCATGTTCCCTGTTCTGGACACAGCACTGCCATCTATGCCCGCCCTTCTTCCTGCAGGATCGGTCCATAGGTCTGTCTGTTCCAATGACCCTCCTTAGACTTCCACGCAAGGCAAGCTCTCTTTCAACATCACCAAAAGGGCAGAACTCTAGGAAGACTGGTGTCTGTTCCTGAAAGATCACAATTCGTGAGCTCAATAAAGCAATGAAAGGTTCCAAGGAAGGTGACATGGGAAAGGTAAGCCCTGCCTATGACCTCTCGGGCCTTCCTAGGCAATGTGACTGCCCTAGGACACATTCTGTATTAGTTAGGGTGCTATTGCAGCGAAGAGACACTGTGACCATGGCAATGCTTATAAAGGAAAACATTTAATGGGTGGCTTACAGTTCAGAGGTTCAGTCCATGATCATCATGGTGGGACACAGCATCATGCAGGCAGACAGGGCGCTGGGAGAAGGAACTAAGAGCTCTACATCTTGATCCACAGGCAGCAGAAGGAGTCTGTGACACTGGGCGTGGCTTGAGCATATGAGACCTCAAAGCCCACCCCCACGATGACACACTTCCTCCAACAAAGCCACACCTACTCCAACAAGGCCACACCTCCTAATAATGTCACTCTCTTTGGGGGCCATTTTCTTTCAAACCACTACATGATCTTTGAATATCCAGACCAAACAACCTGAGCCCCATTCCATGGAAGTATAGAATCCCCTTTGAAACTTCTAAGGGCTGAGCGACTTGAAGTCTCTTGGCCACATCACACTTAAATTTTTTTTCAAGCACCCTGGGTCTGCCTATCATCTAAATGCCTGCATGCAACCTTGACCCATGGACACTGTCCCTTCCCCACCACATTCCCCAAATGACAAAGAACTCCAGTCATAGTTTTACTAAAGTTTAGGCAGAACACAGAACAGAAAATATTTTTAAATTAAAAATCACTTATCAGTGTTCACTAAACTTGCTATCACTCATGCAGGGAACTAAAGACAACCCACCTAGGGCGGAGAGGATTGCTCAGTGGGTAAGATCATTTGCTCTGCACACAGGAGGACCTGAGTTTGAGTCCCCAAAACTCATGTCTGGGTTCAGTAGTGCACATCTGTAAGTTCAGTTCCCCTGTGGAGTGGTGGGAAGCTGGCATGAGAGATTCTCTAGAAGCTTGGAGAAGAGAACCTCAGAGAGATGCAACTGAAAAAAAAAAAAAAAAAAAAACAAGAAAGCCTGTCTCCAACGAAGTAGAAGGTGGAAACTGGCACACAGTGCTGTCCATGGCACATGTGTAAGCAGAGAGAGAGAGAGAGAGAGAGAGAGAGAGAAGAAGAGTGCAGAATGGTGATTAATGCAGGTTAGAAAAGGGGAGGTGAGCTGGGTGGCGGTGGCGCACACCTTTAATCCCAGCACTCGGGAGGCAGAGCCAGGTGGATCTCTGCAAGTTCGAGGCCAGCCTGGTCTACAAAGTGAGATCCAGAACGGGCACCAAAACTGCACAGAGAAAACCTGCCTCGAAAAAACAAAAAAAACCGGGGGGGGAGGGTGAACAGCAAGGTTGCATTGGCTCCTCTGTTCTATATGCAATGGTAGAAATACCACATTGAGCATCATCGGTAATATTGAATCATCAATACATGTAAGAAAAAGTTAAAATTAATTTAAAAAACAAAATACATTGCGATTGCACCTCTACCACACACACTTTCTCCAGCCACATCTCTTTCTTCATTTTCTCCCACATCCCAATGGCGATTTCTCCCTCATCTCCCCTCACTGCCGAGGGGAAGTGGGAAACTCCCACTGCCGCTACAGACATGGTTAACTCTGAACCTCTCCTTTCTCGGGCCATGGGAGCCTTGTTAACTCGTCTGCTTATTAAGGCTTCCTTGGCCAAGGACTGCCTTTCCCTGGCATGAATTCTGCAGCTCCCTGGGCACAGAAGAGCTGCAAGAATCATTTCTGTTTTGGAATATCTCTGTCATATAATCAATTTCCTCTTCTGCCTAAAGCCTCATGTTGATTCCTAAACCATAAGAATCTGGTCTTAGTGCCAATTCACTTTTCTCAATTACTTACAAATACATATGAATTCATATATATATATATATATATGAATATATAACATTGTGAAACCTTTCACAAATGATTGAAAAACCAAAACACGATCCCGTCACTCACAGGCACTTCCATTTTCGAATGCTCCGTTCCAATTTGTCTGCCCACACATATGTTTGAGCCATTTATATTTTCTTCTGCTGCTCTTTCCTTTTGCACGATTCTAGTTCATAGCTCCGTTGCTATTGTTCAAAATGCTGTACGACACTCTACTGAATCAATGCCTCCATTTAGCTCCACACTTCCCATCCTGAAAGCGGGGGAACCTGGTCTACCTGGCTTATCGGTAACTAAAACTTATGAGTTACTAGTCTCACTGTAACCAAATATCTGCCAGGAAGCAACTGAAATGATTTATTTTGGCTTATGGTTCAAGCGGCTGTGACCCAGAAGTGACGGTGGCAGGGACCTGAGGCAGCTGGTCACACTGTATCTACAGTTACAAAGCAGAGAGAAGACAGAAAGTGAGGACCGAATCTCAAGATCGGCACTTAGGAACTGACTTCTTCTAGCAAGGCTCTACCTTCCACAACCTTCCATATCAGTGCCACCAGCTTGAGCCCAAATGTTCAAGCATGGGAGTCTATAGGGAAGCCATTTCACATTCAAGCCACAACACTGATGGATTCCAAACATTAATGAACGCCTGGCAGACAGTAGGAGCTTAATGCATCTTTGTTGAATGGGTGTATGAATTAGAGAGACATTCAGACACTGATTTCTTGATGTCAATTCTGCACACAGAGCAATCAAGTTGGCCTACGTGTGCCCAGACAATAACTTCTTAATGCTGACAGAATGCAATAGACATCTTTACGTATATAATATTTTTCTCTGACTTAGTTGTTTCCTTGATAAAGATTAATAAAAAAAAAAAATAGCGACAACAGCACCTCTAGGCCTTTTGGGCAAGATCAGGCGTTAAAAACGGTAGTAGTGTTAGCTGTAGTTACAAATGTATTCGGGGGTTTCTTTTCTGTTGCTGTGATTAAACACTCTGACCAAAAACAACTTAGGGAAAAGTGTTTATTTGGCTTACACTTCCAGGTCACAGTTCATTATTGAGGGAGGTCAGAGTAGGAACTTAGACAGAAACCATGCAAGAAAACTGATCTGAGTCTTGCTCAGGCTCATGCTTAACCAGCTTTCTAATACAACCCTGAACCACCTACCTAGGGATGGTGCTGCCCACAGTGGACTGAGCTTCCCTGCATCAATTAACAATTAAGACAATCCCCCGTGGGCTTGCTCACAGGCCAATCCGATCTGGGTAATTTCTCAACTGAAGTTCTCTCAGATGGCTCCAGTCTGGGTCAAGGTGACAGTCAAAGCTAACTAGGGCGAAGTGCTAACATATTGGATGGACACTGCGTGCCAGACTCTGTGCTCAGCACTTCACATCATCACATCATTGGCTTCTCGCAACATCCCTACAAGAAAGGTGCTAACTATCTCCTTCATCCAGACGAAGAAACAGAACTGATTCACTTGCCCAAAGTCACAGTATGTTCAGGGAAGAAGTGGGATTTTAACAAGGCTGATCTGAGTCCAGATTCTGAGGACTTAAGCCCTTTAAGTGACATAAGATCAAAGTGAAGGATGAACAGCTGGCTCTCAGCACATACAGCCACATTGCTTTAGGAAAGGACTATGTTCTTTATAGACAAAAATTAAAGGTTTGTGATTTCTTATTTATTTGTAAGATGTATATATTGAGGGATTTTTAATCAAGTCCAATTAGCATTACCTTTCAATTACAATATAAATTAATTATGACTTAAAATAATAATTGACTTATTTGGATTTAAATATGCCATTATACTATTTGTCATCTGCTCTGTTCTCTCTCTTTAATCTAGATTGATCTTACATTTTTAATTTCATCTTCCCTTTGTTTAACTAGGTAGGTATATAATCTTGGAGTAATTTTAGAGGCTACTAAAGAAAAGTTTCTATTATAAAGTCCTCCGACTTTCAATAAGCACAAGGAATGAGCTCATGTTTCTAGACACCCATTAGCCAACAGAAATAACTCACATCCTTGGGTCAATTCTGCCCAGATGGTACCGGGGACACAGACTTGGATGCTCTGGATAGAGGCAGCAGAATTCCCAAGGCACGGGTACTGCTGAGCTCTGTCTCTAAAATATTAAGCAGTTCCTGTTGTTCTCAAGGGAGCTGAATCCAACACAAACAAGAAGGCAAATCATCCGATACCCAAATGCAGATGCAATCAGTATGGAGATACAACCTGAGCACAGGCTGATGACAGAGATAGCCCCAACCCTAATCCAGCCACAAACAAGCCCAGCCTGCCTTGTGATGACCTCAGAAACCCTGAAAGGAAGAAGAGCCAAAGATCCCTTATTCTTATATTTAGAGCAGTGGTTCTCAACCTCCCTAATGTGACAACCCTTTCATACTGTTCATTATGTTGGGGTGACCCCTATCCATAAAATTATTTTTGTTGCTACTTTGCAACTGTAATTTTGCTACTGTTAAGAATTATAACATGAATAACTGATGTGCAGGATATCTGGTATGCAACCCCTGGGAAAGGGTTGTTTGACCCCCCAAGGGGTCATGACCCACAGATTGAGAACCACTGATTTAGATGATGGTGTGATAAATTAAGACGTTCTGAAAACTTTAAGAAGAACATGAAACCATGCTGCAAACAGATGGTGCAAAAGGGGCCTGAAAATGACCTCTAAAACATCCCTCACCTCTTTCCTCCCTTCAACATGTGTGGTGTTGGCGAACAACACGTACGTTCAACACTTGGTGCCGGATAGCAATCATCAAAGACCCGAAGTACACAGCGCAGGCAGTACAGCAGTAAAATAATCCAGGAGTTACTAAAACGGACCCCCAAGCACCACATCTGTGACCATGGACACAAATAATGTGTCCAGAAAAGCATGCCTGGCCAGCCAGCGTGGAAGCAAGGCCTTGCTGCCTTGTCTGGAATCAGAAAGGTCATTTTGAGGTTAAGCCCAAGTGAATGGTCCATCATGAGATAAACACAGCACAAGCTGGAGCGATGTGCAATGTTATTCTTTTACCTTCTTCCTGGAATTTCAGAGGTTGTACAAAACCTGGAATACAAAAGTGGACAAAAATAACTCAACAGAACAAAATCGTGTTTATGGAGAAATATGTACTTAGAGATTCAAAGAAGAAGAAAAAATCATACTTTAGCTATGGCTGTGGCTTCTTTCATCCCTCATTCATGCAGTTCTCCTTCCCTCAGAAAGGTTGGCCTATAGTTTTCCTTATTTTTCTCTTTCTCTACAGGATCTTATAATTTTTCAAGCTCTTTCACCTAAGCACACACAGACAAAAAAACAAGTGGATAATCTCACTGGATGAGAGGGTAGAAAGCCAGAAAACTCAGAGAGTTTCAAACTTCATTAAATACAAAGAATCTAACTGTGAATAAGTCTTAGCTGTAAGCTGTATCGCTCATCAGCTGCTACAACATTGTGTAACAATTGTGTAACAAACCACCCTGAGTAGAACAGTCTATAGCAACATTTGTTGTCATGCTAACATAACTGAACGTTGTCTGTGAGGTGTCCTACCTGAGCTCTATGGCAGAAGCTGTGCTTTCTGCAACCAGTGGCATTTGGGGCCGTTCCACACCTATAAATCCTCTGTACTCAATGGATACCTGGAATACATTCTCACAGGACATGGAAGCAAGCCAAATCATGCAGTGCCATTAAAAACCTGTCCTCATTCATTGTTGTAGAATATTATTTTTAGATGTGTTACATGTGTTTATGCTGTGGGACATTTGTTTAATGATGCAAAGATGTGTTGCATTCTTTTATGTTGCATTTGTTTAACCTTGTTTAGCTCTGTTACTATGCCTGTCTAAAATACCTGATTGGTCCAATGAAAAGCTGAATGGCCAATAGCAAGACAGGAGAAAGGATAGGCAGGGTTGGCAGGCAGAAAAAATAAGTAGGGGGAGAAATCTGGGAAGAGAGATCAAGGAATGATAGAGGAGAAGGAGATGGAGATGCAAGGGGCCAGCCACTCAGCTACACAGAGAGCCACGAAGAAAGTTATATAGAATAGAGAAAGATAAAAGCCCAGAGGTAAAAGGTAGATGGGATAACTTCAGTTAAGAAAAGCTGGCTAGAAACAAGCCAAGCTAAGGTCAGGCATTTGTAAGAAAGAATAAACCTCTGTGTATTTATTTGGGAGCTGGGTGATGCCCCCTCCTGCCAAAAAAAAAAGGGAGGTATGAATAGTAAAACAACTATCTACAATTCATCACATTCTCTAACATTCCATGGGCCAGAGTAAGTCATATGGCAAAGCTCAAAGTTTGGAGAAGAAGGGAGAATTGTCTGCATTAAAAAAAGGAAAGGAAGTAATGATTTCCTAACTAATAATCCAAACTATCACAGAAATCAATGTATGAAGTAGATACATTGCTCTTTGTTGTTAATTGAGGAGTGAGGAACACTCATATGCCATGTTCTTCTCTACCCAAATTCTCAATGAGTTGTCTAGTGACCCTCAAGACTTCAAAGAACTTGGCAATATTTGCAAGTCAACTATCTCATGTTACAAATATGAAAACTGAAGTGCAAATAATCATAATAACTTGTCCATAATTTTGGAATATTGAGAAGGAAGCTAAAAGTAAGTGGACCCTGTCTATCAGTTTTCACATCTGACAGCTGGCCATGTCCCACCTCTAGACAGGGTCACCAGGGTTGTTGCAGCTACATAGTTTACAATCTGTGAAGAGCATTTGCAGCGGCAGAGAATGCTTGCCACCAGGTAGCACAGCCAATGAAGAAAAGGGGGAACTAAAGAATGGGGTTCTGCTTACCAAAGATCAAGTTATTCATTGTGCAGCGCAACCCTCAGAGCCAACTAACTCCCATCCCTGTCACCCATCCATGCTAGATGGGTGGCTAAGGCAGTGCTAGACAGAAATAGGAGAGAAGATACTTGAGCTGCCTTCTAAATTAAATTCTGATAAACAAAATATGCAGATGAAAGATAAAAAATGGAATCAGATTGCCGTTGTTTTTTATGGTGGTTGTTAGTTTTTGTGGTACTAGGACTTTGCATATGCTGGGACAGTGCTCCATCACGAGCTATATCTGAAGCCCTATTTGCTGATGAACAGAGACTCTGGAAACTGGAGCATCTGTAACTTGTAAGCAGTAGAGGCTCTGAAAGGAGCACCATGGTCTAAAGCAGTGGTTCTTAACCTGTGGATTGGGATCCCTTTGGAAGTTGCATATCAGATATTTACATTATGGTTCATAAGAGAAGCAAAATTATAGTTATGAAGTAGCAACAAAATAAATTTATGGTTAGGGGGTCACCACAACATGAGGAACTGTATTAAACGGTTGCAGCATTAGGAAGGTTGAGAACCACTCCTCTAAGGAAACTGGCCACCAATGAAAACTAGTAGGTCCGAATATACACATGTCCAATACAAAGGAACTACACTCAACAAGTCATTGTATATTGAAATATAAGCCCAAATGCCTTTAATATACCTACACCAACAAAAGACACCCATTGCCACGGCCCACCCCCAGGAAAGAGCATCATAGCATCTGTCACTAGCCAGAAAAGGATCAAAATAATACAGCAAACGTACAATTCCCACTGGATTCTTTTGGTACCATCACAAAGTTAAAAGAATCCCAGAGAGAAAATGATTATCTGCAGAGGATTTAAGCTGGCACACACGTCAGAAACAGAATGAGGTTGACACCAATAATAATCGCCACTTAGGGCCAGCAAGACGGCTTGGCGGATGGAAGCACCTGCTGCATGCGCCTGACACCCCGAACTCCATCCCAGGACCCACAGCGGAAGGAGACATCCAACACCTGAATTTAGCCTCTGACCACCACACACAGATCATGGCACGTGTGTGCCCGCAGTCATCCGCATACACCATATACTCATTTGTATGCACACACAAGAATAATAAAGAAGAGGCTAAACATCAGGAGCCTCAAGATGTTTTCAGCTTTTCTACGGCCGTGTCTCCAAAATCAAGAATGGGTACAAAATGTTCCCCTCCGGTGGGTGGAGGACAGAGGTGTCGAGAGGAGCTGGCCTGACTATTTGATCTAACAACAGACACCAAGGTAACAGGCTCGCTCGAACTTTCCCACTTGGCTTTCAAATGGGGTAGATCTAATTGTTGCAGTAAATCCTGCCAGCCGGCCGTGCTGTAGAGAAGAGCTTTGCTTTCCTGATCAAATGCCGAGACAGGCAGCACTCCCATGGTCTCAGCAAACACGAGCAAAAGCAGAAAGGTCTTTGCTTTTCATGCGACTGTGTTTTGCTTTTTTAAAACAACAACAACATTGTTCCTCCAGCTTTCTGCTTTCTTCCTCCCCCGCCCCCCCACCCCACCCCCGCCCGAGACAGGGTTTCTCTGTGTAGTTTTGGTGCCTGTCCTGGACCTCGCTCTGTAGACCAGGCTGGCCTCAAACTCACAGAGCTCTGCCTGTCTCTGCCTCTCAATTGCTGGGAATAAAGGCGTGTGCCACCGCCATCAGGCTTGGCTAAACTTTTATTGTTACATTATATCTAC